>NW_027488369.1:1250000-2500000 GCF_051014445.1 Colletes latitarsis | reverse complement strand
ATTTGACCTCATCAGACTCATACTTTCGCACACTTCACATACTCGTTGAACAGATCCTGGGTTATTTTCTGGTTTGGATCACATAGTAATGTGGTACCACACTGAAACAGTCGATTAAACCAGGTTTCGAACAATATTTTAGAGGATAACGCAAGTTAGGTCTGGGATAGGTCTGGGATTTGACCAACATACTTGTTGAACGGATCCTGGGTTTTTTCTGGTTTGGATCACGTAGTAATGTGGGACCACACTGAAACAGTCAATTAAACCTGGTTTCGATCAATATTTTAGAGAATAATTCATGTTAGGTCTAGTTTAGGTCCGGGATTTACTCTCATCAGGCTCATTCTTTCGCATATTACTCATACTTGATGGCTAGATCCTGGGCTTTTTCTGGATTGGATCACGTAGTAATGTGGGACCACACTGAAACAATCAATTAAACCTGGTCTTGATAAATATTTTGGAGGATAGCGCATGTTAGGTCTGGGATAGGTCTGGGAGTTGCCCTCATCAGACTCATACTTTCGCACACTTCACATACTCGTTGAACAGATCCTGGGTTATTTTCTGGTTTGGATCACATAGTAATGTGTTACCACACTGAAACAGTCGATTAAACCAGGTTTCGATCAATACTTTTGAGGATAACGCATGTTAGGTCTGGGTTAGGTCTAGGATTTGCTCTCGTCAGGCTCATACTTTCGCATATTTCTCATACTTCAAGGCTAGATCCAGGGCTATTTCTGGATTGGATCACGTAGTAATGTGGTACCACACTGAAACATTCAATTAAACCTGGTCTTGATAAATATTTTAGAGGATAACGCATGTTAGGTTTGGGTAAGGTCTAGGATTTGCCCTCATCAGGCTCATACTTTCGCATATTTCTCATACTTCATGGCTAGATCCTGGGCTGTTTCTGGATTGTTTCACGTAGTAATGTGGTACCACGCTGAAACAGTCAATTAATCCTGGTTTCGATAAATATTTTAGAGGATAACGCAAGTTAGGTCTGGGATAGGTCTGGGATTAACCCTGATCAGGCTCATGCTTTTGCGTTTTGCACGTACTTGTTGAACTGATCCTGGGTTTTTTCTGGTTTCGATCACGTAGTAATGTGGTACCACACTGAAACAGTCGATTAAACCTGGTTTCGATCAATATTTTAGAGGATAACGCAAGTTAGGTCTGGGATAGGTCTGGGATTTGACCTCATCAGACTCATACTTTCGCACACTTCACATACTCGTTGAACAGATCCTGGGTTTTTTCTGGTTTGGATCACGTAGTAATGTGGTACCACACTGAAACGGTCAATTAAACCTGGTTTCGATCAATATTTTAGAGGATAACGCAAGTTAGGTCTGGGATAGGTCTGGGATTTGCCCTCATCAGGCTCATACATTCGTATATTACTCATACTTGATGGCTAGATCCTGGACTCTTTCTGGATTGGATCACGTAGTAATGTGGGACCACACTGAAACAATCAATTAAACCTGGTCTTGATAAATATTTTGGAGGATAGCGCATGTTAGGTCTGGGATAGGTCTGGGATTTGCCCTCATCAGACTCATACTTTCGCACACTTCTCATACTCGTTGAACAGATCCTGGGTTATTTTCTGGTTTGGATCACATAGTAATGTGGTACCACACTGAAACAGTCGATTAAACCAGGATTCGATCAATACTTTTGTGGATAACGCATGTTAGGTCTGGGTTAGGTCTAGGATTTGCTCTCGTCAGGCTCATACTTTCGCATATTTCTCATACTTCAAGGCTAGATCCTGGGCTATTTCTGGATTGGATCACGTAGTAATGTGGTACCACACTGAAACATTCAATTAAACCTGGTCTTGATAAATATTTTAGAGGATAACGCATGTTAGGTTTGGGTTAGGTCTAGGATTTGCCCTCATCAGGCTCATACTTTCGCATATTTCTCATACTTCATGGCTAGATCCTGGGCTGTTTCTGGATTGTTTCACGTAGTAATGTGGTACCACACTGAAACTGTCGATTAAACCAGGTTTCGATCAATATTTTTGAGGATAACGCATGTTAGGTCTAGGTTAGGCCTGGGATTTTCACTTATCAGGCTCATACTTTCGTATATTACACATACTTGATGGCTAGATCCTGGGCTTTCTCTGGATTGGATCACGTAGTAATGTTGGACCACACTGAAACAATCAATTAAACCTGGTTTCGATCAATATTTTAGAGGATAACGCATGTTAGGTCTAGGTTAGCTCTGGGAATTTCACTCATCAGACTCATACTTTCGCATTCTTCACATACTTGTTGAACTGATCCTGGGTTTTTTCTGGTTTGGATCACGTAGTAATGTGGTACCACACTGAAACAGTCGATTAAACCTGGTTTCGATCAATATTTTAGAGGATAACGCAAGTTAGGTCTGGGATAGGTCTGGGATTTGACCTCATCAGACTCATACTTTCGCACACTTCACATACTCGTTGAACAGATCCTGGGTTATTTTCTGGTTTGGATCACATAGTAATGTGGTACCACACTGAAACTGTCGATTAAACCAGGTTTCGATCAATATTTTTGAGGATAACGCATGTTAGGTCTAGGTTAGGCCTGGGATTTTCACTTATCAGGCTCATACTTTCGTATATTACACATACTTGATGGCTAGATCCTGGGCTTTCTCTGGATTGGATCACGTAGTAATGTTGGACCACACTGAAACAATCAATTAAACCTGGTTGCGATCAATATTTTAGAGGATAACGCATGTTAGGTCTAGGTTAGGCCTGGGATTTTCACTCATCAGACTCATTCTTTCGCATTCTTCACATACTTGTTGAACGGATCCTGGGTTTTTTCTGGTTTGGATCACGTAGTAATGAGGCACCACACCGAAACGTCAATTAAACCTGGTTTCGATCAATATTTTAGAGGATAACGCAGGTTAGGCCTGGGATAGGTCTGGGATTTGCCCTCATCAGGCTCATAATTTCGCATTCTTCACATACTTGTTGAACTGATCCTGGGTTTTTTCTGGTTTGGATCACGTAGTAATGTGGTACCACACTGAAACGGTCAATTAAATCTGGTTTCGATCAATATTTTAGAGGATAACGCAAGTTAGGTCTGGGATAGGTCTGGGATTTGACCTCATCAGACTCATACTTTCGCACACTTCACATACTCGTTGAACAGATCCTGGGTTATTTTCTGGTTTGGATCACATAGTAATGTGGTACCACACTGAAACAGTCGATTAAACCAGGTTTCGATCAATATTTTAGAGGATAACGCAAGTTAGGTCTGGGATAGGTCTGGGATTTGACCTCATCAGACTCATACTTTCGCATTCTTCACATACTTGTTGAAAGGATCCTGGGTATATTCTGGTTTGGATCACGTAGTAATGTGGGACCACACTGAAACAGTCAATTAAACCTGGTTTCGATCAATATTTTAGAGAATAATTCATGTTAGGTCTAGTGTAGGTCCGGGATTTACTCTCATCAGGCTCATTCTTTCGCATATTACTCATACTTGATGGCTAGATCCTGGGCTTTTTCTGGATTGGATCACGTAGTAATGTGGGACCACACTGAAACAATCAATTAAACCTGGTCTTGATAAATATTTTGGAGGATAGCGCATGTTAGGTCTGGGATAGGTCTGGGATTTGCCCTCATCAGACTCATACTTTCGCACACTTCACATACTCGTTGAACAGATCCTGGGTTATTTTCTGGTTTGGATCACATAGTAATGTGGTACCACACTGAACCAGTCGATTAAACCAGGTTTCGATCAATACTTTTGAGGATAACGCATGTTAGGTCTGGGTTAGGTCTAGGATTTGCTCTCGTCAGGCTCATACTTTCGCATATTTCTCATACTTCAAGACTAGATCCTGGGCTATTTCTGGATTGGATCACGTAGTAATGTGGTACCACACTGAAACGGTCAATTAAACCTGGTTTCGATCAATATTTTAGAGGATAACGCAAGTTAGGTCTGGGATAGGTCTGGGATTTGCCCTCATCAGGCTCATACATTCGTATTCTTCACATACTTGTTGAACTGATCCTGGGTTTTTTCTGGTTTGAATCACGTAGTAATGTGGTACCACACTGAAACGGTCAATTAAACCTGGTTTCGATCAATATTTTAGAGGATAACGCAAGTTAGGTCTGGGATAGGTCTGGGATTTGACCTCATCAGACTCATACTTTCGCAAACTTCACATACTCGTTAAACAGATCCTGGGTTATTTTCTGGTTTGGATCACATAGTAATGTGGTACCACACTGAAACAGTCGATTAAACCTGGTTTCGATCAATATTTTAGAGGATAACGCATGTTAGGTCTAGGTTAGCCCTGGGAATTTCACTCATCAGGCTCATACTTTCGCATTCTTCACATACTTGTTGAACTGATCCTGGGTTTTTTCTGGTTTGGATCACGTAGTAATGTGGTACCACACTGAAACAGTCGATTAAACCTGGTTTCGATCAATATTTTAGAGGATAACGCATGTTAGGTCTATGTTAGCCCTGGGATTCTCACTCATCCGACTCATTCTTTCGCATTCTTCACATACTTGTTGAACAGATCCTGGGTTTTTTCTGGTTTGGATCACGTAGTAATGTGGTATCACACTGAAACAGTCGATTAAACCTGGTTTCGATCAATATTTTAGAGGATAACGCAAGTTAGGTCTGGGATAGGTCTGGGATTTGACCTCATCAGACTCATACTTTCGCAAACTTCACATACTCGTTAAACAGATCCTGGGTTATTTTCTGGCTTGGATCACATAGTAATGTGGTACCACACTGAAACAGTCAATGAAATCTGGTTTCCATCAATATTTTAGAGGATAACGCATATAAGGTCTAGGTTAGGTCTGGGATTTGCTCTCATCAGGCTCATTCTTTCGCACACTTCAGATACTCGTTGAACAGATCCTGGGTTTTTTCTGATTTGGATCACGTAGTAATGTGGTACCACACTGAAACGGTCAATTAAACCTGGTTTCGATCAATATTTTAGAGGATAACGCATGTTAGGTCTAGGTTAGCTCTGGGAATTTCACTCATCAGTCTCATACTTTCGCATTCTTCACATACTTGTTGAACTGATCCTGGGTTTTTTCTGGTTTGGATCACGTAGTAATGTGGTACCACACTGAAACAGTCGATTAAACCTGGTTTCGATCAATATTTTACAGGATAACGCATGTTAGGTCTATGTTAGCCCTGGGATTCTCACTCATCAGACTCATACTTTCGCATTCTTCACATACTCGTTGAACAGATCCTGGGTTTTTTCTGGTTTGGATCACGTAGTAATGTGGTACCGCACTGAAACAGTCGATTAAACCAGGTTTCGATCAATATTTTAGAGGATAACGCAAGTTAGGTCTGGGATAGGTCTGGGATTTGACCTCATCAGACTCATACTTTCGCACACTTCACGTACTCCTTGAACAGATCCTGGGTTATTTTCTGGATTGGATCACGTAGTAATGTTGGACCACACTGAAACAATCAGTTAAACCTGGTTGCGATCAATATTTTAGAGGATAACGCATGTTAGGTCTAGGTTAGGCCTGGGATTTTCACTCATCAGACTCATTCTTTCGCATTCTTCACATACTTGTTGAACGGATCCTGGGTTTTTTCTGGTTTGGATCACGTAGTAATGAGGCACCACACCGAAACGGTCAATTAAACCTGGTTTCGATCAATATTTTAGAGGATAACGCAAGTTAGGCCTGGGATAGGTCTGGGATTTGCCCTCATCAGGCTCATACTTTCGCATTCTTCACATACTTGTTGAACTGATCCTGGGTTTTTTCTGGTTTGGATCACGTAGTAATGTGGTACCACACTGAAACGGTCAATTAAACCTGGTTTCGATCAATATTTTAGAGGATAACGCGAGTTACGTCTGGGGTAGGTCTGGGATTTGACCTCATCAGACTCATACTTTCGCACACTTCACATACTCGTTGGACAGATCCTGGGTTTTTTCTGGTTTGGATCACGTAGTAATGTGGTACCGCACTGAAACAGTCGATTAAACCTGGTTTCGATCAATATTTTAGAGGATAACGCAAGTTAGGTCTGGGATAGGTCTGGGATTTGACCTCATCAGGCTCATTCTTTCGCACACTTCACATACTCGTTGAACAGATCCTGGGTTTTTTCTGATTTGGATCACGTAGTAATGTGGTACCACACTGAAACGGTCAATTAAACCTGGTTTCGATCAATATTTTAGAGGATAACGCATGTTAGGTCTAGGTTAGCTCTGGGAATTTCACTCATCAGACTCATACTTTCGCATTCTTCACATACTTGTTGAACTGATCCTGGGTTTTTTCTGGTTTGGATCACGTAGTAATGTGGTACCACACTGAAACAGTCGATTAAACCTGGTTTCGATCAATATTTTAGAGGATAACGCATGTTAGGTCTATGTTAGCCCTGGGATTCTCACTCATCAGACTCATACTTTCGCACACTTCACATACTCGTTGAACAGATCCTGGGTTTTTTCTGGTTTGGATCACGTAGTAATGTGGTACCACACTGAAACAGTCGATTAAACCAGGTTTCGATCAATATTTTAGAGGATAACGCAAGTTAGGTCTGGGATAGGTCTGGGATTTGACCTCATCAGACTCATACTTTCGCATTCTTCACATACTTGTTGAACGGATCCTGGGTATATTCTGGTTTGGATCACGTAGTAATGTGGGACCACACTGAAACAGTCAATTAAACCTGGTTTCGATCAATATTTTAGAGAATAATTCATGTTAGGTCTAGTTTAGGTCCGGGATTTACTCTCATCAGGCTCATTCTTTCGCATATTACTCATACTTGATGGCTAGATCCTGGGCTTTTTCTGGATTGGATCACGTAGTAATGTGGGACCACACTGAAACAATCAATTAAACCTGGTCTTGATAAATATTTTGGAGGATAGCGCATGTTAGGTCTGGGATAGGTCTGGGATTTGCCCTCATCAGACTCATACTTTCGCACACTTCACATACTCGTTGAACAGATCCTGGGTTATTTTCTGGTTTGGATCACATAGTAATGTGGTACCACACTGAAACAGTCGATTAAACCAGGTTTCGTTCAATACTTTTGAGGATAACGCATGTTAGGTCTGGGTTAGGTCTAGGATTTGCTCTCGTCAGGCTCATACTTTCGCATATTTCTCATACTTCAAGGCTAGATCCTGGGCTATTTCTGGATTGGATCACGTAGTAATGTGGTACCACACTGAAACATTCAATTAAACCTGGTCTTGATAAATATTTTAGAGGATAACGCATGTTAGGTTTGGGTTAGGTCTAGGATTTGCCCTCATCAGGCTCATACTTTCGCATATTTCTCATACTTCCTGGCTAGATCCTGGGTTTTTTCTGGTTTGGATCACGTAGTAATGTGGTACCACATTGAAACGGTCACTTAAACCTGGTTTCGATCAATATTTTAGAGGATAACGCAAGTTAGGTCTGGGATAGGTCTGGGATTTGCCCTCATCAGGCTCATACATTCGTATTCTTCACATACTTGTTGAACTGATCCTGGGTATTTTCTGGTTTGAATCACGTAGTAATGTGGTACCACACTGAAACGGTCAATTAAACCTGGTTTCGATCAATATTTTAGAGGATAACGCAAGTTAGGTCTGGGATAGGTCTGGGATTTGACCTCATCAGACTCATACTTTCGCAAACTTCACATACTCGTTAAACAGATCCTGGGTTATTTTCTGGTTTGGATCACGTAGTAATGTGGTACCACACTGAAACAGTCGATTAAACCTGGTTTCGATCAATATTTTAGAGGATAACGCATGTTAGGTCTAGGTTAGCCCTGGGAATTTCACTCGTAAGGCTCATACTTTCGCATTCTTCACATACTTGTTGAACAGATCCTGGGTTTTTTCTGATTTGGATCACGTAGTAATGTGGTACCACACTGAAACGGTCAATCAAACCTGGTTTCGATCAATATTTTAGAGGATAACGCATGTTAGGTCTAGGTTAGCTCTGGGAATTTCACTCATCAGACTCATACTTTCGCATTCTTCACATACTTGTTGAACTGATCCTGGGTTTTTTCTGGTTTGGATCACGTAGTAATGTGGTACCACACTGAAACAGTCGATTAAACCTGGTTTCGATCAATATTTTAGAGGATAACGCATGTTAGGTCTATGTTAGCCCTGGGATTCTCACTCATCAGACTCATACTTTCGCATTCTTCACATACTCGTTGAACAGATCCTGGGTTTTTTCTGGTTTGGATCACATAGTAATGTGGTACCACACTGAAACAGTCGATTAAACCAGGTTTCGATCAATATTTTGGAGGATAACGCATGTTAGGTCTAGGTTAGGCCTGGGATTTGCCCTCATCAGGCTCATACTTTCGCATATTTCTCATACTTCATGGCTAGATCCTGGGCTGTTTCTGGATTGTATCACGTAGTAATGTGGTACCACGCTGAAACAGTCAATTAAACCTGGTTTCGATCAATATTTTAGAGGATAACGCAAGTTAGGTCTGGGATAGGTCTAGGATTTGCCCTCATCAGGCTCTTACTTTCGCATATTTCTCATACTTCATGGCTAGATCCTGGGCTATTTCTGGATTGGATCACGTAGTAAAGTGGTACCACACTGAAACATTCAATGAAACCTGGTCTGGATAAATATTTTAGAGGGTAACGCATCTTAGGTCTGGGTTAGGTCTGAGATTTGCCCTCATCAGGCTCACAGTTTCGCGTTTTTCACATACTTGTTGAACAGATCCTGGGTTTTTTCTGGTTTGGATCACGTAGTAATGTGGTACCACACTGAAACAGTCAATGAAACCTGGTTTCCATCAATATTTTAGAGGATAACGCATATAAGGTCTAGGTTAGGTCTGGGATTTGCTCTCATCAGGCTCATTCTTTCGCACACTTCACATACTCGTTGAACTGATCCTGGGTTTTTTCTGGTTTGGATCACGTAGTAATGTGGTACCACACTGAAACAGTCGATTAAACCTGGTTTCGATCAATATTTTAGAGGATAACGCATGTTAGGTCTATGTTAGCCCTGGGATTCTCACTCATCAGACTCATACTTTCGCATTCTTCACATACTCGTTGAACAGATCCTGGGTTTTTTCTGGTTTGGATCACGTAGTAATGTGGTACCACACTGAAACAGTCAATGAAACCTGGTTTCCATCAATATTTTAGAGGATAACGCATATAAGGTCTAGGTAAGGTCTGGGATTTGCTCTCATCAGGCTCATTCTTTCGCACACCTCACATACTCGTTGAACAGATCCTGGGTTTTTTCTGATTTGGATCACGTAGTAATGTGGTACCACACTGAAACGGTCAATTAAACCTGGTTTCGATCAATATTTTAGAGGATAACGCATGTTAGGTCTAGGTTAGCCCTGGGAATTTCACTCATCAGACTAATACTTTCGCATTCTTCACATACTTGTTGAACTGATCCTGGGTTTTTTCTGGTTTGGATCACGTAGTAATGTGGTACCACACTGAAACAGTCGATTAAACCAGGTTTCGATCAATATTTTGGAGGATAACGCATGTTAGGTCTAGGTTAGGCCTAGGATTTGCTCTCATCAGGCTCATTCTTTCGCATATTTCTCATACTTCATGGCTAGATCCTGGGCTGTTTCTGGATTGTATCACGTAGTAATGTGGTACCACACTGAAACAGTCGATTAAACCTGGTTTCGATCAATATTTTAGAGGATAACGCAAGTTAGGTCTGGGGTAGGTCTGGGATTTGACCTCATCAGACTCATACTTTCGCACACTTCACATACTCGTTGAACAGATCCTGGGTTTTTTCTGGTTTGGATCACGTAGTAATGTGGTACCACACTGAAACGGTCAATTAAACCTGGTTTCGATCAATATTTTAGAGGATAACGCAAGTTAGGTCTGGGGTAGGTCTGGGATTTGACCTCATCAGACTCATACTTTCGCACACTTCACATACTCGTTGAACAGATCCTGGGTTATCTTCTGGTTTGGATCACATAGTAATGTGGTACCACACTGAAACAGTCGATTAAACCTAGTTTCGATCAATATTTTAGAGGATAACGCATGTTAGGTCTAGGTTAGCCCTGGGAATTTCACTCATCAGACTCATACTTTCGCATTCTTCACATACTTGTTGAACTGATCCAGGGTTTTTTCTGGTTTGGATCACGTAGTAATGTGGTACCGCACTGAAACAGTCGATTAAACCTGGTTTCGATCAATATTTTAGAGAATAATTCATGTTAGGTCTAGGTTAGGTCCGGGATTTACTCTCATCAGGCTCATTCTTTCGCATATTACTCATACTTGATGGCTAGTTCCTGGGCTTTTTCTGGATTGGATCACGTAGTAATGTGGGACCACACTGAAACAGTCAATTAAACCTGGTTTCGATCAATATTTTAGAGGATAACGCAAGTTAGGTCTAGGTTAGGTCTGGGATTTGCTCTCATCAGGCTCTTACTTTCGCATATTTCTCATACTTCATGGCTAGATCCTGGGCTATTTCTGGATTGGATCACGTAGTAAAGTGGTACCACACTGAAACATTCAATGAAACCTGGTCTGGATAAATATTTTAGAGGGTAACGCATCTTAGGTCTAGGTTAGGCCTGGGATTTGCTCTCATCAGGCTCATTCTTTCGCATATTTCTCATACTTCATGGCTAGATCCTGGGCTGTTTCTGGATTGTATCACGTAGTAATGTGGTGCCACACTGAAACAGTCGATTAAACCTGGTTTCGATCAATATTTTAGAGGATAGCGCACGTTAGGTCTGGGGTAGGTCTGGGATTTGACCTCATCAGACTCATACTTTCGCACACTTCACATACTCCTTGAACAGATCCTGGGTTATTTTCTGGTTTGGATCACATAGTAATGTGGTACCACACTGAAACAGTCGATTAAACCTGGTTTCGATCAATATTTTAGAGGGTAACGCAAGTTAGGTCTGGGATAGGTCTGGGATTTGACCTGATCAGACTCATACTCTCGCACACTTCACATACTCCTTGAACAGGTCCTGGGTTATTTTCTGGTTTGGATCACGTAGTAATGTGGTACCACACTGAAACAGTCGATTAAACCAGGTTTCGATGAATATTTTTGAGGACAACGCATGTTAGGTCTAGGTTAGGTCTGGGATTTTCACTCATCAGACTCATACTTTCGCATTCTTCACATACTTGTTGAACAGATCCTGGGTTATTTTCTGGTTTGGATCACATAGTAATGTGGTACCACACTGAAACAGTCGATTAAACCAGGTTTCGATCAATATTTTGGAGGACAACGCATGTTAGGTCTAGGTTAGGCCTGGGATTTGCCCTCATCAGGCTCATACTTTCGCATATTTCTCATACTTCATGGCTAGATCCTGGGCTGTTTCTGGATTGTATCACGTAGTAATGTGGTACCACGCTGAAACAGTCAATTAAACCTGGTTTCGATCAATATTTTAGAGGATAACGCAAGTTAGGTCTAGGTTAGGTCTGGGATTTGCTCTCATCAGGCTCTTACTTTCGCATATTTCTCATACTTCATGGCTAGATCCTGGGCTATTTCTGGATTGGATCACGTAGTAAAGTGGTACCACACTGAAACATTCAATGAAACCTGGTCTGGATAAATATTTTAGAGGGTAACGCATCTTAGGTCTGGGTTAGGTCTAAGATTTGCCCTCATCAGGCTCACAGCTTCGCGTTTTTCACATACTTGTTGAACAGATCCTGGGTTTTTTCTGGTTTGGATCACGAAGTAGTGTGGTACCACACTGAAACAGTCAATGAAACCTGGTTTCCATCAATATTTTAGAGGATAACGCATATAAGGTCTAGGTAAGGTCTGGGATTTGCTCTCATCAGGCTCATTCTTTCGCACACCTCACATACTCGTTGAACAGATCCTGGGTTTTTTCTGATTTGGATCACGTAGTAATGTGGTACCACACTGAAACGGTCAATTAAACCTGGTTTCCATCAATATTTTAGAGGATAACGCATGTTAGGTCTAGGTTAGCCCTGGGAATTTCACTCATCAGACTCATACTTTCGCATTCTTCACATACTTGTTGAACTGATCCTGGGTTTTTTCTGGTTTGGATCACGTAGTAATGTGGTACCACACTGAAACAGTCGATTAAACCAGGTTTCGATCAATATTTTGGAGGATAACGCATGTTAGGTCTAGGTTAGGCCTGGGATTTGCTCTCATCAGGCTCATTCTTTCGCATATTTCTCATACTTCATGGCTAGATCCTGGGCTGTTTCTGGATTGTATCACGTAGTAATGTGGTACCACACTGAAACAGTCGATTAAACCTGGTTTCGATCAATATTTTAGAGGATAACGCAAGTTAGGTCTGGGGTAGGTCTGGGATTTGACCTCATCAGACTCATACTTTCGCACACTTCACATACTCGTTGAACAGATCCTGGGTTTTTTCTGGTTTGGATCACGTAGTAATGTGGTACCACACTGAAACGGTCAATTAAACCTGGTTTCGATCAATATTTTAGAGGATAACGCAAGTTAGGTCTGGGGTAGGTCTGGGATTTGACCTCATCAGACTCATACTTTCGCACACTTCACATACTCGTTGAACAGATCCTGGGTTATCTTCTGGTTTGGATCACATAGTAATGTGGTACCACACTGAAACAGTCGATTAAACCTAGTTTCGATCAATATTTTAGAGGATAACGCATGTTAGGTCTAGGTTAGCCCTGGGAATTTCACTCATCAGACTCATACTTTCGCATTCTTCACATACTTGTTGAACTGATCCTGGGTTTTTTCTGGTTTGGATCACGTAGTAATGTGGTACCGCACTGAAACAGTCGATTAAACCTGGTTTCGATCAATATTTTAGAGAATAATTCATGTTAGGTCTAGGTTAGGTCCGGGATTTACTCTCATCAGGCTCATTCTTTCGCATATTACTCATACTTGATGGCTAGTTCCTGGGCTTTTTCTGGATTGGATCACGTAGTAATGTGGGACCACACTGAAACAGTCAATTAAACCTGGTTTCGATCAATATTTTAGAGGATAACGCAAGTTAGGTCTAGGTTAGGTCTGGGATTTGCTCTCATCAGGCTCTTACTTTCGCATATTTCTCATACTTCATGGCTAGATCCTGGGCTATTTCTGGATTGGATCACGTAGTAAAGTGGTACCACACTGAAACATGCAATGAAACCTGGTCTGGATAAATATTTTAGAGGGTAACGCATCTTAGGTCTAGGTTAGGCCTGGGATTTGCTCTCATCAGGCTCATTCTTTCGCATATTTCTCATACTTCATGGCTAGATCCTGGGCTGTTTCTGGATTGTATCACGTAGTAATGTGGTACCACACTGAAACAGTCGATTGAACCTGGTTTCGATCAATATTTTAGAGGATAGCGCACGTTAGGTCTGGGGTAGGTCTGGGATTTGACCTCATCAGACTCATACTTTCGCACACTTCACATACTCCTTGAACAGATCCTGGGTTATTTTCTGGTTTGGATCACATAGTAATGTGGTACCACACTGAAACAGTCGATTAAACCTGGTTTCGATCAATATTTTAGAGGATAACGCAAGTTAGGTCTGGGATAGGTCTGGGATTTGACCTCATCAGACTCATACTCTCGCACACTTCACATACTCCTTGAACAGGTCCTGGGTTATTTTCTGGTTTGGATCACGTAGTAATGTGGTACCACACTGAAACAGTCGATTAAACCAGGTTTCGATGAATATTTTTGAGGACAACGCATGTTAGGTCTAGGTTAGGTCTGGGATTTTCACTCATCAGACTCATACTTTCGCATTCTTCACATACTTGTTGAACAGATCCTGGGTTATTTTCTGGTTTGGATCACATAGTAATGTGGTACCACACTGAAACAGTCGATTAAACCAGGTTTCGATCAATATTTTGGAGGACAACGCATGTTAGGTCTAGGTTAGGCCTGGGATTTGCCCTCATCAGGCTCATACTTTCGCATATTTCTCATACTTCATGGCTAGATCCTGGGCTGTTTCTGGATTGTATCACGTAGTAATGTGGTACCACGCTGAAACAGTCAATTAAACCTGGTTTCGATCAATATTTTAGAGGATAACGCAAGTTAGGTCTAGGTTAGGTCTGGGATTTGCTCTCATCAGGCTCTTACTTTCGCATATTTCTCATACTTCATGGCTAGATCCTGGGCTATTTCTGGATTGGATCACGTAGTAAAGTGGTACCACACTGAAACATTCAATGAAACCTGGTCTGGATAAATATTTTAGAGGGTAACGCATCTTAGGTCTGGGTTAGGTCTAAGATTTGCCCTCATCAGGCTCACAGCTTCGCGTTTTTCACATACTTGTTGAACAGATCCTGGGTTTTTTCTGGTTTGGATCACGAAGTAGTGTGGTACCACACTGAAACAGTCATTGAAACCTGGTTTCCATCAATATTTTAGAGGATAACGCATATAAGCTCTAGGTTAGGTCTGGGATTTGCTCTCATCAGGCTCATTCTTTCGCATATTTCACATACTTGATGGCTAGATCCTGGGCTTTTTCTGGATTGCGTCACGCAGTAAGGTAGTACCACACTGAAACAGTCAATGAAACGTGGTTTCCATCAATATTTTAGAGGACAACGCATGTTAGGTCTAGGTAAGGCCTGAGATTTTCACTGATCGGACTCATACTTTCGCATTTTTCACATACTTGTTGAACGGATCCTGGGTTTTTTCTGGTTTGGATCACGTAGTAATGTGGTACCACACTGAAACGGTCAATTATACCTGGTTTCTATCAATATTTTAGAGAATAATTCATGTTAGGTCAAGGTTAGGTCTGTGATTTGCTCTCATCAGGCTCATCCTTTCGCATATTTCTCATACTTCATGGCTAGATCCTGGGCTGTTTCTGGATTGTATCATGTAGTAATATGATACCACGCTGAAACAGTCAATTAAACCTGGTTTCGCTGAATATTTTAGAGGATAACGGAAGTTAGGTCTGGGATAGGTCTGGGATTCGCCCTAATCAGGCTCATACTTTCGCGTTTTTCACGTACTTGTTGAACTGATCCTGGGTTTTTTCTGGTTTCGATCACGTAGTAATGTGGGACCACACTGAAACAATCAATTAAACCTGGTCTTGATAAATATTTTAGAGGATAACGCATGTTAGGTCTGGGATAGGTCTGGGATTTGACCTCATCAGACTCATACTTTCGCACACTTCACATACTCCTTGAACAGATCCTGGGTTATTTTCTGGTTTGGATCACATAGTAATGTGGTACCACACTGAAACAGTCGATTAAACCTGGTTTCGATCAATATTTTAGAGGATAACGCAAGTTAGGTCTGGGATAGGTCTGGGATTTGACCTCATCAGACTCATACTTTCGCACACTTCACATACTCCTTGAACAGATCCTGGGTTATTTTCTGGTTTGGATCACATAGTGATGTGGTACCACACTGAAACAGTCGATTAAACCAGGTTTCGATCAATATTTTAGAGGATTACGCATGTTAGGTCTAGGTTAGGCCTGGGATTTGACCTCATCAGACTCATACTCTCGCACACTTCACATACTCCTTGAACAGATCCTGGGTTATTTTCTGGTTTGGAGCACGTAGTAATGTGGTACCACACTGAAACAGTCGATTAAACCAGGTTTCGATCAATGTTTTTGAGGGTAACGCAAGTTAGGTCTGGGATAGTTCTGGGATTTGACCTCATCAGACTCATACTTTGCACACTTCACATACTCCTTGAACAGATCCTGGGTTATTTTCTGGTTTGGATCAGATAGTAATGTGGTACCACACTGAAACAGTCGATTAAACCTGGTTTCGATCAATATTTTAGAGAATAATTCATGTTAGGTCTAGGTTAGGTCTGGGATTTGCTCTCATCAGGCTCATTCTTTCGCATATTTCTCATACATTTTGAACAGATCCTGGGCTATTTCTGGATTGGATCACGTAGTAATGTGGTACCACACCGAAACATTCAATTAAACCTGGTCTTGATAAATATTTTAGAGGATAACGCATGTTAGGTTTGGGTTAGGTCTAGGATTTGCCCTCATCATGCTCATACTTTCGCATATTTCTCATACTTCATGGCTAGATCCTGGGTTTTTTCTGGTTTGGATCACGTAGTAATGTGGTACCACACTGAAACGGTCAATTAAACCTGGTTTCGATCAATATTTTAGAGGATAACGCAAGTTAGGTCTGGGATAGGTCTGGGATTTGACCTCATCAGACTCATACTTTCGCAAACTTCACATACTCGTTAAACAGATCCTGGGTTATTTTCTGGTTTGGATCACATAGTAATGTGGTACCACACTGAAGCAGTCGATTAAACCTGGTTTCGATCAATATTTTAGAGGATAACGCATGTTAGGTCTAGGTTAGTCCTGGGAATTTCACTCATAAGGCTCATACTTTCGCATTCTTCACATACTTGTTGAACTGATCCTGGGTTTTTTCTGGTCTGGATCACGTAGTAATGTGGTACCACACTGAAACAGTCGATTAAACCTGGTTTCGATCAATATTTTAGAGGATAACGCATGTTAGGTCTATGTTAGCCCTGGGATTCTCACTCATCCGACTCATTCTTTCGCATTCTTCACATACTTGTTGAACTGATCCTGGGTTTTTTCTGGTTTGGATCACGTAGTAATGTGGTACCACACTGAAACAGTCGATTAAACCTGCTTTCGATCAATATTTTAGAGGATAACGCAAGTTAGGTCTGGGATAGGTCTAGGATTTGCCCTCATCAGGCTCTTACTTTCGCATATTTCTCATACTTCATGGCTAGATCCTGGGCTATTTCTGGATTGGATCACGTATTAAAGTGGTACCACACTGAAACATTCAATGAAACCTGGTCTGGATAAATATTTTAGAGGGTAACGCATCTTAGGTCTGGGTTAGGTCTGAGATTTGCCCTCATCAGGCTCACAGTTTCGCGTTTTTCACATACTTGTTGAACAGATCCTGTGTTTTTTCTGGTTTGGATCACGTAGTAAAGTGGTACCACACTGAAACATTCAATGAAACCTGGTCTGGATAAATATTTTAGAGGGTAACGCATCTTAGGTCTGGGTTAGGTCTGAGATTTGCCCTCATCAGGCTCACAGTTTCGCGTTTTTCACATACTTGTTGAACAGATCCTGGGTTTTTTCTGGTTTGGATCACGTAGTAATGTGGTACCACACTGAAACAGTCAATGAAACCTGGTTTCCATCAATATTTTAGAGGATAACGCATATAAGGTCTAGGTTAGGTCTGGGATTTGCTCTCATCAGGCTCATTCTTTCGCACACTGCACATACTCGTTGAACAGATCCTGGGTTTTTTCTGATTTGGATCACGTAGTAATGTGGTACCACACTGAAACGGTCAATTAAACCTGGTTTCGATCAATATTTTAGAGGATAACGCATGTTAGGTCTAGGTTAGCTCTGGGAATTTCACTCATCAGACTCATACTTTCGCATTCTTCACATACTTGTTGAACTGATCCTGGGTTTTTTCTGGTTTGGATCACGTACTAATGTGGTACCACACTGAAACAGTCGATTAAACCTGGTTTCGATCAATATTTTAGAGGATAACGCATGTTAGGTCTATGTTAGCCCTGGGATTCTCACTCATCAGACTCATACTTTCGCATTCTTCACATACTCGTTGAACAGATCCTGGGTTTTTTCTGGTTTGGATCACGTAGTAATGTGGTACCACACTGAAACAGTCAATGAATCCTGGTTTCCATCAATATTGTAGAGGATAACGCATATAAGGTCTAGGTTAGGTCTGGGATTTGCTCTCATCAGGCTCATTCTTTCGCACACCTCACATACTCGTTGAACAGATCCTGGGTTTTTTCTGATTTGGATCACGTAGTAATGTGGTACCACACTGAAACGGTCAATTAAACCTGGTTTCGATCAATATTTTAGAGGATAACGCATGTTAGGTCTAGGTTAGCCCTGGGAATTTCACTCATCAGACTCATACTTTCGCATTCTTCACATACTTGTTGAACTGATCCTGGGTTTTTTCTGGTTTGGATCACGTAGTAATGTGGTACCACACTGAAACAGTCGATTAAACCAGGTTTCGATCAATATTTTGGAGGATAACGCATGTTAGGTCTAGGTTAGGCCTGGGATTTGCTCTCATCAGGCTCATTCTTTCGCATATTTCTCATACTTCATGGCTAGATCCTGGGCTGTTTCTGGATTGTATCACGTAGTAATGTGGTACCACACTGAAACAGTCGATTAAACCTGGTTTCGATCAATATTTTAGAGGATAACGCAAGTTAGGTCTGGGGTAGGTCTGGGATTTGACCTCATCAGACTCATACTTTCGCACACTTCACATACTCGTTGAACAGATCCTGGGTTTTTTCTGGTTTGGATCACGTAGTAATGTGGTACCACACTGAAACGGTCAATTAAACCTGGTTTCGATCAATATTTTAGAGGATAACGCAAGTTAGGTCTGGGGTAGGTCTGGGATTTGACCTCATCAGACTCATACTTTCGCACACTTCACATACTCGTTGAACAGATCCTGGGTTATCTTCTGGTTTGGATCACATAGTAATGTGGTACCACACTGAAACAGTCGATTAAACCTAGTTTCGATCAATATTTTAGAGGATAACGCATGTTAGGTCTAGGTTAGCCCTGGGAATTTCACTCATCAGACTCATACTTTCGCATTCTTCACATACTTGTTGAACTGATCCTGGGTTTTTTTCTGGTTTGGATCACGTAGTAATGTGGTACCGCACTGAAACAGTCGATTAAACCTGGTTTCGATCAATATTTTAGAGAATAATTCATGTTAGGTCTAGGTTAGGTCCGGGATTTACTCTCATCAGGCTCATTCATTCGCATATTACTCATACTTGATGGCTAGTTCCTGGGCTTTTTCTGGATTGGATCACGTAGTAATGTGGGACCACACTGAAACAATCAATTAAACCTGGTCTTGATAAATATTTTAGAGGATAGCGCACGTTAGGTCTGGGATAGGTCTGGGATTTGACCTCATCGGACTCATACTTTCGCACACTTCACATACTCCTTGAACAGATCCTGGGTTATTTTCTGGTTTGGATCACATAGTAATGTGGTACCACACTGAAACAGTCGATTAAACCTGGTTTCGATCAATATTTTAGAGGATAACGCAAGTTAGGTCTGGGATAGGTCTGGGATTTGACCTCATCAGACTCATACTCTCGCACACTTCACATACTCCTTGAACAGGTCCTGGGTTATTTTCTGGTTTGGATCACGTAGTAATGTGGTACCACACTGAAACAGTCGATTAAACCAGGTTTCGATGAATATTTTTGAGGACAACGCATGTTAGGTCTAGGTTAGGTCTGGGATTTGCCCTCATCAGGCTCATACTTTCGCATATTTCTCATACTTCATGGCTAGATCCTGGGCTATTTCTGGATTGGATCACGTAGTAAAGTGGTACCACACTGAAACATTCAATGAAACCTGGTCTGGATAAATATTTTAGAGGGTAACGCATCTTAGGTCTGGGTTAGGTCTAAGATTTGCCCTCATCAGGCTCACAGCTTCGCGTTTTTCACATACTTGTTGAACAGATCCTGGGTTTTTTCTGGTTTGGATCACGAAGTAGTGTGGTACCACACTGAAACAGTCAATGAAACCTGGTTTCCATCAATATTTTAGAGGATACCGCATATAAGCTCTAGGTTAGGTCTGGGATTTGCTCTCATCAGGCTCATTCTTTCGCATATTTCACATACTTGATGGCTAGATCCTGGGCTTTTTCTGGATTGCGTCACGCAGTAAGGTAGTACCACACTGAAACAGTCAATGAAACGTGGTTTCCATCAATATTTTAGAGGACAACGCATGTTAGGTCTAGGTAAGGCCTGAGATTTTCACTGATCGGACTCATTCTTTCGCATATTACTCATACTTGATGGCTAGATCCTGGGCTTTTTCTGGATTGGATCACGTAGTAATGTGGGACCACACTGAAACAATCAATTAAACCTGGTCTTGATAAATATTTTAGAGGATAGCGCATGTTAGGTCTGGGATAGGTCTGGGATTTGACCTCATCAGACTCATACTTTCGCACACTTCACATACTCCTTGAACAGATCCTGGGTTATTTTCTGGTTTGGATCACATAGTAATGTGGTACCACACTGAAACAGTCGATTAAACCTGGTTTCGATCAATATTTTAGAGGATAACGCAAGTTAGGTCTGGGATAGCTCTGGGATTTGACCTCATCAGACTCATACTTTCGCACACTTCACATACTCCTTGAACAGATCCTGGGTTATTTTCTGGTTTGGATCACATAGTGATGTGGTACCACACTGAAACAGTCGATTAAACCAGGTTTCGATCAATATTTTAGAGGATTACGCATGTTAGGTCTAGGTTAGGCCTGGGATTTTCACTCATCGGACTCATACTTTCGCATTCTTCACATACTTGTTGAACGGATCCTGGGTTTTTTCTGGTTTGGATCACATAGTAATGTGGTACCACACTGAAACAGTCGATTAAACCTGGTTTCGATCAATATTTTAGAGGATAACGCAAGTTAGGTCTGGGATAGGTCTGGGATTTGACCTCATCAGACTCATACTCTCGCACACTTCACATACTCCTTGAACAGATCCTGGGTTATTTTCTGGTTTGGATCACGTAGTAATGTGGTACCACACTGAAACAGTCGATTAAACCAGGTTTCGATCAATGTTTTTGAGGATAACGCAAGTTAGGTCTGGGATAGGTCTGGGATTTGACCTCATCAGACTCATACTTTCGCACACTTCACATACTCCTTGAACAGATCCTGGGTTATTTTCTGGTTTGGATCACATAGTGATGTGGTAGCACACTGAAACAGTCGATTAAACCAGGTTTCGATTAATATTTTAGAGGATTACGCATGTTAGGTCTAGGTTAGGCCTGGGATTTTCACTCATCGGACTCATACTTTCGCATTCTTCACATACTTGTTGAACGGATCCTGGGTTTTTTCTGGTTTGGATCACGTAGTAATGTGGGACCACACTGAAACAATCAATTAAACCTGGTCTTGATAAATATTTTAGAGAATAACGCATGTTAGGTCTGGGTTAGGTCTAGGATTTGCCCTCATCAGGCTCATACTTTCGCATATTTCTCATACTTCAAGGCTAGACCCTGGGCTGTTTCTGGATTGTATCACGTAGTAATGTGGTACCACGCTGAAACAGTCAATTAAACCTGGTTTCGATCAATATTTTAGAGGATAACGCAAGTTAGGTCTGGGATCGGCTGTCCCAGTGGAGTGGACGGCCGAGCTGGGGGTCACGCAGGAGGAGCTGGCAGCGGCCATCAGACGGCTCGGGGTTCGTAACACGGCCCCGGGTCCGGATGGTGTGCCCGGCCGGGTTTGGGTCTTGACCCAGGGCGTCCTTGGGGCCGACCTCAGGCGGTTGTTCGACCGCTGCCTGAGGGACGGGCGATTCCCCCCCAGTTGGAAGGTGGCGAGGATGGTCCTCCTCCGGAAGGAGGGTCGGCCCGCGGAGTCTCCCTCCGCATACCGGCCCATTTGTCTCCTCGACGAGGTGGGCAAGCTCTTCGAGCGTGTGATTGCTGCCCGCCTCGTCGAGCACCTGTCGCGGGGTGATCCCGGTCTGGCCGACTGCCAGTTCGGTTTCCGGGGGGGCCGATCGACTATCGACGCGATAGGTCGTGTGAGGGCCCTCTCGGAGGCGGCCGTCTCTCGGGGAGGGGTGGCATTGGCAATATCCTTGGATATTGCCAATGCCTTTAACACCCTCCCCTGGGAAGAGATAAGGAGGGGACTCGAATATCATCGGGTCCCCCCTTGTCTCAGGGCGGTCGTCGGGGATTATCTCCGCGGCAGGTGGATCGAGTATCCGGGCCGGGATGGTGATATGCGGAGGGAGGTGTACTGCGGTGTTCCGCAGGGGTCGGTCCTCGGGCCACTCCTGTGGAACATCGCGTACGACTCGGTGTTGCGGGCCGGCCTCCCCGACGGCGTCAGCACGGTGTGTTATGCGGATGACACACTGGTGCTGGCCGTCGGGGCGCACTGGGGGAGGGCCATGCGTCGCGCGGAGGAGGGGTCGCAACGCGTCGTCGACCGGATCAGGGGGATGGGGATGACGGTGGCGGTCCATAAGACCGAGGTGATTGCGTTTCATTCACCTCGGCAGGATCCGCCACCCCCTCTGATTCGGGTGGGTGGGGCTGACATCGAGGTGAAGCCCCAGATCAGGTATCTAGGGCTGATCCTCGATAGCCACTGGCGTTTCGAGAAGCATTTCCGCTGCCTGGTCCCCCGGTTGGAAAGGATGGTTGCGGCTCTGGGCCGGATCCTGCCCAACCTGGGGGGCCCGGCGGGCCGAGTTCGTCGCCTCTATGTGGCAATGGTCCAGTCGGTGGCCCTATACGGGGCCCCCGTCTGGGCGGACGACCTGGCTGCCTCCCGGCGCAGCATGACTATGCTGCGTCGGGTGCAGAGGCGCATGGCGCTCAGGGTCGTCCGCGGGTATCGGACCATGTCACATGAGGCGGCGACGGTTCTAGCGGGGATGCCGCCCATGGACCTGCTCGCGCGGTCGCACGCGGTGATGTACCGGCACCGCGTCGACCGTCGCGCGGGGGTGGGGGCGGTCCCGGGCGGGCAGGAACCTGCTTGGGGCGATTTGAAGCGCCAGGCCCGGCAGTCCGTGTTGCTCGCGTGGCAGGAGCGGCTGGCTCTGCCAACCGCGGGGCACCGGACTGTCGGGGCTGTTCGGCCACTCCTGAAGGAGTGGCTGGACAGAGGCCATGGCAGCCTCACCTACCGGCTGGCACAGGTATTTTCCGGGCATGGCAGCTTCGGAAGATACCTGTGCCGGATAGGGAAGGAGCCGACGGCGCGTTGCTGCCACTGCGACGCTGAGCAGGACACGGCGGACCATACCTTGGAGGTATGCCCCGCGTGGGAGGGGGAGCGCCGTGTCCTGGTCGGCGTCGTCGGGCGGGATGTCTCGCTGCCGGGCGTGGTGCGCGCCATGCTCGGCAGCGAGGAGAAGTGGAGGGCCGTGGCCTCCTTCTGCGAGAACGTAATGTTGCAGAAGGAGGCCGCGGGGAGGGAGCGCGAGCTTCAGCGGCGTGCTGAAGCGCGCGCTCGTGCGGTGGCCCGAGGTCGTCGCCCGGTCGCGAGGCGTCGCGGGCGGCCGCCTCGGCGTGGCGGATGACCTAGGCTGGGAGGGGGGTCCTGAGGGGACCCTCCTCCCGCCAGGCGGCGCCGGGTCGGACCGGTTGGGGGTAGGAGTGCCTTCCCCTACCGGTCCGACGCAAGGGGAGGCACCCTCGGCGGTCTGGTGCGGCCATGAACGCCCGGCCGCCGAGGGGTGGAAACGGGGTCGCGGGCGGTTGCGAGTTGGGGCTCGCAGCCGCCACTAAACGCGGCCCCGGGACGGATAGCGGCGGGATGGAGTGGCCCCGTCCCGCCGCTATGAGGCAGTGTGTCTACTGGGGGGACCGATTGTCCCCCCGGGGGATGGGCGCGAAAGCGCGGGCACGGGGAGGATACCGGAAGAATGCTTCGAGCGATTCCCGGTATCCTCCCAAAGCGTGCCGAAGGGTCACCGTGGGGTTTTTAGTGGGTAGGTCCCGCGCCTGTCGTTGTACGGGCGCGGGGAATCCCACACACCCCTCCCACCTCTCCCCAAGGAGGTGGGAGGGAGTCTTTCGAAGATTTTCCCCACGACAAAAAAAAAAAAAAAAAAAAAAAAAAAAGTTAGGTCTGGGATAGGTCTCGGATTTGCCCTCATCAGGCTCCTACTTTCGCATACTTCTCATACCTGATGGCTAGATCCTGGGCTATTTCTGGATTGGATCACGTAGTAAAGTGGTACCACACTGAAACATTCAATGAAACCTGGTCTGGATAAATATTTTAGAGGATAACGCATCTTAGGTCTGGGTTAGGTCTAAGGTTTGCCCTCATCAGGCTCACAGTTTAGCGTTTTTCACATACTTGTTGAACAGATCCTGGGTTTTTTCTGGTTTGCATCACGAAGTAATGTGGTACCACACTGAAACAGTCCATTAAACCTGGTTTCGCTCAATATTTTAGAGGATAACGCATGTTAGGTCTAGGTTAGGTCTGGGATTTGCTCCCATCAGGCTCATTCTTTCGCATATTTCTCATACTTGATGGCTAGATCCTGGGTTTTTTCTGGTTTGGATCACGTAATAATGTGGTACCACACTGAAACAGTCGATTAAACCTGGTTTCGGTCAATATTTTAGAGGATAACGCATGTTAAGTCTGGGATTGGTCTGGGATTTGACCTCATCAGACTCATACTTTCGCACACTTCACATTCTCGTTGAACAGATCCTGGGTTATTTTCTGGTTTGAATCACGTAGTAATGTGGGACCACACTGAAACAGCCAATTAAACCTGGCTTCGATCAATATTTTAGAGAATAATTCATGTTAGGTCTGGGATAGGTCTAGGATTTGCCCTCATCAGGCTCCTACTTTCGCATATTTCTCATACCTGATGGCTAGATCCTGGGCTATTTCTGGATTGGATCACGTAGTACAGTGGTACCACACTGAAACATTCAATGAAACCTGGTCTGGATAAATATTTTAGAGGATAACGCATCTTAGGTCAGGGTTAGGTCTAAGATTTGCCCTCATCAGGCTCACAGTTTAGCGTTTTTCACATACTTGTTGAACGGATCCTGGGTTTTTTCTGGATTGGGTCACGTAGTAGTGCGGTACCACACTGAAACAGTCGATTAAACCTGGTTTCGATCAATATTTTTGAGGATAACGCAAGTTAGGTCTGGGATAGGTCTGGGATTTTCCCTCATCCGGCTCATACTTTCGCGTTTTTCACATACTTGTTGAACAGATCCTGGGTTTTTTCTGGTTTGGATCACGTAGTAATGTGGTACCACACTGAAGCAGACGATTAAACCAGGTTTCGATCAATATTTTTGAGGATAACGCATGTTAGGTCTAGGTTAGGCCTGGGATTTTCACACATCAGACTCATACTTTCGCATTCTTCACATACTTGTTGAACGGATCCTGGGTTTTTTCTGGTTTGGATCACGTAGTAACGTGTGACCACACTGAAACAGCCAATTAAACCTTGTTTCGATCAATATTTTAGAGAATAATTCATGTTAGGTCTAGGTTAGGTCTGGGATTTGCTCCCATCAGGCTCATTCTTTCGCATATTTCTCATACTTGATGGCTAGATCCTGGGTTTTTTCTGGTTTGGATCACGTAGTAATGTGGTACCACACTGAAACAGTCGATTAAGCCTGGTTTCGATCAATATTTTAGAGGATAACGCAAGTTAAGTCTGGGAATGGTCTGGGATTTGACCTCATCAGACTCATACTTTCGCAAACTTCACATACTCGTTGAACAGATCCTGGGTTATTTTCTGGTTTGGATCACGTAGTAATGTGGTACCACACTGAAACAGTCGATTAAACCTGGTTTCGATCAATATTTTTGAGGATAACGCAAGTTAGGTCTGGGATAGGTCTGGGATTTGACCTCATCAGACTCATACTTTCGCACACTTCACAACATCCTTGAACAGATCCTGGGTTATTTTCTGGTTTGGATCACATAGTAATATGGTACCACACTGGAACAGTCGATTAAACCTGGTTTGGATCAATATTTTAGAGGATAACGCATGTTAGGTCTAGGTTAGGTCTGGGATTTTCACTCATCAGACCCATACTTTCGCATTCTTCACATACTTGTTGGACGGATCCTGGGTTTTTTCTGGTTTGGATCACGTAGTAATGTGGTACCACACTGAAACATTCAAGTAAACCTGTTTTCGATCAATCTTTTAGAGAATAATTCATGTTAGGTCTGGGATAGGTCTGGGATTTGCTCTCATCAGGCTCATTCTTTCGCATATTTCTCATACATGTTGAACAGATCCTGGGTTTTTTCGGGTTTGGTTCACGTAGTAATGTGGTACCATACTGAAACATTCAATTAAACCTTTTCTTGATAAATATTTTAGAGGATAACGCATGTTAGGATTGGGTTAGGTCTAGGATTTGCCCTCATCAGGCTCATACTTTCGCATATTTCTCATACTTCATGGCTAGATCCTGGGCTGTTTCTGGATTGTATCAGGTAGTAAAGTGGTACCACACTGAAACATTCAATGAAACCTGGTCTGGATAAATATTTTAGAGGATAACGCATCTTAGGTCTGGGTTAGGTCTATGATTTGCCCTCATCAGTCCCACAGTTTAGAGTTTTTCACATACTTCTTGAACAGATCCTGGGCTTTCTCTGGTTTGGATCACGAAGTAGTGTGGTACCACACTGAAACAGTCAAATAAACCTGGTTTTGATCAATATTTTAGAGAATAATTCATGTTAGGTCTAGGTTAGGTCAGGGATTTGCTCCCATCAGGCTCATTCTTTCGCATATTTCTCATACTTGTTGAACAGATCCTGGGTTTTTCCTGGTTTGGATCACGTAGTAATGTGGGGCCAAACTGAAACAGTCAAGTAAACCTGGCTTCGATCAATATTTTAGAGAATAATACATGCTAGGTCTAGGTTAGGTCTGGGATTTGCCCTCATCAGGCTCATACTTTCGCATATTTCTCATACATGTAGAACAGATCCTGGGTTTTTTCTGTTTTGGATCACGTAGTAATGTGGGACCACACTGAAACAATCAATTTAACCTGGTCTTGATAAATATTTTAGAGGATAACGCATGTTAGGTTTGGGTTAGGTCTAGGATTTGCCCTCATCAGGCTCATACTTTCGCATATTTCACATACTTCATGGCTAGATCCTGGGCTGTTTCTGGACTGTATCACGTAGTAATGTGGTACCACGCTGAAACAGTCGATTAAACCTGGTTCCGATCAATATTTTAGAGGATAACGCAAGTTAAGTCTGGGATCCCCTCAGGGGCTGCCAGCCTTTCAGCTGCAGTACGGGCTTAACGAACCCGGGGTACCCGAGTCATACACACACCGTATGCCTCCTGTTGGTCGTCACAACGACCCATTCACAATTCCCTATTGGTTTTGTGAATGGTACGTGACGGCAGGAGGAACGGGGGTCTTGGCTTAACCGCCTGGGCCACGAGTATGGCGACTCTATAAAATCGCCCTCCAATCCTAAGCTATGGTGCGCGGCGATGGGATGCATGGTTGGGGGAGAAGGCCCAATCCCAAGCGACCACCTCCGGGGAACCTGCCGAACCCCCGGAGTATTAGGCTTACCCGGGTAAGGCGGCTCTGCCCGGGTGGACCTTTATTTCCGACCATCTCGTGGGATTCTTATGGACACAGAAAATAAAATGGGGATGGGGCGGGTTTTGTCGGTTGGGGAGGACGGAGACGGGGTTGGGGTTAGGGTGGCGGCGCTCGCGCCCCACGCAGCGCCAGGTCCGGCTTCGTGGAGGGTGGAGGAGGACGACGAGACGGCGTCGGTCTCGTCCTTCTCCTCCAGCACGAGCCACATAGGCTCTAAGAGGAAGAGGACGGGGCAGGCCGTCGTCGAGGTGGGCGGGGCGATGAGCCCGTCGGTGAGGCTGAGTTGCCTCAGGGACGAGGTGACCGAGGAGATATCGGAGAGGATCTCCTCGTCCCTGAGGCGGGTGGAGAAAGTCGCCGCTGCCTGCGCCTTTAAGGGGCAGAAAAGCGGTGGCGCGGAGGCCCTGAAGGCCGCGGCGGAGGAAATGAGGGAGGCGGCGCGGGAGCTCAAAGGGCGGAACGCCCGTCTGCAGCTCCTGATGGAGGAGGAGCGACAGGGGAGGAGGAGGGCAGAGGCGCTGTGGAACAGCGCGGCCCTCCCTCCCATCCTTCCTCCTCCTCCACCGCCGCGTCCCTCGGCAGAGGTAAATAAGCGGAGTGCGGCGGCAGTGGTGCGGGGCACCGCGGGCCCCTCCACCCGCACTCCGCCCGTGAAGAAGTCCCCGTCCTCCTCAGAAGACGATCTTCTGAGGAGGATTGGGGACATGATTGATGGCAAGCTGGCCGCCTTCCGGGAGGAGCTCCTCGCCGGAAGAGCGGTCAGCAGGAAGGCGGTGCCTCCCCGACCTGTTCCGGTACAGTCGGGGAAGGCAAAGAAGGGCGGAGTGAAGGCTCCGCCCAGCGTTGCGCCACCAGGGCCCCGGGTCGCGACCCCCAAGGGGGGTGGTGTACCCGTGGTCGCGGTGGTCGCGTCCTCCACAGCACCCTCCCAACGGGGGGTGGCGTGGAGTGAGGTGGTGGGGCGGAAGGCGAAGCGGGCGGCGAGGAAGGCCTCGCAACCGCAGCCTCCGCCTCCGCCGCCGGCGGCCAAGGTAAAGGCCGCGAAGGTCGGGAAGGCACGACCAGGTCGTCCCCCAAAAACGGCAGCGGTGACGCTGACCGTTGCGCAGGGGGGCGACCTGACCCTCGCGGAGGCGATGCGGCTCGCCAGGGAGAATATCTCCCTGGAAGAGCTGGGCATCGCTTCCGTGAGGGCGAAGAGGGCCGTGACCGGGGGTCTCTTGCTGGAGATCCCCGGTGCAGAAGGCGGCGCGAAGGCGGATCGTCTCGCCCAGAGGCTCCGGGAGCAGCTGGGCGAGCGAGGTGTCCGGGTCGCCCGGCCCACGAAGCGCACGGAGATGCGCGTTTGTGGGCTGGACGACTCGGTCAGCGCAGAGGATGTGTCCCGTGCCCTTGCGAGGGCGGGGGACTGTCCTGTGGAGGACCTGCGGATCGGAGAGATCCGCAGGTCGCCCTCCGGCCTCGGGTCGGGGTGGTCCCGGTTCCCCCTCTCCGCCGCCCGTAAGGTGGCGGAATCCGGGAGGGTGTTGGTGGGGTGGGTTTCGGCGCGAGTGGAAATCCTCGCGCCGCGCCCGCTCCAGTGTCACCGCTGCCTCGAATTGGGGCACGTGAGGCAGTGGTGCACCTCGCCGGTGGACCGCAGCGGTCAGTGTTACCGCTGCGGTGCCAAAGAGCACCGTGCGAGCCAGTGCTCGGCGGCCCCCCACTGCCCGCTGTGTGCGGACATGGGGAGGCCAGCCGATCACAGGGTGGGGAGCAAGAAGTGCTCCCCCCCCTCCCGGAAGGAGAGGAAGAGGCGGGCTGCACCAGCTCCGGTGCCGAGGGCGGTGGCATCGTCCTCCATGGAGGTGGACGGTGCTACGGGGACGGACGGCCGGGAGGAGGCTGGCGCGGCCATTAATTAATGCCGCCCCGCCTCCTCCTCCAGGCCAACCTCAACCACTGCCGCGCGGCACAGGACTTGATGTCCCAAGTCCTCGCGGAGTGGGGGGTTGGCCTGGCGGTCGCCGCCGAGCCGTACCGCGTCCCTGATCACCCTCATTGGGTGGGCGACGCGGACGGCTTGGTGGCGACGGTATGGGGAGGGGGCGACGGGTCCCCACCGTTCTCCTTGTTGGAGCGCGGTCGGGGATTCGTCGCCGTGGACTGGGGGGGAGTCGCTGTGGTGGGGTGCTACATTTCGCCCCGTAGCGGTCACGCTGCGTTCGAGCTGTACTTGGCCGAGGTCGCGGCATGCGTGCAGCGCTACGCGGCCCGGCCGGTGCTGGTCCTGGGGGATTTTAATGCCAAGTCGGTGGCTTGGGGATCCCCCAGGACCTCCGTTCGCGGCGGGATCCTGGGCGATTAGGCGGCGGGGCTCGACCTCCGGGTATTGAACCGGGGGTCGGAGCACACATGCGTGCGGCGATATGGGGGGTCCATCGTGGATGTTGGATTCGCGACCCCCAACGCCGTGCGCATGGTGTCGGGTTGGCACGTGGTCGCGGGGGCAGAGACACTCTCCGATCACCGGTACATCCGGATGGAGGTCTCTGCCGCCGCGAGTGCATCCCGGCACGGCCGCCTGCGTGGCACCCCACCACGCCGCTGGGCGCTTCGGCGCCTGGACGAGGACGCCCTGATGGCAGCTGCCCTCGCTGCAACTTGGCCGCAGGGAGCGGCCGATTTGCCGAGCATAGAGGAGGAGGTCGCCCGGCTCGGAGCATTGGTCGCGGGTATTTGCGACGCGGCGATGCCTCGGGACGGGCGGGCTTCTCCTCGCCGGGCGGTGTACTGGTGGTCGGACGCGATCGCGGAGTTGCGAGTCGCGACTGTCCGCGCCCGACGCCAGTACACCCGCGCGCGCCGTCGTCAACGTACAGGCGACGGCGTGGCGCGAGAGAGGGCAGCTGATGACCTGTATGAAGCATACCGCGTGGCGCGGGTTGCTCTGCAGGTCGCCATCAAACGGGCCAAGACCCAGGCATGGAAGGAGCTCCTCCAGACCCTTGATGACGATCCATGGGGGCGCCCATATAAGGTGGTGCTGAATAAGCTCCGCCCGTGGGCGCCCCCCGTCACCGAGGGTCTTGACCCCCGGCTGCTGGAGGACGTGGTCAATACACTCTTCCCAATTGGGGAGAGGGGACCGCGTCCTCCGGCGGCGGCGGCTGTGCCAGTGGAGTGGACGGCCGAGCTGGGGGTCACGCAGGAGGAGCTGGCAGCGGCCATCAGACGGCTCGGGGTTCGTAACACGGCCCCGGGTCCGGATGGTGTGCCCGGCCGGGTTTGGGTCTTGACCCAGGGCGTCCTTGGGGCCGACCTCAGGCGGTTGTTCGACCGCTGTCTGAGGGACGGGCGATTCCCCCCCAGTTGGAAGGTGGCGAGGATGGTCCTCCTCCGGAAGGAGGGTCGGCCCGCGGAGTCTCCCTCCGCATACCGGCCCATTTGTCTCCTCGACGAGGTGGGCAAGCTCTTCGAGCGGGTGATTGCTGCCCGCCTCGTCGAGCACCTGTCGCGGGGTGATCCCGGTCTGGCCGACTGCCAGTTCGGTTTCCGGGGGGGCCGATCGACTATCGACGCGATAGGTCGTGTGAGGGCCCTCTCGGGGGCGGCCGTCTCCCGGGGAGGGGTGGCATTGGCAATATCCTTGGATATTGCCAATGCCTTTAACACCCTCCCCTGGGAAGAGATAGGGAGAGGGCTCGAATATCATCGAGTCCCCCCTTGTCTCAGGGCGGTCGTCGGGGATTATCTCCGCGGCAGGTGGATCGAGTATCCGGGCCGGGATGGTGATATGCGGAGGGAGGTGTACTGCGGTGTTCCGCAGGGGTCGGTCCTCGGGCCACTCCTGTGGAACATCGCGTACGACTCGGTGTTGCGGGCCGGCCTCCCCGACGGCGTCAGCACGGTGTGTTATGCGGATGACACACTGGTGCTGGCCGTCGGGGCGCACTGGGGGAGGGCCATGCGTCGCGCGGAGGAGGGGTCGCAACGCGTCGTCGACCGGATCAGGGGGATGGGGATGACGGTGGCGGTCCATAAGACCGAGGTGATTGCGTTTCATTCACCTCGGCAGGATCCGCCACCCCCTCTGATCCGGGTGGATGGGGCTGACATCGAGGTCAAGCCCCAGATCAGGTATCTAGGGCTGATCCTCGATAGCCACTGGCGTTTCGAGGAGCATTTCCGCTGCCTGGTCCCCCGGTTGGAAAGGATGGTTGCGGCTCTGGGCCGGATCCTGCCCAACCTGGGGGACCCGGCGGGCCGAGTTCGTCGCCTCTATGTGGCAATGGTCCAGTCGGTGGCCCTATACGGGGCCCCCGTCTGGGCGGACGACCTGGCTGCCTCCCGGCGCAGCATGACTATGCTGCGTCGGGTACAGAGGCGCATGGCGCTCAGGGTCGTCCGCGGGTATCGGACCATGTCACATGAGGCGGCGACGGTTCTAGCGGGGATGCCGCCCATGGACCTGCTCGCGCGGTCGCACGCGGTGATGTACCGTCACCGCGTCGACCGTCGCGCGGGGGTGGGGGCGGTCCCGGGCGGGCAGGAACCTGCTTGGGGCGATTTGAAGCGCCAGGCCCGGCAGTCCGTGTTGCTCGCGTGGCAGGAGCGGCTGGCTCTGCCAACCGCGGGGCACCGGACTGTCGGGGCTGTTCGGCCACTCCTGAAGGAGTGGCTGGACAGAGGCCATGGCAGCCTCACCTACCGGCTGGCACAGGTATTTTCCGGGCATGGCAGCTTCGGAAGATACCTGTGCCGGATAGGGAAGGAGCCGACGGCGCGTTGCTGCCACTGCGACGCTGAGCAGGACACGGCGGATCATACCCTGGAGGTATGCCCCGCGTGGGAGGGGGAGCGCCGTGTCCTGGTCGGCGTCGTCGGGCGGGATGTCTCGCTGCCGGGCGTGGTGCGCGCCATGCTCGGCAGCGAGGAGAAGTGGTGGGCCGTGGCCTCTTTCTGCGAGAACGTAATGTTGCAGAAGGAGGCCGCGGGGAGGGAGCGCGAGCTTCAGCGGCGCACTGAAGCTCGCGCTCGTGCGGTGGCCCGAGGTCGTCGCCCGGTCGCGAGGCGTCGCGGGCGGCCGCCTCGGCGTGGCGGATGACCTAGGCTGGGAGGGGGGTCCTGAGGGGACCCTCCTCCCGCCAGGCGGCGCCGGGTCGGACCGGTTGGGGGTAGGAGAGCCTCCCCCTACCGGTCCGACGCAAGGGGAGGCACCCACGGCGGTCTGGTGCGGCCATGAACGCCCGGCCGCCGAGGGGTGGAAACGGGGTCGCGGGCGGTTGCGAGTTGGGGCTCGCAGCCGCCACTAAACGCGGCCCCGGGACGGATAGCGGCGGGATGGAGTGGCCCCGTCCCGCCGCTATTAGGCAGTGTGTCTACTGGGGGGACCGATTGTCCCCCCGGGGGATGGGCGCGAAAGCACGGGCACGGGGAGGATACCGGAAGAATGCTTCGAGCGATTCCCGGTATCCTCCCAAAGCGTGCCGAAGGGTCACCGTGGGGTTTTTAGTGGGTAGGTCCCGCGCCTGTCGTTGTACGGGCGCGGGGAATCCCACACACCCCTCCCACCTCTCCCCAAGGAGGTGGGAGGGAGTCTTTCGAAGATTTTCCCCACGACAAAAAAAAAAAAAAAAAAAAAAAAGTTAAGTCTGGGATTGGTCTGGGATTTGTCCTCATCAGAGTCATACTTTCGCGTGTTTCACATACTCCTTGAACAGATCCTGGGTTATTTTCAGGTTTGGACCACATAGTAATGTGGTACCACACTGAAACAGTCGATTAAACCAGGTTTCGATCAATATTTTTGAGGATAACGCATGTTAGGTCTAGGTTGGGCCTGGGATTTGCCCTCATCAGACTCATACTGTCGCACACTTCACACACTCCTTGAACAGATCCTGGGTTATTTTCAGGTTTGGACCACATAGTAATGTGGTACCCCACTGAAACAGTCGATTAAACCTGGTTTCGATCAATATTTTAGAGGATAACGCAAGTTTGGTCTGGGATAGGTCTGGGATTTGACCTCATCAGACTCATACTGTCGCACACTTCACATACTCCTTGAACAGATCCTGGGTTATTTTCTGGTTTGGATCACAAAGTAATGTGGTACCACACTGAAACAGTCGATTAAACCAGGTTTCGATCAATATTTTAGAGGATAACGCATGTTAGGTCTAGGTTAGGCCTGGGATTTTCACCCATCAGACTCATACTTTCGCATTCTTCACATACTTGTTGAACGGATCCTGGGTTTTTTCTGGTTTGGATCAGGTAGTAATGTGGGACCACACTGAAACAGTCAAGTAAACCTGTTTTCGATCAATATTTTAGAGAATAATTCATGTTAGGTCTAGGTTAGGCCTGGGATTTTCACTCATCAGACTCATACTTTCGCATTCTTCACATACTTGTTGAACGGATCCTGGGTTTTTACTGGTTTGGATCACGTAGTAATGTGGGACCACACTGAAACAGTCAATTAAACCTGGTTTCGATCAATATTTTAGAGAATAATTCATGTTAGGTCTAGGTTAGGTCTGGGATTTGCTCCCATCAGGCTCATTCTTTCGCATATTTCTCATACATGTAGAACAGATCCTGGGTTTTTTCTGTTTTGGATCACGTAGTAATGTGGGACCACACGGAAACAATCAATTAAACCTGGTCTTGATAAATATTTTAGAGGATAACGCATGTTAGGTCTGGGTTAGGTCTAGGATTTGCCCTCATCAGGCTCATACTTTCGCATATTGCTCATACTTCATGGCTAGATCCTGGGCTGTTTCTGGATTGTATCACGTAGTAATGTGGTACCACGCTGAAACAGTCAATTAAACCTGATTTCGATCAATATTTTAGAGGATAACGCAAGTTAGGTCTGGGATAGGTCTAGGATTTGCCCTCATCAGGCTCTTACTTTCGCATATTTCTCATACTTCATGGCTAGATCCTGGGCTATTTCTGGATTGGATCACGTAGTAAAGTGGTACCACACTGAAACATTCAATGAAAGCTGGTCTGGATAAATATTTTAGAGGATAACGCATGTTAGGTCTGGGTTAGGTCTGTGATTTGCCCTCATCAGGCTCACAGTTTCGCGTTTTTCACATACTTGTTGAACAGATCCTGGGTTTTTTCTGGTTTGGATCACGTAGTAATGTGGTACCACACTGAAACAGTCCATTAAACCTGGTTCCGCTCAATATTTTAGAGGATACGGCATGTTAGGTCTAGGTTAGGTCTGGGATTTGCTGTCATCCGGCTCATTCTTTCGCATATTTCTCATACTTGATGGCTAGATACTGGGCTTTTTCTAGATTGCATCACGTAGTAATGTAGTACCACACTGAAACAGTCAATGAAACCAGGTTTCCATCAATATTTTAGAAGACAACGCAAGTTAGGTCTAGGTAAGGCCTGAGATTTTCACTGATCAGACTCATACTTTCGCATTCTTCACATACTTGTTGTACGGATCCTCGGTTTTTTCTGGTTTGGATCACGTAGTAATGTGGTACCACACTGAAACATTCAATTAAACCTGGTCTTGATAAATATTTTAGAGAATAACGCATGTTAGGACTGGGTTAGGTCTAGGATTTGCCCTCATCGGGCTCACAGTTTCGCGTTTTTCACATACTTGTTGAACAGATCCAGGGTTTTTTCTGGTTTGGATCACGTAGTAATGTGGTACCACACTGAAACATTAAATTAAACCTGGTCTTGATAAATATTTTAGAGGATAACGCATGTTAGGTCTGGGTTAGGTCTGTGATTTGCCCTCATCAGGGTCACACTTTCGCAGTTTTAACATGCATGTTGACCTGGTCGAGGGTTTTTTTTGCTTTGGATCACGTAGTAATGTGATACCACGCTGAAACAGTCGATTAAACCTGGTTTCGACCAATATTTTAGAGAATAATTCATGTTAGGTCTAGGTTAGGTCTGGGATTTGCTCTCATCAGGCTCATTCTTTCGCATATTTCTCATACTTGATGGCTAGATCCTGGGCTTTTTCTGGATTGCATGACGTAGTAATGAAGTACAACACTGAAACAGTCAATTAAACCTGGTTTCCATCAATACTTTAGAGGACAACGCAAGTTAGGTCTGGGATAGGTCTGGGATTTGCTCTCATCAGGCTCATAGTTTCGCGTTTTTCACATACTTGTTGAACAGATCCTGGGTTTTTTCTGGTTTGGATCCCGTAGTAGTGTGGTACCACACTGAAACAGTCGATTAAGCCAGGTTTCGATCAATATTTTTGAGGATAACGCATGTTAGGTCTAGGTTAGGCCTGGGATTTTCACTCATCAGACTCATACTTTCGCATTCTTCACATACTTGTTGAACGGATCCTGCGTTTTTTCTGGTTTGGATCACGTAGTAAAGTGGGACCACACTGAAACAGTCAATTAAACCTGGTTTCGACCAATATTTTAGAGAATAATTCATGTTAGGTCTAGGTTAGGTCTGGGATTTGCTCTCATCAGGCTCATTCTTTCGCATATTTCTCATACTTGATGGCTAGATCCTGGGCTTTTTCTGGATTGCATGACGTAGTAATGAAGTACAACACTGAAACAGTCAATTAAACCTGGTTTCCATCAATACTTTAGAGGACAACGCAAGTTAGGTCTGGGATAGGTCTGGGATTTGCTCTCATCAGGCTCATAGTTTCGCGTTTTTCACATACTTGTTGAACAGATCCTGGGTTTTTCTGGTTTGGATCCCGTAGTAGTGTGGTACCACACTGAAACAGTCCATTAAACATGGTTTCGCTCAATATTTTAGAGGATAACGCATGTTAGGTCTAGGTCAGGCCTGGGATTTTCACTCATCACACTCATACTTTCGCATTCTTCACATACTTGTTGAACGGATCCTGGGTTTTTTCTGGTTTGGATCACGTAGTAATATGGGTACACACTGATACAATCAACTAAACCTGGTCTTGATAAATATTTCAGAGGATAACGCATGTTAGGTCTGGGATAGGTCTGGGATTTGACCTCATCAGACTCATACTTTCGCACACTTCACATACTCGTTGAACAGATCCTGGGTTATTTTCTGGTTTGGATCACATAGTAATGTGGTACCAAACTGAAACAGTCGGTTAAACCTAGTTTCGATCAATATTTTAGAGGATAACGCAAGTTAGGTCTGGGATAGGTGTGGGATTTGCCCTCATCAGACTCATACTTACGCACACTTCACATACTCGTTGAACAGATCCTGGGTTATTTTCTGGTTTGGATCACATAGTAATGTGGTACCAAACTGAAACAGTCGATTAAGCCAGGTTTCGATCAATATTTTTGAGGATAACGCATGTTAGGTCTAGGTTAGGCCTGGGATTTTCACTCATCAGACTCATACTTTCGCATTCTTCACATACTTGTTGAACGGATCCTGGGTTTTTTCTGGTTTATATCACGTAGTAATGTGGTACCACACTGAAACAGTCCATTAAACCTGGTTTGGATCAATATTTTAGAGGATAACGCATGTTAGGTCTAGGTTAACCCTGGGATTTTCACTCATCAGACTCATACATTCGCATTCTTCTCATACTTGTTGAACTGATCCTGGGTTTTTTCTGGTTTGGATCACGTAGTAATGTGGTACCGCACTGAAACAGTCGATTGAACCTGGTTTCGATCAATATTTTAGAGGAAAACGCAAGTTAAGTCTGGGATTGGTCTGGGATTTGACCTCATCAGGCTCATACTTTCGCATATTTCTCATACTTCATGGCTAGATCCTGGGCTATTTCTGGATTGGATCACGTGGAAAGGTGGTACCACACTGAAACATTCAATGAAACCTGGTCTGGATAAATATTCTAGAGGACAACGCAAGTTAGGTCTTGGTAAGGCCTGAGATTTTCACTGATCAGACTCATACATTCGCATTCTTCACATACTTGTTGAACGGATCCTGGGTTTTTTCTGGTTTGGATCACGTAGTAATGTGGTACCACACTAAAACAGTCAATTAAACCTGGTTTCGATCAATATTTTAGAGGATAACGCAAGCTAGGTCTGGGATAGGTCTGGGATTAGCCCTCATCAGACTCATACTTTCGCACAATTCACATACTCGTTGACAAGATCCTGGGGTTCTTTCTGGTTTGGATCACGTAGTAATGTGGTTCCACACTGAAACAGTCGACTAAACCTGGTTTCGATCAATATTTTAGAGGATAACGCAAGTTAGGTCTGGGATAGGTCTGGGATTTGCCCTCATCAGGCTCATACTTTCGCGTTTTTCACATACTAGTTGAACAGATCCTGGGTTTTTTCTGGTTTGGATCCCGTAGTAGTGTGGTACAACACTGAAACAGTCCATTAAACCTGGTTTCGCTCAATATTCTAGAGGATAACGCATGTTAGGTCTAGGTCTGGCCTGGTTTTTTCACTCATCAGACTCATACTTTCGCATTCTTCACATACTTGTTGAACGGATCCTGGGTTTTTTCTGGTTTGGGTCACGTAGTAATGTGGGACCACACTGAAACAGTTGATTAAACCTGGTTTCGACCAATATTTTAGAGAATAATTCATGTTAGGTCTAGGTTAGGTCTGGGATTTGCTGTCATCAGGCTCATACTTTCGCACACTTCACATACTTGTTGAACGGATCCTGGGTTTTTTCTGGTTTGGATCACGTAGTAGTGTGGTACCACACTGAATCAGTCCATTAACCCTGGTTTCGCTCAATATTTTAGACGATAACGCATGTTAGGTCTAGGTCAGGCCTGGGATTTTCACTCATCAGACTCATACTTTCGCATTCTTCACATACTTGTTGAACGGATCCTGGGTTTTTTCTGGTTTGGATCACGTAGTAATGTGGGTCCACACTGAAACAATCAATTAAACCTGGTCTTGATAAATATTTTAGAGGATAACGCATGTTAGGTCTGGGATAGGTCTGGGATTTGCCCTCATCAGGCTCATACTTTCGCACACTTCACATACTCGTTGAACAGATCCTGCGTTATTTTCTGGTTTGGATCACATAGTAATGTGGTACCACACTGAAACATTCAATTAAACCTGGTCTTGATAAAGATTTTAGAGGATGACGCATGTTAGGTCTGGGTTAGGTCTAGGATTTGCCCTCATCAGGCTCATACTTTCGCATATTTCTCATACTTCAAGGCTAGATCCTGGGCTATTTCTGAATTGGATCACGTAGTAAAGTGGTACCACACTGAAACATTCAATGAAACCTGGTCTGGATAAATATTTTAGAGGACAACGCATCTTAGGTCTGGGATAGGTCTGGTTTTTTCACTCATCAGAATCATACTTTCGCATTCTTCACATACTTGTTGAACAGATCCTGGGTTTTTTCTGGTTTGGGTCACGTAGTAGTGTGATACTACACTGAAACATTCAATGAAACCTGGTCTGGATAAATATTTTAGAGGATAACGCATCTTAGGTCTGGGTTAGGTCTAAGATTTGCCCTCATCAGGCTCACAGTTTCGCGTTTTTCACATACTTGTTGAACAGATCCTGGGTTTTTTCTGGTTTGGATCACGAAGTAGTGTGGTACCACACTGAAACAGTCCATTAAACCTGGTTTCGCTCATTATTTTAGAGGATAACGCATGTTAGGTCTAGGTTAGGGCTGGGATTTGCTCTCATCAGGCTCATTCTTTCGCATATTTCTCATACTTGATGGCTAGATCCTGGGCTTTTTCTGGATTGCATCACGTAGTAATGTGGTACCACGCTGAAACAGTCAATTAAACCTGGTTTCGATCAATATTTTAGAGGATAACGCAAGTATTTTCTGGGATAGGTCTAGGATTCGCCCTCATCAGACTCATACTTTCGCATTCTTCATATACTTGTTGAACAGATCCTGGGTTTTTTCTGGTTTGGATCACGAAGTAGTGTGGTACCACACTGAAACCGTCCATTAAACCTGGTTTCACTCAATATTTTAGAGGATAACTCATGTTAGGTCTAGGTTAGGTCTGGGATTTGCTCTCATCAGGCTCATTCTTTCGCATATGTCTCATACTTGATGGCTAGATCCTGTGCTTTTTCTGGATTGCATCACGTAGTAACGTAGTACCACACTGAAACAGTCAACGAAACCTGGTTTCCATCAATATTTTAGAGGACAACGCAAGTTAGGTCTAGGTAAGGCCTGAGATTTTCATTGATCAGACTCATACATTCGCATTCTTCACATACTTGTTGAACGGATCCTGGGTTTTTTCTGGTTTGGATCACGTAGTAATGTGGTACCACACTGAAACATTCTATTAAACCCGGTCTTGATAAATATTTTAGAGGATAACGCATGTTAGGTCTGGGTTACGTCTAGGATTTGCCCTCATCAGGCTCATATTTTCGCATATTTCTCATACTTGATGGCTAGATCCTGGGCTGTTTCTGGATTGTATGACGTAGTAATGTGGTACCACACTGAAACAGTCAACGAAACCTGGTTTCCATCAATATTTTAGAGGACAACGCAAGTTAGGTCTAGGTAAGGCCTGAGATTTTCATTGATCAGACTCATACATTCGCATTCTTCACATACTTGTTGAACGGATCCTGGGTTTTTTCTGGTTTGGATCACGTAGTAATGTGGTACCACACTGAAACATTCTATTAAACCCGGTCTTGATAAATATTTTAGAGGATAACGCATGTTAGGTCTAGGTTAGGGCTGGGATTTGCTCTCATCAGGCTCATTCTTTCGCATATTTCTCATACTTGATGGCTATATCCTGGGCTTTTTCTGGACTGCATCACGTAGTAATGAAGTACAACACTGAAATAGTCAATAAACCTGGTTTCCATCAATATCTTAGTGGACAACGCAAATTAGGTCTGGCATAGGTCTGGGATTCGCCCTCATCAGGCTCACAGTTTCGCGTTTTTCACATACTTGTTGAACAGATCCTTGGTTTTTTCTGGTTTGGATCACGTAGTAATGTGGTACCACACTAAAACAGTCAATTAAACCTGGTTTCGATCAATATTTTGGAGGATAACGCAAGTTAGGTCTGGGATAGGTCTGGGATTTGCCCTCATCAGGCTCTTACTATCGCATATTTCTCATACTTCATGGCTAGATCCTGGGCTATTTCTGGATTGGATCACGTAGTAAAGTGGTACCACACTGAAACATTCAATGAAACCTGGTCTGGATAAATATTTTAGAGGATAACGCATCTTAGGTCTGGGTTAGGTCTAAGATTTGCCCACATCAGACTCATACTTTCGCACATTTCTCATACTTCATGGCTAGATCCTGGGCTATTTCTGGATTGGATCACGTAGTAATGTGGTACCACACTGAAACAGTCAATTAAACCTGGTATCGATCAATATTTTAGAGGATAACGCAAGTTAGGTCTGGGATAGGTCTGGGATTTGCCCTCATCAGGCTCATACTGTCGCGTTTTTCACATACTTGTTGAACAGATCCTGGGTTTTTTCTGGTTTGTATCACGTAGTAATGTGGTACCACACTGAAACAGTCCATTAAACCTGGTTTGGATCAATATTTTAGAGGATAACGCATGTTAGGTCTAGGTTAGCCCTGGGATTTTCACTCATCAGACTCATACTTTCGCATTCTTCTCATACTTGTTGAACTGATCCTGGGTTTTTTCTGGTTTGGATCACGTAGTAATGTGGTACCGCACTGAAACAGTCGATTAAACCTGGTTTCGATCAATATTCTAGAGGAAAACGCAAGTTAAGTCTGGGATTGGTCTGGGATTTGACCACATCAGACTCATACTTTCGCATATTTCTCATACTTCATGGCTAGATCCTGGGCTATTTCTGGATTGGATCACGTAGTAATGTGGTACCACACTGAAACAGTCAATTAAACCTGGTTTCGATCAATATTTTAGAGGATGACGCATGTTAGGTCTGGGTTAGGTCTAGGATTTGCCCTCATCAGGCTCATACTTTCGCATATTTCTCATACTTCATGGCTAGATCCTGGGCTATTTCTGGATTGGATCACGTAGTAAGGTGGTACCACACTGAAACATTCAATGAAACCTGGTCTGGGTAAATATTTTAGAGGACAACGCAAGTTAGGTCTTGGTAAGGCCTGAGATTTTCACTGATCAGACTCATACATTCGCATTCTTCACATACTTGTTGAACGGATCCTGGGTTTTTTCAGGTTTGGATCACGTAGTAATGTGGTACCACACTAAAACAGTCAATTAAACCTGGTTTCGGTCAATATTTTAGAGGATAACGCAAGCTAGGTCTGGGATAGGTCTGGGATTAGCCCTCATCAGACTCATACTTTCGCACAATTCACATACTCGTTGACAAGATCCTGGGTTTTTTTCTGGTTTGGATCACGTAGTAATGTGGTTCCACACTGAAACAGTCGATTAAACCTGGTTTCGATCAATATTTTAGAGGATAACGCAAGTTAGGTCTGGGTTAGGTCTGGGATTTGCCCTCATCAGGCTCATACTTTCGCGTTTTTCTCATACTAGTTGAACAGATCCTGGGTTTTTTCCGGTTTGGATCCCGTAGTAGTGTGGTACCACACTGAAACAGTCCATTAAACCTGGTTACGCTCAATATTTTAGAGTTTAACGCATGTTAGGTCTAGGTCAGGCCTGGTTTTTTCACTCATCAGACTCATACTTTCGCATTCTTCACATACTTGTTGAACGGATCCTGGGTTTTTTCTGGTTTGGGTCACGTAGTAATGTGGGACCACACTGAAACAGTCAATTAAACCTGGTTTCGACCAATATTTTAGAGAATAATTCATGTTAGGTCTAGGTTAGGTCTGGGATTTGCTCTCATCAGGCTCATACTTTCGCACACTTCACATACTTGTTGAACGGATCCTGGGTTTTTTCTGGTTTGGATCACGTAGTAATGTGGGTCCACACTGAAACAATCAATTAAACCTGGTCTTGATAAATATTTTAGAGGATAACGCATGTTAGGTCTGGGATAGGTCTGGGATTTGCCCTCATCAGGCTCATACTTTCGCACACTTCACATACTCGTTGAACAGATCCTGCGCTATTTTCTGGTTTGGATCACATGGTAATGTGGTACCATACTGAAACATTCAATTAAACCTGGTCTTGATAAATATTTTAGAGGATGACGCATGTTAGGTCTGGGTTAGGTCTGGGATTTGCCCTCATCAGGCTCATTCTTTCGCATATGTCTCATACTTCATGGCTAGATCCTGGGCTGTTTCTGCATTGTTTCACGTAGTAATGTGGTACCACGCTGAAACAGTCAATTAAACCTGGTTTCGATCAATACTTTAGGGGATAACGCAAGTTAGGTCTGGGATAGGTCTAGGATTTGCCCTCATCAGGCTCTTACTATCGCATATTTCTCATACTTCATGGCTAGATCCTGGGCTATTTCTGGATTGGATCACGTAGTAAAGTGGTACCACACTGAAACATTCAATGAAACCTGGTCTGGATAAATATTTTAGAGGATAACGCATCTTTGGTCTGGGTTAGGTCTAAGATTTGCCCTCATCAGGCTCACAGTTTCGCGTTTTTCACATACTTGTTGAACAGATCCTGGGTTTTTTCTGGTTTGGATCACGTAGTAATGTGGTACCACACTAAAACAGTCAATTAAACCTGGTTTCGATCAATATTTTGGAGGATAACGCAAGTTAGGTCTGGGATAGGTCTGGGATTTGCTCTCATCAGGCCCATTCTTTCGCATATTTCTCATACATGATGGCTAGATCCTGAGCTTTTTCTGGATTGCATCACGTAGTAGTGTGGTACCACACTGAAACAGTCCATTAAACCTGGTTTCGCTCAATATTTTAGAGGATAACGCATGTTAGGTCTAGGTCAGGCCTGGTTTTTTCACTCATCAGTATCATACTTTCGCATTCTTCACATACTTGTTGAACGGATCCTGGGTTTTTTCTAGTTTGGATCACGTAGTAATGTGGTACCACACTGAAACAGTCGATTAAACCAGGTTTCGCTCAATATTTTAGAGGATAACGCATGTTAGGTCTAGGTCAGGCCTGGTTTTTTCACTCATCAGAATCATACTTTCGCATTCTCCACATACTTGTTGAACGGATCCTGGGTTTTTTCTGGTTTGGATCACGTAGTAATGTGGTACCACACTGAAACAGTCGATTAAACCAGGTTTCGATCAATATTTTTGAGGATAACGCATGTTAGGTCTAGATTAGGCCTGGGATTTTCACTCATCAGACTCATACTTTCGCATTCTTCACATACTTGTTGAACGGATCCTGGGTTTTTTCTGGTTTGGATCCCGTAGTATGTGGTACCACACTGAAACAGTCCATTAAACCTGGTTTCGCTCAATATTTTGGAGGATAACGCAAGTTAGGTCTGGGATAGGTCTAGGATTTGCCCTCATCAGGCACTTACTATCGCATATTTCTCATACTTCATGGCTAGATCCTGGGCTATTTCTGGATTGGATCACGTAGTAAAGTGGTACCACACTGAAACATTCAATGAAACCTGGTCTGGATAAATATTTTAGAGGATAACGCATGTTAGGTCAAGGTTAGGTCTAAGATTTGCCCTCATCAGGCCCACAGTTTCGCGTTTTTCACATACTTGTTGAACAGATCCTGGGCTTTTTCTGGTTTGGATCACGTAGTAATGTGGTACCACACTGAAACAGTTCATTAAACCTGGTTTCGACCAATATTTTAGAGAATAATTCATGTTAGGTCTAGGTTAGGTCTGGGATTTGCTCTCATCAGGCTCATTCTTTCGCATATTTCTCATACTTGATGGCTAGATCCTGGGCTTTTTCTGGATTGCATGACGTAGTAATGAAGTACAACACTGAAACAGTCAATTAAACCTGGTTTCCATCAATACTTTAGAGGACAACGCAAGTTAGGTCTGGGATAGGTCTGGGATTTGCTCTCATCAGGCTCATAGTTTCGCGTTTTTCACATACTTGTTGAACAGATCCTGGGTTTTTTCTGGTTTGGATCCCGTAGTAGTGTGGTACCACACTGAAACAGTCCATTAAACATGGTTTCGCTCAATATTTTAGAGGATAACGCATGTTAGGTCTAGGTCAGGCCTGGGATTTTCACTCATCACACTCATACTTTCGCATTCTTCACATACTTGTTGAACGGATCCTGGGTTTTTTCTGGTTTGGATCACGTAGTAATATGGGTACACACTGATACAATCAACTAAACCTGGTCATGATAAATATTTCAGAGGATAACGCATGTTAGGTCTGGGATAGGTCTGGGATTTGACCTCATCAGACTCATACTTTCGCACACTTCACATACTCGTTGAACAGATCCTGGGTTATTTTCTGGTTTGGATCACATAGTAATGTGGTACCAAACTGAAACAGTCGGTTAAACCTAGTTTCGATCAATATTTTAGAGGATAACGCAAGTTAGGTCTGGGATAGGTGTGGGATTTGCCCTCATCAGACTCATACTTACGCACACTTCACATACTCGTTGAACAGATCCTGGGTTATTTTCTGGTTTGGATCACATAGTAATGAGGTACCAAACTGAAACAGTCGATTAAGCCAGGTTTCGATCAATATTTTTGAGGATAACGCATGTTAGGTCTAGGTTAGGCCTGGGATTTTCACTCATCAGACTCATACTTTCGCATTCTTCACATACTTGTTGAACGGATCCTGGGTTTTTTCTGGTTTATATCACGTAGTAATGTGGTACCACACTGAGACAGTCCATTAAACCTGGTTTGGATCAATATTTTAGAGGATAACGCATGTTAGGTCTAGGTTAGGTCTGGGATTTGCTGTCATCAGGCTCATACTTTCGCACACTTCACATACTTGTTGAACGGATCCTGGGTTTTTTCTGGTTTGGATCACGTAGTAGTGTGGTACCACACTGAATCAGTCCATTAACCCTGGTTTCGCTCAATATTTTAGACGATAACGCATGTTAGGTCTAGGTCAGGCCTGGGATTTTCACTCATCAGACTCATACTTTCGCATTCTTCACATACTTGTTGAACGGATCCTGGGTTTTTTCTGGTTTGGATCACGTAGTAATGTGGGTCCACACTGAAACAATCAATTAAACCTGGTCTTGATAAATATTTTAGAGGATAACGCATGTTAGGTCTGGGATAGGTCTGGGATTTGCCCTCATCAGGCTCATACTTTCGCACACTTCACATACTCGTTGAACAGATCCTGCGTTATTTTCTGGTTTGGATCACATAGTAATGTGGTACCACACTGAAACATTCAATTAAACCTGGTCTTGATAAATATTTTAGAGGATGACGCATGTTAGGTCTGGGTTAGGTCTAGGATTTGCCCTCATCAGGCTCATACTTTCGCATATTTCTCATACTTCAAGGCTAGATCCTGGGCTATTTCTGAATTGGATCACGTAGTAAAGTGGTACCACACTGAAACATTCAATGAAACCTGGTCTGGATAAATATTTTAGAGGACAACGCATCTTAGGTCTGGGATAGGTCTGGTTTTTTCACTCATCAGAATCATACTTTCGCATTCTTCACATACTTGTTGAACAGATCCTGGGTTTTTTCTGGTTTGGGTCACGTAGTAGTGTGATACTACACTGAAACATTCAATGAAACCTGGTCTGGATAAATATTTTAGAGGATAACGCATCTTAGGTCTGGGTTAGGTCTAAGATTTGCCCTCATCAGGCTCACAGTTGCGCGTTTTTCACATACTTGTTGAACAGATCCTGGGTTTTTTCTGGTTTGGATCACGAAGTAGTGTGGTACCACACTGAAACAGTCCATTAAACCTGGTTTCGCTCATTATTTTAGAGGATAACGCATGTTAGGTCTAGGTTAGGGCTGGGATTTGCTCTCATCAGGCTCATTCTTTCGCATATTTCTCATACTTGATGGCTAGATCCTGGGCTTTTTCTGGATTGCATCACGTAGTAATGTGGTACCACGCTGAAACAGTCAATTAAACCTGGTTTCGATCAATATTTTAGAGGATAACGCAAGTATTTTCTGGGATAGGTCTAGGATTCGCCCTCATCAGACTCATACTTTCGCATTCTTCATATACTTGTTGAACAGATCCTGGGTTTTTTCTGGTTTGGATCACGAAGTAGTGTGGTACCACACTGAAACCGTCCATTAAACCTGGTTTCACTCAATATTTTAGAGGATAACTCATGTTAGGTCTAGGTTAGGTCTGGGATTTGCTCTCATCAGGCTCATTCTTTCGCATATGTCTCATACTTGATGGCTAGATCCTGTGCTTTTTCTGGATTGCATCACGTAGTAACGTAGTACCACACTGAAACAGTCAACGAAACCTGGTTTCCATCAATATTTTAGAGGACAACGCAAGTTAGGTCTAGGTAAGGCCTGAGATTTTCACTGATCAGACTCATACATTCGCATTCTTCACATACTTGTTGAACGGATCATGGGTTTTTTCTGGTTTGGATCACGTAGTAATGTGGTACCACACTGAAACATTCTATTAAACCTGGTCTTGATAAATATTTTAGAGGATAACGCATGTTAGGTCTGGGTTACGTCTAGGATTTGCCCCCATCAGGCTCATATTTTCGCATATTTCTCATACTTCATGGCTAGATCCTGGGCTGTTTCTGCATTGTTTCACGTAGTAATGTGGTACCACGCTGAAACAGTCAATTAAACCTGGTTTCGATCAATACTTTAGAGGATAACGCAAGTTAGGTCTGGGATAGGTCTAGGATTTGCCCTCATCAGGCTCATACTTTCGCGTTTTTCACATACTTGTTGAACAGATCCTGGGTTTTTTCTGGTTTGGGTCACGTAGTAAAGTGGTACCACACTGAAACATTCAATGAAACCTGGTCTGGATAAATATTTTAGAGGATAACGCATCTTAGGTCTGGGTTAGGTCTAAGATTTGCCCTCATCAGGCTCACAGTTTCGCGTTTTTCACATACATGTTGAACAGATCCTGGGTTTTTTCTGGTTTGGATCACGTAGTAATGTGGTACCACACTAAAACAGTCAATTAAACCTGGTTTCGATCAATATTTTGGAGGATAACGCAAGTTAGGTCTGGGATAGGTCTGGGATTTGCTCTCATCAGGTTCATTCTTTCGCATATTTCTCATACTTGAAGGCTAGATCCTGAGCTTTTTCTGGATTGCATCACGTAGTAATGAAGTACAGCACTGAAACAGTCAATTAAACCTGGTTTCCATCAATATTTTAGAGGACAACGCAAGTTAGGTCTGGGATAGGTCTGGGATTTGCCCTCATCAGGCTCATACTGTCGCGTTTTTCACATACTTGTTGAACAGATCCTGGGTTTTTTCTGGTTTGGATCCCGTGGTAGTGTGGTACCACACTGAAACAGTCCATTAAACCTGGTTTCGCTCAATATTTTAGAGGATAACGCATGTTAGGTCTAGGTCAGGCCTGGTTTTTTCACTCATCAGAATCATACTTTCGCATTCTTCACATACTTGTTGAACGGATCCTGGGTTTTTTCTGGTTTGGATCACGTAGTAATGTGGGTCCACACTGAAACAATCAATTAAACCTGGTCTTGATAAATATTTTGGAGGATAACGCAAGTTAGGTCTGGGATAGGTCTGGGATTTGCCCTCATCAGACTCATACTTTCGCACACTTCACATACTCGTTGAACAGATCCTGGGTTATTTTCTGGTTTGGATCACATAGTAATGTGGTACCACACTGAAACAGTCGATTAAACCTGGTTTCGATGAATATTTTAGAGGATAACGCAGGTTAGGTCTGGGATAGGTCCGGGATTTGCCCTCATCAGGCTCATACCTTCGCATTCTTCTTATACTTGTTGAACTGATCCTGGGTTTTTTCTGGTTTGGATCACGTAGTAATGTGGGTCCACACTGAAACAATCAATTAAACCTGGTCTTGATAAATATTTTAGAGGATAACGCAAGTTAGGTCTAGGTAAGGCCTGGGATTTTCACTCATCAGACCCATACATTCGCATTCCTCACATACTTGTTGAACGGATCCTGGGTTTTTTCTGGTTTGTATCACGTAGTAATGTGGTACCACACTGAAACCGTCCACTAAACCTGGTTTGGATTAATATTTTAGAGGATAACGCATGTTAGGTCTAGGTTAGCCCTGGGATTTTCACTCATCAGACTCATACTTTCGCATTCTTCTTATACTTGTTGAACTGATCCTGGGTTTTTTCTCGTTTGGATCACGTAGTAATGTGGTACCACACTGAAACAGTCGATTAAACCTGGTTTCGATCAATATTTTAGAGGATAACGCAAGTTAAGTCTGGGATTGGTCTGGGATTTGACCTCATCAGACTCATACTTTCGCATACTTCACATACTCGTTGAACAGATCCTGGGTTATTTTCTGGTTTGGATCACATAGTAATGTGGTACCACACTGAAACAGTCGATTAAACCAGGTTTCGATCAATATTTTTGAGGATAACGCATGTTAGGTCTAGGTTAGGCCTGGGATTTTCACTCATCAGACTCATACTTTCGCACACTTCACATACTCGTTGAACAGATCCTGGGTTATTTTCTGGTTTGGATCACATAGTAATGTGGTACCACACTGAAACAGTCGATTAAACCTGGTTTCGATGAACATTTTAGAGGATAACGCAAGTTAGGTCTGGGATATGTCCGGGATTTGCCCTCATCAGGCTCATACTTTCGCGTTTTTCACATACTTGTTGAACAGATCCTGGGTTTTTTCTGGTTTGGGTCACGTAGTAGTGTGATACTACACTGAAACATTCAATTAAACCTGGTCTTGATAAACATTTTAGAGGATAACGCATGTTAGGTCTGGGTTAGGTCTGGGATTTGCTCTCATCAGGCACATTCTTTCGCATATTTCTCATACTTGATGGCTAGATCCTGGGCTGTTTCTGGATTGTATGACGTAGTAATGTGGTACCACACTGAAACAGTCAATTAAACCTGGTTTCGATCAATATTTTAGAGGATAAGGCAAGTTAGGTCTAGGTTAGGCCTGGGATTTGCACTCATCAGGGTCATACTTTCGCAGTTTTAACATACATGTTGACCTGATCGAGGGTTTCTTCTGCTTTGGATCACGTAGTAAAGTGGTACCACACTGAAACATTCAATTAAACCTGGTCTTGATAAATATTTTAGAGGATAACGCATGTTAGGTCTAGGTTAGGGCTGGGATTTTCTCTCATCAGGCTCATTCTTTCGCATATTTCTCATACTTGATGGCTATATCCTGGGCTTTTCTGGACTGCATCACGTAGTAATGAAGTACAACACTGAAATAGTCAATAAACCTGGTTTCCATCAATATCTTAGTGGACAACGCAAGTTAGGTCTGGGATAGGTCTGGGATTTGCCCTCATCAGGCTCATACTGTCGCGTTTTTCACATACTTGTTGAACAGATCCTGGGTTTTTTCTGGTTTGGATCCCGTGGTAGTGTGGTACCACACTGAAACAGTCCATTAAACCTGGTTTCGCTCAATATTTTAGAGGATAACGCATGTTAGGTCTAGGTCAGGCCTGGTTTTTTCACTCATCAGAATCATACTTTCGCATTCTTCACATACTTGTTGAACGGATCCTGGGTTTTTTATGGTTTGGATCACGTAGTAATGTGGGTCCACACTGAAACAATCAATTAAACCTGGTCTTGATAAATATTTTGGAGGATAACGCAAGTTAGGTCTGGGATAGGTCTGGGATTTGCCCTCATCAGACTCATACTTTCGCACACTTCACATACTCGTTGAACAGATCCTGGGTTATTTTCTGGTTTGGATCACATAGTAATGTGGTACCACACTGAAACAGTCGATTAAACCTGGTTTCGATGAATATTTTAGAGGATAACGCAGGTTAGGTCTGGGATAGGTCCGGGATTTGCCCTCATCAGGCTCATACCTTCGCATTCTTCTTATACTTGTTGAACTGATCCTGGGTTTTTTCTGGTTTGGATCACGTAGTAATGTGGGTCCACACTGAAACAATCAATTAAACCTGGTCTTGATAAATATTTTAGAGGATAACGCAAGTTAGGTCTAGGTAAGGCCTGGGATTTTCACTCATCAGACCCATACATTCGCATTCCTCACATACTTGTTGAACGGATCCTGGGTTTTTTCTGGTTTGTATCACGTAGTAATGTGGTACCACACTGAAACCGTCCACTAAACCTGGTTTGGATTAATATTTTAGAGGATAACGCATGTTAGGTCTAGGTTAGCCCTGGGATTTTCACTCATCAGACTCATACTTTCGCATTCTTCTTATACTTGTTGAACTGATCCTGGGTTTTTTCTCGTTTGGATCACGTAGTAATGTGGTACCACACTGAAACAGTCGATTAAACCTGGTTTCGATCAATATTTTAGAGGATAACGCAAGTTAAGTCTGGGATTGGTCTGGGATTTGACCTCATCAGACTCATACTTTCGCATACTTCACATACTCGTTGAACAGATCCTGGGTTATTTTCTGGTTTGGATCACATAGTAATGTGGTACCACACTGAAACAGTCGATTAAACCAGGTTTCGATCAATATTTTTGAGGATAACGCATGTTAGGTCTAGGTTAGGCCTGGGATTTTCACTCATCAGACTCATACTTTCGCACACTTCACATACTCGTTGAACAGATCCTGGGTTATTTTCTGGTTTGGATCACATAGTAATGTGGTACCACACTGAAACAGTCGATTAAACCTGGTTTCGATGAACATTTTAGAGGATAACGCAAGTTAGGTCTGGGATATGTCCGGGATTTGCCCTCATCAGGCTCATACTTTCGCGTTTTTCACATACTTGTTGAACAGATCCTGGGTTATTTTCTGGTTTGGATCACATAGTAATGTGGTACCACACTGAAACAGTCGATTAAACCAGGTTTCGATCAATATTTTTGAGGATAACGCATGTTAGGTCTAGGTTAGGCCTGGGATTTTCACTCATCAGACTCATACTTTCGCACACTTCACATACTCGTTGAACAGATCCTGGGTTTTTTCTGGTTTGGGTCACGTAGTAGTGTGATACTACACTGAAACATTCAATTAAACCTGGTCTTGATAAACATTTTAGAGGATAACGCATGTTAGGTCTGGGTTAGGTCTGGGATTTGCTCTCATCAGGCACATTCTTTCGCATATTTCTCATACTTGATGGCTAGATCCTGGGCTGTTTCTGGATTGTATGACGTAGTAATGTGGTACCACACTGAAACAGTCAATTAAACCTGGTTTCGATCAATATTTTAGAGGATAAGGCAAGTTAGGTCTAGGTTAGGCCTGGGATTTGCACTCATCAGGGTCATACTTTCGCAGTTTTAACATACATGTTGACCTGATCGAGGGTTTCTTCTGCTTTGGATCACGTAGTAAAGTGGTACCACACTGAAACATTCAATTAAACCTGGTCTTGATAAATATTTTAGAGGATAACGCATGTTAGGTCTAGGTTAGGGCTGGGATTTTCTCTCATCAGGCTCATTCTTTCGCATATTTCTCATACTTGATGGCTATATCCTGGGCTTTTCTGGACTGCATCACGTAGTAATGAAGTACAACACTGAAATAGTCAATAAACCTGGTTTCCATCAATATCTTAGTGGACAACGCAAGTTAGGTCTGGCATAGGTCTGGGATTCGCCCTCATCAGGCTCATACTTTCGCGTTTTTCACATACTTGTTGAACAGATCCTGGGTTTTTTCTGGTTTGGATCACGAAGTAGTGTGGTACCACACTGAAACCGTCCATTAAACCTGGTTTCGCTCAATATTTTAGAGGATAACACATGTTAGGTCTAGGTTAGGTCTGGGATTTGCTCTCATCAGGCTCATTCTTTCGCATATTTCTCGTACTTGATGGCTAGATCCTGGGCTTTTTCTGGATTGCATCACGTAGTAATGTAGTACCACACTGAAACAGTCAATGAAACCTGGTTTCCATCAATATTTTAGAGGACAACGCAAGTTAGGTCTAGGTCAGGCCTGGGATTTTCACTCATCAGACTCATACATTCGCATTCTTCACATACTTGTTGAACGGATCCTGGGTTTTTTCTGGTTTGGATCACGTAGTAATGTTGGTCCACACTGAAACAATCAATTAAACCTGGTCTTGATAAATATTTTAGAGGATAACGCATGTTAGGTCTGGGATAGGTCTGGGATTTGCCCTCATCAGGCTCATACTTTCGCACACTTCACATACTCGTTGAACAGATCCTGCGTTATTTTCTGGTTTGGATCACATAGTAATGTGGTACCACACTGAAACATTCAATTAAACCTGGTCTTGATAAATATTTTAGAGGATGACGCATGTTAGGTCTGGGTTAGGTCTAGGATTTGCCCTCATCAGGCTCATACTTTCGCATATTTCTCATACTTCAAGGCTAGATCCTGGGTTTTTTCTGGTTTGGATCACGAAGTAGTGTGGTACCACACTGAAACCGTCCATTAAACCTGGTTTCGCTCAATATTTTAGAGGATAACACATGTTAGGTCTAGGTTAGGTCTGGGATTTGCTCTCATCAGGCTCATTCTTTCGCATATGTCTCATACTTGATGGCTAGATCCTCTGCTTTTTCTGGATTGCATCACGTAGTAACGTAGTACCACACTGAAACAGTCAACGAAACCTGGTTTCCATCAATATTTTAGAGGACAACGCAAGTTAGGTCTAGGTAAGGCCTGAGATTTTCATTGATCAGACTCATACATTCGCATTCTTCACATACTTGTTGAACGGATCCTGGGTTTTTTCTGGTTTGGATCACGTAGTAATGTGGTACCACACTGAAACATTCTATTAAACCCGGTCTTGATAAATATTTTAGAGGATAACGCATGTTAGGTCTGGGTTACGTGTAGGATTTACCCTCATCAGGCTCATATCTTCGCATATTTCTCATACTTGATGGCTAGATCCTGGGCTGTTTCTGGATTGTATGACGTAGTAATGTGGTATCACACTGAAACAGTCAATTAAACCTGGTTTCGATCAAAATAATGGAGGATAACGCAAGTTAGGTCTAGGTTAGGCCTGGGATTTGCACTCATCAGGGTCATACTTTCGCAGTTTTAACATACATGTTGACCTGATCGAGGGTTTTTTCTGCTTTGGATCACGTAGTAAAGTGGTACCACACTGAAACATTCAATTAAACCTGGTCTTGATAAATATTTTAGAGGATAACGCATGTTAGGTCTAGGTTAGGGCTGGGATTTGCTCTCATCAGGCTCATTCTTTCGCATATTTCTCATACTTGATGGCTATATCCTGGGCTTTTTCTGGACTGCATCACGTAGTAATGAAGTACAACACTGAAATAGTCAATAAACCTGGTTTCCATCAATATCTTAGTGGACAACGCAAATTAGGTCTGGCATAGGTCTGGGATTCGCCCTCATCAGGCTCATACTTTCACGTTTTTCACATACTTGTTGAACAGATCCTGGGTTTTTTCTGGTTTGGATCACGAAGTAGTGTGGTACCACACTGAAACAGTCCATTAAACCTGGTTTCGCTCATTATTTTAGAGGATAACGCATGTTAGGTCTAGGTTAGGTCTGGGATTTGCTCTCATCAGGCTCATTCTTTCGCATATTTCTCGTACTTGATGGCTAGATCCTGGGCTTTTTCTGGATTGCATCACGTAGTAATGTAGTACCACACTGAAACAGTCAATGAAACCTGGTTTCCATCAATATTTTAGAGGACAACGCAAGTTAGGTCTAGGTCAGGCCTGGGATTTTCACTCATCAGACTCATACATTCGCATTCTTCACATACTTGTTGAACGGATCCTGGGTTTTTTCTGGTTTGGATCACGTAGTAATGTGGGTCCACACTGAAACAATCAATTAAACCTGGTCTTGATAAATATTTTAGAGGATAACGCATGTTAGGTCTGGGATAGGTCTGGGATTTGCCCTCATCAGGCTCATACTTTCGCACACTTCACATACTCGTTGAACAGATCCTGCGTTATTTTCTGGTTTGGATCACATAGTAATGTGGTACCACACTGAAACATTCAATTAAACCTGGTCTTCATAAATATTTTAGAGGATGACGCATGTTTGGTCTGGGTTAGGTCTAGGATTTGCCCTCATCAGGCTCATACTTTCGCATATTTCTCATACTTCAAGGCTAGATCCTGGGTTTTTTCTGGTTTGGATCACGAAGTAGTGTGGTACCACACTGAAACCGTCCATTAAACCTGGTTTCGCTCAATATTTTAGAGGATAACACATGTTAGGTCTAGGTTAGGTCTGGGATTTGCTCTCATCAGGCTCATTCTTTCGCATATGTCTCATACTTGATGGCTAGATCCTGTGCTTTTTCTGGATTGCATCACGTAGTAACGTAGTACCACACTGAAACAGTCAACGAAACCTGGTTTCCATCAATATTTGAGAGGACAACGCAAGTTAGGTCTAGGTAAGGCCTGAGATTTTCATTGATCAGACTCATACATTCGCATTCTTCACATACTTGTTGAACGGATCCTGGGTTTTTTCTGGTTTGGATCACGTAGTAATGTGGTACCACACTGAAACATTCTATTAAACCCGGTCTTGATAAATATTTTAGAGGATAACGCATGTTAGGTCTGGGTTACGTCTAGGATTTGCCCTCATCAGGCTCATATTTTCGCATATTTCTCATACTTCATGGCTAGATCCTGGGCTGTTTCTGCATTGTTTCACGTAGTAATGTGGTACCACGCTGAAACAGTCAATTAAACCTGGTTTCGATCAATACTTTAGAGGATAACGCAAGTTAGGTCTGGGATAGGTCTAGGATTTGCCCTCATCAGGCTCTTACTATCGCATATTTCTCATACTTCATGGCTAGATCCTGGGCTATTTCTGGATTGGATCACGTAGTAAAGTGGTACCACACTGAAACATTCAATGAAACCTGGTCTGGATTAATATTTTAGAGGATAACGCATCTTAGGTCTGGGTTAGGTCTAAGATTTGCCCTCATTAGGCTCACAGTTTCGCGTTTTTCACATACTTGTTGAACAGATCCTTGGTTTTTTCTGGTTTGGATCACGTAGTAATGTGGTACCACACTAAAACAGTCAATTAAACCTGGTTTCGATCAATATTTTGGAGGATAACGCAAGTTAGGTCTGGGATAGGTCTGGGATTTGCCCTCATCAGGCTCTTACTATCGCATATTTCTCATACTTCATGGCTAGATCCTGGGCTATTTCTGGATTGGATCACGTAGTAAAGTGGTACCACACTGAAACATTCAATGAAACCTGGTCTGGATAAATATTTTAGAGGATAACGCATCTTAGGTCTGGGTTAGGTCTAAGATTTGCCCACATCAGACTCATACTTTCGCACATTTCTCATACTTCATGGCTAGATCCTGGGCTATTTCTGGATTGGATCACGTAGTAATGTGGTACCACACTGAAACAGTCAATTAAACCTGGTATCGATCAATATTTTAGAGGATAACGCAAGTTAGGTCTGGGATAGGTCTGGGATTTGCCCTCATCAGGCTCATACTGTCGCGTTTTTCACATACTTGTTGAACAGATCCTGGGTTTTTTCTGGTTTGTATCACGTAGTAATGTGGTACCACACTGAAACAGTCCATTAAACCTGGTTTGGATCAATATTTTAGAGGATAACGCATGTTAGGTCTAGGTTAGCCCTGGGATTTTCACTCATCAGACTCATACTTTCGCATTCTTCTCATACTTGTTGAACTGATCCTGGGTTTTTTCTGGTTTGGATCACGTAGTAATGTGGTACCGCACTGAAACAGTCGATTAAACCTGGTTTCGATCAATATTTTAGAGGAAAACGCAAGTTAAGTCTGGGATTGGTCTGGGATTTGACCACATCAGACTCATACTTTCGCATATTTCTCATACTTCATGGCTAGATCCTGGGCTATTTCTGGATTGGATCACGTAGTAATGTGGTACCACACTGAAACAGTCAATTAAACCTGGTTTCGATCAATATTTTAGAGGATAACGCATGTTAGGTCTGGGTTAGGTCTAGGATTTGCCCTCATCAGGCTCATACTTTCGCATATTTCTCATACTTCATGGCTAGATCCTGGGCTATTTCTGGATTGGATCACGTAGTAAGGTGGTACCACACTGAAACATTCAATGAAACCTGGTCTGGATAAATATTTTAGAGGACAACGCAAGTTAGGTCTTGGTAAGGCCTGAGATTTTCACTGATCAGACTCATACATTCGCATTCTTCACATACTTGTTGAACGGATCCTGGGTTTTTTCTGGTTTGGATCACGTAGTAATGTGGTACCACACTAAAACAGTCAATTAAACCTGGTTTCGGTCAATATCTTAGAGGATAACGCAAGCTAGGTCTGGGATAGGTCTGGGATTAGCCCTCATCAGACTCATACTTTCGCACAATTCACATACTCGTTGACAAGATCCTGGGTTTTTTTCTGGTTTGGATCACGTAGTAATGTGGTTCCACACTGAAACAGTCGATTAAACCTGGTTTCGATCAATATTTTAGAGGATAACGCAAGTTAGGTCTGGGTTAGGTCTGGGATTTGCCCTCATCAGGCTCATACTTTCGCGTTTTTCTCATACTAGTTGAACAGATCCTGGGTTTTTTCCGGTTTGGATCCCGTAGTAGTGTGGTACCACACTGAAACAGTCCATTAAACCTGGTTACGCTCAATATTTTAGAGTTTAACGCATGTTAGGTCTAGGTCAGGCCTGGTTTTTTCACTCATCAGACTCATACTTTCGCATTCTTCACATACTTGTTGAACGGATCCTGGGTTTTTTCTGGTTTGGGTCACGTAGTAATGTGGGACCACACTGAAACAGTCAATTAAACCTGGTTTCGACCAATATTTTAGAGAATAATTCATGTTAGGTCTAGGTTAGGTCTGGGATTTGCTCTCATCAGGCTCATACTTTCGCACACTTCACATACTTGTTGAACGGATCCTGGGTTTTTTCTGGTTTGGATCACGTAGTAGTGTGGTACCACACTGAAGCAGTCCATTAACCCTGGTTTCGCTCAATATTTTAGACGATAACGCATGTTAGGTCTAGGTCAGGCCTGGGATTTTCACTCATCAGACTCATACTTTCGCATTCTTCACATACTTGTTGAACGGATCCTGGGTTTTTTCTGGTTTGGATCACGTAGTAATGTGGGTCCACACTGAAACAATCAATTAAACCTGGTCTTGATAAATATTTTAGAGGATAACGCATGTTAGGTCTGGGATAGGTCTGGGATTTGCCCTCATCAGGCTCATACTTTCGCACACTTCACATACTCGTTGAACAGATCCTGCGTTATTTTCTGGTTTGGATCACATGGTAATGTGGTACCATACTGAAACATTCAATTAAACCTGGTCTTGATAAATATTTTAGAGGATGACGCATGTTAGGTCTGGGTTAGGTCTAGGATTTGCCCTCATCAGGCTCATTCTTTCGCATATGTCTCATACTTCATGGCTAGATCCTGGGCTGTTTCTGCATTGTTTCACGTAGTAATGTGGTACCACGCTGAAACAGTCAATTAAACCTGGTTTCGATCAATACGTTAGGGGATAACGCAAGTTAGGTCTGGGATAGGTCTAGGATTTGCCCTCATCAGGCTCTTACTATCGCATATTTCTCATACTTCATGGCTAGATCCTGGGCTATTTCTGGATTGGATCACGTAGTAAAGTGGTACCACACTGAAACATTCAATGAAACCTGGTCTGGATAAATATTTTAGAGGATAACGCATCTTTGGTCTGGGTTAGGTCTAAGATTTGCCCTCATCAGGCTCACAGTTTCGCGTTTTTCACATACTTGTTGAACAGATCCTGGGTTTTTTCTGGTTTGGATCACGTAGTAATGTGGTACCACACTAAAACAGTCAATTAAACCTGGTTTCGATCAATATTTTGGAGGATAACGCAAGTTAGGTCTGGGATAGGTCTGGGATTTGCTCTCATCAGGCTCATTCTTTCGCATATTTCTCATACATGATGGCTAGATCCTGAGCTTTTTCTGGATTGCATCACGTAGTAGTGTGGTACCACACTGAAACAGTCCATTAAACCTGGTTTCGCTCAATATTTTAGAGGATAACGCATGTTAGGTCTAGGTCAGGCCTGGTTTTTTCACTCATCAGTATCATACTTTCGCATTCTTCACATACTTGTTGAACGGATCCTGGGTTTTTTCTGGTTTGGATCACGTAGTAATGTGGTACCACACTGAAACAGTCGATTAAACCAGGTTTCGCTCAATATTTTAGAGGATAACGCATGTTAGGTCTAGGTCAGGCCTGGTTTTTTCACTCATCAGAATCATACTTTCGCATTCTCCACATACTTGTTGAACGGATCCTGGGTTTTTTCTGGTTTGGATCACGTAGTAATGTGGTACCACACTGAAACAGTCGATTAAACCAGGTTTCGATCAATATTTTTGAGGATAACGCATGTTAGGTCTAGATTAGGCCTGGGATTTTCACTCATCAGACTCATACTTTCGCATTCTTCACATACTTGTTGAACGGATCCTGGGTTTTTTCTGGTTTGGATCCCGTAGTAGTGTGGTACCACACTGAAACAGTCCATTAAACCTGGTTTCGCTCAATATTTTGGAGGATAACGCAAGTTAGGTCTGGGATAGGTCTAGGATTTGCCCTCATCAGGCACTTACTATCGCATATTTCTCATACTTCATGGCTAGATCCTGGGCTATTTCTGGATTGGATCACGTAGTAAAGTGGTACCACACTGAAACATTCAATGAAACCTGGTCTGGATAAATATTTTAGAGGATAACGCATGTTAGGTCAAGGTTAGGTCTAAGATTTGCCCTCATCAGGCCCACAGTTTCGCGTTTTTCACATACTTGTTGAACAGATCCTGGGCTTTTTCTGGTTTGGATCACGTAGTAATGTGGTACCACACTGAAACAGTTCATTAAACCTGGTTTCGCTCAATATTTTAGAGGATACCGCATGTTAGGTCTAGGTTAGGTCTGGGATTTGCTGTCATCAGGCTCATACTTTCGCAGATTTCTCATACTAGATGGCTAGATCCTGGGCTTTTTCCAGATTGCATCACGTAGTAATGTAGTACCACACTGAAACAGTCAATGAAACCAGGTTTCCATCAATATTTTAGAAGACAACGCAAGTTAGGTCTAGGTAAGGCCTGAGATTTTCACTGATCAGACTCATACTTTCGCATTCTTCACATACTTGTTGTACGGATCCTCGGTTTTTTCTGGTTTGGATCACGTAGTAATGTGGTACCACACTGAAACATTCAATTAAACCTGGTCTTGATAAATATTTTAGAGAATAACGCATGTTAGGACTGGGTTAGGTCTAGGATTTGCCCTCATCGGGCTCATACTTTCGCATATTTCTCATACTACATGGCTAGATCCTGGGCTATTTCTGGATTGGATCACGTAGTAAAGTGGTACCACACTGAAACATTCAATGAAACCTGGTCTGGATAAATATTTTAGAAGATAACGCATGTTAGGTCAAGGTTAGGTCTAAGATTTGCCCTCATCAGGCTCACAGTTTCGCGTTTTTCACATACTTGTTGAACAGATCCAGGGTTTTTTCTAGTTTGGATCACGTAGTAATGTGGTACCACACTGAAACATTAAATTAAACCTGGTCTTGATAAATATTTTAGAGGATAACGCATTTTAGGTCTGGGATAGGTCTGGGATTAGCCCTCATCAGGGTCATACTGTCGGACACATGACATACTCGTTGATCAGATCCTGGGTTTTTTTCTGGTTTGGATCACGTAGTAATGTGGTACCACACTGAAACAGTCGATTAAACCTGGTTTCGATCAATATTTTAGAGAATAATTCATGTTAGGTCTAGGTTAGGTCTGGGATTTGCTCTCATCGGGCTCATTCTTTCGTATATTTCTCATACATGTAGAACAGATCCTGGGCTGTTTCTGGATTGTATCACGTAGTAATGTGGTACCACGCTGAAACAGTCAATTAAACCTGATTTCGATCAATATTTTAGAGGATAACGCAAGTTAGGTCTGGGATAGGTCTAGGATTTGCCCTCATCAGGTTCTTACTTTCGCATATTTCTCATACTTCATGGCTAGATCCAGGGCTATTTCTGGATTGGATCACGTAGTAAAGTGGTACCACACTGAAACATTCAATGAAACCTGGTCTGGATAAATAGTTTAGAGGATATCGCATGTTAGGTCAAGGTTAGGTCTAAGATTTGCCCTCATCAGGCTCACAGTTTCGCGTTTTTCACATAGTTGTTGAACAGATCCTGGGCTGTTTCTGGTTTGGATCACGTAGTAATGTGGTACCACACTGAAACAGTCCATTAAACCTGGTTTCGCTCAATATTTTAGAGGATAACGCATGTTAGGTCTAGGTTAGGTCTGGGATTTGCTGTCATCAGGCTCATTCTTTCGCATATTTCTCATACTTGATGGCTAGATCCTGGGCTTTTTCTAGATTGCATCACGTAGTAATGTAGTACCACACTGAAACAGTCAATGAAACCAGGTTTCCATCAATATTTTAGAAGACAACGCAAGTTAGGTCTAGGTAAGGCCTGAGATTTTCACTGATCCGACTCATACTTTCGCATTCTTCAAATACTTCTTGTACGGATCCTCGGTTTTTCTGGTTTGGATCACGTAGTAATGTGGTACCACACTGAAACATTCAATTAAACCTGGTCTTGATAAATACTTTAGAGAATAACGCATGTTAGGTCTGGGTTAGGTCTGGGATTTGCCCTCATCGGGCTCATACTTTCGCATATTTCTCATTCTTCATGGCTAGATCCTGGGCTATTTCTGGATTGGATCACGTAGTAAAGTGGTACCACACTGAAACATTCAATGAAACCTGGTCTGGATAAATAGTTTAGAGGATAACGCATGTTAGGTCAAGGTTAGGTCTAAGATTTGCCCTCTTCAGGCTCACAGTTTCGCGTTTTTCACATACTTGTTGAACAGATCCAGGGTTTTTTCTGGTTTGGATCACGTAGTAATGTGGTACCTCACTGAAACATTAAATTAAACCTGGTCTTGATAAATATTTTAGAGGATAACGCATGTTAGGTCTGGGTTAGGTCTGTGATTTGCCCTCATCAGGGTCATACTTTCGCAGTTTTAACATGCATGTTGACCTGATCGAGGGTTTTTTTTGCATTGGATCACGTAGTAAAGTGGTACCACACAAAAACAATCAACTAAACCTGGTTTCGATCAATATTTTAGAGGATAACGCATGTTAGGTCTGGGATAGGTCTGGGATTCGCCCTAATCAGGCTCATACATTCGCGTTTTTCACGTACTTGTTGAACTGATCCTGGGTTTTTTCTGGTTTGGATCACGTAGTAATGTGGTACCACACTGAAACATTCAATTAAACCTGGTCTTGATAAATATTTTAGAGGATAACGCAAGTTAGGTCTGGGATAGGTCTGGGATTTGACCTCGTCAGACTCATACTTTCGCACCCTTCACATACTCGTTGAACAGATCCTGGGTTACTTTCTGGTTTGGATCACATAGTAATGTGGTACCACACTGAAACAGTCGATTAACCCAGGTTTCGATCAGTATTTTTGAGGATAACGCATGTTTGGTCTAGGTTAGGTCTGGTATTTTCACTCATCAGACTCATACTTTCGCATTCTTCACATACTTGTTGAACGGATCCTAGGTTTTTTCTGGTTTGGATCACGTAGTAATGTGGGACCACACTGAAACAATCAATTACACCTGGTTTCGATCAATATTTAAGAGAATAATTCATGCTAGGTCTAGTTTATGTCTGGGATTTGCTCTCATCAGGCTCATTCTTTCGCATAATTCTCAAACTTGATGACTAGATCCTGGGCTTTTTCTGGATTGCATCACGTAGTAATGAAGTACCACACTGAAACAGTCAATTAAACCTGGTTTCCATCAATATTTTAGAGGACAACGCAAGTTAGGTCTGGGATAGGTCTGGGATTTGCCCTCATCAGGCTCATACTTTCGCGTTTTTCACATACTTGTTGAACAGATCCTGGGTTTTTTCTGGTTGGGATCCCGTAGTAGTGTGGTACCACACTGAAACAGTCCATTAAACCTGGTTTAGCTCAATATTTTAGAGGATAACGCATGTTAGGTCTAGGTCAGGCCTGGGATTTTCACTCATCAGGCTCATACTTTCGCATTCTTCACATACTTGTTGAACGGATCCTGGGTTTTTTCTGGTTTGGATCACGTAGCAATGTGGGACCACACTGAAACAATCAATTAAACCTGGTCTTGATAAATATTTTAGAGGATAACGCAAGTTAGGTCTGGGATAGGTCTGGGTTTTGCCCTCATCAGGCTCATACTTTCGCGTTTTTCACATACTTGTTGAACAGATCCTGGGTTTTTTCTGGTTTGGATCACGTAGTAGTGTGGTACCACACAGAAACAGTCCATTAAACCTGGTTGCGATCAATATTTTAGAGGATAACGCAAGTTAGGTCTGGGATAGGTCTGGGATTTGCCCTCATCAGGCTCATACTTTCGCGTTTTTCACATACTTGTTGAACAGATCCTGGGTTTTTTCTGGTTTGGATTACGTAGTAGTGTGGTTCCACACTGAAACAGTCCATTAAACCTGGTTTGGATCAATATCTTAGAGGATAACGCATGTTAGGTCTAGGTTAGGTCTGGGATTTTCACTCATCAGACCCATACTTTCGCATTCTTCACATACTTGTCGAACGGATCCTGGGTTTTTTCTGGTTTGGATCACGTAGTAACGTGGGACCACACTGAAACAATCAATTAAACCTGGTCTTGATAAATATTTTAGAGGATAACGCATGTCAGGTGGGATAGGTCTGGGATTTGCCCTCATCAGACTCATACTTTCGCACACTTCACATACTCGTTGAGCAGATCCTGGGTTATTTTCTGGTTTGGATCACATAGTAATGTGGTGCCACACTGAAACGGTCGATTAAACCAGGTTTCGATCAATATTTTTGAGGATAACGCATGTTAGGTCTAGGTTAGCCCTGGGATTTTCACTCATCAAACTCATACTTTCGCATTCTTCACATACTTGTTGAACGGATCCTGGGTTTTTTCTGGTTTGCATCACGTAGTAATGTGGGACCACACTGAAACAGTCAATTAAACCTGGTTTCGATCAATATTTTAGAGGATAACGCAAGTTAGGTCTGGGATAGGTCTGGGTTTTGCCTTCATCAGGCTCATACTTTCGCGTTTTTCACATACTTGTTGAACAGATCCTGGGTTTTTTCTGGTTTGGATCACGTAGTAGTGTGGTACCACACAGAAACAGTCCATTAAACCTGGTTTCGCTCATTATTTTAGAGGATAACGCATGTTAGGTCTAGGTTAGGTCTGGGATTTGCTCTCATCAGGCTCATTCTTTCGCATATTTCTCATACTTGATGGCTAGATCCTGGGCTTTTTCTGGATTGCATCACGTAGTAATGTGGTACCACGCTGAAACAGTCAATTAAACCTGGTTTCGATCAATATTTTAGAGGATAACGCAAGTTAGGTCTGGGATAGGTCTAGGATTTGCCCTCATCAGACTCATACTTTCGCATTCTTCACATACTTGTTGAACGGATCCTGGGGTTTTTCTGGTTTGGATCACGTAGTAAAGTGGTACCACACTGAAACATTCAATGAAACCTGTTCTGGATAAATATTTTAGAGGATAACGCATCTTAGGTCTGGGATAGGTCTGGGATTTGCCCTCATCAGGCTCATACTTTCGCGTTTTTCACATACTAGTTGAACAGATCCTGGGTTTTTTCTGGTTTGGATCACGTAGTAATGTGGGTCCACACTGAAACAATCAATTAAACCTGGTCTTGATAAATATTTTAGAGGATAACGCATGTTAGGTCTGGGTTACGTCTAGGATTTGCCCTCATCAGGCTCATATTTTCGCATATTTCTCATACTTCATGGCTAGATCCTGGGCTGTTTCTGCATCGTTTCACGTAGTAATGTGGTACCACGCTGAAACAGTCAATTAAACCTGGTTTCGATCAATACTTTAGAGGATAACGCAAGTTAGGTCTGGGATAGGTCTAGGATTTGCCCTCATCAGGCTCTTACTATCGCATATTTCTCATACTTCATGGCTAGATCCTGGGCTATTTCTGGATTGGATCACGTAGTAAAGTGGTACCACACTGAAACATTCAATGAAACCTGGTCTGGATAAATATTTTAGAGGATAACGCATCTTAGGTCTGGGTTAGGTCTAAGATTTGCCCTCATCAGGCTCACAGTTTCGCGTTTTTCACATACTTGTTGAACAGATCCTGGGTTTTTTCTGGTTTGGATCACGTAGTAATGTGGTACCACACTAAAACAGTCAATTAAACCTGGTTTCGATCAATATTTTGGAGGATAACGCAAGTTAGGTCTGGGATACGTCTGGGATTTGCTCTCATCAGGCTCATTCTTTCGCATATTTCTCATACTTGATGGCTAGATCCTGAGCTTTTTCTGGATTGCATCACGTAGTAATGAAGGACAGCACTGAAAGAGTCAATTAAACCTGGTTTCCATCAATATTTTAGAGGACAACGCAAGTTAGGTCTGGGATAGGTCTGGGATTTGCCCTCATCAGGCTCATACTGTCGCGTTTTTCACATACTTATTGAACAGATCCTGGGCTTTTTCTGGTTTGGATCCCGTAGTAGTGTGGTACCACACTGAAACAGTCCATTAAACCTGGTTTCGCTCAATATTTTAGAGGATAACGCATGTTAGGTCTAGGTCAGGCCTGGTTTCTTCACTCACCAGAATCATACTTTCGCATTCTTCACATACTTGTTGAACGGATCCTGGGTTTTTTCTGGTTTGGATCACGTAGTAATGTGGGTCCACACTGAAACAATCAATTAAACCTGGTCTTGATAAATATTTTAGAGGATAACGCAAGTTAGGTCTGGGATAGGTCTGGGATTTGCCCTCATCAGACTCATACTTTCGCACACTTCACATACTCGTTGAACAGATCCTGGGTTATTTTCTGGTTTGGATCACATAGTAATGTGGTACCACACTGAAACAGTCGATTAAACCTGGTTTCGATGAATATTTTAGAGGATAACGCAGGTTAGGTCTGGGATAGGTCCGGGATTTGCCCTCATCAGGCTCATACTTTCGCATTCTTCTTATACTTGTTGAACGGATCCTGGGTTTTTTCTGGTTTGGATCACGTAGTAATGTGGGTCCACACTGAAACAATCAATTAAACCTGGTCTTGATAAATATTTTAGAGGATAACGCAAGTTAGGTCTAGGTAAGGCCTGGGATTTTCACTCATCAGACACATACATTCGCATTCCTCACATACTTGTTGAACGGATCCTGGGTTTTTTCTGGTTTGTATCACGTAGTAATGTGGTACCACACTGAAACAGTCCATTAAACCTGGTTTGGATCAATATTTTAGAGGATAACGCATGTTAGGTCTAGGTTAGCCCTGGGATTTTCACTCATCAGACTCATACTTTCGCATTCTTCTTATACTTGTTGAACTGATCCTGGGTTTTTTCTCGTTTGGATCACGTAGTAATGTGGTACCACACTGAAACAGTCGATTAAACCTGGTTTCGAACAATATTTTAGAGGATAACGCAAGTTAAGTCTTAGATTGGTCTGGGATTTGACCTCATCAGACTCATACTTTCGCAAACTTCACATACTCGTTGAACAGATCCTGGGTTATTTTCTGGTTTGGATCACATAGTAATGTGGTACCACACTGAAACGGTCGATTAAACCAGGTTTCGATCAATATTTTTGAGGATAACGCATGTTAGGTCTAGGTTAGGCCTGGGATTTTCACTCATCAGACTCATACTTTCGCATTCTTCACATACTTGTTGAACGGATCCTGGGTTTTTTCTGGTTTGGATCACGTAGTAATGTGGGTCCACACTGAAACAATCAATTAAACCTGGTCTTGATAAATATTTTAGAGGATAACGCATGTTAGGTCTGGGATAGGTCTGGGATTTGCCCTCATCAGACTCATACTTTCGCACACTTCACATACTCGTTGAACAGACCCTGGGTTATTTTCTGGTTTGGATCACATAGTAATGTGGTACTAAACTGAAACATTCAATTAAACCTGGTCTTGATAAACATTTTAGAGGATAACGCATGTTAGGTCTGGGTTAGGTCTGGGATTTGCTCTCATCAGGCACATTCTTTCGCATATTTCTCGTACTTGATGGCTAGATCCTGGGCTGTTTCTGGATTGTATGACGTAGTAATTTGGTACCACACTGAAACAGTCAATTAAACCTGGTTTCGATCAATATTTTAGAGGATAACGCAAGTTAGGTCTGGCATAGACCTGGGATTCGCCCTCATCAGGCTCATACTTTCGCGTTTTTCACATATTTGTTGAACAGATCCTGGGTTTTTTCTGGTTTGTATCACGTAGTAATGAAGTACAACACTGAAACAGTCAATTAAACCTGGTTTCCATCAATATCTTAGAGGACAACGCAAGTCAGGTCTGGCATAGGTCTGGGATTCGCCCTCATCAGACTCATACATTCGCATTCTTCACATACTTGTTGAACGGATCCTGGGTTTTTTCTGGTTTGGATCACGTAGTAATGTGGTACCACACTGAAACATTCTATTAAACCTGGTCTTGATAAATATTTTAGAGGATAACGCATGTTAGGTCTGGGTTACGTCTAGGATTTGCCCTCATCTGGCTCATACTTTCGCATATTTCTCATACTTCATGGCTAGATCCTGGGCTGTTTCTGAATTGTATCACGTAGTAATGTGGTACCACGCTGAAACAGTCAATTAAACCTGGTTTCGATCAATATTTTAGAGGATAACGCAAGTTAGGTCTGGGATAGGTCTAGGATTTGCCCTCATCAGGCTCTTACTATCGCATATTTCTCATACTTCATGGCTAGATCCTGGGCTATTTCTGGATTGGATCACGTAGTAAAGTGGTACCACACTGAAACATTCAATGAAACCTGTTCTGGATAAATATTTTAGAGGATAACGCATCTTAGGTCTGGGTTAGGTCTAGGATTTGCCCTCATCAGGCTCATACTTTCGCATATTTCTCATACTTCATGGCTAGATCCTTGGCTATTTCTGGATTGGATCACGTAGTAAAGTGGTACCACACTGAAACATTCAATGAAACATGGTCTGGATAAATATTTTAGAGGATAACGCATCTTAGGTCTGGGTTAGGTCCAAGATTTGCCCACATCAGACTCATACTTTCGCACATTTCTCATACTTCATGGCTAGATCCTGGGCTATTTCTGGATTGGATCACGTAGTAATGTGGTACCACACTGAAACAGTCAATTAAACCTGGTATCGACCAATATTTTAGAGGATAACGCAAGTTAGGTCTGGGATAGGTCTGGGATTTGCCCTCATCAGGCTCATACTTTCGCGTTTTTCACATACTTGTTGAACAGATCCTGGGTTTTTTCTGGTTTGGATCACGTAGTAATATGGGTACACACTGATACAATCAACTAAACCTGGTCTTGATAAATATTTTAGAGGATAACGCATGTTAGGTCTGGGATAGGTCTGGGATTTGCCCTCATCAGACTCATACTTTCGCACACTTCACATACTCGTTGAACAGATCCTGGGTTATTTTCTGGTTTGGATCACATAGTAATGTGGTACCAAACTGAAACAGTCGGTTAAACCTAGTTTCGATCAATATTTTAGAGGATAACGCAAGTTAGGTCTGGGATAGGTGTGGGATTTGCCCTCATCAGACTCATACTTACGCACACTTCACATACTTGTTGAACAGATCCTGGGTTTTTTCTGGTTTGGATCACATAGTAATGTGGTACCAAACTGAAACAGTCGATTAAACCAGGTTTCGATAAATATTTTAGAGGATAACGCATGTTAGGTCTGGGTTAGGTCTAGGATTTGCCCTCATCAGGCTCATACTTTCGCATATTTCTCATACTTCATGGCTAGATCCTGGGCTATTTCTGGATTGGATCACGTAGTAAGGTGGTACCACACTGAAACATTCAATGAAACCTGGTCTGGATAAATATTTTAGAGGACAACGCAAGTTAGGTCTTGGTAAGGCCTGAGATTTTCACTGATCAGACTCATACATTCGCATTCTTCACATACTAGTTGAACAGATCCTGGGTTTTTTCTGGTTTGGATCCCGTAGTAGTGTGGTACCACACTGAAACAGTCCATTAAACCTGGTTTCGCTCAATATTTTAGAGGATAACGCATGTCAGGTCTAGGTCAGGCCTGGTTTTTTCACTCATCAGACTCATACTTTCGCATTCTTCACATACTTGTTGAACGGATCCTGGGTTTTTGCTGGTTTGGGTCACGTAGTAATGTGGGACCACACTGAAACAGTCAATTAAACCTGGTTTCGACCAATATTTTAGAGAATAATTCATGTTGGGTCTAGGTTAGGTCTGGGATTTGCTCTCATCAGGCTCATACTTTCGCGCACTTCACATACTTGTTGAACGGATCCTGGGTTTTTTCTGGTATGGATCACGTAGTAGTGTGGTACCACACTGAAACAGTCCATTAACCCTGGTTTCGCTCAATATTTTAGACGATAACGCATGTTAGGTCTAGGTCAGGCCTGGGATTTTCACTCATCAGACTCATACTTTCGCATTCTTCACATACTTGTTGAACGGATCCTGGGTTTTTTCTGGTTTGGATCACGTAGTAATGTGGGTCCACACTGAAACAATCAATTAAACCTGGTCTTGATAAATATTTTAGAGGATAACACATGTTAGGTCTGGGTTAGGTCTAGGATTTGCCCTCATCAGGCTCATACTTTCGCATATTTCTCATACTTCATGGCTAGATCCTGGGCTGTTTCTGCATCGTTTCACGTAGTAATGTGGTACCACGCTGAAACAGTCAATTAAACCTGGTTTCGATCAATACTTTAGAGGATAACGCAAGTTAGGTCTGGGATAGGTCTAGGATTTGCCCTCATCAGGCTCTTACTATCGCATATTTCTCATACTTCATGGCTAGATCCTGGGCTATTTCTGGATTGGATCACGTAGTAAAGTGGTACCACACTGAAACATTCAATGAAACCTGGTCTGGAAAAATATTTTAGAGGACAACGCATCTTAGGTCTGGGATAGGTCTAAGATTTGCCCTCATCAGGCTCACAGTTTCGCGTTTTTCATATAGTTGTTGAACAGATCCTGGATTTTTTCTGGTTTGGATCACGAAGTAGTGTGGTACCACACTGAAACCGTCCATTAAACCTGGTCTTGATAAATATTTTAGAGGATAACGCATGTTAGGTCTGGGTTACGTCTAGGATTTGCCCTCATCAGGCTCATATTTTCGCATATTTCTCATACTTCATGGCTAGATCCTGGGCTGTTTCTGCATCGTTTCACGTAGTAATGTGGTACCACGCTGAAACAGTCAATTAAACCTGGTTTCGATCAATACTTTAGAGGATAACGCAAGTTAGGTCTGGGATAGGTCTAGGATTTGCCCTCATCAGGCTCTTACTATCGCATATTTCTCATACTTCATGGCTAGATCCTGGGCTATTTCTGGATTGGATCACGTAGTAAAGTGGTACCACACTGAAACATTCAATGAAACCTGGTCTGGATAAATATTTTAGAGGATAACGCATCTTAGGTCTGGGTTAGGTCTAAGATTTGCCCTCATCAGGCTCACAGTTTCGCGTTTTTCACATACTTCTTGAACAGATCCTGGGTTTTTTCTGGTTTGGATCACGTAGTAATGTGGTACCACACTAAAACAGTCAATTAAACCTGGTTTCGATCAATATTTTGGAGGAAAACGCAAGTTAGGTCTGGGATACGTCTGGGATTTGCTCTCATCAGGCTCATTCTTTCGCATATTTCTCATACTTGATGGCTAGATCCTGAGCTTTTTCTGGATTGCATCACGTAGTAATGAAGTACAGCACTGAAACAGTCAATTAAACCTGGTTTCCATCAATATTTTAGAGGACAACGCAAGTTAGGTCTGGGATAGGTCTGGGATTTGCCCTCATCAGGCTCATACTGTCGCGTTTTTCACATACTTATTGAACAGATCCTGGGCTTTTTCTGGTTTGGATCCCGTAGTAGTGTGGTACCACACTGAAACAGTCCATTAAACCTGGTTTCGCTCAATATTTTAGAGGATAACGCATGTTAGGTCTAGGTCAGGCCTGGTTTCTTCACTCACCAGAATCATACTTTCGCATTCTTCACATACTTGTTGAACGGATCCTGGGTTTTTTCTGGTTTGGATCACGTAGTAATGTGGGTCCACACTGAAACAATCAATTAAACCTGGTCTTGATAAATATTTTAGAGGATAACGCAAGTTAGGTCTGGGATAGGTCTGGGATTTGCCCTCATCAGACTCATACTTTCGCACACTTCACATACTCGTTGAACAGATACTGGGTTATTTTCTGGTTTGGATCACATAGTAATGTGGTACCACACTGAAACAGTCGATTAAACCTGGTTTCGATGAATATTTTAGAGGATAACGCAGGTTAGGTCTGGGATAGGTCCGGGATTTGCCCTCATCAGGCTCATACTTTCGCATTCTTCTTATACTTGTTGAACTGATCCTGGGTTTTTTCTGGTTTGGATCACGTAGTAATGTGGGTCGACACTGAAACAATCAATTAAACCTGGTCTTGATAAATATTTTAGAGGATAACGCAAGTTAGGTCTAGGTTCCCTCAGGGGCTGCCAGCCTTTCAGCTGCAGTACGGGCTTAACGAACCCGGGGTACCCGAGTCATACACACACCGTAAGCCTCCTGTTGGTCGTCACAACGACCCATTCACAATTCCCTATTGGTTTTGTGAATGGTACGTGACGGCAGGAGGAACGGGGGTCTTGGCTTAACCGCCTGGGCCACGAGTATGGCGACTCTATAAAATCGCCCTCCAATCCTAAGCTATGGTGCGCGGCGATGGGATGCATGGTTGGGGGAGAAGGCCCAATCCCAAGCGACCACCTCCGGGGAACCTGCCGAACCCCCGGAGTATATAGGCTTACCCGGGTAAGGCGGCTCTGCCCGGGCGGACCTTTTCTTCCGACCTGCTCGTGGGAATATTATGGAGTTCAATATTAAAACGGGGATGGGACGGGGTAAGTCAGAGGGGGAGGACGAAGGCGGTGTTGGGACTGGAGTGACGGCGCTCGCGCCGCCTCCAGCGCCTGGCCCGGCTTCGTGGAAGGTGGAGGAGGACGACGAGACTGCATCAGTCTCGTCCTTCTCCTCCACCAGGAGCCTCATAGGCTCTAAGAGGAAGAGGGCGGGGCAGGCCGTCGTCGAGGTGGGCGGGGCGATGAGCCCGTCGGTGAGGCTGAGTTGCCTCAGGGACGAGGTGACCGAGGAGATATCGGAGAGGATCTCCTCGTCCCTGAGGCGGGTGGAGAAAGTCGCCGCTGCCTGCGCCTTTAAGGGGCAGAAAAGCGGTGGCGCGGAGGCCCTGAAGGCCGCGGCGGAGGAAATGAGGGAGGCGGCGCGGGAGCTCAGAGGGCGGAACGCCCGTCTGCAGCTCCTGTTGGAGGAGGAGCGACAGGGGAGGAGGAGGGCAGAGGCGCTGTGGAACAGCGCGGCCCTCCCTCCCATCCTCCCTCCTCCTCCACCGCCGCGTCCCTCGGCGGAGGTGAATAAGCGGAGTGCGGCGGCAGTGGTGCGGGGCACCGCGGGCCCCTCCACCCGCACTCCGCCCGTGAAGAAGTCCCCGTCCTCCTCAGAAGACGATCTTCTGAGGAGGATTGGGGACATGATTGATGGCAAGCTGGCCGCCTTCCGGGAGGAGCTCCTCGCCGGAAGAGCGGTCAGCAGGAAGGCGGTGCCTCCCCGAACTGTTCCGGTACAGTCGGGGAAGGCAAAGAAGGGCGGAGTGAAGGCTCCGCCCAGCGTTGCGCCACCAGGGCCCCGGGTCGCGACCCCCAAGGGGGGTGGTGTACCCGTGGTCGCGGTGGTCGCGTCCTCCACAGCACCCTCCCAACGGGGGGTGGCGTGGAGTGAGGTGGTGGGGCGGAAGGCGAAGCGGGCTGCGAGGAAGGCCTCGCAACCGCAGCCTCCGCCTCCGCCGGCGGCGGCCAAGGTAAAGGCCGCGAAGGTCGGGAAGGCACGACCAGGTCGTCCCCCAAAAACGGCAGCGGTGACGCTGACCGTTGCGCAGGGGGGCGACCTGACCCTCGCGGAGGCGATGCGGCTTGCCAGGGAGAATATCTCCCTGGAAGAGCTGGGCATCGCCTCCGTGAGGGCGAAGAGGGCCGTGACCGGGGGTCTCTTGCTGGAGATCCCCGGTGCAGAAGGCGGCGCGAAGGCGGATCGTCTCGCCCAGAGGCTCCGGGAGCAGCTGGGCGAGCGAGGTGTCCGGGTCGCCCGGCCCACGAAGCGCACGGAGATGCGCATTTGTGGGCTGGACGACTCGGTCAGCGCACAGGATGTGTGCCGTGCCCTTGCGAGGGCGGGGGACTGTCCTGTGGAGGACCTGCGGATCGGAGAGATCCGCAGGTCGCCCTCCGGCCTCGGGTCGGTGTGGGCCCGGTGCCCCCTCTCCGCCGCCCGTAAGGTGGCGGAATCCGGGAGGGTGTTGGTGGGGTGGGTTTCGGCGCGAGTGGAAATCCTCGCGCCGCGCCCGCTCCAGTGTCACCGCTGCCTCGAATTGGGGCACGTGAGGCAGTGGTGCACCTCGCCGGTGGACCGCAGCGGTCAGTGTTACCGCTGCGGTGCCAAAGAGCACCGTGCGAGCCAGTGCTCGGCGGCCCCCCACTGCCCGCTGTGTGCGGACATGGGGAGGCCAGCCGATCACAGGGTGGGGAGCAAGAAGTGCTCCCCCCCCTCCCGGAAGGAGAGGAAGAGGCGGGCTGCACCGGCTCCGGTGCCGAGGGCGGTGGCATCGTCCTCCATGGAGGTGGACGGTGCTACGGGGACGGACGGCCGGGAGGAGGCTGGCGCGGCCATTAATTAATGCCGCCCCGCCTCCTCCTCCAGGCCAACCTCAACCACTGCCGCGCGGCACAGGACTTGATGTCCCAAGTCCTCGCGGAGTGGGGGGTTGGCCTGGCGGTTGCCGCCGAGCCGTACCGCGTCCCTGATCACCCTCATTGGGTGGGCGACGCGGACGGCTTGGTGGCGACGGTATGGGGAGGGGGCGACGGGTCCCCACCGTTCTCCTTGTTGGAGCGCGGTCGGGGATTCGTCGCCGTGGACTGGGGGGGAGTCGCTGTGGTGGGGTGCTACATTTCGCCCCGTAGCGGTCACGCTGCGTTCGAGCTGTACTTGGCCGAGGTCGCGGCATGCGTGCAGCGCTACGCGGCCCGGCCGGTGCTGGTCCTGGGGGATTTTAATGCCAAGTCGGTGGCTTGGGGATCCCCCAGGACCTCCGTTCGCGGCGGGATCCTGGGCGATTGGGCGGCGGGGCTCGACCTCCGGGTATTGAACCGGGGGTCGGAGCACACATGCGTGCGGCGATATGGGGGGTCCATCGTGGATGTTGGATTCGCGACCCCCAACGCCGTGCGCATGGTGTCGGGTTGGCACGTGGTCGCGGGGGCAGAGACACTCTCCGATCACCGGTACATCCGGATGGAGGTCTCTGCCGCCGCGAGTGCATCCCGACACGGCCGCCTGCGTGGCACCCCACCACGCCGCTGGGCGCTTCGGCGCCTGGACAAGGACGCCCTGATGGCAGCTGCCCACGCTGCAACTTGGCCGCAGGGAGCGGCCGAGTTGCCGAGCATAGAGGAGGAGGTCGCCCGGCTCGGAGCATTGGTCGCGGGTATTTGCGACGCGGCGATGCCTCGGGTCGGGCGGGCTTCTCCTCGCCGGGCGGTGTACTGGTGGTCGGACGCGATCGCGGAGTTGCGAGTCGCGACTGTCCGCGCCCGGCGCCAGTACACCCGCGCGCGCCGTCGTCAACGTACAGGCGACGGCGTGGCGCGAGCGAGGGCAGCTGATGACCTGTATGGAGCATACCGCGTGGCGCGGGTTGCTCTGCAGGTCGCCATCAAACGGGCCAAGACCCAGGCATGGAAGGAGCTCCTCCAGACCCTTGATGACGATCCATGGGGGCGCCCATATAAGGTGGTGCTGAATAAGCTCCGCCCGTGGGCGCCCCCCGTCACCGAGGGTCTTGACCCCCGACTGCTGGAGGACGTGGTCAATACACTCTTCCCAATTGGGGAGAGGGGACCGCGTCCTCCGGCGGCGGCGGCTGTCCCAGTGGAGTGGACGGCCGAGCTGGGGGTCACGCAGGAGGAGCTGGCAGCGGCCATCAGACGGCTCGGGGTTCGTAACACGGCCCCGGGTCCGGATGGTGTGCCCGGCCGGGTTTGGGTCTTGACCCAGGGCGTCCTTGGGGCCGACCTCAGGCGGTTGTTCGACCGCTGCCTGAGGGACGGGCGATTCCCCCCCAGTTGGAAGGTGGCGAGGATGGTCCTCCTCCGGAAGGAGGGTCGGCCCGCGGAGTCTCCCTCCGCATACCGGCCCATTTGTCTCCTCGACGAGGTGGGCAAGCTCTTCGAGCGTGTGATTGCTGCCCGCCTCGTCGAGCACCTGTCGCGGGGTGATCCCGGTCTGGCCGACTGCCAGTTCGGTTTCCGGGGGGGCCGATCGACTATCGACGCGATAGGTCGTGTGAGGGCCCTCTCGGAGGCGGCCGTCTCCCGGGGAGGAGTGGCATTGGCAATATCCTTGGATATTGCCAATGCCTTTAACACCCTCCCCTGGGAAGAGATAAGGAGGGGGCTCGAATATCATCGAGTCCCCCCTTGTCTCAGGGCGGTCGTCGGGGATTATCTCCGCGGCAGGTGGATCGAGTATCCGGGCCGGGATGGTGATATGCGGAGGGAGGTGTACTGCGGTGTTCCGCAGGGGTCGGTCCTCGGGCCACTCCTGTGGAACATCGCGTACGACTCGGTGTTGCGGGCCGGCCTCCCCGACGGCGTCAGCACGGTGTGTTATGCGGATGACACACTGGTGCTGGCCGTCGGGGCGCACTGGGGGAGGGCCATGCGTCGCGCGGAGGAGGGGTCGCAACGCGTCGTCGACCGGATCAGGGGGATGGGGATGACGGTGGCGGTCCATAAGACCGAGGTGATTGCGTTTCATTCACCTCGGCAGGATCCGCCACCCTCTCTGATTCGGGTGGGTGGGGCTGACATCGAGGTGAAGCCCCAGATCAGGTATCTGGGGCTGATCCTCGATAGCCACTGGCGCTTCGAGAAGCATTTCCGCTGCCTGGTCCCCCGGTTGGAAAGGATGGTTGCGGCTCTGGGCCGGATCCTGCCCAACCTGGGGGGCCCGGCGGGCCGAGTTCGTCGCCTCTATGTGGCAATGGTCCAGTCGGTGGCCCTATACGGGGCCCCCGTCTGGGCGGACGACCTGGCTGCCTCCCGGCGCAGCATGACTATGCTGCGTCGGGTGCAGAGGCGCATGGCGCTCAGGGTCGTCCGCGGGTATCGGACCATGTCACATGAGGCGGCGACGGTTCTAGCGGGGATGCCGCCCATGGACCTGCTCGCGCGGTCGCGCGCGGTGATGTACCGGCACCGCGTCGACCGTCGCGCGGGGGTGGGGGCGGTCCCGGGCGGGCAGGAACCTGCTTGGGGCGATTTGAAGCGCCAGGCCCGGCAGTCCGTGTTGCTCGCGTGGCAGGAGCGGCTGGCTCTGCCAACCGCGGGGCACCGGACTGTCGGGGCTGTTCGGCCACTCCTGAAGGAGTGGCTGGACAGAGGCCATGGCAGCCTCACCTACCGGCTGGCACAGGTATTTTCCGGGCATGGCAGCTTCGGAAGATACCTGTGCCGGATAGGGAAGGAGCCGACGGCGCGTTGCTGCCACTGCGACGCTGAGCAGGACACGGCGGATCATACCCTGGAGGTATGCCCCGCGTGGGAGGGGGAGCGCCGTGTCCTGGTCGGCGTCGTCGGGCGGGATGTCTCGCTGCCGGGCGTGGTGCGCGCCATGCTCGACAGCGAGGAGAAGTGGAGGGCCGTGGCCTCCTTCTGCGAGAACGTAATGTTGCAGAAGGAGGCCGCGGGGAGGGAGCGCGAGCTTCAGCGGCGCGCTGAAGCTCGCGCTCGTGCGGTGGCCCGAGGTCGTCGCCCGGTCGCGAGGCGTCGCGGGCGGCCGCCTCGGCGTGGCGGATGACCTAGGCTGGGAGGGGGGTCCTGAGGGGACCCTCCTCCCGCCAGGCGGCGCCGGGTCGGACCGGTTGGGGGTAGGAGTGCCTCCCCCTACCGGTCCGACGCAAGGGGAGGCACCCTCGGCGGTCTGGTGCGGCCATGAACGCCCGGCCGCCGAGGGGTGGAAACGGGGTCGCGGGCGGTTGCGAGTTGGGGCTCGCAGCCGCCACTAAACGCGGCCCCGGGACGGATAGCGGCGGGATGGAGTGGCCCCGTCCCGCCGCTATGAGGCAGTGAGTCTACTGGGGGGACCGATTGTCCCCCCAGGGGATGGGCGCGAAAGCGCGGGCACGGGGAGGATACCGGAAGAATGCTTCGAGCGATTCCCGGTATCCTCCCAAAGCGTGCCGAAGGGTCACCGTGGGGTTTTTAGTGGGTAGGTCCCGCGCCTGTCGTTGTACGGGCGCGGGGAATCCCACACACCCCTCCCACCTCTCCCCAAGGAGGTGGGAGGCAGTCTTTCGAAGATTTTCCCCACGACAAAAAAAAAAAAAAAAAAAAAAGTTAGGTCTAGGTAAGGCCTGGGATTTTCACTCATCAGACTCATACATTCGCATTCCTCACATACTTGTTGAACGGATCCTGGGTTTTTTCTGGTTTGTATCACGTAGTAATGTGGTACCACACTGAAACAGTCCATTAAACCTGGTTTGGATCAATATTTTAGAGGATAACGCATGTTAGGTCTAGGTTAGCCCTGGGATTTTCACTCATCAGACTCATACTTTCGCATTCTTCTTATACTTGTTGAACTGATCCTGGGTTTTTTCTCGTTTGGATCACGTAGTAATGTGGTACCACACTGAAACAGTCGATTAAACCTGGTTTCGAACAATATTTTAGAGGATAACGCAAGTTAAGTCTTAGATTGGTCTGGGATTTGACCTCATCAGACTCATACTTTCGCACACTTCACATACTCGTTGAACAGATCCTGGGTTATTTTCTGGTTTGGATCACATAGTAATGTGGTACCACACTGAAACGGTCGATTAAACCAGGTTTCGATCAATATTTTTGAGGATAACGCATGTTAGGTCTAGGTTAGGCCTGGGATTTTCACTCATCAGACTCATACTTTCGCATTCTTCACATACTTGTTGAACGGATCCTGGGTTTTTTCTGGTTTGGATCACGTAGTAATGTGGGTCCACACTGAAACAATCAATTAAACCTGGTCTTGATAAATATTTTAGAGGATAACGCATGTTAGGTCTGGGATAGGTCTGGGATTTGCCCTCATCAGACTCATACTTTCGCACACTTCACATACTCGTTGAACAGACCCTGGGTTATTTTCTGGTTTGGATCACATAGTAATGTGGTACTAAACTGAAACATTCAATTAAACCTGGTCTTGATAAACATTTTAGAGGATAACGCATGTTAGGTCTAGGTTAGGTCTGGGATTTGCTCTAATCAGGCTCGTTCTTTCGGATATTTCTCATACTTGATGGCTAGATCCTGGGCTTTTTCTGGATTGCATCACGTAGTAATGAAGTACAACACTGAAACAGTCAATTAAACCTGGTTTCCATCAATATCTTGGAGGACAACGCAAGTTAGGTCTGGCATAGGTCTGGGATTCGCCCTCATCAGGCTCACAGTTTCGCGTTTTTCACATACTTGTTGAACAGATCCTGGGTTTTTTCTGGTTTGGATCACGAAGTAGTGTGGTACCACACTGAAACAGTCCATTAAACCTGGTTTCGCTCATTATTTTAGAGGATAACGCATGCTAGGTCTAGGTTAGGTCTGGGATTTGCTCTCATCAGGCTCATTCTTTCGCATATTTCTCATACTTGATGGCTAGATCCTGGGCTTTTTCTGGATTGCCCCACGTAGTAATGTAGTACCACACTGAAACAGTCAATGAAACCTGGTTTCCATCAATATTTTAGAGGACAACGCAAGTTAGGTCTTGGTAAGGCCTGAGATTTTCACTGATCAGACTCATACATTCGCATTCTTCACATACTTGTTGAACGGATCCTGGGTTTTTTCTGGTTTGGATCACGTAGTAATGTGGTACCACACTGAAACATTCTATTAAACCTGGTCTTGATAAATATTTTAGAGGATAACGCATGTTAGGTCTGGGTTACGTCTAGGATTTGCCCTCATCTGGCTCATACTTTCGCATATTTCTCATACTTCATGGCTGGATCCTGGGCTGTTTCTGAATTGTATCACGTAGTAATGTGGTACCACGCTGAAACAGTCAATTAAACCTGGTTTCGATCAATATTTTAGAGGATAACGCAAGTTAGGTCTGGGATAGGTCTAGGATTTGCCCCCATCAGGCTCTTACTATCGCATATTTCTCATACTTCATGGCTAGATCCTGGGCTATTTCTGGATTGGATCACGTAGTAAAGTGGTACCACACTGAAACATTCAATGAAACCTGTTCTGGATAAATATTTTAGAGGATAACGCATCTTAGGTCTGGGTTAGGTCTAGGATTTGCCCTCATCAGGCTCATACTTTCGCATATTTCTCATACTTCATGGCTAGATCCTTGGCTATTTCTGGATTGGATCACGTAGTAAAGTGGTACCACACTGAAACATTCAATGAAACATGGTCTGGATAAATATTTTAGAGGATAACGCATCTTAGGTCTGGGTTAGGTCCAAGATTTGCCCACATCAGACTCATACTTTCGCACTTTTCTCATACTTCATGGCTAGATCCTGGGCTATTTCTGGATTGGATCACGTAATAATGTGGTACCACACTGAAACAGTCAATTAAACCTGGTCTTGATAAATATTTTAGAGGATAACGCATGTTAGGTCTGGGATAGGTCTGGGATTTGCCCTCATCAGACTCATACTTTCGCACACTTCACATACTCGTTGAACAGATCCTGGGTTATTTTCTGGTTTGGATCACATAGTAATGTGGTACCAAACTGAAACAGTCGGTTAAACCTAGTTTCGATCAATATTTTAGAGGATAACGCAAGTTAGGTCTGGGATAGGTGTGGGATTTGCCCTCATCAGACTCATACTTACGCACACTTCACATACTTGTTGAACAGATCCTGGGTTTTTTCTGGTTTGGATCACATAGTAATGTGGTACCAAACTGAAACAGTCGATTAAACCAGGTTTCGATAAATATTTTAGAGGATAACGCATGTTAGGTCTGGGTTAGGTCTAGGATTTGCCCTCATCAGGCTCATACTTTCGCATATTTCTCATATTTCATGGCTAGATCCTGGGCTATTTCTGGATTGGATCACGTAGTAAGGTGGTACCACACTGAAACATTCAATGAAACCTGGTCTGGATAAATATTTTAGAGGACAACGCAAGTTAGGTCTTGGTAAGGCCTGAGATTTTCACTGATCAGACTCATACATTCGCATTCTTCACATACTAGTTGAACAGATCCTGGGTTTTTTCTGGTTTGGATCCCGTAGTAGTGTGGTACCACACTGAAACAGTCCATTAAACCTGGTTTCGCTCAATATTTTAGAGGATAACGCATGTTAGGTCTAGGTCAGGCCTGGTTTTTTCACTCATCAGACTCATACTTTCGCATTCTTCACATACTTGTTGAACGGATCCTGGGTTTTTGCTGGTTTGGGTCACGTAGTAATGTGGGACCACACTGAAACAGTCAATTAAACCTGGTTTCGACCAATATTTTAGAGAATAATTCATGTTGGGTCTAGGTTAGGTCTGGGATTTGCTCTCATCAGGCTCATACTTTCGCGCACTTCACATACTTGTTGAACGGATCCTGGGTTTTTTCTGGTATGGATCACGTAGTAGTGTGGTACCACACTGAAACAGTCCATTAACCCTGGTTTCGCTCAATATTTTAGACGATAACGCATGTTAGGTCTAGGTCAGGCCTGGGATTTTCACTCATCAGACTCATACTTTCGCATTCTTCACATACTTGTTGAACGGATCCTGGGTTTTTTCTGGTTTGGATAACGTAGTAATGTGGGTCCACACTGAAACAATCAATTAAACCTGGTCTTGATAAATATTTTAGAGGATAACGCATGTTAGGTCTGGGTTAGGTCTAGGATTTGCCCTCATCAGGCTCATACTTTCGCATATTTCTCATACTTCAAGGCTAGATCCTGGGCTATTTCTGAATTGGATCACGTAGTAAAGTGGTACCACACTGAAACATTCAATGAAACCTGGTCTGGAAAAATATTTTAGAGGACAACGCATCTTAGGTCTGGGATAGGTCTAAGATTTGCCCTCATCAGGCTCACAGTTTCGCGTTTTTCATATAGTTGTTGAACAGATCCTGGATTTTTTCTGGTTTGGATCACGAAGTAGTGTGGTACCACACTGGAACCGTCCATTAAACCTGGTTTCGCTCATTATTTTAGAGGATAACGCATGTTAGGTCTAGGTTAGGTCTGGGATTTGCTCTCATCCGGCTCATTCTTTCGCATATTTCTCATACTTGATGGCTAGATCCTGGGCTTTTTCTGGATTGCATCACGTAGTAATGTAGTACCACACTGAAACAGTCAATGAAACCCGGTTTCCATCAATATTTTAGAGGACAACGCAAGTTAGGTCTAGGTAAGGCCTGAGATTTTCACTGATCAGACTCATACATTCGCATTCTTCACATACTTGTTGAACGGATCCTGGGTTTTTTTTTCTGGATTGCGTCACGTAGTAATGAAGTACAGCACTGAAATAGTCAATTAAACGTGGTTTCCATCAATATTTTAGAGGACAACGCAAGTTAGGTCTGGGATAGTTCTGGGATTTGCCCTCATCAGGCTCATACTGTCGCGTTTTTCACATACTTGTTGAACAGATCCTGGGGTTCTTCTGGTTTGGATCCCGTAGTAGTGTGGTACCACACTGAAACAGTCCATTAAACCTTGTTTCGCTCAATATTTTAGAGGATAACGCATGTTAGGTCTAGGTCAGGCCTGGTTTTTTCACTCATCAGAATCATACTTTCGCATTCTTCACATACTTGTTGAACGGATCCTGGGTTTTTTCTGGTTTGGATCACGTATTAATGTGGGTCCACACTGAAACAATCAATTAAACCTGGTCTTGAAAAATATTTTAGAGGATAACGCAAGTTAGGTCTGGGATAGGTCTGGGATTTGCCCTCATCAGACTCATACTTTCGCACACTTCACATACTCGTTGAACAGATCCTGGGGTATTTTCTGGTTTGGATCACACAGTAATGTGGTACCACACTGAAACAGTCGATTAAACCTGGTTTCGATGAATATTTTAGAGGATAACGCAAGTTAGGTCTGGGATGGGATGGGGATGACGGTGGCGGTCCATAAGACCGAGGTGATTGCGTTTCATTCACCTCGGCAGGATCCGCCACCCCCTCTGATCCGGGTGGGTGGGGCTGACATCGAGGTGAAGCCCCAGATCAGGTATCTAGGGCTGATCCTCGATAGCCACTGGCGTTTCGAGGAGCATTTCCGCTGCCTGGTCCCCCGGTTGGAAAGGATGGTTGCGGCTCTGGGCCGGATCCTGCCCAACCTGGGGGGCCCGGCGGGCCGAGTTCGTCGCCTCTATGTGGCAATGGTCCAGTCGGTGGCCCTATACGGGGCCCCCGTCTGGGCGGACGACCTGGCTGCCTCCCGGCGCAGCATGACTATGCTGCGTCGGGTGCAGAGGCGCATGGCGCTCAGGGTCGTCCGCGGGTATCGGACCATGTCACATGAGGCGGCGACGGTTCTAGCGGGGATGCCGCCCATGGACCTGCTCGCGCGGTCGCACGCGGTGATGTACCGGCACCGCGTCGACCGTCGCGCGGGGGTGGGGGCGGTCCCGGGCGGGCAGGAACCTGCTTGGGGCGATTTGAAGCGCCAGGCCCGGCAGTCCGTGTTGCTCGCGTGGCAGGAGCGGCTGGCTCTGCCAACCGCGGGGCACCGGACTGTCGGGGCGGTTCGGCCACTCCTGAAGGAGTGGTTGGACAGAGGCCATGGCAGCCTCACCTACCGGATGGCACAGGTATTTTCCGGGCATGGCAGCTTCGGAAGATACCTGTGCCGGATAGGGAAGGAGCCGACGGCGCGTTGCTGCCACTGCGACGCTGAGCAGGACACGGCGGATCATACCCTGGAGGTATGCCCCGCGTGGGAGGGGGAGCGCCGTGTCCTGGTCGGCGTCGTCGGGCGGGATGTCTCGCTGCCGGGCGTGGTGCGCGCCATGCTCGGCAGCGAGGAGAAGTGGAGGGCCGTGGCCTCCTTCTGCGAGAACGTAATGTTGCAGAAGGAGGCCGCGGGGAGGGAGCGTGAGCTTCAGCGGCGCGCTGAAGCTCGCGCTCGTGCGGTGGCCCGAGGTCGTCGCCCGGTCGCGAGGCGTCGCGGGCGGCCGCCTCGGCGTGGCGGATGACCTAGGCTGGGAGGGGGGTCCTGAGGGGACCCTCCTCCCGCCAGGCGGCGCCGGGTCGGACCGGTTGGGGGTAGGAGTGCCTCCCCCTACCGGTCCGACGCAAGGGGAGGCACCCTCGGCGGTCTGGTGCGGCCATGAACGCCCGGCCGCCGAGGGGTAGAAACGGGGTCGCGGGCGGTTGCGAGTTGGGGCTCGCAGCCGCCACTAAACGCGGCCCCGGGACGGATAGCGGCGGGATGGAGTGGCCCCGTCCCGCCGCTATGAGGCAGTGTGTCTACTGGGGGGACCGATTGTCCCCCCGGGGGATGGGCGCGAAAGCGCGGGCACGGGGAGGATACCGGAAGAATGCTTCGAGCGATTCCCGGTATCCTCCCAAAGCGTGCCGAAGGGTCACCGTGGGGTTTTTAGTGGGTAGGTCCCGCGCCTGTCGTTGTACGGGCGCGGGGAATCCCACACACCCCTCCCACCTCTCCCCAAGGAGGTGGGAGGGAGTCTTTCGAAGATTTTCCCCACGACAAAAAAAAAAAAAAAAAAAAAAAAAAAGTTAGGTCTGGGATAGGTCCGGGATTTGCCCTCATCAGGCTCATACTTTCGCATTCTTCTTATACTTGTTGAACTGATCCTGGGTTTTTTCTGGTTTGGATCACGTAGTAATGTGGGTCCACACTGAAACAATCAATTAAACCTGGTCTTGATAAATATTTTAGAGGATAACGCAAGTTAGGTCTAGGTAAGGCCTGGGATTTTCACTCATCAGACTCATACATTCGCATTCCTCACATACTTGTTGAACGGATCCTGAGTTTTTTCTGGTTTGTATCACGTAGTAATGTGGTACCACACTGAAACAGTCCATTAAACCTGGTTTGGATTAATATTTTAGAGGATAACGCATGTTAGGTCTAGGTTAGCCCTGGGATTTTCACTCATCAGACACATACTTTCGCATTCTTCTTATACTTGTTGAACTGATCCTGGGTTTTTTCTCGTTTGGATCACGTAGTAATGTGGTACCACACTGAAACAGCCGATTAAACCTGGTTTCGATCAATATTTTAGAGGATAACGCAAGTTAAGTCTGGGATTGGTCTGGGATTTGACCTCATCAGACTCATACTTTCGCACACTTCACATACTCGTTGAACAGATCCTGGGTTATTTTCTGGTTTGGATCACATAGTAGTGTGGTACCACACTGAAACAGTCGATTAAACCAGGTTTCGATCAATATTTTTGAGGATAACGCATGTTAGGTCTAGGTTAGTCCTGGGATTTTCACTCATCAGACTCATACTTTCGCATTCTTCACATACTTGTTGAACGGATGCTGGGTTTTTTCTGGTATGGATCACGTAGTAATGTGGGTCCGCACTGAAACAATCAATTAAACCTTGTCTTGATAAATATTTTAGAGGATAACGCATGTTAGGCTTGGGTTAGGTCTAGGATTTGCCCTCAGCAGGCTCATACTTTCGCATTCTTCACATACTTGTAGAACGGATCCTGGGTTTTTTCTGGTTTGGGTCACGTAGTAATGTGGAGCCACACTGAAACAGTCAATTAAACCTGGTCTTGATCAATATTTTAGAGGATAACGCATGTTAGGGCTAGGTTAGTCCTGGGATTTGCACTCATCAGACTCATACTTTCGCATTCTTCTCATACTTGTTGAACTGATCCTGGGTTTTTTCTGGTTTGGATCACGTAGTAATGTGGTACCACACTGAAACAGTCGATTAAACCTGGTTTCGATCAATATTTTAGAGGATAACGCAAGTTAAGTCTGGGATTGGTCTGGGATTTGACCTCATCAGACTGATACTTTCGCACACTTCACATACTTGTTGAACGGATCCTGGGTTTTTTCTGGTTTGGACCCCGTAGTAGTGTGGTACCACACTGAAACAGTCCATTAAACCTGGTTTCGCTCAATATGTTAGAGGATAACGCATGTTAGGTCTAGGTCAGGCCTGGGATTTTCACTCATCAGACTCATACTTTCGCATTCTTCACATACTTGTTGAACGGATGCTGGGTTTTTTCTGGTATGGATCACGTAGTAATGTGGGTCCGCACTGAAACAATCAATTAAACCTTGTCTTGATAAATATTTTAGAGGATAACGCATGTTAGGCTTGGGTTAGGTCTAGGATTTGCCCTCAGCAGGCTCATACTTTCGCATATCTCTCATACTTCATGGCTAGGTCCTGGGCTTTTTCTGGATTGCATCACGTAGTAATGAAGTACAACACTGAAACAGTCAATTAAACCTGGTTTCCATCAATATTTTAGAGGACAACGCAAGTTAGGTCTAGGTTAGGCCTGGGATTTGCCCTCATCAGACTCATACTTTCGCACACTTCACATACTCGTTGGACAGATCCTGGGTTTTTTTCTGGTTTGGATCACGTAGTAATGTGGTAACACACTGAAACAGTCGATTAAACCTGGTTTCGATCAATATTATTGAGGATAACGCATGTTAGGTCTAGGTCAGGTCTAGGATTTGCCCTCATCAGGCTCATACTTTCTCATATTTCTCATACTTCATGGCTGGATCCTGGGCTATTTCTGGATTGGATAACGTAGTAATATGGTACCACACTGAAACAGTCAATTAAACCTGGTTTCGATTAATATTTTAGAGAATAATTCATGTTAGGTCTGGGTTTGGTCTGGGATTTGCTCTCATCAGGCTCATTCTTTCGCATATTTTTCATACTTGATGGCTAGATCCTGGGCTTTTTCTGGATTGCATCACGTAGTAATGAAGTACAACACTGAAACAGTCAATTAAACCTGGTTTCCAACAATATTATAGAGGACAACGCAAGTTAGGTCTAGGTTAGGCCTGGGATTTGCCCTCATCAGGATCATACTTTTGCAGTTTTAACATACATGTTCACCTGATCGAGGGTTTTTTCTGCTTTGGATCACGTAGTAAAGTGGTACCACACTGAAACAGTCCATTAAACCTGGTTTGCATCAATATTTTAGAGGATAACGCATGTTAGGTCTAGGTTAGCCCCGAGATTTTCACTCATCAGACTCATACTTTCGCATTCTTCACATACTTGTTGAACGGTTCCTGGGTTTTTTCTGGTTTGGATCACGTAGTAATGTGGGACCACACTGAAACAATCAATTAAACCTGGTCTTGATAAATATTTTAGAGGACAACGTATGTTAGGTCTGGGTTAGGTCTAGGATTTGCCCTCATCAGGCTCATACTTTCGCATATTTCTCATACTTCATGGCTAGATCCTGGGCTATTTCTGGATTGGATCACGTAGTAATGTGGTACTACACTGAAACAGTCAATTAAACCTGGTTTCGCTCAATATTATAGAAGATAACGCATGTTAGGCCTAGGTTATGCCTGGGATTTGCCTTATCAGGGTCATACTTTCGCAGTTTTAACATGCATGTTGACCTGATCGAGTGTTTTTTCTGCTTTGGATCACGTAGTAAAGTGGTACCACAACTAAAACAGTCAATTAAACCTGGTTTCGATCAATATTTTTGAGGATAACGCATGTTAGGTCTAGGTTAGGCCTGGGATTCTCACTCATCAGACTCATACTTTCGCATTCTTCACATACTTGTAGAACGGATCCTGGGTTTTTTCTGGTTTGGATCACGTAGTAATGTGGGACCACACTGAAACAGTCAATTAAACCTGGTCTTGATAAATATTTTAGAGGATAACGCATGTTAGGGCTAGGTTAGCCCTGGGATTTGCACTCATCAGACTCATACTTTCGCATTCTTCTCATACTTGTTGAACTGATCCTGGGTTTTTTCTGGTTTGGATCACGTAGTAATGTGGTACCACACTGAAACAGTCGAATAAACCAGGTTTCGATCAATATTTTTGAGGATAACGCATGTTAGGTCTAGGTTAGGCCTGGGATTCTCACTCATCAGACTCATACTTTCGCATTCTTCACATACTTGTAGAACGGATCCTGGGTTTTTTCTGGTTTGGATCACGTAGTAATGTGGGACCACACTGAAACAGTCAATTAAACCTGGTCTTGATAAATATTTTAGAGGATAACGCATGTTAGGGCTAGGTTAGCCCTGGGATTTGCACTCATCTGACTCATACTTTCGCATTCTTCTCATACTTGTTGAACTGATCCTGGGTTTTTTCTGGTTTGGATCACGTAGTAATGTGGTACCACACTGAAACAGTCGATTAAACCTGGTTTCGATCAATATTTTAGAGGATAACGCAAGTTAAGTCTGGGATTGGTCTGGGATTTGACCTCATCAGACTCATACTTTCGCACACTTCACATACTTGTTGAACGGATCCTGGGTTTTTTCTGGTTTGGACCCCGTAGTAGTGTGGTACCACACTGAAACAGTCCATTAAACCTGGTTTCGCTCAATATTTTAGAGGATAACGCATGTTAGGTCTAGGTCAGGCCTGGGATTTTCACTCATCAGACTCATACTTTCGCATTCTTCACATACTTGTTGAACGGATGCTGTGTTTTTTCTGGTATGGATCACGTAGTAATGTGGGTCCACACTGAAACAATCAATTAAACCTTGTCTTGATAAATATTTTAGAGGATAACGCATGTCAGGCTTGGGTTAGGTCTAGGATTTGCCCTCAGCAGGCTCATACTTTCGCATTCTTCACATACTTGTAGAACGGATCCTGGGTTTTTTCTGGTTTGGATCACGTAGTAATGTGGGGCCACACTGAAACAGTCAATTAAACCTGGTCTTGATCAATATTTTAGAGGATAACGCATGTTAGGGCTAGGTTAGTCCTGGGATTTGCACTCATCAGACTCATACTTTCGCATTCTTCTCATACTTGTTGAACTGATCCTGGGTTTTTTCTGGTTTGGATCACGTAGTAATGTGGTACCACACTGAAACAGTCGATTAAACCTGGTTTCGATCATTATTTTAGAGGATAACGCAAGTTAAGTCTGGGATTGGTCTGGGATTTGACCTCATCAGACTGATACTTTCGCACACTTCACATACTTGTTGAACGGATCCTGGGTTTTTTCTGGTTTGGACCCCGTAGTAGTGTGGTACCACACTGAAACAGTCCATTAAACCTGGTTTCGCTCAATATGTTAGAGGATAACGCATGTTAGGTCTAGGTCAGGCCTGGGATTTTCTCTCATCAGACTCATACTTTCGCATTCTTCACATACTTGTTGAACGGATGCTGGGTTTTTTCTGGTATGGATCACGTAGTAATGTGGGTCCGCACTGAAACAATCAATTAAACCTTGTCTTGATAAATATTTTAGAGGATAACGCATGTTAGGCTTGGGTTAGGTCTAGGATTTGCCCTCAGCAGGCTCATACTTTCGCATATCTCTCATACTTCATGGCTAGATCCTGGGCTGTTTCTGGATTGTATCACGTAGTAATGTGGTACCATGCTGAAACAGTCAATTAAACCTGGTTTCGATCAATATTTTAGAGGATAACGCAAGTTAGGTCTGGCATAGGTCTGGGATTCGCCCTCATCAGGCTCATACTTTCGCACACTTCACATACTCGTTGAACAGATCCTGGGTTATTTTCTGGTTTGGATCACATAGTAATGTGGTACCACACTGAAACAGTCGATTAAACCAGGTTTCGATCAATATTTTAGAGGATAACGCATGTTAGGTCTAGGTTAGGCCTGGGATTTTCACTCATCAGACTCATACTTTCGCATTCTTCACACACTTGTTGAACGGATCCTGGGTTTTTTCTGGTTTGGATCACGTAGTAATGTGGGACCACACTGAAACAGTCAATTAAACCTGGTTTCGATCAATATTTTAGAGAATAATTCATGTTAGGTCTAGGTTAGGTCTGGGATTTGCTCTCATCAGGCTCATTCTTTCGTATATTTCTCATACATGTTGAACAGATCCTGGGTTTTTTCTGGTTTGGATCACGTAGTAGTGTGGTACCACAATAAAACAGTCAATTAAACCTGGTTTCGATCAATATTTTAGAGGATATCGCAAGTTAGGTCTGGGATAGGTCTGGGATTTGCCCTCATCAGACTCATACTTTCGGACACTTGACATACTCGTTGATCAGATCCTGGGTTTTTTTCTGGTTTGGATCACGTAGTAATGTGGTACCACACTGAAACAATCAATTAAACCTGGTTTCCATCAATATTTTAGAGGACAACGCAAGTTAGGTCTGGGATAGGTCTGGGATTTGCCCTCATCAGGCTCATACTTTCGCGTTTTTCACATACTTGTTGAACAGATCCTGGGTTTTTTCTGGTTTGGATCCCGTAGTAGTGTGGTACCACAATAAAACAGTCAATTAAACCTGGTTTCGATCAATATTTTAGAGGATATCGCAAGTTAGGTCTGGGGTAGGTCTGGGATTTGCCCTCATCAGACTCATACTTTCGGACACTTGACATACTCGTTGATCAGATCCTGGGTTTTTTTCTGGTTTGGATCACGTAGTAATGTGGTACCACACTGAAACATTCAATGAAACCAGGTCTGGATAAATATTTTAGAGGATAACGCAAGTTAGGTCTGGGATTAGCCCTCATCAGACTCATACTTTCGCTTTCTTCACATACTCGTTGAACAGATCCTGTGTTATTTTCTGGTTTGGATCACATAGTAATGTGGTACCACACTGAAACAGTCGATTAAACCAGGTTTCGATCAATATTTTTGAGGATAACGCATGTTAGGTCTAGGTTAGGTCTGGGATTTTCACTCATCGGACTCATACTTTCGCATTCTTCACATACTTGTTGAACGGATCCTGGGTTTTTTCTGGTTTGGATCACGTAGTAATGTGGGACCACACTGAAACAATCAATTAAACCTGGTCTTGATAAATATTTTAGAGGACAACGTATGTTAGGTCTGGGTTAGGCCTAGGATTTGCCCTCATCAGGCTCATACTTTCGCATATTTCTCATACTTCATGGCTAGATCCTGGGCTATTTCTGGATTGGATCACGTAGTAATGTGGTACCTCACTGAAACAGTCAATTAGACCTGGTTTCGCTCAATATTTTAGAAGATAACGCATGTTAGGCCTAGGTTAGGCCTGGGATTTGCCTTATCAGGGTCATACTTTCGCATATTTCTCATACTTGATGGCTAGATCCGGGGCTTTTTCTGGATTATATCACGTAGTAATGAAGTACAACACTGAAACAGTCAATTAAACCTGGTTTCCATCAATATTTTAGAGGACAACGCAAGTTAGGTCTAGGTTAGGCCTGGGATTTGCCCTCATCAGACTCATACTTTCGCACACTTCACATACTCGTTGGACAGATCCTGGGTTTTTTTCTGGTTTGGATCACGTAGTAATGTGGTAACACACTGAAACAGTCGATTAAACCTGGTTTCGATCAATATTATTGAGGATAACGCATGTTAGGTCTAGGTCAGGTCTAGGATTTGCCCTCATCAGGCTCATACTTTCTCATATTTCTCATACTTCATGGCTGGATCCTGGGCTATTTCTGGATTGGATAACGTAGTAATATGGTACCACACTGAAACAGTCAATTAAACCTGGTTTCGATTAATATTTTAGAGAATAATTCATGTTAGGTCTGGGTTAGGTCTGGGATTTGCTCTCATCAGGCTCATTCTTTCGCATATTTTTCATACTTGATGGCTAGATCCTGGGCTTTTTCTGGATTGCATCACGTAGTAATGAAGTACAACACTGAAACAGTCAATTAAACCTGGTTTCCAACAATATTATAGAGGACAACGCAAGTTAGGTCTAGGTTAGGCCTGGGATTTGCCCTCATCAGGATCATACTTTTGCAGTTTTAACATACATGTTCACCTGATCGAGGGTTTTTTCTGCTTTGGATCACGTAGTAAAGTGGTACCACACTGAAACAGTCCATTAAACCTGGTTTGCATCAATATTTTAGAGGATAACGCATGTTAGGTCTAGGTTAGCCCCGAGATTTTCACTCATCAGACTCATACTTTCGCATTCTTCACATACTTGTTGAACGGTTCCTGGGTTTTTTCTGGTTTGGGTCACGTAGTAATGTGGGACCACACTGAAACAATCAATTAAACCTGGTCTTGATAAATATTTTAGAGGACAACGTATGTTAGGTCTGGGTTAGGTCTAGGATTTGCCCTCATCAGGCTCAAACTTTCGCATATTTCTCATACTTCATGGCTAGATCCTGGGCTATTTCTGGATTGGATCACGTAGTAATGTGGTACTACACTGAAACAGTCAATTAAACCTGGTTTCGCTGAATATTTTAGAAGATAACGCATGTTAGGCCTAGGTTAGGCCTGGGATTTGCCTTATCAGGGTCATACTTTCGCAGTTTTAACATGCATGTTGACCTGATCGAGTGTTTTTTCTGCTTTGGATCACGTAGTAAAGTGGTACCACAACTAAAACAGTCAATTAAACCTGGTTTCGATCACTATTTTAGAGGATAGTGCAAGTTAGGTCTGGGATAGGTCTGGGATTAGCCCTCATCAGACTCATACTTTCGCATATTTCTCATACTTGATGACTAGATCCTGGGCTTTTTCTGGATTGCATCACGTAGTAATGAAGTACAACACTGAAACAGTCAATTAAACCTGGTTTCGCTCAATATTTTAGAAGATAACGCATGTTAGGTCTAGGTTAGGCCTGGGATTTGCCCTCATCAGGGTCATACTTTCGTACACTTCACATACTCGTTGAACAGATCCTGGGTTACTTTCTGGTTTGGATCACATAGTAATGTGGTACCACACTGAAACAGTCGAATAAACCAGGTTTCGATCAATATTTTTGAGGATAACGCATGTTAGGTCTAGGTTAGGCCTGGGATTCTCACTCATCAGACTCATACTTTCGCATTCTTCACATACTTGTAGAACGGATCCTGGGTTTTTTCTGGTTTGGATCACGTAGTAATGTGGGACCACACTGAAACAGTCAATTAAACCTGGTCTTGATAAATATTGTTGCGACGGTATGAAGATGCCGCGCAATACCGCGAAATTGCATCGTCGCAATGGTGTGAAGAGGCTTTGCGATGAGGTGAAGCTGCCACACGAAAACGAGCGGATGCGAGATCCCGAGCCTTCCGGTTGCTGAGAGACCGGAAACGATTTGAAGATTAGAATTACGACAGATCACAAGGCGAACAGACGTATTGAAAAGCACTCTTGTTAATAAAGTTCCCAGTTTGCATTAGTTGTGTTACGTTGTGGTATTTTAATTGTGTTGTGTCAATATGAGTTATTGGAAGAAAGCCCCGCCCCGGCGCAACAGTGGTGCCAGAAGCGGGATTACGACTCGTTCTGCTGCCAGGGCGGAGACTTTTTCATCGTTGGAGGTGCTCTTGGAAGGACTACAGCGGAACATCGCAACGCAGTTCCAGGAGCAGCAACGTTTATTTGCTGAGGAACGGGAGCGAACTGAAGAGAGGCAGGCCGCGAAGGAGGCTGCCGCTTCGGCGAAGGAGGCTGCTGTGGAAGAAAGGATAAGGGCCATGGAGGATCGTTATCAGGTGCTTGCGGAGAATTTTAAAAATGTGATTGATAACCTGTCGGCCGCGGCGTTCCGTAGCGAGGATCGCGAGTCCAGCCTTGTTAATAATTTTGTTAGGGATAATCCTGTTGTTGCTGGACTCGCGATGCCTTCCACTTCGCAGTCGGCTCCTCCGTTGGAAGCGACTGGTGGATTTCTGGGGTACGTCCTAAAACCACCAGCGTTTGATGGAAGAGCTTGTTGGGAGGAGTACCGGGTGCAATTCGAGGCGATTGCGAAGGCGAATGGATGGGATGCACCAAGGAAAGCTTTGGCCTTGGTCGCATGTCTGGAGGGGCCCGCTCGGAGTGTTTTGACTACCCTTTCCGAGGAGTCGCGTTGTGATTTTGGTGTCTTGGTTTCCGCTTTGGAGTTCCGTTTCGGAACCAAGAATTTCGCGAATCTAAATTACGTGAAATTCCAAAATTATACTCAACGGAAGGGGGAGTCGATTTCTGATTTGGCTTCGGAGATTGAGAGGTTGGCGCAGGCTTCCTTTTGTGATTGTCCAATGGAAGTCAGGGATAAGCTGGCCGCCTCTCAGTTTGTCTCCGCCCTGGCCAATGAGGAAATGAGGAGGACGCTGAGGCTAGGCGGTTTCACTACTCTCAGGGCGGCTGTGATCAGAGCCCTGGAGATTGAGGCCGTCGAGTCTGTGGCCCCTGGTCCTTGCCGTGTTAAGGACTGCATTCAGGGTGTCACTTGTTTTCCCAAGGGAAAGTTGGAGAAGAGGACTGCTGGGAAGCCGGTCTCGGAGTGCTGGAACTGCGGACAGGAGGGACATTTACAGCGGAACTGCCCGAAGAAGAGGAGGAGAGAAGAGGCCCCCTAGAAGAAGGGAAACTGGAAGAAGTTGGCGTAGTGGGGCTCCCGCCGACTTCGTCTTCATCCGCCCCCGTCGTGCGCAGGATCGCTGTCAAGGATTGTTCTTCCGTCGAGGAGGGAGAGTCTCGCAAGAGGAGATATCCGGACGAAGAAGAGGATACACCGGAAAAGGGGACTGAATGCGAAAGACCCATGGAGTGTTGGAACTGCGGGGAAACGGGACCTATGCGGTGGAATTGCCCCAGGAAGTACCAGCAGAAGGCGGCGTAGAAGGAGAATTGTTCCGCGTTGAAGGAATCGCCGAGATGATTTGGAAAATGAATCATCGTCATGGTCAACTGACTGCAATGGAAGGACCTTTTAAGAAGGGAAGAGGAGTACCCTTTGGAGGGATAAGGCTCGCCGGAGCACCTTCTCAGGGGATGGCGCTCGGCGGGGCATCTTTTGGAAGGATAGGGCTCGTGGGAGCACCTTTCGAAGGGATAAGGCTCGTCGCAGCACTCTTTGAAGGGATAGGGCTCGCCAGAGCACCTTCTGGAGGGATGGCGCTCGTCGGGGCATCTTTCGGAAGGATAGGGCTTATGGGAGCACCTTCTGAAGGGAAAGCGCTGTATGTTATGGGTTCCCTGCCAAGGTCTGTGCTGAAGGTGACAACAAGAAGGCGATGTGAAGAATCGGCTGGATAAGTTGGGTTTCCGTATAGTCCGTTTCCAGAAGTCCAAACCAAGGGTTGAGCATGTGAATCGACTGGCTCGGTACGATTCACGAGACGCCCCCTGCGAAGATATTGCGAGGTGAGGATCGAGGAAGATGGCCAACATCTTCGCCCAAGAAGAGGACGTTTCATCGCAGAAGGCGAGGATCGGGTTTTCCTACCGGCCGCGGAGGACTCTCCATTTCCGCAGGTCAGAACGGCCGGGGAAGTGCGATTCTCCCCGGGGAGGGTCGCCCCCCAGTCATGCTCGACTCTAATAGCGGAGTGGGGCACAGACGGTCGGACGGCGGAATTGTGGTATGTTCCACAACCGATCTTCGAGGAAATTCTCCTTGGAGATCGGGGAACATCCCATGGGAAGTTCTTTCGTGAGGCTGGGGGGAATCCGCATCCGGGAAGTCCTCAAGAAAGAAGCACGCAAGCCGCAAGAGTCAAGGGGAAGGGCGAGGAGCAGTCGGGATTTCCTCATCCTCGAAGATGTTATAATGTTCGGACGAAGTATTCCGAAGGTTACACCGGCGCCTTGCTCAAGGTTTTTGAGTGGTTTTCCTTGGGACGAAGGACGAATGTCAAGGTGCTGACTGTCTGATAAAGGCCACTCAGGTAAATGTTCGACCTATTAGTTTATCTACTTTACAGACAGAGGTGTACAGGTTCGACGCAGCTTCGCGACAACCCGGAGGTTAGGAGACTACGGGTGAAGTTGGCTGTTCGAACGGAATTTGCAGCGGTCGGGACGACCGCTCTGAAGGAAGAGGGAGCAGTGTTGCGACGGTATGAAGATGCCGCGCAATACCGCGAAATTGCATCGTCGCAATGGTGTGAAGAGGCTTTGCGATGAGGTGAAGCTGCCACACGAAAACGAGCGGATGCGAGATCCCGAGCCTTCCGGTTGCTGAGAGACCGGAAACGATTTGAAGATTAGAATTACGACAGATCACAAGGCGAACAGACGTATTGAAAAGCACTCTTGTTAATAAAGTTCCCAGTTTGCATTAGTTGAGTTACGTTGTGGTATTTTAATTGTGTTGTGTCAATATGAGTTATTGGAAGAAAGCCCCGCCCCGGCGCAACAATATTTTAGAGGATAACGCATGTTAGGGCTAGGTTAGCCCTGGGATTTGCACTCATCAGACTCATACTTTCGCATTCTTCTCATACTTGTTGAACTGATCCTGGGTTTTTTCTGGTTTGGATCACGTAGTAATGTGGTACCACACTGAAACAGTCGATTAAACCTGGTTTCGATCAATATTTTAGAGGATAACGCAAGTTAAGTCTGGGATTGGTCTGGGATTTGACCTCATCAGACTCATACTTTCGCACACTTCACATACTTGTTGAACGGATCCTGGGTTTTTTCTGGTTTGGACCCCGTAGTAGTGTGGTACCACACTGAAACAGTCCATTAAACCTGGTTTCGCTCAATATTTTAGAGGATAACGCATGTTAGGTCTAGGTCAGGCCTGGGATTTTCACTCATCAGACTCATACTTTCGCATTCTTCACATACTTGTTGAACGGATGCTGTGTTTTTTCTGGTATGGATCACGTAGTAATGTGGGTCCACACTGAAACAATCAATTAAACCTTGTCTTGATAAATATTTTAGAGGATAACGCATGTTAGGCTTGGGTTAGGTCTAGGATTTGCCCTCAGCAGGCTCATACTTTCGCATATCTCTCATACTTCATGGCTAGATCCTGGGCTGTTTCTGGATTGTATCACATAGTAATGTGGTACCATGCTGAAACAGTCAATTAAACCTGGTTTCGATCAATATTTTAGAGGATAACGCAAGTTAGGTCTGGCATAGGTCTGGGATTCGACCTCATCAGGCTCATACTTTCGCGTTTTTCACATACTTGTTGAACAGATCCTGGGTTTTTTCTGGTTTGTATCACGTAGTAGTGTGGTACCACACTGAAACAGTCTATTAAACCTGGTTTGGATGAATATTTTAGAGGATAACGCATGTAAGGTCTAGGTTAGCCCTGGGATTTCCACTCATCAGACTCATACTTTCGCATTCTTCTCATACTTGTTGAACTGATCTTGGGTTTTTTCTGGTTTGGATCACGTAGTAATGTGGTACCACACTGAAACAGACGATTAAACCTGGTTTCGATCAATAACTTAGAGGATAACGCAAGTTAAGTCTGCGATTGGTCTGGGATTTGACCTCATCAGACTCATACTTTCGCACACTTCACATACTCGTTGAACAGATCCTGGGTTATTTTCTGGTTTGGATCACATAGTAATGTGGTACCACACTGAAACAGTCGATAAAACCAGGTTTCGATCAATATTTTAGAGGATAACGCATGTTAGGTCTAGGTTAGGCCTGGGATTTTCACTCATCAGACTCATACTTTCGCATTCTTCACATACTTGTTGAACGGATCCTGGGTTTTTTCTGGTTTGGATCACGTAGTAATGTGGGACCACACTGAAACAGTCAATTAAACCTGGTTTCGATCAATATTTTTGAGAATAATTCCTGTTAGGTCTAGGTTAGGTCTGGGATTTGCTCTCATCAGGCTCATTCTTTCGTATATTTCTCATACATGTTGAACAGATCCTGGGTTTTTTCTGGTTTGGATCACGTAGTAATGTGGGACCACACTGAAACAGTCAATTAAACCTGGTTTCGATCAATAGTTTAGAGAATAATTCATGTTAGGTCTAGGTTAGGTCTGGGATTTGCTCTCATCAGGCTCATTCTTTCGTATATTTCTCATACATGTTGAACAGATCCTGGGTTTTTTCCGGTTTGGATCACGAAGTAGTGTGGTACCACACTGAAACAGTCCATAAAACCTGGTTTCGCACAATATTTTAGAGGATAACGCATGTTAGGTCTAGGTTAGGTCTGGGATTTGCTCTCATTAGGCTCATTCTTTCGCATATTTCTCATACTTGATGGCTAGATCATGGGCTTTTTCTGCATTGCATCACGTAGTTATGTAGAACCACACTGAAACAGTCAATGAAACCTGGTTTCCATCAATATTTTAGAGGACAACGCAAGTTAGGTCTAGGTAAGGCCTGAGATTTTCACTGATCAGACTCATAATTTCGCCTTCTTCACATACTTGTTGAACGGATCCTGGGTTTTTTCTGGTTTGGAACACGTAGTAATGTGGTACCACACTGAAACATTCAATTAAACCTGGTCTTGATAAATATTTTAGAGAATAACGCATGTGAGGTCAGGGTTAGGTCTAGGATTTGCCCTCATCAGGCTCGTACTTTCGCATATTTCTCATAATTCATGGCTAGATCCTGGGCTATTTCTGGATTGGATCACGTAGTAAAGTGTTACCACACTGAAACATTCAATGAAACCTGGACTGGATAAAAATTTTAGAGAATAACGCATGTTAGGTCAAGGTTTGGTCTAAGATTTGCCCTCATCAGGCTCACAGTTTCGCGTTATTCACATACTTGTTGAACAGATCCTGGGTTTTTTCTGGTTTGTATCACGCAGTAGTGTGGTACCACACTGAAACAGTCCATTAAACCTGGTTTGGATGAATATTTTAGAGGATAACGCATGTAAGGTCTAGGTTAGCCCTGGGATTTTCACTCATCAGACTCATACTTTCGCATTCTTCTCATACTTGATGGCTAGATCCTGGGCTTTTTCTGGATTGCATAACGTAGTAATGAAGTACAACACTGAAACAGTCAATTAAACCTGGTTTCCATCAATATCTTAGAGGACAACGCAAGTTAGGTCTGGGATTGGTCTGGGATTTGCCCTCATCAGGCTCATACTTTCGCGTTTTTCAAATACTTGTTGAACAGATCCTGGGTTTTTTCTTGTTTGGGTCACGTAGTAGTGTGTTACCACACTGAAACAGTCCATTAAACCTGGTTTGGATCAATATTTTAGAGGATAACGCATGTTAGGTCTAGGTTAGGTCTGGGATTTTCGCTCATGAGACTCATACTTTCGCATTCTTCAGATACTTGTTGAACGGATCCTGGGTTTTTTCTGGTTTGGTTCAGGTAGCAATGTGGTACCACACTGAAACATTCAATTAAACCTGGTCTTGATAAATATTTTAGAGGATAACGCAAGTTAGGTCTGGCATAGGTCTGGGATTCGCCCTCATCACGCTCATACTTTCGCGTTTTTCACATACTTGTTGAACAGATCCTGGGTTTTTTCTGGTCTGTATCACGTAGTAGTGTGGTACCACACTGAAACAGTCAATGAAACCTGGTTTCCATCAATATTTTAGAGGATAACGTAAGTTAGGTCTGGGATAGGTCTAGGATTTGCCCTCATCAGGCTCTTACTATCGCATATTTCTCATACTTCATGGCTAGATCCTGGGCTATTTCTGGATTGGATCACGTAGTAAAGTGGTACCACACTGAAACAATCAATGAAACCTGTTCTGGATAAATATTTTAGAGGATAACGCATCTTAGGTCTGGGTTAGGTCTAAGATTTGCCCTCATCAGGCTCACAGTTTCGCGTTTTTCACATACTTGTTGAACGGATCCTGGGTTTTTCCTGGTTTGGGTCACGTAGTAATGTGGGACCACACTGAAACAGACAATTAAACCTGGTTTCGACCAATATCTTAGAGAATAATTCATGTTAGGTCTAGGTTAGGTCTGGGATTTGCTCTCATCAGGCTCATACTTTCGCACACTTCACATACTTGTTGAACGGATCCTGGGTTTTTTCTAGTTTGGATCACGTAGTAGTGTGGTATCACACTGAAACAGTCCATTAAACCTGGTTTCGCTCAATATTTTAGAGGATAACGCATGTTAGGTCTAGGTCAGTCCTGGGATTTTCACTCATCAGACTCATACTTTCGGATTCTTCACATACTTGTTGAAAGGATCTTGGGTTTTTTCTGGTTTGGATCACGTAGTAATGTGGGTCCACACTGAAACAATCAATTAAACCTGGTCTTGATAAATATTTTAGAGGATAACGCATGTTAGGTCTGGGATAGGTCTGGGATTTGCCCTCATCAGACTCATACTTTCGCACACTTCACATACTCGTTGAACAGATCCTGGGTTATTTTCTGGTTTGGATCACATAGTAATGTGGTACCACACTGAAACAGTCGATAAAACCAGGTTTCGATCAATATTTTAGAGGATAACGCATGTTAGGTCTAGGTTAGGCCTGGGATTTTCACTCATCAGACTCATACTTTCGCATTCTTCACATACTTGTTGAACGGATCCTGGGTTTTTTCTGGTTTGGATCACGTAGTAATGTGGGACCACACTGAAACAGTCAATTAAACCTGGTTTCGATCAATATTTTTGAGAATAATTCATGTTAGGTCTAGGTTAGGTCTGGGATTTGCTCTCATCAGGCTCATTCTTTCGTATATTTCTCATACATGTTGAACAGATCCTGGGTTTTTTCTGGTTTGGATCACGTAGTAATGTGGGACCACACTGAAACAGTCAATTAAACCTGGTTTCGATCAATAGTTTAGAGAATAATTCATGTTAGGTCTAGGTTAGGTCTGGGATTTGCTCTCATCAGGCTCATTCTTTCGTATATTTCTCATACATGTTGAACAGATCCTGGGTTTTTTCCGGTTTGGATCACGAAGTAGTGTGGTACCACACTGAAACAGTCCATAAAACCTGGTTTCGCACAATATTTTAGAGGATAACGCATGTTAGGTCTAGGTTAGGTCTGGGATTTGCTCTCATTAGGCTCATTCTTTCGCATATTTCTCATACTTGATGGCTAGATCATGGGCTTTTTCTGCATTGCATCACGTAGTTATGTAGAACCACACTGAAACAGTCAATGAAACCTGGTTTCCATCAATATTTTAGAGGACAACGCAAGTTAGGTCTAGGTAAGGCCTGAGATTTTCACTGATCAGACTCATAATTTCGCCTTCTTCACATACTTGTTGAACGGATCCTGGGTTTTTTCTGGTTTGGAACACGTAGTAATGTGTTACCACACTGAAACATTCAATTAAACCTGGTCTTGATAAATATTTTAGAGAATAACGCATGTGAGGTCAGGGTTAGGTCTAGGATTTGCCCTCATCAGGCTCGTACTTTCGCATATTTCTCATAATTCATGGCTAGATCCTGGGCTATTTCTGGATTGGATCACGTAGTAAAGTGTTACCACACTGAAACATTCAATGAAACCTGGACTGGATAAAAATTTTAGAGAATAACGCATGTTAGGTCAAGGTTTGGTCTAAGATTTGCCCTCATCAGGCTCACAGTTTCGCGTTATTCACATACTTGTTGAACAGATCCTGGGTTTTTTCTGGTTTGTATCACGCAGTAGTGTGGTACCACACTGAAACAGTCCATTAAACCTGGTTTGGATGAATATTTTAGAGGATAACGCATGTAAGGTCTAGGTTAGCCCTGGGATTTTCACTCATCAGACTCATACTTTCGCATTCTTCTCATACTTGATGGCTAGATCCTGGGCTTTTTCTGGATTGCATAACGTAGTAATGAAGTACAACACTGAAACAGTCAATTAAACCTGGTTTCCATCAATATCTTAGAGGACAACGCAAGTTAGGTCTGGGATTGGTCTGGGATTTGCCCTCATCAGGCTCATACTTTCGCGTTTTTCAAATACTTGTTGAACAGATCCTGGGTTTTTTCTTGTTTGGGTCACGTAGTAGTGTGTTACCACACTGAAACAGTCCATTAAACCTGGTTTGGATCAATATTTTAGAGGATAACGCATGTTAGGTCTAGGTTAGGTCTGGGATTTTCGCTCATGAGACTCATACTTTCGCATTCTTCAGATACTTGTTGAACGGATCCTGGGTTTTTTCTGGTTTGGTTCAGGTAGCAATGTGGTACCACACTGAAACATTCAATTAAACCTGGTCTTGATAAATATTTTAGAGGATAACGCAAGTTAGGTCTGGCATAGGTCTGGGATTCGCCCTCATCACGCTCATACTTTCGCGTTTTTCACATACTTGTTGAACAGATCCTGGGTTTTTTCTGGTCTGTATCACGTAGTAGTGTGGTACCACACTGAAACAGTCAATGAAACCTGGTTTCCATCAATATTTTAGAGGATAACGTAAGTTAGGTCTGGGATAGGTCTAGGATTTGCCCTCATCAGGCTCTTACTATCGCATATTTCTCATACTTCATGGCTAGATCCTGGGCTATTTCTGGATTGGATCACGTAGTAAAGTGGTACCACACTGAAACAATCAATGAAACCTGTTCTGGATAAATATTTTAGAGGATAACGCATCTTAGGTCTGGGTTAGGTCTAAGATTTGCCCTCATCAGGCTCACAGTTTCGCGTTTTTCACATACTTGTTGAACGGATCCTGGGTTTTTCCTGGTTTGGGTCACGTAGTAATGTGGGACCACACTGAAACAGACAATTAAACCTGGTTTCGACCAATATCTTAGAGAATAATTCATGTTAGGTCTAGGTTAGGTCTGGGATTTGCTCTCATCAGGCTCATACTTTCGCACACTTCACATACTTGTTGAACGGATCCTGGGTTTTTTCTAGTTTGGATCACGTAGTAGTGTGGTATCACACTGAAACAGTCCATTAAACCTGGTTTCGCTCAATATTTTAGAGGATAACGCATGTTAGGTCTAGGTCAGTCCTGGGATTTTCACTCATCAGACTCATACTTTCGGATTCTTCACATACTTGTTGAAAGGATCTTGGGTTTTTTCTGGTTTGGATCACGTAGTAATGTGGGTCCACACTGAAACAATCAATTAAACCTGGTCTTGATAAATATTTTAGAGGATAACGCATGTTAGGTCTGGGATAGGTCTGGGATTTGCCCTCATCAGACTCATACTTTCGCACACTTCACATACTCGTTGAACAGATCCTGCGTTATTTTCTGGTTTGGATCACATAGTAATGTGGTACCACACTGAAACATTCAATTAAACCTGGTCTTGATAAATATTTTAGAGGATAACGCATGTTAGGTCTGGGTTAGGTCTAGGATTTGCCCACATCAGGCTCATACTTTCGCATATTTCTCATACTTCATGGCTAGATCCTGGGCTATTTCTGGATTGGATCACGTAGTAAAGTGGTACCACACTGAAACATTCAATGAAACCTGGTCTGGATAAATATTTTAGAGGACAACGCATCTTAGGTCTGGGTTAGGTCTAAGATTTGCCCTCATCAGGCTCACAGTTTCGCGTTTTTCACATACTTGTTGAACAGATCCTGGGTTTTTTCTTGTTTGGATCACGAAGTAGTGTGGTACCACACTGAAACAGTCCATTAAACCTGGTTTAGCTCAATATTTTAGAGGATAACGCATGTTAGGTCTAGGTTAGGTCTGGGATTTGCTCTCATCAGGCTCATTCTTTCGCATATTTCTCATACTTGATGGCTATATCCTGGGCTTTTTCTGGATTGCATCACGTAGTAACGTAGTACCACACTGAAACAGTCAATCAAACCAGGTTTCCATCAATATTTTAGAGGACAACGCAAGTTAGGTCTAGGTAAGGCCTGAGATTTTCACTGATCAGACTCATACTTTCGCCTTCTTCACTTACTTGTTGAACGGATCCTGGGTTTTTTCTGGTTTGGAACACGTAGTAATGTGGTACCACACTGAAACATTCAATTAAACCTGGTTTCGATCAATATTTTAGAGGATAACGCATGTTAGGTCTGGGTTAGGTCTAGGATTTGCCCACATCAGGCTCATACTTTCGCATATTTCTCATACTTCATGGCTAGATCCTGGGCTATTTCTGGATTGGATCACGTAGTAAAGTGGTACCACACTGAAACATTCAATGAAACCTGTTCTGGGTAAATATTTTAGAGGATAACGCATCTTAGGTCTGGGTTAGGTCTAAGATTTGCCCTCATCAGGCTCACAGTTTCGCGTTTTTCACATACTTGATATACAGATCCTGGGTTTTTTCTGGTTTGGATCAGGTAGTAATGTGGTACCACACTAAAACAGTCAATTAAACCTGGTTTCGATCAATATTTTAGAGGATCACGCAAGCTAGGTCTGGGATAGGTCTGGGATTTGCCCTCATCAGACTCATACTTTCGCACACTTCACATACTCGTTGAACAGATCCTGCGTTATTTTCTGGTTTGGATCACATAGTAATGTGGTACCACACTGAAACATTCAATTAAACCTGGTCTTGATAAATATTTTAGAGGACAACGCATGTTAGGTCTGGGTTAGGTCTAGGATTTGCCCTCATCAGGCTCATACTTTCGCATATTTCTCATACTTCATGGCTAGATCCTGGGCTATTTCTGGATTGGATCACGTAGTAAAGTGGTACCACACTGAAACATTCAATGAAACCTGGTCTGGATAAATATTTTAGAGGACAACGCATCTTAGGTCTGGGTTACGTCTAAGATTTGCCTTTATCAGGCTCACAGTTTCGCGTTTTTCACATACTGGATGAACAGATCCTGGGTTATTTTCTGGTTTGGATCACATAGTAATGTGGTACCACACTGAAACAGTCCATTAAACCTGGTTTGGATCAATTGTTTAGTGGATAACGCATGTTAGGTCTAGGTTAGCCCTGGGATTTTCACTCATCAGACTCATACTTTCGCATTCTTCTCATACATGTTGAACTGATCTTGGGGTTTTTCTGGATCGGATCACGTAGTAATGTGGTACCACACGGAAACAGTCGATTAAACCTGGTTTCGATCAATATCTTAGAGGATAACGCAAGTTAAGTCTGGGATTGTTCTGGGATTTGACCTCATCAGACTCATACTTTCGCACACTTCACATACTCGTTGAACAGATCCTGGGTTATTTTCTGGTTTGGATCACATAGTAATGTGGTACCACACTGAAACAGTCGATTAAACCAGGTTTCGATCAATATTTTTGAGGATAACGCATGTTAGGTCTAGGTTAGGCCTGGTATTTTCACTCATCAGACTCATACTTTCGCATTCTTCACATACTTGTTGAACGGATCCTGGGTTTTTTCTGGTTTGGATCACGTAGTAATGTGGTACCACACTGAAACAGTCGATTAAACCTGGTTATGATCAATATTTTAGAGGATAACGCATAGTTAGGTTTGGGATAGGTCTGGGATTTGACCTCATCAGACTCATACTTTCGCACACTTCACATACTCGTTGAACAGATCCTGGGTTATTTTCTGGTTTGGATCACACAGTAATGTGGTACCACACTGAAACAGTCGATTAAACCTGGTTGCGATCAATATTTTAGAGAATAATTCATGTTAGGTCTAGGTTAGGTCTGGGATTTGCTCTAATCAGGCTCGTTCTTTCGGATATTTCTCATACTTGATGGCTAGATCCTGGGCTTTTTCTGGATTGCATCACGTAGTAATGAAGTACAACACTGAAACAGTCAATTAAACCTGGTTTCCATCAATATCTTGGAGGACAACGCAAGTTAGGTCTGGGATAGGTCTGGGATTTGACCTCATCAGACTCATACTTTCGCACACTTCACATACTCGTTGAACAGATCCTGGGTTATTTTCTGGTTTGTATCACGTAGTAGTTTGGTACCACACTGAAACAGTCGATTAAACCTGGTTTCGATCAATATTTTAGAGGATAACGCAAGATAGGTCTGGGATAGGTCTAGGATTTGCCCTCATCAGGCTCTTACTATCGCATATTTCTCATACTTCATGGCTAGATCCTGGGCTATTTCTGGATTCGATCACGTAGTAAAGTGGTACCACACTGAAACATTCAATGAAACCTGTTCTGGATAAATATTTTAGAGGATAACGCATCTTAGGTCTGGGTTAGGTCTAAGATCTGCCCTCATCAGGCTCACAGTTTCGCGTTTTTCACATACTTGTTAAACAGATCCTGGGTTTTTTCTGGTTTGGATCACGTAGTAATGTGGTACCACACTAAAACAGTCAATTAAACCTGGTTTCGATCAATATTTTACAGGATCACGCAAGCTAGGTCTGGGATAGGTCTGGGATTAGCCCTCATCAGACTCATACTTTCGCACACTTCACATACTCGTTGACAAGATCCTGGGTTTGTTTCTGGCTTGGATCACGTAGTAATGTGGTTCCACACTGAAACAGTCGATTAAACTTGGCTTCGATCAATATTTTAGAGGATAACGCAAGTTAGGTCTGGGATAGGTCTGGGATTTGCCCTCATCAGGCTCATACTTTCGCGTTTTTCACATACTTGTTGAACGGATCCTGGGTTTTTTCTGGTTTGGTTCACGTAGTAATGTGGGTCCACACTGAAACAATCAATTAAACCTGGTCTTGATAAATATTTTAGAGGATAACGCATGTTAGGTCCGGGATAGGTCTGGGATTTGCCCTCATCAGACTCATACTTTCGCACACTTCACATACTCGTTGAACAGATCCTGCGTTATTTTCTGGTTTGGATCACATAGTAATGTGGTACCACACTGAAACATTCAATTAAACCTGGCCTTGATAAATATTTTGGAGGATAACGCAAGTTAGGTCTGGGATAGGTCTGGGATTTGCTCTCATCAGGCTCATTCTTTCGCATATTTCTCATACTTGATGGCTAGATCCTGAGCTTTTTCTGGATTGCATCACGTAGTAATGTAGTACCACACTGAAACAGTCAATGAAACCTGGTTTCCATCAATATTTTAGAGGACAACGCAAGTTAGGTCTAGGTAAGGCCTGAGATTTTCACTGATCAGACTCATACATTCGCATTCTTCACATACTTGTTGAACGGATCCTGGGTTTTTTCTGGTTTGGATCACGTAGTTATGTGGGTCCACACTGAAACAATCAATTAAACCTGGTCTTGATAAATATTTTAGAGGATAACGCGTGTTAGGTCTGGGATAGGTCTGGGATTTGCCCTCATCAGACTCATACTTTCGCACACTTCACATACTCGTTGAACAGATCCTGGGTTATTTTCTGGTTTGGATCACATAGTAATGTGGTACCACACTGAAACAGTCGATTAAACCAGGTTTCGATCAATATTTTTGAGGATAACGCATGTTAGGTCTAGGTTAGGCATGGCATTTTCACTCATCAGACTCATACTTTCGCATTCTTCACATACTTGTTGAACGGATCCTGGGTTTTTTCTGGTTTGGATCACGTAGTTATGTGGGTCCACACTGAAACAATCAATTAAACCTGGTCTTGATAAATATTTTAGAGGATAACGCATGTTAGGTCTGGGATAGGTCTGGGATTTGCCCTCACCAGACTCATACTTTCGCACACTTCACATACTCGTTGAACAGATCCTGGGTTATTTTCTGGTTTGGATCACATAGTAATGTGGTACCACACTGAAACAGTCGATAAAACCAGGTTTCGATCACTATGTTTGAGGACAACGCATGTTAGGTCTAGGTTGGGCCTGGGATTTTCACTCATCAGACTCATACTTTCGCACACTTCACATACTCGTTGAACAGATCCTGGGTTATTTTCTGGTTTGGATCACATAGTAATGTGGTACCACACTGAAGCAGTCGATTAAACCTGGTTTCGATCAATATTTTAGAGAATAATTCATGTTAGGTCTAGGTTAGGTCTGGGATTTGCTCTCATCAGGCTCATTCTTTCGTATATTTCTCATACATGTTGAACAGATCCTGGGTTTTTTCTGGTTTGGATCACGTAGTAATGTGGGACCACACTGAAACAATCAATTAAACCTGGTTTCCATCAATATTTTAGAGGATAACGCAAGTTAGGTCTAGGGTAGTCCTGGGATTTGCCCTCATCAGGGTCATACTTTCGCAGTTTTAACATACATGTTGACCTGATCGACGGTTTTTTCTGCTTTGGATCACGTAGTAAAGTGGCACCACACTGAAACATTCAATTAAACCTGGTCTTGATAAATATTTTAGAGGATAACGCATGTTAGGTTTGGGTTAGGTCTAGGATTTGCCCTCATCAGGCTCATACTTTCGCATATTTCTCATACTTCATGGCTAGATCCTGGGCTGTTTCTGGATTGTATCACGTAGTACTGTGGTACCACGCTGAAACAGTCAATTAAACCTGGTTTCGATCAATATTTTAGAGGATAACGCAAGTTAGGTCTGGCATAGGTCTGGGATTCGCCCTCATCAGGCTCATACTTTCGCGTTTTTCACATACTTGTTGAACAGATCCTCGGTTTTTTCTGGTTTGTATCACGTAGTAGTGTGGTACCACACTGAAACTGTCCATTAAACCTGGTTTGGATCAATATTTTAGAGGATAACGCATGTTAGGGCTAGGTTAGCCCTGGGATTTGCACTCATCAGACTCATACTTTCGCATTCTTCTCATACTTGTTGAACTGATCCTGGGTTTTTTCTGGTTTGGATCACGTAGTAATGTGGTACCACACTGAAACAGTCGATTAAACCTGGTTTCGATCAATATTTTAGAGGATAACGCAAGTTAAGTCTGGGATTGGTCTGGGATTTGACCTCATCAGACTCATACTTTCGCATTCTTCTCATACTTGTTGAACTGATCCTGGGTTTTTTCTGGTTTGGATCACGTAGTAATGTGGTACCACACTGAAACAGTCGATTAAACCTGGTTTCGATCAATATTTTAGAGGATAACGCAAGTTAAGTCTGGGATTGGTCTGGGATTTGACCTCATCAGACTCATACTTTCGCACACTTCACATACTTGTTGAACGGATCCTGGGTTTTTTCTGGTTTGGACCCCGTAGTAGTGTGGTTCCACACTGAAACAGTCCATTAAACCTGGTTTCGCTCAATATTTTAGAGGATAACGCATGTTAGGTCTAGGTCAGGCCTGGGATTTTCACTCATCAGACTCATACTTTCGCATTCTTCACATACTTGTTGAACGGATGCTGGGTTTTTTCTGGTATGGATCACGTAGTAATGTGGGTCCGCACTGAAACAATCAATTAAACCTTGTCTTGATAAATATTTTAGAGGATAACGCATGTTAGGCTTGGGTTAGGTCTAGGATTTGCCCTCAGCAGGCTCATACTTTCGCATATCTCTCATACTTCATGGCTAGATCCTGGGCTGTTTCTGGATTGTATCACGTAGTAATGTGGTACCATGCTGAAACAGTCAATTAAACCTGGTTTCGATCAATATTTTAGAGGATAACGCAAGTTAGGTCTGGCATAGGTCTGGGATTCGCCCTCATCAGGCTCATACTTTCGTGTTTTTCACATACTTGTTGAACAGATCCTGGGTTTTTTCTGGTTTGTATCACGTAGTAGTGTGGTACCACACTAAAACAGTCTATTAAACCTGGTTTGAATGGATATTTTAGAGGACAACGCATGTAAGGTCTAGGTTAGCCCTGGGATTTGCCCTCATCAGGCTCATACTTTCGCGTTTTTCACATTCTTGTTGAACAGATCCTGGGTTTTTTCTGGTTTGGATCCCGTAGTAGTGTGGTACCACAATAAAACAGTCAATTAAACCTGGTTTCGATCAATATTTTAGAGGATATCGCAAGTTAGGTCTGGGATAGGTCTGGGATTTGCCCTCATCAGACTCATACTTTCGCTTTCTTCACATACTCGTTGAACAGATCCTGGGTTTTTTCTGGTTTGGATCACGTAGTAATGTGGGACCACACTGAAACAATCAATTAAACCTGGTCTTGATAAATATTTTAGAGGACAACGTATGTTAGGTCTGGGTTAGGCCTAGGATTTGCCCTCATCAGGCTCATACTTTCGCATATTTCTCATATTTCATGGCTAGATCCTGGGCTATTTCTGGATTGGATCACGTAGTAATGTGGTACCTCACTGAAACAGTCAATTAGACCTGGTTTCGCTCAATATTTTAGAAGATAACGCATGTTAGGCCTAGGTTAGGCCTGGGATTTGCCTTATCAGGGTCATACTTTCGCATATCTCTCATACTTGATGGCTAGATCCTGGGCTTCTTCTGGATTGCATCACGTAGTAATGAAGTACAACACTGAAACAGTCAATTAAACCTGGTTTCCATCAATATTTTAGAGGCCAACGCAAGTTAGGTCTAGGTTAGGCCTGGGATTTGCCCTCATCAGACTCATACTTTCGCACACTTCACATACTCGTTGGACAGATCCTGGGTTTTTTTCTGGTTTGGATCACGTAGTAATGTGGTAACACACTGAAACAGTCGATTAAACCTGGTTTCGATCAATATTATTGAGGATAACGCATGTTAGGTCTAGGTCAGGTCTAGGATTTGCCCTCATCAGGCTCATACTTTCTCATATTTCTCATACTTCATGGCTGGATCCTGGGCTATTTCTGGATTGGATAACGTAGTAATATGGTACCACACTGAAACAGTCAATTAAACCTGGTTTCGATTAATATTTTAGAGAATAATTCATGTTAGGTCTGGGTTAGGTCTGGGATTTGCTCTCATCAGGCTCATTCTTTCGCATATTTTTCATACTTGATGCCTAGATCCTGGGCTTTTTCTGGATTGCATCACGTAGTAATGAAGTACAACACTGAAGCAGTCAATTAAACCTGGTTTCCATCAATATTTTAGAGGACAACGCAAGTTAGGTCTAGGTTAGGCCTGGGATTTGCCCTCATCAGGATCATACTTTTGCAGTTTTAACATACATGTTCACCTGATCGAGGGTTTTTTCTGCTTTGGATCACGTAGTAAAGTGGAACCACACTGAAACAGTCCATTAAACCTGGTTTGCATCAATATTTTAGAGGATAACGCATGTTAGGTCTAGGTTAGCCCCGAGATTTTCACTCATCAGACTCATACTTTCGCATTCTTCACATACTTGTTGAACGGTTCCTGGGTTTTTTCTGGTTTGGATCACGTAGTAATGTGGGACCACACTGAAACAATCAATTAAACCTGGTCTTGATAAATATTTTAGAGGACAACGTATGTTAGGTCTGGGTTAGGTCTAGGATTTGCCCTCATCAGGCTCATACTTTCGCATATTTCTCATACTTCATGGCTAAATCCTGGGCTATTTCTGGATTGGATCACGTAGTAATGTGGTACTACACTGAAACAGTCAATTAAACCTGGTTTCGCTCAATATTTTAGAAGATAACGCATGTTAGGCCTAGGTTAGGCCTGGGATTTGCCTTATCAGGGTCATACTTTCGCAGTTTTAACATGCATGTTGACCTGATCGAGTGTTTTTTCTGCTTTGGATCACGTAGTAAAGTGGTACCACAACTAAAACAGTCAATTAAACCTGGTTTCGATCACTATTTTAGAGGATAGTGCAAGTTAGGTCTGGGATAGGTCTGGGATTAGCCCTCATCAGACTCATACTTTCGCATATTTCTCATACTTGATGACTAGATCCTGGGCTTTATCTGGATTGCATCACGTAGTAATGAAGTACAACACTGAAACAGTCAATTAAACCTGGTTTCGCTCAATATTTTAGAAGATAACGCATGTTAGGTCTAGGTTAGGCCTGGGATTTGCCCTCATCAGGGTCATACTTTCGTACACTTCACATACTCGTTGAACAGATCCTGGGTTACTTTCTGGTTTGGATCACATAGTAATGTGGTACCACACTGAAACAGTCGAATAAACCAGGTTTCGATCAATATTTTTGAGGATAACGCATGTTAGGTCTAGGTTAGGCCTGGGATTCTCACTCATCAGACTCATACTTTCGCATTCTTCACATACTTGTAGAACGGATCCTGGGTTTTTTCTGGTTTGGATCACGTAGTAATGTGGGACCACACTGAAACAGTCAATTAAACCTGGTCTTGATAAATATTTTAGAGGATAACGCATGTTAGGGCTAGGTTAGCCCTGGGATTTGCACTCATCAGACTCATACTTTCGCATTCTTCTCATACTTGTTGAACTGATCCTGGGTTTTTTCTGGTTTGTATCACGTAGTAGTGTGGTACCACACTGAAACAGTCTATTAAACCTGGTTTGGATGAATATTTTAGAGGATAACGCATGTAAGGTCTAGGTTAACCCTGGGATTTCCACTCATCAGACTCATACTTTCGCATTCTTCTCATACTTGTTGAACTGATCTTGGGTTTTTTCTGGTTTGGATCACGTAGTAATGTGGTACCACACTGAAACAGACGATTAAACCTGGTTTCGATCAATATCTTAGAGGATAACGCAAGTTAAGTCTGGGATTGGTCTGGGATTTGACCTCATCAGACTCATACTTTCGCACACTTCACATACTCGTTGAACAGATCCTGGGTTATTCTCTGGTTTGGATCACATAGTAATGTGGTACCACACTGAAACAGTCGATTAAACCAGGTTTCGATCAATATTTTAGAGGATAACGCATGTTAGGTCTAGGTTAGGCCTGGGATTTTCACTCATCAGACTCATACTTTCGCATTCTTCACATACTTGTTGAACGGATCCTAGGTTTTTTCTGGTTTGGATCACGTAGTAATGTGGGACCACACTGAAACAGTCAATTAAACCTGGTTTCGATCAATATTTTAGAGAATAATTCATGTTAGGTCTAGGTTAGGTCTGGGATTTGCTCTCATCAGGCTCATTCTTTCGTATATTTCTCATACATGTTGAACAGATCCTGGGTTTTTTCTGGTTTGGATCACGTAGTAATGTGGGACCACACTGAAACAATCAATTAAACCTGGTTTCCATCAATATTTTAGAGGACAACGCAAGTTAGGTCTGGGATAGGTCTGGGATTTGCCCTCATCAGGCTCATACTTTCGCGTTTTTCACATACTTGTTGAACAGATCCTGGGTTTTTTCTGGTTTGGATCCCGTAGTAGTGTGGTACCACAATAAAACAGTCAATTAAACCTGGTTTCGATCAATATTTTAGAGGATATCGCAAGTTAGGTCTGGGATAGTTCTGGGATTTGCCCTCATCAGACTCATACTTTCGGACACTTGACATACTCGTTGATCAGATCCTGGGTTTTTTTCTGGTTTGGATCACGTAGTAATGTGGTACCAGACTGAAACATTCAATGAAACCAGGTCTGGATAAATATTTTAGAGGATAACGCAAGTTAGGTCTGGGATAGGTCTGGGATTAGCCCTCATCAGACTCATACTTTCGCTTTCTTCACATACTCGTTGAACAGATCCTGTGTTATTTTCTGGTTTGGATCACATAGTAATGTGGTACCACACTGGAACAGTCGATTAAACCAGGTTTCGATCAATATTTTTGAGGATAACGCATGTTAGGTCTAGGTTAGGTCTGGGATTTTCACTCATCAGACTCATACTTTCGCATTCTTCACATACTTGTTGAACGGATCCTGGGTTTTTTCTGGTTTGGATCACGTAGTAATGTGGGACCACACTGAAACAATCAATTAAACCTGGTCTTGATAAATATTTTAGAGGACACCGTATGTTAGGTCTGGATTAGGTCTAGGATTTGCCCTCATCAGGCTCATACTTTCGCATATTTCTCATACTTCATGGCTAGATCCTGGGCTATTTCTGGATTGGATCACGTAGTAATGTGGTACTACACTGAAACAGTCAATTAAACCTGGTTTCGCTCAATATTTTAGAAGATAACGCATGTTAGGCCTAGGTTAGGCCTGGGATTTGCCTTATCAGGGTCATACTTTCGCATATTTCTCATACTTGATGGCTAGATCCTGGGCTTTTTCTGGATTGCATCACGTAGTAATGAAGTACAACACTGAAACAGTGAATTAAACCTGGTTTCCATCAATATTTTAGAGGACAACGCAAGTTAGGTCTAGGTTAGGCCTGGGATTTGCCCTCATCAGACTCATACTTTCGCACACTTCACATACTCGTTGGACAGATCCTGGGTTTTTTTCTGGTTTGGATCACGTAGTAATGTGGTAACACACTGAAACAGTCGATTAAACCTGGTTTCGATCAATATTATTGAGGATAACGCATGTTAGGTCTAGATCAGGTCTAGGATTTGCCCTCATCAGGCTCATACTTTCTCATATTTCTCATACTTCATGGCTGGATCCTGGGCTATTTCTGGATTGGATAACGTAGTAATGTGGTACCACACTGAAACAGTCAATTAAACCTGGTTTCGATTAATATTTTAGAGAATAATTCATGTTAGGTCTGGGTTAGGTCTGGGATTTGCTCTCATCAGGCTCATTCTTTCGCATATTTTTCATACTTGATGGCTAGATCCTGGGCTTTTTCTGGATTGCATCACGTAGTAATGAAGTACAACACTGAAACAGTGAATTAAACCTGGTTTCCATCAATATTTTAGAGGACAACGCAAGTTAGGTCTAGGTTAGGCCTGGGATTTGCCCTCATCAGACTCATACTTTCGCACACTTCACATACTCGTTGGACAGATCCTGGGTTTTTTTCTGGTTTGGATCACGTAGTAATGTGGTAACACACTGAAACAGTCGATTAAACCTGGTTTCGATCAATATTATTGAGGATAACGCATGTTAGGTCTAGATCAGGTCTAGGATTTGCCCTCATCAGGCTCATACTTTCGCATATTTCTCATACTTCATGGCTAGATCCTGGGCTATTTCTGGATTGGATCACGTAGTAATGTGGTACTACACTGAAACAGTCAATTAAACCTGGTTTCGCTCAATATTTTAGAAGATAACGCATGTTAGGCCTAGGTTAGGCCTGGGATTTGCCTTATCAGGGTCATACTTTCGCATATTTCTCATACTTGATGGCTAGATCCTGGGCTTTTTCTGGATTGCATCACGTAGTAATGAAGTACAACACTGAAACAGTCAATTAAACCTGGTTTCCATCAATATTTTAGAGGACAACGCAAGTTAGGTCTAGGTTAGGCCTGGGATTTGCCCTCATCAGGATCATACTTTTGCAGTTTTAACATACATGTTCACCTGATCGAGGGTTTTTTCTGGTTTGGATCACGTAGTAATGTGGGACCACACTGAAACAGTCAATTAAACCTGGTCTTGATAAATATTTTAGAGGATAACGCATGTTAGGGCTAGGTTAGCCCTGGGATTTGCACTCATCAGACTCATACTTTCGCATTCTTCTCATACTTGTTGAACTGATCCTGGGTTTTTTCTGATTTGGATCACGTAGTAATGTGGTACCACACTGAAACAGTCGATTAAACCTGGTTTCGATCAATATTTTAGAGGATAACGCAAGTTAAGTCTGGGATTGGTCTGGGATTTGACCTCATCAGACTCATACTTTCGCACACTTCACATTCTTGTTGAACGGATCCTGGGTTTTTTCTGGTTTGGATCCCGTAGTAGTGTGGTACCACACTGAAACAGTCCATTAAACCTGGTTTCGCTCAATATTTTAGAGGATAACGCATGTTAGGTCTAGGTCAGGCCTGGGATTTTCACTCATCAGACTCATACTTTCGCATTCTTCACATACTTGTTGAACGGATGCTGTGTTTTTTCTGATATGGATCACGTAGTAATGTGGGTCCACACTGAAACAATCAATTAAACCTTGTCTTGATAAATATTTTAGAGGATAACGCATGTTAGGCTTGGGTTAGGTCTAGGATTTGCCCTCAGCAGGCTCATACTTTCGCATATCTCTCATGGTTCATGGCTAGATCCTGGGCTGTTTCTGGATTGTATCACATAGTAATGTGGTACCATGCTGAAACAGTCAATTAAACCTGGTTTCGATCAATATTTTAGAGGATAACGCAAGTTAGGTCTGGCATAGGTCTGGGATTCGCCCTCATCAGGCTCATACTTTCGCGTTTTTCACATACTTGTTGAACAGATCCTGGGTTTTTTCTGGTTTGTATCACGTAGTAGTGTGGTACCACACTGAAACAGTCTATTAAACCTGGTTTGGATGAATATTTTAGAGGATAACGCATGTAAGGTCTAGGTTAGCCCTGGGATTTCCACTCATCAGACTCATACTTTCGCATTCTTCTCATACTTGTTGAACTGATCTTGGGTTTTTTCTGGTTTGGATCACGTAGTAATGTGGTACCACACTGAAACAGACGATTAAACCTGGTTTCGATCAATATCTTAGAGGATAACGCAAGTTAAGTCTGGGATTGGTCTGGGATTTGACCTCATCAGACTCATACTTTCGCACACTTCACATACTCGTTGAACAGATCCTGGGTTATTTTCTGGTTTGGATCACATAGTAATGTGGTACCACACTGAAACAGTCGATTAAACCAGGTTTCGATCAATATTTTAGAGGATAACGCATGTTAGGTCTAGGTTAGGCCTGGGATTTTCACTCATCAGACTCATACTTTCGCATTCTTCACATACTTGTTGAACGGATCCTGGGTTTTTTCTGGTTTGGATCACGTAGTAATGTGGGACCACACTGAAACAGTCAATTAAACCTGGTTTCGATCAATATTTTAGAGAATAATTCATGTTAGGTCTAGGTTAGGTCTGGGATTTGCTCTCATCAGGCTCATTCTTTCGTATATTTCTCATACATGTTGAACAGATCCTGGGTTTTTTCTGGTTTGGATCACGTAGTAATGTGGGACCACACTGAAACAATCAATTAAACCTGGTTTCCATCAATATTTTAGAGGACAACGCAAGTTAGGTCTGGGATAGGTCTGGGATTTGCCCTCATCAGGCTCATACTTTCGCGTTTTTCACATACTTGTTGAACAGATCCTGGGTTTTTTCTGGTTTGGATCCCGTAGTAGTGTGGTACCACAATAAAACAGTCAATTAAACCTGGTTTCGATCAATATTTTAGAGGATATCGCAAGTTAGGTCTGGGATAGGTCTGGGATTTGCCCTCATCAGACTCATACTTTCGGACACTTGACATACTCGTTGATCAGATCCTGGGTTTTTTTCTGGTTTGGATCACGTAGTAATGTGGTACCACACTGAAACATTCAATGAAAACAGGTCTGGATAAATATTTTAGAGGATAACGCAAGTTAGGTCTGGGATAGGTCTGGGATTAGCCCTCATCAGACTCATACTTTCGCTTTCTTCACATACTCGTTGAACAGATCCTGTGCTATATTCTGGTTTGGATCACATAGTAATGTGGTACCACACTGGAACAGTCGATTAAACCAAGTTTCGATCAATATTTTTGAGGATAACGCATGTTAGGTCTAGGTTAGGTCTGGGATTTTCACTCATCAGACTCATACTTTCGCATTCTTCACATACTTGTTGAACGGATCCTGGGTTTTTTCTGGTTTGGATCACGTAGTAATGTGGGACCACACTGAAACAATCAATTAAACCTGGTCTTGATAAATATTTTAGAGGACAACGTATGTTAGGTCTGGGTTAGGTCTAGGATTTGCCCTCATCAGGCTCATACTTTCGCATATTTCTCATACTTCATGGCTAGATCCTGGGCTATTTCTGGATTGGATCACGTAGTAATGTGGTACTACACTGAAACAGTCAATTAAACCTGGTTTCGCTCATTATTTTAGAAGATAACGCATGTTAGGCCTAGGTTAGGCCTGGGATTTGCCTTATCAGGGTCATACTTTCGCATATTTCTCATACTTGATCGCTAGATCCTGGGCTTTTTCTGGATTGCATCACGTAGTAATGAAGTACAACACTGAAACAGTCAATTAAACCTGGTTTCCATCAATATTTTAGAGGACAACGCAAGTTAGGTCTAGGTTAGGCCTGGGATTTGCCCTCATCAGACTCATACTTTCGCACACTTCACATACTCGTTGGACAGATCCTGGGTTTTTTTCTGGTTTGGATCACGTAGTAATGTGGTAACACACTGAAACAGTCGATTAAACCTGGTTTCGATCAATATTATTGAGGATAACGCATGTTAGGTCTAGGTCAGGTCTAGGATTTGCCCTCATCAGGCTCATACTTTCTCATATTTCTCATACTTCATGGCTGGATCCTGGGCTATTTCTGGATTGGATAACAAAGTAATGTGGTACCACACTGAAACAGTCAATTAAACCTGGTTTCGATTAATATTGTAGAGAATAATTCATGTTAGGTCTGGGTTAGGTCTGGGATTTGCTCTCATCAGGCTCATTCTTTCGCATATTTTTCATACTTGTTGGCTAGATCGTGGGCTTTTTCTGGATTGCATCACGTAGTAATGAAGAACAACACTGAAACAGTCAATTAAACCTGTTTTCCATCAATATTTTAGAGGACAACGCAAGTTAGGTCCAGGTTAGGCCTGGGATTTGCCCTCATCAGGATCATACTTTTGCAGTTTTAACATACATGTTCACCTGATCGAGGGTTTTTTCGGCTTTGGATCACGTAGTAAAGTGGTACCACACTGAAACAGTCCATTAAACCTGGTTTGCATCAATATTTTAGAGGATAACGCATGTTAGGTCTAGGTTAGCCCCGAGATTTTCACTCATCAGAATCATACTTTCGCATTCTTCACATACTTGTTGAACGGTTCCTGGGTTTTTTCTGGTTTGGATCACGTAGTAATGTGGGACCACACTGAAACAATCAATTAAACCTGGTCTTGATAAATATTTTAGAGGACAACGTATGTTAGGTCTGGGTTAGGTCTAGGATTTGCCCTCATCAGGCTCATACTTTCGCGTATTTCTCATACTTCATGGCTAGATCCTGGGCTATTTCTGGATTGGATCATGTAGTAATGTGGTACTACACTGAAACAGTCAATTAAACCTGGTTTCGCTCCATATTTTAGAAGATAACGCATGTTAGGCCTAGGTTAGGCCTGGGATTTGCCTTATCAGGGTCATACTTTCGCAGTTTTAACATGCATGTTGACCTGATCGAGTGTTTTTTCTGCTTTGGATCACGTAGTAAAGTGGTACCACAACTAAAACAGTCAATTAAACCTGGTTTCGATCACTATTTTAGAGGATAGTGCAAGTTAGGTCTGGGATAGGTCTGGGATTAACCCTCATCAGACTCATACTTTCGCATATTTCTCATACTTGATGACTAGATCCTGGGCTTTTTCTGGATTGCATCACGTAGTAATGAAGTACAACACTGAAACAGTCAATTAAACCTGGTTTCGCTCAATATTTTAGAAGATAACGCATGTTAGGTCTAGGTTAGGCCTGGGATTTGCCCTCATCAGGGTCATACTTTCGCAGTTTTAACATGCATGTTGACCTGATCGAGGGTTTTTTCTGCTTTGGATCACGTAGTAAAGTGGTACCAGAACTAAAACAGTCAATTAAACCTGGTTTCGATGACTATTTTAGAGGATAACGCAAGTTAGGTCTGGGATAGGTCTGGGATTATCCCTCATCAGACTCATACTTTCGCACACTTCACATACTCGTTGACAAGATCCTGGGTTTTTTTCTGGTTTGGATCACGTAGTAATGTGGTACCACACTGAAACTGTCGGTTAAACCTGGTTTCGATCAATATTTTAGTGGATAAAGCAAGTTAGGTCTGGGATAGGTCTGGGATATGCCCTCATCAGACTCATACCTACGCACACTTCACATACTCGGTGAACAGATCCTGGGTTATTTTCCGGTTTGGATCACATAGTAATGTGGTACCAAACTGAAACAGTCAATTAAACCTGGTTTCCATCAATAGTTTAGAGGACAACGCATGTTAGGTCTAGGTTAGGCCTGGGATTTGCCCACATCAGGGTCATACTTTCGCAGTTTTAACATACATGTTGACCTGATCGAGGGTTTTTTTCTGGTTTGGATCACGTAGTAATGTGGTATCACACTGAAACTGTCGGTTAAACCTGGTTTCGATCAATATTTTAGTGGATAACGCAAGTTAGGTCTGGGATAGGTCTGGGATTTGCCCTCATCAGACTCATACCTACGCACACTTCACATACTCGGTGAACAGATCCTGGGTTATTTTCCGGTTTGGATCACATAGTAATGTGGTACCAAACTGAAACAGTCAATTAAACCTGGTTTCCATCAATAGTTTAGAGGACAACGCATGTTAGGTCTAGGTTAGGCCTGGGATTTGCCCACATCAGGGTCATACTTTCGCAGTTTTAACATACATGTTGACCTGATCGAGGGTTTTTTCTGCTTTGGATCATGCAGTAAAGTGGTACCACACTGAAACAGTCCATTAAACCTGGTTTCGAACAATATTTTTTAGGATAACGCATGTTAGGTCTAGGTTAGGCCGGGGATTTTCACTCATCAGACTCATACTTTCGCATTCTTCACATACTTGTTGAACGGATCCTGGGTTTTTACTGGTTTGGATCACGTAGTAATGTGGTACCACACTGAAACATTCAATTAAACCTGGTCTTGATAAATATTTTAGAGGAAAACGCATGTTAGGTCTGGGATAGGTCTGGGATTTGCACTCATCAGACTCATACTTTCGCACGCCTCACATACTCGTTGAACAGATCCTGGGTTATTTTCTGGTTTGGATCTCATAGTAATGTGGTACCACACTGAAACAGTCGATTAAACCAGGTTTCGATCAATATTTTTGAGGATAACGCAAGTCAGGTCTAGGTTAGGCCTGGGATTTGCCCTCATCAGGGTCATACTTTCGCATTCTTCACATACTTGTTGAACGGATCCTGTGTTTTGTCTGGTTTGGATCACGTAGTAATGTGGTACCACACTGAAACATTCAATTAAACCTGGTCTTGATAAATATTTTAGAGGATAACGCATGTTAGGTCTGGGTTAGGTCTAGGATTTGCCCCCATCAGGCTTATACTTTCGCATATTTCTCATACTTGTTGAACGGATCCTGGGTTTTTTCTGGATTGGGTCACGTAGTAATGTGGTACCACACTGAAACAGTCAATTAAGCCTGGTTTCCATCAATATTTTAGAGGACAACGCATGTTAGGTCTAGGTTGGGCCTGGGATTTGCCCTCATCAGGGTCATACTTTCGCTGTTTTAACATACATGTTGACGTGATCAAGGGTTTTTTCTGCTTTGTATCACGTAGTAAAAAGGTACCACACTGAAACAGACCATTAAACCTGGTTTGGATCAATATTTTAGAGGATAACGCATGTTAGGTCTAGGTTAGCCCTGGGATTTTCACTCATCAGACTCATACTTTCGCATTCTTCACATACTTGTTGAACGGATCCTGGGTTTTTTCTGGATTGGATCACGTAGTAATGTGGTACCACACTGAAACAGTCAATTAAACCTGGTTTCCATCAATATTTTAGAGGATAACGCAAGTTAGGTCTGGGATATGTCTGGGATTCGCCCTCATCAGGCTCATACTTTCGCGTTTTTCACATACTTGTTGAACTGGTCCTGGGTTTTTTCTGGTTTGGATCACGTGGTAATGTGGTACCACATTGAAACATTCAATTAAACCTGGTCTTGATAAATATTTTAGAGGATAACGCATGTTAGGTCTGGGTTAGGACTAGGATTTGCCCCCATCAGGCTCATACTTTCGCATATTTCTCATACTTCATGGCTAGATCCTGGGCTGTTTCAGGATTGTATCACGTAGTAATGTGGTACCACGCTGAAACAGTCAATTAAAACTGGTTTCGATCAATATTTCAGAGGATAACGCAAGTTTGGTCTGGGATAGGTCTGGGATTTGCCCTCATCAGGCTCATACTTTCGCGTTTTTCACATACTTGTTGAACTGGTCCTCGGTTTTTTCTGGTTTGGATCACGTAGCAATGTGGTACCACACTGAAGCAGTCGATTAAACCTGGTTTCGATCAATAGTTTAAAGGATAACGCAAGTTTGGTCTGGGATAGGTCTGGGATTTGCCCTCATCAGGCTCATACTTTCGCATTCTTCACATACTTGTTGAACGGATCCTGGGTTTTTTTCTGGTTTGGATCACGTAGTAATGTGGGACCACACTGAAACAATCAATTAAACCTGGTCATGATCAATATTTTAGAGAATAATTCATGTTATGTCTAGGTTAGGTCTGGGATTTGCTCTCATCAGGCTCATACTTTCGCATATTTCTCATACTTCATGGCTGGATCCTGGGCTATTTCTGGTTTGGATCACGTAGTAATGTGGTACCACACTGAAACAGTCAATTAAAACTGGTTTCGATCAATATTTTAGAGGATAACGCAAGTTTGGTCTGGGATAGGTCTGGGATTTGCTCTCATCAGGCTCATTCTTTCGCATATTTCTCATACTTGATGGCTAGATCCTGGGCTTTTTCCGGTTTGCATCACGTAGTAATGAAGTACAACACTGAAACAGTTAACTCAACCTGGTTTCCATCAATATTTTAGAGGACAACGCATGTTAGGTCTAGGTTAGGCCTGGGATTTGCCCTCATCAGGGTCATACTTTCGCAGTTTTAACATACATGTTGACGTGATCGAGGGTTTTTTTTGCTTTGGATCACGTAGTAAAGTGGTACCACACTGAAACAGTCCATTAAACCTGGTTTGGATCAATATTTTAGAGGATAACGCATGTTAGGTCAAGGTTAGCCCTGTGATTTTCACTCATCAGACTCATACTTTCGCATTCTTCACATACTTGTTGAACGGATCCTAGGTTTTTTCTGGTTTGGTTCACGTAGTAATGTGGTACCACACTGGAACATTCAATTAAACCTGGTCTTGATAAATATTTGAGAGGATAACGCATGTTAGGTTAGGGTTAGGTCTAGGATTTGCCCTCATCAGGCTGATACTTTCGCATATTTCTCATACTTCATGGCTAGATCCTGGGCTGTTTCTGGATTGTATCACGTAGTAATGTGGTACCACGCTGAAACAGTCAATTAAGCCTGATTTCGATGAATATTTTAGAGGATAACGCAAGTTAGGTCTGGGATAGGTCTGGGATTCGCCCTCATCAGGCTCATACCTTCGCATATTTCTCATACTTGGTGGCTAGATCCTGGGCTTTTTCTGGATTGCATCACGTAGTAATGAAGTACAACACTGAAGCAGTCAATTAAACCTGGTTTCCATCAATATCTTAGAGGACAACGCAAGTTAGGTCTGGGATAAGTCTGGGATTTGCCCTCATCAGACTCATACTTTCGCACACTTCACATACTCGTTGAACAGATCCTGGGTTATTTTCCGGTTTGGATCACATAGTAATGTGGTACCACACTGAAACAGTCGATTAAACCAGGTTTCGATCAATATTTTTGAGGATAACGCATGTTAGGTCTACGTTAGGCCTGGGATTTTCACTCATCAGACTCATACTTTCGTATTCTTCACATACTTGTTGAACGGATCCTGGGTTTTTTCTGGTTTGGATTACGTAGTAATGAGGGACCACACTGAAACAATCAAATAAACCTGGTCTTGATAAATATTTTAGAGGACAAAGCATGTTAGGTCTGCGTTAGGTCTAGGATTTGCCCCCATCAGACTCATACTTTCGCATATTTCTCATACTTCATGGCTGGATCCTGGGCTATTTCTGCTTTGGATCACGTAGTAAAGTGGTACCACACTGAAACAGTCCATTAAACCTGATTTGGATCAATATTTTAGAGGATAACGCATGTTATGTCTAGGTTAGCCCTGGGATTTGCCCTCATCAGGCTCATACTTTCGCGTTTTTCACATACTTGTTGAACAGATCCTGGGTTTTTTCCGGTTTGGGTCACGTAGTAATGTGGTACCACGCTGAAACAGTCAATTAAGCCTGATTTCGATGAATATTTTAGAGGATAACGCAAGTTAGGTCTGGGATAGGTCTGGGATTCGCCCTCATCAGGCTCATACCTTCGCATATTTCTCATACTTGGTGGCTAGATCCTGGGCTTTTTCTGGATTGCATCACGTAGTAATGAAGTACAACACTGAAGCAGTCAATTAAACCTGGTTTCCATCAATATCTTAGAGGACAACGCAAGTTAGGTCTGGGATAAGTCTGGGATTTGCCCTCATCAGACTCATACTTTCGCACACTTCACATACTCGTTGAACAGATCCTGGGTTATTTTCCGGTTTTGATCACATAGTAATGTGGTACCACACTGAAACAGTCGATTAAACCAGGTTTCGATCAATATTTTTGAGGATAGCGCATGTTAGGTCTAGGTTAGGCCTGGGATTTTCACTCATCAGACTCATACTTTCGTATTCTTCACATACTTGTTGAACGGATCCTGGGTTATTTTCTGGTTTGGATCACATAGTAATGTGGTACCACACTGAATCAGTCGATTAAACCAGGTTTCGATCAATATTTTTGAGGATAACGCATGTTAGGTCTAGGTTAGGCCTGGGATTTTCACTCATCAGACTCATACTTTCGTATTCTTCACATACTTGTTGAACGGATCCTGGGTTTTTTCTGGTTTGGATTACGTAGTAATGAGGGACCACACTGAAACAATCAAATAAACCTGGTCTTGATAAATATTTTAGAGGATAAAGCATGTTAGGTCTGCGTTAGGTCTAGGATTTGCCCTCGTCAGGCTCAACCTTTCGCATATTTCTCATACTTCATGACAAGATCCTGGGCTATTTCTGGATTGGATCACGTAGTAATGTGGTACCACACTGAGACAGTCGATTAAACCAGGTTTCGATCAATATTTGTGAGGATAACGCAACTTAGGTCTGGGATAGGTCTGGGATTTGCCCTCGTCAGGCTCATACTTTCGCGTTTTTCACATACTTGTTCAACAGATCCTGGGTTTTTCCGGTTTGGGTCACGTAGTAGTGTGGTACCACACTGAAACAGTCGATTAAACCTGGTTTCGATCAATATTTTTGAGGATAACGCATGTTAGGTCTAGGTTAGGCCGGGGATTTTCACTCAGCAGACTCGTACTTTCGCATTCTTCACATACTTGTTGAACGGAGCCTGGGTTTTTACTGGTTTGGATCACATAGTAATGTGGTACCACACTGAAACATTCAATTAAGCCTGGTTTGGATCAATATTTTAGAGGACAACGCATGTTAGGTCTGGGTTAGGTCTAGGATTTGCCCCCATCAGGCTCATACATTCGCATATTTCTCATACTTCATGGCTGGATCCTGGGCTATTTCTGCTTTGGATCACGTAGTAAAGTGGTACCACACTGAAACAGTCCATTAAACCTGATTTGGATCAATATTTTAGAGGACAACGCATGTTAGGTCTGGGTTAGGTCTAGGATTTGCCCCCATCAGGCTCATACATTCGCATATTTCTCATACTTCATGGCTGGATCCTGGGCTATTTCTGCTTTGGATCACGTAGTAAAGTGGTACCACACTGAAACAGTCCATTAAACCTGATTTGGATCAATATTTTAGAGGATAACGCATGTTAGGTCTAGGTTAGGCCTGGGATTTTCACTCATCAGACCCATACTTTCGCATTCTTCACATACTTGTTGAACGGAACCTGGGTTTTTTCTGGTTTGGATTACGTATTAATGTGGGACCACACTGAAACAATCAAATAAACCTGGCCTTGATAAATATTTTAGAGGATAACGCATGTTAGGTCTGCGTTAGGTCTAGGATTTGCCATCGTCAGGCTCATACTTTCGCATATTTCTCATACTTCATGGCTAGATCCTGGGTTATTTCTGGATTGGATCACGTAGTAATGTGGTACCACACTGAAACAGTCGATTAAACCAGGTTTCGATCAATATTTTTGAGGATAACGCAAGTTAGGTCTGGGATAGGTCTGGGATTTGCCCTCATCAGGCTCATTCTTTCGCATATTTCTCATACTTGATGGCTAGATCCTGGGCTTTTTCTGGATTGCATCACGTAGTAATGAAGTACAACACTGAAACAGTCAATTAAACCTGGTTTCCATCAATATTTTAGAGGACAACGCATGTTAGGTCTAGGTAAGGCCTGGGATTTGCCCTCATCAGGGTCATACTTTCGCAGTTTTAACATACATGTTGACCTGATCGAGGGTTCTTAATGCTTTGGATCACGTAGTAAAGTGGTACCACCCTGGAACAGTCCATTAAACCTGGTTTGGATCAATATTTTAGAGGATAACGCATGTTAGGTTTGGGTTAGGTCTAGGATTTGCCCTCATCAGGCTCATACAATCGCGTTTTTCACATACTTGTTGAACAGATCCTGGGTTTTTTCCTGTTTGGGTCACGTAGTAGTGTGGTACCACACTGAAACAGTCGATTAAACCTATATCGATCAATATTTTAGAGCATAACGCAAGTTTGGTCTGGGATAGGTCTGGGATTTGCCCTCATCAGGCTCATACTTTCGCGTTTTTCACATACTTGTTGAACAGATCCTGGGTTTTTACTGGTTTGGATCACGTAGTAATGTGGGACCACACTGAAACAGTCCATTAAACCTGGTTTGGATCAATATTTTAGAGGATAACGCATGTTAGGTCTAGGTTAGGTCTGGGATTTTCACTCATCAGGGTCATACTTTCGCAGTTTTAACATACATGTTGACGTGATCGAGGGTTAATTTGCTTTGGATCACGTAGTAAAGTGGTACCACACTGAAACAGTCCATTAAACCTGGTTTGGATCAATATTTTAGAGGATAACGCATGTTAGGTCTAGGTTAGCCCTGTGATTTTCACTCATCAGACTCATACTTTCGCATTCTTCACATTCCTGTTGAACGGATCCTAGGTTTTTTCTGGTTAGGTTCACGTAGTAATGTGGTACCACACTGGAACATTCAATTAAACCTGGTCTTGATAAATATTTTAGAGGATAACGCATGTTAGGTTTGGGTTAGGTCTAGGATTTGCCCTCATCAGGCTGATACTTTCGCATATTTCTCATACTTCATGGCTAGATCCTGGGCTGTTTCTGGATTGTATCACGTAGTAATGTGGTACCACGCTGAAACAGTCAATTAAGCCTGATTTCGATGAATATTTTAGAGGATAACGCAAGTTAGGTCTGGGATAGGTCTGGGATTCGCCCTCATCAGGCTCATACCTTCGCATATTTCTCATACTTGGTGGCTAGATCCTGGGCTTTTTCTGGATTGCATCACGTAGTAATGAAGTACAACACTGAAGCAGTCAATTAAACCTGGTTTCCATCAATATCTTAGAGGTCAACGCAAGTTAGGTCTGGGATAAGTCTGGGATTTGCCCTCATCAGACTCATACTTTCGCACACTTCACATACTCGTTGAACAGATCCTGGGTTATTTTCCGGTTTGGATCACATAGTAATGTGGTACCACACTGAAACAGTCGATCAAACCAGGTTTCGATCAATATTTTTGAGGATAACGCATGTTAGGTCTAGGTTAGGCCTGGGATTTTCACTCATCAGACTCATACTTTCGTATTCTTCACATACTTGTTGAACGGATCCTGGGTTATTTTCTGGTTTGGATCACATAGTAATGTGGTACCACACTGAATCAGTCGATTAAACCAGGTTTCGATCAATATTTTTGAGGATAACGCATGTTAGGTCTAGGTTAGGCCTGGGATTTTCACTCATCAGACTCATACTTTCGTATTCTTCACATACTTGTTGAACGGATCCTGGGTTTTTTCTGGTTTGGATTACGTAGTAATGAGGGACCACACCGAAACAATCAAATAAACCTGGTCTTGATAAATATTTTACAGGATAAAGCATGTTAGGTCTGCGTTAGGTCTAGGATTTGCCCTCGTCAGGCTCAACCTTTCGCATATTTCTCATACTTCATGACAAGATCCTGGGCTATTTCTGGATTGGATCACGTAGTAATGTGGTACCACACTGAAACAGTCGATTAAACCAGGTTTCGATCAATATTTGTGAGGATAACGCAACTTAGGTCTGGGATAGGTCTGGGATTTGCCCTCGTCAGGCTCATACTTTCGCGTTTTTCACATACTTGTTCAACAGATCCTGGGTTTTTCCGGTTTGGGTCACGTAGTAGTGTGGTACCACACTGAAACAGTCGATTAAACCTGGTTTCGATCAATATTTTTGAGGATAACGCATGTTAGGTCTAGGTTAGGCCGGGGATTTTCACTCAGCAGACTCGTACTTTCGCATTCTTCACATACTTGTTGAACGGATCCTGGGTTTTTACTGGTTTGGATCACATAGTAATGTGGTACCACACTGAAACATTCAATTAAGCCTGGTTTGGATCAATATTTTAGAGGACAACGCATGTTAGGTCTGGGTTAGGTCTAGGATTTGCCCCCATCAGGCTCATACATTCGCATATTTCTCATACTTCATGGCTGGATCCTGGGCTATTTCTGCTTTGGATCACGTAGTAAAGTGGTACCACACTGAAACAGTCCATTAAACCTGATTTGGATCAATATTTTAGAGGATAACGCATGTTAGGTCTAGGTTAGCCCTGGGATTTGCCCTCATCAGGCTCATACTTTCGCGTTTTTCACATACTTGTTGAACAGATCCTGGGTTTTTTCCGGTTTGGGTCACGTAGTAGTGTGGTACCACACTGAAACAGTCGATTAAACCTGGTTTCGATCAATATTTTTGAGGATAACGCATGTTAGGTCTAGGTTAGGCCGGGGATTTTCACTCATCAGACTCATACTTTCGCATTCTTCACATACTTGTTGAACGCATCGTGGGTTTTTTCTGGTTTGGATCACATAGTAATGTGGTACCACACTGAAACAGTCGATTAAACCAGGTTGCGATCAATATTTTTGAGGATAACGCATGTTAGGTCTAGGTTAGGCCTGGGATTTTCACTCATCAGACTCATACTTTCGCATTCTTCACATACTTGTTGAACGGAACCTGGGTTTTTTCTGGTTTGGATTACGTATTAATGTGGGACCACACTGATACAATCAAATAAACCTGGCCTTGATAAATATTTTAGAGGATAACGCATGTTAGGTCTGCGTTAGGTCTAGGATTTGCCATCGTCAGGCTCATACTTTCGCATATTTCTCATACTTCATGGCTAGATCCTGGGTTATTTCTGGATTGGATCACGTAGTAATGTGGTACCACACTGAAACAGTCGATTAAACCAGGTTTCGATCAATATTTTTGAGGATAACGCAAGTTAGGTCTGGGATAGGTCTGGGATTTGCCCTCATCAGGCTCATTCTTTCGCATATTTCTCATACTTGATGGCTAGATCCTGGGCTTTTTCTGGATTGCATCACGTAGTAATGAAGTACAACACTGAAACAGTCAATTAAACCTGGTTTCCATCAATATTTTAGAGGACAACGCATGTTAGGTCTAGGTAAGGCCTGGGATTTGCCCTCATCAGGGACATACTTTCGCAGTTTTAACATACATGTTGACCTGATCGAGGGTTCTTAATGCTTTGGATCACGTAGTAAAGTGGTACCACCCTGGAACAGTCCATTAAACCTGGTTTGGATCAATATTTTAGAGGATAACGCATGTTAGGTTTGGGTTAGGTCTAGGATTTGCCCTCATCAGGCTCATACATTCGCGTTTTTCACATACTTGTTGAACAGATCCTGGGTTTTTTCCTGTTTGGGTCACGTAGTAGTGTGGTACCACACTGAAACAGTCGATTAAACCAGGTTTCGATCAATATTTTTGAGGATAACGCATGTTAGGTCTAGGTTAGCCCAGGGATTATCACTCATCAGACTCATACTTTCGCATTCTTCACATACTTGTTGAACGGATCCTGGGTTTTTTCTGGTTTGGATCACGTAGTAATGTGGGACCACACTGAAACAATCAATTAAACCTGGTCATGATAAATATTTTAGAGGATAACGCATGTTAGGTCTGGGTTTGGTCTAGGATTTGCCCTCGTAAGGCTCATACTTTCGCATATTTCTCATACTTCATGACAAGATCCTGGGCTATTTCTGGATTGGATCACGTAGTAATGTGGTACCACACTGAAGCAGTCGATTAAACCAGGTTTCGATCAATATTTTTGAGGATAACGCAACTTAGGTCTGGGATATGTCTGGGATTCGCCCTCATCAGGCTCATACTTTCGCACACTTCGCGTACTCGTTTAACAGATCCTGGGTTTTTTCAGGTTTGGTTCATATAGAAATGTGGTACCACACTGAAACATTCAATTAAACCTGGTTTCGATCAATATTTTTGAGGATAACGCATGTTAGGTCTAGGTTAGGCCGGGGATTTTCACTCATCAGACTCATACTTTCGCATTCTTCACATACTTGTTGAACGGATCGTGGGTTTTTTCTGGTTTGGATCACATAGTAATGTGGTACCACACTGAAACAGTCGATTAAACCAGGTTGCGATCAATATTTTTGAGGATAACGCATGTTAGGTCTAGGTTAGGCCTGGGATTTTCACTCATCAGACTCATACTTTCGCATTCTTCACATACTTGTTGAACGGAACCTGGGTTTTTTCTGGTTTGGATTACGTATTAATGTGGGACCACACTGAAACAATCAAATAAACCTGGCCTTGATAAATATTTTAGAGGATAACGCATGTTAGGTCTGCGTTAGGTCTAGGATTTGCCATCGTCAGGCTCATACTTTCGCATATTTCTCATACTTCATGGCTAGATCCTGGGTTATTTCTGGATTGGATCACGTAGTAATGTGGTACCACACTGAAACAGTCGATTAAACCAGGTTTCGATCAATATTTTTGAGGATAACGCAAGTTAGGTCTGGGATAGGTCTGGGATTTGCCCTCATCAGGCTCATTCTTTCGCATATTTCTCATACTTGATGGCTAGATCCTGGGCTTTTTCTGGATTGCATCACGTAGTAATGAAGTACAACACTGAAACAGTCAATTAAACCTGGTTTCCATCAATATTTTAGAGGACAACGCATGTTAGGTCTAGGTAAGGCCTGGGATTTGCCCTCATCAGGGTCATACTTTCGCAGTTTTAACATACATGTTGACCTGATCGAGGGTTCTTAATGCTTTGGATCACGTAGTAAAGTGGTACCACCCTGGAACAGTCCATTAAACCTGGTTTGGATCAATATTTTAGAGGATAACGCATGTTAGGTTTGGGTTAGGTCTAGGATTTGCCCTCATCAGGCTCATACATTCGCGTTTTTCACATACTTGTTGAACAGATCCTGGGTTTTTTCCTGTTTGGGTCACGTAGTAGTGTGGTACCACACTGAAACAGTCGATTAAACCAGGTTTCGATCAATATTTTTGAGGATAACGCATGTTAGGTCTAGGTTAGCCCAGGGATTATCACTCATCAGACTCATACTTTCTCATTCTTCACATACTTGTTGAACGGATCCTGGGTTTTTTCTGGTTTGGATCACGTAGTAATGTGGGACCACACTGAAACAATCAATTAAACCTGGTCATGATAAATATTTTAGAGGATAACGCATGTTAGGTCTGGGTTTGGTCTAGGATTTGCCCTCGTAAGGCTCATACTTTCGCATATTTCTCATACTTCATGACAAGATCCTGGGCTATTTCTGGATTGGATCACGTAGTAATGTGGTACCACACTGAACCAGCGATTAAACCAGGTTTCGATCAATATTTTTGAGGATAACGCAACTTAGGTCTGGGATATGTCTGGGATTCGCCCTCATCAGGCTCATACTTTCGCACACTTCGCGTACTCGTTTAACAGATCCTGGGTTTTTTCAGGTTTGGTTCATATAGAAATGTGGTACCACACTGAAACATTCAATTAAACCTGGTCTTGATAAATATTTTAGAGGATAACGCATGTTAGGTTTGGGTTAGGTCTAGGATTTGCCCTCATCAGGCTTATACTTTCGCATATTTCTCATACTTCATGGCTAGATCCTGGGCTATTTCTGGATTGGATCACGTAGTAATGTGGTAACACACTGAAACATTCAATGAAACCTGGTCTGGATAAATATTTTAGAGGATAACGCATCTTAGGTCTGTGTTAGGTCTAAGATTTGCCCTCCTCAGGCTCACAGTTTCGCGTTTTTCGCATACTTGTTGAACAGATCCTGGGTTTTCTCTGGTTTGGATCACGAAGTAGTTAGGTACCACACTGAAACTGTCCATTAAACCTGGTTTCGCTCAATATCTTAGAAGATAACGCATGTTAGGTCTAGGTTAGGCCTGGGATTTGCCCTCATCAGGGTCATACTTTCGCAGTTTTAACATGCATGTTGACCTGATCGAGGGTTTTTTCTGCTTTGGATCACGTAGTAAAGTGGTACCACACTAAAACAGTCAATTAAACCTGGTTTCGATCAATATTTTAGAGGATAACGCAAGTTAGGCCTGGGATAGGTCTAGGATTTGCCCTCATCAGGCTCATTCTTTCGCATATTTCTCATACTTGATGGCTAGATCCTGGCCTTTTTCTGGTTTGGATCCCGTAATAATGACGTTCCACACCGAAGCAGTCAATTAAACCTGGTTTCGATTAATACTTTAGAGGATAACGCAAGTTTGGTCTGGGATAGGTCTGGGATTTGCTCTCATCAGGCTCATTCTTTCGCATATTTCTCATACTTGATGGCTAGATCCTGGGCTTTTTCCGGTTTGCATCACGTAGTAATGAAGTACAACACTGAAACAGTTAACTCAACCTGGTTTCCATCAATATTTTAGAGGACAACCCATGTTAGGTCAAAGGTTAGGCCTGGGATTTGCCCTCATCAGGGTCATACTTTCGCAGTTTTAACATACATGTTGACGTGATCGAGGGTTTTTTTTGCTTTGGATCACGTAGTAAAGTGGTACGACACTGAAACAGTCCATTAAACCTGGTTTGGATCAATATTTTAGAGGATAACGCATGTTAGGTCTGGGTTAGGACTAGGATTTGCCCCTATCAGGCTCATACTTTCGCATATTTCTCATACTTCATGGCTGGATCCTGGGCTATTTCTGGTTTGGATCACGTAGTAATGTGGTACCACACTGGAACATTCAATTAAAACTGGTTTCGATCAATATTTTAGAGGATAACGCAAGTTTGGTCTGGGATAGGTCTGGGATTTGCTCTCATCAGGCTCATTCTTTCGCATATTTCTCATACTTGATGGCTAGATCCTGGGCTTTTTCCGGTTTGCATCACGTAGTAATGAAGTACAACACTGAAACAGTTAACTCAACCTGGTTTCCATCAATATTTTAGAGGACAACGCATGTTAGGTCTAGGTTAGGCCTGGGATTTGCCCTCATCAGGGTCATACTTTCGCAGTTTTAACATACATGTTGACGTGATCGAGTGTTTTTTTTGCTTTGGATCACGTAGTAAAGTGGTACCACACTGAAACAGTCCATTAAACCTGGTTTGGATCAATATTTTAGAGGATAACGCATGTTAGGTCTAGGTTAGCCCTGTGATTTTCACTCATCAGACTCATACTTTCGCATTCTTCACATACCTGTTGAACGGATCCTAGGTTTTTTCTGGTTTGGTTCACGTAGTAATGTCGTACCACACTGGAACATTCAATTAAACCTGGTCTTGATAAATATTTTAGAGGATAACGCATGTTAGGTTTGGGTTAGGTCTAGGATTTGCCCTCATCAGGCTGATACTTTCGCATATTTCTCATACTTCATGGCTAGATCCTGGGCTGTTTCTGGATTGTATCACGTAGTAATGTGGTACCACGCTGAAACAGTCAATTAAGCCTGATTTCGATGAATATTTTAGAGGATAACGCAAGTTAGGTCTGGGATAGGTCTGGGATTCGCCCTCATCAGGCTCATACCTTCGCATATTTCTCATACTTCATGGCTGGATCCTGGGCTATTTCTGCTTTGGATCACGTAGTAAAGTGGTACCACACTGAAACAGTCCATTAAACCTGATTTGGATCAATATTTTAGAGGATAACGCATGTTATGTCTAGGTTAGCCCTGGGATTTGCCCTCATCAGGCTCATACTTTCGCGTTTTTCACATACTTGTTGAACAGATCCTGGGTTTTTTCCAGTTTGGGTCACGTAGTAATGTGGTACCACGCTGAAACAGTCAATTAAGCCTGATTTCGATGAATATTTTAGAGGATAACGCAAGTTAGGTCTGGGATAGGTCTGGGATTCGCCCTCATCAGGCTCATACCTTCGCATATTTCTCATACTTGGTGGCTAGATCCTGGGCTTTTTCTGGATTGCATCACGTAGTAATGAAGTACAACACTGAAGCAGTCAATTAAACCTGGTTTCCATCAATATCTTAGAGGACAACGCAAGTTAGGTCTGGGATAAGTCTGGGATTTGCCCTCATCAGACTCATACTTTCGCACACTTCACATACTCGTTGAACAGATCCTGGGTTATTTTCCGGTTTGGATCACATAGTAATGTGGTACCACACTGAAACAGTCGATTAAACCAGGTTTCGATCAATATTTTTGAGGATAACGCATGTTAGGTCTAGGTTAGGCCTGGGATTTTCACTCATCAGACTCATACTTTCGTATTCTTCACATACTTGTTGAACGGATCCTGGGTTATTTTCTGGTTTGGATCACATAGTAATGTGGTACCACACTGAATCAGTCGATTAAACCAGGTTTCGATCAATATTTTTGAGGATAACGCATGTTAGGTCTAGGTTAGGCCTGGGATTTTCACTCATCAGACTCATACTTTCGTATTCTTCACATACTTGTTGAACGTATCCTGGGTTTTTTCTGGTTTGGATTACGTAGTAATGAGGGACCACACTGAAACAATCAAATAAACCTGGTCTTGATAAATATTTTAGAGGATAAAGCATGTTAGGTCTGCGTTAGGTCTAGGATTTGCCCTCGTCAGGCTCAACCTTTCGCATATTTCTCATACTTCATGACAAGATCCTGGGCTATTTCTGGATTGGATCACGTAGTAATGTGGTACCACACTGAGACAGTCGATTAAACCAGGTTTCGATCAATATTTGTGAGGATAACGCAACTTAGGTCTGGGATAGGTCTGGGATTTGCCCTCGTCAGGCTCATACTTTCGCGTTTTTCACATACTTGTTCAACAGATCCTGGGTTTTTCCGGTTTGGGTCACGTAGTAGTGTGGTACCACACTGAAACAGTCGATTAAACCTGGTTTCGATCAATATTTTTGAGGATAACGCATGTTAGGTCTAGGTTAGGCCGGGGATTTTCACTCAGCAGACTCGTACTTTCGCATTCTTCACATACTTGTTGAACGGAGCCTGGGTTTTTACTGGTTTGGATCACATAGTAATGTGGTACCACACTGAAACATTCAATTAAGCCTGGTTTGGATCAATATTTTAGAGGACAACGCATGTTAGGTCTGGGTTAGGTCTAGGATTTGCCCCCATCAGGCTCATACATTCGCATATTTCTCATACTTCATGGCTGGATCCTGGGCTATTTCTGCTTTGGATCACGTAGTAAAGTGGTACCACACTGAAACAGTCCATTAAACCTGATTTGGATCAATATTTTAGAGGACAACGCATGTTAGGTCTGGGTTAGGTCTAGGATTTGCCCCCATCAGGCTCATACATTCGCATATTTCTCATACTTCATGGCTGGATCCTGGGCTATTTCTGCTTTGGATCACGTAGTAAAGTGGTACCACACTGAAACAGTCCATTAAACCTGATTTGGATCAATATTTTAGAGGATAACGCATGTTAGGTCTAGGTTAGGCCTGGGATTTTCACTCATCAGACTCATACTTTCGCATTCTTCACATACTTGTTGAACGGAACCTGGGTTTTTTCTGGTTTGGATTACGTATTAATGTGGGACCACACTGAAACAATCAAATAAACCTGGCCTTGATAAATATTTTAGAGGATAACGCATGTTAGGTCTGCGTTAGGTCTAGGATTTGCCATCGTCAGGCTCATACTTTCGCATATTTCTCATACTTCATGGCTAGATCCTGGGTTATTTCTGGATTGGATCAGGTAGTAATGTGGTACCACACTGAAACAGTCGATTAAACCAGGTTTCGATCAATATTTTTGAGGATAACGCAAGTTAGGTCTGGGATAGGTCTGGGATTTGCCCTCATCAGGCTCATTCTTTCGCATATTTCTCATACTTGATGGCTAGATCCTGGGCTTTTTCTGGATTGCATCACGTAGTAATGAAGTACAACACTGAAACAGTCAATTAAACCTGGTTTCCATCAATATTTTAGAGGACAACGCATGTTAGGTCTAGGTAAGGCCTGGGATTTGCCCTCATCAGGGTCATACTTTCGCAGTTTTAACATACATGTTGACCTGATCGAGGGTTCTTAATGCTTTGGATCACGTAGTAAAGTGGTACCACCCTGGAACAGTCCATTAAACCTGGTTTGGATCAATATTTTAGAGGATAACGCATGTTAGGTTTGGGTTAGGTCTAGGATTTGCCCTCATCAGGCTCATACAATCGCGTTTTTCACATACTTGTTGAACAGATCCTGGGTTTTTTCCTGTTTGGGTCACGTAGTAGTGTGGTACCACACTGAAACAGTCGATTAAACCTATATCGATCAATATTTTAGAGCATAACGCAAGTTTGGTCTGGGATAGGTCTGGGATTTGCCCTCATCAGGCTCATACTTTCGCGTTTTTCACATACTTGTTGAACAGATCCTGGGTTTTTACTGGTTTGGATCACGTAGTAATGTGGGACCACACTGAAACAGTCCATTAAACCTGGTTTGGATCAATATTTTAGAGGATAACGCATGTTAGGTCTAGGTTAGGTCTGGGATTTTCACTCATCAGGGTCATACTTTCGCAGTTTTAACATACATGTTGACGTGATCGAGGGTTAATTTGCTTTGGATCACGTAGTAAAGTGGTACCACACTGAAACAGTCCATTAAACCTGGTTTGGATCAATATTTTAGAGGATAACGCATGTTAGGTCTAGGTTAGCCCTGTGATTTTCACTCATCAGACTCATACTTTCGCATTCTTCACATACCTGTTGAACGGATCCTGGGTTATTTTCTGGTTTGGATCACATAGTAATGTGGTACCACACTGAATCAGTCGATTAAACCAGGTTTCGATCAATATTTTTGAGGATAACGCATGTTAGGTCTAGGTTAGGCCTGGGATTTTCACTCATCAGACTCATACTTTCGTATTCTTCACATACTTGTTGAACGGATCCTGGGTTTTTTCTGGTTTGGATTACGTAGTAATGAGGGACCACACCGAAACAATCAAATAAACCTGGTCTTGATAAATATTTTAGAGGATAAAGCATGTTAGGTCTGCGTTAGGTCTAGGATTTGCCCTCGTCAGGCTCAACCTTTCGCATATTTCTCATACTTCATGACAAGATCCTGGGCTATTTCTGGATTGGATCACGTAGTAATGTGGTACCACACTGAAACAGTCGATTAAACCAGGTTTCGATCAATATTTGTGAGGATAACGCAACTTAGGTCTGGGATAGGTCTGGGATTTGCCCTCGTCAGGCTCATACTTTCGCGTTTTTCACATACTTGTTCAACAGATCCTGGGTTTTTCCGGTTTGGGTCACGTAGTAGTGTGGTACCACACTGAAACAGTCGATTAAACCTGGTTTCGATCAATATTTTTGAGGATAACGCATGTTAGGTCTAGGTTAGGCCGGGGATTTTCACTCAGCAGACTCGTACTTTCGCATTCTTCACATACTTGTTGAACGGATCCTGGGTTTTTACTGGTTTGGATCACATAGTAATGTGGTACCACACTGAAACATTCAATTAAGCCTGGTTTGGATCAATATTTTAGAGGACAACGCATGTTAGGTCTGGGTTAGGTCTAGGATTTGCCCCCATCAGGCTCATACATTCGCATATTTCTCATACTTCATGGCTGGATCCTGGGCTATTTCTGCTTTGGATCACGTAGTAAAGTGGTACCACACTGAAACAGTCCATTAAACCTGATTTGGATCAATATTTTAGAGGATAACGCATGTTAGGTCTAGGTTAGCCCTGGGATTTGCCCTCATCAGGCTCATACTTTCGCGTTTTTCACATACTTGTTGAACAGATCCTGGGTTTTTTCCGGTTTGGGTCACGTAGTAGTGTGGTACCACACTGAAACAGTCGATTAAACCTGGTTTCGATCAATATTTTTGAGGATAACGCATGTTAGGTCTAGGTTAGGCCGGGGATTTTCACTCATCAGACTCATACTTTCGCATTCTTCACATACTTGTTGAACGCATCGTGGGTTTTTTCTGGTTTGGATCACATAGTAATGTGGTACCACACTGAAACAGTCGATTAAACCAGGTTGCGATCAATATTTTTGAGGATAACGCATGTTAGGTCTAGGTTAGGCCTGGGATTTCCACTCATCAGACTCATACTTTCGCATTCTTCACATACTTGTTGAACGGAACCTGGGTTTTTTCTGGTTTGGATTACGTATTAATGTGGGACCACACTGAAACAATCAAATAAACCTGGCCTTGATAAATATTTTAGAGGATAACGCATGTTAGGTCTGCGTTAGGTCTAGGATTTGCCATCGTCAGGCTCATACTTTCGCATATTTCTCATACTTCATGGCTAGATCCTGGGTTATTTCTGGATTGGATCACGTAGTAATGTGGTACCACACTGAAACAGTCGATTAAACCAGGTTTCGATCAATATTTTTGAGGATAACGCAAGTTAGGTCTGGGATAGGTCTGGGATTTGCCCTCATCAGGCTCATTCTTTCGCATATTTCTCATACTTGATGGCTAGATCCTGGGCTTTTTCTGGATTGCATCACGTAGTAATGAAGTACAACACTGAAACAGTCAATTAAACCTGGTTTCCATCAATATTTTAGAGGACAACGCATGTTAGGTCTAGGTAAGGCCTGGGATTTGCCCTCATCAGGGACATACTTTCGCAGTTTTAACATACATGTTGACCTGATCGAGGGTTCTTAATGCTTTGGATCACGTAGTAAAGTGGTACCACCCTGCAACAGTCCATTAAACCTGGTTTGGATCAATATTTTAGAGGATAACGCATGTTAGGTTTGGGTTAGGTCTAGGATTTGCCCTCATCAGGCTCATACATTCGCGTTTTTCACATACTTGTTGAACAGATCCTGGGTTTTTTCCTGTTTGGGTCACGTAGTAGTGTGGTACCACACTGAAACAGTCGATTAAACCAGGTTTCGATCAATATTTTTGAGGATAACGCATGTTAGGTCTAGGTTAGCCCAGGGATTATCACTCATCAGACTCATACTTTCGCATTCTTCACATACTTGTTGAACGGATCCTGGGTTTTTTCTGGTTTGGATCACGTAGTAATGTGGGACCACACTGAAACAATCAATTAAACCTGGTCATGATAAATATTTTAGAGGATAACGCATGTTAGGTCTGGGTTTTGGTCTAGGATTTGCCCTCGTAAGGCTCATACTTTCGCATATTTCTCATACTTCATGACAAGATCCTGGGCTATTTCTGGATTGGATCACGTAGTAATGTGGTACCACACTGAAGCAGTCGATTAAACCAGGTTTCGATCAATATTTTTGAGGATAACGCAACTTAGGTCTGGGATATGTCTGGGATTCGCCCTCATCAGGCTCATACTTTCGCACACTTCGCGTACTCGTTTAACAGATCCTGGGTTTTTTCAGGTTTGGTTCATATAGAAATGTGGTACCACACTGAAACATTCAATTAAACCTGGTTTCGATCAATATTTTTGAGGATAACGCATGTTAGGTCTAGGTTAGGCCGGGGATTTTCACTCATCAGACTCATACTTTCGCATTCTTCACATACTTGTTGAACGGATCGTGGGTTTTTTCTGGTTTGGATCACATAGTAATGTGGTACCACACTGAAACAGTCGATTAAACCAGGTTGCGATCAATATTTTTGAGGATAACGCATGTTAGGTCTAGGTTAGGCCTGGGATTTTCACTCATCAGACTCATACTTTCGCATTCTTCACATACTTGTTGAACGGAACCTGGGTTTTTTCTGGTTTGGATTACGTATTAATGTGGGACCACACTGAAACAATCAAATAAACCTGGCCTTGATAAATATTTTAGAGGATAACGCATGTTAGGTCTGCGTTAGGTCTAGGATTTGCCATCGTCAGGCTCATACTTTCGCATATTTCTCATACTTCATGGCTAGATCCTGGGTTATTTCTGGATTGGATCACGTAGTAATGTGGTACCACACTGAAACAGTCGATTAAACCAGGTTTCGATCAATATTTTTGAGGATAACGCAAGTTAGGTCTGGGATAGGTCTGGGATTTGCCCTCATCAGGCTCATTCTTTCGCATATTTCTCATACTTGATGGCTAGATCCTGGGCTTTTTCTGGATTGCATCACGTAGTAATGAAGTACAACACTGAAACAGTCAATTAAACCTGGTTTCCATCAATATTTTAGAGGACAACGCATGTTAGGTCTAGGTAAGGCCTGGGATTTGCCCTCATCAGGGTCATACTTTCGCAGTTTTAACATACATGTTGACCTGATCGAGGGTTCTTAATGCTTTGGATCACGTAGTAAAGTGGTACCACCCTGGAACAGTCCATTAAACCTGGTTTGGATCAATATTTTAGAGGATAACGCATGTTAGGTTTGGGTTAGGTCTAGGATTTGCCCTCATCAGGCTCATACATTCGCGTTTTTCACATACTTGTTGAACAGATCCTGGGTTTTTTCCTGTTTGGGTCACGTAGTAGTGTGGTACCACACTGAAACAGTCGATTAAACCAGGTTTCGATCAATATTTTTGAGGATAACGCATGTTAGGTCTAGGTTAGCCCAGGGATTATCACTCATCAGACTCATACTTTCTCATTCTTCACATACTTGTTGAACGGATCCTGGGTTTTTTCTGGTTTGGATCACGTAGTAATGCGGGACCACACTGAAACAATCAATTAAACCTGGTCATGATAAATATTTTAGAGGATAACGCATGTTAGGTCTGGGTTTGGTCTAGGATTTGCCCTCGTAAGGCTCATATTTTCGCATTCTTCACATACTTGTTGAACGGATCGTGGGTTTTTTCTGGTTTGGATCACATAGTAATGTGGTACCACACTGAAACAGTCGATTAAACCAGGTTGCGATCAATATTTTTGAGGATAACGCATGTTAGGTCTAGGTTAGGCCTGGGATTTTCACTCATCAGACTCATACTTTCGCATTCTTCACATACTTGTTGAACGGAACCTGGGTTTTTTCTGGTTTGGATTACGTATTAATGTGGGACCACACTGAAACAATCAAATAAACCTGGCCTTGATAAATATTTTAGAGGATAACGCATGTTAGGTCTGCGTTAGGTCTAGGATTTGCCATCGTCAGGCTCATACTTTCGCATATTTCTCATACTTCATGGCTAGATCCTGGGCTATTTCTGGATTGGATCACGTAGTAATGTGGTGCCACACTGAAGCAGTCGATTAAACCAGGTTTCGATCAATATTTTTGAGGATAACGCAACTTAGGTCTGGGATATGTCTGGGATTCGCCCTCATCAGGCTCATACTTTCGCACACTTCGCGTACTCGTTTAACAGATCCTGGGTTTTTTCAGGTTTGGTTCATATAGAAATGTGGTACCACACTGAAACATTCAATTAAACCTGGTTTCGATCAATATTTTTGAGGATAACGCATGTTAGGTCTAGGTTAGGCCGGGGATTTTCACTCATCAGACTCATACTTTCGCATTCTTCACATACTTGTTGAACGGATCGTGGGTTTTTTCTGGTTTGGATCACATAGTAATGTGGTACCACACTGAAACAGTCGATTAAACCAGGTTGCGATCAATATTTTTGAGGATAACGCATGTTAGGTCTAGGTTAGGCCTGGGATTTTCACTCATCAGACTCATACTTTCGCATTCTTCACATACTTGTTGAACGGAACCTGGGTTTTTTCTGGTATGGATTACGTATTAATGTGGGACCACACTGAAACAATCAAATAAACCTGGCCTTGATAAATATTTTAGAGGATAACGCATGTTAGGTCTGCGTTAGGTCTAGGATTTGCCATCGTCAGGCTCATACTTTCGCATATTTCTCATACTTCATGGCTAGATCCTGGGTTATTTCTGGATTGGATCACGTAGTAATGTGGTACCACACTGAAACAGTCGATTAAACCAGGTTTCGATCAATATTTTTGAGGATAACGCAAGTTAGGTCTGGGATAGGTCTGGGATTTGCCCTCATCAGGCTCATTCTTTCGCATATTTCTCATACTTGATGGCTAGATCCTGGGCTTTTTCTGGATTGCATCACGTAGTAATGAAGTACAACACTGAAACAGTCAATTAAACCTGGTTTCCATCAATATTTTAGAGGACAACGCATGTTAGGTCTAGGTAAGGCCTGGGATTTGCCCTCATCAGGGTCATACTTTCGCAGTTTTAACATACATGTTGACCTGATCGAGGGTTCTTAATGCTTTGGATCACGTAGTAAAGTGGTACCACCCTGGAACAGTCCATTAAACCTGGTTTGGATCAATATTTTAGAGGATAACGCATGTTAGGTTTGGGTTAGGTCTAGGATTTGCCCTCATCAGGCTCATACATTCGCGTTTTTCACATACTTGTTGAACAGATCCTGGGTTTTTTCCTGTTTGGGTCACGTAGTAGTGTGGTACCACACTGAAACAGTCGATTAAACCAGGTTTCGATCAATATTTTTGAGGATAACGCATGTTAGGTCTAGGTTAGCCCAGGGATTATCACTCATCAGACTCATACTTTCTCATTCTTCACATACTTGTTGAACGGATCCTGGGTTTTTTCTGGTTTGGATCACGTAGTAATGTGGGACCACACTGAAACAATCAATTAAACCTGGTCATGATAAATATTTTAGAGGATAACGCATGTTAGGTCTGGGTTTGGTCTAGGATTTGCCCTCGTAAGGCTCATACTTTCGCATATTTCTCATACTTCATGACAAGATCCTGGGCTATTTCTGGATTGGATCACGTAGTAATGTGGTACCACACTGAAGCAGTCGATTAAACCAGGTTTCGATCAATATTTTTGAGGATAACGCAACTTAGGTCTGGGATATGTCTGGGATTCGCCCTCATCAGGCTCATACTTTCGCACACTTCGCGTACTCGTTTAACAGATCCTGGGTTTTTTCAGGTTTGGTTCATATAGAAATGTGGTACCACACTGAAACATTCAATTAAACCTGGTCTTGATAAATATTTTAGAGGATAACGCATGTTAGGTTTGGGTTAGGTCTAGGATTTGCCCTCATCAGGCTTATACTTTCGCATATTTCTCATACTTCATGGCTAGATCCTGGGCTATTTCTGGATTGGATCACGTAGTAATGTGGTAACACACTGAAACATTCAATGAAACCTGGTCTGGATAAATATTTTAGAGGATAACGCATCTTAGGTCTGTGTTAGGTCTAAGATTTGCCCTCCTCAGGCTCACAGTTTCGCGTTTTTCGCATACTTGTTGAACAGATCCTGGGTTTTCTCTGGTTTGGATCACGAAGTAGTTAGGTACCACACTGAAACTGTCCATTAAACCTGGTTTCGCTCAATATCTTAGAAGATAACGCATGTTAGGTCTAGGTTAGGCCTGGGATTTGCCCTCATCAGGGTCATACTTTCGCAGTTTTAACATGCATGTTGACCTGATCGAGGGTTTTTTCTGCTTTGGATCGCGTAGTAAAGTGGTACCACACTAAAACAGTCAATTAAACCTGGTTTCGATCAATATTTTAGAGGATAACGCAAGTTAGGCCTGGGATAGGTCTAGGATTTGCCCTCATCAGGCTCATTCTTTCGCATATTTCTCATACTTGATGGCTAGATCCTGGCCTTTTTCTGGTTTGGATCCCGTAATAATGACGTTCCACACCGAAGCAGTCAATTAAACCTGGTTTCGATTAATACTTTAGAGGATAACGCAAGTTTGGTCTGGGATAGGTCTGGGATTTGCTCTCATCAGGCTCATTCTTTCGCATATTTCTCATACTTGATGGCTAGATCCTGGGCTTTTTCCGGTTTGCATCACGTAGTAATGAAGTACAACACTGAAACAGTTAACTCAACCTGGTTTCCATCAATATTTTAGAGGACAACGCATGTTAGGTCTAGGTTAGGCCTGGGATTTGCCCTCATCAGGGTCATACTTTCGCAGTTTTAACATACATGTTGACGTGATCGAGGGTTTTTTTTGCTTTGGATCACGTAGTAAAGTGGTACGACACTGAAACAGTCCATTAAACCTGGTTTGGATCAATATTTTAGAGGATAACGCATGTTAGGTCTGGGTTAGGACTAGGATTTGCCCCTATCAGGCTCATACTTTCGCATATTTCTCATACTTCATGGCTGGATCCTGGGCTATTTCTGGTTTGGATCACGTAGTAATGTGGTACCACACTGGAACATTCAATTAAAACTGGTTTCGATCAATATTTTAGAGGATAACGCAAGTTTGGTCTGGGATAGGTCTGGGATTTGCTCTCATCAGGCTCATTCTTTCGCATATTTCTCATACTTGATGGCTAGATCCTGGACTTTTTCCGGTTTGCATCACGTAGTAATGAAGTACAACACTGAAACAGTTAACTCAACCTGGTTTCCATCAATATTTTAGAGGACAACGCATGTTAGGTCTAGGTTAGGCCTGGGATTTGCCCTCATCAGGGTCATACTTTCGCAGTTTTAACATACATGTTGACGTGATCGAGTGTTTTTTTTGCTTTGGATCACGTAGTAAAGTGGTACCACACTGAAACAGTCCATTAAACCTGGTTTGGATCAATATTTTAGAGGATAACGCATGTTAGGTCTAGGTTAGCCCTGTGATTTTCACTCATCAGACTCATACTTTCGCATTCTTCACATACCTGTTGAACGGATCCTAGGTTTTTTCTGGTTTGGTTCACGTAGTAATGTGGTACCACACTGGAACATTCAATTAAACCTGGTCTTGATAAATATTTTAGAGGATAACGCATGTTAGGTTTGGGTTAGGTCTAGGATTTGCCCTCATCAGGCTGATACTTTCGCATATTTCTCATACTTCATGGCTAGATCCTGGGCTGTTTCTGGATTGTATCACGTAGTAATGTGGTACCACGCTGAAACAGTCAATTAAGCCTGATTTCGATGAATATTTTAGAGGATAACGCAAGTTAGGTCTGGGATAGGTCTGGGATTCGCCCTCATCAGGCTCATACCTTCGCATATTTCTCATACCTGGTGGCTAGATCCTGGGCTTTTTCTGGATTGCATCACGTAGTAATGAAGTACAACACCGAAGCAGTCAATTAAACCTGGTTTCCATCAATATCTTAGAGGACAACGCAAGTTAGGTCTGGGATAAGTCTGGGATTTGCCCTCATCAGACTCATACTTTCGCACACTTCACATACTCGTTGAACAGATCCTGGGTTATTTTCCGGTTTGGATCACATAGTAATGTGGTACCACACTGAAACAGTCGATTAAACCAGGTTTCGATCAATATTTTTGAGGATAACGCATGTTAGGTCTAGGTTAGGCCTGGAATTTTCACTCATCAGACTCATACTTTCGTATTCTTCACATACTTGTTGAACGGATCCTGGGTTATTTTCTGGTTTGGATCACATAGTAATGTGGTACCACACTGAATCAGTCGATTAAACCAGGTTTCGATCAATATTTTTGAGGATAACGCATGTTAGGTCTAGGTTAGGCCTGGGATTTTCACTCATCAGACTCATACTTTCGTATTCTTCACATACTTGTTGAACGGATCCTGGGTTTTTTCTGGTTTGGATTACGTAGTAATGAGGGACCACACTGAAACAATCAAATAAACCTGGTCTTGATAAATATTTTAGAGGATAAAGCATGTTAGGTCTGCGTTAGGTCTAGGATTTGCCCTCGTCAGGCTCAACCTTTCGCATATTTCTCATACTTCATGACAAGATCCTGGGCTATTTCTGGATTGGATCACGTAGTAATGTGGTACCACACTGAAACAGTCGATTAAACCAGGTTTCGTTCAATATTTGTGAGGATAACGCAACTTAGGTCTGGGATAGGTCTGGGATTTGCCCTCGTCAGGCTCATACTTTCGCGTTTTTCACATACTTGTTCAACAGATCCTGGGTTTTTCCGGTTTGGGTCACGTAGTAGTGTGGTACCACACTGAAACAGTCGATTAAACCTGGTTTCGATCAATATTTTTGAGGATAACGCATGTTACGTCTAGGTTAGGCCGGGGATTTTCACTCAGCAGACTCGTACTTTCGCATTCTTCACATACTTGTTGAACGGATCCTGGGTTTTTACTGGTTTGGATCACATAGTAATGTGGTACCACACTGAAACATTCAATTAAGCCTGGTTTGGATCAATATTTTAGAGGACAACGCATGTTAGGTCTGGGTTAGGTCTAGGATTTGCCCCCATCAGGCTCATACATTCGCAAATTTCTCATACTTCATGGCTGGATCCTGGGCTATTTCTGCTTTGGATCACGTAGTAAAGTGGTACCACACTGAAACAGTCCATTAAACCTGATTTGGATCAATATTTTAGAGGATAACGCATGTTAGGTCTAGGTTAGCCCTGGGATTTGCCCTCATCAGGCTCATACTTTCGCGTTTTTCACATACTTGTTGAACAGATCCTGGGTTTTTTCCGGTTTGGGTCACGTAGTAGTGTGGTACCACACTGAAACAGTCGATTAAACCTGGTTTCGATCAATATTTTTGAGGATAACGCATGTTAGGTCTAGGTTAGGCCGGGGATTTTCACTCATCAGACTCATACTTTCGCATTCTTCACATACTTGTTGAACGGATCGTGGGTTTTTTCTGGTTTGGATCACATAGTAATGTGGTAGCACACTGAAACAGTCGATTAAACCAGGTTGCGATCAATATTTTTGAGGATAACGCATGTTAGGTCTAGGTTAGGCCTGGGATTTTCACTCATCAGACTCATACTTTCGCATTCTTCACATACTTGTTGAACGGAACCTGGGTTTTTTCTGGTTTGGATTACGTATTAATGTGGGACCACACTGAAACAATCAAATAAACCTGGCCTTGATAAATATTTTAGAGGATAACGCATGTTAGGTCTGCGTTAGGTCTAGGATTTGCCATCGTCAGGCTCATACTTTCGCATATTTCTCATACTTCATGGCTAGATCCTGGGTTATTTCTGGATTGGATCACGTAGTAATGTGGTACCACACTGAAACAGTCGATTAAACCAGGTTTCGATCAATATTTTTGAGGATAACGCAAGTTAGGTCTGGGATAGGGTTGGGATTTGCCCTCATCAGGCTCATTCTTTCGCATATTTCTCATACTTGATGGCTAGATCCTGGGCTTTTTCTGGATTGCATCACGTAGTAATGAAGTACAACACTGAAACAGTCAATTAAACCTGGTTTCCATCAATATTTTAGAGGACAACGCATGTTAGGTCTAGGTAAGGCCTGGGATTTGCCCTCATCAGGGTCATACTTTCGCAGTTTTAACATACATGTTGACCTGATCGAGGGTTCTTAATGCTTTGGATCACGTAGTAATGTGGGACCACACTGAAACAATCAATTAAACCTGGTCATGATAAATATTTTAGAGGATAACGCATGTTAGGTCTGGGTTTGGTCTAGGATTTGCCCTCGTCAGGCTCATACTTTCGCATATTTCTCATACTTCATGACAAGATCCTGGGCTATTTCTGGATTGGATCACGTAGTAATGTGGTACCACACTGAAGCAGTCGATTAAACCAGGTTTCGATCAATATTTTTGAGGATAACGCAACTTAGGTCTGTGATATGTCTGGGATTCGCCCTCATCAGGCTCATACTTTCGCACACTTCGCGTACTCGTTTAACAGATCCTGGGTTTTTTCAGGTTTGGTTCATATAGAAATGTGGTACCACACTGAAACATTCAATTAAACCTGGTCTTGATAAATATTTTAGAGGATAACGCATGTTAGGTTTGGGTTAGGTCTAGGGTTTGCCCTCATCAGGCTTATACTTTCGCATATTTCTCATACTTCATGGCTAGATCCTGGGCTATTTCTGGATTGGATCACGTAGTAATGTGGTAACACACTGAAACATTCAATGAAACCTGGTCTGGATAAATATTTTAGAGGATAACGCATCTTAGGTCTGTGTTAGGTCTAAGATTTGCCCTCCTCAGGCTCACAGTTTCGCGTTTTTCGCATACTTGTTGAACAGATCCTGGGTTTTCTCTGGTTTGGATCACGAAGTAGTGAGGTACCACACTGAAACTGTCCATTAAACCTGGTTTCGCTCAATATCTTAGAAGATAACGCATGTTAGGTCTAGGTTAGGCCTGGGATTTGCCCTCATCAGGGTCATACTTTCGCAGTTTTAACATGCATGTTGACCTGATCGAGGGTTTTTTCTGCTTTGGATCACGTAGTAAAGTGGTACCACACTAAAACAGTCAATTAAACCTGGTTTCGATCAATATTTTAGAGGATAACGCAAGTTAGGCCTGGGATAGGTCTAGGATTTGCCCTCATCAGGCTCATTCTTTCGCATATTTCTCATACTTGATGGCTAGATCCTGGCCTTTTTCTGGTTTGGATCCCGTAATAATGACGTTCCACACCGAAGCAGTCAATTAAACCTGGTTTCGATTAATACTTTAGAGGATATTGCCGTTTATGTCTCGGTTAGGTCTGGGATTTGCCCTCATCTGGATCGTACTTTCGCATTTTTCGCATACTTGTTGGCCAGATCCTGGGTTTTTCCTGGTTTGTATCCCGTAATCATGACATTCCACACCGAAACAGTCAATTAAACCCTGTTTCGATTAATATTTTAGAGGATATTGCCGGTTATATCTCGGTTAGGTCTGGGATTTGCCCTCATCTGGCCCGTACTTTCGCATTTTTCGCATACTTGAATGGCCAGATCCTGTGTTCTTCTATTGTTAGGATCACGTAGTAATGTGGTACCACACTGAAACAGTCAATTAAACCTGGTTGCGACTAAAATTTTACAGGATAACGCAGGTTATGTCTCGGTTAGTTCTGGTATTTGCAATCATCTGGCTCATACTTTCGCGTTTCTCGCATACTTGTTCGCAAGATCCTGGGCTATTTCTGGTTTGTGTCACGTAGTAATGCGGTACCACACCGAAACAGTCAATTAAACCTTGGTTGCGATTAATATTTTAGAGGATAACGCTGGCTATGTCTGGGTTAGTTCTGGTATTTGCAATCATCTGGCTCATACTTTCGCGTTTTTCGCATATTTGTTGGCCAGATCCTGGGTTTTTTCTGGTTTGGAACCCGTAGTAATGAGGTTCCACACCTGAACAGTCAATTAAACCTGGTTGCGATTAATATTTTAGAGGATAACGCCGGTTATGTCTCGGTTAGTTCTGGGTTTTGCCTTCATCTGGCTCGTACTTTCGCATTTTTCGCATACTTGTTGGCCAGACCCTGGGCTTTTTCTGGTTTGGATCACGTAGTAATGTGGTACCACACTGAAACAGTCAATAAAAACTGGTTCCGATTAGTGTTTTAGAGGATAACGCTGGTTATGTCTGGGTTAGTTCTGGTATTTGCAATCATCTTGCTCATACTTTCGCTTTTTTCGCATACTTGTTGGCCAGATGCTGGGTTTTTTCTGGTTTGGACCACGTAGTAATGAGGTACCTCACTGAAACGGTCAATAAAAGCTGGCTCCGATTAGTGTTTTAGAGGATAACGCCGGTTATATCTCGGTTAGGTCTCGGATTTGCCCTCATCTGGCTCGTACCTTCGCATTTTTCCCATACTTGTTGGCCAGATCCTGGCCTTTTTCTGGCTTGGACCAAGTAGTAATGTGGGACCACACAGAAATAGTCAATTAAACCTGGTTGCGATTAATATTTTAGAGGATAACGCCGTTTATGTCTCGGTTAGGTCTGGGATTTGCCCCCATCTGGCTCGTACTTTCGCATTTTTCGCATACTTGTTGGCAAGATCCTGGCCTTTTTCTGGTTTGTATCACGTAGTAATGAGATACCTCATTGAAACAGTCAATAAAAGCTGGTTCCGAATAGTATTTTAGAGGATAACTCTGGTTATGTCTGGGTTCGTTCTGGTATTTGCAATCATCTTGCTCATACTTTCGCTTTTTTCGCATACTTGTTGGCCAGATGCTGGGTTTTTTCTGGTTTGGACCACGTAGTAATGAGGTACCTCACTGAAACAGTCAATAAAAGCTGGTTCCGATTAGTGTTTTAGAGGATAACGCCGGTTATATCTCGGTTAGGTCTGGGATTTGCCCTCATCTGGCTCGTACTTTCGCATTTTTCGCATACTTGTTGGCCAGATCCTGGGTTTTTCCTGGTTTGTATCCCGTAATAATGACATTCCACACCGAAACAGTCAATTAAACCCTGTTTCGATTAATATTTTAGAGGATATTGCCGGTTATATCTCGGTTAGGTCTGGGATTTGCCCTCATCTGGCCCGTACTTTCGCATATTTCGCATACTTGAATGGCCAGATCCTGTGTTCTTCTATTGTTAGGATCACGTAGTAATGTGGTACCACACTGAAACAGTCAATTAAACCTGGTTGCGACTAAAATTTTACAGGATAACGCAGGTTATGACTCGGTTAGTTCTGGTATTTGCAATCATCTGGCTCATACTTTCGCGTTTCTCGCATACTTGTTCGCAAGATCCTGGGCTTTTTCTGGTTTGTGTCACGTAGTAATGCGGTACCACACCGAAACAGTCAATTAAACCTTGGTTGCGATTAATATTTTAGAGAATAACGCAGGTTATGTCTCGGTTAGGTCTGGGTTTTGCCCTCATCTGGCTCGTACTTTCGCATTTTTCGCATACTTGTTGGCCAGATCCTGGCCTTTTTCTGGTTTGTATCACGTAGTAATGTGGTACCACACTGAAACAGTCAATAGAAGCTGGTTCGGAATAGTATTTTAGAGGATAACGCTGGCTATGTCTGGGTTAGTTCTGGTATTTGCAATCATCTGGCTCATACTTTCGCGTTTTTCGCATATTTGTTGGCCAGATCCTGGGTTTTTTCTGGTTTGGATCCCGTAGTAATGAGGTTCCACACCTGAACAGTCAATTAAACCTGGTTGCGATTAATATTTTAGAGGATAACGCCGGTTATGTCTCGGTTAGGTCTGGGTTTTGCCCTCATCTGGCTCGTACTTTCGCAGTTTTCGCATACTTGTTGGCCAGATCCTGGGCTTTTTCTGGTTTGGATCACGTAGTAATGTGGTACCACACTGAAACAGTCAATAAAAACTGGTTCCGATTAGTGTTTTAGAGGATAACGCTGGTTATGTCTGGGTTAGTTCTGGTATTTGCAATCATCTTGCTCATACTTTCGCTTTTTTCGCATACTTGTTGGCCAGATGCTGGGTTTTTTCTGGTTTGGACCACGTACTAATGAGGTACCTCACTGAAACAGTCAATAAAAGCTGGTTCCGATTAGTGTTTTAGTGGATAACGCCGGTTATATCTCGGTTAGGTCTGGGATTTGCACTCATCTGGTTCGTACCTTCGCATTTTTCGCATACTTGTTGGCCAGATCCTGGCCTTTTTCAGGTTTGTATCACGTAGTAATGTGGTACCACACTGAAACAGTCAATAGAAGCTGGTTCCGAATAGTATTTTAGAGGATAACGCTGGCTATGTCTGGGTTAGTTCTGGTATTTGCAATCATCTGGCTCATACTTTCGCGTTTTTCGCATATTTGTTGGCCAGATCCTGGGTTTTTTCTGGTTTGGATCCCGTAGTAATGAGGTTCCACACCTGAAGAGTCAATTGAACCTGTTTGCGATTAATATTTTAGAGGATAACGCCGGTTATGTCTCGGTTAGGTCTGGGATTTGCCCTCATCTGTCTCGTACTTTCGCATTTTTCGCATACTTGTTGGCCAGATCCTGGGTTTTTTTCTGGCTTGGACCACGTAGTAATGAGGTACCTCACTGAAACAGTCAATAAAAGCTGGTTCCGATTAGTGTTTTAGAGGATAACGCCGGTTATATCTCGGTTAGGTCTGGGATTTGCACTCATCTGGTTCGTACCTTCGCATTTTTCGCATACTTGTTGGCCAGATCCTGGCCTTTTTCTGGTTTGTATCACGTAGTAATGTGGTACCACACTGAAACAGTCAATAGGATCTGGTTCCGAATAGTATTTTAGAGGATAACGCTGGCTATGTCTGGGTTAGTTCTGGTATTTGCAATCATCTGGCTCATACTTTCGCGTTTTTCGCATATTTCTTGGCCAGATCCTGGGTTTTTTCTGGTTCGGATCCCGTAGTAATGAGGTACCTCACTGAGACGGTCAATAAAAGCTGGTTCCGATTAGTGTTTTAGAGGATAACGCCGGTTATATCTCGGTTAGGTCTCGGATTTGCCCACATCTGGCTCGTACCTTCGCATTTTTCCCATACTTGTTGGCCAGATCCGGGCGTTTTTCTGGCTTGGACCAAGTAGTAATGTGGGACCACACTGAAACAGTCAATTAAACCTGGTTGCGATTAATATTTTAGAGGATAACGCCGTTTATGTCTCGGTTAGGTCTGGGATTTGCCCTCATCTGGCTCGTACTTTCGCATTTTTCGCATACTTGTTGGCCAGATCCTGGCCTTTTTCTGGTTTGTATTACGTAGTAATGAGGTACCTTACTGAAACAGTCAATAAAAGCTGGTTGCGAATAGTATTTTAGAGGATAACTCTGGTTATGTCTGGGTTCGTTCTGGTATTTGCAATCATCTTGCTCATACTTTCGCTTTTTTCGCATACTTGTTAGCCAGATGCTGGATTTTTTCTGGTTTGGATCCCGTAATAATGACGTTCCACACCGAAGCAGTCAATTAAACCTGGTTTCGATTAATACTTTAGAGGATATTGCCGGTTATATCTCGGTTAGGTCTCGGATTTGCCCTCATCTGGCTCGTACCTTCGCATTTTTCCCATACTTGTTGGCCAGATCCTGGCCTTTTTCTGGCTTGGACCAAGTATTAATGTGGGACCACACTGAAACAGTCAATTAAACCTGGTTGCGATTAATATTTTAGAGGATAACGCCGTTTATGTCTCGGTTAGGTCTGGGATTTGCCCTCATCTGGCTCGTACTTTCGCATTTTTCGCATACTTGTTGGCCAGATCCTGGGTTTTTCCTGGTTTGTATCCCGTAATAATGACATTCCACACCGAAACAGTCAATTAAACCCGGTTTCGATTAATATTTTAGAGGATATTGCCGGTTATATCTCGGTTAGGTCTGGGATTTGCCCTCATCTGGCCCGTACTTTCGCATTTTTCGCATACTTGAATGGCCAGATCCTGTGTTCTTCTATTGTTAGGGTCACGTAGTAATGTGGTACCACACTGAAACAGTCAATTAAACCTGGTAGCGACTAAAATTTTACAGGATAACGCAGGTTATGTCTCGGTTAGTTCTGGGATTTGCCCTCATCTGGCCCGTACTTTCGCGTTTCTCGCATACTTGTTCGCAAGATCCTGGGTTTTTCTGGTTTGTGTCACGTAGTAATGCGGTACCACACCGAAACAGTCAATTAAACCTTGGTTGCGATTAATATTTTATAGGATAATGCAGGTTATGTCTCGGTTAGGTCTGGTATTTGCAATCATCTTGCTTATACTTTCGCTTTCTTCGCATACTTGTTGGCCAGATGCTGGGTTGTTTCTGGTTTGGACCACGTAGTAGTGAGGTAGCTCACTGAAACGGTCAATAAAAGCTGGTTCCGATTAGTGTTTTAGAGGATAACGCCGGTTATATCTCGGTTATGTCTCGGATTTGCCCTCATCTGGCTCGTACCTTCGCATTTTTCCCATACTTGTTGGCCAGATCCTGGCCTTTTTCTGGCTTGGACCAAGTAGTAATGTGGGACCACACTGAAACAGTCAATTAAACCTGGTTGCGATTAATATTTTTGAGGATAACGCCGTTTATGTCTCGGTTAGGTCTGGGATTTGCCCTCATCTGGCTCGTACTTTCGCATTTTTCGCATACTTGTTGGCCAGATCCTGGCCCTTTTCTGGTTTGTATCACGTAGTAATGAGGTACCTCACTGAAACAGTCAATAAAAGCTGGTTCCGAATAGTATTTTAGAGGATAACTCTGGTTATGTCTGGGTTCGTTCTGGTATTTGCAATCATCTTGCTCATACTTTCGCTTTTTTCGCATACTTGTTGGCCAGATGCTGGGTTTTTTCTGGTTTGGACCACGTAGTAATGAGGTACCTCACTGAAACAGTCAATAAAAGCTGGTTCTGATTAGTGTTTTAGAGGATAACGCCGGTTATATCTCGGTTAGGTCTGGGATTTGCACTCATCTGGTTCGTACCTTCGCATTTTTCGCATACTTGTTGGCCAGATCCTGGCCTTTTTCTGGTTTGTATCACGTAGTAATGTGGTACCACACCTGAAGAGTCAATTGAACCTGTTTGCGATTAATATTTTAGAGGATAACGCCGGTTATGTCTCGGTTAGGTCTGGGATTTGCCCTCATCTGGCTCGTACTTTCGCATTTTTCGCATTCTTGTTGGCCAGATCCTGGCCTTTTTCTGGTTTGTATCACGTAGTAATGAGGTACCTCACTGAAACAGTCAATAAAAGCTGGTTCCGAATAGTATTTTACAGGATAACTCTGGTTATGTCTGGGTTCGTTCTGGTATTTGCAATCATGTGGCTCATACTTTCGCGTTTTTCGCATATTTGTAGGCCAGATCCTGGGTTTTTTCTGGTTTGGATTCCGTAGTAATGAGGTGCCGCACCGAAACAGTCAATTAAACCTGGTTGCGATTAATATTTTAGAGGATGACGCCGGTTATGTCTCGGTTAGGGCTGAGATTTGCCCTCATCTGGCTCGTACTTTCGCATTTCTCGCATACTTGTTGGCCAGATGCTGGGTTTTTTCTGGTTTGGATCACGTAATAATGACGTTCCACACCGAAACAGTCAATTAGACCTGGTTTCAATTAATATTTTAGAGGATAACGCCGGTTTTGTCTCGGTTAGGTCAGGGATTTGCCCTCATCTGGCTCGTACTTTCGCATTTCTCGCATACTTGTTGGCCAGATCCTGGCCTTTTTCTGGTTTGTATCACGTAGTTATGTGGTACCACACTGAAACAGTCAATAGAAGCTGGTTCCGAATAGTATTCTTGAGGATAACGCTGGCTATGTCTGGGTTAGTTCTGGTATTTGCAATCATCTTGCACATACTTTCGCTTTTTTCGCATACTTGTTGGCCGGATGCTGGGTTTTTTCTGGTTTGGACAACGTAGTAATGAGGTACCTCACTGAAACAGTCAATAAAAGCTGGTTCCGATTAGAGTTTTAGAGGATAACGCTGGTTATGTCTGGGTTAGTTCTGGTATTTGCAATCATCTGGCTCATGCTTTGGCGTTTTTCTCATATTTGTTGGCCAGATCCTGGGTTTTTTCTGGTTTGGATTCCGTAGTAATGAGGTGCCACACCGAAACAGTCAATTAAACCTGGTTGCGAATAATATTTTAGAGGATAACGCAGGTTATGTCTCGGTTAGTTCTGGGATTTGCCGTCATCTGGCCCGTACTTTCGCGTTTCTCGCATACTTGTTCGCAAGATCCTGGGCTTTTTCTGGTTTGTGTCACGTAGTAATGCGGTACCACACCGAAACAGTCAATTAAACCTTGGTTGCGATTAATATTTTAGAGGATAACGCAGGTTATGTCTCGGTTAGGTCTGGGTTTTGCCCTCATCTGGCTCGTACTTTCGCATTTTTCGCATACTTGTTGGCCAGATCCTGGCCTTTTTCTGGTTTGTATCACGTAGTAATGTGGTACCACACTGAAACAGTCAATAGAAGCTGGTTCCGAATAGTATTTTAGAGGATAACGCTGGCTACGTCTGGGTTAGTTCTGGTATTTGCAATCATCTGGCTCATACTTTCGCGTTTTTCGCATATTTGTTGGCCAGATCCTGGGTTTTTTCTGGTGTGGATCCCGTAGTAATGTGGTACCACACTGAAACAGTCAAGAAAAACTGGTTCCGACTAGTGTTTTAGAGGATAACGCTGGTTATGTCTGGGTTAGTTCTGGTATTTGCAATCATCTTGCTCATACTTTCGCTTTTTTCGCATACTTGTTGGCCAGATGCTGGGTTTTTTCTGGTTTGGACCACGTAGTAATGAGGTACCTCACTGAAACGGTCAATAAAAGCTGGTTCCGATTAGTGTTTTAGAGGATAACGCCGGTTATATCTCGGTTAGGTCTGGGATTTGCACTCATCTGGTTCGTACCTTCGCATTTTTCGCATACTTGTTGGCCAGATCCTGGCCTTTTTCTGGTTTGTATCACGTAGTAATGTGGTACCACACCTGAAGAGTCAATTGAACCTGTTTGCGATTAATATTTTAGAGGATAACGCCGGTTATGTCTCGGTTAGGTCTGGGATTTGCCCTCATCTGGCTCGTACTTTCGCATTTTTCGCATACTTGTTGGCCAGATCCTGGCCTTTTTCTGGTTTGTATCACGTAGTAATGAGGTACCTCACTGAAACAGTCAATAAAAGCTGGTTCCGAATAGTATTTTACAGGATAACTCTGGTTATGTCTGGGTTCGTTCTGGTATTTGCAATCATGTGGCTCATACTTTCGCGTTTTTCGCATATTTGTAGGCCAGATCCTGGGTTTTGTCTGGTTTGGATTCCGTAGTAATGAGGTGCCACACCGAAACAGTCAATTAAACCTGGTTGCGATTAATATTTTAGAGGATGACGCCGGTTATGTCTCGGTTAGGGATGAGATTTGCCCTCATCTGGCTCGTACTTTCGCATTTCTCACATACTTGTTGGCCAGATCCTGGCCTTTTTCTGGTTTGTATCACGTAGTAATATGGTACCACACTGAAACAGTCAATAGAAGCTGGTTCCGAATAGTATTCTAGAGGATAACGCTGGCTATGTCTGGGTTAGTTCTGGTATTTGCAATCATCTTGCTCATACTTTCGCTTTTTTCGCATACTTGTTGGCCGGATGCTGGGTTTTTTCTGGTTTGTATCACGTAGTAATGAGGTACCTTACTGAAACAGTCAATAAAAGCTGGTTGCGAATAGTATTTTAGAGGATAACTCTGGTTATGTCTGGGTTCGTTCTGGTATTTGCAATCATCTTGCTCATACTTTCGCTTTTTTCGCATACTTGTTAGCCAGATGCTGGATTTTTTCTGGTTTGGATCCCGTAATAATGACGTTCCACACCGAAGCAGTCAATTAAACCTGGTTTCGATTAATACTTTAGAGGATATTGCCGGTTATATCTCGGTTAGGTCTCGGATTTGCCCTCATCTGGCTCGTACCTTCGCATTTTTCGCATACTTGTTGGCCAGATCCTGGCCTTTTTCTGGCTTGGACCAAGTATTAATGTGGGACCACACTGAAACAGTCAATTAAACCTGGTTGCGATTAATATTTTAGAGGATAACGCCGTTTATGTCTCGGTTAGGTCTGGGATTTGCCCTCATCTGGCCCGTACTTTCGCATTTTTCGCATACTTGAATGGCCAGATCCTGTGTTCTTCTATTGTTAGGATCACGTAGTAATGTGGTACCACACTGAAACAGTCAATTAACCCTGGTAGCGACTAAAATTTTACAGGATAACGCAGGTTATGTCTCGGTTAGTTCTGGGATTTGCCCTCATCTGGCCCGTACTTTCGCGTTTCTCGCATACTTGTTCGCAAGATCCTGGGCTTTTTCTGGTTTGTGTCACGTAGTAATGCGGTACCACTCCGAAACAGTCAATTAAACCTTGGTTGCGATTAATATTTTAGAGGATAATGCAGGTTATGTCTCGGTTAGGTCTGGTATTTGCAATCATCTTGCTTATACTTTCGCTTTCTTCGCATACTTGTTGGCCAGATGCTGGGTTTTTTCTGGTTTGGACCACGTAGTAATGAGGTAGCTCACTGAAACGGTCAATAAAAGCTGGTTCCGATTAGTGTTTTAGAGGATAACGCCGGTTATATCTCGGTTATGTCTCGGATTTGCCCTCATCTGGCTCGTACCTTCGCATTTTTCCCATACTTGTTGGCCAGATCCTGGCCTTTTTCTGGCTTGGACCAAGTAGTAATGTGGGACCACACTGAAACAGTCAATTAAACCTGGTTGCGATTAATATTTTTGAGGATAACGCCGTTTATGTCTCGGTTAGGTCTGGGATTTGCCCTCATCTGGCTCGTACTTTCGCATTTTTCGAATACTTGTTGGCCAGATCCTGGCCTTTTTCTGGTTTGTATCACGTAGTAATGAGGTACCTCACTGAAACAGTCAATAAAAGCTGGTTCCGAATAGTATTTTCGAGGATAACTCTGGTTATGTCTGGGTTCGTTCTGGTATTTGCAATCATCTTGCTCATACTTTCGCTTTTTTCGCATACTTGTTGGCCAGATGCTGGGTTTTTTCTGGTTTGGACCACGTAGTAATGAGGTACCTCACTGAAACAGTCAATAAAAGCTGGTTCCGATTAGTGTTTTAGAGGATAACGCCGGTTATATCTCGGTTAGGTCTGGGATTTGCACTCATCTGGTTCGTACCTTCGCATTTTTCGCATACTTGTTGGCCAGATCCTGGCCTTTTTCTGGTTTGTATCACGTAGTAATGTGGTACCACACCTGAAGAGTCAATTGAACCTGTTTGCGATTAATATTTTAGAGGATAACGCCGGTTATGTCTCGGTTAGGTCTGGGATTTGCCCTCATCTGGCTCGTACTTTCGCATTTTTCGCATACTTGTTGGCCAGATCCTGGCCTTTTTCTGGTTTGTATCACGTAGTAATGAGGTACCTCACTGAAACAGTCAATAAAAGCTGGTTCCGAATAGTATTTTAGAGGATAACTCTGGTTATGTCTGGGTTAGTTCTGGTATTTGCAATCATCTGGCTCATACTTTCGCGTTTTTCGCATATTTGTTGGCCAGGTCCTGGGTTTTTTCTGGTTTGGATCCCGTAGTAATGAGGTTCCACACCTGAAGAGTCAATTGAACCTGTTTGCGATTAATATTTTAGAGGATAACGCCGGTTATGTCTCGGTTAGGTCTGGGATTTGCCCTCATCTGGCTCGTACTTTCGCATTTTTCGCATACTTGTTGGCCAGATCCTGGGTTTTTTTCTGGTTTGGACCACGTAGTAATGAGGTACCTCACTGAAACAGTCAATAAAAGCTGGTTCCGATTAGTGTTTTAGAGGATAACGCCGGTTATATCTCGGTTAGGTCTGGGATTTGCACTCATCTGGTTCGTACCTTCGCATTTTTCGCATACTTGTTGGCCAGATCCTGGCCTTTTTCTGGTTTGTATCACGTAGTAATGTGGTACCACACTGAAACAGTCAATAGAAGCTGGTTCCGAATAGTATTTTAGAGGATAACGCTGGCTATGTCTGGGTTAGTTCTGGTATTTGCAATCATCTGGCTCATACTTTCGCGTTTTTCGCATATTTGTTGGCCAGATCCTGGGTTTTTTTCTGGTTCGGATCCCGTAGTAATGAGGTACCTCACTGAGACGGTCAGTAAAAGCTGGTTCCGATTAGTGTTTTAGAGGATAACGCCGGTTATATCTCGGTTAGGTCTCGGATTTGCCCTCATCTGGCTCGTACCTTCGCATTTTTCCCATACTTGTTGGCCAGATCCGGGCCTTTTTCTGGCTTGGACCAAGTAGTAATGTGGGACCACACTGAAACAGTCAATTAAACCTGGTTGCGATTAATATTTTAGAGGATAACGCCGTTTATGTCTCGGTTAGGTCTGGGATTTGCCCTCATCTGGCTCGTACTTTCGCATTTTTCGCATACTTGTTGGCCAGATCCTGGCCTTTTTCTGGTTTGTATCACGTAGTAATGAGGTACCTTACTGAAACAGTCAATAAAAGCTGGTTGCGAATAGTATTTTAGAGGATAACTCTGGTTATGTCTGGGTTCGTTCTGGTATTTGCAATCATCTTGCTCATACTTTCGCTTTTTTCGCATACTTGTTAGCCAGATGCTGGATTTTTTCTGGTTTGGATCCCGTAATAATGACGTTCCACACCGAAGCAGTCAATTAAACCTGGTTTCGATTAATACTTTAGAGGATATTGCCGGTTATATCTCGGTTAGGTCTCGGATTTGCCCTCATCTGGCTCGTACCTTCGCATTTTTCGCATACTTGTTGGCCAGATCCTGGCCTTTTTCTGGCTTGGACCAAGTATTAATGTGGGACCACACTGAAACAGTCAATTAAACCTGGTTGCGATTAATATTTTAGAGGATAACGCCGTTTATGTCTCGGTTAGGTCTGGGATTTGCCCTCATCTGGCTCGTACTTTCGCATTTTTCGCATACTTGTTGGCCAGATCCTGGGTTTTTCCTGGTTTGTATCCCGTAATAATGACATTCCACAACGAAACAGTCAATTAAACCCGGTTTCGATTAATATTTTAGAGGATATTGCCGGTTGTATCTCGGTTAGGTCTGGGATTTGCCCTCATCTGGCCCGTACTTTCGCATTTTTCGCATACTTGAATGGCCAGATCCTGTGTTCTTCTATTGTTAGGATCACGTAGTAATGTGGTACCACACTGAAACAGTCAATTAACCCTGGTAGCGACTAAAATTTTACAGGATAACGCAGGTTATGTCTCGGTTAGTTCTGGGATTTGCCCTCATCTGGCCCGTACTTTCGCGTTTCTCGCATACTTGTTCGCAAGATCCTGGGCTTTTTCTGGTTTGTGTCACGTAGTAATGCGGTACCACTCCGAAACAGTCAATTAAACCTTGGTTGCGATTAATATTTTAGAGGATAATGCAGGTTATGTCTCGGTTAGGTCTGGTATTTGCAATCATCTTGCTTATACTTTCGCTTTCTTCGCATACTTGTTGGCCAGATGCTGGGTTTTTTCTGGTTTGGACCACGTAGTAATGAGGTAGCTCACTGAAACGGTCAATAAAAGCTGGTTCCGATTAGTGTTTTAGAGGATAACGCCGGTTATATCTCGGTTATGTCTCGGATTTGCCCTCATCTGGCTCGTACCTTCGCATTTTTCCCATACTTGTTGGCCAGATCCTGGCCTTTTTCTGGCTTGGACCAAGTAGTAATGTGGGACCACACTGAAACAGTCAATTAAACCTGGTTGCGATTAATATTTTTGAGGATAACGCCGTTTATGTCTCGGTTAGGTCTGGGATTTGCCCTCATCTGGCTCGTACTTTCGCATTTTTCGAATACTTGTTGGCCAGATCCTGGCCTTTTTCTGGTTTGTATCACGTAGTAATGAGGTACCTCACTGAAACAGTCAATAAAAGCTGGTTCCGAATAGTATTCTAGAGGATAACGCTGGCTATGTCTGGGTTAGTTCTGGTATTTGCAATCATCTTGCTCATACTTTCGCTTTTTTCGCATACTTGTTGGCCAGATGCTGGGTTTTTTCTGGTTTGTATCACGTAGTAATGTGGTACCACACTGAAACAGTCAATAGAAGCTGGTTCCGAATAGTATTCTAGAGGATAACGCTGGCTATGTCTGGGTTAGTTCTGGTATTTGCAATCATCTTGCTCATACTTTCGCTTTTTTCGCATACTTGTTGGCCGGATGCTGGGTTTTTTCTGGTTTGGACAACGTAGTAATGAGGTACATCACTGAAACGGTCAATAAAAGCTGGTTCCGATTAGTGTTTTAGAGGATAACGCCGGTTATATCTCGGCTAGGTCTCGGATTTGCCCTCATCTGGCTCGTACCATCGCATTTTTCCCATACTTGTTGGCCAGATCCTGGCCTTTTTCTGGCTTGGACCAAGTAGTAATGTGGGACCACACTGAAACAGTCAATTAAACCTGGTTGCGATTAATATTTTAAAGGATAACGCCGTTTATGTCTCGGTTAGGTCTGGGATTTGCCCTCATCTGGCTCGTACTTTCGCATTTTTCGCATACTTGTTGGCCAGATCCTGGCCTTTTTCTGGTTTGTATCACGTAGTAATGAGGTACCTCACTGAAACAGTCAATAAAAGCTGGTTCCGAATAGTATTTTGCAGGATAACTCTGGTTATGTCTGGGTTCGTTCTGGTATTTGCAATCATCTTGCTCATACTTTCGCTTTTTTCGCATACTTGTTGGCCAGATGCTGGGTTTTTTCTGGTTTGGACCACGTAGTAATGAGGTACCTCACTGAAACAGTCAATAAAAGCTGGTTCCGATTAGTGTTTTAGAGGATAACGCCGGTTATATCTCGGTTAGGTCTGGGATTTGCACTCATCTGGTTCGTACCTTCGCATTTTTCGCATACTTGTTGGCCAGATCCTGGCCTTTTTCTGGTTTGTATCACGTAGTAATGTGGTACCACACCTGGAGAGTCAATTGAACCTGTTTGCGATTAATATTTTAGAGGATAACGCCGGTTATGTCTCGGTTAGGTCTGGGATTTGCCCTCATCTGGCTCGTACTTTCGCATTTTTCGCATACTTGTTGGCCAGATCCTGGCCTTTTTCTGGTTTGTATCACGTAGTAATGAGGTACCTCACTGAAACAGTCAATAAAAGCTGGTTCCGAATAGTATTTTACAGGATAACTCTGGTTATGTCTGGGTTCGTTCTGGTATTTGCAATCATGTGGCTCATACTTTCGCGTTTTTCGCATATTTGTAGGCCAGATCCTGGGTTTTTTCTGGTTTGGATTCCGTAGTAACGAGGTGCCACACCGAAACAGTCAATTAAACCTGGTTGCGATTAATATTTTAGAGGATGACGCCGGTTATGTCTCGGTTAGGGCTGAGATTTGCCCTCATCTGGCTCGTACTTTCGCATTTCTCGCATACTTGTTGGCCAGATGCTGGGTTCTTTCTGGTTTGGATCACGTAATAATGACGTTCCACACCGAAACAGTCAATTAAACCTGGTTTCTATTAATATTTTAGAGGATAACGCCGGTTTTGTCTCGGTTAGGTCAGGGATTTGCCCTCATCTGGCTCGTACCTTCGCATTTCTCGCATACTTGTTGGCCAGATCCTGGCATTTTTCTGGTTTGTATCACGTAGTAATGTGGTACCACACTGAAACAGTCAATAGAAGCTGGTTCCGAATAGTATTCTAGAGGATAACGCTGGCTATGTCTGGGTTAGTTCTGGTATTTGCAATCATCTTGCTCATACTTTCGCTTTTTTCGCATACTTGTTGGCCGGATGCTGGGTTTTTTCTGGTTTGGACAACGTAGTAATGAGGTACCTCACTGAAACAGTCAATAAAAGCTGGTTCCGATTAGAGTTTTAGAGGATAACGCTGGTTATGTCTGGGTTAGTTCTGGTATTTGCAATCATCTGGCTCATGCTTTGGCGTTTTTCTCATATTTGTTGGCCAGATCCTGGGTTTTTTCTGGTTTGGATTCCGTAGTAATGAGGTGCCACACCGAAACAGTCAATTAAACCTGGTTGCGAATAATATTTTAGAGGATAACGCAGGTTATGTCTCGGTTAGTTCTGGGATTTGCCGTCATCTGGCCCGTACTTTCGCGTTTCTCGCATACTTGTTCGCAAGATCCTGGGCTTTTTCTGGTTTGTGTCACGTAGTAATGCGGTACCACACCGAAACAGTCAATTAAACCTTGGTTGCGATAAATATTTTAGAGGATAACGCAGGTTATGTCTCGGTTAGGTCTGGGTTTTGCCCTCATCTGGCTCGTACTTTCGCATTTTTCGCATACTTGTTGGCCAGATCCTGGCCTTTTTCTGGTTTGTATCACGTAGTAATGAGGTACCTCACTGAAACAGTCAATAAAAGCTGGTTCCGAATAGTATTTTCGAGGATAACTCTGGTTATGTCTGGGTTCGTTCTGGTATTTGCAATCATCTTGCTCATACTTTCGCTATTTTCGCATACTTGTTGGCCAGATGCTGGGTTTTTTCTGGTTTGGACCACGTAGTAATGAGGTACCTCACTGAAACAGTCAATAAAAGCTGGTTCCGATTAGTGTTTTAGAGGATAACGCCGGTTATATCTCGGTTAGGTCTGGGATTTGCACTCATCTGGTTCGTACCTTCGCATTTTTCGCATACTTGTTGGCCAGATCCTGGCCTTTTTCTGGTTTGTATCACGTAGTAATGTGGTACCACACCTGAAGAGTCAATTGAACCTGTTTGCGATTAATATTTTAGAGGATAACGCCGGTTATGTCTCGGTTAGGTCTGGGATTTGCCCTCATCTGGCTCGTACTTTCGCATTTTTCGCATACTTGTTGGCCAGATCCTGGCCTTTTTCTGGTTTGTATCACGTAGTAATGAGGTACCTCACTGAAACAGTCAATAAAAGCTGGTTCCGAATAGTATTTTAGAGGATAACTCTGGTTATGTCTGGGTTAGTTCTGGTATTTGCAATCATCTGGCTCATACTTTCGCGTTTTTCGCATATTTGTTGGCCAGGTCCTGGGTTTTTTCTGGTTTGGATCCCGTAGTAATGAGGTTCCACACCTGAGGAGTCAATTGAACCTGTTTGCGATTAATATTTTAGAGGATAACGCCGGTTATGTCTCGGTTAGGTCTGGGATTTGCCCTCATCTGGCTCGTACTTTCGCATTTTTCGCATACTTGTTGGCCAGATCCTGGGTTTTTTTCTGGTTTGGACCACGTAGTAATGAGGTACCTCACTGAAACAGTCAATAAAAGCTGGTTCCGATTAGTGTTTTAGAGGATAACGCCGGTTATATCTCGGTTAGGTCTGGGATTTGCACTCATCTGGTTCGTACCTTCGCATTTTTCGCATACTTGTTGGCCAGATCCTGGCCTTTTTCTGGTTTGTATCACGTAGTAATGTGGTACCACACTGAAACAGTCAATAGAAGCTGGTTCCGAATAGTATTTTAGAGGATAACGCTGGCTATGTCTGGGTTAGTTCTGGTATTTGCAATCATCTGGCTCATACTTTCGCGTTTTTCGCATATTTGTTGGCCAGATCCTGGGTTTTTTTCTGGTTCGGATCCCGTAGTAATGAGGTACCTCACTGAGACGGTCAATAAAAGCTGGTTCCGATTAGTGTTTTAGAGGATAACGCCGGTTATATCTCGGTTAGGTCTCGGATTTGCCCTCATCTGGCTCGTACCTTCGCATTTTTCCCATACTTGTTGGCCAGATCCGGGCCTTTTTCTGGCTTGGACCAAGTAGTAATGTGGGACCACACTGAAACAGTCAATTAAACCTGGTTGCGATTAATATTTTAGAGGATAACGCCGTTTATGTCTCGGTTAGGTCTGGGATTTGCCCTCATCTGGCTCGTACTTTCGCATTTTTCGCATACTTGTTGGCCAGATCCTGGCCTTTTTCTGGTTTGTATCACGTAGTAATGAAGTACCTTACTGAAACAGTCAATAAAAGCTGGTTGCGAATAGTATTTTAGAGGATAACTCTGGTTATGTCTGGGTTCGTTCTGGTATTTGCAATCATCTTGCTCATACTTTCGCTTTTTTCGCATACTTGTTAGCCAGATGCTGGATGTTTTCTGGTTTGGATCCCGTAATAATGACGTTCCACACCGAAGCAGTCAATTAAACCTGGTTTCGATTAATACTTTAGAGGATATTGCCGGTTATATCTCGGTTAGGTCTCGGATTTGCCCTCATCTGGCTCGTACCTTCGCATTTTTCGCATACTTGTTGGCCAGATCCTGGCCTTTTTCTGGCTTGGACCAAGTATTAATGTGGGACCACACTGAAACAGTCAATTAAACCTGGTTGCGATTAATATTTTAGAGGATAACGCCGTTTATGTCTCGGTTAGGTCTGGGATTTGCCCTCATCTGGCTCGTACTTTCGCATTTTTCGCATACTTGTTGGCCAGATCCTGGGTTTTTCCTGGTTTGTATCCCGTAATAATGACATTCCACACCGAAACAGTCAATTAAACCCGGTTTCGATTAATATTTTAGAGGATATTGCCGGTTATATCTCGGTTAGGTCTGGGATTTGCCCTCATCTGGCCCGTACTTTCGCATTTTTCGCATACTTGAATGGCCAGATCCTGTGTTCTTCTATTGTTAGGATCACGTAGTAATGTGGTACCACACTGAAACAGTCAATTAACCCTGGTAGCGACTAAAATTTTGCAGGATAACGCAGGTTATGTCTCGGTTAGTTCTGGGATTTGCCCTCATCTGGCCCGTACTTTCGCGTTTCTCGCATACTTGTTCGCAAGATCCTGGGCTTTTTCTGGTTTGTGTCACGTAGTAATGCGGTACCACTCCGAAACAGTCAATTAAACCTTGGTTGCGATTAATATTTTAGAGGATAATGCAGGTTATGTCTCGGTTAGGTCTGGTATTTGCAATCATCTTGCTTATACTTTCGCTTTCTTCGCATACTTGTTGGCCAGATGCTGGGTTTTTTCTGGTTTGGACCACGTAGTAATGAGGTAGCTCACTGAAACGGTCAATAAAAGCTGGTTCCGATTAGTGTTTTAGAGGATAACGCCGGTTATATCTCGGTTATGTCTCGGATTTGCCCTCATCTGGCTCGTACCTTCGCATTTTTCCCATACTTGTTGGCCAGATCCTGGCCTTTTTCTGGCTTGGACCAAGTAGTAATGTGGGACCACACTGAAACAGTCAATTAAACCTGGTTGCGATTAATATTTTTGAGGATAACTCTGGTTATGTCTGGGTTCGTTCTGGTATTTGCAATCACCTTGCTCATACTTTCGCTTTTTTCGCATACTTGTTGGCCAGATGCTGGGTTTTTTCTGGTTTGGACCACGTAGTAATGAGGTACCTCACTGAAACAGTCAATAAAAGCTGGTTCCGATTAGTGTTTTAGAGGATAACGCCGGTTATATCTCGGTTAGGTCTGGGATTTGCACTCATCTGGCTCGTTCCATCGCATTTTTCCCATACTTGTTGGCCAGATCCTGGCCTTTTTCTGGCTTGGACCAAGTAGTAATGTGGGACCACACTGAAACAGTCAATTAAACCTGGTTGCGATTAATATTTTAGAGGATAACGCCGTTTATGTCTCGGTTAGGTCTGGGATTTGCCCTCATCTGGCTCGTACTTTCGCATTTTTCGCATACTTGTTGGCCAGATCCTGGCCTTTTTCTGGTTTGTATCACGTAGTAATGAGGTACCTCACTGAAACAGTCAATAAAAGCTGGTTCCGAATAGTATTTTGCAGGATAACTCTGGTTATGTCTGGGTTCGTTCTGGTATTTGCAATCATCTTGCTCATACTTTCGCTTTTTTCGCATACTTGTTGGCCAGATGCTGGGTTTTTTCTGGTTTGGACCACGTAGTAATGAGGTACCTCACTGAAACAGTCAATAAAAGCTGGTTCCGATTAGTGTTTTAGAGGATAACGCCGGTTATATCTCGGTTAGGTCTGGGATTTGCACTCATCTGGTTCGTACCTTCGCATTTTTCGCATACTTGTTGGCCAGATCCTGGCCTTTTTCTGGTTTGTATCACGTAGTAATGTGGTACCACACCTGGAGAGTCAATTGAACCTGTTTGCGATTAATATTTTAGAGGATAACGCCGGTTATGTCTCGGTTAGGTCTGGGATTTGCCCTCATCTGGCTCGTACTTTCGCATTTTTCGCATACTTGTTGGCCAGATCCTGGCCTTTTTCTGGTTTGTATCACGTAGTAATGAGGTACCTCACTGAAACAGTCAATAAAAGCTGGTTCCGAATAGTATTTTACAGGATAACTCTGGTTATGTCTGGGTTCGTTCTGGTATTTGCAATCATGTGGCTCATACTTTCGCGTTTTTCGCATATTTGTAGGCCAGATCCTGGGTTTTTTCTGGTTTGGATTCCGTAGTAACGAGGTGCCACACCGAAACAGTCAATTAAACCTGGTTGCGATTAATATTTTAGAGGATGACGCCGGTTATGTCTCGGTTAGGGCTGAGATTTGCCCTCATCTGGCTCGTACTTTCGCATTTCTCGCATACTTGTTGGCCAGATGCTGGGTTTTTTCTGGTTTGGATCACGTAATAATGACGTTCCACACCGAAACAGTCAATTAAACCTGGTTTCTATTAATATTTTAGAGGATAACGCCGGTTTTGTCTCGGTTAGGTCAGGGATTTGCCCTCATCTGGCTCGTACCTTCGCATTTCTCGCATACTTGTTGGCCAGATCCTGGCATTTTTCTGGTTTGTATCACGTAGTAATGTGGTACCACACTGAAACAGTCAATAGAAGCTGGTTCCGAATAGTATTCTAGAGGATAACGCTGGCTATGTCTGGGTTAGTTCTGGTATTTGCAATCATCTTGCTCATACTTTCGCTTTTTTCGCATACTTGTTGGCCGGATGCTGGGTTTTTTCTGGTTTGGACAACGTAGTAATGAGGTACCTCACTGAAACAGTCAATAAAAGCTGGTTCCGATTAGAGTTTTAGAGGATAACGCTGGTTATGTCTGGGTTAGTTCTGGTATTTGCAATCATCTGGCTCATGCTTTGGCGTTTTTCTCATATTTGTTGGCCAGATCCTGGGTTTTTTCTGGTTTGGATTCCGTAGTAATGAGGTGCCACACCGAAACAGTCAATTAAACCTGGTTGCGAATAATATTTTAGAGGATAACGCAGGTTATGTCTCGGTTAGTTCTGGGATTTGCCGTCATCTGGCCCGTACTTTCGCGTTTCTCGCATACTTGTTCGCAAGATCCTGGGCTTTTTCTGGTTTGTGTCACGTAGTAATGCGGTACCACACCGAAACAGTCAATTAAACCTTGGTTGCGATAAATATTTTAGAGGATAACGCAGGTTATGTCTCGGTTAGGTCTGGGTTTTGCCCTCATCTGGCTCGTACTTTCGCATTTTTCGCATACTTGTTGGCCAGATCCTGGCCTTTTTCTGGTTTGTATCACGTAGTAATGTGGTACCACACTGAAACAGTCAATAGAAGCTGGTTCCGAATAGTATTTTAGAGGATAACGCTGGCTACGTCTGGGTTAGTTCTGGTATTTGCAATCGTCTGGCTCATACTTTCGCGTTTTTCGCATATTTGTTGGCCAGATCCTGGGTTTTTTCTGGTGTGGATCCCGTAGTAATGTGGTACCACACTGAAACAGTCAACAGAAACTGGTTCCGATTAGTGTTTTAGAGGATAACGCTGGTTATGTCTGGGTTAGTTCTGGTATTTGCAATCATCTTGCTCGTACTTTCGCTTTTTTCGCATAATTGTTGGCCAGATGCTGGGTTTTTTCTGGTTTGGACCACGTAGTAATGAGGTACCTCACTGAAACGGTCAATAAAAGCTGGTTCCGATTAGTGTTTTAGAGGATAACGCCGGTTATATCTCGGCTAGGTCTCGGATTTGCCCTCATCTGGCTCGTACCATCGCATTTTTCCCATACTTGTTGGCCAGATCCTGGCCATTTTCTGGCTTGGACCAAGTAGTAATGTGGGACCACACTGAAACAGTCAATTAAACCTGGTTGCGATTAATATTTTAGAGGATAACGCCGTTTATGTCTCGGTTAGGTCTGGGATTTGCCCTCATCTGGCTCGTACTTTCGCATTTTTCGCATACTTGTTGGCCAGATCCTGGCCTTTTTCTGGATTGTATCACGTAGTAATGAGGTACCTCACTGAAACAGTCAATAAAAGCTGGTTCCGAATAGTATTTTGGAGGATAACTCTGGTTATGTCTGGGTTCGTTCTGGTATTTGCAATCATCTTGCTCATACTTTCGCTTTTTTCGCATACTTGTTGGCCAGATGCTGGGTTTTTTCTGGTTTGGACAACGTAGTAATGAGGTACCTCACTGAAACAGTCAATAAAAGCTGGTTCCGATTAGAGTTTTAGAGAATAACGCTGGTTATGTCTGGGTTAGTTCTGGTATTTGCAATCATCTGGCTCATGCTTTCGCGTTTTTCTCATATTTGTTGGCCAGATCCTGGGTTTTTTCTGGTTTGGATTCCGTAGTAATGAGGTGCCACACCGAAACAGTCAATTAAACCTGGTTGCGAATAATATTTTAGAGGATAACGCCGGTTATGTCTCGGTTAGGGCTGGGATTTGCCCTCATCTGGCTCGTACCAATCGCATTTCTCGCATACTTGTTGGCCAGATCCTGGGCTTTTTCTGGTTCGGATCACGTAGTAATGTGGTACCACACTGAGACAGTCAATAAAAGTTGGTCCCGATTAGTATTTTAGAGGATAACGCTGGTTATGTTTCGGTTAGGTCTGGGATTTGCCCTCATCTGGCTCGTACTTTCGCATTTTTCGCATACTTGTTGGCCAGATCCTGGGTTTTTTTCTGGTTTGGACCACGTAGTAATGAGGTACCTCACTGCAACAGTCAATAAAAGCTGGTTCCGATTAGTGTTTTAGAGGATAACGCCGGTTATATCTCGGTTAGGTCTGGGATTTGCACTCATCTGGTTCGTACCTTCGCATTTTTCGCATACTTGTTGGCCAGATCCTGGCCTTTTTCTGGTTTGTATCACGTAGTAATGTGGTACCACACTGAAACAGTCAATAGAAGCTGGTTCCGAATAGTATTTTAGAGGATAACGCTGGCTATGTCTGGGTTAGTTCTGGTATTTGCAATCATCTGGCTCATACTTTCGCGTTTTTCGCATATTTATTGGCCAGATCCTGGGTTTTTTCTGGTTCGGATCCCGTAGTAATGAGGAACCTCACTGAGACGGTCAATAAAAGCTGGTTCCGATTAGTGTTTTAGAGGATAACGCCGGTTATATCTCGGTTAGGTCTCGGATTTGCCCTCATCTGGCTCGTACCTTCGCATATTTCCCGTACTTGTTGGCCAGATCCGGGCCTTTTTCTGGCTCGGACCAAGTAGTAATGTGGGACCACACTGAAACAGTCAATTAAACCTGGTTGCGATTAATATTTTAGAGGATAACGCCGTTTATGTCTCGGTTAGGTCTGGGATTTGCCCTCATCTGGCTCGTACTTTCGCATTTTTCGCATACTTGTTGGCCAGATCCTGGCCTTTTTCTGGTTTGTATCACGTAGTAATGAGGTACCTTACTGAAACAGTCAATAAAAGCTGGTTGCGAATAGTATTTTACAGGATAACTCTGGTTATGTCTGGGTTCGTTCTGGTATTTGCAATCATCTTGCTCATACTTTCGCTTTTTTCGCATACTTGTTAGCCAGATGCTGGATTTTTTCTGGTTTGGATCCCGTAATAATGACGTTCCACACCGAAGCAGTCAATTAAACCTGGTTTCGATTAATACTTTAGAGGATATTGCCGGTTATATCTCGGTTAGGTCTGGGATTTGCCCTCATCTGGCTCGTACTTTCGCATTTTTCGCATACTTGTTGGCCAGATCCTGGCCTTTTTCTGGCTTGGACCAAGTATTAATGTGGGACCACACTGAAACAGTCAATTAAACCTGGTTGCGATTAATATTTTAGAGGATAACGCCGTTTATGTCTCGGTTAGGTCTGGGATTTGCCCTCATCTGGCTCGTACTTTCGCATTTTTCGCATACTTGTTGGCCAGATCCTGGGTTTTTCCTGGTTTGTATCCCGTAATAATGACATTCCACACCGAAACAGTCAATTAAACCCGGTTTCGATTAATATTTTAGAGGATATTGCCGGTTATATCTCGGTTAGGTCTGGGATTTGCCCTCATCTGGCCCATACTTTCGCATTTTTCGCATACTTGAATGGCCAGATCCTGTGTTCTTCTATTGTTAGGATCACGTAGTAATGTGGTACCACACTGAAACAGTCAATTAAACCTGGTAGCGACTAAAATTTTACAGGATAACGCAGGTTATGTCTCGGTTAGTTCTGGGATTTGCCCTCATCTGGCCCGTACTTTCGCGTTTCTCGCATACTTGTTCGCAAGATCCTGGGCTTTTTCTGGTTTGTATCACGTAGTAATGCGGTACCACACCGAAACAGTCAATTAAACCTTGGTTGCGACTAATATTTTAGAGGATAATGCAGGTTATGTCTCGGTTAGGTCTGGTATTTGCAATCATCTTGCTTATACTTTCGCTTTCTTCGCATACTTGTTGGCCAGATGCTGGGTTTTTTCTGGTTTGGACCACGTAGCAATGAGGTAGCTCACTGAAACGGTCAATAAAAGCTGATTCCGATTAGTGTTTTAGAGGATAACGCCGGTTATATCTCGGTTATGTCTCGGATTTGCCCTCATCTGGCTCGTACCTTCGCATTTTTCCCATACTTGTTGGCCAGATCCTGGCCTTTTTCTGGCTTGGACCAAGTAGTAATGTGGGACCACACTGAAACAGTCAATTAAACCTGGTTGCGATTAATATTTTTGAGGATAACGCCGTTTATGTCTCGGTTAGGTCTGGGATTTGCCCTCATCTGGCTCGTACTTTCGCATTTTTCGCATACTTGTTGGCCAGATGCTGGGTTTTTTCTGGTTTGGACCACGTAGTAATGAGGTACCTCACTGAAACAGTCAATCAAAGCTGGTTCCGATTAGTGTTTTACAGGATAACGCCGGTTATATCTCGGTTAGGTCTGGGATTTGCACTCATCTGGTTCGTACCTTCGCATTTTTCGCATACTTGTTGGCCAGATCCTGGCCTTTTTCTGGTTTGTATCACGTAGTAATGTGGTACCACACCTGGAGAGTCAATTGAACCTGTTTGCGATTAATATTTTAGAGGATAACGCCGGTTATGTCTCGGTTAGGTCTGGGATTTGCCCTCATCTGGCTCGTACTTTCGCATTTTTCGCATACTTGTTGGCCAGATCCTGGCCTTTTTCTGGTTTGTATCACGTAGTAATGAGGTACCTCACTGAAACAGTCAATAAAAGCTGGTTCCGAATAGTATTTTACAGGATAACTCTGGTTATGTCTTGGTTCGTTCTGGTATTTGCAATCATGTGTCTCATACTTTCGCGTTTTTCGCATATTTGTAGGCCAGATCCTGGGTTTTTTCTGGTTTGGATTCCGTAGTAATGAGGAGCCACACCGAAACAGTCAATTAAACCTGGTTGCGATTAATATTTTAGAGGATGACGCCGGTTATGTCTCGGTTAGGGCTGAGATTTGCCCTCATCTGGCTCGTACTTTCGCATTTCTCGCATACTTGTTGGCCAGATGCTGGGTTTTTTCTGGTGTGGATCACGTAATAATGACGTTCCACACCGAAACAGTCAATTAAACCTGGTTTCTATTAATATTTTAGAGGATAACGCCGGTTTTGTCTCGGTTAGGTCAGGGATTTGCCCTCATCTGGCTCGTACTTTCGCATTTCTCGCATACTTGTTGGCCAGATCCTGGCATTTTTCTGGTTTGTATCACGTAGTAATGTGGTACCACACTGAAACAGTCAATAGAAGCTGGTTCCGAATAGTATTCTAGAGGATAACGCTGGCTATGTCTGGGTTAGTTCTGGTATTTGCAATCATCTTGCTCATACTTTCGCTTTTTTCGCATACTTGTTGGCCGGATGCTGGGTTTTTTCTGGTTTGGACAACGTAGTAATGAGGTACCTCACTGAAACAGTCAATAAAAGCTGGTTCCGATTAGAGTTTTAGAGGATAACGCTGGTTATGTCTGGGTTAGTTCTGGTATTTGCAATCATCTGGCTCATGCTTTGGCGTTTTTCTCATATTTGTTGGCCAGATCCTGGGTTTTTTCTGGTTTGGATTCCGTAGTAATGAGGTGCCACACCGAAACAGTCAATTAAACCTGGTTGCGAATAATATTTTAGAGGATAACGCAGGTTATGTCTCGGTTAGTTCTGGGATTTGCCGTCATCTGGCCCGTACTTTCGCGTTTTTTGCATATTTGTTGGCCAGATCCTGGCCTTTTTCAGGTTTGTATCACGATGTAATGCGGTACTACACCGAAACTGTCAATTAAATCTGGTTGCGATTAATATTCTAGAGGATAACGCTGGTAATGTCTCGGTTAGGTCAGGGATTTGCCCTCATCTGGCTCGTACTTTCACATTTTTCGCATACTAGTTGGCCAGATCCTGGGCTTTTTCTGGTTTGGATCACGCAGTAATGTGGTACCACACTGAAACAGTCAATAAAAGCTGGTTCTGATTAGTGTTTTAGAGGATAACGCTGGTTATGTCTGGGTTAGTTCTGGTATTTGCAATCATCTTGCTCATACTTTCGCTTTTTTCGCATACTTGTTGGCCAGATGCTGGGTTTCTTCTAGTTTGGACCACGTAGTAATGAGGTACCTCACTGAAACAGTCAATAAAAGCTGGTTCTGATTAGTGTTTTAGAGGATAACGCTGCTTATGTCTGGGTTAGTTCTGGTATTTGCAATCATCTTGCTCATACTTTCGCATTTCTCGCATACCTGTTGGCCAGATCCTGGCCTTTTTCTGGTTTGTATCACGTAGTAATGTGGTACCACACTGAAACAGTCAATAGAAGCTGGTTCCGAATAGTATTCTAGAGGATAACGCTGGCTATGTCTGGGTTGGTTCTGGTATTTGCAATCATCTTGCTCATACTTTCGCTTTTTTCGCATACTTGTTGGCCAGATGCTGGGTTTTTTCTGGTTTGGACAACGTAGTAATGAGGTACCTCACTGAAACAGTCAATAAAAGCTGGTTCCGATTAGAGTTTAGAGGATAATGCTGGTTATGTCTGGGTTAGTTCTGGTATTTGCAATCATCTGGCTCATGCTTTCGCGTTTTTCTCATATTTGTTGGCCAGATCCTGGGTTTTTTCTGGTTTGGATTCCGTAGTAATGAGGTGCCACACCGAAACAGTCAATTAAACCTGGTTGCGAATAATATTTTAGAGGATAACGCCGGTTATGTCTCGGTTAGGGCTGGGATTTGCCCTCATCTGGCTCGTACCAATCGCATTTCTCGCATACTTGTTGGCCAGATCCAGGGCTTTTTCTGGTTCGGATCACGTAGTAATGTGGTACCACACTGAGACAGTCAATTAAAGGTGGTCCCGATTAGTATTTTAGAGCTGGTTATGTTTCGGTTAGGTCTGGGATTTGCCCTCATCTGGCTCGTACTTTCGCATTTTTCGCATACTTGTTGGCCAGATCCTGGGCTTTTTCTGGTTTGTATCATGTAGTAATGTGGTACCACACTGAAACAGTCAATAGAAGCTGGTTACGAATAGTATTTTAGAGGATAACGCCGGTTATATCTCGGTTAGGTCTGGGATTTGCCCTCATCTGGCTCGTACCTTCGCATTTTTCGCGTACTTGTTGGCCAGATCCTGGCCTTTTTCTGGCTCGGACCACGTAGTAGTGTGGTACCACACCGAAACAGGGTATTAATCCCGGTTGCAATTAATATTTTAGAGGATAACGCCGGTTATGTCTCGGTTAGGGCTTGGATTTGCCCTCATCTGGCTCGTACTTTCGCATTTCTCGCATACTTGATGGCCAGATCCTGGGCTTTTTCTGGTTTGGGTCACGTAGTAATGTGGTACCACACTGAAACAGTCAATAAAAGCTGGACCCGAATAGTATTTTAGAGGATAACGCTGGCTATGTCTGGGTTAGTTCTGGTATTTGCAATCATCTGGCTCATACTTTCGCGTTTTTCGCATATTTGTTGGCCAGATCCTGGGTTTTTTCTGGTTAGGATCCCGTAGTAACGAGGTTCCACACCGAAACAGTCAATTAAACCTGGTTGCGATTAATATTTTAGAGGATAACGCCGGTTATGTCTCGGTTAGGTCTGGGATTTGCCCTCATCTGGCTCGTACCTGCGCATTTTTCGCATACTTGTTGTCCATATCCTGGCCTTATTCTGCTTTGTATCACGTAGTAATGTGGTACCACACTGAAACAGTCAATAGAAGCTGGTTCCGAATAGTATTTTAGAGGATAACGCTGGCTATGTCTGGGTTAGTTCTGGTATTTGCAATCATCTGGCTCATACTTTCGCGTTTTTCGCATATTTGTTGGCAAGATCCTGGGTTTTTTCTGGTTTGGATCCCGTAGTAATGAGGTTCCACACCGAAACAGTCAATTAAACCTGGTTGCGATTAATATTTTAGAGGATAACGCCGGTTATGTCTCGGTTAGGTCTGGGATTTGCCCTCATCTGGCTCGTACTTTCGCATTTTTCGCATACTTGTTGGCCAGATCCTGGGCTTTTTCTGGTTTGGATCACGCAGTAATGTGGTACCACACTGAAACAGTCAATAAAAGCTGGTTCCGATTAGTGTTTTAGAGGATAACGCTGGTTATGTCTGGGTTAGTTCTGGTATTTGCAATCATCTTGCTCATACTTTCGCTTTTTTCGCATACTTGTTGGCCAGATGCTGGGTTTCTTCTAGTTTGGACCACGTAGTAATGAGGTACCTCATTGAAACAGTCAATAAAAGCTGGTTCTGATTAGTGTTTTAGAGGATAACGCTGCTTATGTCTGGGTTAGTTCTGGTATTTGCAATCATCTTGCTCATACTTTCGCATTTCTCGCATACTTGTTGGCCAGATCCTGGCCTTTTTCTGGTTTGTATCACGTAGTAATGTGGTACCACACTGAAACAGTCAATAGAAGCTGGTTCCGAATAGTATTCTAGAGGATAACGCTGGCTATGTCTGGGTTAGTTCTGGTATTTGCAATCATCTTGCTCATACTTTCGCTTTTTTCGCATACTTGTTGGCCAGATGCTGGGTTTTTCTGGTTTGGACAACGTAGTAATGAGGTACCTCACTGAAACAGTCAATAAAAGCTGGTTCCGATTAGAGTTTTAGAGGATAACGCTGGTTATGTCTGGGATAGTTCTGGTATTTGCAATCATCTGGCTCATGCTTTCGCGTTTTTCTCATATTTGTTGGCCAGATCCTGGGTTTTTTCTGGTTTGGATTCCGTAGTAATGAGGTGCCACACCGAAACAGTCAATTAAACCTGGTTGCGAATAATATTTTAGAGGATAACGCCGGTTATGTCTCGGTTAGGGCTGGGATTTGCCCTCATCTGGCTCGTACCAATCGCATTTCTCGCATACTTGTTGGCCAGATCCTGGGCTTTTTCTGGTTCGGATCACGTAGTAATGTGGTACCACACTGAGACAGTCAATAAAAGTTGGTCCCGATTAGTATTTTAGAGGATAACGCTGGTTATGTTTCGGTTAGGTCTGGGATTTGCCCTCATCTGGCTCGTACTTTCGCATTTTTCGCATACTTGTTGGCCAGATCCTGGGTTTTTCCTGGTTTGGATCCCGTAATAATGACATTCCACACCGAAACAGTCAATTAAACCTGGTTGCGATTAATATTTTAGAGGATAACGCCGGTTATGTCTCGGTTAGGTCTGGGATTTGCCCTCATCTGGCTCGTACATTCGCATTTTTCGCATACTTGTTGGCCAGATCCTGGGTTTCTTCTGGTTTGGATCCCGTAATAATGACATTCCACACCCAAACAGTCAATTAATCCTGGTTTCTATTAATATTTTAGAGGATATTGCCGGTTATATCTCGGTTAGGTCTGGGATTTGCCCTCATCTGGCCCGTACTTTCGCATTTTTCGCATACTTGAATGGCCAGATCCTGTGTTCTTCTATTGTTAGGATCACGTAGTAATGTGGTACCACACTGAAACAGTCAATAGAAGCTGGTTCCGAATAGTATTTTAGAGGATAACGCTGGCTATGTCTGGGTTAGTAATGGTATTTGCAATCATCTGGCTCATACTTTCGCGTTTTTCGCATATATGTTGGCCAGATCCTGGGTTTTTTCTGGTTAGGATCCCGTAGTAATGAGGTTCCACACCGAAACAGTCAATTAAACCTGGTTGCGATTAATATTTTAGAGGATAACGCCGGTTATGTCTCGGTTAGGTCTGGGATTTGCCCTCATCTGGCTCGTACTTTCGCATTTTTCGCATACTTGTTGGCCAGATCCTGGGCTTTTTCTGGTTTGGATCACGCAGTAATGTGGTACCACACTGAAACAGTCAATAAAAGCTGGTTCCGATTAGTGTTTTAGAGGATAACGCTGGTTATGTCTGGGTTAGTTCTGGTATTTGCAATCATCTTGCTCATACTTTCGCTTTTTTCGCATACTTGTTGGCCAGATGCTGGGTTTCTTCTAGTTTGGACCACGTAGTAATGAGGTACCTCACTGAAACAGTCAATAAAAGCTGGTTCCGATTAGTGTTTTAGAGGATAACGCTGGTTATGTCTGGGTTAGTTCTGGTATTTGCAATCATCTTGCTCATACTTTCGCATTTCTCGCATACTTGTTGGCGAGATCCTGGCCTTTTTCTGGTTTGTATCACGTAGTAATGTGGTACCACACTGAAACAGTCAATAGAAGCTGGTTCCGAATAGTATTCTAGAGGATAACGCTGGCTATGTCTGGGTTAGTTCTGGTATTTGCAATCATCTTGCTCATACTTTCGCTTTTTTCGCATACTTGTTGGCCAGATGCTGGGTTTTTTCTGGTTTGGACAACGTAGTAATGAGGTACCTCACTGAAACAGTCAATAAAAGCTGGTTCCGATTAGAGTTTAGAGGATAACGCTGGTTATGTCTGGGTTAGTTCTGGTATTTGCAATCATCTGGCTCATGCTTTCGCGTTTTTCTCATATTTGTTGGCCAGATCCTGGGTTTTTTCTGGTTTGGATTCCGTAGTAATGAGGTGCCACACCGAAACAGTCAATTAAACCTGGTTGCGAATAATATTTTAGAGGATAACGCCGGTTATGTCTCGGTTAGGGCTGGGATTTGCCTTCATCTGGCTCGTACCAATCGCATTTCTCGCATACTTGTTGGCCAGATCCTGGGCTTTTTCTGGTTCGGATCACGTAGTAATGTGGTACCACACTGAGACAGTCAATAAAAGTTGGTCCCGATTAGTATTTTAGAGGATAACGCTGGTTATGTTTCGGTTAGGTCTGGGATTTGCCCTCATCTGGCTCGTACTTTCGCATTTTTCGCATACTTGTTGGCCAGATCCTGGGTTTTTCCTGGTTTGGATCCCGTAATAATGACATTCCACACCGAAACAGTCAATTAAACCTGGTTTCTATTAATATTTTAGAGGATATTGCCGGTTATATCTGGGTTAGGTCTGGGATTTGCCCTCATCTGGCCCGTACTTTCGCATTTTTCGCATACTTGAATAGCCAGATCCTGTGTTCTTCTATTGTTAGGATCCCGTAGTAATGAGGTTCCACACCGAAACAGTCAATTAAACCTGGTTGCGATTAATATTTTAGAGGATAACGCCGGTTATGTCTCGGTTAGGTCTGGGATTTGCCCTCATCTGGCTCGTACATTCGCATTTTTCGCATACTTGTTGGCCAGATCCTGGGTTTCTTCTGGTTTGGATAACGTAGTAATGTGGGACCACACTGAAACAGTCAATTAAACCTGGTTTCGATTAATATTTTAGAGGATAACTCCGGTTATGTCTCGGTTAGGTCTGGGTTTTGCCCTCATCTGGCTCGTACTTTCGCATTTTTCGCATACTTGTTGGCCAGATCCTGGGCTTTTTCTGGTTTGTATCACGTAGTAATGTGGTACCACACTGAAACAGTCAATAGAAGCTGGTTACGAATAGTATTTTAGAGGATAACGCCGGTTATATCTCGGTTAGGTCTGGGATTTGCCCTCATCTGGCTCGTACCTTCGCATTTTTCGCGTACTTGTTGGCCAGATCCTGGCCTTTTTCTGGCTCGGACCACGTAGTAGTGTGGTACCACACCGAAACAGGGTATTAATCCCGGTTGCAATTAATATTTTAGAGGATAACGCCGGTTATGTCTCGGTTAGGGCTTGGATTTGCCCTCATCTGGCTCGTACTTTCGCATTTCTCGCATACTTGATGGCCAGATCCTGGGCTTTTTCTGGTTTGGGTCACGTAGTAATGTGGTACCACACTGAAACAGTCAATAAAAGCTGGACCCGAATAGTATTTTAGAGGATAACGCTGGCTATGTCTGGGTTAGTTCTGGTATTTGCAATCATCTGGCTCATACTTTCGCGTTTTTCGCATATTTGTTGGCCAGATCCTGGGTTTTTTCTGGTTAGGATCCCGTAGTAACGAGGTTCCACACCGAAACAGTCAATTAAACCTGGTTGCGATTAATATTTTAGAGGATAACGCCAGTTATGTCTCGGTTAGGTCTGGGATTTGCCCTCATCTGGCTCGTACCTGCGCATTTTTCGCATACTTGTTGTCCATATCCTGGCCTTATTCTGGTTTGTATCACGTAGTAATGTGGTACCACACTGAAACAGTCAATAGAAGCTGGTTCCGAATAGTATTTTAGAGGATAACGCTGGCTATGTCTGGGTTAGTTCTGGTATTTGCAATCATCTGGCTCATACTTTCGCGTTTTTCGCATATTTGTTGGCAAGATCCTGGGTTTTTTCTGGTTTGGATCCCGTAGTAATGAGGTTCCACACCGAAACAGTCAATTAAACCTGGTTGCGATTAATATTTTAGAGGATAACGCCGGTTATGTCTCGGTTAGGTCTGGGATTTGCCCTCATCTGGCTCGTACTTTCGCATTTTTCGCATACTTGTTGGCCAGATCCTGGGCTTTTTCTGGTTTGGATCACGCAGTAATGTGGTACCACACTGAAACAGTCAATAAAAGCTGGTTCCGATTAGTGTTTTAGAGGATAACGCTGGTTATGTCTGGGTTAGTTCTGGTATTTGCAATCATCTTGCTCATACTTTCGCTTTTTTCGCATACTTGTTGGCCAGATGCTGGGTTTCTTCTAGTTTGGACCACGTAGTAATGAGGTACCTCATTGAAACAGTCAATAAAAGCTGGTTCTGATTAGTGTTTTAGAGGATAACGCTGCTTATGTCTGGGTTAGTTCTGGTATTTGCAATCATCTTGCTCATACTTTCGCATTTCTCGCATACTTGTTGGCCAGATCCTGGCCTTTTTCTGGTTTGTATCACGTAGTAATGTGGTACCACACTGAAACAGTCAATAGAAGCTGGTTCCGAATAGTATTCTAGAGGATAACGCTGGCTATGTCTGGGTTAGTTCTGGTATTTGCAATCATCTTGCTCATACTTTCGCTTTTTTCGCATACTTGTTGGCCAGATGCTGGGTTTTTCTGGTTGGGACAACGTAGTAATGAGGTACCTCACTGAAACAGTCAATAAAAGCTGGTTCCGATTAGAGTTTTAGAGGATAACGCTGGTTATGTCTGGGATAGTTCTGGTATTTGCAATCATCTGGCTCATGCTTTCGCGTTTTTCTCATATTTGTTGGCCAGATCCTGGGTTTTTTCTGGTTTGGATTCCGTAGTAATGAGGTGCCACACCGAAACAGTCAATTAAACCTGGTTGCGAATAATATTTTAGAGGGTAACGCCGGTTATGTCTCGGTTAGGGCTGGGATTTGCCTTCATCTGGCTCGTACCAATCGCATTTCTCGCATACTTGTTGGCCAGATCCTGGGCTTTTTCTGGTTCGGATCACGTAGTAATGTGGTACCACACTGAGACAGTCAATAAAAGTTGGTCCCGATTAGTATTTTAGAGGATAACGCTGGTTATGTTTCGGTTAGGTCTGGGATTTGCCCTCATCTGGCTCGTACTTTCGCATTTTTCGCATACTTGTTGGCCAGATCCTGGGTTTTTCCTGGTTTGGATCCCGTAATAATGACATTCCACACCGAAACAGTCAATTAAACCTGGTTTCTATTAATATTTTAGAGGATATTGCCGGTTATATCTCGGTTAGTTCTGGGATTTGCCCTCATCTGGCCCGTACTTTCGCATTTTTCGCATACTTGAATGGCCAGATACTGTGTTCTTCTATTGTTAGGATCACGTAGTAATGTGGTACCACACTGAAACAGTCAATAAAAGCTGGTTCCGAATAGTATTTTAGAGGATAACGCTAGCTATGTCTGGGTTAGTAATGGTATTTGCAATCATCTGGCTCATACTCTCGCGTTTTTCGCATATATGTTGGCCAGATCCTGGGTTTTTTCTGGTTAGGATCCCGTAGTAATGAGGTTCCACACCGAAACAGTCAATTAAACCTGGTTGCGATTAATATTTTAGAGGATAACGCCGGTTATGCCTCGGTTAGGTCTGGGATTTGCCCTCATCTGGCTCGTACATTCGCATTTTTCGCATACTTGTTGGCCAGATCCTGGGTTTCTTCTGGTTTGGATAACGTAGTAATGTGGGACCACACTGAAACAATCAATTAAACCTGGTTTCGATTAATATTTTAGAGGATAACTCCGGTTATTTCTCGGTTACGTCTGGGATTTGCCCTCATCTGTCTCGTACTTTCGCATTTTTCGCATACTTGTTGGCCAGATCCTGGCCTTTTTCTGGCTTGGACCAAGTAGTAATGTGGGACCACACTGAAACAGTCAATTAAACCTGGTTGCGATTAATATTTTAGAGGATAACGCCGGTTATGTCTCGGTTAGGTCTGGGATTTGTCCTCATCTGGCTCGTACATTCGCATTTTTCGCATACTTGTTGGCCAGATCCTGGGTTTCTTCTGGTTTGGATAACGTAGTAATGAGGGACCACACTGAAACAGTCAATTAAACCTGGTTTCGATTAATATTTTAGAGGATAACGCCGGTTATGTCTCGGTTAGGTCTGGGATTTGTCCTCATCTGGCTCGTACATTCGCATTTTTCGCATACTTGTTGGCCAGATCCTGGGTTTCTTCTGGTTTGGATAAGGTAGTAATGTGGGACCACACTGAAACAGTCAATTAAACCTGGTTTCGATTAATATTTTAGAGGATAACGCGGGTTATGTCTCGGTTAGGTCTGGGTTTTGCCCACATCTGGCTCGTACTTTCGCATTTTTCGCATACTTGTTGGCCAGATCCTAGGCTTTTTGCTGATTTGGATCACGTAGTAATGTGGTACCACACTGAAACAGTCAATAGAAGCTGGTTCCGAATAGTATTTTGGAGGATAACGCCGGTTATATCTCGGTTAGGTCTGGGATTTGCCCTCATCTGGCTCGTACCTTCGCATTTTTCGCGTACTTGTTGGCCAGATCCTGGCCTTTTTCTGGCGCGGACCACGTAGTAATGTGGTACCACACCGAAACAGGGTATTAATCCCGGTTGCAATTAATATTTTAGAGGATAACGCCGGTTATGTCTTGGTTAGGGCTGGGATTTGCCCTCATCTGGCTCGTACTTTCGCATTTCTCGCATACTTGTTGGCCAGATCCTGGGCTTTTTCTGGTTTGGGTCACGTAGTAATGTGGTACCACACTGAAACAGTCAATAAAAGCTGGACCCGAATAGTATTTTAGAGGATAACGCTGGCTATGTCTGGGTTAGTTCTGGTATTTGCAATCATCTGGCTCATACTTTCGCGTTTTTCGCATATTTGTTGGCCAGATCCTGGGTTTTTTCTGGTTAGGATCCCGTAGTAACGAGGTTCCACACCGAAACAGTCAATTAAACCTGGTTGCGATTAATATTTTAGAGGATAACGCCAGTTATGTCTCGGTTAGGTCTGGGATTTGCCCTCATCTGGCTCGTACCTGCGCATTTTTCGCATACTTGTTGTCCATATCCTGGCCTTATTCTGGTTTGTATCACGTAGTAATGTGGTACCACACTGAAACAGTCAATAGAAGCTGGTTCCGAATAGTATTTTAGAGGATAACGCTGGCTATGTCTGGGTTAGTTCTGGTATTTGCAATCATCTGGCTCATACTTTCGCGTTTTTCGCATATTTGTTGGCAAGATCCTGGGTTTTTTCTGGTTTGGATCCCGTAGTAATGAGGTTCCACACCGAAACAGTCAATTAAACCTGGTTGCGATTAATATTTTAGTGGATAACGCCGGTTATGTCTCGGTTAGGTCTGGGATTTGCCCTCATCTGGCTCGTACTTTCGCATTTTTCGCATACTTGTTGGCCAGATCCTGGGCTTTTTCTGGTTTGGATCACGCAGTAATGTGGTACCACACTGAAACAGTCAATAAAAGCTGGTTCCGATTAGTGTTTTAGAGGATAACGCTGGTTATGTCTGGGTTAGTTCTGGTATTTGCAATCATCTTGCTCATACTTTCGCTTTTTTCGCATACTTGTTGGCCAGATGCTGGGTTTCTTCTAGTTTGGACCACGTAGTAATGAGGTACCTCATTGAAACAGTCAATAAAAGCTGGTTCTGATTAGTGTTTTAGAGGATAACGCTGCTTATGTCTGGGTTAGTTCTGGTATTTGCAATCATCTTGCTCATACTTTCGCATTTCTCGCATACTTGTTGGCCAGATCCTGGCCTTTTTCTGGTTTGTATCACGTAGTAATGTGGTACCACACTGAAACAGTCAATAGAAGCTGGTTCCGAATAGTATTCTAGAGGATAACGCTGGCTATGTCTGGGTTAGTTCTGGTATTTGCAATCATCTTGCTCATACTTTCGCTTTTTTCGCATACTTGTTGGCCAGATGCTGGGTTTTTCTGGTTTGGACAACGTAGTAATGAGGTACCTCACTGAAACAGTCAATAAAAGCTGGTTCCGATTAGAGTTTTAGAGGATAACGCTGGTTATGTCTGGGATAGTTCTGGTATTTGCAATCATCTGGCTCATGCTTTCGCGTTTTTCTCATATTTGTTGGCCAGATCCTGGGTTTTTTCTGGTTTGGATTCCGTAGTAATGAGGTGCCACACCGAAACAGTCAATTAAACCTGGTTGCGAATAATATTTTAGAGGATAACGCCGGTTATGTCTCGGTTAGGGCTGGGATTTGCCTTCATCTGGCTCGTACCAATCGCATTTCTCGCATACTTGTTGGCCAGATCCTGGGCTTTTTCTGGTTCGGATCACGTAGTAATGTGGTACCACACTGAGACAGTCAATAAAAGTTGGTCCCGATTAGTATTTTAGAGGATAACGCTGGTTATGTTTCGGTTAGGTCTGGGATTTGCCCTCATCTGGCTCGTACTTTCGCATTTTTCGCATACTTGTTGGCCAGATCCTGGGTTTTTCCTGGTTTGGACCACGTAGTAATGAGGTACCTCACTGAAACGGTCAATAAAAGCTGGTTCCGATTAGTGTTTTAGAGGATAACGCTGGTTATGTCTGGGTTAGTTCTGGTATTCGCAATCATCTGGCTCATACTTTCGCTTTTTTCGCATACTTGTTTGCCAGATGCTGGGTTTTTTCTGGTTAGGAGTCCGTAGTAATGCGGTACTACACCGAAACAGTCAATTAAACCTGGTTGCGATTAATATTTTAGAGGATAACGCTGGTTATGTCTCGGTTAGGTCTGGGATTTGCCCTCACCTGGCCCGTAGTTTCGCATTTTTGCATTCTTGTTGGCCAGATCCTAGGCTTTTTGCTGATTTGGATCACGTAGTAATGTGGTACCACACTGAAACAGTCAATAGAAGCTGGTTCCGAATAGTATTTTAGAGGATAACGCTGGCTATGTCTGGGTTAGTTCTGGTATTTGCAATCATCTGGCTCATACTTTCGCGTTTTTCGCATATTTGTTGGGAAGATCCTGGGTTTTTTCTGGTTTGGATCCCGTAGTAATGAGGTTCCACACCGAAACAGTCAATTAAACCTGGTTGCGATTAATATTTTAGAGGATAACGCCGGTTATGTCTTGGTTAGGTCTGGGATTTGCCCTCATCTGGCTCGTACTTTCGCATTTTTCGCATACTTGTTGGCCAGATCCTGGGCTTTTTCTGGTTTGTATCACGTAGTAATGTGGTACCACACTGAAACAGTCAATAGAAGCTAGTTCCGAATAGTATTTTAGAGGACAACGCTGGTTATGTCTCGGTTAGGTCTGGGATTGGCCCTCATCTGGCCCGTACTTTCGCATTTTTCGCATACTTGTTGGCCAGATCCTGGGCTTTTTCTGGTTTGGATCACGTAGTAATGTGGTACCACACTGAAACAGTCAATAGAAGCTAGTTCCGAATAGTATTTTAGAGGACAACGCTGGTTATGTCTCAGTTAGGTCTGGGATTGGCCCTCATCTGGCCCGTACTTTCGCATTTTTCGCATACTTGTTGGCCAGATCCTGGGTTTTTTCTGGTTTGGACCACGTAGTAATGTGGTACTACACTGAAACAGTCAATAGAAGCTGGTTCCGAATAGTATTTTAGAGGATAACGCTGGCTATGTCTGTGTTAGTTCTGGTATTTGCAATCATCTTGCTCATACGTTCGCTTTTTTCGCATACTTGTTGGCCAGATGCTGGGTTTTTTCTGGTTTGGATCACGTAATAATTACGTTCCACACCGAAACAGTCAATTAAACCTAGTTTCGATTAATATTTTAGAGGATATTGCCGGTTATATCTCGGTTAGGTCTGGGACTTGCCCTCATCTGGCTCGTACCTTCGCATTTCTCGCATACTTGTTGGCCAGATCCTCGCCTTTTTCTGGTTTGTATCACGTAGTAATGTGGTACTACACTGAAACAGTCAATAGAAGCTGGTTCCGATTAGTGTTTTAGAGGATAACGCTGGTTATGTCTGGGTTAGTTCTGGTATTTGCAATCATCTGGCTCATACTTTCGCGTTTTTCGCATATTTGTTGGGAAGATCCTGGGTTTTTTCTGGTTTGGATCACGTAATAATGACGTTCCACACCGAAACAGTCAATTAAACCTAGTTTCGATTAATATTTTAGAGGATATTGCCGGTTATATCTCGGTTAGGTCTGGGATTTGCCCTCATCTGGCTCGTACCTTCGCATTTCTCGCATACTTGTTGGCCAGATCCTGGCCTTGTTCTGGCTTGGACCAAGTAGTAATGTGGGACCACACTGAAACAGTCAATTAAACCTGGTTGCGATTAATATTTTAGAGGATAACGCTGGTTATGTCTCGGTTAGGTCTGGGATTTGCCCTCATCTGGCCCGTACTTTCGCATTTTTCGCATACTTGAATGGCCAGATCCTGTGTTTTTCTATTGTTAGGATCACGTAGTAATGTGGTACTACACCGAAACAGTCAATTGAACCTGGTTGCGATTAATATTTTAGAGGATAACGCCGGTTATGTCTCGGTTAGGTCTGGGATTTGCCCTCATCTGGCTCGTACTTTCGCAATTTTCGCATACTTATTGGCAAGATCCTGGCCTTTTTCTGGTTTGTATCACGTAGTAATGCGGTACTACACCGAAACAGTCAACTAAACCTGGTTGCGATTAATATTTTAGAGGATAACGCTGGTTATGTCTCGGTTAGGTCTGGGATTTGCCCTCACCTGGCCCGTAGTCTCGCATTTTTGCATTCTTGTTGGCCAGATCCTAGGTTTTTTGCTGATTTGGATCACGTAGTAATGTGGTACCACACTGAAACAGTCAATAGAAGCTGGTTCCGAATAGTATTTTAGAGGATAACGCTGGCTATGTGTGGGTTAGTTCTGGTATTTGCAATCATCTGGCCCATACTTTCGCGTTTTTCGCATATTTATTGGCCAGATCCTGGGTTTTTTCCGGTTAGGATCCCGTAGTAATGAGGTTCCACACCGAAACAGTCAATTAAACCTGGTTGCGATTAATATTTTAGAGGATAACGCTGGTTATGTCTCGGTTAGGTCTGGGATTTGCCCTCACCTGGCCCGTAGTTTCGCATTTTTGCATTCTTGTTGGCCAGATCCTAGGCTTTTTGCTGATTTGGATCACGTAGTAATGTGGTACCACACTGAAACAGTCAATAGAAGCTGGTTCCGAATAGTATTTTAGAGGATAACGCTGGCTATGTCTGGGTTAGTTCTGGTATTTGCAATCATCTGGCCCATACTTTCGCGTTTTTCGCATATTTGTTGGCCAGATGCTGGGTTTTTTCTGGTTTGGATCCCGTAATAATGACGTTCCACACCGAAACAGCCAATTAAACCTGGTTTCGATTAATATGTTAGAGGATAACGCCGGTTATATCTCGGGTAGATCCGGGATTTGCCCTCATCTGGCTCGTACCTGCGCATTTTTCGCATACTTGTTGGCCATATCCTGGCCTTATTCTGGTTTGTATCACGTAGTAATGTGGTACCACACTGAAACAGTCAATAGAAGCTGGTTCCGAATAGTATTTTAGAGGATAACGCTGGCTATGTCTGGGTTAGTTCTGGTATTTGCAATCATCTGGCTCATACTTTCGCGTTTTTCGCATATTTGTTGGGAAGATCCTGGGTTTTTTCTGGTTTGGATCCCGTAGTAATGAGGTTCCACACCGAAACAGTCAATTAAACCTGGTTGCGATTAATATTTTAGAGGATAACGCCGGTTATGTCTTGGTTAGGTCTGGGATTTGCCCTCATCTGGCTCGTACTTTCGCATTTCTCGCATACTTGTTGGCCAGATCCTGGGCTTTTTCTGGTTTGTATCACGTAGTAATGTGGTACCACACTGAAACAGTCAATAGAAGCTAGTTCCGAATAGTATTTTAGAGGACAACGCTGGTTATGTTTCGGTTAGGTCTGGGATTGGCCCTCATCTGGCCCGTACTTTCGCATTTTTCGCATACTTGTTGGCCAGATCCTGGGCTTTTTCTGGTTTGGATCACGTAGTAATGTGGTACCACACTGAAACAGTCAATAGAAGCTAGTTCCGAATAGTATTTTAGAGGACAACGCTGGTTATGTCTCGGTTAGGTCTGGGATTGGCCCTCATCTGGCCCGTACTTTCGCATTTTTCGCATACTTGTTGGCCAGATCCTGGGTTTTTTCTGGTTTGGACCACGTAGTAATGTGGTACTACACTGAAACAGTCAATAGAAGCTGGTTCCGAATAGTATTTTAGAGGATAACGCTGGCTATGTCTGGGTTAGTTCTGGTATTTGCAATCATCTTGCTCATCCGTTCGCTTTTTTCGCATACTTGTTGGCCAGATGCTGGGTTTTTTCTGGTTTGGATCACGTAATAATTACGCTCCACACCGAAACAGTCAATTAAACCTAGTTTCGATTAATATTTTAGTGGATATTGCCGGTTACATCTCGGTTAGGTCTGGGATTTGCCCTCATCTGGCTCGTACCTTCGCATTTCTCGCATACTTGTTGGCCAGATCCTGGCCTTGTTCTGGCTTGGACCAAGTAGTAATGTGGGACCACACTGAAACAGTCAATTAAACCTGGTTGCGATTAATATTTTAGAGGATAACGCTGGTTATGTCTCGGTTAGGTCTGGGATTTGCCCTCATCTGGCCCGTACTTTCGCATTTTTCGCATACTTGAATGGCCAGATCCTGTGTTTTTCTATTGTTAGGATCACGTAGTAATGTGGTACTACACCGAAACAGTCAATTGAACCTGGTTGCGATTAATATTTTAGAGGATAACGCCGGTTATGTCTCGGTTAGGTCTGGGATTTGCCCTCATCTGGCTCGTACTTTCGCAATTTTCGCATACTTATTGGCAAGATCCTGGCCTTTTTCTGGTTTGTATCACGTAGTAATGCGGTACTACACCGAAACAGTCAACTAAACCTGGTTGCGATTAATATTTTAGAGGATAACGCTGGTTATGGCTCGGTTAGGTCTGGGATTTGCCCTCACCTGGCCCGTAGTTTCGCATTTTTGCATTCTTGTTGGCCAGATCCTAGGTTTTTTGCTGATTTGGATCACGTAGTAATGTGGTACCACACTGAAACAGTCAATAGAAGCTGGTTCCGAATAGTATTTTAGAGGATAACGCTGGCTATGTCTGGGTTAGTTCTGGTATTTGCAATCATCTGGCCCATACTTTCGGGTTTTTCGCATATTTATTGGCCAGATCCTGGGTTTTTTCTGGTTAGGATCCCGTAGTAATGAGGTTCCACACCGAAACAGTCAATTAAACCTGGTTGCGATTAATATTTTAGAGGATAACGCCGGTTATATCTCGGTTAGGTCTGGGATTTGCCCTCATCTGGCCCGTACTTTCGCATTTTTGCATTCTTGTTGGCCAGATCCTAGGCTTTTTGCTGATTTGGATCACGTAGTTATGTGGTACCACACTGAAACAGTCAATAGAAGCTGGTTCCGAATAGTATTTTAGAGGATAACGCTGGCTATGTCTGGGTTAGTTCTGGTATTTGCAATCATCTTGCTCATACTTTCGCTTTTTTCGCATACTAGTTGGCCAGATGCTGGGTTTTTTCTGGTTTGGATCACGTAATAACGACGTTCCACACCGAAACAGTCAATTAAACCTAGTCTCGATTAATATTTTAGAGGATATTGCCGGTTATATCTCGGTTAGGTCTGGGATTTGCCCTCATCTGGCTCGTACCTTCGCATTTCTCGCATACTTGTTGGCCAGATCCTGGCCTTTTTCTGGTTTGTATCACGTAGTAATGTGGTACTACACTGAAACAGTCAATAGAAGCTGGTTCCGAATAGTATTTTAGAGGATAACGCTGGCTATGTCTGGGTTAGTTCTGGTATTTGCAATCATCTTGCTCATACTTTCGCTTTTTTCGCATATTTATTGGCCAGATCCTGGGGTTTTTCTGGTTAGGATCCCGTAGTAATGAAGTTCCACACCGAAACAGTCAATTAAACCTGGTTGCGATTAATATTTTAGAGGATAACGCCGGTTATATCTCGGTTAGGTCTGGGATTTGCCCTCATCTGGCCCGTACTTTCGCATTTTTGCATTCTTGTTGGCCAGATCCTAGGCTTTTTGCTGATTTGGATCACGTAGTTATGTGGTACCACACTGAAACAGTCAATAGAAGCTGGTTCCGAATAGTATTTTAGAGGATAACGCTGGCTATGTCTGGGTTAGTTCTGGTATTTGCCCTCATCTGGCTCGTACCTGCGCATTTTTCGCATACTTGTTGGCCATATCCTGGCCTTATTCTGGTTTGTATCACGTAGTAATGTGGTACCACACTGAAACAGTCAATAGAAGCTGGTTCCGAATGGTATTTTAGAGGATAACGCTGGCTATGTCTGGGTTAGTTCTGGTATTTGCAATCATCTTGCTCATACTTTCGCTTTTTTCGCATACTTGTTGGCCAGATGCTGGGTTTTTTCTAGTTTGGACCACGTAGTAATGAGGTACCTCACTGAAACAGTCAATAAAAGCTGGTTCAGATTAGTGTTTTAGAGGATAACGCTGGCTATGTCTGGGTTAGTTCTGGTATTTGCAATCATCTTGCTCATACTTTCGCTTTTTTCGCATACTTGTTGGACAGATGCTGGGTTTTTTCTGGTTTGGATCACGTAATAATGACGTACCACACCGAAACAGTCAATTAAACCTAGTTTCGATTAATACTTTAGAGGATATTGCCGGTTATATCTCGGTTAGGTCTGGGATTTGCCCTCATCTGGCTCGTACCTTCGCATTTCTCGCATACTTGTTGGCCAGATCCTGGCCTTTTTCTGGTTTGTATCACGTAGTAATGTGGTACTACACTGAAACAGTCAATAGAAGCTGGTTCCGAATGGTATTTTAGAGGATAACGCTGGCGATGTCTGGGTTAGTTCTGGTATTTGCAATCATCTTGCTCATACTTTCGCATTCTTCACATACTTGTTGAACGGATCCTGGGTTTTTTCTGGTTTGGATCACGTAGTAAAGTGGTACCACACTGAAACATTCAATGAAACCTGTTCTGGATAAATATTTTAGAGGATAACGCATCTTAGGTCTGGGTTAGGTCTAAGATTTGCCCTCATCAGGCTCACAGTTTCGCGTTTTTCACATACTTGTTAAACAGATCCTGGGTTTTTTCTGGTTTGGATCACGTAGTAATGTGGTACCACACTAAAACAGTCAATTAAACCTGGTTTCGATCTATATTTTACAGGATCACGCAAGCTCGGTCTGGGATAGGTCTGGGATTAGCCCTCATCAGACTCATACTTTCGCACACTTCACATACTCGTTGACAAGATCCTGGGTTTTTCTCTGGCTTGGATCACGTAGTAATGTGGTTCCACACTGAAACAGTAGATTAAACTTGGCTTCGATCAATATTTTAGAGGATAACGCAAGTTAGGTTTGGGACAGGTCTGGGATTTGCCCTCATCAGGCTCATACTTTCGCGTTTTTCACATACTTGTTGAACGGATCCTAGGTTTTTTCTGGTTTGGTTCACGTAGTAATGTGGGTCCACACTGAAACAATCAATTAAACCTGGTCTTGATAAATATTTTAGAGGATAACGCATGTTAGGTCCGTGATAGGTCTGGGATTTGCCCTCATCAGACTCACACTTTCGCACACTTCACATACTCGTTGAACAGATCCTGCATTATTTTCTGGTTTGGCTCACATAGTAATGTGGTACCACACTGAAACATTCAATTGAACCTGGCCTTGATAAATATTTTGGAGGATAACGCGAGTTAGGTCTGGGATAGGTCTGGGATTTGCTCTCATCAGGCTCATTCTTTCGCATATTTCTCATACTTGATGGCTAGATCCTGAGCTTTTTCTGGATTGCATCACGTAGTAATGTAGTACCACACTGAAACAGTCAATGAAACCTGGTTTCCATCAATATTTTAGAGGACAACGCAAGTTAGGTCTAGGTAAGGCCTGAGATTTTCACTGATCAGACTCATACATTCGCATTCTTCACATACTTGTTGAACGGATCCTGGGTTTTTTCTGGTTTGGATCACGTAGTTATGTGGGTCCACACTGAAACAATCAATTGAACCTGGTCGTGATAAATATTTTAGAGGATAACGCGTGTTAGGTCTGGGATAGGTCTGGGATTTGCCCTCATCAGACTCATACTTTCGCACACTTCACATACTCGTTGAACAGATCCTGGGTTATTTTCTGGTTTGGATCACATAGTAATGTGGTACCACACTGAAACAGTCAATTAAACCTGGTTTCCATCAATAGTTTAGAGGACAACGCATGTTAGGTCTAGGTTAGGCCTGGGATTTGCCCACATCAGGGTCATACTTTCGCAGTTTTAACATACATGTTGACCTGATCGAGGGTTTTTTCTGCTTTGGATCACGCAGTAAAGTGGTACCACACTGAAACAGTCCATTAAACCTGGTTTGGATCAATATTTTTGAGGATAACGCATGTTAGGTCTAGGTTAGGCCTGGGATTTTCACTCATCAGGCTCATACTTTCGCATTCTTCACATACTTGTTGGACAGATACTGGGTTTTTTCTGGTTTGGTTCACGCAGTAATGTGGTCCCACACTGAAACATTCAATTAAACCTGGTCTTGATAAATATTTTAGAGGATAACGCCGGTTATGTCTTGGTTAGGTCTGGGATTTGCCCTCATCTGGCTCGTACTTTCGCATTTCTCGCATACTTGTTGGCCAGATCCTGGGCTTTTTCTGGTTTGTATCACGTAGTAATGTGGTACCACACTGAAACAGTCAATAGAAGCTAGTTCCGAATAGTATTTTAGAGGACAACGCTGGTTATGTCTCGGTTAGGTCTGGGATTGGCCCTCATCTGGCCCGTACTTTCGCATTTTTCGCATACTTGTTGGCCAGATCCTGGGCTTTTTCTGGTTTGGATCACGTAGTAATGTGGTACCACACTGAAACAGTCAATAGAAGCTAGTTCCGAATAGTATTTTAGAGGACAACGCTGGTTATGTCTCGGTTAGGTCTGGGATTGGCCCTCATCTGGCCCGTACTTTCGCATTTTTCGCATACTTGTTGGCCAGATCCTGGGTTTTTTCTGGTTTGGACCACGTAGTAATGTGGTACTACACTGAAACAGTCAATAGAAGCTGGTTCCGAATAGTATTTTAGAGGATAACGCTGGCTATGTCTGGGTTAGTTCTGGTATTTGCAATCATCTTGCTCATCCGTTCGCTTTTTTCGCATACTTGTTGGCCAGATGCTGGGTTTTTTCTGGTTTGGATCACGTAATAATTACGTTCCACACCGAAACAGTCAATTAAACCTAGTTTCGATTAATATTTTAGTGGATATTGCCGGTTACATCTCGGTTAGGTCTGGGATTTGCCCTCATCTGGCTCGTACCTTCGCATTTCTCGCATACTTGTTGGCCAGATCCTGGCCTTGTTCTGGCTTGGACCAAGTAGTAATGTGGGACCACACTGAAACAGTCAATTAAACCTGGTTGCGATTAATATTTTAGAGGATAACGCTGGTTATGTCTCGGTTAGGTCTGGGATTTGCCCTCATCTGGCCCGTACTTTCGCATTTTTCGCATACTTGAATGGCCAGATCCTGTGTTTTTCTATTGTTAGGATCACGTAGTAATGTGGTACTACACCGAAACAGTCAATTGAACCTGGTTGCGATTAATATTTTAGAGGATAACGCCGGTTATGTCTCGGTTAGGTCTGGGATTTGCCCTCATCTGGCTCGTACTTTCGCAATTTTCGCATACTTATTGGCAAGATCCTGGCCTTTTTCTGGTTTGTATCACGTAGTAATGCGGTACTACACCGAAACAGTCAACTAAACCTGGTTGCGATTAATATTTTAGAGGATAACGCTGGTTATGGCTCGGTTAGGTCTGGGATTTGCCCTCACCTGGCCCGTAGTTTCGCATTTTTGCATTCTTGTTGGCCAGATCCTAGGTTTTTTGCTGATTTGGATCACGTAGTAATGTGGTACCACACTGAAACAGTCAATAGAAGCTGGTTCCGAATAGTATTTTAGAGGATAACGCTGGCTATGTCTGGGTTAGTTCTGGTATTTGCAATCATCTGGCCCATACTTTCGGGTTTTTCGCATATTTATTGGCCAGATCCTGGGTTTTTTCTGGTTAGGATCCCGTAGTAATGAGGTTCCACACCGAAACAGTCAATTAAACCTGGTTGCGATTAATATTTTAGAGGATAACGCCGGTTATATCTCGGTTAGGTCTGGGATTTGCCCTCATCTGGCCCGTACTTTCGCATTTTTGCATTCTTGTTGGCCAGATCCTAGGCTTTTTGCTGATTTGGATCACGTAGTTATGTGGTACCACACTGAAACAGTCAATAGAAGCTGGTTCCGAATAGTATTTTAGAGGATAACGCTGGCTATGTCTGGGTTAGTTCTGGTATTTGCAATCATCTTGCTCATACTTTCGCTTTTTTCGCATACTAGTTGGCCAGATGCTGGGTTTTTTCTGGTTTGGATCACGTAATAACGACGTTCCACACCGAAACAGTCAATTAAACCTAGTTTCGATTAATATTTTAGAGGATATTGCCGGTTATATCTCGGTTAGGTCTGGGATTTGCCCTCATCTGGCTCGTACCTTCGCATTTCTCGCATACTTGTTGGCCAGATCCTGGCCTTTTTCTGGTTTGTATCACGTAGTAATGTGGTACTACACTGAAACAGTCAATAGAAGCTGGTTCCGAATAGTATTTTAGAGGATAACGCTGGCTATGTCTGGGTTAGTTCTGGTATTTGCAATCATCTTGCTCATACTTTCGCTTTTTTCGCATATTTATTGGCCAGATCCTGGGGTTTTTCTGGTTAGGATCCCGTAGTAATGAAGTTCCACACCGAAACAGTCAATTAAACCTGGTTGCGATTAATATTTTAGAGGATAACGCCGGTTATATCTCGGTTAGGTCTGGGATTTGCCCTCATCTGGCCCGTACTTTCGCATTTTTGCATTCTTGTTGGCCAGATCCTAGGCTTTTTGCTGATTTGGATCACGTAGTTATGTGGTACCACACTGAAACAGTCAATAGAAGCTGGTTCCGAATAGTATTTTAGAGGATAACGCTGGCTATGTCTGGGTTAGTTCTGGTATTTGCCCTCATCTGGCTCGTACCTGCGCATTTTTCGCATACTTGTTGGCCATATCCTGGCCTTATTCTGGTTTGTATCACGTAGTAATGTGGTACCACACTGAAACAGTCAATAGAAGCTGGTTCCGAATGGTATTTTAGAGGATAACGCTGGCTATGTCTGGGTTAGTTCTGGTATTTGCAATCATCTTGCTCATACTTTCGCTTTTTTCGCATACTTGTTGGCCAGATGCTGGGTTTTTTCTAGTTTGGACCACGTAGTAATGAGGTACCTCACTGAAACAGTCAATAAAAGCTGGTTCAGATTAGTGTTTTAGAGGATAACGCTGGCTATGTCTGGGTTAGTTCTGGTATTTGCAATCATCTTGCTCATACTTTCGCTTTTTTCGCATACTTGTTGGACAGATGCTGGGTTTTTTCTGGTTTGGATCACGTAATAATGACGTACCACACCGAAACAGTCAATTAAACCTAGTTTCGATTAATACTTTAGAGGATATTGCCGGTTATATCTCGGTTAGGTCTGGGATTTGCCCTCATCTGGCTCGTACCTTCGCATTTCTCGCATACTTGTTGGCCAGATCCTGGCCTTTTTCTGGTTTGTATCACGTAGTAATGTGGTACTACACTGAAACAGTCAATAGAAGCTGGTTCCGAATGGTATTTTAGAGGATAACGCTGGCTATGTCTGGGTTAGTTCTGGTATTTGCAATCATCTTGCTCATACTTTCGCATTCTTCACATACTTGTTGAACGGATCCTGGGTTTTTTCTGGTTTGGATCACGTAGTAAAGTGGTACCACACTGAAACATTCAATGAAACCTGTTCTGGATAAATATTTTAGAGGATAACGCATCTTAGGTCTGGGTTAGGTCTAAGATTTGCCCTCATCAGGCTCACAGTTTCGCGTTTTTCACATACTTGTTAAACAGATCCTGGGTTTTTTCTGGTTTGGATCACGTAGTAATGTGGTACCACACTAAAACAGTCAATTAAACCTGGTTTCGATCTATATTTTACAGGATCACGCAAGCTCGGTCTGGGATAGGTCTGGGATTAGCCCTCATCAGACTCATACTTTCGCACACTTCACATACTCGTTGACAAGATCCTGGGTTTTTCTCTGGCTTGGATCACGTAGTAATGTGGTTCCACACTGAAACAGTAGATTAAACTTGGCTTCGATCAATATTTTAGAGGATAACGCAAGTTAGGTTTGGGACAGGTCTGGGTTTTGCCCTCATCAGGCTCATACTTTCGCGTTTTTCACATACTTGTTGAACGGATCCTAGGTTTTTTCTGGTTTGGCTCACGTAGTAATGTGGGTCCACACTGAAACAATCAATTAAACCTGGTCTTGATAAATATTTTAGAGGATAACGCATGTTAGGTCCGTGATAGGTCTGGGATTTGCCCTCATCAGACTCACACTTTCGCACACTTCACATACTCGTTGAACAGATCCTGGGTTATTTTCTGGTTTGGATCACATAGTAATGTGGTACCACACTGAAACAGTCGATTAAACCAGGTTTCGATCAATATTTTTGAGGATAACGCATGTTAGGTCTAGGTTAGGCCTGGGATCTTCACTCATCAGACTCATACTTTCGCATTCTTCACATACTTGTTGAACGGATCCTGGGTTTTTTCTGGAGTGGATCACGTAGTAATGAAGTACAACACTGAAACAGTCAATTAAACCTGGTTTCCATCAATATTTTAGAGGACAGCGCATGTTAGGACTAGGTTAGGCCGGGGATTTGCCCTGATCAGGGTCATACTTTCGCAGTTTTAACATACATGTTGACCTGATCGAGGGTTTTTTCTGCTTTGGATCACATAGTAATGTGGTACCACACTGAAACATTCAATTGAACCTGGCCTTGATAAATATTTTGGAGGATAACGCAAGTTAGGTCTGGGATAGGTCTGGGATTTGCCCTCATCAGGCTCATACTTTCGCGTTTTTCACATACTTGTTGAACAGATCCTGGGTTTTTTCTGGTTTTGATCCCGTAGTAGTGTGGTACCACAATAAAACAGTCAATTAAACCTGGTTTCGATCAATATTTTAGAGGATATCGCAAGTTAGGTCTGGGATAGGTCTGGGATTTGCCCTCATCAGACTCATACTTTCGCACACTTGACATACTCGTTGATCAAATCCTGGGTTTTTTTCTGGTTTGGATCACGTAGTAATGTGGTACCACACTGAAACATTCAATGAAACCAGGTCTGGATAAATATTTTAGAGGATAACGCAAGTTAGGTCTGGGATAGGTCTGGGATTAGCCCTCATCAGATTCATACTTTCGCTTTCTTCACATACTCGTTGAACAGATCCTGGGTTTTTTTCTGGTTTGGATCACGTAGTAATGTGGTAACACACTGAAACAGTCGATTAAACCTGGTTTCGATCAATATTATTGAGGATAACGCATGTTAGGTCTAGGTCAGGTCTAGGATTTGCCCTCATCAGGCTCATACTTTCTCATATTTCTCATACTTCATGGCTGGATCCTGGGCTATTTCTGCTTTGGATCACGTAGTAAAGTGGTACCACACTGAAACAGTCCATTAAACCTGGTTTGCATCAATATTTTAGAGGATAACGCATGTCAGGTCTAGGTTAGCCCCGAGATTTTCACTCATCAGACTCACACTTTCGCATTCTTCACATACTTGTTGAACGGATCCTGGGTTTTTTCTGGTTTGGATCACGTAGTAATGTGGGACCACACTGAAACAATCAATTAAACCTGGTCTTGATAAATATTTTAGAGGACAACGTATGTTAGGTCTGGGTTAGGTCTAGGATTTGCCCCCATCAGGCTCATACTTTCGCATATTTCTCATACTTCATGGCTAGATCCTGGGCTATTTCTGGATTGGATCACGTAGTAATGTGGTACTACACTGAAACAGTCAATTAAACCTGGTTTCGCTCAATATTTTAGAAGATAACGCATGTTAGGCCTAGGTGAGGCCTGGGATTTGCCTTATCAGGGTCATACTTTCGCAGTTTTAACATACATGTTGACGTGATCGAGGGTTTTTTCTGCTTTGGATCACGTAGTAAAGTGGTACCACATTGAAACCGTCCATTAAACCTTGTTTGGATCAATATTCTTGAGGATAAAGCATGTTAGGTCTAGGTTAGGCCTGGGATTTTCACTCATCAGACTCATACTTTCGCATTCTTCACATACTTGTTGAACGGATCATGGGTTTTTCTGGTTTCGATCACGTAGTAATGTGGGGCCACACTGAAACAATCAATTAAACCTGGTCTTGATAAATATTTTAGAGGACAACCCATGTTAGGTCTGGGTTAGGTCTAGGATTTGCTCTCATCAGGCTCATACTTTCGCATATTTCTCATACTTCATGGCTAGATCCTGGGATATTTCTGGATTGGATCACGTAGTAATGTGGTACCACACTGAAACAGTCAATTAAACCTGGTTTCGCTCAATATTTTAGAAGATAACGCATGTTAGGTCTAGGTTAGGCCTGGGATTTGCCCTCATCAGGGTCATACTTTCGCAGTTTTAACATGCATGTTGACCTGATCGAGGGTTTTTTCTGCTTTGGATCACGTAGTAAAGTGGTACCACAACTAAAACAGTCAATTAAACCTGGTTTCGATCACTATTTTAGAGGATAACGCAAGTTAGGTCTGGGATAGGTCTGGGATTATCCCTCATCAGACTCATACTTTCGCACACTTCACATACTCGTTGACAAGATGCTGGGTTTTTTTCTGGTTTGGATCACGTAGTAATGTGGTACCACACTGAAACTGTCGATTAAACCTGGTTTCGAACACTATTTTAGAAGACAATGCAAGTTAGGTCTGGGATAGGCCTGGGATTTGCCCTCATCAGGCTCATACTTTCGCGTTTTTCACATACTTGTTGAACAGATCCTGGTTTTTTTCTGGTTTGGATCACGTAGTAGTGTGGTACCACACTGAAACAGTCAATTAAACCTGGTTTCGATCACTATTTTAGTGGATAACGCAAGTTAGGTCTGGGATAGGTCTGGGATTTGCCCTCATCAGACTCATACCTACGCACACTTCACATACTCGGTGAACAGATCCTGGGTTATTTTCTGGTTTGTATCACATAGTAATGTGGTACCACACTGAAACAGTCAATTAAACCTGGTTTCCATCAATAGTTTAGGGGACAACGCATGTTAGGTCTAGGTTAGGCCTGGGATTTGCCCACATCAGGGTCATACTTTCGCAGTTTTAACATACATGTTGACCTGATCGAGGGTTTTTTCTGCTTTGGATCACGCAGTAAAGTGGTACCACACTGAAACAGTCCATTAAACCTGGTTTGGATCAATATTTTTGAGGATAACGCATGTTAGGTCTAGGTTCGGCCTGGGATTTTCACTCATCAGGCTCATACTTTCGCATTCTTCACATACTTGTTGGACAGATACTGGGTTTTTTCTGGTTTGGTTCACGCAGTAATGTGGTCCCACACTGAAACATTCAATTAAACCTGGTCTTGATAAATATTTTAGAGGATAACGCATGTTAGGTTTGGGTTAGGTCTTGGATTTGCCCTCATCAGGCTCATACTTTCGCATATCTCTCATACTTCATGGCTAGACCCTGGGCTGTTTCTGGATTGTATCACGTAGTAATGTGGTACCACGCTGAAACAGTCAATTAAACCTGATTTCGATCAATATTTTAGAGGATAACGCAAGTTAGGTCTGGGATAGGTCTGGGATTCGCCCTCATCAGGCTCATACTTTCGCATATTTCTCATACTTGATGGCTAGATCCTGGGTTTCTTCCGGTTTGGGTCTCGTAGTAGTGTGGTACCACACTGAAACAGTCGATTAAACCTGGTTTCTATCAATATTTTAGAGGATAACGCATGTTAGGTCCGTGATAGGTCTGGGATTTGCCCTCATCAGACTCACACTTTCGCACACTTCACATACTCGTTGAACAGATCCTGCATTATTTTCTGGTTTGGATCACATAGTAATGTGGTACCACACTGAAACATTCAATTGAACCTGGCCTTGATAAATATTTTGGAGGATAACGCGAGTTAGGTCTGGGATAGGTCTGGGATTTACTCTCATCAGGCTCATTCTTTCGCATATTTCTCATACTTGATGGCTAGATCCTGAGCTTTTGCTGGATTGCATCACGTAGTAATGTAGTACCACACTGAAACAGTCAATGAAACCTGGTTTCCATCAATATTTTAGAGGACAACGCAAGTTAGGTCTAGGTAAGGCCTGAGATTTTCACTGATCAGACTCATACATTCGCATTCTTCACATACTTGTTGAACGGATCCTGGGTTTTTTCTGGTTTGGATCACGTAGTTATGTGGGTCCACACTGAAACAATCAATTAAACCTGGTCTTGATAAATATTTTAGAGGATAACGCGTGTTAGGTCTGGGATAGGTCTGGGATTTGCCCTCATCAGACTCATACTTTCGCACACTTCACATACTCGTTGAACAGATCCTGGGTTATTTTCTGGTTTGGATCACATAGTAATGTGGTACCACACTGAAACAGTCGATTAAACCAGGTTTCGATCAATATTTTTGAGGATAACGCATGTTAGGTCTAGGTTAGGCCTGGGATTTTCACTCATCAGACTCATACTTTCGCATTCTTCACATACTTGTTGAACGGATCCTGGGTTTTTTCTGGTTTGGATCACGTAGTAATGTGGGTCCACACTGAAACAATCAATTAAACCTGGTCTTGATAAATATTTTAGAGGATAACGCATGTTAGGTCTGTGATAGGTCTGGGATTTGCCCTCATCAGACTCATACTTTCGCACACTTCACATACTCGTTGAACAGATCCTGGGTTATTTTCTGGTTTGGATCACATAGTAATGTGGTACCACACTGAAACAGTCGATTAAACCAGGTTTCGATCACTATTTTTGAGGACAACGCATGTTAGGTCTAGGTTAGGCCTGGGATTTTCACTCATCAGACTCATACCTACGCACACTTCACATTCTCGTTGAACAGATCCTGGGTTTTTTTTTTTTTTTTTTTTTTTTTTTTTTTTTCTGGAGTGGATCACGTAGTAATGAAGTACAACACTGAAACAGTCAATTAAACCTGGTTTCCATCAATTTTTTAGAGGACAGCGCATGTTAGGACTAGGTTAGGCCGGGGATTTGCCCTGATCAGGGTCATACTTTCGCAGTTTTAACATACATGTTGACCTGATCGAGGGTTTTTTCTGCTTTGGATCACATAGTAATGTGGTACCACACTGAAACATTCAATTGAACCTGGCCTTGATAAATATTTTGGAGGATAACGCAAGTTAGGTCTGGGATGGAGGAGGGGTCGCAACGCGTCGTCGACCGGATCAGGGGGATGGGGATGACGGTGGCGGTCCATAAGACCGAGGTGATTGCGTTTCATTCACCTCGGCAGGATCCGCCACCCCCTCTGATTCGGGTGGGTGGGGCTGACATCGAGGTGAAGCCCCAGATCAGGTATCTGGGGCTGATCCTCGATAGCCACTGGCGTTTCGAGAAGCATTTCCGCTGCCTGGTCCCCCGGTTGGAAAGGATGGTTGCGGCTCTGGGCCGGATCCTGCCCAACCTGGGGGGCCCGGCGGGCCGAGTTCGTCGCCTCTATGTGGCAATGGTCCAGTCGGTGGCCCTATACGGGGCCCCCGTCTGGGCGGACGACCTGGCTGCCTCCCGGCGCAGCATGACTATGCTGCGTCGGGTGCAGAGGCGCATGGCGCTCAGGGTCGTCCGCGGGTATCGGACCATGTCACATGGGGCGGCGACGGTTCTAGCGGGGATGCCGCCCATGGACCTGCTCGCGCGGTCGCACGCGGTGATGTACCGGCACCGCGTCGACCGTCGCGCGGGGGTGGGGGCGGTCCCGGGCGGGCAGGAACCTGCTTGGGGCGATTTGAAGCGCCAGGCCCGGCAGTCCGTGTTGCTCGCGTGGCAGGAGCGGCTGGCTCTGCCAACCGCGGGGCACCGGACTGTCGGGGCTGTTCGGCCACTCCTGAAGGAGTGGCTGGACAGAGGCCATGGCAGCCTCACCTACCGGCTGGCACAGGTATTTTCCGGGCATGGCAGCTTCGGAAAATACCTGTGCCGGATAGGGAAGGAGCCGATGGCGCGTTGCTGCCACTGCGACGCTGAGCAGGACACGGCGGATCATACCATGGAGGTATGCCCCGCGTGGGAGGGGGAGCGCCGTGTCCTGGTCGGCGTCGTCGGGCGGGATGTCTCGCTGCCGGGCGTGGTGCGCGCCATGCTCGGCAGCGAGGAGAAGTGGAGGGCCGTGGCCTCCTTCTGCGAGAACGTAATGTTGCAGAAGGAGGCCGCGGGGAGGGAGCGCGAGCTTCAGCGGCGTGCTGAAGCGCGCGCTCGTGCGGTGGCCCGAGGTCGTCGCCCGGTCGCGAGGCGTCGCGGGCGGCCGCCTCGGCGTGGCGGATGACCTAGGCTGGGAGGGGGGTCCTGAGGGGACCCTCCTCCCGCCAGGCGGCGCCGGGTCGGACCGGTTGGGGGTAGGAGTGCCTTCCCCTACCGGTCCGACGCAAGGGGAGGCACCCTCGGCGGTCTGGTGCGGCCATGAACGCCCGGCCGCCGAGGGATGGAAACGGGGTCGCGGGCGGTTGTGAGTTGGGGCTCGCAGCCGCCACTAAACGCGGCCCCGGGACGGATAGCGGCGGGATGGAGTGGCCCCGTCCCGCCGCTATGAGGCAGTGTGTCTACTGGGGGGACCGATTGTCCCCCCGGGGGATGGGCGCGAAAGCGCGGGCACGGGGAGGATACCGGAAGAATGCTTCGAGCGATTCCCGGTATCCTCCCAAAGCGTGCCGAAGGGTCACCGTGGGGTTTTTAGTGGGTAGGTCCCGCGCCTGTCGTTGTACGGGCGCGGGGAATCCCACACACGCCTCCCACCTCTCCCCAAGGAGGTGGGAGGGAGTCTTTCGAAGATTTTCCCCACGACAAAAAAAAAAAAAAAAAAAAAAAAAAAAAAAGTTAGGTCTGGGATAGGTCTGGGATTTGCTCTCATCAGGCTCATACTTTCGCGTTTTTCACATACTTGTTGAACAGATCCTGGGTTTTTTCTGGTTTTGATCCCGTAGTAGTGTGGTACCACAATAAAACAGTCAATTAAACCTGGTTTCGATCAATATTTTAGAGGATATCGCAAGTTAGGTCTGGGATAGGTCTGGGATTAGCCCTCATCAGACTCATACTTTCGCACACTTGACATACTCGTTGATCAAATCCTGGGTTTTTTTCTGGTTTGGATCACGTAGTAATGTGGTACCACACTGAAACATTCAATGAAACCAGGTCTGGATAAATATTTTAGGGGATAACGCAAGTTAGGTCTGGGATAGGTCTGGGATTAGCCCTCATCAGACTCATACTTTCGCTTTCTTCACATACTCGTTGAACAGATCCTGTGTTATTTTCTGGTTTGGATCACATAGTAATGTGGTACCACACTGAAACAGTCGATTAAACCAGGTTTCGATCAATATTTTTGAGGATAACGCATGTTAGGTCTAGGTTTGGTCTGGGATTTTCACTCATCAGACTCACACTTTCGCATTCTTCACATACTTGTTGAACGGATCCTGGGTTTTTTCTGGTTTGGATCACGTACTAATGTGGGACCACACTGAAACAATCAATTAAACCTGGTCTTGATAAATATTTTAGAGGACAACGTATGTTAGGTCTGGGTTAGGTCTAGGATTTGCCCCCATCAGGCTCATACTTTCGCATATTTCTCATACTTCATGGCTAGATCCTGGGCTATTTCTGGATTGGATCACGTAGTAATGTGGTACTACACTGAAACAGTCAATTAAACCTGGTTTCGCTCAATATTTTAGAAGATAACGCATGTCAGGCCTAGGTTAGGCCTGGGATTTGCCTTATCAGGGTCATACTTTCGCAGTTTTAACATACATGTTGACGTGATCGAGGGTTTTTTCTGCTTTGGATCACGTAGTAAAGTGGTACCACATTGAAACAGTCCATTAAACCTTGTTTGGATCAATATTCTTGAGGATAAAGCATGTTAGGTCTAGGTTAGGCCTGGGATTTTCACTCATCAGACTCATACTTTCGCATTCTTCACATACTTGTTGAACGGATCATGGGTTTTTCTGGTTTCGATCACGTAGTAATGTGGGGCCACACTGAAACAATCAATTAAACCTGGTCTTGATAAATATTTTAGAGGACAACCCATGTTAGGTCCGGGTTAGGTCTAGGATTTGCTCTCATCAGGCTCATACTTTCGCATATTTCTCATACTTCATGGCTAGATCCTGGGATATTTCTGGATTGGATCACGTAGTAATGTGGTACCACACTGAAACAGTCAATTAAACCTGGTTTCGCTCAATATTTTAGAAGAGAACGCATGTTAGGTCTAGGTTAGGCCTGGGATTTGCCCTCATCAGGGTCATACTTTCGCAGTTTTAACATGCATGTTGACCTGATCGAGGGTTTTTTCTGCTTTGGATTACGTAGTAAAGTGGTACCACAACTAAAACAGTCAATTAAACCTGGTTTCGATCACTATTTTAGAGGATAACGCAAGTTAGGTCTGGGATAGGTCTGGGATTATCCCTCATCAGACTCATACCTACGCACACTTCACATACTCGGTGAACAGATCCTGGGTTATTTTCTGGTTTGGATCACATAGTAATGTGGTACCACACTGAAACAGTCAATTAAACCTGGTTTCCATCAATAGTTTAGAGGACAACGCATGTTAGGTCTAGGTTAGGCCTGGGATTTGCCCACATCAGGGTCATACTTTCGCAGTTTTAACATACATGTTGACCTGATCGAGGGTTTTTTCTGCTTTGGATCACGCAGTAAAGTGGTACCACACTGAAACAGTCCATTAAACCTGGTTTGGATCAATATTTTTGAGGATAACGCATGTTAGGTCTAGGTTAGGCCTGGGATTTTCACTCATCAGGCTCATACTTTCGCATTCTTCACATACTTGTTGGACAGATACTGGGTTTTTTCTGGTTTGGTTCACGCAGTAATGTGGTACCACACTGAAACATTCAATTAAACCTGGTCATGATAAATATTTTAGAGGATAACGCATGTTAGGTTTGGGTTAGGTCTTGGATTTGCCCTCATCAGGCTCATACTTTCGCATATCTCTCATACTTCATGGCTAGACCCTGGGCTGTTTCTGGATTGTATCACGTAGTAATGTGGTACCACGCTGAAACAGTCAATTAAACCTGATTTCGATCAATATTTTAGAGGATAACGCAAGTTAGGTCTGGGATAGGTCTGGGATTCGCCCTCATCAGGCTCATACTTTCGCATATTTCTCATACTTGATGGCTAGATCCTGGGTTTCTTCCGGTTTGGGTCACGTAGTAGTGTGGTACCACACTGAAACAGTCGATTAAACCTGGTTTCGAACAATATTTTTTAGGATAACGCATGTTAGGTCTAGGTTAGGCCGGGGATTTTCACTCATCAGACTCATACTTTCGCATTCTTCACATACTTGTCGAACGGATGCTGGGTTTTTACTGGTTTGGATCACGTAGTAATGTGGTACCACACTGAAACATTCAATTAAACCTGGTCTTGATAAATATTTTAGAGGATAACGCATGTTAGGTCTGGGATAGGTCTGGGATTTGCATTCATCAGACTCATACTTTCGCACGCCTCACATACTCGTTGAACAGATCCTGGGTTATTTTCTGGTTTGGATCACATAGTAATGTGGTACCACACTGAAACAGTCGATTAAACCAGGTTTCGATCAATATTTTTGAGGATAACGCATGTCAGGTCTAGGTTAGGCCTGGGATTTTCACTCTTCAGACTCATACTTTCGCATTCTTCACATACTTGTTGAACGGATCCTGGGTTTTTTCTGGTTTGGATCACGTAGTAATGTGGGACCACACTGAAACAATCAATTAAACCTGGTCTTGATAAATATTTTAGAGGATAACGCATGTTAGGTCTGGGTTTGGTCTAGGATTTGCCCTCGTCAGGCTCATACTTTCGCATATTTCTCATACTTCATGGCTAGATCCTGGGCTATTTCTGGATTGGATCACGTAGTAATGTGGTACCACACTGAAACAGTCGATTAAACCAGGTTTCTATCAATATTTTTGAGGATAACGCAAGTTAGGTCTGGGATAGGTCTGGGATTTGCCCTCATCAGGCTCATACTTTCGCATTTTTCTCATACTTCATGGCTAGATCCTGGGCTATTTCTGGATTGTATCACGTAGTAATGTGGTACCACACTGAAACAGTCAATTAAACCTGGTTTCGCTCAATATTTTAGAAGATAACGCATGTTAGGCCTAGGTTAGGCCTGGGATTTGCCCTCATCAGGGTCATACTTTCGCAGTTTTAACATGCATGTTGACCTGATCGAGTGTTTTTTCTGCTTTGGATCACGTAGTAAAGTGGTACCACAACTATAACAGTCAATTAAACCTGGTTTCGATCACTATTTTAGAGGATAACGCAAGTTAGGTCTGGGATAGGTCTGGGATTAGCCCTCATCAGGCTCATACTTTCGCATTCTTCACATACTTGTCGAACGGATGCTGGGTTTTTACTGGTTTGGATCACGTAGTAATGTGGTACCACACTGAAACATTCAATTAAACCTGGTCTTGATAAATATTTTAGAGGATAACGCATGTTAGGTCTGGGATAGGTCTGGGATTTGCATTCATCAGACTCATACTTTCGCACGCCTCACATACTCGTTGAACAGATCCTGGGTTATTTTCTGGTTTGGATCACATAGTAATGTGGTACCACACTGAAACAGTCGATTAAACCAGGTTTCGATCAATATTTTTGAGGATAACGCATGTCAGGTCTAGGTTAGGCCTGGGATTTTCACTCTTCAGACTCATACTTTCGCATTCTTCACATACTTGTTGAACGGATCCTGGGTTTTTTCTGGTTTGGATCACGTAGTAATGTGGGACCACACTGAAACAATCAATTAAACCTGGTCTTGATAAATATTTTAGAGGATAACGCATGTTAGGTCTGGGTTTGGTCTAGGATTTGCCCTCGTCAGGCTCATACTTTCGCATATTTCTCATACTTCATGGCTAGATCCTGGGCTATTTCTGGATTGGATCACGTAGTAATGTGGTACCACACTGAAACAGTCGATTAAACCAGGTTTCTATCAATATTTTTGAGGATAACGCAAGTTAGGTCTGGGATAGGTCTGGGATTTGCCCTCATCAGGCTCATACTTTCGCATTTTTCTCATACTTCATGGCTAGATCCTGGGCTATTTCTGGATTGTATCACGTAGTAATGTGGTACCACACTGAAACAGTCAATTAAACCTGGTTTCGCTCAATATTTTAGAAGATAACGCATGTTAGGCCTAGGTTAGGCCTGGGATTTGCCCTCATCAGGGTCATACTTTCGCAGTTTTAACATGCATGTTGACCTGATCGAGTGTTTTTTCTGCTTTGGATCACGTAGTAAAGTGGTACCACAACTATAACAGTCAATTAAACCTGGTTTCGATCACTATTTTAGAGGATAACGCAAGTTAGGTCTGGGATAGGTCTGGGATTAGCCCTCATCAGGCTCATACTTTCGCAGTTTTAACATGCATGTTGACCTGATCGAGGGTTTTGTCTGCTTTGGATCACGTAGTAAAGTGGTACCACAACTAAAACAGTCAATTAAACCTGGTTTCGATCAATATTTTAGAGAATAATTCATGTTAGGTCTAGGTTAGGTCTGGAATTAGCCCTCATCAGACTCATACTTTCGCGTTTTTCACATACTTGTTGACAGGATCCTGGGTTTTTTTCTTGTTTGGATCACGTAGTAATGTGGTACCACACTGAAACAGTCGATTAAACCTGGTTTCGATTAATATTTTTGAGGATAACGCATGTTAGGTCTAGGTTAGGCCGGGGATTTTCACTCATCAGACTCATACTTTCGCATTCTTCGCATACTTGTTGAACGGATCCTGGGTTTTGTCTGGTTTGGATCACGAAGTAATGTGGTACCACACTGAAACAGTCGATTAAAACAGGTTTCGATCAATATTTTTGAGGACAACGCAAGTTAGGTCTAGGTTAGGTCTGGGATTTGCCCTCATCAGGCTCATACTTTCGCGTTTTTCACATACTTGTTGAACAGATCCTGGGTTTTTCTGGTTTGGATCACGTAGTCGTGTGGTACCACACTGAAACAGTACATTAAACCTGGTTTTAATCAATATTTTTGAGGATAACGCATGTTAGGTCTAGGTTAGGCCGGGGATTTTCACTCATCAGACTCATACTTTGGCATTCTTCACATACTTGTTTAACGGATCCTGGGTTTTTTCTGGTTTGGTTCACGTAGTAATGTGATACCACACTGGAACATTCAATTAAACCTGGTCTTGATAAATATTTTAGAGGATAACGCATGTTAGGTTTGGGTTAGGTCTAGGATTTGCCCTCATCAGGCTCATACTTTCGCATATTTCTCATACTTCATGGCTAGATCCTGGGCTGTTTCTGGATTGCATCACGTAGTAATGAAGTACAACACTGAAACAGTCAATTAAACCTGGTTTCCATCAATATTTTAGAGGACAACGCATGTTAGGTCTAGGTTAGGCCTGGGATTTGCCCTCATCAGGGTCATACTTTTTTTTTTTTTTTTTTTTTTTTTTTTTTTGTCGTGGGGAAAATCTTCGAAAGACTCCCTCCCACCTCCTTGGGGAGAGGTGGGAGGGGTGTGTGGGATTCCCCGCGCCCGTACAACGACAGGCGCGGGACCTACCCACTAAAAACCCCACGGTGACCCTTCGGCACGCTTTGGGAGGATACCGGGAATCGCTCGAAGCATTCTTCCGGTATCCTCCCCGTGCCCGCGCTTTCGCGCCCATCCCCCGGGGGGACAATCGGTCCCCCCAGTAGACACACTGCCTCATAGCGGCGGGACGGGGCCACTCCATCCCGCCGCTATCCGTCCCGGGGCCGCGTTTTGTGGCGGCTGCGAGCCCCAACTCGCAACCGCCCGTGACCCCGTTTCCACCCCTCGGCGGCCGGGCGTTCATGGCCGCACCAGCCGATGAGGGTGCCTCCCCTTGCGTCGGACCGGTAGGGGAAAGCACTCCTACCCCCAACCGGTCCGACCCGGCGCCACCTGGCGGGAGGAGGGTCCCCTCAGGACCCCCCTCCCAGCCTAGGTCATCCGCCACGCCGAGGCGGCCGCCTGCGACGCCTCGCGTCCGGGCGACGACCTCGGGCCACCGCACGAGCTCGAGCTTCAGCCCGCCGCTGAAGCTCGCGCTCCCTCCCCGCGGCCTCCTTCTGCAACATTACGTTCTCGCAGAAGGAGGCCACGGCCCTCCACTTCTCCTCGCTGCCGAGCATGGCGCGCACCACGCACGGCAGCGACACATCCGGCCCGACGACGCCGACCAGGACACGGCGCTCCCCCTCCCACGCGGGGCATACCTACAGGGTATGATCCGCCGGGTCCTGCTCAGCGTCGCAGTGGCAGCAACGCGCCGTCGGCTCCTTCCCTATCCGGCACAGGTATCTTCCGAAGCTGCCATGCCCGGAAAATACCTGTGCCAGCCGGTAGGTGAGGCTGCCATGGCCTCTGTCCAGCCACTCCTTCAGGAGTGGCCGAACAGCCCCGACAGTCCGGTGCCCCGCGGTTGGCAGAGCCAGCCGCTCCTGCCACGCGAGCAACACGGACTGCCGGGCCTGGCGCTTCAAATCGCCCCAAGCAGGTTCCTGCCCGCCCGGGACCGCCCCCACCCCCGCGCGACGGTCGACGCGGTGCCGGTACATCACCGCGTGCAACCGCGCGAGCAGGTCCATGGGCGGCATCCCCGCTAGAACCGTCGCCGCCTCATGTGACATGGTCCGATACCCGCGGACGACCCTGAGCGCCATGCGCCTCTGCACCCGACGCAGCATAGTCATGCTGCGCCGGGAGGCAGCCAGGTCGTCCGCCCAGACGGGGGCCCCGTATAGGGCCACCGACTGGACCATTGCCACATAGAGGCGACGAACTCGGCCCGCCGGGCCCCCCAGGTTGGGCAGGATCCGGCCCAGAGCCGCAACCATCCTTTCCAACCGGGGGACCAGGCAGCGGAAATGCTTCTCGAATCGCCAGTGGCTATCGAGGATCAGCCCCAGATACCTGATCTGGGGCTTCACCTCGATGTCAGCCCCACCCACCCGAATCAGAGGGGGTGGCGGATCCTGCCGAGGTGAATGAAACGCAATCACCTCGGTCTTATGGACCGCCACCGTCATCCCCATCCCCCTGATCCGGTCGACGACGCGTTGCGACCCCTCCTCCGCGCGACGCATGGCCCTCCCCCAGTGCGCCCCGACGGCCAGCACCAGTGTGTCATCCGCATAACACACCGTGCTGACGCCGTCGGGGAGGCCGGCCCGCAACACCGAGTCGTACGCGATGCTCCACAGGAGTGGCCCGAGGACCGACCCCTGCGGAACACCGCAGTACACCTCCCTCCGCATATCACCATCCCGGCCCGGATACTCGATCCACCTGCCGCGGACATAATCCCCGACGACCGCCCTGAGACAAGGGGGGACTCGATGATATTCGAGCCCCCTCCTTATCTCTTCCCAGGGGAGGGTGTTAAAGGCATTGGCAATATCCAAGGATATTGCCAATGCCATCCCTCCCCGGGAGACGGCCGCCTCCGAGAGGGCCCTCACACGACCTATCGCGTCGATAGTCGATCGGCCCCCCCGGAAACCGAACTGGCAGTCGGCCAGACCGGGATCACCACGCGACAGGTGCTCGACGAGGCGGGCAGCAATCACACGCTCGAAGAGCTTGCCCACCTCGTCGAGGAGACAAATGGGCCGGTATGCGGAGGGAGACTCCGCGGGCCGACCCTCCTTCCGGAGGAGGACCATCCTCGCCACCTTCCAACTGGGGGGGAATCGCCCGTTCCTCAGGCAGCGGTCGAACAACCGCCTGAGGTCGGCCCCAAGGACGCCCTGGGTCAAGACACAAACCCGGCCGGGCACACCATCCGGACCCGGGGCCGTGTTACGAACCCCGAGCCGTCTGATGGCCGCTGCCAGCTCCTCCTGCGTGACCCCCAGCCCGGCCGTCCACTCCACTGGGACAGCCGCCGCCGCCGGAGGACGCGGTCCCCTCTCCCCAATTGGGAAGAGTGTATTGACCACGTCCTCCAGCAGCCGGGGATCAAGACCCTCGGTGACGGGGGGCGCCCACGGGCGGAGCTTATTCAGCACCACCTTATATGGGCGCCCCCATGGATCGTCATCAAGGGTCTGGAGGAGCTCCTTCCATGCCTGGGTCTTGGCCCGTTTGATGGCGATCTGCAGAGCAACCCGCGCCACGCGGTATGCTCCATACAGGTCATCAGCTGCCCTCGCTCGCGCCACGCCGTCGCCTGTACGTTGACGACGGCGCGCGCGGGTGTACTGGCGTCGGGCGCGGACAATCGCGACTCGCAACTCCGCGATCGCGTCCGACCACCAGTACACCGCCCGGCGAGGAGAAGCCCGCCCGACCCGAGGCATCGCCGCGTCGCAAATACCCGCGACCAATGCTCCGAGCCGGGCGACCTCCTCCTCTATGCTCGGCAACTCGGCCGCTCCCTGCGGCCAAGTTGCAGCGAGGGCAGCTGCCATCAGGGCGTCCTTGTACAGGCGCCGAAGCGCCCAGCGGCGTGGTGGGGTGCCACGCAGGCGGCCGTGTCGGGATGCACTCGCGGCGGCAGAGACCTCCATCCGGATGTACCGGTGATCGGAGAGTGTCTCTGCCCCCGCGACCACGTGCCAACCCGACACCATGCGCACGGCGTTGGGGGTCGCGAATCCAACATCCACGATGGACCCCCCATATCGCCGCACGCATGTGTGCTCCGACCCCCGGTTCAATACCCGGAGGTCGAGCCCCGCCGCCCAATCGCCCAGGATCCCGCCGCGAACGGAGGTCCTGGGGGATCCCCAAGCCACCGACTTGGCATTAAAATCCCCCAGGACCAGCACCGGCCGGGCCGCGTAGCGCTGCACGCATGCCGCGACCTCGGCCAAGTACAGCTCGAACGCAGCGTGACCGCTACGGGGCGAAATGTAGCACCCCACCACAGCGACTCCCCCCCAGTCCACGGCGACGAATCCCCGACCGCGCTCCAACAAGGAGAACGGTGGGGACCCGTCGCCCCCTCCCCATACCGTCGCCACCAAGCCGTCCGCGTCGCCCACCCAATGAGGGTGATCAGGGACGCGGTACGGCTCGGCGGCGACCGCCAGGCCAACCCCCCACTCCGCGAGGACTTGGGACATCAAGTCCTGTGCCGCGCGGCAGTGGTTGAGGTTGGCCTGGAGGAGGAGGCGGGGCGGCATTAATTAATGGCCGCGCCAGCCTCCTCCCGGCCGTCCGTCCCCGTAGCACCGTCCACCTCCATGGAGGACGATGCCACCGCCCTCGGCACCGGAGCCGGTGCAGCCCGCCTCTTCCTCTCCTTCCGGGAGGGGGGGGGAGCACTTCTTGCTCCCCACCCTGTGATCGGCTGGCCTCCCCATGTCCGCACACAGCGGGCAGTGGGGTCCGCCGAGCACTGGCTCGCACGGTGCTCTTTGGCACCGCAGCGGTAACACTGACCGCTGCGGTCCACCGGCGAGGTGCACCACTGCCTCACGTGCCCCAATTCGAGGCAGCGGTGACACTGGAGCGGGCGCGGCGCGAGGATTTCCACTCGCGCCGAAACCCACCCCACCAACACCCTCCCGGATTCCGCCACCTTACGGGCGGTGGAGAGGGGGCACCGGGCCCACACCGACCCGAGGCCGGAGGGCGACCTGCGGATCTCTCCGATCCGCAGGTCCTCCACAGGACAGTCCCCCGCCCTCGCAAGGGCACGGGACACATCCTGTGCGCTGACCGAGTCGTCCAGCCCACAAACGCGCATCTCCGTGCGCCTCGTGGGCCGGGCGACCCGGACACCTCGCTCGCCCAGCTGCTCCCGGAGCCTCTGGGCGAGACGATCCGCCTTCGCGCCGCCTTCTGCACCGGGGATCTCCAGCAAGAGACCCCCGGTCACGGCCCTCTTCGCCCTCACGGAGGCGATGCCCAGCTCTTCCAGGGAGATATTCTCCCTGGCGAGCCGCATCGCCTCCGCGAGGGTCAGGTCGCCCCCCTGCACAACGGTCAGCGTCACCGCTGCCGTTTTTGGGGGACGACCTGGTCGTGCCTTCCCGACATTCGCGGCCTTTACCTTGGCCGCCGGCGGCGGCGGCGGAGGCTGCGGTTGCGAGGCCTTCCTCGCCGCCCGCTTCGCCTTCCGCCCCACCACCTCACTCCACGCCACCCCCCCTTGGGAGGGTGCTGTGGAGGACGTGACCACCGCGACCACGGGTACACCACCCCCCTTGGGGGTCGCGACCCGGGGCCCTGGTGCCGCAACGCTGGGCGGAGCTTTCACTCCGCCCTTCTTTGCCTTCCCCGACTGTACCGGAACAGGTCGGGGAGGCACCGCCTTCCTGCTGACCGCTCTTCCGGCGAGGAGCTCCTCCCGGAAGGCGGCCAGCTTGCCATCAATCATGTCCCCAATCCTCCTCAGAAGATCGTCTTCTGAGGAGGACGGGGACTTCTTCACGGGCGGAGTGCGGGTGGAGGGGCCCGCGGTGCCCCGCACCACTGCCGCCGCACTCCGCTTATTTACCTCCGCCGAGGGACGCGGCGGTGGAGGAGGAGGGAGGATGGGAGGGAGGGCCGCGCTGTTCCACAGCGCCTCTGCCCTCCTCCTCCCCTGTCGCTCCTCCTCCAACAGGAGCTGCAGACGGGCGTTCCGCCCTCTGAGCTCCCGCGCCGCCTCCCTCATTTCCTCCGCCGCGGCCTTCAGGGCCTCCGCGCCACCGCTCTTCTGCCCCTTAAAGGCGCAGGCAGCGGCGACTTTCTCCACCCGCCTCAGGGACGAGGAGATCCTCTCCGATATCTCCTCGGTCACCTCGTCCCTGAGGCAACTCAGCCTCACCGACGGGCTCATCGCCCCGCCCACCTCGACGACGGCCTGCCCCGTCCTCTTCCTCTTAGAGCCTATGTGGCTCGTGCTGGAGGAGAAGGACGAGACCGACGCCGTCTCGTCGTCCTCCTCCACCCTCCACGAAGCCGGACCCGGCGCTGAGTGGGGCGCGAGCGCCGCCACCCTAACCCCAACCCCGTCTCCGTCCTCCCCAACCGACAAAACCCGCCCCATCCCCATTTTATTTTCTGTGTCCATAATAGTCCCACGAGATGGTCGGAAATAAAGGTCCACCCGGGCAGAGCCGCCTTACCCGGGTAAGCCTAATACTCCGGGGGTTCGGCAGGTTCCCCGGAGGTGGTCGCTTGGGATTGGGCCTTCTCCCCCAACCATGCATCCCATCGCCGCGCACCATAGCTTAGGATTGGAGGGCGATTTTATAGAGTCGCCATACTCGTGGCCCAGGCGGTTAAGCCAAGACCCCCGTTCCTCCTGCCGTCACGTACCATTCACAAAACCAATAGGGAATTGTGAATGGGTCGTTGTGACGACCAACAGGAGGCTTACGGTGTGTGTATGACTCGGGTACCCCGGGTTCGTTAAGCCCGTACTGCAGCTGAAAGGCTGGCAGCCCCTGAGGGGATCAGACCCATACTTTCGCATTCTTCACATACTTGTTGACCGGATCCTGGGTTTTTTCTGGTTTGGTTCACGTAGTAATGTGGTACCACACTGAAACAGTCGATTAAACCTGGTTTCGATCAATATTTTAGAGAATAATTCATGTTAGGTCTAGGTTAGGTCTGGGATTTGCTCTCATCAGGCTCATTCTTTCGCATGTTTCTCATACTTGATGGCTAGATCCTGGGCTTTTTCTGGATTGTATCACGTAGTAATGTGGTACCACGCCGAAACAGTCAATTAAAACTGGTTTCGATCAATATTTTAGAGGATCACGCAAGTTAGGTCTGGGATAGGTCTGGGATTCGCCCTCATCAGGCTCATACTTTCGCGTTTTTCACATACTTGTTGAACTGATCCTGGGTTTATTCTGGTTTGGATCACGTAGCAATGTGGTACCACACTGAAACAGTCGATTAAACCTGGTTTCGATCACTATTTTAGAGGATAACGCAAGTTAGGTCTGGGATAGGTCTGGGATTAGCCCTCATCAGACTCATACTTTCGCATATTTCTCATACTTGATGACTAGATCCTGGGCTTTTTCTGGATTGCATCACGTAGTAATGAAGTACAACACTGAAACAGTCAATTAAACCTGGTTTCCATCAATATTTTAGAGGACAACGCATGTTAGGTCTAGGTTAGGCCTGGGATTTGCCCTCATCAGGGTCATACTTTCGCAGTTTTAACATACATGTTGACGTGATCGAGGGTTTTTTCTGCTTTGGATCACGTAGTAAAGTGGTACCACATTGAAACAGTCCATTAAACCTTGTTTGGATCAATATTTTTGAGGATAACGCATGTTAGGTCTAGGTTAGGCCTGGGATTTCACTCATCAGACTCATCCTTTCGCATTCTTCACATACTTGTTGAACGCATCCTGGGTTTTTCTGGTTTGGATCACGTAGTAGTGTGGTACCACACTGAAACAGTCGATTAAACCTGGTTTCGAACAATATTTTTGAGGATAACGCATGTTAGGTCTAGGTTAGGTCTGGGATTTTCACTCATCAGGCTCATACTTTCGCATTTTTCTCATACTTCATGGCTAGATCCTGGGCTATTTCTGGATTGTATCACGTAGTAATGTGGTACCACACTGAAACAGTCAATTAAACCTGGTTTCGCTCAATATTTTAGAAGATAACGCATGTTAGGCCTAGGTTAGGCCTGGGATTTGCCCTCATCAGGGTCATACTTTCGCAGTTTTAACATGCATGTTGACCTGATCGAGTGTTTTTTCTGCTTTGGATCACGTAGTAAAGTGGTACCACAACTAAAACAGTCAATTAAACCTGGTTTCGATCACTATTTTAGAGGATAACGCAAGTTAGGTCTGGGATAGGTCTGGGATTAGCCCTCATCAGGCTCATACTTTCGTAGTTTTAACATGCATGTTGACCTGATCGAGGGTTTTTTCTGCTTTGGATCACGTAGTAAAGTGGTACCACAACTAAAACAGTCAATTAAACCTGGTTTCGATCAATATTTTAGAGAATAATTCATGTTAGGTCTAGGTTAGGTCTGGGATTAGCCCTCATCAGACTCATACTTTCGCATTCTTCACATACTTGTTGAACGGATCCTGGGTTTTTTCTGGTTTGGATCACGTAGTAATGTGGGACCACACTGAAACAATCAATTAAACCTGGTCATGATAAATATTTTAGAGGATAACGCATGTTAGGTCTGGGTTAGGACTAGGATATGCCCCCATCAGGCTCATACTTTCGCATATTTCTCATACTTCATGGCTGGATCCTGGGCTATTTCTGGATTGGATCACGTGGTAATGTGGTACCACACTGAAACAGTCAATTAAACCTGGTTTCCATCAATATTTTAGAGGAAAGCGCATGTTAGGTCAAGGTTAGGCCTGGGATTTGCCCTCATCAGGGTCATACTTCCGCGTTTTTGACATACTTGTTGAACTGGTCCTCGGTTTTTTCTGGTTTGGATCAGGTAGCAATGTGGTACCACACTGAAGCAGTCGATTAAACCTGGTTTCGATCAATATTTTAGAGGATAACGCAAGTTTGGTCTGGGATAGGTCTGGGATTTGCCCTCATCAGGCTCATACTTTCGCGTTTTTGACATACTTGTTGAACTGGTCCTCGGTTTTTTCTGGTTTGGATCACGTAGCAATGTGGTACCACACTGAAGCAGTCGATTAAACCTGGTTTCGATCAATATTTTAGAGGATAACGCAAGTTTGGTCTGGGATAGGTCTGGGATTTGCCCTCATCAGGCTCATACTTTCGCATTCTTCACATACTTGTTGAACGGATCCTGGGTTTTTTCTGGTTTGGATCACGTTGTAATGTGGGACCACACCGAAACAATCAATTAAACCTGGTCATGATCAATATTTTAGAGAATAATTCATGTTATGTCTAGGTTAGGTCTGGGATTTGCTCTCATCAGGCTCATTCTTTCGCATATTTCTCATACTTGATGGCTAGATCCTGGGCTTTTTCTGGATTGCATCACGTAGTAATGAAGTACAACACTGAAACAGTCAATTAAACCTGGTTTCCATCAATATTTTAGAGGACAACGCATGTTAGGTCTAGGTTAGGCCTGGGATTTGCCCTCATCAGGGTCATACTTCCGCAGTTTTAACATACATGTTGACCTGATCGAGGGTTTTTTCTGCTTTGTATCACGTAGCAATGTGGTACCACACTGAAGCAGTCGATTAAACCTGGTTTCGATCAATATTTTAGAGGATAACGCAAGTTTGGTCTGGGATAGGTCTGGGATTTGCCCTCATCAGGCTCATACTTTCGCATTCTTCACATACTTGTTGAACGGATCCTGGGTTTTTTCTGGTTTGGATCACGTTGTAATGTGGGACCACACCGAAACAATCAATTAAACCTGGTCATGATCAATATTTTAGAGAATAATTCATGTTATGTCTAGGTTAGGTCTGGGATTTGCTCTCATCAGGCTCATTCTTTCGCATATTTCTCATACTTGATGGCTAGATCCTGGGCTTTTTCTGGATTCCATCACGTAGTAATGAAGCACAACACTGTAACAGTCAATTAAACCAGGTTTCCATCAATATTTTAGAGGACAACGCATGTTAGGTCTAGGTTAGGCCTGGGATTTGCTCTCATCAGGGTCATACTTCCGCAGTTTTAACATACATGTTGACCTGATCGAGGGTTTTTTCTGCTTTGGATCACGTAGTAAAGTGGTTCCACACTGAAACAGTCCATTAAACCTGGTTTGGATCAATATTTTAGAGGATAACGCATGTTAGGTCTAGGTTTGCCCTGGGATTTTCACTCATCAGACTCATACTTTCGCATTCTTCACATACTTGTTGACCGGATCCTGGGTTTTCTCTGGTTTGGTTCACGTAGTAATGTGGTACCACACTGAAGCATTCAACTAAACCTGGTCTTGATAAATATTTTAGAGGATAACGCATGTTAGGTTTGGGTTAGGTCTAGGATTTGCCCTCATCAGGCTCATACTTTCGCATATTTCTCATACTTCATGGCTAGATCCTGGGCTGTTTCTGGATTGTATCACGTAGTAATGTGGTACCACGCCGAAACAGTCAATTAAAACTGGTTTCGATCAATATTTTAGAGGATAACCCAAGTTAGGTCGGGGATAGGTCTGGGATTCGCCCTCATCAGGCTCATACTTTCGCGTTTTTCACATTGTTTAAATATGTTAAAAAACTATTTAAAATCGCGTTAGTCTGAAAACATTAAATTCTCGGCTGCGATTCCCGTATCCGTTTGTGTACGTGACACTGCGGAAGGTTAAGCGTTCGTCAGGTTCGTTGAACGTTCGGACGATTTAAAACCGCAGCCGTTTACGTGTTTTTGTACGCCGACCTCACGCGAAGATTCGCTTCGCACCGGTTTAAACGGTATCGTGACGTCAGCGTCGAGAGAGAGAACCGTATAATATATTGAAAAGAGATCGACAGCTGAATTCGGCAGCGCCGCATCGCGACGACAAGGCGCGACCGAGTCTTCGTCTGTCGATCCGCGACTATATTCGTAATTATTCACGAGCCGACTGCCAACGGGAGCGGATCCCAGAAGATCTCGCTCCTCAAGTACGGACTCGCACATAATATTCGGACTTGTATAAAAAAGAATTCTCTCCGTTGCTGCGGTTAGAGTTTCCCAGAACAATCTACCTGCGACAAAAGGGAGGTCGTAATACACGCAGCGCGTGGCGCGTCCGCCTTCGCTAGGAAGGATTGTACGTTGCAGTCGTTGCCGCGACCGCGACGTAAGGGACTCAGGGTGCACCCACCCAGAATCCCTTTAAAGCTATACGGCTTTGGAGCCTCCCAAAGGTCATACCGTTGAATCGGTACCGCCTCGTGGAGTGCTCTTCGTGCAAAGGTCGCCAAAAAACCCTCTCCAAAAACCCGTCGGTGTTCGAGTCGACCGTACACCCTACGGAGGAGTTCGGGTTCAAGGTCGCCTCACCTTCCGTCACGCCGCCTACCAAATACGGTCCCCGTGCAACACGGTCGCCGGGTAGGCTTTATAGTGCGGTTGGACCCGCGAGGGATTTTTTGCAAAGGACACTTTACTGTCACGGTCCCCGGTAGAAACGGTCGCCGTGCAGTAATTTTACAGTGTCGCAGGAAATCACCTCGCACGACGTTTCTACGTCACCCGCACGGAGAGCGTGCTCACGGGATCCACCCATTTGGAGCTTTACGACCTCCATTTGGTGACCCGTCCGTGGCTAAGTCGCCCCCGACAGATACGAGTGAATTCTCTTCTGTTCAGGGCAAACGTATCGCTGATAGTTTCAATAAATAATTATCAGCGTACAAGTACAAATTTACAGTCCACTGATTCACGTTGAACGACAGCCGATTCCCCCCTCCCAGCACACAGCTAGCCGCTAGGAGAGCGAGGCGAACAGCTGACGAGCGTGTTTACGATACGTGTACGCACGTATTTAATCTGAACAAACCTTTGTTACAGCAACCAAGGTCCATCCCAACCGGGGCAACGCCGGTGAATCTCCACCCCCGGCTGGATTATAAAATAATTCTCGTTTTTTTGTAATTTATATTTTTTTTATTTTTTTCATTTTTTTTTGTTAAAATTAAATAAAAGGCTTGTCGCAAAGCGACAAGCGAAAATTACAAAATAAAAAACTTATCAATCACTCTCCCTAGTATTTCCCTCGTCCGGACCCCGGTTAGAACCCTTAGTTCCTAACAAACGGTCCTTCGAGCCGGATTGAGGTTGAAAGAACAGGAAAGAGTTGCAGTACGTTCACGTAAGTCGCTGCTTACGGAACCACTTAATTTCGAGTAGATTGTAAAATCCTCGAATTAGAGATCACCATGTCTGTCGCCAAGGATGAAGGTCGAAGCGAGTTCGAAGGCGATCTCGACGACCTGATCACCCGGTTCGACATGATGTCAAGGTCGATCTCTTACTTAAAGAAACGTGGCCGAGCTCAGTTCACTGAGGAGCTCCTCAGGACAAAGCTCGCCACCGTATCCGAACAATACAAGGAAGCTATTGAGCAGTACTTGTCGATTCGGAGAAAATATGCCCCTGCGAAACGCAACACGTGCGACTTCCTCGCAAAAGGTGGCGTAGAGAATAAGGAGACGGAATATATGGAATTCCAGGCGTACGTTACCACGGAGCTGACCAGACTGGCCGCTGAATCAAAAGCGGCACCCACGTCGGTCAGCCCCCATGACGTCGCTATCGAACTTCCAAAACAACGGCTCCCCAAGTTCGGAGGTGACCCACGTAAATGGAGACATTTCGCGGATCTGTTCACCTCCGGCATAATAAATAATCCGAGGCTTGCAGATGTGCATCGATTGCAATATCTGAACGCCTGTCTGGAGGATAAAGCGTTGGCAGCGATCGCGCACCTCGAAGTTACCGATGAGAATTTCGAAGTGGCGTGGAAAACCCTGAAAGAACAATTCGGGTTACCACGTATCGTGACCGCCAAATTGCTTAATCAACTGACCAAACTGAAAACGATTAAAAGAGATGATCTCGATAGCCTAAATCAGGTCGTCGTCGTTTTCAAACAGGCCCTTGCGGCATTCGAAAAACGGGCACGATTTTACAGCAGCGAAACTGGCTGCTTGCCCATACTATTCGAAGCCATTTAGAAGGGCCTCTGAAAGCTGAGTGGGAACGGTCGCAACGTCTCACCCCGGACTATCCCTCGCATGTCGAGCTGATAGAGTTCCTGGAGGGGCATGCAAGGGCTCTAACTATGTTAGATGAAGGTCCGAGCAAGCCTACGACCGAACACCCACCGAAACATAAAGTACGGAGTCACAACTCCGTTCTAGAAAGTCCAGCTGAGAAAACTGTGACCTGCGGATTTTGCGGCCTTGAGCACAGAATGACCAAATGTGGTGCATTCAGAAACTTGACGCCGAACCGCCGCTATCAGTTTATAAAAGATAGCCAGCGGTGCATTCTCTGCTTGTCACCTCAGCATGGAAACGCGCGTTGTCCATCCGAGGAGGGGTGCCCGAAGTGCAAGGGCAGACATCATGCTCTGCTGCATTTTGAGACCTTTCGTAGCGAAACCGAAAGTCGTAAACCTGCGACAACGGTTTCGTCGGACAAACGCCCGAAAAAGCGGTATACGGCTCCATCGAGCCGGCCGCAACCTGCCGAACGAGCAGCTCGTACCACGACGTCACAGGCAACGACGTCACAGCCCGGTACGTCACATTGTACCGCGCTCGGTGCAGACGTACCGAAGGCTGTGCTGTTAGCCACGGCGAGCGTGCGTGTGTACGGAGAGAACGGTGCGTCGCGAATCGCGCGCGCACTGATCGATCAGGGTTCCGAGTCGTCTTTCATCTCCGCGAATTTGACAAATGACCTCAAATTCTCGCGGAGGAAATCCCCAGCCACAGTGACGGGCTTGGGGGGCGGCCGAACCCAACAAATTAAATACAGCGTGCAGATGCATTTGGGAACGGTACAAGATACCGCGCCGTTAGTCGAGACGAGAGCGTACATCGTACACAAAATTACGAGCTACGCCTCGCCCTTGGCCGGTGCACTCAAATGCGACGCGCTGCGGGATCTGCCGCTTGCAGATCCAAATCCAGCTTCCGGTCAACCGATTGAAGTGTTGATCGGTGCGGACCTGTACGCGCAAATTATTCGACCGGGTTTCCGTCGAATAAGCAGTACAGGTCCAATCGCCCAAGAAACTGCATTTGGCTGGATTCTTTCCGGCCCAATAAATGCTAAGGGCAGTAAAAACAAAACTTTGCGGACGTTGCACTGTAACGTCCTCGAATCGCTGGACACGGCGATTCGCAAGTTTTGGGAAGTCGAAGAACTCCCTTCGACCTCGGTACACACCAAGGCGGAGGAGGAGTGTGAAATGCACTTCCAAGAAACCGTCGCTCGAGATGCGACAGGACGGTTTGTCGTCCGATTGCCTTTTTCTTACCCGAGACCGGACGAAGCGTTAGGAAACTCCTATCGAATCGCTCTCTCCGCCCTTGGGAGGTTGAGGAAAAAATTGGACACCGACCAGACCCTCGTAAGAGAATATACGACGTTTCTCGAGGAATATGAGGAGCTGGGTCATATGACTCGCATAGAGCCTATTGACGAGACCAGACTCTATATTCCGCATCGAGCAGTCATACGCACCGAGAGTGCAACGACTAAATTAAGAGTCGTATTTAACGCGACAAGCCGAACTACCGGCGGTCGTTCATTAAATGACATCCTACACGTAGGTCCAAAATTGCAGAACGACATCACGTCAGTCTTGACCCGATGGCGTCTGTATGAATACGTGTTGGTGGCTGACATTGAGAAAATGTTCCGACAGATTCTCGTCGCCCCGCAGGATCGTCGTTTTCAATGCATCCTATGGCGCACACCCGAAAACGAACAGCTCAATGCGTTCGAATTAAATACCGTAACGTACGGTACGGCGTGTGCACCATACCTGTCGATGCGAACCCTCCTTGAGTTAAAAAATCAGGACGGGCACAGGTACCCCCTTGCCGCCCCGATTCTCGAGCAGGACATTTATGTAGACGACGTTTTTATGGGAGCACCCGATACGTCTTTGTTGGAGAAAATTCGCAACCAAGTTTGCGAGCTCCTACAAAGAGGTGGGTTTAAGCTGCGAAAATGGGCAGGAAATTCGCCATTGTTATTGCGAAATATCCCCCAAAGCGCTCACTCCCACGCCGTCGACCTTACCTTGTTCGATGACAGCGAATTAAAAGTATTAGGTTTACGCTGGATACCGTCCGGCGATTATTTTTATTTCAATCTGCAACGGTTTCAGCCGTCTGCCTTGCCGATGACAAAACGGAATTTGTTTTCGGAGATTGCTAAGTTGTTCGATCTGCTCGGCTGGTTATCACCAGTCGTGATTCGCGCAAAGATTCTGATGCAATCCCAATGGCTGGAAAAAATCCAGTGGGATGATCAAATCTCAGCGAATACGCTCAATACGTGGAATACGTTTTGCGTGGATTGGAGCAGCTTAAATAAGCTAAAAATCCCCAAATGGATTAATTATGGAGCCGACACAATTTCCGTGGAAATTCATGGATTTTGTGACGCTTCGCTCGCAGCCTACTTAGCGGTCACTTACTTACGAGTGACCACAATGAGCAATGTCACCTCCTCGACATTGATAATGGCAAAAACGCGAGTGGCTCCAATTAAAACGCAGTCAATTCCTGTACTGGAATTGAACGGCGCCGTGCTGCTCGCCGAGCTTATTGTGCACGTGGAGAAGTCACTTTCATTGAAGGTCGACAGAATAATCTGCTGGACAGATTCCACGATCGCATTGGCATGGTTGAGAAAGCACGCCTCCACATGGAAGGTTTTAATCGCCAACCGTGTGTCAAAGGTCCAAACGTTACTTCCGAATGCTGAATGGAGGCACGTTCCCACCCGCTTCAATCCCGCGGATCTGAATTCGCGCGGAGTGGAAGCTGCGGAACTCCTTCAATCTAAGCTGTGGATTTCAGGACCAAGTTGGCTAACGGAATCGAAAGATTGTTGGCCGAAAACGCCTTCGTCCATCGAGACCGAAGAAGGGAAGCGCAAAGTGCACGCCCACGTAGCAATTCCGGAGAAAGAATGGGAATTTGTATTTCGATTCTCGACCTGGAATAAGCTACTTCGCGTAACCGCATACTGTCTCCGACTGAGGGGACCGATGCAAGGTGAGCGAAGGTCGTATGATGCGAAGATCGTTGACGCGTCTGAGATGCAGCTCGCAAGCGAGAGAATTGTCCGCTACATCCAGCGCACGCATTTTGCAAAGGAGTACCGGTGTTTGAAAAACCACCGAAAAATCCCAGCAAAATCAACATTAAAAAGTCTGAACCCTTTTCTCGATGACAAAGATGTCTTGAGAGTCGGAGGCAGACTGGAAAATACAACACTGTCATGGGAAACCAAGCACCCCATAATTTTGCCGAAACATCACGTTTCTACGATGATAATTCGGCAGTGCCACATTGACACGTTGCACGGGGGATTGCAGTTGACCATGTACACAGTAAGACAAAGATTTTGGATTCTCGGCTGTCGAAATGCAGCGCGAACGGTAATCCATGGATTCATGCGATGCGTTAGATGGAGGGTAAAAACCTCCACGTAAATCATGCAGGATTTAATACCTGAGCGTTGCCGCGAGGCGAGAGCATTTTCGAACTGCGGAGTGGATTATGCGGGACCTTTTCTTGTCCGCGACTCCGCCGGTCGAGGAAAAACCGCCCACAAAGCGTACATAGCAGTTTTTGTCTGTTACGCGACACGGGCCATCCACATCGAACTCGTCCACGATTATACGACGAGTGCCTTTTTGGCAGCATTAGATCGATTCATTGCACGAAGGGGAGTTCCGTCCTGCATTTTCAGTGACAATGGAACGAACTTTGTCGGGGCAGATCGAGAATTACGCGAAAATTTCGAAGCAGTGTACAACACGCAAGAAATGCGTAATAAATGCAGTCAAAAAGGAATTAGATGGAAATTTAACCCACCGAGTGCACCGCACTTCGGTGGCATGCAAGAGGCCGGTGTGAAATCGGTGAAATTTCACCTGAAGCGGACTCTGGGCGAATTCACTCCCACAAGCGAAGAGTTACAAACATTGCTTTGTAAAATCGAAGCGAGTTTAAACTCGCGACCGATTGCCGCTTTGAGTGATAGCCCGGACGATTACGCGCCGCTCACACCGGGGCATTTCTTAGTCGGAAGTCCGCTGAACGCGCTTCCGACACAATCAGTGGAAACTGAAAAACTCTCCCGTTTGACACGATGGAGGGCGATTCAAAAATTCCACGAACAAATCTGGAGGCATTGGACACGTGATTATCTCACGCACCTCCAGAATCGTTATAAGTGGCGTACAGCCCAAAAAACATTAAAACTAAACGACTTAGTTTTAGTGCAAAATCCTCTCCTCCCCCCGAATCAATGGGAAATGGGACGAGTAGAGGAGGTATTCACCGGCAGGGATGGAAATGCACGTGTTGTTAAAATACGCACGGAAAAATCCATTTTTACGCGACCTATTACGCGGTTGTGTAAGCTGCCTGTGGAAGAAACCGAGTCGGCAACGGTTAGCGACGCCGACGAGGTCACATAAAAACCATAACATCCAATGGCCGAAAGTGATCGAAAGGTGAGAAACGACCGTTTCTAGAAATAAACGGTGTTGATTCTCACCTGACCGTTGTCACTGAAAGTTCAAACGGATTAGTGGGGGTTACGAATCCACCAATCTGAGTTGGATTATTGGTAGGGCGTAACGAATAATCCGAGCGCCCCCGAATCGTAACGGAATTCGCGGAATCGAAAACCGCTCAGTTCCTAAACGACAGCATCATGAGTGACACCGCGTCCAACATATCTTGCGAGAGTAGTGCGGTATCCTTTTCCGGGGACCCGGAAATCGATGAGCGATTCGGGCGCATTTTGCAGCTCGGGGAAAGGCCCATATCCCCGAGAGGCAATAAAGAGGAGCCTACCACCGTACAGGCGCCAGGAGAACCGGAGGTGACCCTCAATTTCGGGGTCGACTCATTCAGGATTCCGGCCAGGGTTATAACGACAACCCGAAAATACCACTACCGGGCCCCCGGAGGCCAATACGTCCTCCGATGGGACAAGGACGGACACATGCGGTCCTGTGCGTGGCGGGCCGACAAACCGGAGGAATCGACCCCGCCGCCACCACCAGCAGTGCCAGGGTCGACTTTGGCTGCCCCCACCGACCGAGCTCCGCAACAAAAGCGGAAACGGAGGAAACAGGCGAAACTCGCCCCGGCCACCCCTGGACCGTCCACCAGCGGCCTGCAGCCGCAGACCCCAGCGGCCCCGGCAAAGAAAAAAAGAAGGACCTGGCAGCCGGCGTTCGGTCAGATCGCCATGGCTTTCGCCATGGCGGACCAGATGCTGACCACGTCCATGAGATTCCTTCAACAGGCTGCAGCTGGTCAATAGTAAGTACTTTTGATTTTTTACAATTAAAAGTGCGCGAGTTCTCTCTCTCCGCGTAAAAAGTGACCGTACGGGACTACCGCGTTCTCCGGGTATTGCACAATTCGTGCAAGGGGGGGCGGTATGTTTAAATATGTTAAAAAACTATTTAAAATCGCGTTAGTCTGAAAACATTAAATTCTCGGCTGCGATTCCCGTATCCGTTTGTGTACGTGACACTGCGGAAGGTTAAGCGTTCGTCAGGTTCGTTGAACGTTCGGACGATTTAAAACCGCAGCCGTTTACGTGTTTTTGTACGCCGACCTCACGCGAAGATTCGCTTCGCACCGGTTTAAACGGTATCGTGACGTCAGCGTCGAGAGAGAGAACCGTATAATATATTGAAAAGAGATCGACAGCTGAATTCGGCAGCGCCGCATCGCGACGACAAGGCGCGACCGAGTCTTCGTCTGTCGATCCGCGACAATATTCGTAATTATTCACGAGCCGACTGCCAACGGGAGCGGATCCCAGAAGATCTCGCTCCTCAAGTACGGACTCGCACATAATATTCGGACTTGTATAAAAAAGAATTCTCTCCGTTGCTGCGGTTAGAGTTTCCCAGAACAATCTACCTGCGACAAAAGGGAGGTCGTAATACACGCAGCGCGTGGCGCGACCGCCTTCGCTAGGAAGGATTGTACGTTGCAGTCGTTGCCGCGACCGCGACGTAAGGGACTCAGGGTGCACCCACCCAGAATCCCTTTAAAGCTATACGGCTTTGGAGCCTCCCAAAGGTCATACCGTTGAATCGGTACCGCCTCGTGGAGTGCTCTTCGTGCAAAGGTCGCCAAAAAACCCTCTCCAAAAACCCGTCGGTGTACGAGTCGACCGTACACCCTACGGAGGAGTTCGGGTTCAAGGTCGCCTCACCTTCCGTCACGCCGCCTACCAAATACGGTCCCCGTGCAACACGGTCGCCGGGTAGGCTTTATAGTGCGGTTGGACCCGCGAGGGATTTTTTGCAAAGGACACTTTACTGTCACGGTCCCCGGTAGAAACGGTCGCCGTGCAGTAATTTTACAGTGTCGCAGGAAATCACCTCGCACGACGTTCCTACGTCACCCGCACGGAGAGCGTGCTCACGGGATCCACCCATTTGGAGCTTTACGACCTCCATTTGGTGACCCGTCCGTGGCTAAGTCGCCCCCGACAGATACGAGTGAATTCTCTTCTGTTCAGGGCAAACGTATCGCTGATAGTTTCAATAAATAATTATCAGCGTACAAGTACAAATTTACAGTCCACTGATTCACGTTGAACGACAGCCGATTCCCCCCTTCCAGCGCACAGCTAGCCGCTAGGAGAGCGTGGCGAACAGCTGACGAGCGTGTTTACGATACGTGTACGCACGTATTTAATCTGAACAAACCTTTGTTACAGCAACCAAGGTCCATCCCAACCGGGGCAACGCCGGTGAATCTCCACCCCCGGCTGGATTATAAAATAATTCTCGTTTTTTTGTAATTTATATTTTTTTTATTTTTTTCATTTTTTTTTGTTAAAATTAAATAAAAGGCTTGTCGCAAAGCGCCAAGCGAAAATTACAAAATAAAAAACTTATCAATCACTCTCCCTAGTATTTCCCTCGTCCGGACCCCGGTTAGAACCCTTAGTTTCTAACACACATACTTGTTGAACTGATCCTGGGTTTTTTCTGGTTTGGATCGCGTAGTAAAGTGGTACCACACTAAAACAGTCAATTAAACCTGGTTTCGATCAATATTTTTGAGGACAACGCATGTTAGGTCCAGGTTAGGCCTGGGATTTTCACTCATCAGACTCATACTTTCGCATTCTTCACATACTTGTTGAACGGATCCTGGGCTTTTTCTGGATTGCATCACGTAGTAATGAAGTACAACACTGAAACAGTCAATTAAACCTGGTTTCCATCAATATTTTAGAGGATAACGAAAGTTATGTCTAGTTTAGGCCTGGGATTTGCCCTCATCAGACTCATACTTTCGCATACTTCACATACTTGTTGAACAGATCCTGGGTTTTTTCTGGTTTGGATCACGTAGTAATGTGGTACCACACTGAAACTGTCGATTAAACTTGATTTCGATCAATATTTTTGAGGACAACGCATGTTAGGTCTAGTTTAGGCCTGGGATTTGCCCTCATCAGACTCATACTTTCGCATACTTCACATACTTGTTGAACAGATCCTGGGTTTTTTCTGGTTTGGATCACGTAGTAATGTGGTACCACACTGAAACTGTCGATTAAACTTGATTTCGATCAATATTTTTGAGGACAACGCATGTTAGGTCTAGGTTAGGCCTGGGATTTGCCCTCATCAGGGTCATACTTTCGCAGTTTTAACATACACGTTGACCTGATCGAGGGTTTTTTCCGCTTTGGTTCACGTAGTAAAGTGGTACCACACTGATGCAGTCCATTAAACCCGGTTTGGATCAATATTTTAGAGGATAACGCATGTTAGGTTTGGGTTAGGTCTAGGATTTGCCCTCATCAGGCTCATACTTTCGCATATTTCTCATACTTCATGGGTAGATCCTGGGCTTTTTCTGGATTGCATCACGTAGTAATGAAGTACAACACTGAAACAGTCAATTAAACCTGGTTTCCATCAATATTTTAGAGGACAACGCATGTTAGGTCTAGGTTAGGCCTGGGATTTGCCCTCATCAGGGTCATACTTTCGCAGTTTTAACATACACGTTGACCTGATTGAGGGTTTTTTCCGCTTTGGTTCACGTAGTAAAGTGGTACCACACTGATGCAGTCCATTAAACCTGGTTTGGATCAATATTTTAGAGGATAACGCATGTTAGGTTTGGGTTAGGTCTAGGATTTGCCCTCATCAGGCTCATACTTTCGCATATTTCTCATACTTCATGGGTAGATCCTGGGCTTTTTCTGGATTGCATCACGTAGTAATGAAGTACAACACTGAAACAGTCAATTAAACCTGGTTTCCATCAATATTTTAGAGGACAACGCATGTTAGGTCTAGGTTAGGCCTGGGATTTGCCCTCATCAGGGTCATACTTTCGCAGTTTTAACATACACGTTGACCTGATCGAGGGTTTTTTCCGCTTTGGATCACGTAGTAAAGTGGTACCACACTGAAGCAGTCCATTAAACCCGGTTTGGATCAATATTTTAGAGGATAACGCATGTTAGGTTTGGGTTAGGTCTAGGATTTGCCCTCATCAGGCTCATACTTTCGCATATTTCTCATACTTCATGGCTAGATCCTGGGCTTTTTCAGGATTGTATCACGTAGTAATGTGGTACCACGCTGAAACAGTCAATTAAACCTGGTTTCGATCAATATTTTAGAGGATAACGCAAGTTAGGTCTGGGATAGGTCTGGGATTCGCCCTCATAAGGCTCATACTTTCGCGTTTTTCACATACTTGTTGAACTGATCCTGGGTATTTTCTGGTTTGGATCACGTAGCAATGTGGCACCACACTGAAACAGTCGATTAAACCTGGTTTCGATCAATATTTTAGAGGATAACGCAAGTTTGGTCTGGGATAGGTCTGGGATTTGCCCTCATCAGGCTCATACTTTCGCGTTTTTCACATACTTGTTGAACAGATCCTGGGTTTTTTCTGGTTTGAGTCACGTAGTAATGTGGTACCACACTGAAACAGTCGATTAAACCAGGTTTCGATCAATATTTTTGAGGATAACGCATGTTAGGTCCAGGTTAGGCCTGGGATTTTCACTCATCAGACTCATACTTTCGCATTCTTCACATACTTGTTGAACGGATCCTGGGCTTTTTCTGGATTGCATCACGTAGTAATGAAGTACAACACTGAAACAGACAATTAAACCTGGTTTCCATCAATATCTTAGAGGACAACGCAAGTTAGGTCTGGGATAGGTCTGGGATTTGCCCTCATCAGACTCATACTTTCGCATTCTTCACATACTTGTTGAACGGATCCTGGGTTTTTTCTGGTTTGGATCACGTAGTAATGTGGTACCACACTGAAACATTCAAATAAACCTGGTTTGGATCAATATTTTAGAGAATAATTCATGTTAGGTCAAGGTTAGGCCTGGGATTTGCCCTCATCAGGGTCATACTTTCGCAGTTCTAACATACATGTTGACCTGATCGAGGGTTTTTTCTGCTTTGGATCACGTAGTAAAGTGGTACCACACTAAAACAGTCCACTAAACCTGGTTTGGATCAATATTTTAGAGGATAATGCATGTTAGGGCTAGGTTAGCCCTGGGATTTTCACTCATCAGACTCATTCTTTCGCATTCTTCACATACCTGTTGAACGGATCCTGGGTTTTTTCTGGTTTGGATCACGTAGTAACGTGGGACCACACTGAAGCAATCAATTAAACCTGGTCTTGATAAATATTTTAGAGGATAACGCATGTTAGGTCTGGGTTAGGTCTAGGATTTGCCCTCATCAGGCTCATACTTTCGCACATTTCTTATACTTCATGGATAGATCCTGGGCTATTTTCTGGTTTGGATCACATAGTAATGTGGTACCACACTGAAACAATCGATTAAACCAGGTTTCGATCAATATTCTTGAGGATAACGCATGTTAGGTCTAGGTAAGGCCTGGGATTTTCACTCATCACACTCATTCTTTCGCATTCTTCACATACCTGTTGAACGGATCCTGGGCTTTTTCTGGATTGCATCACGTGGTAATGAAGTACAACACTGAAACAGACAATTAAACCTGGTTTCGATCAATATTTTTGAGGATAACGCATGTTATGTCTGGGATAGGTCTGGGATTTGCCCTCATCAGACTCATACTTTCGCATACTTCACATACTTGTTGAACAGATCCTGGGTTTTTTTCTGGTTTGGATCACGTAGAAATGTGGTACCACACTGAAACAGTCGATTAAACCTGGTTTCGATCAATATTTTTGAGGATAACGCATGTTAGGTCTAGGTTAGGCCGAGGATTTTCACTCATCAGACTCATACTTTCGCATTCTTCACATACTTGTTGAACGGATCCTGGGTTTTTTCTGGATTGCATCACGTAGTAATGAAGTACAACACTGAAACAGACAATTAAACCTGGTTTCGATCAATATTTTAGAGGATAACGCAAGTTAGGTACTAGGTTAGGCCTGGGATTTGCCCTCATCAGGGTCATACTTTCGCAGTTCTAACATACATGTTGACCTGATCGAGGGTTTTTCCTGCTTTGGATCACGTAGTAAAGCGGTACCACACTGAAACATTCAAATAAACCTGGTTTGGATCAATATTTTAGAGAATAATTCATGCTAGGTCTAGGTTAGGCCTGGGATTTGCCCTCATCAGGGTCATACTTTCGCAGTTCTAACATACATGTTGACCTGATCGAGGGTTTTTTCTGCTTTGGATCACGTAGTACAGTGGTACCACACTAAAACAGTCCACTAAACCTGGTTTGGATCAATATTTTAGAGGATAATGCATGTTAGGGCTAGGTTAGCCCTGGGATTTTCACTCATCAGACTCATTCTTTCGCATTCTTCACATACCTGTTGAACGGATCCTGGGTTTTTTCTGGTTTGGATCACGTAGTAACCTGGGACCAAACTGAAGCAATCAATTAAACCTGGTCCTGATAAATATTTTAGAGGATAACGCATGTTAGGTCTGGGTTAGGTCTAGGATTTGCTCTCGTCAGGCTCATACTTTCGCATATTTCTCATACTTGATGGCTAGATCCTGGGCTTTTTCTGGATTGGATCACGTAGTAATGAAGTACAACACTGAAACAGTCAATTAAACCTGGTTTCCATAAATATCTTAGAGGACAACACAAGTTAGGTCTGGGATAGGTCTGGGATTTGCCCTCATCAGACTCATACGTTCGCATTCTTCACATACTTGTTGAACGGATCCTGGGTTTTTTCTGGTTTCGATCAGGTAGTAATGTGGTACCACACTGAAACATTCAAATAAACCAGGTCTTGATAAATATTTTAGATGATAACGCATGTTAGGTCTGGGTTAGGTCTAGGATTTGCCCTCATCAGGCTCATACTTTCGCATATTTCTCATACTTCATGGCTAGATCCTGGCTATTTCTGGATTGGATCACGTAGTAATGTGGTACCACACTGAAACAGTCGATTAAACCTGGTTTCGATCAATATTTTTGAGGATAACGCATGTTAGGTCTAGGTTAGGCCGAGGATTTTCACTCATCAGACTCATACTTTCGCATTCTTCACATACTTGTTGAACGGATCCTGGGTTTTTTCTGGTTTGGATCACGTAGTAATGTGGTACCACATTGAAACATTCAAGTAAACCAGGTCTTGATAAATATTTTAGATGATAACACATGTTAGGTCTGGGTTAGGTCTAGGATTTGCCCTCATCAGGCTCATACTTTCGCATATTTCTCATACTTCATGGCTGGATCCTGGACTATTACTGGTTTGGATCACGTAGTAATGTGGTACCACACTGAAACAGTCAATTAAACCTGGTTTCGATCAATATTTTAGAGAATAATTCATGTTAGGCCTGGGTTAGGTCTGGGATTTGCTCTCATCAGGCTCATTCTTTCGCATATTCCTCATACTTGATGGCTAGATCCTGGGCTTTTTCTGGATTGCATCACGTAGTAATGAAGTACAACACTGAAACAGTCAATTAAACCTGGTTTCGATAAATATTTTAGAGAACAATTCATGTTAGGTCTAGGTTAGGCCTGGGATTTGCCCTCATCAGGGTCATACTTTCGCAGTTCTAACATACATGTTGACCTGATCGAGGGTTTTTTCTGCTTTGGATCACGTAGTAAAGTGGTACCACACTGAAACAGTCCACTAAACCTGGTTTGGATCAATATTTTAGAGGATAATGCATGTTAGGTCTAGGTTAGCCCTGAGATTTTCACTCATCAGACACATTCTTTCGCATTCTTCACATACCTGTTGAACGGATCCTGGGTTTTTTCTGGTTTGGATCACGTAGTAATGTGGGACCACACTGAAGCAATCAATTAAACCTGGTCTTGATAAATATTTTTGAGGATAACGCATGTTAGGTCTGGGTTAGGTCTAGGATTTGCCCTCATCACGCTCATACTTTCGCATATTTCTCATACTTCATGGCTAGATCCTGGGCTATTTCTGGATTGGATCTCGTAGTAATGTGGTACCACACTGAAACAGTCGATTAAACCAGGTTTCGATCAATATTCTTGAGGATAACGCGTGTTAGGTCTAGGTAAGGCCTGGGATTTTCACTCATCAGACTCATTCTTTCGCATTCTTCACTTACCTGTTGAACGGATCCTGGGTTTTTTCTGGATGGATCACGTAGTAATGTGGGACCACACTGAAGCAATCAATTAAACCTGGTCTTGATAAATATTTTAGAGGATAACGCATGTTAGGTCTGGGTTAGGTCCTGGATTTGCTCTCGTCAGGCTCATACTTTCGCATATTTCTCATACTTGATGGCTAGATCCTGGGCTTTTTCTGGATTGCATCACGTAGTAATGAAGTAAAACACTGAAACAGTCAATTAAACCTGGTTTCCATCAATATCTTAGAGGACAATGCAAGTTAGGTCTGGGATAGGTCTGGGATTTGCCCTCATCAGACTCATACGTTCGCGTTTTTCACATACTTGTTGAACGGATCCTGGGTTTTTTCTGGTTTAGGTCACGTAGTAATGTGGTACCACACTGAAACAGTCGATTAAACCAGGTCTTGATGAATATTTCAGAGGACAACGGATGTTAGGTCTGGGTTAGGTCTAGGATTTGCCCTCATCAGGCTCATACTTTCGCATATTTCTCATACTTCATGGCTAGAACCTGGGCTTTTTCTGGATTGTATCACGTAGTAATGTGGTACCACGCTGAAACAGTCAATTAAACCTGGTTTCGATCAATATTTTTGAGGATAACGCATGTTAGGTCTAGGTTAGGCCTGGGATTTTCACGCATCAGACTCATACTTTCGCATTCTTCACATACTTGTTGAACGGATTCTGGGTTTTTTCTGGTTTCGATCACGTAGTAATGTGGGACCACACTGAAACAGTCGATTAAACCTGGTCTTGATAAATATTTTAGAGGACAACGCATGTTAGGTCTGGGTTAGGCCTAGAATTTGCCCTCATCAGGCTCATACTTTCGCATATTTCTCATACTTCATGGCTAGATCCTGGGCTTTTTCTGGATTGTATCACGCAGTAATGTGGTACCACACTGAAACAGTCAATTAAACCTGGTTTCGACCAATATTTTAGAGGATAACGCATGTCAGGTCTAGGTTAGGCCTGGGATTTTCACGCATCAGACTCATACTTTCGCATTCTTCACATACTTGTTGAACGGATCCTGGGTCTTTTCTGGTTTGGATCACGTAGTAATGTGGGACCACACTCAAACAGTCGATTAAACCTGGTTTCGATCAGTATTTTAGAGGATAACGCAAGTTTGGTCTGGGATAGGTCTGGGATTTGCCCTCATCAGGCGCATACTTTCGCGTTTTTCACATACTCCTGGAACAGATCCTGGGTTTTTTCTGGTTTGGGTCACGTAGTAATGTGGTACCACACTGAAACAGTCGATTAAACCAGGTTTCGATCAATATTTTTGAGGATAACGCATGTTAGGTCTAGGTTAGGCCTGGGATTTTCACGCATCAGACTCATACTTTCGCATTCTTCACATACTTGTTGAACGGATCCTGGGTTTTTTCTGGTTTGGATCACGTAGTAATGTGGGACTACACTGAAACAGTCGATTAAACCTGGTTTCGATCAATATTTTAGAGGATAACGCAAGTTTGGTCTGGGATAGGTCTGGGATTTGCCCTCATCAGGCTCATACTTTCGCGTTTTTCACATACTTGTTGAACAGATCCTGGGTTTTTTCTGGTTTGGGTCACCTAGTAATGTGGTACCACACTGAAACAGTCGAATAAACCAGGTTTCGATCAAGATTTTTGAGGATAACGCATGTTAGGTCTAGGTTAGGCCTGGGATTTTCACGCATCAGACTCATACTTTCGCATTCTTCACATACTTGTTGAACGGATCCTGGGTTTTTTCTGGTTTGGATCACGTAGTAATGTTGGACCACACTGAAACAGTCGATTAAACCTGGTCTTGATAAATATTTTATAGGACAACGCATGTTAGGTCTGGGTTAGGTCTGGGATTTGACCTCATCAGGGTCATACTTTCGCATATTTCTCATACTTCATGGCTAGATCCTGGGCTTTTTCTGGATTGTATCACGTAGTAATGTGGTACCACGCTGAAACAGTCAATTAAACCTGATTTCGATCAATATTTTAGAGGATAACGCAAGTTACGTACTAGGTTAGGCCTGGGATTTGCCCTCATCAGGGTCATACTTTCGCAGTTTTAACATTCATGTTGACCTGATCGAGGGTTTTTTCTGCTTTGGATCACGTAATAAAGTGGTGCCGCAACTAAAACAGTCAATTAAAGCTGGTTTCGATCATTATTTTAGAGGATAACGCAAGTTAGGTCTGGGATAGGTCTGGGATTAGCCCTCATCAGACTCATACTTTCGCACACTTCACATACTCGTTGACAAGATCCTGGGTTTTTTTCTGGTTTGGATCACGTAGTAATGTGGTACCACACTGAAACAGTCGATTAAACCTGGTTTCGATTAATATTTTTGAGGATAACGCATGTTAGGTCTCGGATAGGTCTGGGATTTGCCCTCATCAGGCTCATGCTTTCGCAGTTTTAACATGCATGTTGACCTGATCGAGGGTTTTTTCTGCTTTGGATCACGTAGTAAAGTGGTACCACACTAAAACAGTCAATTAAACCTGGTTTCGATCAATATTTTAGAGGATAACGAAAGTTATGTCTAGTTTAGGCCTGGGATTTGCCCTCATCAGACTCATACTTTCGCATACTTCACATACTTGTTGAACAGATCCTGGGTTTTTTTCTGGTTTGGATCACGTAGTAATGTGGTACCACACTGAAACAGTCGATTAAACCTGGTTTCGATCAATATTTTAGAGGATAATGCATGTTAGGTCTAGGTTAGGCCGAGGATTTTCACTCATCAGACTCATACTTTCGCATTGTTCACATACTTGTTGAACGGATCCTGGGTTTTTACTGGTTTGGATCACGTAGTAATGTGGTACCACACTGAAACAGTCAATTAAACCAGGTTTCGATCAATATTTTAGAGAATAATTCATGTTAGGTCTAGGTCAGGTCTGGGATTTGCTCTCATCAGGCTCATTCTTTCGCATATTTCTCATACTTGATGTCTAGATCCTGGGCATTTTCTGGATTGCATCACGTAGTAATGAAGTACAACACTGAAACAGTCAATTAAACCTGGTTTCCATCAATATTTTACAGGACAACGCATGTTAGGTCTAGGTTAGGCCTGGGATTTGCCCTCATCAGGGTCATACTTTCGCAGTTTTAACATACATGTTGACCTGTTCGAGGGTTTTTTCCGCTTTGGATCACGTAGTAAAGTGGTACCACACTGAAGCAGTCCATTAAACCCGGTTTGGATCAATATTTTAGAGGATAACGCATGTTAGGTTTGGGTTAGGTCTAGGATTTGCCCTCATCAGGCTCATACTTTCGCATATTTCTCATACTTCATGGCTAGATCCTGGGCTTTTTCTGGATTGTATCACGCAGTAATGTGGTACCACGCTGAAACAGTCAATTAAACCTGGTTTCGATCAATATTTTAGAGGATAACGCATGTCAGGTCTAGGTTAGGCCTGGGATTTTCACGCATCAGGGTCATACTTTCGCAGTTTTAACATTCATGTTGACCTGATCGAGGGTTTTTTCTGCTTTGGATCACGTAATAAAGTGGTGCCGCAACTAAAACAGTCAATTAAACCTGGTTTCGATCATTATTTTAGAGGATAACGCAAGTTAGGTCTGGGATAGGTCTGGGATTAGCCCTCATCAGACTCATACTTTCGCACACTTCACATACTCCTGGAACAGATCCTGGGTTTTTTTCTGGTTTGGATCACGTAGTAATGTGGTACCACACTGAAACAGTCGATTAAACCTGGTTTCGATTAATATTTTTGAGGATAACGCATGTTAGGTCTCGGATAGGTCTGGGATTTGCCCTCATCAGGCTCATGCTTTCGCAGTTTTAACATACATGTTGACCTGATCGAGGGTTTTTTCCGCTTTGGATCACGTAGTAAAGTGGTACCACACTGAAGCAGTCCATTAAACCCGGTTTGGATCAATATTTTAGAGGATGACGCATGTTAGGTTTGGGTGAGGTCTAGGATTTGCCCTCATCAGGCTCATACTTTCGCATATTTCTCATACTTCATGGCTAGATCCTGGGCTTTTTCTGGATTGTATCACGTAGTAATGTGGTACCACGCTGAAACAGTCAATTAAACCTGGTTTCGATCAATATTTTAGAGGATAACGCAAGTTAGGTCTGGGATAGGTCTGGGATTCGCCCTCATCAGGCTCATACTTTCGCGTTTTTCACATACTTGTTGAACAGATCCTGGGTTTTTTCTGGTTTGGGTCACCTAGTAATGTGGTACCACACTGAAACAGTCGAATAAACCAGGTTTCGATCAATATTTTTGAGGATAACGCATGTTAGGTCTAGGTTAGGCCAGGGATTTTCACGCATCAGACTCATACTTTCGCATTCTTCACATACTTGTTGAACGGATCCTGGGTTTTTTTCTGGTTTGGATCACGTAGTAATGTTGGACCACACTGAAACAGTCGATTAAACCTGGTCTTGATAAATATTTTAGAGGACAACGCATGTTAGGTCTGGGTTAGGTCTAGAATTTGCCCTCATCAGGCTCATACTTTCGCATATTTCTCATACTTCATTTCTAGATCCTGGGCTTTTTCTGGATTGTATCACGCAGTAATGTGGTACCACGCTGAAACAGTCAATTAAACCTGGTTTCGATCAATATTTTAGAGGATAACGCATGTCAGGTTTAGGTTAGGCCTGGGATTTTCACGCATCAGACTCATACTTTCGCATTCTTCACATACTTGTTGAACGGATCCTGGGTTTTTTCTGGTTTGGATCACGTAGTAATGTGGGACCACACTCAAACAGTCGATTAAACCTGGTTTCGATCAATATTTTAGAGGATAACGCAAGTTTGGTCTGGGATAGGTCTGGGATTTGCCCTCATCAGGCGCATACTTTCGCGTTTTTCACATACTTGTTGAACAGATCCTGGGTTTTTTCTGGTTTGGGTCACGTAGTAATGTGGTACCACACTGAAACAGTCGATTAAACCAGGTTTCGATCAATATTTTTGAGGATAACGCATGTTAGGTCTAGGTTAGGCCTGGGATTTTCACGCATCAGACTCATACTTTCGCATTCTTCACATACTTGTTGAACGGATCCTGGGTTTTTTCTGGTTTGGATCACGTAGTAATGTGGGACCACACTGAAACAGTCGATTAAACCTGGTTTCGATCAATATTTTAGAGGATAACGCAAGTTTGGTCTGGGATAGGTCTGGGATTTGCCCTCATCAGGCTCATACTTTCGCGTTTTTCACATACTTGTTGAACAGATCCTGGGTTTTTTCTGGTTTGGGTCACCTAGTAATGTGGTACCACACTGAAACAGTCGAATAAACCAGGTTTCGATCAATATTTTTGAGGATAACGCATGTTAGGTCTAGGTTAGGCCTGGGATTTTCACGCATCAGACTCATACTTTCGCATTCTTCACATACTTGTTGAACGGATCCTGGGTTTTTTCTGGTTTGGATCACGTAGTAATGTGGGACCACACTCAAACAGTCGATTAAACCTGGTTTCGATCAATATTTTAGAGGATAACGCAAGTTTGGTCTGGGATAGGTCTGGGATTTGCCCTCATCAGGCGCATACTTTCGCGTTTTTCACATACTTGTTGAACAGATCCTGGGTTTTTTCTGGTTTGGGTCACGTAGTAATGTGGTACCACACTGAAACAGTCGATTAAACCAGGTTTCGATCAATATTTTTGAGGATAACGCATGTTAGGTCTAGGTTAGGCCTGGGATTTTCACTGATCAGACTCATACTTTCGCATTCTTCACATACTTGTTGAACTGATCCTGGGTTTTTTCTGGTTTGGATCACGTAGTAATGTGGTACCACACTGAAACAGTCGATTAAACCTGGTCTTGATAAATATTTTAGAGGATAACGCATGTTAGGTCTGGGATAGGTCTGGGATTTTCACTCATCAGACTCATACTTTCGCATTCTGCTCATACTTGTTGAACAGATCCTGGGTTTTTTTCTGGTTTGGATCACGTAGTAATGTGGTACCACACTCAAACAGTCGATTAAACCTGGTTTCGATCAATATTTTTGAGGATAACGCATGTTAGGTCTAGGTTAGGCCGAGGATTTTCACTCATCAGACTCATACTTTCGCATTCTTCACACACTTGTTGAACGGAACCTGGGTTTTTACTGGTTTGGATCACGTAGTAATGTGGTACCACACTGAAACAGTCAATTAAACCAGGTTTCGATCAATATTTTAGAGAATAATTCATGTTAGGTCTAGGTCAGGTCTGGGATTTGCTCTCATCAGGCTCATTCTTTCGCATATTTCTCATACTTGATGTCTAGATCCTGGGCTTTTTCTGGATTGTATCACGTAGTAATGAAGTACAACACTGAAACAGTCAATTAAACCTGGTTTCCATCAATATTTTACAGGACAACGCATGTTAGGTCTAGGTTAGGCCTGGGATTTGCCCTCATCAGGGTCATACTTTCGCAGTTTTAACATACATGTTGACCTGATCGAGGGTTTTTTCCGCTTTGGATCACGTAGTAAAGTGGTACCACACTGAAGCAGTCCATTAAACCCGGCTTGGATCAATATTTTAGAGGATAACGCATGTTAGGTTTGGGTTAGGTCTAGGATTTGCCCTCATCAGGCTCATACTTTCGCATATTTCTCATACTTCATGGCTAGATCCTGGGCTTTTTATGGATTGCATCACGTAGTAATGAAGTACAACACTGAAACAGTCAATTAAACCTGGTTTCCATCAATATTTTAGAGGACAACGCATGTTAGGTCTAGGTTAGGCCTGGGATTTGCCCTCATCAGGGTCATACTTTCGCAGTTTTAACATACATGTTGACCTGATCGAGGGTTTTTTCCGCTTTGGATCACGTAGTAAAGTGGTACCACACTGAAGCAGTCCATTAAACCCGGTTTGGATCAATATTTTAGAGGATGACGCATGTTAGGTTTGGGTTAGGTCTAGGATTTGCCCTCATCAGACTCATACTTTCGCGTTTTTCACATACTTGTTGAACAGATCCTGGGTTTTTTCTGGTTTGAGTCACGTAGTAATGTGGTACCACACTGAAACAGTCGATTAAACCAGGTTTCGATCAATATTTTTGAGGATAACACATGTTAGGTCCAGGTTAGGCCTGGGATTTTCATTCATCAGACTCATACTTTCGCATTCTTCACATACTTGTTGAACGGATCCTGGGCTTTTTCTGGATTGCATCACGTAGTAATGAAGTACAACACTGAAACAGTCAATTAAACCTGGTTTCCATCAATATCTTAGAGGACAACGCAAGTTAGGTCTAGGTTAGGCCTGGGATTTGCCCTCATCAGGGTCATACTTTCGCATTCTTCACATACTTGTTGAACGGATCCTGGGCTTTTTCTGGATTGCATCACGTAGTAATGAAGTACAACACTGAAACAGTCAATTAAACCTGGTTTCCATCAATATCTTAGAGGACAACGCAAGTTAGGTCTGGGATAGGTCTGGGATTTGCCCTCATCAGACTCATACTTTCGCATTCTTCACATACTTGTTGAACGGATCCTGGGTTTTTTCTGGTTTGGATCACGTAGTAATGTGGTACCACACTGAAACATTCAAATAAACCTGGTCTTGATAAATATTTTAGAGGATAACGCATGTTAGGTTTGGGTTAGGTCTAGGATTTGCCCAGATCAGGCTCATGCTTTCGCATATTTCTCATACTTCATGGCTAGATCCTGGGCTGTTTCTGGATTGTATCACGTAGTAATGTGGTACCACGCTGAAACAGTCAATTAAACCTGGTCTGGATAAATATTTTAGAGGATAACGCATCTTAGGTCTGTGTTAGGTCTAAGATTTGCCCTCCTCAGGCTCACAGTTTCGCGTTTTTCGCATACTTGTTGAACAGATCCTGGGTTTTCTCTTGTTTGGATCACGAAGTAGTGAGGTACCACACTGAAACAGTCCATTAAACCTGGTTTCGCTCAATATCTTAGAAGATAACGCATGTTAGGTCTAGGTTAGGCCTGGGATTTGCCCTCATCAGGGTCATACTTTCGCAGTTTTAACATGCATGCTGACCTGATCGAGGGTTTTTTCTGCTTTGGATCACGTAGTAAAGAGGTACCACACTAAAACAGTCAATTAAACCTGGTTTCGATCAATATTTTAGAGGATAACGCAAGTTAGGCCTGGGATAGGTCTAGGATTTGCCTTCATCAGGCTCATTCTTTCGCATATTTCTCATACTTGATGGCTAGATCCTGGGCTTTTTCTGGATTGCATCACGTAGTATTGTGGTACCACACTGAAACAGTCGATTAAACCAGGTTTCGATCAATTTTTTTGAGGATAACGCATGTTAGGTCTAGGTTAGGCCTGGGATTTTCACTCATCAGACTCATACTTTCGCATTCTTCACATACTTGTTGAACGGATCTTGGGTTTTTTCTGGTGTGGATCACGTAGTAATGTGGTACCACACTGATACAATCAATTAAACCTGGTCTTGATAAATATTTTAGAGGATAACGCATGTTAGGTCTGGGTTAGGTCTAGGATTTGCCCTCATCAGGCTCATACTTTCGCATATTTCTCATACTTCATGGCTGGATCCTGGACTATTACTGGTTTGGATCACGTAGTAATGTGGTACCACACTGAAACAGTCAATTAAACCTGGTTTCGATCAATATTTTAGAGAATAATTCATGTTAGGTCTGGGTTAGGTCTGGGATTTGCTCTCATCAGGCTCATTCTTTCGCATATTCCTCATACTTGATGGCTAGATCCTGGGCTTTTTCTGGATTGCATCACGTAGTAATGAAGTACAACACTGAAACAGTCAATTAAACCTGGTTTCGATAAATATTTTAGAGAACAATTCATGTTAGGTCTAGGTTAGGCCTGGGATTTGCCCTCATCAGGGTCATACTTTCGCAGTTCTAACATACATGTTGACCTGATCGAGGGTTTTTTCTGCTTTGGATCACGTAGTAAAGTGGTACCACACTGAAACAGTCCACTAAACCTGGTTTGGATCAATATTTTAGAGGATAATGCATGTTAGGTCTAGGTTAGCCCTGAGATTTTCACTCATCAGACACATTCTTTCGCATTCTTCACATACCTGTTGAACGGATCCTGGGTTTTTTCTGGTTTGGATCACGTAGTAATGTGGGACCACACTGAAGCAATCAATTAAACCTGGTCTTGATAAATATTTTTGAGGATAACGCATGTTAGGTCTGGGTTAGGTCTAGGATTTGCCCTCATCACGCTCATACTTTCGCATATTTCTCATACTTCATGGCTAGATCCTGGGCTATTTCTGGATTGGAGCTCGTAGTAATGTGGTACCACACTGAAACAGTCGATTAAACCAGGTTTCGATCAATATTCTTGAGGATAACGCGTGTTAGGTCTAGGTAAGGCCTGGGATTTTCACTCATCAGACTCATTCTTTCGCATTCTTCACATACCTGTTGAACGAATCCTGGGTTTTTTCTGGATGGATCACGTAGTAATGAAGTACAACACTGAAACAGTCAATTAAACCTGGTTTCCATCAATATCTTAGAGGACAATGCAAGTTAGGTCTGCGATAGGTCTGGGATTTGCCCTCATCAGACTCATACGTTCGCGTTTTTCACATACTTGTTGAACGGATCCTGGGTTTTTTCTGGTTTGGATCACGTAGTAATGTGGTACCACACTGAAACATTCAAATAAACCAGGTCTTGATAAATATTTTAGATGATAACACATGTTAGGTCTGGGTTAGGTCTAGGATTTGCCCTCATCAGTCTCATACTTTCGCATATTTCTCATACTTCATGGCTAGATCCTGGGCTATTTCTGGATTGGATCACGTAGTAATGTGGTACCACACTGAAACAGTCAATTAAACCTGGTTTCGATCAATATTTTAGAGGACAATGCAAGTTAGGTCTGGGATAGGTCTGGGATTTGCCCACATCAGGGTCATACTTTCGCATTTTTCACATACTTGTTGAACAGATCCTGGGTTTTTTCTGGTTTGGATCGCGCAGTAATGTGGTACCACACTGAAACAGCCCACTAAACCTGGTTTCGATCAATATTTTAGAGGATAACGAAAGTTATGTCTAGGTTAGGCCTGGGATTTGCTCTCATCAGACTCATGCTTTCGCATTTTTCACATACTTGTTGAACAGATCCTGGGTTTTTTCTGGTATGGATCACGCAGTAATGTGGTACCACACTGAAACATTCAGTTAAACCTGGTTTCCATCAATATCTTAGAGGACAACGCAAGTTAGGTCTAGGTTAGGCCTGGGATTTGCCCTCATCAGGGTCATACTTTCGCATTCTTCACATACTTGTTGAACGGATCCTGGGCTTTTTCTGGATTGCATCACGTAGTAATGAAGTACAACACTGAAACAGTCAATTAAACCTGGTTTCCATCAATATCTTAGAGGACAACGCAAGTTAGGTCTGGGATAGGTCTGGGATTTGCCCTCATCAGACTCATACTTTCGCATTCTTCACATACTTGTTGAACGGATCCTGGGTTTTTTCTGGTTTGGATCACGTAGTAATGTGGTACCACACTGAAACATTCAAATAAACCTGGTCTTGATAAATATTTTAGAGGATAACGCATGTTAGGTTTGGGTTAGGTCTAGGATTTGCCCAGATCAGGCTCATACTTTCGCATATTTCTTATACTTCATGGATAGATCCTGGGCTATTTTCTGGTTTGGATCACATAGTAATGTGGTACCACACTGAAACAGTCCACTAAACCTGGTGTTACGAGCCAGGGCCGTGCAGCGCGCGTGGCCTGCGAGTGCGAGAAAGAATATGGAATATGGTATCAATTTGTTAGTTAGGTACACGGACGAACCCGATGCGAAATCGGGGAGCCGCTAGGATAGTTGATAACGAGGACGAACCTGATGCGAAATCAGGGAGCCTCTGGGATGGAGTCACGTACGGACGAACCTGGTGCGAAACCAGGGAGCCGTAGGAGGGTGAAACGTCGTGAACGAACCCGATGCGAAATCGGGGAGTCACTAGGATTGTTGATAACGACGCAGACGAACCCAATTCGAAATCGGGGAGCTGCTAGGAGGTTGGAAGAAACGCAGACGAACTCAATGCGAAATCGAGGAGCTGCTGGGAGGTTGGATAAATCACAGACGAACCTGATGCGAAATCAGGGAGCTGTAGGATGCGGACGAACCTGATGCGAAATCAGGGAGCCGCTAGGATGGTAATAGATTGCGTGGACGAACTCGATGCGTAATCGAGGAGCCACTAGGTTGTAAGAGGTTGTATTTGGATTTGGGGATGTGTTAATTGACCTCGTAACTGTGAATTATTAAATATAATATAACCCGAGCGGTAAGGTTATATTATTATGGGAACGTTTAACTAATAATAATCGCTTTATATAATTGTGGGTTAAAGAAGTTGGGTAACTCTGATTTGATAATAAAAGTAGATATATTCTTAAATCAACAAATAAAATACAATTGTTTCGTGTATCTTATGTCGCGATCAAAGAATGAGTATATTTACCTAAAATGACCTTGCACGGTGTTGACGCACTGGCGATGCGGGGGTATGACAGTTGGAAATAAAGGCCGCAATAGAATTTATGCCGGTTCACGGATTCTATATGGTTTGATACTAAAGGGTACGGTAGCCCGATCTCGCAAGATACAACTGACTATCAAATCGTATACGCGTGACAAGAGACGTGACGTTGACTCTAACGTGACGGTACGATTATGATCCCCCGAGTAATGAAATCACAGGGTTTATATACCAAAAAATCTGTGTGGGGCGGATTCAAAAGTACGTTAGAAATCACCGTGTGCACTATTCTCCGAATTGTGTTAATTAACGGGCTGCTCTATTCCCCGAATTGTATTAATTAACGGGCTGCTGCATCGCGACGGAAGTGACCCCCATTTCAAAGGTTAGATAAGTAGCAGGGCGATTTCATAATGCACGCAAGTGACAAGAAAAATTTGAGGAACGAAACGTTCGACATACGTAACATCTCCCCCCCCCCAAGATGAAACATCGCGTTATGCGTGATGCTTTCATATTAGACGGAAAGCGCCCTGTTACTTATTTACAAAAGAAAATAATAAAAGTCGCGAAAAGTAGAATAATTGAAAGCTAAATGTGTCGGGGTGTGTAGTATCATGTTGTGGTGTGTACTCATCGATACTGGTGCGTTGTGTTCTGGGTTTAAACCTTGAGCACGACGTAGCCCACCTCCAACCAGTGCTCGGCCACGTTCACAGGTGGCTGCCCCTGTAGTCGGTCCAGGTGGAGATCGGCAACGACTCCGTCTTCCGCGTTACCGATCCGGGATATTCGGCCTCTTCGATTGCTCAATGCGAGGACTGCAATCCTCGTCCTTGCGTTGAGCGGGGTTATGTTTCTGGGTTGGACCGTCTATCGTAATAATCTTTTGAACGAATTTTCGCTTTATTTAAATTCTCTGAAGTAATGTTACGGATTTTAGTTATGTGTGAAATCAAGTCCTGTAAATAATCTCCATATGATTTTAATTTCTCTTTATCTGGGAAGGAACTGGGTTCTCGAGCTACTTTTCCAAAAATTAACTCGTATGGTGTGAAATTTGTTGCTTCGTGAATGGATGTGTTATATGAGAACATTGCAAAAGGAATTAATAAATCCCAATCTTCGTAATTATCCATGTAATGTTTGAAGTATTCAGTGAGCACGATGTGACTTCTTTCCAATGATCCATTAGTTTGTGGTCTGTATCCGGAAGTTGTTATTTGTTTGATTTTAAATATTTCTGCCAAATTCGTCATTAAATTTCCAATGAAACTAGTTCCTTTATCTGTTAATATTGCGCGAGGTGTACCGTAGATTGCGATAAAGTGTCGTGCGAAGGCATCTGCAATGGTCGCGGCTCGGATATTAGGTATTGCAACTGCCACGCAGTATTTCGTCAGATTGTCCTGTATGGTAAGAATATGTCTATTTCCATTAGGCGTGATTGGAAGAGGTCCCACGGTGTCCAGTGATATTTTGTCAAATGCATCCAGCGGTGTGTCGGTGATCAACATGGGTTGGCGAGTCTTTGCTCGAACTAATTTTTGTTCTTGGCAACTTTGGCATGTCCTGATGTACTCTTGAATTTCGTTGCGCATTTTTGGCCAATGGAATTTTGATCGAATGCGTTTGTACGTTTTTGTTATCCCTTTATGCCCTCCAATTAAACTATCATGGGCTTCGCGAATTATGTCCAATCTATCCGATTCAGACGGTGTGGTGATAGCGCAGCTGCATAGAGTAATTTGTTGATCTGTTTCGGTAAAAACTTCTTCCAATATTTTGTAAAATTTGTTAGCTGGTAATTTGTGTAAATCTCCTGTTACAGAGATTCGAAAGGAATTTATTTGATTTTGGTCCAGGGTATGTCTGAGAGTCTTTAACCCATGGGATACATCTTTTGCCGTAATATTGTCGTAAAAATTGTCAGAAATTACTATACTGAAGGTTTTAAACAATCCATTGTCTGAAGTCAATACGTGTCCCTTTTTCGGTTGCGCTGCCAAAAGATCCGGTTTATTAATTATTTCGGTGTCCAGTAATACTTTTCCTACGGTGGATATTAGGTTGCAATCTGCTGATATGAAGTGCGCGTAATGTCCGTTTTCCGCAGCGAGGGTGTTCGAAGAAACAGTTATTTTATAAGATTGTTTTGACGCAGTGTATCGGTGCTCGTTTGCGTCGGTTAAAACATCTGTGTCGGATGCGTATGGTAGGTAAGGGTCAGGCGTGTGGTCAAAGGCGTCAGGTAGCCGTTCTGCACTTGCTTCGGTTGCAACCCTTGCAGGTGGATGAATTATGGCTGGTTGTAAAATTTCGTCTGTAACATGCGGTGTTACCTGTGGAGTACTGAATACATTTTTACGAGGATTTTCCATAATTGTATTTTCATTATTGGTAATTTCAAGTGGTTCTTCAAAGGACATTAGGTCATCGGGTAAATTGTTATCTTCCTCCGGTAGTGTGTTCCTTGTGGAGTTTGCTGCTGGCAGTAAGTTGTTTATGATTTCCTGAGATTCGTCTGGCAATGTTACTTCGTGCGATAAGCTGGGTAGAGTTCGGTGTCTAGCTATTATATTATCGGCGAGTGTTGAATTTTTCCATAAGAGGGGCCTTGTTCTTCGTCCGAGCTACTACTAGCCTCCCGGTATTTGGGTCGGTTTTCCCTATCTCGACGTAACTGTTGTATACGGTGACCTATGAATTGCTTATCGGTAGTCGGTGGTACTTGAGCCCGGAAGTCGGGATCGTCCTTTGACTCCCGCGGAATAAGCGGTAGACAGACTGATGGAGGGTTGCGCGATAACGCGTCCGCGTTCATGTTCGTTTTTCCACACTTGTGGATAACCTGATACTCGTATTCCGAAAGTCGTAATTTCCATTTTATTAGCCTGGAGGTCGGGTCCTTAACTGAATGTAGCCAGACTAAGGGACGGTGATCTGTGACAAGGGTGAATTTTGTTCCATAAATATAGGGTCGGAAATACTTTACTGCGTAAACCATTGCGAGACATTCCTTCTCTGTTGCCGAATAATTCTTTTCAGGTTTATTAAGGCTTCGAGATGCATATGCTATCGGTAAATCCTTTCCTATTTCCCCCTGGCTAAGTACAGCTCCTATGGCGTATTCGGATGCGTCTGTAGTCACGATGAAGGGTTTGGTGAAATCCGGATACTGCAATATAGGTTGTTGACAAAGTTCTTTACGTAATTGATTAAAACTTTGATCTTGTTCTTCTGTCCATTTAAATTTAATGCCCTTTCCTAGTAAATTGATCAATGGTTTTGACTTCACGGTGAAATCTGGTATAAATCTTCTGTAATATCCTGCTAAGCCCAAAAATTGTTGAATATTCTTCTGCGTTTTCGGTGTGGGAAAGTCTTGCACAGCTTTTAATTTTCTTGGATCCGGTCTTACCCCCTTTTCGGAAATTATATGTCCTAAATATGCAACTTCTTTGCGTAGAAATTCGCATTTGTCAGTTTGAAGGGTTAAGCCCTGTTCCCGAAGGCGGTTCAATAATTTTTTAACTTTGATATTATGTTCTTGCAATGATGAAGCGTAAACGACAATGTCGTCCAGGTAAACGAAGAGGTCTGTTCCTTGTAATCCGGTGAGAACTTAATCCATGAGGCGTTGAAATGTAGGTGGAGCGTTCTTTAAGCCAAAAGGCATTCTTGAAAATTCGTAATGTCCATGCGGTGTGGTGAATGCTGTTTTTTGCTTATCCCTTGGATTCATTTCTATCTGGTGAAATCCACTGGCGAGATCAAAAACGGAAAAATATTTTGCTCCTCCTAATCGGTCCAAAATTTCTGTGATTTGTGGTAATGGATATTTGTCGGAGATTGTCTTTTCGTTTAATGCGCGAAAGTCTATTACCATGCGCCAACGTTTGTTTCCCTGTGAGTCAGCTTTCTTCGGTACGATCCATAAAGGTGAGTTGTAGGGTGATTTTGACGGAGTAATTATGCCTTGTGATAATAATGCGCTAACCTGTTTTTGTATTTCGTCCTGATGCACAGGCGGATATCGATATTGTCTTGTGTTTACTGGTATTTCGTCTATGGTGTGAATCGAATGATTAAAATCGGCTGCTTTTCCTAATTTGTCTCCAAGCAGAAAAAATCGGTCTGGAAATTCTTTTATTAAATCAGTGACGGATGCTCGTTCTTCCCTGTTTAAATGATTGGTATTTAGTGTATTTACGAGTTTTTCTATCCTATCTTCGGTGGTCCTGAATTTTGTTGGCTATTCTGCATATGAGCAAAGGTCTTCGTCCGATGTGCTTAGAAAATCGTACGGTTCTATTATCTGTGGTTCTATCTCTACGTCGAGGTCTTCGCTGCTGGTGTTCGTTGCTAAGACGTGACATTTTCCGTTGTTATTTGTTACAGCTGCTTCCCCTACGTACAGTTGATCGTGAGTTTTAATACGTGGTAAATATCCTTCCTTTACTGTCGGGTTTGCTATTTTTACCGCGATTTGTTGTATCGTACGAGCTTCGAGCCTGTGTTTAGTCGGAGTTTGCGAGTTTAAAGATGAAAACAAATCATTGCGGTTTGAAAAACGTAATGGTCTAATAGGTTTGTCCCTTAATACCATGGTCCCATGATAATAAGAAATTTCGGCACCCTCTTGCATTAAAAATGGGCTTCCGATGAGTCCATCAGCGTCTATTGCAAGAGTTCTTACTATATAGAAAAATGCGGGTGTATCGTGAATATGGAGAATTGTGGTTCCTAACGTGTAAATTGGAGTTGTGGTTAATCCTGTTATTTCTATTTCTTCGCGAGAATTTATTATTGCTTTTGTTCCTAAAACATCGAGACGTACTAAGTTGATGGCTGCACCGCAATCGATTAAAAATGTTCCCTTTCCTAATTCCAGTTCTGGGACTTTGGTTTCGAGACGTGGGGCAGGTGTTTCTTTGATAAGGAGTCGTTTTCGAAGTGTACTGTTCTTTGACGACGGGTTTCGTTGCCGCTCATCGTGTCGCCGGTACGGTGAGCGCGATTGAAGTTTAAAGACCCGTTCGATTCGGCTGACGAGTCCCGCGAGTCGCGTCGGTTTTTTGGATTACGCGGATTTTTCCTACAGGATTTCCCGTCGTGTCCCGTAGTTTCACAATACCAACAATATAATTTCGGTTCGCGATATCTTTCGGAATTTTTTAATATGGAATAATGATTTCCTACATCCTTAGGAAAATCGTAAGATCGCCTCGAAGGGGAAATCGAGGGGCTCCTTTGTCGCACGGGCCATGCCGACGCATGTGGTTGTTCCTCTCGATCCTCTTGACCTTCGTATGTTCTAGCATGCCGCCCTCGGTCATAACGACTCGGCGAGCCAGGGTACGACACTTGATTGTCGCGGTGGCGATAATCTTCGGTTCCACGATCCTTTCGTGACCACCGTGCAGGTGATTCGTTCCGGGGCATTTGTCTTCGATTCCTTAGTTTCCTGTCTATATGCAGCACGGCGTCGTAAGCATCTTCAAGAGTCCGTATGTCTCTAAATTGTGCCGACACCTTCCAAGAAATACGATCCGGTAAGCCTTCGATGAAATTTTCCAAAACATCTCGTTCCATCTCCTTGATGAAATCTTCGGCGTTGTCCCGGTATCTTTCTCGAATGGCTCCGCGCGCGCAATAAACCAGGTGACTAGTCCTGTCGACGTACTGTCGCAAACTTTCACCCTCGCGAATACGTAAACTCGCGATGTCTACTTGGAAATACGACAAACTTTTTCCCGGCGCGAATCTCTTTTTTAAATGTTTAATCAATTCGCTAACACTCACGAATTTATGCTCTAAGGTGCACCTTCGTGCGGGACCTATGAGTTTAGTCAGAACAATCGCCAGATAATCGGCTTCCGAACCCTCAGGTATCAATGTTAACCCATCCTCCACACTTTGTGCAAAACGCGATAAAGATGGAGTTTCTCCGTCGAAAGTCGGTATCGTCGATGTAACGTTTTGTATGCATGTCTTTTGTGTCAAAAGTGACATTGAATTTGCAAGCGATAATGTCAAGTTCATAATATCGTTCGACGAAATATTTGCTTGTGAACTTGTCATTTTTAATAATTTATTTTAATTCAACTAGAGAAAACTAGTATATTTAAATCCAATTAACAATGTGTATTAACTAGCGAAAACTAGTATATTCTTAACAAGAGTTAACTGGTTGACTTAACTAGCGAAAACTAGAATATCGTCTAAATTCAAGAAGAGAAATTTCAACTTCTCAAGAAACCCAAAAATTACGTAGCGATTCTAAAATAGTTAAATCCCACCGCTGTCACCAGTTTCTGTTACGAGCCAGGGCCGTGCAGCGCGCGTGGCCTGCGAGTGCGAGAAAGAATATGGAATATGGTATCAATTTGTTAGTTAGGTACACGGACGAACCCGATGCGAAATCGGGGAGCCGCTAGGATAGTTGATAACGAGGACGAACCTGATGCGAAATCAGGGAGCCTCTGGGATGGAGTCACGTACGGACGAACCTGGTGCGAAACCAGGGAGCCGTAGGAGGGTGAAACGTCGTGAACGAACCCGATGCGAAATCGGGGAGTCACTAGGATTGTTGATAACGACGCAGACGAACCCAATTCGAAATCGGGGAGCTGCTAGGAGGTTGGAAGAAACGCAGACGAACTCAATGCGAAATCGAGGAGCTGCTGGGAGGTTGGATAAATCACAGACGAACCTGATGCGAAATCAGGGAGCTGTAGGATGCGGACGAACCTGATGCGAAATCAGGGAGCCGCTAGGATGGTAATAGATTGCGTGGACGAACTCGATGCGTAATCGAGGAGCCACTAGGTTGTAAGAGGTTGTATTTGGATTTGGGGATGTGTTAATTGACCTCGTAACTGTGAATTATTAAATATAATATAACCCGAGCGGTAAGGTTATATTATTATGGGAACGTTTAACTAATAATAATCGCTTTATATAATTGTGGGTTAAAGAAGTTGGGTAACTCTGATTTGATAATAAAAGTAGATATATTCTTAAATCAACAAATAAAATACAATTGTTTCGTGTATCTTATGTCGCGATCAAAGAATGAGTATATTTACCTAAAATGACCTTGCACGGTGTTGACGCACTGGCGATGCGGGGGTATGTCAGTTGGAAATAAAGGCCGCAATAGAATTTATGCCGGTTCACGGATTCTATATGGTTTGATACTAAAGGGTACGGACGCCCGATCTCGCAAGATACAACTGACTATCAAATCGTATACGCGTGACAAGAGACGTGACGTTGACTCTAACGTGACGGTACGATTATGATCCCCCGAGTAATGAAATCACAGGGTTTATATACCAAAAAATCTGTGTGGGGCGGATTCAAAAGTACGTTAGAAATCACCGTGTGCACTATTCTCCGAATTGTATTAATTAACGGGCTGCTCTATTCCCCGAATTGTATTAATTAACGGGCTGCTGCATCGCGACGGAAGTGACCCCCATTTCAAAGGTTAGATAAGTAGCAGGGCGATTTCATAATGCACGCAAGTGACAAGAAAAATTTGAGGAACGAAACGTTCGACATACGTAACACTGGTTTGGATCAATATTTTAGAGGATAATGCATGTTAGGTCTAGGTTAGCCCTGAGATTTTCACTCATCAGACTCATACTTTCGCATTCTTCAGATACTTGTTGAACGGATCCTGGGTTTTTTCTGGTATGGTTCACGTAGTAATGTGGTACCACACTGGAACAGTCGATTAAACCAGGTTTCGATCAATATTCTTGAGGATAACGCATGTTAGGTCTAGGTAAGGCCTGGGATTTTCACTCATCACACTCATTCTTTCGCATTCCTCACATACTTGTTGAACGGATCCTGGGTTTTTTCTGGTTTGGATCACGTAGTAATGTGGTACCACACTGAAACATTCAAATAAACCTGGTCTTGATAAATATTTTAGAGGATAACGCATGTTAGGTTTGGGTTAGGTCTAGGATTTGCCCACATCAGGCTCATACTTTCGCATATTTCTCATACTTCCTGGGCTGTTTCTGGATTGTATCACGTAGTAATGTGGTACCACGCTGAAACAGTCAATTAAACCTTGTTTCGATCAATATTTTAGAGGATAACGCAAGTTAGGTCTGGGATAGGTCTGGGATTCGCCCTCATCAGGCTCATACTTTCGCACACTTCACAGACTCGTTTAACAGATCCTGGGTTTTTTCTGGTTTGGTTCACGTAGTAATGTGGTACCACACTGAAACATTCAATTAAACCTGGTCTTGATGAATATTTTAGAGGATAACGCATGTTAGGTTTGGGTTAGGTCTAGGATTTGCCCACATCAGGCTCATACTTTCGCATATTTCCCATACTTCATGGCTAGATCCTGGGCTATTTCTGGATTGGATCACGTAGTAATGTGGTACCACACTGAAACAGTCAATTAAACCTGGTTTCGATCAATATTTTAGAGGACAATGCAAGTTAGGTCTGGGATAGGTCTGGGATTTGCCCACATCAGGGTCATACTTTCGCATTTTTCACATACTTGTTGAACAGATCCTGGGGGTTTTCTGGTTTGGATCGCGCAGTAATGTGGTACCACACTGAAACATTCAGTTAAACCTGGTCTTGATAAATATTTTTGAGGATAACGCATGTTAGGTCTAGGTTAGGCCGGGGACTTTCACTCATCAGACTCATACTTTCGCATTCTTCACATACTTGTTGAACGGATCCTGGGTTTTTACTGGTTTGGATCACGTAGTAATGTGGTACCACACTGAAACATTCAATTAAACCTGGTCTTGATAAATATTTTAGAGAATAATTCATGTTAGGTCTAGGTTAGGTCTGCGATTTGCTCTCATCAGGCTCATACTTTCGCATATCTCTCATACTTCATGGCTAGATCCTGGGCTGTTTCTGGATTGTATCACATAGTAATGTGGTACCACGCTGAAACAGTCGATTAAACCTGGTTTCGATCAATATTTTAGAGGATAACGCAAGTTAAGTCTGGGATAGGTCTGGGATTTGACCTCATCAGACTCATACTTTCGCATTTTTCACATACTTGTTGAACAGATCCTGGGTTTTTTCTGGTTTGGATCACGTAGTAGTGTGGTACCACACTGAAACAGTCCATTAAACCTCGTTTCCATCAATATTTTAGAGGATAACGCATGTTAGGTCTAGGTTAGCCCTGGGATTTTCACTCATCAGACTCATACTTTTTTTTTTTTTTTTTTTTTTTTTTTTTGTCGTGGGGAAAATCTTCGAAAGACTCCCTCCCACCTCCTTGGGGAGAGGTGGGAGGGGTGTGTGGGATTCCCCGCGCCCGTACAACGACAGGCGCGGGACCTACCCACTAAAAACCCCACGGTGACCCTTCGGCACGCTTTGGGAGGATACCGGGAATCGCTCGAAGCATTCTTCCGGTATCCTCCCCGTGCCCGCGCTTTCGCGCCCATCCCCCGGGGGGACAATCGGTCCCCCCAGTAGACACACTGCCTCATAGCGGCGGGACGGGGCCACTCCATCCCGCCGCTATCCGTTCCGGGGCCGCGTTTAGTGGCGGCTGCGAGCCCCAACTCGCAACCGCCCGCGACCCCGTTTCCACCCCTCGGCGGCCGGGCGTTCATGGCCGCACCAGACCGCCGAGGGTGCCACCCCTTGCGTCGGACCGGTAGGGGGAGGCACTCCTACCCCCAACCGGTCCGACCCGGCGCCGCCTGGCGGGAGGAGGGTCCCCTCAGGACCCCCCTCCCAGCCTAGGTCATCCGCCACGCCGAGGCGGCCGCCCGCGACGCCTCGCGACCGGGCGACGACCTCGGGCCATCGCACGAGCGCGAGCTTCAGCGCGCCGCTGAAGCTCGCGCTCCCTCCCCGCGGCCTCCTTCTGCAACATTACGTTCTCGCAGAAGGAGGCCACGGCCCTCCACTTCTCCTCGCTGCCGAGCATGGCGCGCACCACGCCCGGCAGCGAGACATCCCGCCCGACGACGCCAACCAGGACACGGCGCTCCCCCTCCCACGCGGGGCATACCTCCAGGGTATGGACCGCCGTGTCCTGCTCAGCGTCGCAGTGGCAGCAACGCGCCGTCGGCTCCTTCCCTATCCGGCACAGGTATCTTCCGAAGCTGCCATGCCCGGAAAATACCTGTGCCAGCCGGTAGGTGAGGCTGCCATGGCCTCTGTCCAGCCACTCCTTCAGGAGTGGCCGAACAGCCCCGACAGTCCGGTGCCCCGCGGTTGGCAGAGCCAGCCGCTTCTGCCACGCGAGCAACACGGACTGCCGGGCCTGGCGCTTCAAATCGCCCCAAGCAGGTTCCTGCCCGCCCGGGACCGCCCCCACCCCCGCGCGACGGTCGACGCGGTGCCGGTACATCATCGCGTGCGACCGCGCGAGCAGGTCCATGGGCGGCATCCCCGCTAGAACCGTCGCCGCCTCATGTGACATGGTCCGATACCCGCGGACGACCCTGAGCGCCATGCGCCTCTGCACCCGACGCAGCATAGTCATGCTGCGCCGGGAGGCAGCCAGGTCGTCCGCCCAGACGGGGGCCCCGTATAGGGCCACCGACTGGACCATTGCCACATAGAGGCGACGAACTCGGCCCGCCGGGCCCCCCAGGTTGGGCAGGATCCGGCCCAGAGCCGCAACCATCCTTTCCAACCGGGGGACCAGGCAGCGGAAATGCTTCTCGAAACGCCAGTGGCTATCGAGGATCAGCCCCAGATACCTGATCTGCGGCTTCACCTCGATGTCAGCCCCACATCAGACTCATACTTTCGCGTTTTTCACATACTTGTTGAACAGATCCTGGGTTTTTTCTGGTTTGGATCACGTAGTAGTGTGGTACCACACTGAAACAGTCCATTAAACCTGGTTTGGATCAATATTTTAGAGGATAACGCATGTTAGGTCTAGGTTAGGTCTGGGATTTTCAATCATCAGAATCATACTTTCGCATTCTTCACATACTTGTTGAACGGATCCTGGGTTTTTTCTGGTTTGGATCACGTAGTAATGTGGGCCCACACTGAAACAATCATTTAAACCTGGTCTTGATAAATATTTTAGAGGATAACGCATGTTAGGTCTGGGATAGGTCTGGGATTTGCCCTCATCAGACTCATACTTTCGCACACTTCACATACTCGTTGAACAGATCCTGGGTTATTTTCTGGTTTGGATCACTTAGTAATGTGGGCCCACACTGAAACAATCATTTAAACCTGGTCTTGATAAATATTTTAGAGGATAACGCATGTTAGGTCTGGGATAGGTCTGGGATTTGCCCTCATCAGACTCATACTTTCGCACACTTCACATACTCGTTGAACAGATCCTGGGTTATTTTCTGGTTTGGATCACTTAGTAATGTGGTACCACACTGAAACAGTCGATTACACCATGTTTTGATCAATATTTTTGAGGATAACGCATGTTAGGTCTAGGTTAGGCCTAGGAATTTCACTCATCAGGCTCATACTTTCGCATTCTTCACATACTTGTTGAACGGATCCTGGGTTTTTTCTTGTTTGGATCACGTAGTAATGTGGGACCACACTGAAACAGTCAATTAAACCTGGTTTCGATCAATATTTTAGAGAATAATTCATGTTAGGTCTAGGTTAGGTCTGGGATTTGCCCTCATCAGGCTCATACTTTCGCATATTTCTCATACATGTTGAACAGATCCTGGGTTTTTTCTGGTTTGGATCACGTAGTAATGTGGTACCACACTGAAACAGTCAATTAAACCTGGTTTCGATCAATATTTTAGAGGACAATGCAAGTTAGGTCTGGGATAGGTCTGGGATTTGCCCACATCAGGGTCATACTTTCGCATTTTTCACATACTTGTTGAACAGATCCTGGGCTGTTTTCTGGATTGGATCACGTAGTAATTTAAGTACTACACTGAAACAGTCAATTAAACCAGGTTTCCATCAATATCTTAGAGGATAACGCAAGTTAGGTCTGGGATAGCTCTGGGATTTGCCCTCATCAGGCTCATACTTTCCGCGTTTTTCACATACTTGTTGAACAGATCCTGGGTTTTTTCTGGTTTGGATCACGTAGTAGTGTGGGACCACACTGAAACAATCAATTAAACCTGGTCTTGATAAATATTTTAGAGGATAACGCATGTTAGGTCTGGGATAGGTCTGGGATTTGCCCTCATCAGACTCATACTTTCGCAAACTTCACATACTCGTTGAACAGATCCTGGGTTATTTTCTGGTTTGGATCACATAGTAATGTGGTACCACACTGAGACAGTCGATTGAACCAGGTTTCGATCAATATTTTTGAGGATAACGCATGTTAGGTCTAGGTTAGGTCTGGGATTTTCAATCATCAGAATCATACTTTCGCATTCTTCACATACTTGTTGAACGGATCCTGGGTTTTTTCTGGTTTGGATCACGTAGTAATGTGGGCCCACACTGAAACAATCATTTAAACCTGGTCTTGATAAATATTTTAGAGGATAACGCATGTTAGGTCTGGGATAGGTCTGGGATTTGCCCTCATCAGACTCATACTTTCGCACACTTCACATACTCGTTGAACAGATCCTGGGTTATTTTCTGGTTTGGATCACTTAGTAATGTGGGCCCACACTGAAACAATCATTTAAACCTGGTCTTGATAAATATTTTAGAGGATAACGCATGTTAGGTCTGGGATAGGTCTGGGATTTGCCCTCATCAGACTCATACTTTCGCACACTTCACATACTCGTTGAACAGATCCTGGGTTATTTTCTGGTTTGGATCACTTAGTAATGTGGTACCACACTGAAACAGTCGATTACACCATGTTTTGATCAATATTTTTGAGGATAACGCATGTTAGGTCTAGGTTAGGCCTAGGAATTTCACTCATCAGGCTCATACTTTCGCATTCTTCACATACTTGTTGAACGGATCCTGGGTTTTTTCTTGTTTGGATCACGTAGTAATGTGGGACCACACTGAAACAGTCAATTAAACCTGGTTTCGATCAATATTTTAGAGAATAATTCATGTTAGGTCTAGGTTAGGTCTGGGATTTGCCCTCATCAGGCTCATACTTTCGCATATTTCTCATACATGTTGAACAGATCCTGGGTTTTTTCTGGTTTGGATCACGTAGTAATGTGGTACCACACTGAAACAGTCAATTAAACCTGGTTTCGATCAATATTTTAGAGGACAATGCAAGTTAGGTCTGGGATAGGTCTTGGATTTGCCCACATCAGGGTCATACTTTCGCATTTTTCACATACTTGTTGAACAGATCCTGGGCTGTTTTCTGGATTGGATCACGTAGTAATTTAAGTACTACACTGAAACAGTCAATTAAACCAGGTTTCCATCAATATCTTAGAGGATAACGCAAGTTAGGTCTGGGATAGCTCTGGGATTTGCCCTCATCAGGCTCATACTTTCCGCGTTTTTCACATACTTGTTGAACAGATCCTGGGTTATTTTCTGGTTTGGATCACATAGTAATGTGGTACCACACTGAGACAGTCGATTGAACCAGGTTTCGATCAATATTTTTGAGGATAACGCATGTTAGGTCTTGGTTAGGTCTGGGATTTTCACTCATCAGACTCATACTTTCGCATTCTTCACATACTTGTTGAACGGATCATGGGTTTTTTCTGGTTTGGATCACGTAGTAATGTGGGGCCACACTGAAGCAATCAATTAAACCTGGTCTTGATAAATATTTTAGAGGATAACGCATGTTAGGTCTGGGATAGGTCGGGGATTAGCCATCATCAGACTCATACTTTCGCACACTTCACACACTCGTTGAACAGATCCTGGGTTTTTTCTGGTTTGGATCACGTAGTAATGTGGAACCACACTGAAACAATCAATTAAACCTGGTCTTGATAAATATTTTGGAGGATAACGCATGTTACGTCTGGGTTAGGTCTAGGATTAGCCCTCGTCAGGCTCATACTTTCGCATATTTCTCATACGTCATGGCTAGATCCTGGGCTATTTCTGGTTTGGATCACGTAGTAATGTGGTACCACACTGAAAAAGTCGATTAAACCTGGTTTCGATCAATATTTTAGAGGATAACGCAAGTTAGGTCAGGGATAGGTCTGGGATTTGACCTCATCAGACTCATACTTTCGCACACTTCACATACTCGTTGAACAGATCCTGGGTTATATTCTGGTTTGGATCACACAGTAATGTGGTACCACACTGAAACAGTCGATTAAACCAGGTTTCGATCAATATTTTAGAGGATAACGCAAGTTAGGTCTAGGTTAGGCCTGGGATTTTCACTCATCAGACTCATACTTTCGCATTCTTCACATACTTGTTGAACGGATCCTGGGTTTTTTCTGGTTTGGATCACGTAGTAATGTGGGACCACACTGAAACAGTCGATTAAACCAGGTTTCGATCAATATTTTAGAGGATAACGCAAGTTAGGTCTGGGATAGGTCAGGGATTTGACCTCATCAGACTCATAATTTCGCACACTTCACATACTCCTTGAACAGATCCTGGGTTATTTTCTGGTTTGGATCACATAGTAATGTGGTACCACACTGAAACAGTCGATTAAACCTGCTTTTGATCAATATTTTAGAGAATAATTCATGTTAGGTCTTGGTTAGGTCAAGGATTTGCTCTCATCAGGCTCATTCTTTCGCATATTTCTCATACTTGATGGCTAGATCCTGGGCTTTTTCTGGATTGCATCACGTAGTAATGAAGTACAACACTGCAACAGTCAATTAAACCTGGTTTCGATCAATATTTTAGAGAATAATTCATGTTAGGTCTAGGTTAGGTCTGGGATTTGCTCTCATCAGGCTCATTCTTTCGCATATTTCTCATACTTGATGGCTAGATCCTGGGCTTTTTCTGGATTGCATCACGTAGTAATGTGGTACCACACTGAAACATTCAATTAAACCTGGTCTTGATAAATATTTTAGAGAATAACGCATGTTAGGTCTGGATTAGGTCTAGGATTTGCCCTCATCAGGCTCATATTTTCGCATATTTCTCATACTTCATGGCTAGATCCTGGGCTATTTCTGAATTGGATCACGTAGTAATGCGGCACCACACTGAAACAGTCAATTAAACCTGCTTTTGATCAATATTTTAGAGAATAATTCATGTTAGGTCTAGGTTAGGTCAGGGATTTGCTCTTATCGGGCTCATTCTTTCGCATATTTCTCATACTTGATGGCTAGATCCTGGGCTTTTTCTGGATTGCATCACGTAGTAATGAAGTACAACACTGAAACAGTCAATTAAACCTGGTTTCGATCAATGTTTTAGAGAATAATTCATGTTAGGTCTAGGTTAGGTCTGGGATTTGCTCTCATCAGGCTCATTCTTTCGCATATTTCTCATACTTGATGGCTAGATCCTGGGCTTTTTCTGGATTGCATCACGTAGTAATGAAGTACAACACTGCAACAGTCAATTAAACCTGGTTTCGATCAATATTTTAGAGAATAATTCATGTTAGGTCTAGGTTAGGTCTGGGATTTGCTCTCATCAGGCTCATTCTTTCGCATATTTCTCATACTTGATGGCTAGATCCTGGGCTTTTTCTGGATTGCATCACGTAGTAATGTGGTACCACACTGAAACATTCAATTAAACCTGGTCTTGATAAATATTTTAGAGGATAACGCATGTTAGGTCTGGGTTAGGTCTAGGATTTGCCCGCATCAGGCTCATTCTTTCGCATACTTCTCATACTTGATGGCTAGATCCTGGGCTTTTTCTGGATTGCATCACTTAGTAATGAAGTACAACACTGAAACAGTCAATTAAACCTGTTTTCGATCAATATTTTAGAGGATAACGGAAGTTAGGTCTGGGATAGGTCTAGGATTTGCCCTCATCAGGCTCTTACTTTCGCATATTTCTCATACTTCATGGCTAGATCCTGGGCTGTTTCTGGATTGTATCACGTAGTAATGTGGTACCACACTGAGACAGTCGATTGAACCAGGTTTCGATCAATATTTTTGAGGATAACGCATGTTAGGTCTAGGTTAGGTCTGGGATTTTCAATCATCAGAATCATACTTTCGCATTCTTCACATACTTGTTGAACGGATCCTGGGTTTTTTCTGGTTTGGATCACGTAGTAATGTGGGCCCACACTGAAACAATCATTTAAACCTGGTCTTGATAAATATTTTAGAGGATAACGCATGTTAGGTCTGGGATAGGTCTGGGATTTGCCCTCATCAGACTCATACTTTCGCACACTTAACATACTCGTTGAACAGATCCTGGGTTATTTTCTGGTTTGGATCACTTAGTAATGTGGGCCCACTCTGAAACAATCATTTAAACCTGGTCTTGATAAATATTTTAGAGGATAACGCATGTTAGGTCTGGGATAGGTCTGGGATTTGCCCTCATCAGACTCATACTTTCGCACACTTCACATACTCGTTGAACAGATCCTGGGTTATTTTCTGGTTTGGATCACTTAGTAATGTGGTACCACACTGAAACAGTCGATTACACCATGTTTTGATCAATATTTTTGAGGATAACGCATGTTAGGTCTAGGTTAGGCCTAGGAATTTCACTCATCAGGCTCATACTTTCGCATTCTTCACATACTTGTTGAACGGATCCTGGGTTTTTTCTTGTTTGGATCACGTAGTAATGTGGGACCACACTGAAACAGTCAATTAAACCTGGTTTCGATCAATATTTTAGAGAATAATTCATGTTAGGTCTAGGTTAGGTCTGGGATTTGCCCTCATCAGGCTCATACTTTCGCATATTTCTCATACATGTTGAACAGATCCTGGGTTTTTTCTGGTTTGGATCACGTAGTAATGTGGTACCACACTGAAACAGTCAATTAAACCTGGTTTCGATCAATATTTTAGAGGACAATGCAAGTTAGGTCTGGGATAGGTCTTGGATTTGCCCACATCAGGGTCATACTTTCGCATTTTTCACATACTTGTTGAACAGATCCTGGGCTGTTTTCTGGATTGGATCACGTAGTAATTTAGGTACTACACTGAAACAGTCAATTAAACCAGGTTTCCATCAATATCTTAGAGGATAACGCAAGTTAGGTCTGGGATAGCTCTGGGATTTGCCTTCATCAGGCTCATACTTTCCGCGTTTTTCACATACTTGTTGAACAGATCCTGGGTTTTTTCTGGTTTGGATCACGTAGTAGTGTGGGACCACACTGAAACAATCAATTAAACCTGGTCTTGATAAATATTTTAGAGGATAACGCATGTTAGGTCTGGGATAGGTCTGGGATTTGCCCTCATCAGACTCATACTTTCGCAAACTTCACATACTCGTTGAACAGATCCTGGGTTATTTTCTGGTTTGGATCACATAGTAATGTGGTACCACACTGAGACAGTCGATTGAACCAGGTTTCGATCAATATTTTTGAGGATAACGCATGTTAGGTCTTGGTTAGGTCTGGGATTTTCACTCATCAGACTCATACTTTCGCATTCTTCACATACTTGTTGAACGGATCATGGGTTTTTTCTGGTTTGGATCACGTAGTAATGTGGGACCACACTGAAGCAATCAATTAAACCTGGTCTTGATAAATATTTTAGAGGATAACGCATGTTAGGTCTGGGATAGGTCGGGGATTAGCCATCATCAGACTCATACTTTCGCACACTTCACACACTCGTTGAACAGATCCTGGGTTTTTTCTGGTTTGGATCACGTAGTAATGTGGAACCACACTGAAACAATCAATTAAACCTGGTCTTGATAAATATTTTGGAGGATAACGCATGTTACGTCTGGGTTAGGTCTAGGATTAGCCCTCGTCAGGCTCATACTTTCGCATATTTCTCATACGTCATGGCTAGATCCTGGGCTATTTCTGGTTTGGATCACGTAGTAATGTGGTACCACACTGAAAAAGTCGATTAAACCTGGTTTCGATCAATATTTTAGAGGATAACGCAAGTTAGGTCAGGGATAGGTCTGGGATTTGACCTCATCAGACTCATACTTTCGCACACTTCACATACTCGTTGAACAGATCCTGGGTTATATTCTGGTTTGGATCACACAGTAATGTGGTACCACACTGAAACAGTCGATTAAACCAGGTTTCGATCAATATTTTAGAGGATAACGCAAGTTAGGTCTAGGTTAGGCCTGGGATTTTCACTCATCAGACTCATACTTTCGCATTCTTCACATACTTGTTGAACGGATCCTGGGTTTTTTCTGGTTTGGATCACGTAGTAATGTGGGACCACACTGAAACAGTCGATTAAACCAGGTTTCGATCAATATTTTAGAGGATAACGCAAGTTAGGTCTGGGATAGGTCAGGGATTTGACCTCATCAGACTCATAATTTCGCACACTTCACATACTCCTTGAACAGATCCTGGGTTATTTTCTGGTTTGGATCACATAGTAATGTGGTACCACACTGAAACAGTCGATTAAACCTGCTTTTGATCAATATTTTAGAGAATAATTCATGTTAGGTCTTGGTTAGGTCAAGGATTTGCTCTCATCAGGCTCATTCTTTCGCATATTTCTCATACTTGATGGCTAGATCCTGGACTTTTTCTGGATTGCATCACGTAGTAATGAAGTACAACACTGAAACAGTCAATTAAACCTGGTTTCGATCATTATTTTAGAGAATAATTCATGTTAGGTCTAGGTTAGGTTTGGGATTTGCTCTCATCAGGCTCATTCTTTCGCATATTTCTCATACTTGATGGCTAGATCCTGGGCTTTTTCTGGATTGCATCACGTAGTAATGAAGTACAACACTGCAACAGTCAATTAAACCTGGTTTCGATCAATATTTTAGAGAATAATTCATGTTAGGTCTAGGTTAGGTCTGGGATTTGCTCTCATCAGGCTCATTCTTTCGCATATTTCTCATACTTGATGGCTAGATCCTGGGCTTTTTCTGGATTGCATCACGTAGTAATGTGGTACCACACTGAAACATTCAATTAAACCTGGTCTTGATAAATATTTTAGAGAATAACGCATGTTAGGTCTGGATTAGGTCTAGGATTTGCCCTCATCAGGCTCATATTTTCGCATATTTCTCATACTTCATGGCTAGATCCTGGGCTATTTCTGAATTGGATCACGTAGTAATGCGGTACCACACTGAAACAGTCAATTAAACCTGCTTTTGATCAATATTTTAGAGAGTAATTCATGTTAGGTCTAGGTTAGGTCAGGGATTTGCTCTTATCGGGCTCATTCTTTCGCATATTTCTCATACTTGATGGCTAGATCCTGGGCTTTTTCTGGATTGCATCACGTAGTAATGAAGTACAACACTGAAACAGTCAATTAAACCTGGTTTCGATCAATGTTTTAGAGAATAATTCATGTTAGGTCTAGGTTAGGTCTGGGATTTGCTCTCATCAGGCTCATTCTTTCGCATATTTCTAATACTTGATGGCTAGATCCTGGGCTTTTTCTGGATTGCATCACGTAGTAATGAAGTACAACACTGCAACAGTCAATTAAACCTGGTTTCGATCAATATTTTAGAGAATAATTCATGTTAGGTCTAGGTTAGGTCTGGGATTTGCTCTCATCAGGCTCATTCTTTCGCATATTTCTCATACTTGATGGCTAGATCCTGGGCTTTTTCTGGATTGCATCACGTAGTAATGTGGTACCACACTGAAACATTCAATTAAACCTGGTCTTGATAAATATTTTAGAGGATAACGCATGTTAGGTCTGGGTTAGGTCTAGGATTTGCCCGCATCAGGCTCATTCTTTCGCATATTTCTCATACTTGATGGCTAGATCCTGGGCTTTTTCTGGATTGCATCACTTAGTAATGAAGTACAACACTGAAACAGTCAATTAAACCTGTTTTCGATCAATATTTTAGAGGATAACGGAAGTTAGGTCTGGGATAGGTCTAGGATTTGCCCTCATCAGGCTCTTACTTTCGCATATTTCTCATACTTCATGGCTAGATCCTGGGCTGTTTCTGGATTGTATCACGTAGTAATGTGGTACCACACTGAGACAGTCGATTGAACCAGGTTTCGATCAATATTTTTGAGGATAACGCATGTTAGGTCTAGGTTAGGTCTGGGATTTTCAATCATCAGAATCATACTTTCGCATTCTTCACATACTTGTTGAACGGATCCTGGGTTTTTTCTGGTTTGGATCACGTAGTAATGTGGGCCCACACTGAAACAATCATTTAAACCTGGTCTTGATAAATATTTTAGAGGATAACGCATGTTAGGTCTGGGATAGGTCTGGGATTTGCCCTCATCAGACTCATACTTTCGCACACTTAACATACTCGTTGAACAGATCCTGGGTTATTTTCTGGTTTGGATCACTTAGTAATGTGGGCCCACTCTGAAACAATCATTTAAACCTGGTCTTGATAAATATTTTAGAGGATAACGCATGTTAGGTCTGGGATAGGTCTGGGATTTGCCCTCATCAGACTCATACTTTCGCACACTTCACATACTCGTTGAACAGATCCTGGGTTATTTTCTGGTTTGGATCACTTAGTAATGTGGTACCACACTGAAACAGTCGATTACACCATGTTTTGATCAATATTTTTGAGGATAACGCATGTTAGGTCTAGGTTAGGCCTAGGAATTTCACTCATCAGGCTCATACTTTCGCATTCTTCACATACTTGTTGAACGGATCCTGGGTTTTTTCTTGTTTGGATCACGTAGTAATGTGGGACCACACTGAAACAGTCAATTAAACCTGGTTTCGATCAATATTTTAGAGAATAATTCATGTTAGGTCTAGGTTAGGTCTGGGATTTGCCCTCATCAGGCTCATACTTTCGCATATTTCTCATACATGTTGAACAGATCCTGGGTTTTTTCTGGTTTGGATCACGTAGTAATGTGGTACCACACTGAAACAGTCAATTAAACCTGGTTTCGATCAATATTTTAGAGGACAATGCAAGTTAGGTCTGGGATAGGTCTGGGATTTGCCCACATCAGGGTCATACTTTCGCATTTTTCACATACTTGTTGAACAGATCCTGGGCTGTTTTCTGGATTGGATCACGTAGTAATTTAAGTACTACACTGAAACAGTCAATTAAACCAGGTTTCCATCAATATCTTAGAGGATAACGCAAGTTAGGTCTGGGATAGCTCTGGGATTTGCCCTCATCAGGCTCATACTTTCCGCGTTTTTCACATACTTGTTGAACAGATCCTGGGTTTTTTCTGGTTTGGATCACGTAGTAGTGTGGGACCACACTGAAACAATCAATTAAACCTGGTCTTGATAAATATTTTAGAGGATAACGCATGTTAGGTCTGGTATAGGTCTGGGATTTGCCCTCATCAGACTCATACTTTCGCAAACTTCACATACTCGTTGAACAGATCCTGGGTTATTTTCTGGTTTGGATCACATAGTAATGTGGTACCACACTGAGACAGTCGATTGAACCAGGTTTCGATCAATATTTTTGAGGATAACGCATGTTAGGTCTTGGTTAGGTCTGGGATTTTCACTCATCAGACTCATACTTTCGCATTCTTCACATACTTGTTGAACGGATCATGGGTTTTTTCTGGTTTGGATCACGTAGTAATGTGGGACCACACTGAAGCAATCAATTAAACCTGGTCTTGATAAATATTTTAGAGGATAACGCATGTTAGGTCTGGGATAGGTCGGGGATTAGCCCTCATCAGACTCATACTTTCGCACACTTCACACACTCGTTGAACAGATCCTGGGTTTTTTCTGGTTTGGATCACGTAGTAATGTGGAACCACACTGAAGCAATCAATTAAACCTGGTCTTGATAAATATTTTGGAGGATAACGCATGTTACGTCTGGGTTAGGTGTAGGATTAGCCCTCGTCAGGCTCATACTTTCGCATATTTCTCATACGTCATGGCTAGATCCTGGGCTATTTCTGGTTTGGATCACGTAGTAATGTGGTACCACACTGAAAAAGTCGATTAAACCTGGTTTCGATCAATATTTTAGAGGATAACGCAAGTTAGGTCTGGGATAGGTCTGGGATTTGACCTCATCAGACTCATACTTTCGCACACTTCACATACTCGTTGAACAGATCCTGGGATATATTCTGGTTTGGATCACACAGTAATGTGGTACCACACTGAAACAGTCGATTAAACCAGGTTTCGATCAATATTTTAGAGAATAATTCATGTTAGGTCTAGGTTAGATCTGGGATTTGCTCACATCAGGCTCATTCTTTCGCATATTTCTCATACATGTTGAACCGATCCTGGGTTTTTTCTGGTTTGGATCACGTAGTAATGTGGGACCACACTGAAAGAATCAATTAAACCTGGTCTTGATAAATATTTTAGAGGATAACGCATGTTAGGTCTGGGTTAGGTCTAGGATTTGCCCTCATCAGGCTCATACTTTCGCATATTTCTCATACTTCATGGCTAGAACCTGGGCTGTTTCTGGATTGTATCACGTTGTAATGTGGTACCACGCTGAAACAGTCAACTAAACCTGGTTTCAATCAATATTTTAGAGGATAACGCATGTTAGGTCTAGGTTAGCCCTGGGATTTTCACTCATCAGACTCATACTTTCGCATTCTTCACATACTTGTTGAACGGACCCTGGGTTTTTTCTGGTTTGGATCACGTAGTAATGTGGTACCACACTGAAACAGTCGATTAAACCAGGTTTCGATCAATATTTTAGAGGATAACGCAAGTTAGGTCTAGGTTAGGCCTGGGATTTTCACTCATCAGACTCATACTTTCGCATTCTTCACATACTTGTTGAACGGATCCTGGGTTTTTTCTGGTTTGGATCACGTAGTAATGTGGGACCACACTGAAACAGTCGATTAAACCAGGTTTCGATCAATATTTTAGAGGATAACGCAAGTTAGGTCTGGGATAGGTCAGGGATTTGACCTCATCAGACTCATAATTTCGCACACTTCACATACTCCTTGAACAGATCCTGGGTTATTTTCTGGTTTGGATCACATAGTAATGTGGTACCACACTGAAACAGTCGATTAAACCAGCTTTTGATCAATATTTTAGAGAATAATTCATGTTAGGTCTTGGTTAGGTCAAGGATTTGCTCTCATCAGGCTCATTCTTTCGCATATTTCTCATACTTGATGGCTAGATCCTGGGCTTTTTCTGGATTGCATCACGTAGTAATGAAGTACAACACTGAAACAGTCAATTAAACCTGGTTTCCATCAATATTTTAGAGGACAACGCAAGTTAGGTCTAGGTAAGGCCTGAGATTTTCACTCATCAGACTCATACTTACGCAATCTTCACATACTTGTTGAACGGATCCTGGGTTTTTTCTGGTTTGGATCACGTAGTAATGTGGTACCACACTGAAACATTCAATTAAACCTGGTCTTGATAAATATTTTAGAGAATAACGCATGTTAGGTCTGGATTAGGAGTAAGATTTGCCCTCATCAGGCTCACAGTTTCGCGTTTTTCACATTCTTCATGAACAGATCCTGGGTTGTGTCTGGTTTGGTTCACGAAGTGGTGTGGGCCCACACTGAAACAATCATTTAAACCTGGTCTTGATAAATATTTTAGAGGATAACGCATGTTAGGTCTGGGATAGGTCTGGGATTTGCCCTCATCAGACTCATACTTTCGCACACTTCACATACTCGTTGAACAGATCCTGGGTTATTTTCTGGTTTGGATCACTTAGTAATGTGGTACCACACTGAAACAGTCGATTACACCATGTTTTGATCAATATTTTTGAGGATAACGCATGTTAGGTCTAGGTTAGGCCTAGGAATTTCACTCATCAGGCTCATACTTTCGCATTCTTCACATACTTGTTGAACGGATCCTGGGTTTTTTCTTGTTTGGATCACGTAGTAATGTGGGACCACACTGAAACAGTCAATTAAACCTGGTTTCGATCAATATTTTAGAGAATAATTCATGTTAGGTCTAGGTTAGGTCTGGGATTTGCCCTCATCAGGCTCATACTTTCGCATATTTCTCATACATGTTGAACAGATCCTGGGTTTTTTCTGGTTTGGATCACGTAGTAATGTGGTACCACACTGAAACAGTCAATTAAACCTGGTTTCGATCAATATTTTAGAGGACAATGCAAGTTAGGTCTGGGATAGGTCTTGGATTTGCCCACATCAGGGTCATACTTTCGCATTTTTCACATACTTGTTGAACAGATCCTGGGCTGTTTTCTGGATTGGATCACGTAGTAATTTAAGTACTACACTGAAACAGTCAATTAAACCAGGTTTCCATCAATATCTTAGAGGATAACGCAAGTTAGGTCTGGGATAGCTCTGGGATTTGCCTTCATCAGGCTCATACTTTCCGCGTTTTTCACATACTTGTTGAACAGATCCTGGGTTTTTTCTGGTTTGGATCACGTAGTAGTGTGGGACCACACTGAAACAATCAATTAAACCTGGTCTTGATAAATATTTTAGAGGATAACGCATGTTAGGTCTGGGATAGGTCTGGGATTTGCCCTCATCAGACTCATACTTTCGCAAACTTCACATACTCGTTGAACAGATCCTGGGTTATTTTCTGGTTTGGATCACATAGTAATGTGGTACCACACTGAGACAGTCGATTGAACCAGGTTTCGATCAATATTTTTGAGGATAACGCATGTTAGGTCTTGGTTAGGTCTGGGATTTTCACTCATCAGACTCATACTTTCGCATTCTTCACATACTTGTTGAACGGATCATGGGTTTTTTCTGGATTGGATCACGTAGTAATGTGGGACCACACTGAAGCAATCAATTAAACCTGGTCTTGATAAATATTTTAGAGGATAACGCATGTTAGGTCTGGGATAGGTCGGGGATTAGCCCTCGTCAGGCTCATACTTTCGCATATTTCTCATACGTCATGGCTAGATCCTGGGCTATTTCTGGTTTGGATCACGTAGTAATGTGGTACCACACTGAAAAAGTCGATTAAACCTGGTTTCGATCAATATTTTAGAGGATAACGCAAGTTAGGTCAGGGATAGGTCTGGGATTTGACCTCATCAGACTCATACTTTCGCACACTTCACATACTCGTTGAACAGATCCTGGGTTATATTCTGGTTTGGATCACACAGTAATGTGGTACCACACTGAAACAGTCGATTAAACCAGGTTTCGATCAATATTTTAGAGGATAACGCAAGTTAGGTCTAGGTTAGGCCTGGGATTTTCACTCATCAGACTCATACTTTCGCATTCTTCACATACTTGTTGAACGGATCCTGGGTTTTTTCTGGTTTGGATCACGTAGTAATGTGGGACCACACTGAAACAGTCGATTAAACCAGGTTTCGATCAATATTTTAGAGGATAACGCAAGTTAGGTCTGGGATAGGTCAGGGATTTGACCTCATCAGACTCGTAATTTCGCACACTTCACATACTCCTTGAACAGATCCTGGGTTATTTTCTGGTTTGGATCACATAGTAATGTGGTACCACACTGAAACAGTCGATTAAACCTGCTTTTGATCAATATTTTAGAGAATAATTCATGTTAGGTCTTGGTTAGGTCAAGGATTTGCTCTCATCAGGCTCATTCTTTCGCATATTTCTCATACTTGATGGCTAGATCCTGGACTTTTTCTGGATTGCATCACGTAGTAATGAAGTACAACACTGAAACAGTCAATTAAACCTGGTTTCGATCATTATTTTAGAGAATAATTCATGTTAGGTCTAGGTTAGGTTTGGGATTTGCTCTCATCAGGCTCATTCTTTCGCATATTTCTCATACTTGATGGCTAGATCCTGGGCTTTTTCTGGATTGCATCACGTAGTAATGAAGTACAACACTGCAACAGTCAATTAAACCTGGTTTCGATCAATATTTTAGAGAATAATTCATGTTAGGTCTAGGTTAGGTCTGGGATTTGCTCTCATCAGGCTCATTCTTTCGCATATTTCTCATACTTGATGGCTAGATCCTGGGCTTTTTCTGGATTGCATCACGTAGTAATGTGGTACCACACTGAAACATTCAATTAAACCTGGTCTTGATAAATATTTTAGAGAATAACGCATGTTAGGTCTGGATTAGGTCTAGGATTTGCCCTCATCAGGCTCATATTTTCGCATATTTCTCATACTTCATGGCTAGATCCTGGGCTATTTCTGAATTGGATCACGTAGTAATGCGGTACCACACTGAAACAGTCAATTAAACCTGCTTTTGATCAATATTTTAGAGAATAATTCATGTTAGGTCTAGGTTAGGTCAGGGATTTGCTCTTATCGGGCTCATTCTTTCGCATATTTCTCATACTTGATGGCTAGATCCTGGGCTTTTTCTGGATTGCATCACGTAGTAATGAAGTACAACACTGAAACAGTCAATTAAACCTGGTTTCGATCAATGTTTTAGAGAATAATTCATGTTAGGTCTAGGTTAGGTCTGGGATTTGCTCTCATCAGGCTCATTCTTTCGCATATTTCTCATACTTGATGGCTAGATCCTGGGCTTTTTCTGGATTGCATCACGTAGTAATGAAGTACAACACTGCAACAGTCAATTAAACCTGGTTTCGATCAATATTTTAGAGAATAATTCATGTTAGGTCTAGGTTAGGTCTGGGATTTGCTCTCATCAGGCTCATTCTTTCGCATATTTCTCATACTTGATGGCTAGATCCTGGGCTTTTTCTGGATTGCATCACGTAGTAATGTGGTACCACACTGAAACATTCAATTAAACCTGGTCTTGATAAATATTTTAGAGGATAACGCATGTTAGGTCTGGGTTAGGTCTAGGATTTGCCCGCATCAGGCTCATTCTTTCGCATATTTCTCATACTTGATGGCTAGATCCTGGGCTTTTTCTGGATTGCATCACTTAGTAATGAAGTACAACACTGAAACAGTCAATTAAACCTGTTTTCGATCAATATTTTAGAGGATAACGGAAGTTAGGTCTGGGATAGGTCTAGGATTTGCCCTCATCAGGCTCTTACTTTCGCATATTTCTCATACTTCATGGCTAGATCCTGGGCTGTTTCTGGATTGTATCACGTAGTAATGTGGTACCACACTGAGACAGTCGATTGAACCAGGTTTCGATCAATATTTTTGAGGATAACGCATGTTAGGTCTAGGTTAGGTCTGGGATTTTCAATCATCAGAATCATACTTTCGCATTCTTCACATACTTGTTGAACGGATCCTGGGTTTTTTCTGGTTTGGATCACGTAGTAATGTGGGCCCACACTGAAACAATCATTTAAACCTGGTCTTGATAAATATTTTAGAGGATAACGCATGTTAGGTCTGGGATAGGTCTGGGATTTGCCCTCATCAGACTCATACTTTCGCACACTTAACATACTCGTTGAACAGATCCTGGGTTATTTTCTGGTTTGGATCACTTAGTAATGTGGGCCCACTCTGAAACAATCATTTAAACCTGGTCTTGATAAATATTTTAGAGGATAACGCATGTTAGGTCTGGGATAGGTCTGGGATTTGCCCTCATCAGACTCATACTTTCGCACACTTCACACACTCGTTGAACAGATCCTGGGTTTTTTCTGGTTTGGATCACGTAGTAATGTGGAACCACACTGAAGCAATCAATTAAACCTGGTCTTGATAAATATTTTGGAGGATAACGCATGTTACGTCTGGGTTAGGTGTAGGATTAGCCCTCGTCAGGCTCATACTTTCGCATATTTCTCATACGTCATGGCTAGATCCTGGGCTATTTCTGGTTTGGATCACGTAGTAATGTGGTACCACACTGAAAAAGTCGATTAAACCTGGTTTCGATCAATATTTTAGAGGATAACGCAAGTTAGGTCTGGGATACGTCTGGGATTTGACCTCATCAGACTCATACTTTCGCACACTTCACATACTCGTTGAACAGATCCTGGGATATATTCTGGTTTGGATCACACAGTAATGTGGTACCACACTGAAACAGTCGATTAAACCAGGTTTCGATCAATATTTTAGAGAATAATTCATGTTAGGTCTAGGTTAGATCTGGGATTTGCTCACATCAGGCTCATTCTTTCGCATATTTCTCATACATGTTGAACCGATCCTGGGTTTTTTCTGGTTTGGATCACGTAGTAATGTGGGACCACACTGAAAGAATCAATTAAACCTGGTCTTGATAAATATTTTAGAGGATAACGCATGTTAGGTCTGGGTTAGGTCTAGGATTTGCCCTCATCAGGCTCATACTTTCGCATATTTCTCATACTTCATGGCTAGAACCTGGGCTGTTTCTGGATTGTATCACGTTGTAATGTGGTACCACGCTGAAACAGTCAACTAAACCTGGTTTCAATCAATATTTTAGAGGATAACGCATGTTAGGTCTAGGTTAGCCCTGGGATTTTCACTCATCAGACTCATACTTTCGCATTCTTCACATACTTGTTGAACGGACCCTGGGTTTTTTCTGGTTTGGATCACGTAGTAATGTGGTACCACACTGAAACAGTCGATTAAACCAGGTTTCGATCAATATTTTAGAGGATAACGCAAGTTAGGTCTAGGTTAGGCCTGGGATTTTCACTCATCAGACTCATACTTTCGCATTCTTCACATACTTGTTGAACGGATCCTGGGTTTTTTCTGGTTTGGATCACGTAGTAATGTGGGACCACACTGAAACAGTCGATTAAACCAGGTTTCGATCAATATTTTAGAGGATAACGCAAGTTAGGTCTGGGATAGGTCAGGGATTTGACCTCATCAGACTCATAATTTCGCACACTTCACATACTCCTTGAACAGATCCTGGGTTATTTTCTGGTTTGGATCACATAGTAATGTGGTACCACACTGAAACAGTCGATTAAACCTGCTTTTGATCAATATTTTAGAGAATAATTCATGTTAGGTCTTGGTTAGGTCAAGGATTTGCTCTCATCAGGCTCATTCTTTCGCATATTTCTCATACTTGATGGCTAGATCCTGGGCTTTTTCTGGATTGCATCACGTAGTAATGAAGTACAACACTGAAACAGTCAATTAAACCTGGTTTCCATCAATATTTTAGAGGACAACGCAAGTTAGGTCTAGGTAAGGCCTGAGATTTTCACTCATCAGACTCATACTTACGCAATCTTCACATACTTGTTGAACGGATCCTGGGTTTTTTCTGGTTTGGATCACGTAGTAATGTGGTACCACACTGAAACATTCAATTAAACCTGGTCTTGATAAATATTTTAGAGAATAACGCATGTTAGGTCTGGATTAGGTCTAGGATTTGCCCTCATCAGGCTCATATTTTCGCATATTTCTCATACTTCATGTCTAGATCCTGGGCTATTTCTGAATTGGATCACGTAGTAATGCGGTACCACACTGAAACAGTCAATTAAACCTGCTTTTGATCAATATTTTAGAGAATAATTCATGTTAGGTCTAGGTTAGGTCAGGGATTTGCTCTCATCGGGCTCATTCTTTCGCATATTTCTCATACTTGATGGCTAGATCCTGGGCTTTTTCTGGATTGCATCACGTAGTAATGAAGTACAACACTGAAACAGTCAATTAAACCTGGTTTCGATCAATGTTTTAGAGAATAATTCATGTTAGGTCTAGGTTAGGTCTGGGATTTGCTCTCATCAGGCTCATTCTTTCGCATATTTCTCATACTTGATGGCTAGATCCTGGGCTTTTTCTGGATTGCATCACGTAGTAATGAAGTACAACACTGCAACAGTCAATTAAACCTGGTTTCGATCAATATTTTAGAGAATAATTCATGTTAGGTCTAGGTTAGGTCTGGGATTTGCTCTCATCAGGCTCATTCTTTCGCATATTTCTCATACTTGATGGCTAGATCCTGGGCTTTTTCTGGATTGCATCACGTAGTAATGTGGTACCACACTGAAACATTCAATTAAACCTGGTCTTGATAAATATTTTAGAGGATAACGCATGTTAGGTCTGGGTTAGGTCTAGGATTTGCCCGCATCAGGCTCATTCTTTCGCATATTTCTCATACTTGATGGCTAGATCCTGGGCTTTTTCTGGATTGCATCACTTAGTAATGAAGTACAACACTGAAACAGTCAATTAAACCTGTTTTCGATCAATATTTTAGAGGATAACGGAAGTTAGGTCTGGGATTGGTCTAGGATTTGCCCTCATCAGGCTCTTACTTTCGCATATTTCTCATACTTCATGGCTAGATCCTGGGCTATTTCGGGATTGGATCACGTAGTAAAGTGGTACCACACTGAAACAGTCCATTAAACCTGGTTTCGATCAATATTTTAGAGGATAACGCATGTTAGGTCTAGGTTAGGTCTGGGATTTGCTGTCATCAGGCTCATTCTTTCGCATATTTCTCACACTTGATGGCCAGATCCTGGGCTTTTTCTAGATTGCATCACGTAGTAATGTAGTACCTCACTGAAACAGTCAATGAAACCAGGTTTCCATGAATATTTTAGAAGACAACGCAAGTTAGGTCTAGGTAAGTCCTGAGATTTTCACTGATCAGACTCATACTTTCGCATTCTTCGCATACTTGTTGAACGGATCCTGGGTTTTTTCTGGTTTGGATGACGTAGTAATGTGGTACCACACTGAAACATTCAATTAAACCTGGTCTTGATAAATATTTTAGAGAATAACGCATGTTAGGTCTGGGTTAGGTCTTGGATTTGCCCTCATCAGGCTCATACTTTCGCATATTTCTCATACTTCATGGCTAGATCCTGGGCTATTTCTGGATTGGATCACGTAGTAAAGTGGTACCACACTGAAACATTCAATGAAACCTGGTCTGGATAAATATCTTAGAGGATAACGCATCTTAGGTCTGGGTTAGGTCTAAGATTTGCCCTCATCAGGCTCACAGTTTAGCGTTTTTCGCATACTTGTTGAACAGATCCTGGGTTTTTTCAGGTTTGGATCACGAAGTAGTGTGGTACCACACTGAAACAGTCCATTAAACCTGGTTTCGCTCAATATTTTAGAGGATAACGCATGTTAGGTCTAGGTTAGGTCTGGGATTTGCTCTCATCAGGCTCATTCTTTCGCATATTTCTCATACTTGATGGCTAGACCCTGGGCTTTTTCTGGATTGCATCACGTAATAATGTAGTACCACACTGAAACAGTCAATGAAACCTGGTTTCCATCAATATTTTAGAGGACAACGCAAGTTACGTCTAGGTAAGGCCTGAGATTTTCACTGATCAGACTCATACTTTCGCATTCTTCACATACTTGTTGAACGGATCGTGGGTTTCTTCCGGTTTCGATCACGTAGTAATGTGGTACCACACTGAAACATTCAATTAAACCTGGTCTTGATCAATATTTTAGAGAATAACGCATGTTAGGTCTGGGTTAGGTCTAGGATTTGCCCTCATCAGGCTCATACTTTCGCATATTTCTCATACTTCATGGCTAGATCCGGGGCTATTTCTGGATTGGATCACGTAGTAATGTGGCACCCCACTGAAACAGTCAATTAAACCTGGTTTTGATCAATATTTTAGAGAATAATTCATGTTAGGTCTAGGTTAGGTCAGGGATTTGCTCTCATCAGTGTCATACTGCCGCAGTTTTAACATACTTGTTGAACGGATCCTGGGTTTTTTCTGGTTTGGTTCACGTAGTAATGTGGTACCACACTGAAACATTCAATTAAACCTGGTCTTGATAAATATTTTAGAGGATAACGCATGTTAGGTCTGGGTTAGCTCTAGGATTTGCACTCATAAGGCTCATACTTTCGCGTTTTTCACATACCTGTTGAATAGATCCTGGGTTTTTTCTGGTTTGGATCACGTAGTAGTGTGGTACCACATTGAAGCAGTCCATTAAACCTGGTTGCGATCAATGTTTTAGAGGATAACGCATGTTAGGTCTGGGTTAGGTCTAGTATTTGCCCTCATCAGGCTCATTCTTTCGCATATTTCTCAAACTTGATGGCTAGATCCTGGGCTTTTTCTGGATTGCATCACGTAGTAATGTAGTACCACACTGAAACATTCAATTAAACCTGGTCTTGATAAATATTTCAGAGGATAACGCATGTTAGGTCTGGGTTAGGTCTAGGATTTGCATTCATCAGGCTCATACTTTCGCATATTTCTCATACTTCATGGCTAGATCCTGAGCTGTTTCTGGATTGTATCACGTAGTAATGAAGTACAACACTGAAACAGTCAATTGAACCTGGTCTCCATCAATATCTTAGAGGACAACGCAAGTTAGGTCTGGGATAGGTCTTGGATTTGCCCTCATCAGGCTCATACTTTCGCATATTTCTCATACTTCATGGCTAGATCCTGGGCTATTTCTGGATTGGATCACGTAGTAAAGTGGTACCACACTGAAACAGTCAATGAAACCAGGTTTCCATGAATATTTTAGAAGACAACGCAAGTTAGGTCTAGGTAAGGCCTGGGATTTTCACTGATCAGACTCATACTTTCGCATTCTTCACATACTTGTTGAACGGATCCTGAGTTTTTTCTGGTTTGGATGACGTAGTAATGTGGTACCACACTGAAACATTCAAATAAACCTGGTTTCGATCAATATTTTAGAGAATAATTCATGTTAGGTCTAGGATAGGTCTGGGATTTGCCCTCATCAGGCTCATACTTTCGCATATTTCTCATAGTTCATGGCTAGCTCCTGGGCTATTTCTGGATTGGATCACGTAGTAAAGTGGTACCACACTGAAACATTCAATGAAACCTGGTCTGGATAAATATCTTAGAGGATAACGCATGTTAGGTAAAGGTTAGGTCTAAGATTTGCCCTCATCAGGCTCACAGTTTAGCGTTTTTCGCATACTTGTTGAACAGATCCTGGGTTTTTACTGGTTTGGATCACGAAGTAGTGTAGTACCACACTGAAACAGTCCATTAAATCTGGTTTCGCTCAATATTTTAGAGGATAACGCATGTTAGGTCTAGGTTAGGTCTGGGATTTGCCCTCATCAGGCTCTTACTTTCGCATATTTCTCACACTTGATGGCTAGATCCTGGGCTTTTTCTAGATTGCACCACGTAGTAATGTAGTACCACACCGAAACAGTCAATGAAACCAGGTTTCCATGAATATTTTAGAAGACAACGCAAGTTAGGTCTAGGTAAGGCCTGAGATTTTCACTGATCAGACTCATACTTTCGCATTCTTCACATACTTGTTGAACGGATCCTGGGTTTTTTCTGGTTTGTATGACGTAGTAATGTGGTACCACACTGAAACATTCAAATAAACCTGGTCTTGATAAATATTTTAGAGAATAACGCATGTTAGGTCTGGGTTAGGTCTAGGATTTGCCCTCATCAGGCTCATACTTTCGCATATTTCTCATACTTCATGGCTAGCTCCTGGGCTATTTCTGGATTGGATCACGTAGTAAAGTGGTACCACACTGAAACATTCAATGAAACCTGGTCTGGATAAATATCTTAGAGGATAACGCATGTTAGGTCAAGGTTAGGTCTAAGATTTGCCCTCATCAGGCTCACAGTTTCGCGTTTTTCACATACTTGTTGAACAGATCCTGGGTTTTTTCTGGTTTAGATCACGTAGTAATGTGGGACCACACTGAAACAGTCAAGTAAACCTGGTTTCGATCAATATTTTAGAGAATAATTCATGTTAGGTCTAGGATAGGTCTGGGATTTGCTCTCATCAGGCTCATTCTTCCGCATATTTCTCATACATGTTGAACAGACCCTGGGTATTTTCTGGCATGGAACACGTAGTAATGTGGGACCACACTGAAACAATCAATTAAACCTGGTCTTGATAAATATTTTAGAGGATAACGCATCTTAGGTCTGGGTTAGGTCTAAGATTTGCCCTCATCAGGCTCACAGTTTAGCGTTTTTCGCTTACTTGTTGAACAGATCCTGGGTTTTTTCTGGTTTGGATCACGAAGTAGTGTGGTACCACACTGAAACAGTCCACTAAACCTGGTTTCGCTCAATATTTTAGAGGATAACGCATGTTAGGTCTAGGTTAGGTCTGGGATTTGCCCTCATCAGGCTCATACTTTCGCATATTTCTCATACTTCATGGCTAGATCCTGGGCTATTTCTGGATTGCATCACGTAGTAATGAAGTACAACACTGAAACAGTCAATTAAACCTGGTTTCCATCAATATCTTAGAGGACAACGCAAGTTAGGTCTGGGATAGGTCTTGGATTTGCCCTCATCAGGCTCATACTTTCGCATATTTCTCATACTTCATGGCTAGATCCTGGGCTATTTCTGGATTGCATCACGTAGTAATGAAGTACAACACTGAAACAGTCAATTAAACCTGGTTTCCATCAATATTTTAGAGGACAACGCGTGTTAGGTCTAGGTTAGGCCTGGGATTTGCCCTCATCAGGGTCATACTGCCGCAGTTTTAACATACTTATTGAACGGATCCTGGGTTTTTTCTGGTTTGGTTCACGTAGAAATGTGGTACCACACTGAAACATTCAATTAAACCTGTCTTGATAAATATTTTAGAGGATAACGCATGTTAGGTTTGGGTTAGGTCTAGGATTTGCCCTCATTAGGCTCATACTTTCGCATATTTCTCATACTTGATGGCTAGATCCTGGGCTTTTTCTGGATTGCATAACGTAGTAATGAAGTACAACACTGAAACAGTCAATTAAACCTGGTTTCCATCAATATTTTAGAGGGCAACGCAAGTTAGGTCTGGGATAGATCTGGGATTCGCCCTAATCAGGCTCATACTTTCGCGTTTTTCACATACTTGTTGGACAGATCCTAGGTTTTTTCTGGTTTGGATCACGTAGTAATGTGGTACCACACTGAAACAGTCGATTAAACCTGGTTTCGATCAATATTTTAGAGGATAACGCAAGTTAGGTCTGGGATAGGTCTGGGATATGACCTCATCAGACTCTTACTTTCGCACACTTCACATACTCGTTGAACAGATCCTGGGATATTTTCTGGTTTGGATCACATAGTAATGTGGTACCACTCTGAGACAGTCGATTAAACCAGGTTTCGATCAATATTTTAGAGGATAACGCATGTTAGATCTGGGTTAGGTCTACGATTTGCCCTCATCAGGCTCATACTTTCGCATATTTCTCATACTTCATGGCTAGATCCTGGGCTGTTTCTGGATTGCATAACGTAGTAATGAAGTACAACACTGAAACAGTCAATTGAACCTGGTCTCCATCAATATCTTAGAGGACAACGCAAGTTAGGTCTGGGATAGGTCAGGGATTTGCTCTCATCAGGCTCATTCTTTCGCATATTTAACATACTTGATGGCTAGATCCTGGGCTTTTTCTTGATCGCATAACGTAGTAATGAAGTACAACACTGAAACAGTCACTTAAACCTGGTTTCCATCAATATTTTAGAGGGCAACGCAAGTTAGGTCTGGGATAGATCTGGGATTCGCCCTAATCAGGCTCATACTTTCGCGTTTTTCACATACTTGTTGGACAGATCCTAGGTTTTTTCTGGTTTGGATCACGTAGTAATGTGGTACCACACTGAAACAGTCGATTAAACCTGGTTTCGATCAATATTTTAGAGGATAACGCAAGTTAGGTCTGGGATAGGTCTGGAATTTGACCTCATCAGACTCATACTTTCGCGTTTTTCACATACTTGTTGAACAGATCCTGGGTTTTTTCTGGTTTGGATCACGTAGTAGTGTGGTACCACACTGAAACAGTCCATTAAACCTGGCTGCGGTCAATATTTTAGAGGATAACGCATGTTAGATCTGGGTTAGGTCTACGATTTGCCCTCATCAGGCTCATACTTTCGCATATTTCTCATACTTCATGGCTAGATCCTGGGCTTTTTCTGGATTGCATCACGTAGTAATGTGGTACCACACTGAAACATTCAATTAAACCTGGTCTTGATAAATATTTTAGAGGATAACGCATGTTAGGTCTGGGTTAGGTCTAGGATTTGCTCTCATCAGACTCATACTTTCGCATTCTTGACGTACTTGTTGAACGGATCCTGGGTTTTTTCTGGTTTGGATCACGTAGTAATGTGGGACCACACTGAAACAGTCAATTAAACCTGGTTTCGATCAATATTTTAGAGAATAATTCATGTTAGGTCTAGGTTAGGTCTGGGATTTGCTCTTATCAGGCTCATTCTTTCGCATATTTCTCATACTTGATGGCTAGATCCTGGGCTTTTTCTGGATTGCATAACGTAGTAATGAAGTACAACACTGAAACAGTCAATTAAACCTGGTTTCCATCAATATTTTAGACGACAATGCAAGTTAGGTCTGGGATAGATCTGGGATTCGCCCTAATCAGGCACATACTTTCGCGTTTTTCACATACTTGTTGAACAGATCCTGGGTTTTTTATGGTTTGGATCACGTAGTAATGTGGTACCACACTGAAACAGTCGATTAAACCTGGTTTCGATCAATATTTTTGAGGATAACGCATGTTAGGTCTGGGTTAGGTCTAGGATTTGCTCTCATCAGACTCATACTTTCGCATTCTTCACGTACTTGTTGAACAGATCCTGGGTTTTTTCTGGTTTGGTTCACGTAGAAATGTGGTACCACACTGAAACATTCAATTAAACCTGTCTTGATAAATATTTTAGAGGATAACGCATGTTAGGTTTGGGTTAGGTCTAGGATTTGCCCTCATTAGGCTCATACTTTCGCATATTTCTCATACTTGATGGCTAGATCCTGGGCTTTTTCTGGATTGCATAACGTAGTAATGAAGTACAACACTGAAACAGTCAATTAAACCTGGTTTCCATCAATATTTTAGAGGGCAACGCAAGTTAGGTCTGGGATAGATCTGGGATTCGCCCTAATCAGGCTCATACTTTCGCGTTTTTCACATACTTGTTGGACAGATCCTAGGTTTTTTCTGGTTTGGATCACGTAGTAATGTGGTACCACACTGAAACAGTTGACTAAACCTGGTTTCGATCAATATTTTAGAGGATAACGCAAGTTAGGTCTGGGATAGGTCTGGGATATGACCTCATCAGACTCTTACTTTCGCACACTTCACATACTCGTTGAACAGATCCTGGGATATTTTCTGGTTTGGATCACATAGTAATGTGGTACCACTCTGAGACAGTCGATTAAACCAGGTTTCGATCAATATTTTAGAGGATAACGCATGTTAGATCTGGGTTAGGTCTACGATTTGCCCTCATCAGGCTCATACTTTCGCATATTTCTCATACTTCATGGCTAGATCCTGGGCTGTTTCTGGATTGTATCACGTAGTAATGTGGTATCAAGCTGAAACAGTCAATTGAACCTGGTCTCCATCAATATCTTAGAGGACAACGCAAGTTAGGTCTGGGATAGGTCTTGGATTTGCCCTCATCAGGCTCATACTTTCGCATATTTCTCATACTTCATGGCTAGATCCTGGGCTATTTCTGGATTGGATCACGTAGTAAAGTGGTACCACACTGAAACATTCAATGAAACCTGGTCTGGATAAATATTTTAGAGGATAACGCATGTTAGGTCTGGGATAGGTCTAGGATTTGCCCTCATCAGGCTCTTACTTTCGCATATTTCTCATACTTCATGGCTAGATCCTGGGCTTTTTCTGGATTGCATCACGTAGTAATGAAGTACAACACTGAAACAGTCAATTAAACCTGGTTTCCATCAATATTTTAGAGGACAACGCATGTTAGGTCTAGGTTAGGCCTGGGATTTGCCCTCATCAGGGTCATACTGTCGCAGTTTTAACATACTTGTTGATCGGATCCTGGGTTTTTTCTGGTTTGGTTCACGTAGTAATGTGGTACCACACTGAAACATTCAATTAAACCTGGTCTCCATCAATATCTTAGAGGACAACGCAAGTTAGGTCTGGGATAGGTCTAGGATTTGCCCTCATCAGGCTCTTACTTTCGCATATTTCTCATACTTGATGGCTAGATCCTGGGCTTTTTCTGGATTGCATAACGTAGTAATGAAGTACAACACTGAAACAGTCAATTAAACCTGGTTTCCATCAATATTTTAGACGACAATGCAAGTTAGGTCTGGGATAGATCTGGGATTCGCCCTAATCAGGCACATACTTTCGCGTTTTTCACATACTTGTTGAACAGATCCTGGGTTTTTTATGGTTTGGATCACGTAGTAATGTGGTACCACACTGAAACAGTCGATTAAACCTGGTTTCGATCAATATTTTTGAGGATAACGCATGTTAGGTCTGGGTTAGGTCTAGGATTTGCTCTCATCAGACTCATACTTTCGCATTCTTCACGTACTTGTTGAACAGATCCTGGGTTTTTTCTGGTTTGGATCACGTAGTAATGTGGTACCACACTGAAACAGTCGATTAAACCTGGTTTCGATCAGTATTTTAGAGAATAATTCATGTTAGGTCTAGGTTAGGTCTGGGATTTGCTCTCATCAGGCTCATTCTTTCGCATATTTCTCATACTTGATGGCTAGATCCCGGGTTTTTTCTGGTTTGGATCACGTAGTAGTGTGGTGCCACACTGAAACAGTCCATTAAACCTGGTTTGGATCAATATTTTAGAGGATAACGCATGTTAGGTCTAGGTTAGGTCTGGGATTTTCACACATCAGACTCATACTTTCGCATTCTTCACATACTTGTTGAACGGATCCTGGGTTTTTTCTGGTTTGGATCACGTAGTAATGTGGTACCACACTGAAACGTTCAATTAAACCTGGTCTTGATAAATATTTTAGAGGATAACGCATGTTAGGTCTGGGTTACGTCTGTGATTTGCCCTCATCAGGGTCATACTTTCCCAGTTTTAACATGCATGTTGACCTGATCGAGGGTTTTTTCTGCTTTGGATCACGTAGTAAAGTGGTGCCACAATAAAACAGTCAATTAAACCTGGTTTCGATCAATATTTTAGAGGATATCGCAAGTTAGGTCTGGGATAGGTCTGGGATTTGCCCTCATCAGACTCATACTTTCGCACACTTGACATACTCGTTGATCAGATCCTGGGTTTTTTTCTGGTTTGGATCACGTAGTAATGTGGTACCACACTGAAACAGTCGATTAAACCTGGTTTCGATCAATATTATTGAGGATAACGCATGTTAGGTCTAGGTTAGGCCTGGGATATTCACTCATCAGACTCATACTTTCGCATTCTTCACATACTCGTTGATCAGATCCTGGGTTTTTTTCTGGTTTGGATCACGTAGTAATGTGGTACCACACTGAAACAGTCGATTAAACCTGGTTTCGCTCAATATTATTGAGGATAACGCATGTTAGGTCTAGGTTAGGCCTGGGATATTCACTCATCAGACTCATACTTTCGCATTCTTCACATACTTGTTGAACGGATCCTGGGTTTTTTCTTGTTTGGATCACGTAGTAATGTGGGACCACACTGAAACAGTCAATTAAAACTGGTTTCGATCAATATTTTAGAGAATAATTCATGTTAGGTCTAGGTTAGGTCTGGGATTTACTCTCATCAGGCTCATTCTTTCGCATATTACTCATACTTGATGGCTAGATCCTGGGCTTTTTCTGGATTGGATCACGTAGTAATGTGGGACCACACTGAAACAATCAATTAAACCTGGTCTTGATAAATATTTTAGAGGATAGCGCATGTTAGGTCTGGGATAGGTCTGGGATTTGCCCTCATCAGACTCATACTTTCGCGTTTTTCACATACTTGTTGAACAGATCCTGGGTTTTTTCTGGTTTGGATCATGTAGTAATGTGGTACCACACTGAAACAGTCGATTAAACCTGGTTTCGATCAATATTTTAGAGGATAACGCATGTTAGGTCTGGAATAGGTCTGGGATTTGACCTCGTCAGACTCATACTTTCGCACCCTTCACATACTCGTTGATCAGATCCTGGGTTATTTTCTTGTTTGGATCACACAGTAATATGGTACCACACTGAAACAGTCGATTAAACCAGGTTTCGGTCAATATTTTTGAGGATAACGCAGGTTAGGTCTAGATTAGGCCTGGGATTTTCACTCATCAGACTCATACTCTCGCATTCTTCACATACTTGTTGAACGGAGCCTGGGTTTTTTCTGGTTTGCATCACGTAGTAATGTGGGACCACACTGAAACAGTCAATTAAATCTGGTTTCGATCAATATTTTAGAGAATAATTCATGTTAGGTCTAGGTTAGGCCTGGGCTTTTCACTCATCAGACCCATACTTTCGCATTCTTCACATACTTGTTGAACGGATCCTGGGTTTTTTCTGGTTTGGATCACGTAGTAATGTGGGACCACACTGAAACAATCAATTAAACCTGGTCTTGATAAATATTTTGGAGGATAACGCATGTTAGGTCTGGGTTAGGTCTAGGATTTGCCCTAATCAGGCTCATACTTTCGCATATTTCTCATACTTCATGGCTAGATCCTGGGCTGTTTCTGGATTGTATCACGTAGTAATGTGGTACCACGCTGGAACAGTCAATTAAACCTGGTTTCGATCAATATTTTGGAGGATAACGTAAGTTAGGTCTGGGGTAGGTCTAGGATTTGCCCTCATCAGGCTCTTACTTTCGCATATTTCTCATACTCCAAGGCTAGATCCTGGGCTATTTCTGGATTGGATCACGTAGTAAAGTGGTACCACACTGAAACATTCAATGAAACCTGGTCTGGATAAATATTTTAGAGGATAACGCATGTTAGGTCTGGGTTAGGTCTAGGAATTGCCCTCATCAGGCTTATTCTTTCGCATATGTCTCATACATGATGGCTAGATCCTGGGCTTTTTCTTGATCGCATCACGTAGTAATGAAGTACAACACTGAAACAGTCACTTAAACCTGGTTTCCATCAATATCTTAGAGGACAACGCAAGTTAGGTCTTGGATAGGTCTGAAATTTGCCCTCATCAGGCTCATACTTTCGCGTTTTTCACATACTTGTTGAACAGATCCTGGGTTTTTTCTGGTTTGGATCACGTAGTAATGTGGTACCACGCTGAAACAGTCGATTAGACCCGGTTTCGATCAATATTTTAGAGGATAACGCAAGTTAAGTCTGGGACAGGTCTGGAATTTGACCTCATCAGACTCATACTTTCGCGTTTTTCACATACTTGTTGAACAGATCCTGGGTTTTTTCTGGTTTGGATCACGTAGTAGTGTGGTACCACACTGAAACAGTCCATTAAACCTGGTCTGGATAAATATTTTAGAGGATAACGCATGTTAGGTCTGGGATAGGTCTAGGATTTGCCCTCATCAGGCTCTTACTTTCGCATATTTCTCATACTTCATGGCTAGATCCTGGGCTTTTTCTGGATTGCATCACGTAGTAATGAAGTACAACACTGAAACAGTCAATTAAACCTGGTTTCCATCAACATTTTAGAGGACAACGCATGTTAGGTCTAGGTTAGGCCTGGGATTTGCCCTCATCAGGGTCATACTGTCGCAGTTTTAACATACTTGTTGAACGGATCCTGGGTTTTTTCTGGTTTGGTTCACGTAGTAATGTGGTACCACACAGAAACATTCAATTAAACCTGGTCTTGATAAATATTTTAGAGGATAACGCAAGTTAAGTCTGGGATAGGTCTGGGATTTGACCTCATCAGACTCATACTTTCGCGTTTTTCACATACTTGTTGAACAGATCCTGGGTTTTTTCTGGTTTGGATCACGTAGTAGTGTGCTACCACACTGAAACAGTCCATTAAACCTGGTTGCGATCAATATTTTAGAGGATAACGCATGTTAGGTCTGGGTTAGGTCTATTATTTGCCCTCATCAGGCTCATTCTTTCGCATATTTCTCAAACTTGATGGCTAGATCCTGGGCTTTTTCTGGATTGCATCACGTAGTAATATGGTACCACACTGAAACATTCAATTAAACCTGGTCTCCATCAATATCTTAGAGGACAACGTAAGTTAGGTCTGGGATAGGTCTTGGATTTGCCCTCATCAGGCTCATACTTTCGCATATTTCTCATACTTCATGGCTAGATCCTGGGCTATTTCTGGATTGGATCACGTAGTAAAGTGGTACCACACTGCAACATTCAATGAAACCTGGTCTGGATAAATATTTTAGAAGATAACGCATGTTAGGTCTGGGTTAGGTCTAGGAATTGCCCTCATCAGGCTTATTCTTTCGCATATGTCTCATACATGATGGCTAGATCCTGGGCTTTTTCTTGATCGCATAACGTAGTAATGAAGTACAACACTGAAACAGTCACTTAAACCTGGTTTCCATCAATATCTTAGAGGACAACGCAAGTTAGGTCTGGGATAGGTCTGAAATTTGCCCTCATCAGGCTCATACTTTCGCATTTTTCACATACTTGTTGAACAGATCCTGGGTTTTTTCTGGTTTGGATCACGTAGTAATGTGGTACCACGCTGAAACAGTCGATTAGACCCGGTTTCGATCAATATTTTTGAGGATAACGCAAGTTAAGTCTGGGATAGGTCTGGAATTTGACCTCATCAGACTCCTACTTTCGCGTTTTTCACATACTTGTTGAACAGATCCTGCGTTTTTTCTGGTTTGGATCACGTAGTAGTGTGGTACCACACTGAAACAGTCCATTAAACCTGGTTGCGGTCAATATTTTAGAGGATAACGCATGTTAGGTCTGGGTTAGCTCTAGGATTTGCCCTCATCAGGCTCATTCTTTCGCATATTTCTCAAACTTCATGGCTAGATCCTGGGCTTTTTCTGGATTGCATCACGTAGTAATGTGGGACCACACTGAAACAATCAATTAAACCTGGTCTTGATAAATATTTTAGAGGATAGCGCATGTTAGGTCTGGGATAGGTCTGGGATTTGCCCTCATCAGACTCATACTTTCGCGTTTTTCACATACTTGTTGAACAGATCCTGGGTTTTTTCTGGTTTGGATCATGTAGTAATGTGGTACCACACTGAAACAGTCGATTAAACCTGGTTTCGATCAATATTTTAGAGGATAACGCATGTTAGGTCTGGAATAGGTCTGGGATTTGACCTCGTCAGACTCATACTTTCGCACCCTTCACATACTCGTTGATCAGATCCTGGGTTATTTTCTGGTTTGGATCACACAGTAATATGGTACCACACTGAAACAGTCGATTAAACCAGGTTTCGGTCAATATTTTTGAGGATAACGCAGGTTAGGTCTAGATTAGGTCTGGGATTTTCTCTCATCAGACTCATACTCTCGCATTCTTCACATACTTGTTGAACGGAGCCTGGGTTTTTTCTGGTTTGCATCACGTAGTAACGTGGGACCACACTGAAACAGTCAATTAAATCTGGTTTCGATCAATATTTTAGAGAATAATTCATGTTAGGTCTAGGTTAGGCCTGGGCTTTTCACTCATCAGACTCATACTTTCGCATTCTTCACATACTTGTTCAACGGATCCTGGGTTTTTTCTGGTTTGGATCACGTAGTAATGTGGGACCACATTGAAACAGTCAATTAAACCTGGTTTCGATCAATATTTTAGAGAATAATTCATGTTAGGTCTAGGTTAGGTCTGGGATTTGCTCTTATCAGGCTCATCCTTTCGCATATTTCTCATACTTGATGGCTAGATCCTGGGCTTTTTCTGGATTGCATAACGTAGTAATGAAGTACAACACTGAAACAGACAATTAAACCTGGTTTCCATCAATATTTTAGAGGACAACGCAAGTTAGGTCTAGGATAGATCTGGGATTCGCTCTAATCAGGCTCATACTTTCGCGTTTTTCACATACTTATTGAACAGATCCTGGGTTTTTTCTGGTTTGGATCACGTAGTAATGTGGTACCACTCTGAGACAGTCGATTAAACCAGGTTTCGATCAATATTTTAGAGGATAACGCATGTTAGAGCTGGGTTAGGTCTACGATTTGCCCTCATCAGGCTCATACTTTCGCATATTTCTCATACTTCATGGCTAGATCCTGGGCTGTTCCTGGATTGGATCACGTAGTAAAGTGGTACCACACTGAAACATTCAATGAAACCTGGTCTGGATAAATATTTTAGAGGATAACGCATCTTAGGTCTGGGTTAGGTCTAAGATTTGCCCTCATCAGGCTCACAGTTTTGCGTTTTTCACATACTTGTTGAACAGATCCTGGGTTTTTTCTGGTTTGGATCACGAAGTAGTGTGGTACCACACTGAAACAGTCCATTAAACCTGGTTGCGATCAATATTTTAGAGGATAACGCATGTTAGGTCTGGGTTAGGTCTAGGATTTGCCCTCATCAGACTCATACTTTCGCATTCTTCACGTACTTGTTGAACGGATCCTGGGTTTTTTCTGGTTTGGATCACGTAGTAGTGAAGTACAACACTGAAACAGTCAATTAAACCTGGTTTCCATCAATATTTTAGAGGACATGGCATGTTAGGTCTAGGTTAGGCCTGGGATTTGCCCTCATCAGGGTCATACTTTCGCAGTTTTAACATACATGTTGACCTGACCGAGGGTTTTTTCTGCTTTGGATCACGTAGTAAAGTGTTGCCACACTGAAACAGTCCATTAAACCTGGTTTGGATCAATATTTTAGAGGATAACGCATGTTAGGTCTAGGTTAGCCCTGGGATTTTCACACATCAGACTCATACTTTCGCATTCTTCACATACTTGTTGAACGGATCCTGGGTTTTTTCTGGTTTGGTTCACGTAGTAATGTGGTACCACACTGAAACATACAATTAAACCTGGTCTTGATAAATATTTTAGAGGATAACGCATGTTAGGTTTGGGTTAGGTCTAGGATTTGCCCTCATCAGGCTCATACTTTCGCATATTTCTCATACTTCATGGCTAGATCCTGGGCTTTTTCTGGATTGCATCACGTAGTAATGTAGTACCACACTGAAACAGGCAATTGAACCTGGTTTCCAACAATATCTTAGAGGACAACGCAAGTTAGGTCTGGGATATGTCTGGGTTTTGCCCTCATCAGGCTCATACTTTCGCATATTTCTCATACTTCATGGCTAGATCCTGGGCTATTTCTGGATTGGATCACGTAGTAAAGTGGTACCACACTGAAACATTCAATGAAACCTGGTCTGGATAAATATTTTAGAGGATAACGCATCTTAGGTCTGGGTTAGGTCTAAGATTTGCCCTCATCAGGCTCACAGTTTCGCGTTTTTCACATTCTTGTTGAACAGATCCTGGGTTTTGTCTGGTTTGGATCACGAAGTAGTGTGGTACCACACTGAAGCAGTCCATTAAACCTGGTTTCGCTCAATATTTTAGAGGATAACGCATGCTAGGTCTAGGTTAGGTCTGGGATTTGCTCTCATCAGGCTCATTCTTTCGCATATTTCTCATACTTGATGGCTAGATCGTGGGCTTTTTCTGGATTGCATCACGTAGTAATGTAGTACCACACTGAAACAGTCAATGAAACCTGGTTTCCATCACTATTTTAGAGGACAACGCAAGTTAGGTCTAGGTAAGGCTTGAGATTTTCACTGATCAGACTCATACTTTCGCATTCTTCACATACTTGTTGAACGGATCCTGGGTTTTTTCTGGTTTGGATCACGTAGTAATGAGGTACCACACTGAAACGGTCAATTAAACCTGGTTTCGATCAATATTTTAGAGGATAACGCAAGTTAGGTCTGGGATAGGCCTGGGATTTGCCGTCATCAGGCTCATACTTTCGCGTTTTTCACATACTTGTTGAACAGATCATGGGTTTTTTCTGGTTTGGGTCACGTAGTAATGTGGTACCACACTGAAACAGTCGATTAAACCTGGTTTCGATCAATATTTTTGAGGATAACGCATGTTAGGTCTAGGTTAGGTCTGGGATTTTCACTCATCAGACTCATACTTTCGCATTCTTCACATACTTGTAGAACAGATCCTGGGTTTTTTCTGGTTTGGATCACGTAGTAATGTGGTACCACACTGAAACAGTCGATTAAACCTGGTTTCGATCAAAATTTTAGAGGATAACGCAAGTTAGGTCTGGGATAGGTCTGGGATTTGCTCTCAGCAGGCTCATTCTTTCGCATATTTCTCATACTTGATGGATAGATCCTGGGCTTTCTCTGGATTGCATCACGTAGTAATAAAGTACAACACTGAAACAGTCAATTAAACCTGGTTTCCATCAATATTTTAGAGGATAACGCAAGTTAGGTCTGGGATAGGTCTGGGATTTGCCCTCATCAGACTCATACGTTCGCACACTTCACATACTCGTTGAACAGATCCTGGGTTTTTTCTGGTTTGGATCACGTAGTAATGAGGTACCACACTGAAACGGTCAATTAAACCTGGTTTCGATCAATATTTTAGAGGATAACGCAAGTTAGGTCTGGGTTAGGTCTGGGATTTGACCTCATCAGACTCATACTTTCGCGTTTTTCACATACTTGTTGAACAGATCCTCGGTTTTTTCTGGTTTGGATCACGTAGTAGTGTGGTACCACACTGAAACAGTCCATTAAACCTGGTTGCGATCTATATTTTAGAGGATAACGCATGTTAGGTCGGGGTTAGGTCTAGGATTTGCCCTCATCATGCTCATACTTTCGCATATTTCTCATACTTCATGGCTAGATCCTGGGCTATTTCTGGATTGGATCACGTAGTAATGTGGTACCACACTGAAACAGTCAATTAAACCTGGTTTTGATAAATATTTTAGAGAATAATTCATGTTAGGTCTAGGTTAGGTCTGGGATTTGCTCTCATCAGGCTCATTCTTTCGCATATTTCTCATACTTGATGGCTAGATCCTGGGCTTTTTCTGGATTGCATCACGTAGTAATGAAGTACAACACTGAAACAGTCAATTAAACCTGGTTTCCATCAATATTTTAGAGGACAACGCATGTTTGGTCTAGGTTAGGCCTGGGATTTGCCCTCATCAGGGGCATTCTTTCGCAGTTTTAACATACATGTTGACCTGATCGAGGGTTTTTTCTGCTTTGGATGACGTAGTAAAGTGGTACCACACTGAAACAGTCCATTAAACCTGGTTTGGATCAATATTTTAGAGGATAACGCATGTTAGGTCTAGGTTAGCCCTGGGATTATCACTCATCAGACTCATACTTTCGCATTCTTCACATACTTGTTGAACGGATCCTGGGTTTTTTCTGGTTTGGTTCACGTAGTAATGTGGTACCACACTGAAACATTCAATTAAACCTGATCTTGATAAATATTTGACAGGATAACGCATGTTAGGTTTGGGTTAAGTCTAGGATTTGCCCTCATCAGGCTCATACTTTCGCATTCTTCGCATACTTGTTGAACGGATCCTGGGTTTTTTCTGGTTTGGATCACGTAGTAATGTGGTACCACACTGAAACGGTCAATTAAACCTGGTTTCGATCAATATTTTAGAGGACAACACAAGTTAGGTCTGGGATAGGTCTGGGATTTGCCCTCATCAGACTCATACGTTCGCACACTTCACATACTCGTTGAACAGATCCTGGGTTTTTTCTGGTTTGGATCACGTAGTAATGTGGTACCACACTGAAACAGTCAATTAAACCTGGTTTCGATCAATATTTTAGAGAATAATTCATGTTAGGTCTAGGTTACGTCTGGGATTTGCTCTCATCAGGCTCATTCTTTCGCATATTTCTCATGCTTCATGGCTAGATCCCGGGCTATTTCTGGATTGGATCACGTAGTAAAGTGGTACCACACTGAAACAATCAATTAAACCTGGTCTTGATAAATATTTTAGAGGATAACGCATCTTAGGTCTGGGTTAGGTCTAAGATTTGCCCTCATCAGGCTCACAGTTTCGCGTTTTTCACATACTTGTTGAACAGATCCTGGGTTTTTTCTGGTTTGGATCACGAAGTAGTGTGGTACCACACTGAAGCAGTCCATTAAACCTGGTTTCGCTCAATATTTTAGTGGATAACGCATGTTAGGTCTAGGTTAGGTCTGGGATTTGCCCTCATCAGACTCATACGTTCGCACACTTCACATACTCGTTGAACAGATCCTGGGTTTTTTCTGGTTTGGATCACGTAGTAATGTGGTACCACGCTGAAACAGTCGATTAGACCCGGTTTCGATCAATATTTTAGAGGATAACGCAAGTTAAGTCTGGGATAGGTCTGGAATTTGACCTCATCAGACTCCTACTTTCGCGTTTTTCACATACTTGTTGAACAGATCCTGCGTTTTTTCTGGTTTGGATCACGTAGTAGTGTGGTACCACACTGAAACAGTCCATTAAACCTGGTTGCGGTCAATATTTTAGAGGATAACGCATGTTAGGTCTGGGTTAGCTCTAGGATTTGCCCTCATCAGGCTCATTCTTTCGCATATTTCTCAAACTTCATGGCTAGATCCTGGGCTTTTTCTGGATTGCATCACGTAGTAATGTGGGACCACACTGAAACAATCAATTAAACCTGGTCTTGATAAATATTTTAGAGGATAGCGCATGTTAGGTCTGGGATAGGTCTGGGATTTGCCCTCATCAGACTCATACTTTCGCGTTTTTCACATACTTGTTGAACAGATCCTGGGTTTTTTCTGGTTTGGATCATGTAGTAATGTGGTACCACACTGAAACAGTCGATTAAACCTGGTTTCGATCAATATTTTAGAGGATAACGCATGTTAGGTCTGGAATAGGTCTGGGATTTGACCTCGTCAGACTCATACTTTCGCACCCTTCACATACTCGTTGATCAGATCCTGGGTTATTTTCTGGTTTGGATCACACAGTAATATGGTACCACACTGAAACAGTCGATTAAACCAGGTTTCGGTCAATATTTTTGAGGATAACGCAGGTTAGGTCTAGATTAGGTCTGGGATTTTCTCTCATCAGACTCATACTCTCGCATTCTTCACATACTTGTTGAACGGAGCCTGGGTTTTTTCTGGTTTGCATCACGTAGTAACGTGGGACCACACTGAAACAGTCAATTAAATCTGGTTTCGATCAATATTTTAGAGAATAATTCATGTTAGGTCTAGGTTAGGCCTGGGCTTTTCACTCATCAGACTCATACTTTCGCATTCTTCACATACTTGTTCAACGGATCCTGGGTTTTTTCTGGTTTGGATCACGTAGTAATGTGGGACCACACTGAAACAATCAATTAACCCTGGTCTTGATAAATATTTTGGAGGATAACGCATGTTAGGTCTGGGTTAGGTCTAGGATTTGCCCTCATCAGGCTCATACTTTCGCATATTTCTCATACTTCATGGCTAGATCCTGGGCTGTTTCTGGATTGTATCACGTAGTAATGTGGTACCACGCTGAAACAGTCAATTAAACCTGGTTTCGATCAATATTTTGGAGGATAACGTAAGTTAGGTCTGGGATAGGTCTAGGATTTGCCCTCATCAGGCTCTTACTTTCGCATATTTCTCATACTCCATGGCTAGATCCTGGGCTATTTCTGGATTGGATCACGTAGTAAAGTGGTACCACACTGAAACATTCAATGAAACCTGGTCTGGATAAATATTTTAGAGGATAACGCATGTTAGGTCTGGGTTAGGTCTAGGAATTGCCCTCATCAGGCTTATTCTTTCGCATATGTCTCATACATGATGGCTAGATCCTGGGCTTTTTCTTGATCGCATCACGTAGTAATGAAGTACAACACTGAAACAGTCACTTAAACCTGGTTTCCATCAATATCTTAGAGGACAACGCAAGTTAGGTCTTGGATAGGTCTGAAATTTGCCCTCATCAGGCTCATACTTTCGCGTTTTTCACATACTTGTTGAACAGATCCTGGGTTTTTTCTGGTTTGGATCACGTAGTAATGTGGTACCACGCTGAAACAGTCGATTAGACCCGGTTTCGATCAATATTTTAGAGGATAACGCAAGTTAAGTCTGGGACAGGTCTGGAATTTGACCTCATCAGACTCATACTTTCGCGTTTTTCACATACTTGTTGAACAGATCCTGGGCTTTTTCTGGATTACATCACGTAGTAATGTGGTACCACACAGAAACATTCAATTAAACCTGGTCTTGATAAATATTTTAGAGGATAACGCATGTTAGGTCTGGGTTAGGTCTAGGATTTGCTCTCATCAGACTCATACTTTCGCATTCTTCACATACTTGTTGAACGGATCCTGGGTTTTTTCTGGTTTGGATCACGTAGTAATGTGGGACCACACTGAAACAGTCAATTAAACCTGGTTTCGATCAATATTTTAGAGAATAATTCATGTTAGGTCTAGGTTAGGTCTGGGATTTGCTCTTATCAGGCTCATCCTTTCGCATATTTCTCATACTTGATGGCTAGATCCTGGGCTTTTTCTGGATTGCATAACGTAGTAATGAAGTACAACACTGAAACAGACAATTAAACCTGGTTTCCATCAATATTTTAGAGGACAACGCAAGTTAGGTCTAGGATAGATCTGGGATTCGCTCTAATCAGGCTCATACTTTCGCGTTTTTCACATACTTATTGAACAGATCCTGGGTTTTTTCTGGTTTGGATCACGTAGTAATGTGGTACCACTCTGAGACAGTCGATTAAACCAGGTTTCGATCAATATTTTAGAGGATAACGCATGTTAGAGCTGGGTTAGGTCTACGATTTGCCCTCATCAGGCTCATACTTTCGCATATTTCTCATACTTCATGGCTAGATCCTGGGCTGTTCCTGGATTGGATCACGTAGTAAAGTGGTACCACACTGAAACATTCAATGAAACCTGGTCTGGATAAATATTTTAGAGGATAACGCATCTTAGGTCTGGGTTAGGTCTAAGATTTGCCCTCATCAGGCTCACAGTTTTGCGTTTTTCACATACTTGTTGAACAGATCCTGGGTTTTTTCTGGTTTGGATCACGAAGTAGTGTGGTACCACACTGAAACAGTCCATTAAACCTGGTTGCGATCAATATTTTAGAGGATAACGCATGTTAGGTCTGGGTTAGGTCTAGGATTTGCCCTCATCAGACTCATACTTTCGCATTCTTCACGTACTTGTTGAACGGATCCTGGGTTTTTTCTGGTTTGGATCACGTAGTAGTGAAGTACAACACTGAAACAGTCAATTAAACCTGGTTTCCATCAATATTTTAGAGGACATGGCATGTTAGGTCTAGGTTAGGCCTGGGATTTGCCCTCATCAGGGTCATACTTTCGCAGTTTTAACATACATGTTGACCTGATCGAGGGTTTTTTCTGCTTTGGATCACGTAGTAAAGTGTTGCCACACTGAAACAGTCCATTAAACCTGGTTTGGATCAATATTTTAGAGGATAACGCATGTTAGGTCTAGGTTAGCCCTGGGATTTTCACACATCAGACTCATACTTTCGCATTCTTCACATACTTGTTGAACGGATCCTGGGTTTTTTCTGGTTTGGTTCACGTAGTAATGTGGTACCACACTGAAACATACAATTAAACCTGGTCTTGATAAATATTTTAGAGGATAACGCATGTTAGGTTTGGGTTAGGTCTAGGATTTGCCCTCATCAGGCTCATACTTTCGCATATTTCTCATACTTCATGGCTAGATCCTGGGCTTTTTCTGGATTGCATCACGTAGTAATGTAGTACCACACTGAAACAGGCAATTGAACCTGGTTTCCAACAATATCTTAGAGGACAACGCAAGTTAGGTCTGGGATATGTCTGGGTTTTGCCCTCATCAGGCTCATACTTTCGCATATTTCTCATACTTCATGGCTAGATCCTGGGCTATTTCTGGATTGGTTCACGTAGTAAAGTGGTACCACACTGAAACATTCAATGAAACCTGGTCTGGATAAATATTTTAGAGGATAACGCATCTTAGGTCTGGGTTAGGTCTAAGATTTGCCCTCATCAGGCTCACAGTTTCGCGTTTTTCACATTCTTGTTGAACAGATCCTGGGTTTTGTCTGGTTTGGATCACGAAGTAGTGTGGTACCACACTGAAGCAGTCCATTAAACCTGGTTTCGCTCAATATTTTAGAGGATAACGCATGCTAGGTCTAGGTTACGTCTGGGATTTGCTCTCATCAGGCTCATTCTTTCGCATATTTCTCATACTTGATGGCTAGATCGTGGGCTTTTTCTGGATTGCATCACGTAGTAATGTAGTACCACACTGAAACAGTCAATGAAACCTGGTTTCCATCACTATTTTAGAGGACAACGCAAGTTAGGTCTAGGTAAGGCTTGAGATTTTCACTGATCAGACTCATACTTTCGCATTCTTCACATACTTGTTGAACGGATCCTGGGTTTTTTCTGGTTTGGATCACGTAGTAATGAGGTACCACACTGAAACGGTCAATTAAACCTGGTTTCGATCAATATTTTAGAGGATAACGCAAGTTAGGTCTGGGATAGGCCTGGGATTTGCCGTCATCAGGCTCATACTTTCGCGTTTTTCACATACTTGTTGAACAGATCATGGGTTTTTTCTGGTTTGGGTCACGTAGTAATGTGGTACCACACTGAAACAGTCGATTAAACCTGGTTTCGATCAATATTTTTGAGGATAACGCATGTTAGGTCTAGGTTAGGTCTGGGATTTTCACTCATCAGACTCATACTTTCGCATTCTTCACATACTTGTAGAACAGATCCTGGGTTTTTTCTGGTTTGGATCACGTAGTAATGTGGTACCACACTGAAACAGTCGATTAAACCTGGTTTCGATCAAAATTTTAGAGGATAACGCAAGTTAGGTCTGGGATAGGTCTGGGATTTGCTCTCAGCAGGCTCATTCTTTCGCATATTTCTCATACTTGATGGATAGATCCTGGGCTTTCTCTGGATTGCATCACGTAGTAATGAAGTACAACACTGAAACAGTCAATTAAACCTGGTTTCCATCAATATTTTAGAGGATAACGCAAGTTAGGTCTGGGATAGGTCTGGGATTTGCCCTCATCAGACTCATACGTTCGCACACTTCACATACTCGTTGAACAGATCCTGGGTTTTTTCTGGTTTGGATCACGTAGTAATGAGGTACCACACTGAAACGGTCAATTAAACCTGGTTTCGATCAATATTTTAGAGGATAACGCAAGTTAGGTCTGGGTTAGGTCTGGGATTTGACCTCATCAGACTCATACTTTCGCGTTTTTCACATACTTGTTGAACAGATCCTCGGTTTTTTCTGGTTTGGATCACGTAGTAGTGTGGTACCACACTGAAACAGTCCATTAAACCTGGTTGCGATCTATATTTTAGAGGATAACGCATGTTAGGTCGGGGTTAGGTCTAGGATTTGCCCTCATCATGCTCATACTTTCGCATATTTCTCATACTTCATGGCTAGATCCTGGGCTATTTCTGGATTGGATCACGTAGTAATGTGGTACCACACTGAAACAGTCAATTAAACCTGATTTTGATAAATATTTTAGAGAATAATTCATGTTAGGTCTAGGTTAGGTCTGGGATTTGCTCTCATCAGGCTCATTCTTTCGCATATTTCTCATACTTGATGGCTAGATCCTGGGCTTTTTCTGGATTGCATCACGTAGTAATGAAGTACAACACTGAAACAGTCAATTAAACCTGGTTTCCATCAATATTTTAGAGGACAACGCATGTTTGGTCTAGGTTAGGCCTGGGATTTGCCCTCATCAGGGGCATTCTTTCGCAGTTTTAACATACATGTTGACCTGATCGAGGGTTTTTTCTGCTTTGGATGACGTAGTAAAGTGGTACCACACTGAAACAGTCCATTAAACCTGGTTTGGATCAATATTTTAGAGGATAACGCATGTTAGGTCTAGGTTAGCCCTGGGATTATCACTCATCAGACTCATACTTTCGCATTCTTCACATACTTGTTGAACGGATCCTGGGTTTTTTCTGGTTTGGTTCACGTAGGAATGTGGTACCACACTGAAACATTCAATTAAACCTGATCTTGATAAATATTTGACAGGATAACGCATGTTAGGTTTGGGTTAAGTCTAGGATTTGCCCTCATCAGGCTCATACTTTCGCATTCTTCGCATACTTGTTGAACGGATCCTGGGTTTTTTCTGGTTTGGATCACGTAGTAATGTGGTACCACACTGAAACGGTCAATTAAACCTGGTTTCGATCAATATTTTAGAGGACAACACAAGTTAGGTCTGGGATAGGTCTGGGATTTGCCCTCATCAGACTCATACGTTCGCACACTTCACATACTCGTTGAACAGATCCTGGGTTTTTTCTGGTTTGGATCACGTAGTAATGTGGTACCACACTGAAACAGTCAATTAAACCTGGTTTCGATCAATATTTTAGAGAATAATTCATGTTAGGTCTAGGTTACGTCTGGGATTTGCTCTCATCAGGCTCATTCTTTCGCATATTTCTCATGCTTCATGGCTAGATCCCGGGCTATTTCTGGATTGGATCACGTAGTAAAGTGGTACCACACTGAAACAATCAATTAAACCTGGTCTTGATAAATATTTTAGAGGATAACGCATCTTAGGTCTGGGTTAGGTCTAAGATTTGCCCTCATCAGGCTCACAGTTTCGCGTTTTTCACATACTTGTTGAACAGATCCTGGGTTTTTTCTGGTTTGGATCACGAAGTAGTGTGGTACCACACTGAAGCAGTCCATTAAACCTGGTTTCGCTCAATATTTTAGTGGATAACGCATGTTAGGTCTAGGTTAGGTCTGGGATTTGCTCTCATCAGGCTCATTCTTTCGCATATTTCTCATACTTGATGGCTAGATCCTGGGCATTTTCTGGATTGCATCACGTAGTAATGTAGTACCACACTGAAACAGCCAATGACACCTAGTTTCCATCAATATTTTAGAGGACAACGCAAGTTAGGTCTAGGTAAGGCCTGAGATTTTCACTGATCAGACTCATACTTTCGCACCCTTCACATACTTTTTTTTTTTTTTTTTTTTTTTTTTTTGTCGTGGGGAAAATCTTCGAAAGACTCCCTCCCACCTCCTTGGGGAGAGGTGGGAGGGGTGTGTGGGATTCCCTGCGCCCGTACAACGACAGGCGCGGGACCTACCCACTAAAAACCCCACGGTGACCCTTCGGCACGCTTTGGGAGGATACCGGGAATCGCTCGAAGCATTCTTCCGGTATCCTCCCCGTGCCCGCGCTTTTGCGCCCATCCCCCGGGGGGACAATCGGTCCCCCCAGTAGACACACTGCCTCATAGCGGCGGGACGGGGCCACTCCATCCCGCCGCTATCCGTCCCGGGGCCGCGTTTAGTGGCGGCTGCGAGCCCCAACTCGCAACCGCCCGCGACCCCGTTTCCACCCCTCGGCGGCCGGGCGTTCATGGCCGCACCAGACCGCCGAGGGTGCCTCCCCTTGCGTCGGACCGGTAGGGGGAGGCACTCCTACCCCCAACCGGTCCGACCCGGCGCCGCCTGGCGGGAGGAGGGTCCCCTCAGGACCCCCCTCCCAGCCTAGGTCATCCGCCACGCCGAGGCGGCCGCCCGCGACGCCTCGCGACGGGGCGACGACCTCGGGCCACCGCACGAGCGCGAGCTTCAGTGCGCCGCTGAAGCTCGCGCTCCCTCCCCGCGGCCTCCTTCTGCAACATTACGTTCTCGCAGAAGGAGGCCACGGCCCTCCACTTCTCCTCGCTGCCGAGCATGGCGCGCACCACGCCCGGCAGCGAGACATCCCGCCCGACGACGCCGACCAGGACACGGCGCTCCCCCTCCCACGCGGGGCATACCTCCAGGGTATGATCCGCCGTGTCCTGCTCAGCGTCGCAGTGGCAGCAACGCGCCGTCGGCTCCTTCCCTATCCGGCACAGGTATCTTCCGAAGCTGCCATGCCCGGAAAACATCTGTGCCATCCGGTAGGTGAGGCTGCCATGGCCTCTGTCCAGCCACTCCTTCAGGAGTGGCCGAACCGCCCCGACAGTCCGGTGCCCCGCGGTTGGCAGAGCCAGCCGCTCCTGCCACGCGAGCAACACGGACTGCCGGGCCTGGCGCTTCAAATCGCCCCAAGCAGGTTCCTGCCCGCCCGGGACCGCCCCCACCCCCGCGCGACGGTCGACGCGGTGCCGGTACATCACCGCGTGCGACCGCGCGAGCAGGTCCATGGGCGGCATCCCCGCTAGAACCGTCGCCGCCTCATGTGACATGGTCCGATACGCGCGGACGACCCTGAGCGCCATGCGCCTCTGCACCCGACGCAGCATAGTCATGCAGCGCCGGGAGGCAGCCAGGTCGTCCGCCCAGACGGGGGCCCCGTATAGGGCCACCGACTGGACCATTGCCACATAGAGGCGACAAACTCGGCCCGCCGGGCCCCCCAGGTTGGGCAGGATCCGGCCCAGAGCCGCAACCATCCTTTCCAACCGGGGGACCGGGCAGCGGAAATGCTTCTCGAAACGCCAGTGGCTATCGAGGATCAGCCCCAGATACCTGATCTGGGGCTTCACCTCGATGTCAGCCCCACCCACCCGAATCAGAGGGGGTGGCGGATCCTGCCGAGGTGAATGAAACGCAATCACCTCGGTCTTATGGACCGCCACCGTCATCCCCATCCCCCTGATCCGGTCGACGACGCGTTGCGACCCCTCCTCCGCGCGACGCACGGCCCTCCCCCAGTGCGCCCCGACGGCCAGCACTAGTGTGTCATCCGCATAACACACCGTGCTGACGCCGTCGGGGAGGCCGCCCCGCAACACCGAGTCGTACGCGATGTTCCACAGGAGTGGCCCGAGGACCGACCCCTGCGGAACACCGCAGTACACCTCCCTCCGCATATCACCATCCCGGCCCGGATACTCGATCCACCTGCCGCGGAGATAATCCCCGATGACCGCCCTGAGACAAGGGAGGACTCGATGATATTCGAGCCCCCTCCTTATCTCTTCCCAGGGGAGGGTGTTAAAGGCATTGGCAATATCCAAGGATATTGCCAATGCCACCCCTCCCCGGGAGACGGCCGCCTCCGAGAGGGCCCTCACACGACCTATCGCGTCGATAGTCGATCGGCCCCCCCGGAAACCGAACTGGCAGTCGGCCAGACCGGGATCACCCCGCGACAGGTGCTCGACGAGGCGGGCAGCAATCACACGCTCGAAGAGCTTGCCCACCTCGTCGAGGAGACAAATGGGCCGGTATGCGGAGGGAGACTCCGCGGGCCGACCCTCCTTCCGGAGGAGGACCATCCTCGCCACCTTCCAACTGGGGGGGAATCGCCCGTCCCTCAGGCAGCGGTCGAACAACCGCCTGAGGTCGGCCCCAAGGACGCCCTGGGTCAAGACCCAAACCCGGCCGGGCACACCATCCGGACCCGGGGCCGTGTTACGAACCCCGAGCCGTCTGATGGCCGCTGCCAGCTCCTCCTGCGTGACCCCCAGCTCGGCCGTCCACTCCACTGGGACAGCCGCCGCCGCCGGAGGACGCGGTCCCCTCTCCCCAATTGGGAAGAGTGTATTGACCACGTCCTCCAGCAGCCGGGGGTCAAGACCCTCGGTGACGGGGGGCGCCCACGGGCGGAGCTTATTCAGCACCACCTTATATGGGCGCCCCCATGGATCGTCATCAAGGGTCTGGAGGAGCTCCTTGCATGCCTGGGTCTTGGCCCGTTTGATGGCGACCTGCAGAGCAACCCGCGCCACGCGGTATGCTCCATACAGGTCATCAGCTGCCCTCGCTCGCGCCACGCCGTCGCCTGTACGTTGACGACGGCGCGCGTGGGTGTACTGGCGTCGGGCGCGGACAGTCGCGACTCGCAACTCCGCGATCGCGTCCGACCACCAGTACACCGCCCGGCGAGGAGAAGCCCGCCCGACCCGAGGCATCGCCGCGTCGCAAATACCCGCGACCAATGCTCCGAGCCGGGCGACCTCCTCCTCTATGCTCGGCAACTCGGCCGCTCCCTGCGGCCAAGTTGCAGCGAGGGCAGCTGCCATCAGGGCGTCCTTGTCCAGGCGCCGAAGCGCCCAGCGGCGTGGTGGGGTGCCACGCAGGCGGCCGTGTCGGGATGCACTCGCGGCGGCAGAGACCTCCATCCGGATGTACCGGTGATCGGAGAGTGTCTCTGCCCCCGCGACCACGTGCCAACCCGACACCATGCGCACGGCGTTGGGGGTCGCCAATCCAACATCCACGATGGACCCCCCATATCGCCGCACGCATGTGTGCTCCGACCCCCGGTTCAATACCCGGAGGTCGAGCCCCGCCGCCCAATCGCCCAGGATCCCGCCGCGAACGGAGGTCCTGGGGGATCCCCAAGCCACCGACTTGGCATTAAAATCCCCCAGGACCAGCACCGGCCGGGCCGCGTAGCGCTGCACGCATGCCGCGACCTCGGCCAAGTACAGCTCGAACGCAGCGTGACCGCTACGGGGCGAATTGTAGCACCCCACCACAGCGACTCCCCCCCAGTCCACGGCGACGAATCCCCGACCGCGCTCCAACAAGGAGAACGGTGGGGACCCGTCGCCCCCTCCCCATACCGTCGCCACCAAGCCGTCCGCGTCGCCCACCCAATGAGGGTGATCAGGGACGCGGTACGGCTCGGCGGCGACCGCCAGGCCAACCCCCCACTCCGCGAGGACTTGGGACATCAAGTCCTGTGCCGCGCGGCAGTGGTTGAGGTTGGCCTGGAGGAGGAGGCGGGGCGGCATTAATTAATGGCCGCGCCAGCCTCCTCCCGGCCGTCCGTCCCCGTAGCACCGTCCACCTCCATGGAGGACGATGCCACCGCCCTCGGCACCGGAGCCGGTGCAGCCCGCCTCTTCCTCTCCTTCCGGGAGGGGGGGGGGAGCACTTCTTGCTCCCCACCCTGTGATCGGCTGGCCTCCCCATGTCCGCACACAGCGGGCAGTGGGGGGCCGCCGAGCACTGGCTCGCACGGTGCTCTTTGGCCCCGCAGCGGTAACACTGACCGCTGCGGTCCACCGGCGAGGTGCACCACTGCCTCACGTGCCCCAATTCGAGGCAGCGGTGACACTGAAGCGGGCGCGGCGCGAGGATTTCCACTCGCGCCGAAACCCACCCCACCAACACCCTCCCGGATTCCGCCACCTTACGGGCGGCGGAGAGGGGGCACCGGGCCCACACCGACCCGAGGCCGGAGGGCGACCTGCGGATCTCTCCGATCCGCAGGTCCTCCACAGGACAGTCCCCCGCCCTCGCAAGGGCACGGGACACATCCTGTGCGCTGACCGAGTCGTCCAGCCTACAAACGCGCATCTCCGTGCGCTTCGTGGGCCGGGCGACCCGGACACCTCGCTCGCCCAGCTGCTCGCGGAGCCTCTGGGCGAGACGATCCGCCTTCGCGCCGCCTTCTGCACCGGGGACCTCCAGCAAGAGACCCCCGGTCACGGCCCTCTTCGCCCTCACGGAGGCGATGCCCAGCTCTTCCAGGGAGATATTCTCCCTGGCGAGCCGCATCGCCTCCCCGAGGGTCAGGTCGCCCCCCTGCGCAACGGTCAGCGTCACCGCTGCCGTTTTTGGGGGACGACCTGGTCGTGCCTTCCCGACCTTCGCGGCCTTTACTTTGGCCGCCGGCGGCGGAGGCGGAGGCTGCGGTTGCGAGGCCTTCCTCGCCGCCCGCTTCGCCTTCCGCCCCACCACCTCACTCCACGCCACCCCCCCTTGGGAGGGTGCTGTGGAGGACGCGACCACCGCGACCACGGGTACACCACCCCCCTTGGGGGTCGCGACCCGGGGCCCTGGTGCCGCAACGCTGGGCGGAGCATTCACTCCGCCCTTCTTTGCCTTCCCCGACTGTACCGGAACAGGTCGGGGAGGCACCGCCTTCCTGCTGACCGCTCTTCCGGCGAGGAGCTCCTCCCGGAAGGCGGCCAGCTTGCCATCAATCATGTCCCCAATCCTCCTCAGAAGATCGTCTTCTGAGGAGGACGGGGACTTCTTCACGGGCGGAGTGCGGGTGGAGGGGCCCGCGGTGCCCCGCACCACTGCCGCCGCACTCCGCTTATTTACCTCCGCCGAGGGACGCGGCGGTGGAGGAGGAGGGAGGATGGGAGGGAGGGCCGCGCTGTTCCACAGCGCCTCTGCCCTCCTCCTCCCCTGTCGCTCCTCCTCCAACAGGAGCTGCAGACGGGCGTTCCGCCCTCTGAGCTCCCGCGCCGCCTCCCTCATTTCCTCCGCCGCGGCCTTCAGGGCCTCCGCGCCACCGCTTTTCTGCCCCTTAAAGGCGCAGGCAGCGGCGACTTTCTCCACCCGCCTCAGGGACGAGGAGATCCTCTCCGATATCTCCTCGGTCACCTCGTCCCTGAGGCAACTCAGCCTCACCGACGGGCTCATCGCCCCGCCCACCTCGACGACGGCCTGCCCCGTCCTCTTCCTCTTAGAGCCTATGTGGCTCGTGCTGGAGGAGAAGGACGAGACCGACGCCGTCTCGTCGTCCTCCTCCACCCTCCACGAAGCCGGACCTGGCGCTGAGTGGGGCGCGAGCGCCGCCACCCTAACCCCAACCCCGTCTCCGTCCTCCCCAACCGACAAAACCCGCCCCATCCCCATTTTATTTTCTGTGTCCATAATAGTCCCACGAGATGGTCGGAAATAAAGGTCCACCCGGGCAGAGCCGCCTTACCCGGGTAAGCCTAATACTCCGGGGGTTCGGCAGGTTACCCGGAGATGGTCGCTTGGGATTGGGCCTTCTCCCCCAACCATGCATCCCATCGCCGCGCACCATAGCTTAGGATTAGAGGGCGATTTTATAGAGTCGCCATACTCGTGGCCCAGGCGGTTAAGCCAAGACCCCCGTTCCTCCTGCCGTCACGTACCATTCACAAAACCAATAGGGAATTGTGAATGGGTCGTTGTGACGACCAACAGGAGGCTTACGGTGTGTGTATGACTCGGGTACCCCGGGTTCGTTAAGCCCGAACTGCAGCTGAAAGGCTGGCAGCCCCTGAGGGACCCTTCACATACTTGTTCAACGGATCCTGGGTTTTTTCTGGTTTGGATCACGTAGTAATGTGGTACCACACTGAAACGGTCAATTAAACCTGGTTTCGATCAATATTTTAGAGGATAACGCAAGTTAGGTCTGGGATAGGTCTGGGATTTGCCCTCATCAGGCTCATACTTTCGCGTTTTTCACATACTTGTTGAACAGATCATGGGTTATTTCTGGTTCGGGTCACGTAGTAGTGTGATACCACACTGAAACAGTCGATTAAACCTGGCTTCGATCAATATTTTAGTGGATAACGCATGTTAGGTTTAGGTTAGCACTGGGATTTTCACTCATCAGACTCATACTTTCGCATTCCTCACATACTTGTTGAACTGATCCTGGGTTTTTTCTGGTTTGGATCACGTAGTAATGTGGGACGACACTGAAACAATCAATTAAACCTGGTTTCGATCAATATTTTAGAGAATAATTCATGTTAGGTCTAGGTTAGGTCTGGGATTTGCTCTCATCAGGCTCATTCTTTCGCATATTTCTCATACTTGGTGGCTAGATCCTGGGTTATTTTCTGGATTGTATCACGTAGTAATGTGGTACCACACTGAGACAGTCGATTAAACCAGCTTTCGATCAATATTTTAGAGTATAACTCATGTTAGGTCTAGGTTAGGTCTGGGATTTGCCCTCATCAGGCTCATACTTTCGCATTCTTCACATACTTGTTGATCAGATCCTGGGTTTTGTCTGGTTTGGATCACGAAGTAATGAAGTACAACACTGAAACAGTCAATTAAACCTGGTTTCCATCAATATTTTAGAGGACAACGCATGTTTGGTCTAGGTTAGGCCTGGGATTTGCCCTCATCAGGGGCATTCTTTCGCAGTTTTAACATATATGTTGACCTGATCGAGGGTTTTTTCTGCTTTGGATCACGTAGTAAAGTGGTACCACACTGAAACAGTCCATTAAACCTGGTTTGGATCAATATTTTAGAGGATAACGCATGTTAGGTCTAGGTTAGCCCTGGGATTATCACTCATCAGACTCATACTTTCGCATTCTTCACATACTTGTTGAACGGATCCTGGGTTTTTTCTGGTTTGGTTCATGTAGTAATGTGGTACCACACTGAAACATTCAATTAAACCTGATCTTGATAAATATTTGACAGGATAACGCATGTTAGGTTTGGGTTAAGTCTAGGATTTGCCCTCATCAGGCTCATACTTTCGCATATTTCTCATACTTCATGGCTAGATCCTGGGTTTTTTCTGGTTTGGATCACGTAGTAGTGTGGTACCACACTGAAACAGTCCACTAAACCTGGTTTGGATCAATATTTTAGAGGATAACGCATGTTAGGTCTAGGTTAGGTCTGGGATTCTCACTCATCAGACTCATACTTTCGCATTCTTCACATACTTGTTGAACGGATCCTGGGTTTTTTCTGGTTTGGATCACGTAGTAATGTGGTACCACACTGAAACAGTCGATTAAACCTGGTCTCGATCAATATTTTAGAGGATAACGCAAGTTAAGTCTGGGATTGGTCTGGGATTTGACCTCATCAGACTCATACTTTCGCACACCTCACATACTCGTTGAACTGATCCTGGGTTATCTTCTGGTTTGGATCACAGTGTATTGTGGTACCACACTGAAACAGTCGATTAAACCAGGTTTCGATCAATATTTTTGAGGATAACGCATGTTAGGTCTAGGTTAGGTCTGGGATTTTCACTCATCAGACTCATACTTTCGCATTCTTCACATACTTGTTGAACGGATCATGGGTTTTTTCTGGTTTGGATCACGTAGTAATGTGGTACCACACTGAAACAGTCGATTAAACCTGGTTTCGATCAAAATTTTAGAGGATAACGCAAGTTAGGTCTGGGATATGTCTGGGATTTGCCCACATCAGGCTCATACTTTCGCATATTTCTCATACTTCATGGCTAGATCCTGGGCTTTTTCTGGATTGCATCACGTAGTAATGAAGTACAACACTGAAACAGTCAATTAAACCTGGTTTCCATCAATATCTTAGAGGACAACGCAAGTTAGGTCTGGGATATGTCTGGGATTTGCCCTCAACAGGCTCATACTTTCGCATATTTCTCATACTTCATGGCTAGATCCTGGGCTATTTCTGGATTGGATCACGTAGTAAAGTGGTACCACACTGAAACATTCAATGAAACCTGGTCTGGATAAATATTTTAGAGGATAACGCATCTTAGGTCTGGGTTAGGTCTTAGATTTGCCCTCATCAGGCTCACAGTTTCGCGTTTTTCACATTCTTGTTGAACAGATCCTGGCTTTTGTCTGGTTTGGATCACAAAATAGTGTGGTACCACACTGAAGCAGTCCATTAAACCTGGTTTCGCTCAATATTTTAGAGGATAACGCATGTTAGGTCTAGGTTAGGTCTGGGATTTGCTCTCATCAGGCTCATTCTTTCGCATATTTCTCATACTTGATGGCTAGATCCTGGGCTTTTTCTGGATTGCATCACGTAGTAATGTAGTACCACACTGAAACAGTCAATGAAACCTGGTTTCCACCACTATTTTAGAGGACAACGCAAGTTAGGTCTAGGTAAGGCCTGAGATTTTCACTCATCAGACTCATACTTTCGCATTCTTCACATACTTGTTGAACGGATCCTGGGTTTTTTCTGGTTTGGATCACGTAGTAATGAGGTACCACACTGAAACGGCCAATTAAACCTGGTTTCGATCATTATTTTAGAGGATAACGCAAGTTAGGTCTGGGATAGGTCTGGGATTTGCCCTCATCAGGCTCATACTTTCGCGTTTTTCACATACTTGTTGAACAGATCATGGGTTTTTTCTGGTTTGGGTCACGTAGTAATGTGGTACCACACTGAAACAGTCGATTAAACCTGGTTTCGATCAATATTTTTGAGGGTAACGCATGTTAGGTCTAGGTTAGGTCTGGGATTTTCACTCATCAGACTCATACTTTCGCATTCTTCACATACTTGTTGAACGGATCCTGGGTTTTTTCTGGTTTGGATCACGTAGTAATGTGGTACCACACTGAAACAGTCGATTAAACCTGGTTTCGATCAAAATTTTAGAGGATAACGCAAGTTAGGTTTGGGGTAGGTCTGGGATTTGACCTCATCAGACTCATACTTTCGCACACTTCACATACTCCTTGAACAGATCCTGGGTTATTTTCTGGTTTGGATCACACAGTAATGTGGTACCACACTGAAACAGTCGATTAAACCAGGTTTTGATCAATATTTTAGAGGATAACTCATGTTAGGTCTAGGTTAGGCCTGGGATTTCCCCTCGTCAGGCTCATACTTTCGCATATTTCTCACACTTCATGGCTAGATCCTGGGCTTTTTCTGGATTGCATCACGTAGTAATGAAGTACAACACTGAAACAGTCAATTAAACCTGGTATCGATCAATATTTTAGAGAATAATTCATGTTAGGTGTAGGTTAGGTCTGGGATTTGCTCTCATCAGGCTCTTTCTTTCGCATATTTCTCGTACATGTTGAACAGATCCTGGGCTGTTTCTGGATTGTATCACGTAGTAATGTGGTACCACGCTGAAACAGTCAATTAAACCTGGTTTCGATCAATATTTTAGAGGATAACGCAAGTTAGGTCTGGGATAGGTCTGGGATTTGCTCTCATCAGGCTCATTCTTTCGCATATTTCTCATACTTGGTGGCTAGATCCTGGGTTATTTTCTGGATTGTATCACGTAGTAATGTGGTACCACACTGAGACAGTCGATTAAACCAGCTTTCGATCAATATTTTAGAGTATAACTCATGTTAGGTCTAGGTTAGGTCTGGGATTTGCCCTCATCAGGCTCATACTTTCGCATTCTTCACATACTTGTTGATCAGATCCTGGGTTTTGTCTGGTTTGGATCACGAAGTAATGAAGTACAACACTGAAACAGTCAATTAAACCTGGTTTCCATCACTATTTTAGAGGACAACGCAAGTTAGGTCTAGGTAAGGCCTGAGATTTTCACTGATCAGACTCATACTTTCGCATTCTTCACATACTTGTTTAACGGATCCTGGGTTTTTTCTGGTTTGGATCACAAAGTAGTGTGGTACCACACTGAAGCAGTCCATTAAACCTGGTTTCGCTCAATATTTTAGAGGATAACGCATGTTAGGTCTAGGTTAGGTCTGGGATTTGCTCTCATCAGGCTCATTCTTTCGCATATTTCTCATACTTGATGGCTAGATCCTGGGCTTTTTCTGGATTGCATCACGTAGTAATGAAGTACAACACTGAAACAGTCAATTAAACCTGGTTTCGATCAATATTTTAGAGAATAATTCATGTTAGGTCTAGGTTAGGTCTGGGATTTGCTCTCATCAGGCTCTTTCTTTCGCATATTTCTCGTACATGTTGAACAGATCCTGGGCTGTTTCTGGATTGTATCACGTAGTAATGTGGTACCACGCTGAAACAGTCAATTAAACCTGGTTTCGATCAATATTTTAGAGGATAACGCAAGTTAGGTCTGGGATAGGTCTAGGATTTGCCCTCATCAGGCTCATTCTTTCGCATATTTTTCATACTTGATGGCTAGATCCTGGGCTTTTTCTGGATTGCATCACGTAGTAATGTAGTACCACACTGAAACAGTCAATGAAACCTGGTTTCCATCACTATTTTAGAGGACAACGCAAGTTAGGTCTAGGTAAGGCCTGAGATTTTCACTGATCAGACTCATACTTTCGCATTCTTCACATACTTGTTTAACGGATCCTGGGTTTTTTCTGGTTTGGATCACGTAGTAATGTGGGACCACACTGAAACAATCAATTAAACCTGGTTTCGATCAATATTTTAGAGAATAATTCATGATAGGTCTAGGTTAGGTCTGGGATTTGCTCTCATCAGGCTCATTCTTTCGCATATTTCTCATACTTGGTGGCTAGATCCTGGGTTATTTTCTGGATTGTATCACGTAGTAATGTGGTACCACACTGAGACAGTCGATTAAACCAGCTTTCGATCAATATTTTAGAGTATAACTCATGTTAGGTCTAGGTTAGGTCTGGGATTTGCCCTCATCAGGCTCATACTTTCGCATTCTTCACATACTTGTTGATCAGATCCTGGGTTTTGTCTGGTTTGGATCACGAAGTAATGAAGTACAACACTGAAACAGTCAATTAAACCTGGTCTCCATCAATATTTTAGAGGACAACGCATGTTTGGTCTAGGTTAGGCCTGGGATTTGCCCTCATCAGGGGCATTCTTTCGCAGTTTTAACATATATGTTGACCTGATCGAGGGTTTTTTCTGCTTTGGATCACGTAGTAAAGTGGTACCACACTGAAACAGTCCATTAAACCTGGTTTGGATCAATATTTTAGAGGATAACGCATGTTAGGTCTAGGTTAGCCCTGGGATTATCACTCATCAGACTCATACTTTCGCATTCTTCACATACTTGTTGAACGGATCCTGGGTTTTTTCTGGTTTGGATCACGTAGTAATGTGGTACCACACTGAAACAGTCGATTAAACCTGGTTTCGATCAAAATTTTAGAGGATAACGCAAGTTAGGTCTGGGCTAGGTCTGGGATTTGACCTCATCAGACCCATACTTTCGCACACTTCACATACTCCTGGAACAGATCCTCGGTTATTTTCTGGTTTGGATCACATAGTAATGTGGAACCACAGTGAAACAGTCGATTAAACCAGGTTTCGATCAATATTTTAGAGGATAACGCAAGTTAGGTCTGGGATAGGTCTAGGATTTGCCCTCATCAGGCTCATACTTTCGCATATTTCTCATACTTCATGGCTAGATCCTGGGCTGTTTCTGGATTGTATCACGTAGTAATGTGGTACCACGCTGAAACAGTCAATTAAACCTGGCTTCGATCAATATTTTAGAGGATAACGCAAGTTAGGTCTGGGATAGGTCTAGGCTTTGCCCTCATGAGGCTCTTACTTTCGCATATTTCTCATACTTCATGGCTAGATCCTGGGCTATTTCTGGATTGGATCACGTAGTAAAGTGGTACCATACTGAAACATTCAATGAAACCTGGTCTGGATAAATATTTTAGAGGATAACGCATGTTAGGTCTAGGTTAGGTCTGGGATTTGCTCTCATCAGGCTCATTCTTTCGCATATTTCTCATACTTGATGGCTAGATCCTGGGCTATTTCTGGATTGGATCACGTAGTAAAGTGGTACCACACTGAAACATTCAATGAAACCTGGTCTGGATAAATATTTTAGAGGATAACGCATCTTAGGTCTGGGTTAGGTCTAAGATTTGCCCTCATCAGACTCATACTTTCGCATTCTTCACATACTTGTTGAACAGATCCTGGGTTTTGTCTGGTTTGGATCGCGAAGTAGTGTGGTACCACACTGAAACAGTCCATTAAACCTGGTTTCGCTCAATATTTTAGAGGATAACGCATGTTAGGTCTAGGTTCGGTCTGGGATTTGCTCTCATCAGGCTCATTCTTTCGCATATTTCTCATACTTGATGGCTAGATCCTGGGCTTTTTCTGGATTGCATCACGTAGTAATGAAGTACAACACTGAAACAGTCAATTAAACCTGGTTTCCATCAATATCTTGGAGGACAACGCAAGTTAGGTCTGGGTAAGGCCTGAGATTTTCACTCATCAGACTCATACTTTCGCATTCTTCACATACTTGTTGAACGGATCCTGGGTTTTTTCTGGTTTGGATCACGTAGTAATGTGGTACCACACTGAAGCAGTCCATTAAACCTGGTTTCGATCAATATTTTAGAGAATAATTCATGTTAGGTCTAGGTTAGGTCTGGGATTTGCTCTCATCAGGCTCCTTCTTTCGCATATTTTTCATACATCTTGAACAGATCCGGGGTTTTTTCTGGTTTGGATCACGTAGTAATGTGGGACCACACTGAAACAGTCAATTAAACCTGGTTTCGATCAATATTTTAGAGAATAATTCATGTTAGGTCTAGGTTAGGTCCGGGATTTGCTCTCATCAGGCTCCTTCTTTCGCATATTTTTCATACATCTTGAACAGATCCTGGGATTTTTCTGGTATGGAACCCGTAGTAATGTGGGACCACGCTGAAACAGTCAATTAAACCTGGTTTCGATCAATATTTTAGAGGATAACGCAAGTTAGGTCTGGGATAGGTCTAAGATTTGCCCTCATCAGGCTCTTACTTTCGCATATTTCTCATACTTCATGGCTAGATCCTGGGCTATTTCTGGATTGGATCACGTAGTAAAGTGGTACCACACTGAAACATTCAATGAAACCTGGTCTGGATAAATATTTTAGAGGATAACGCATCTTAGGTCTGGGTTAGGAGTAAGATTTGCCCTCATCAGGCTCACAGTTTCGCGTTTTTCACATTCTTCATGAACAGATCCTGGGTTGTGTCTGGTTTGGTTCACGAAGTGGTGTGGTACCACACTGAAACAGTCCATTAAACCTGGTTTGGATCAATATTTTAGAGGATAACGCATGTTAGGTCTGGGATATGTCTGGGATTTGCCCTCAACAGGCTCATACTTTCGCATATTTCTCATACTTCATGGCTAGATCCTGGGCTATTTCTGGATTGGATCACGTAGTAAAGTGGTACCACACTGAAACATTCAATGAAACCTGGTCTGGATAAATATTTTAGAGGATAACGCATCTTAGGTCTGGGTTAGGTCTTAGATTTGCCCTCATCAGGCTCACAGTTTCGCGTTTTTCACATTCTTGTTGAACAGATCCTGGCTTTTGTCTGGTTTGGATCACAAAGTAGTGTGGTACCACACTGAAGCAGTCCATTAAACCTGGTTTCGCTCAATATTTCAGAGGATAACGCATGTTAGGTCTAGGTTAGGTCTGGGATTTGCTCTCATCAGGCTCATTCTTTCGCATATTTCTCATACTTGATGGCTAGATCCTGGGCTTTTTCTGGATTGCATCACGTAGTAATGTAGTACCACACTGAAACAGTCAATGAAACCTGGTTTCCACCACTATTTTAGAGGACAACGCAAGTTAGGTCTAGGTAAGGCCTGAGATTTTCACTCATCAGACTCATACTTTCGCATTCTTCACATACTTGTTGAACGGATCCTGGGTTTTTTCTGGTTTGGATCACGTAGTAATGTGGTACCACACTGAAACAGTCGATTAAACCTGGTTTCGATCAAAATTTTAGAGGATAACGCAAGTTAGGTTTGGGGTAGGTCTGGGATTTGACCTCATCAGACTCATACTTTCGCACACTTCACATACTCCTTGAACAGATCCTGGGTTATTTTCTGGTTTGGATCACACAGTAATGTGGTACCACACTGAAACAGTCGATTAAACCAGGTTTTGATCAATATTTTAGAGGATAACTCATGTTAGGTCTAGGTTAGGCCTGGGATTTCCCCTCGTCAGGCTCATACTTTCGCATATTTCTCACACTTCATGGCTAGATCCTGGGCTTTTTCTGGATTGCATCACGTAGTAATGAAGTACAACACTGAAACAGTCAATTAAACCTGGTTTCGATCAATATTTTAGAGAATAATTCATGTTAGGTCTAGGTTAGGTCTGGGATTTGCTCTCATCAGGCTCTTTCTTTCGCATATTTCTCGTACATGTTGAACAGATCCTGGGCTGTTTCTGGATTGTATCACGTAGTAATGTGGTACCACGCTGAAACAGTCAATTAAACCTGGTTTCGATCAATATTTTAGAGGATAACGCAAGTTAGGTCTGGGATAGGTCTAGGATTTGCCCTCATCAGGCTCTTACTTTCGCATATTTCTCATACTTCATGGCTAGATCCTGGGCTATTTCTGTATTGCATCACGTAGTAAAGTGGTACCACACTGAAACATTCAATGAAACCTGGTCTGGATAAATATTTTAGAGGATAACGCATCTTAGGTCTGGGTTAGGTCTAAGATTTGCCCTCATCAGGCTCACAGTTTCGCGTTTTTCACATTCTTGTTGAACAGATCCTGGGTTTTGACTGGTTTGGATCACGAAGTAGTGTGGTACCACACTGAAACAGTCCATTAAACCTGGTTTCGCTCAATATTTTAGAGGATAACGCATGTTAGGCCTAGGTTAGGTCTGGGATTTGCTCTCATCAGGCTCATACTTTCGCATATTTCTCATACTTGATGGCTAGATCCTGGGCTTTTTCTGGATTGCATCACGTAGTAATGTAGTACCACACTGAAACAGTCAATGAAACCTGGTTTCCATCACTATTTTAGAGGACAACGCAAGTTAGGTCTAGGTAAGGCCTGAGATTTTCACTGATCAGACTCATACTTTCGCATTCTTCACATACTTGTTTAACGGATCCTGGGTTTTTTCTGGTTTGGATCACGTAGTAATGTGGTACCACACTGAAACAGTCGATTAAACCTGGTTTCGATCAATATTTTAGAGAATAATTCATGTTAGGTCTAGGTTAGGTCTGGGATTTGCTCTCATCAGGCTCATTCTTTCGCATATTTCTCATACTTGATGGCTAGATCCTGGGCTTTTTCTGGATTGCATCACGTAGTAATGAAGTACAACACTGAAACAGTCAATTAAACCTGGTTTCCATCAATATCTTAGAGGACAACGCAAGTTAGGTCTGGGATATGTCTGGGATTTGCCCTCAACAGGCTCATACTTTCGCATATTTCTCATACTTCATGGCTAGATCCTGGGCTATTTCTGGATTGGATCACGTAGTAAAGTGGTACCACACTGAAACATTCAATGAAACCTGGTCTGGATAAATATTTTAGAGGATAGCGCATCTTAGGTCTGGGTTAGGTCTAAGATTTGCCCTCATCAGGCTCACAGTTTCGCACACTTCACATACTCCTTAAACAGATCCTGGGTTTTGTCTGGTTTGGATCACAAAGCAGTGTGGTACCACACTGAAGCAGTCCATTAAACCTGGTTTCGCTCAATATTTTAGAGGATAACGCATGTTAGGTCTAGGTTAGGTCTGGGATTTGCTCTCATCAGGCTCATTCTTTCGCATATTTCTCATACTTGATGGCTAGATCCTGGACTTTTTCTGGATTGCATCACGTAGTAATGTAGTACCACACTGAAACAGTCAATGAAACCTGGTTTCCACCACTATTTTAGAGGACAACGCAAGTTAGGTCTAGGTAAGGCCTGAGATTTTCACTCATCAGACTCATACTTTCGCATTCTTCACATATTTGTTGAACGGATCCTGGGTTTTTTCTGGTTTGGATCACGTAGTAATGAGGTACCACACTGAAACGGCCAATTAAACCTGGTTTTGATCAATATTTTAGAGGATAACGCATGTTAGGTCTGGGATAGGTCTGGGATTTGCCCTCATCAGGCTCATACTTTCGCGTTTTTCACATACTTGTTGAACAGATCATGGGTTTTTTCTGGTTTGGGGCACGTAGTAATGTGGTACCACACTGAAACAGTCGATTAAACCTGGTTTCGATCAATATTTTTGAGGATAACGCATGTTAGGTCTAGGTTAGGTCTGGGATTTTCACTCATCAGACTCATACTTTCGCATTCTTCACATACTTGTTGAACGGATCCTGGGTTTTTTCTGGTTTGGATCACGTAGTAATGTGGTACCACACTGAAACAGTCGATTAAACCTGGTTTCGATCAAAATTTTAGAGGATAACGCAAGTTAGGTTTGGGATAGGTCTGGGATTTGACCTCATCAGACTCATACTTTCGCACACTTCACATACTCCTTGAACAGATTATGGGTTATTTTCTGGTTTGGATCACACAGTAATGTGGTACCACACTGAAACAGTCGATTAAACCAGGTTTTGATCAATATTTTAGAGGATAACGCATGTTAGGTCTAGGTTAGGCCTGGGATTTTCACTCATCAGACTCATACTTTCGCATTCTTCACATACTTGTTGAACGGATCCTGGGTTTTTTCTGGTTTGGATCACGTAGTAATGTGGGACCACACTGAAACAGTCAATTAAACCTGGTTTCGATCAATATTTTAGAGAATAAATCATGTTAGGTCTAGGTTAGGTCTGGGATTTGCTCTCATCAGGCTCTTTCTTTCGCATATTTCTCGTACATGTTGAACAGATCCTGGGCTGTTTCTGGATTGTATCACGTAGTAATGTGGTACCACGCTGAAACAGTCAATTAAACCTGGTTTCGATCAATATTTTAGAGGATAACGCAAGTTAGGTCTGTGATAGGTCTAGGATTTGCCCTCATCAGGCTCTTACTTTCGCATATTTCTCATACTTCATGGCTAGATCCTGGGCTATTTCTGGATTGGATCACGTAGTAAAGTGGTACCACACTGAAACATTCAATGAAACCTGGTCTGGATAAATATTTTAGAGGATAACGCATCTTAGGTCTGGGTTAGGTCTGGGATTTGCTCTCATCAGGCTCATTCTTTCGCATATTTCTCATACTTGATGGCTAGATCCTGGGCTTTTTCTGGATTGCATCACGTAGTAATGAAGTACAGCACTGAAACAGTCAATGAAACCTGGTTTCCACCACTATTTTAGAGGACAACGCAAGTTAGGTCTAGGTAGGGCCTGAGATTTTCACTCATCAGACTCATACTTTCGCATTCTTCACATACTTGTTGAACGGATCCTGGGTTTTTTCTGGTTTGGATCACGAAGTAATGTGGGACCACACTGAAACAGTCAATTAAACCTGGTTTCGATCAATATTTTAGAGAATAATTCATGTTAGGTCTAGGTTAGGCCTGGGATTTTCACTCATCAGACTCATACTTTCGCATTCTTCACATACTTGTTGAACGGATCTTGGGTTTTTTCTGGTGTGGATCACGTAGTAGTGTGGTACCACACTGAAACAGTCGATTAAACCTGGTCTCGATCAATATTTTTGGGGATAACGCATGCTAGGTCTAGGTTGGGTCTGGGATTTTCACTCATCAGACTCATACTTTCGCATTCTTCACATACTTGTTGAACGGATCATGGGTTTTTTCTGGTTTGGATCACGTAGTAATGTGGGATCACACTGAAACGGTCAATTAAACCTGGTTTCGATCAATATTTTAGAGAACAATTCATGTTAGGTCTAGGTTAGGTCTGGGATTTGCTCCCATCAGGCTCATTCTTTCGCATATTTCTCATACTTGATGGCTAGATCCTGGGCTTTTTCTGGTTTGCATCACGTAGTAAAGTGGTACCACACTGAAGCAGTCCATTAAACCTGGTTTGGATCAATATTTTAGAGGATAACGCATGTTAGGTTTGGGTTAGGTCTAGGATTTTCCCTCATCAGGCTCATACTTTCGCATATTTCTCATACTTCATGGCTAGATCCTGGGCTGTTTCTGGATTGTATCACGTAGTAATGCGGTACCACGCTGAAACAGTCAATTAAACCTGGTTTCGATCAATATTTTAGAGGATAACGCAAGTTAGGTCTGGGATAGGTCTGGGATTCGCCCTCATCAGGCTCATACTTTCGCGTTTTTCACGTACTTGTTGAACTGATCCTGGGTTTTTTCTGGTTTGGATCACGTAGCAATGTGGTACCACACTGAGACAGTCGATTAAACCTGGTTTCGATCAATATTTTAGAGGATAACGCAAGTTTGGTCAGGGATAGGTCTGGGATTTGCCCTCATCAGGCTCATACTTTCGCGTTTTTCACATTCTTGTTGAACAGATCCTGGGTTTTTTCAGGTTTGGGTCACGTAGTAATGTGGTACCACACTGAAACAGTCGATTAAACCTGGTTTCGATCAATATTTTAGAGGATAACGCATGTTAGGTCTAGGTTAGGCCGGGGATTTTCACTCATCAGACTCATACTTTCGCATTCTTCACATACTTGTTGAACGGATCCTGGGTTTTTACTGGTTTGGATCACGTAGTAATGTGGTACAACACTGAAACATTCAATGAAACCTGGTTTCGATCAATATTTTTGGGGATAACGCATGTTAGGTCTAGGTTAGGCCGTGGATTTTCACTCATCAGACTCATACTTTCGCATTCTTCACATACTTGTTGAACGGCTCCTGTGTTTTTTCTGGTTTGGTTCACGTAGTAATGTGGTACCACACTGAAACATTCAATTAAACCTGGTTTCCGTCAATATTTTAGAGCACAACGCATGTTAGGTCTGGGATAGGCCTGGGATTTCCCCTCATCAGGCTCATACTTTCGCATATTTCTCACACTTCATGGCTAGATCCTGGGCTTTTTCTGGATTGCATCACGTAGTAATGAAGTACAACACTGAAACAGTCAATTTAACCTGGTTTCCATCAATATCTGAGAGGACAACGCAAGTTAGGTCTGGGATAGGTCTGGGATTTGCCCTCATCAGGCCCATACTTTCGCGTTTTTCACATACTTGTTGAACAGATCCTGGGTTTTTTCAGGTTTGGGTCACGTAGTAGTGTGGTACCACACTGAAACAGTCGATTAAACCTGGTTTCGATCAATATTTTTGAGGACAACGCTTGTTAGGTCTAGGTTAGGCCGGAGATTTTCACTCATCAGACTCATACTTTCGCATTCTTCACATACTTGTTGAACGGATCCTGTGTTTTTACTGGTTTGGATCACGTAGTAATGTGGTACAACACAGAAACATTCAATTAAACCTGGTCTTGATAAATATTTTAGAGGATAACGCATGTTAGGTCTGGGTTAGGTCTAGGATTTGCCCCCATCAGGCTCATACTTTCGCATATTTCTCATACTTCATGGCTGGATCCTGGGCTATTTCTGGATTGGATCACCTGGTAATGTGGTACCACACTGAAACAGTCAATTAAACCTGGTTTTGATCAATATTTTAGAGAATAATTCTTGTAAGGTCTAGGTTAGGTCTGGGATTTGTCCTCATCTGGCTCATTCTTTCGCATATTTCTCATACTTCATGGATAGATCCTGGGCTTTTTCTGGATTGCATCACGTAGTAATGAAGTACAACACTGAACCAGTCAATTAAACCTGGTTTGCATCAATGTTTTAGAGGACAACGCATGTTAGGTCTGGGATAGGTCTGGGATTTGCCCTCATCAGGCTCATACATTCGCGTTTTTCACATACTTGTTGAACAGATCCTGGGTTTTTTCTGGTTTGCGTCACGTAGAAATGTGGTACCACACTGAAGCAGTCCATTAAACCTGGTTTGGATCAATATTTTAGAGGATAACGCACGTTAGGTCTAGGTAAGGCCTGGGATTTTCACTCATCAGACTCATACTTTCGCATTCTTCACATACTTGTTGAACGGATCCTGGGTTTTTTCTGGTTTGCATCACGTAGTAGTGTGGGCCCACTCTGAAGCAATCAATTAAACCTGGTCTTGATAAATATTTTAGAGAATAATTCATGTTAGGTCTAGGTTAGGTCTGGGATTTGCTCACATCAGGCTCATTCTTTCGCATTTTTCTCATACTTGATGGCTAGATCCTGGACATTTTCTGGATTGCACCACGTAGTAATGTGGTACCACACTGAAACAGTCAATTAAACCTGGTTTCCATCAATATTTTAGAGCACAACGCATGTTAGGTCTGGGATAGGCCTGTGATTTGCCCACATCAGGCTCATACTTTCGCGTTTTTCACGTACTAGTTGAACTGATCCTGGGTTTTTTCTGGTTTGCATCACGTAGTAAAGTGGCACCACACTGAAGCAGTCCATTAAACCTGGTTTGGATCAATATTTTAGAGGATAACGCATGTTAGGTTTGGGTTAGGACTAGGATTTTCCCTCATCAGGCTCATACTTTCGCATATTTCTCATACTTCATGGCTAGATCCTGGGCTGTTTCTGGATTGTATCACGTAGTAATGCGGTACCACGCTGAAACAGTCAATTAAACCTGGTTTCGATCAATATTTTAGAGGATAACGCAAGTTAGGTCTGGGATAGGTCTGGGATTCGCCCTCATCAGGCTCATACTTTCGCGTTTTTCACGTACTTGTTGAACTGATCATGGGTTTTTTCTGGTGTGTATCACGTAGCAATGTGGTACCACACTGAGACAGACGATTAAACCTGGTTTTGATCAATATTTTAGAGAATAATTCTTGAATGGTCTAGGTTAGTTCTGGGATTTGCTCTCATCAGGCTCATTCTTTCGCATATTTCTCATACTTGATGGATAGATCCTGGGCTTTTTCTGGATTGCATCACGTAGTAATGAAGTACAACGCTGAACCAGTCAATTAAACCTGGTTTGCATCAATTTTTTAGAGGACAACGCATGTTAGGTCTGGGATAGGTCTGGGATTTGCCCTCATCAGGCTCATACTTTCGCGTTTTTCACATACTTGTTGAACAGATCCTGGGTTTTTTCTGGTTTGCGTCACGTAGAAATGTGGTACCACGCTGAAACAGTCCATTAAACCTGGTTTGGATCAATATTTTAGAGGATAACGCATGTTAGGTCTAGGTAAGGCCTGGGATTTTCACTCATCAGACTCATACTTTCACATTCTTCACATACTTGTTGAACTGATCCTGGCTTTTTTCTGATTTGTATCACGTAGCAATGTGGTACCACACTGAGACAGTCGATTAAACCTGGTCTTGATAAATATTTTAGAGAATAATTCATGATAGGTCTAGGTTAGGTCTGGGATTTGCTCTCATCAGGCTCATTCTTTCGCATTTTTCTCATACCTGATGGCTAGATCCTGGACTTTTTCTGGATTGCACCACGCAGTAATGTGGTACCACACTGAAACAGGCAATTAAACCTGGTTTCCATCAATATTTTAGAGCACAACGCATGTTAGGTCTGGGATAGGCCTGGGATTTGCCCTCATCAGGGTCATGCTTTCGCAGTTTTAACATACATGTTGACCTGATCGAGGGTTTTTTCTGCTTTGCATCACGTAGTAAAGTGGTACCACACTGAAGCAGTCCATTAAACCTGGTTTGGATCAATATTTTAGAGGATAACGCATGTTAGGTTTGGGTTAGGTCTAGGATTTGCCCTCATCAGGCTCATACTTTAGCATATTTCTCATACTTCATGGCTAGATCCTGGGCTGTTTCTGGATTGTATCACGTAGTAATGCGGTACCACGCTGAAACAGTCAATTAAACCTGGTTTCGATCAATATTTTAGAGGATAACGCAAGTTAGGTCTGGGATAGGTCTGGGATTCGCCCACATCAGGCTCATACTTTCGCGTTTTTCACGTACTTGTTGAACTGATCCTGGGTTTTTTCTGGTTTGCATCACGTAGTAAAGTGGTACCACACTGAAGCAGTCCATTAAACCTGGTTTGGATCAATATTTTAGAGGATAACGCATGTTAGGTTTGGGTTAGGTCTAGGATTTTCCCTCATCAGGCTCATACTTTCGCATATTTCTCATACTTCATGGCTAGATCCTGGGCTGTTTCTGGATTGTATCACGTAGTAATGCGGTACCACGCTGAAACAGTCAATTAAACCTGGTTTCGATCAATATTTTAGAGGATAACGCAAGTTAGATCTGGGATAGGTCTGGGATTCGCCCTCATCAGGCTCATACTTTCGCGTTTTTCACGTACTTGTTGAACAGATCCTGGGTTTTTTCTGGTTTGGGTCACGTAGTAATGTGGTACCACACTGAAACAGTCGATTAAACCAGGTTTCGATCAATAATTTTGAGGATAACGCATGTTAGGTCTAGGTTAGGCCTGGGATTTTCACTCATCAGACTCATACTTTCGCGTTCTTCACATACTTGTTGAACGGGTCCTGGGTTTTTTTGGTTTGGATCACGTAGTAATGTGGGACCACACTGAAACAGTCAATTAAACCTGGTCATGATAAATATTTTAGAGGATAGCGCATGTTAGGTCTGGGTTAGGTCTAGGCTTTGCCCTCGTCAGGCTCATACTTTCGCATGTTTCTCATACTTCATGGCTAGATCCTGGGCTATTTCTGGATTGGACACGTAGTAATGTGGTACCACACTGAAACAGTCAATTAAACCTGGTTTCGATGAATATTTTAGAGGATAACGCAAGTTAGGTCTGGGATAGGTCTGGGATTTGCCCTCATCAGGCTCATACTTTCGCGTTTTTCACGTACTTGTTGAACTGATCCTGGGTTTTTTCTCGTTTGCATCACGTAGTAAAGTGGCACCACACTGAAGCAGTCCATTAAACCTGGTTTGGATCAATATTTTAGAGGATAACGCATGTTAGGTTTGGGTTAGGACTAGGATTTTCCCTCATCAGGCTCATACTTTCGCATATTTCTCATACTTCATGGCTAGATCCTGGGCTGTTTCTGGATTGTATCACGTAGTAATGCGGTACCACGCTGAAACAGTCAATTAAACCTGGTTTCGATCAATATTTTAGAGGATAACGCAAGTTAGGTCTGGGATAGGTCTGGAATTCGCCCTCATCAGGCTCATACTTTCGCGTTTTTCACGTACTTGTTGAACTGATCATGGGTTTTTTGTGGTTTGTATCACGTAGCAATGTGGTACCACACTGAGACAGTCGATTAAACCTGGTCATGATAAATATTTTAGAGGATAGCGCATGTTAGTTCTGGGTTAGGTCTAGGCTTTGCCCTCGTCAGGCTCATACTTTCGCATGTTTCTCATACTTCATGGCTAGATCCTGGGCTATTTCTGGATTGGACACGTAGTAATGTGGTACCACACTGAAACAGTCAATTAAACCTGGTTTCGATCAATATTTTAGAGGATAACGCAAGTTAGGTCTGGGATAGGTCTGGGATTTGCCCTCATCAGACTCATACTTTCACATTCTTCACATACTTGTTGAACTGATCCTGGCTTTTTTCTGGTTTGTATCACGTAGCAATGTGGTACCACACTGAGACAGTCGATTAAACCTGGTCTTGATAAATATTTTAGAGAATAATTCATGATAGGTCTAGGTTAGGTCTGGGATTTGCTCTCATCAGGCTCATTCTTTCGCATTTTTCTCATACTTGATGGCTAGATCCTGGACTTTTTCTGGATTGCACCACGTAGTAATGTGGTACCACACTGAAACAGTCAATTAAACCTGGTTTCCATCAATATTTTAGAGCACAACGCAAGTTAGGTCTGGGATAGGTCTGGGATTTGCCCTCATCAGGCTCATACTTTCGCGTTTTTCACATACTTGTTGAACAGATCCTGGGTTTTTTCCGGTTTGGGTCACGTAGTAGTGTGGTACCACACTGAAACAGTCCACTAAACCTGGTTTGGATCAATATCTTAGAGGATAACGCAAGTTAAGTCTGGGATAGGTCTGGGATTCGCCCTCATCAGGCTCATACATTCGCATATTTCTCATACTTCATGGCTAGATCCTGGGCTGTTTCTGGATTGCATCACGTAGTAATGTGGTACCACACTGAAGCAGTCCATTAAACCTGGCTTGGATCAATATTTTAGAGGATAACGCATGTTAGGTTTGGGTTAGGTCTAGGATTTTCCCTCATCAGGCTCATAATTTCGCATATTTCTCATACTTCATGGCTAGATCCTGGGCTGTTTCTGGATTGTATCACGTAGTAATGCGGTACCACACTGAAACAGTCAATTAAACCTGGTTTCGATCAATATTTTAGAGGATAACGCAAGTTACGTCTGGGATTCCCTCAGGGGCTGCCAGCCTTTCAGCTGCAGTACGGGCTTAACGAACCCGGGGTACCCGAGTCATACACACACCGTAAGCCTCCTGTTGGTCGTCACAACGACCCATTCACAATTCCCTATTGGTTTTGTGAATGGTACGTGACGGCAGGAGGAACGGGGGTCTTGGCTTAACCGCCTGGGCCACGAGTATGGCGACTCTATAAAATCGCCCTCCAATCCTAAGCTATGGTGCGCGGCGATGGGATGCATGGTTGGGGGAGAAGGCCCAATCCCAAGCGACCACCTCCGGGGAACCTGCCGAACCCCCGGAGTATATAGGCTTACCCGGGTAAGGCGGCTCTGCCCGGGCGGACCTTTTCTTCCGACCTGCTCGTGGGAATATTATGGAGTTCAATATTAAAACGGGGATGGGACGGGGTAAGTCAGAGGGGGAGGACGAAGGCGGTGTTGGGACTGGAGTGACGGCGCTCGCGCCGCCTCCAGCGCCTGACCCGGCTTCGTGGAAGGTGGAGGAGGACGACGAGACTGCGTCAGTCTCGTCCTTCTCCTCCACCAGGAGCCTCATAGGCTCTAAGAGGAAGAGGGCGGGGCAGGCCGTCGTCGAGGTGGGCGGGGCGATGAGCCCGTCGGTGAGGCTGAGTTGCCTCAGGGACGAGGTGACCGAGGAGATATCGGAGAGGATCTCCTCGTCCCTGAGGCGGGTGGAGAAAGTCGCCGCTGCCTGCGCCTTTAAGGGGCAGAAAAGCGGTGGCGCGGAGGCCCTGAAGGCCGCGGCGGAGGAAATGAGGGAGGCGGCGCGGGAGCTCAGAGGGCGGAACGCCCGTCTGCAGCTCCTGTTGGAGGAGGAGCGACAGGGGAGGAGGAGGGCAGAGGCGCTGTGGAACAGCGCGGCCCTCCCTCCCATCCTCCCTCCTCCTCCACCGCCGCGTCCCTCGGCGGAGGTAAATAAGCGGAGTGCGGCGGCAGTGGTGCGGGGCACCGCGGGCCCCTCCACCCGCACTCCGCCCGTGAAGAAGTCCCCGTCCTCCTCAGAAGACGATCTTCTGAGGAGGATTGGGGACATGATTGATGGCAAGCTGGCCGCCTTCCGGGAGGAGCTCCTCGCCGGAAGAGCGGTCAGCAGGAAGGCGGTGCCTCCCCGACCTGTTCCGGTACAGTCGGGGAAGGCAAAGAAGGGCGGAGTGAATGCTCCGCCCAGCGTTGCGGCACCAGGGCCCCGGGTCGCGACCCCCAAGGGGGGTGGTGTACCCGTGGTCGCGGTGGTCGCGTCCTCCACAGCACCCTCCCAAGGGGGGGTGGCGTGGAGTGAGGTGGTGGGGCGGAAGGCGAAGCGGGCGGCGAGGAAGGCCTCGCAACCGCAGCCTCCGCCTCCGCCGCCGGCGGCCAAAGTAAAGGCCGCGAAGGTCGGGAAGGCACGACCAGGTCGTCCCCCAAAAACGGCAGCGGTGACGCTGACCGTTGCGCAGGGGGGCGACCTGACCCTCGGGGAGGCGATGCGGCTCGCCAGGGAGAATATCTCCCTGGAAGAGCTGGGCATCGCCTCCGTGAGGGCGAAGAGGGCCGTGACCGGGGGTCTCTTGCTGGAGGTCCCCGGTGCAGAAGGCGGCGCGAAGGCGGATCGTCTCGCCCAGAGGCTCCGCGAGCAGCTGGGCGAGCGAGGTGTCCGGGTCGCCCGGCCCACGAAGCGCACGGAGATGCGCGTTTGTAGGCTGGACGACTCGGTCAGCGCACAGGATGTGTCCCGTGCCCTTGCGAGGGCGGGGGACTGTCCTGTGGAGGACCTGCGGATCGGAGAGATCCGCAGGTCGCCCTCCGGCCTCGGGTCGGTGTGGGCCCGGTGCCCCCTCTCCGCCGCCCGTAAGGTGGCGGAATCCGGGAGGGTGTTGGTGGGGTGGGTTTCGGCGCGAGTGGAAATCCTCGCGCCGCGCCCGCTCCAGTGTCACCGCTGCCTCGAATTGGGGCACGTGAGGCAGTGGTGCACCTCGCCGGTGGACCGCAGCGGTCAGTGTTACCGCTGCGGTGCCAAAGAGCACCGTGCGAGCCAGTGCTCGGCGGCCCCCCACTGCCCGCTGTGTGCGGACATGGGGAGGCCAGCCGATCACAGGGTGGGGAGCAAGAAGTGCTCCCTCCCCTCCCGGAAGGAGAGGAAGAGGCGGGCTGCACCGGCTCCGGTGCCGAGGGCGGTGGCATCGTCCTCCATGGAGGTGGACGGTGCTACGGGGACGGACGGCCGGGAGGAGGCTGGCGCGGCCATTAATTAATGCCGCCCCGCCTCCTCCTCCAGGCCAACCTCAACCACTGCCGCGCGGCACAGGACTTGATGTCCCAAGTCCTCGCGGAGTGGGGGGTTGGCCTGGCGGTCGCCGCCGAGCCGTACCGCGTCCCTGATCACCCTCATTGGGTGGGCGACGCGGACGGCTTGGTGGCGACGGTATGGGGAGGGGGTGACGGGTCCCCACCGTTCTCCTTGTTGGAGCGCGGTCGGGGATTCGTCGCCGTGGACTGGGGGGGAGTCGCTGTGGTGGGGTGCTACATTTCGCCCCGTAGCGGTCACGCTGCGTTCGAGCTGTACCTGGCCGAGGTCGCGGCATGCGTGCAGCGCTACGCGGCCCGGCCGGTGCTGGTCCTGGGGGATTTTAATGCCAAGTCGGTGGCTTGGGGATCCCCCAGGACCTCCGTTCGCGGCGGGATCCTGGGCGATTGGGCGGCGGGACTCGACCTCCGGGTATTGAACCGGGGGTCGGAGCACACATGCGTGCGGCGATATGGGGGGTCCATCGTGGATGTTGGATTCGCGACCCCCAACGCCGTGCGCATGGTGTCGGGTTGGCACGTGGTCGCGGGGGCAGAGACACTCTCCGATCACCGGTACATCCGGATGGAGGTCTCTGCCGCCGCGAGTGCATCCCGACACGGCCGCCTGCGTGGCGCCCCACCACGCCGCTGGGCGCTTCGGCGCCTGGACAAGGACGCCCTGATGGCAGCTGCCCTCGCTGCAACTTGGCCGCAGGGAGCGGCCGAGTTGCCGAGCATAGAGGAGGAGGTCGCCCGGCTCGGAGCATTGGTCGCGGGTATTTGCGACGCGGCGATGCCTCGGGTCGGGCGGGCTTCTCCTCGCCGGGCGGTGTACTGGTGGTCGGACGCGATCGCGGAGTTGCGAGTCGCGACTGTCCGCGCCCGACGCCAGTACACCCGCGCGCGCCGTCGTCAACGTACAGGCGACGGCGTGGCGCGAGCGAGGGCAGCTGATGACCTGTATGGAGCATACCGCGTGGCGCGGGTTGCTCTGCAGGTCGCCATCAAACGGGCCAAGACCCAGGCATGGAAGGAGCTCCTCCAGACCCTTGATGATGATCCATGGGGGCGCCCATATAAGGTGGTGCTGAATAAGCTCCGGCCGTGGGCGCCCCCCGTCACCGAGGGTCTTGACCCCCGGCTGCTGGAGGACGTGGTCAATACACTCTTCCCAATTGGGGAGAGGGGACCGCGTCCTCCGGCGGCGGCGGCTGTCCCAGTGGAGTGGACGGCCGAGCTGGGGGTCACGCAGGAGGAGCTGGCAGCGGCCATCAGACGGCTCGGGGTTCGTAACACGGCCCCGGGTCCGGATGGTGTGCCCGGCCGGGTTTGGGTCTTGACCCAGGGCGTCCTTGGGGCCGACCTCAGGCGGTTGTTCGACCGCTGCCTGAGGGACGGGCGATTCCCCCCCAGTTGGAAGGTGGCGAGGATGGTCCTCCTCCGGAAGGAGGGTCGGCCCGCGGAGTCTCCCTCCGCATACCGGCCCATTTGTCTCCTCGACGAGGTGGGCAAGCTCTTCGAGCGGGTGATTGCTGCCCGCCTCGTCGAGCACCTGTCGCGGGGTGATCCCGGTCTGGCCGACTGCCAGTTCGGTTTCCGGGGGGGCCGATCGACTATCGACGCGATAGGTCGTGTGAGGGCCCTCTCGGAGGCGGCCGTCTCCCGGGGAGGGGTGGCATTGGCAATATCCTTGGATATTGCCAATGCCTTTAACACCCTCCCCTGGGAAGAGATAAGGAGGGGGCTCGAATATCATCGAGTCCCCCCTTGTCTCAGGGCGGTCGTCGGGGATTATCTCCGCGGCAGGTGGATCGAGTATCCGGGCCGGGATGGTGATATGCGGAGAGAGGTGTACTGCGGTGTTCCGCAGGGGTCGGTCCTCGGGCCACTCCTGTGGAACATCGCGTACGACTCGGTGTTGCGGGCCGGCCTCCCCGACGGCGTCAGCACGGTGTGTTATGCGGATGACACACTGGTGCTGGCCGTCGGGGCGCACTGGGGGACGGCCATGCGTCGCGCGGAGGAGGGGTCGCAACGCGTCGTCGACCGGATCAGGGGGATGGGGATGACGGTGGCGGTCCATAAGACCGAGGTGATTGCGTTTCATTCACCTCGGCAGGATCCGCCACCCCCTCTGATCCGGGTGGGTGGGGCTGACATCGAGGTGAAGCCCCAGATCAGGTATCTGGGGCTGATCCTCGATAGCCACTGGCGTTTCGAGAAGCATTTCCGCTGCCTGGTCCCCCGGTTGGAAAGGATGGTTGCGGCTCTGGGCCGGATCCTGCCCAACCTGGGGGGCCCGGCGGGCCGAGTTCGTCGCCTCTATGTGGCAATGGTCCAGTCGGTGGCCCTATACGGGGCCCCCGTCTGGGCGGACGACCTGGCTGCCTCCCGGCGCAGCATGACTATGCTGCGTCGGGTGCAGAGGCGCATGGCGCTCAGGGTCGTCCGCGGGTATCGGACCATGTCACATGAGGCGGCGACGGTTCTAGCGGGGATGCCGCCCATGGACCTGCTCGCGCGGTCGCACGCGGTGATGTACCGGCACCGCGTCGACCGTCGCGCGGGGGTGGGGGCGGTCCCGGGCGGGCAGGAACCTGCTTGGGGCGATTTGAAGCGCCAGGCCCGGCAGTCCGTGTTGCTCGCGTGGCAGGAGCGGCTGGCTCTGCCAACCGCGGGGCACCGGACTGTCGGGGCTGTTCGGCCACTCCTGAAGGAGTGGCTGGACAGAGGCCATGGCAGCCTCACCTACCGGCTGGCACAGGTATTTTCCGGGCATGGCAGCTTCGGAAGATACCTGTGCCGGATAGGGAAGGAGCCGACGGCGCGTTGCTGCCACTGCGACGCTGAGCAGGACACGGCGGATCATACCCTGGAGGTATGCCCCGCGTGGGAGGGGGAGCGCCGTGTCCTGGTCGGCGTCGTCGGGCGGGATGTCTCGCTGCCGGGCGTGGTGCGCGCCATGCTCGGCAGCGAAGAGAAGTGGAGGGCCGTGGCCTCCTTCTGCGAGAACGTAATGTTGCAGAAGGAGGCCGCGGGGAGGGAGCGCGAACTTCAGCGGCGCGCTGAAGCTCGCGCTCGTGCGGTGGCCCGAGGTCGTCGCCCGGTCACGAGGCGTCGCGGGCGGCCGCCTCGGCGTGGCGGATGACCTAGGCTGGGAGGGGGGTCCTGAGGGGACCCTCCTCCCGCCAGGCGGCGCCGGGTCTGACCGGTTGGGGGTAGGAGTGCCTCCCCCTACCGGTCCGACGCAAGGGGAGGCACCCTCGGCGGTCTGGTGCGGCCATGAACGCCCGGCCGCCGAGGGGTGGAAACGGGGTCGCGGGCGGTTGCGAGTTGGGGCTCGCAGCCGCCACTAAACGCGGCCCCGGGACGGATAGCGGCGGGATGGAGTGGCCCCGTCCCGCCGCTATGAGGCAGTGTGTCTACTGGGGGGACCGATTGTCCCCCCGGGGGATGGGCGCGAAAGCGCGGGCACGGGGAGGATACCGGAAGAATGCTTCGAGCGATTCCCGGTATCCTCCCAAAGCGTGCCGAAGGGTCACCGTGGGGTTTTTAGTGGGTAGGTCCCGCGCCTGTCGTTGTACGGGCGCGGGGAATCCCACACACCCCTCCCACCTCTCCCCAAGGAGGTGGGAGGGAGTCTTTCGAAGATTTTCCCCACGACAAAAAAAAAAAAAAAAAAAAAAAAAGTTACGTCTGGGATAGGTCTGGGATTTGCCCTCATCAGGCTCATACTTTCGCGTTTTTCACGTACTTGTTGAACTGATCCTGGGTTTTTTCTGGTTTGGATCACGTAGCAATGTGGTACCACACTGAGACAGTCGATTAAACCTGGTTTCGATCCAGATTTTAGAGGATAACGCAAGTTTGGTCTGGGATAGGTCTGGGATTTGCCCTCATCAGGCTCATACTTTCGCGTTTTTCACGTACTTGTTGAACTGATCCTGGGTTTTTTCTGGTTTGGATCACGTAGCAATGTGGTACCACACTGAGACAGTCAATTAAACCTGGTTTCGATCAATATTTTAGAGGATAACGCAAGTTAGGTATGGGATAGATCTGGGATTTGCCCTCATCAGGCTCATACTTTCGCGTTTTTCACGTACTTGTTGAACTGATCCTGGGTTTTTTCTGGTTTGGATCACGTAGTAATGTGGGACCACACTGAAACAGTCAATTAAACCTGGTCATGATAAATATTTTAGAGGATAACGCATGTTAGGTCTGGGTTAGGTCTAGGCTTTGCCCTCGTCAGGCTCATACTTTCGCATGTTTCTCATACTTCATGGCTAGATCCTGGGCTATTTCTGGATTGGACACGTAGTAATGTGGTACCACACTGAAACAGTCAATTAAACCTGGTTTCGATCAATATTTTAGAGGATAACGCAAGTTAGGTCTGGGATAGGTCTGGGATTTGCCCTCATCAGGCTCATACTTTCGCGTTTTTCACATACTTGTTGAACAGATCCTGGGTTTTTTCTGGTTTGGGTCATGTAGTAATGTGGTACCACACTGAAACAGTCGATTAAACCAGGTTTCGATCAATATTTTTGAGGATAACGCATGTTAGGTCTAGGTTAGGCCTGGGATTTTCACTCATCAGACACATGCTTTCGTATTCTTCACATACTTGTAGAACGGATCCTGGGTTTTTTCTGGTTTGGATCACGTAGCAATGTGGTACCACACTGAGACAGTCGATTAAACCTGGTTTCGATCAATATTTTAGAGGATAACGCAAGTTTGGTCTGGGATAGGCCTGGGATTTTCACTCATCAGACTCATACTTTCGCACACTTCACATACTCGTTGAACAGATCCTGAGTTATTTTCTGGTTTGGATCACATAGTAATGTGGTACCACACTGAAACAGACGATTAAACCAGATTTCGATCAATATTTTTGAGGATAACGCATGTTAGGTCTAGGTTAGGCCGGGGTTTTTCACCCATCACACTCATACTTTCGCATTCTTCACATAGTTGTTGAACGGATCCTGGGTTTTTACTGGTTTGGATCACGTAGTAACGAAGTGCAACACTGAAACAGTCTATTAAACCTGGTTTCCATCAATATTTTAGAGAATAATTCATGTTAGGTCTAGGTTAGGTCTGGGATTTGCTCTCATCAGGCTCATTCTTTCGCATATTTCTCATACTTGATGGCTAGATCCTGGGCTTTTTCTGGATTGCATCACGTAGTAATGAAGTACAACACTGAAACAGTCGATTAAACCTGGTTTCCATCAATATCTTAGAGGACAACGCAAGTTAGGTCTTGGATAGGTCTGGGATTTGCCCTCATCAGGCTCATACTTTCGCGTTTTTCACACACTTGTTGAACAGATCCTGGGTTTTTTCCGGTTTGGGTCACGTAGTAGTGTGGTACCACACTGAAACAGTCCACTAAACCTGGTTTGGATCAATATTTTAGAGGATAACGCATGTTAGGTCTAGGTTAGGTCTGGGATTTTCACTCATCAGACTCATACTTTCGCATTCTTCAGATACTTTTTGAACGGATCCTGGGTTTTTACTGGTTTGGATCACGTAGTAATGTGGTACCACACTGAAACATTCAATTAAACCTGGTCTTGATAAATATTTTAGAGGATGACGCATGTTAGGTCTGGGTTAGGTCTAGGAGTTGCCTCCATCAGGCTCATACTTTCGCATATTTCTCATACTTCATGGCTGGATCCTGGGCTATTTCTGGATTGGCTCACGTAGTAATGTGGTACCTCCCTGAAACAATCAATTAAACCTGGTCATGATAAGTATTTTAGAGAATAATTCATGTTAGGTCTAGGTTAGGTTTGGGATTTGCTCTCATCAGACTCATACTTTCGCATTCTTCACATACTTTTTGAACGGATCCTGGGTTTTTTCTGGTTTGGATCACGTAGTAATGTGGGACCACACTGAAACAATCAATTAAACCTGGTATTGATAATTATTTTAGAGGATAACGTATGTTAGGTCTGGGATAGGTCTGGGATTTGCCCTCATCAGACTCATACTTTCGCACACTTCACATACTCGTTGAACAGATCCTGGGTTATTTTCTGGTTTGGATCACATAGTAATGTGGTACCACACTGAAACAGTCGAATAAACCAGGTTTCGAGGATAACGCATGTTAGGTCTAGGTTAGGCCGGGGTTTTTCGCACATCAGACTCATACTTTCGCATTCCTCACATACTTGTTTAACGGATCCTGGGTTTTTAACTGGTTTGAATCACGTAGTAATGTGGTACAATACTGAAACATTCAATTAAACCTGGTCCTGATAAATATTTTAGAGGATGACGCATGTTAGGTCTGGGTTAGGTCTAGGATTTGCCCCCATCAGGCTCATACTTTCGCATATTTCTCATACTTTATGGCTGGATCCTGGGCTATTTCTGGATTGGATCACGTAGTAATGTGGTACCACCCTGAAATTGTCAATTAAACCTGGTTTTGATCAATATTTTAGAGAATAATTCGTGTTATGTCTAGGTTAGGTCTGGGATTTGCTCTCATCAGGCTCATTCTTTCGCATATTTCTCATACTTGATGGCTAGATCCTGGGCTTTTTCTGGATTGCATCACGTAGTAATGAAGTACAACACTGAAACAGTCAATTATTCCTGGTTTCCATCAATATTTTAGAGGATAACGCATGTTAGGTCTGGGATAGGTCTGGGATTTGCCCTCATCAGACTCATACTTTCGCACACTCCACATACTCGTTGAACAGATCCTGGGTTATTTTCTGGTTTGGATCACATAGTAATGTGGTACCACACTGAAACAGTCGATTAAACCAGGTTTCGATCAATATTTTTGAGGATAACGCATGTTAGGTCTAGGTTAGGCCGGGGATTTTCACTCATCAGACTCATACGTTCGCATTCTACACATACTTTTTGAACGGATCCTGGGATTTTTCTGGTTTGGATCACGTAGTAATGTGGGACCACACTGAAACAATCAATTAAACCTGGTCATGATAAATATTTTAGAGGATAACGCATGATAGGTCTGGGTTAGGTCTAGGATTTGCCCTCGTCAGACTCATAGTTTCGCGTTTTTCACATACTTGTTGAACAGATCCTGGGGTTTTTCTGGTTTGGGTCACGTAGTACTGTGGTACCACACTGAAACAGTCGATTAAACCAGGTTTCGATCAATATTTTTGAGGATAACGCATGTTAGGTCTAGGTTAGGCCTGGGATTTTCACTCATCAGACACATACTTTCGCATTCTTCACATACTTGTTGAACGGATCCTGGGTTTTTTCTGGTTTGGATCACGTAGTAATGTGGGACCACACTGAAGCAGTCAATTACACCTGGTTTCGATCAATGTTTTGGAGAATATTTCATGTTAGGTCTAGGTTAGGTCTGGGATTTGCTCTCATCAGGCTCATTCTTTCGCATATTTCTCATACTTGATGGCTAGATCCTGGGCTTTTTCTGGATTGCATCAGGTAGCAATGACGTACAACACTGAAACTGTAAATTATACCTGGTTTACATCAATATTTTAGAGGACAACGCATGTCAGGTCTAGGTTAGGCCTGGGGTTTGCCCACATCAGGGTCATACTTTCGCAGTTTTAACATACATGTTGGCCTGATCGAGGGTTATTTCTGCTTTGGATCGCGTAGTGAAGTGGTACCACGCTGAAGCAGTCCATTAAACCTGGTTTGGATCAATATTTTAGAGGATAACGTATGTTAGGTCTAGGTTAGGTCTCGGATTTTCACTCATCAGACTCATACTTTCGCATTCTTCACATACTTGTTGAACGGATCCTGAGTTTTTTTCTGGTTTGGAGCACGTAGTAATGTGGAACCACACTGAAACAATCAATTAAACATGGTCTTGATAAATATTTTAGAGGATAACGCATGTTAGGTCTGGGATGGGTCTGGGATTTGCCCCCATCGGACTCATACTTTCGCACACTTCACATACTCGTTGAACAGATCCTGGGTTATTTTCTGGTTTGGATCACATAGTAATGTGGTACCACACTGAAACATTCGATTAAACCAGGTTTCGATGAATATTTTTGAGGATAACGCATGTTAGGTCTAGGTTAGGTCTGGGATTTTCACTCATCAGACTCATACTTTCGCATTCTTCACATACCTGTTGAACGGATCCTGGGTTTTTACTAGTTTGGATGACGTAGTAATGAAGTGCAACACTGAAACAGTCAATTAAACCTGGTTTCCATCAATATTTTAGAGGACAACGCATGTTAGGTCTAGGTTAGGCCTGGGATTTGTCCACATCAGGGTCATACTTTCGCAGTTTTAACATATATGTTGACCTGATCGAGGGTTTTTTCTGCTTTGGATCACGCAGTAAAGTGGTACCACACTGAAACAGTCCATTAAACCTGGTTTGGATCAATATTTTAGAGGATAACGCATGTTTGGTCTAGGTTAGCCCTGGGATTTTCACTCATCAGACTCATACTTTAGCATTCTTCACATACTTGTTGAACAGATACAGGGTTTTTTCTGGTTTGGTTCACGTAGTAATGTGGTACCACACTGAAACATTCAATTAAACCTGGTCTTGATAAATATTTTAGAGGATAACGCATGGTAGGTTTGGGTTAGGTCTTGGATTTGCCCTCATCAGGCTCATACTTTCGCATATTTCTCATACTTCATGGCTAGACCCTGGGCTGTTTCTGGATTGTATCACGTAGTAATGTGGTACCACGCTGAAAGAATCAATTAAACCTGATTTCGATCAATATTTTAGTGGATAACGCAAGTTAGGTCTGGGATAGGTCTGAAATTCGCCCTCATCAGACTCATACTTTCGCACACTTCACATACTCGTTGAACAGATCCTGGGTTATTTTCTGGTTTGGATCACATAGTAATGTGGTACCACACTGAAACAGACGATTAAACCAGATTTCGATCAATATTTTTGAGGATAACGCATGTTAGGTCTAGGTTAGGCCGGGGTTTTTCACTCATCTCACTCATACTTTCGCATTCTTCACATAGTTGTTGAACGGATCCTGGGTTTTTACTGGTTTGGATCACGTAGTAACGAAGTGCAACACTGAAACAGTCAATTAAACCTGGTTTCCATCAATATTTTAGAGAATAATTCATGTTAGGTCTAGGTTAGGTCTGGGATTTGCTCTCATCAGGCTCATTCTTTCGCATATTTCTCATACTTGATGGCTAGATCCTGGGCTTTTTCTGGATTGCATCACGTAGTAATGAAGTACAACACTGAAACAGTCGATTAAACCTGGTTTCCATCAATATCTTAGAGGACAACGCAAGTTAGGTCTTGGATAGGTCTGGGATTTGCCCTCATCAGGCTCATACTTTCGCATGTTTCTCATACTTCATGGCTAGATCCTGGGCTATTTCTGGATTGGACACGTAGTAATGTGGTACCACACTGAAACAGTCAATTAAAACTGGTTTCGATCAATATTTTAGAGGATAACGCAAGTTAGGTCTGGGATAGGTCTGGGATTTGCCCTCATCAGGCTCATACTTTCGCGTTTTTCACATACTTGTTGAACAGATCCTGGGTTTTTTCTGGTTTGGGTCATGTAGTAATGTGGTACCACACTGAAACAGTCGATTAAACCAGGTTTCGATCAATATTTTTGAGGATAACGCATGTTAGGTCTAGGTTAGGCCGGGGATTTTCACTCATCAGACACATACTTTCGCATTCTTCACATACTTGTTGAACGATTCCTGGGTTTTTACGGGTTAGGATCACGTAGTAATGTGGTACCACACTGAAACATTCAATTAAACCTGGTCTTGATAAATATTTTAGAGGATAACGCATGTTAGCTCTGGGATAGTTCTGGGATTTGCCCTCATCAGACTCATACTTTCGCACACTTCACATACTCGTTGAACAGATCCTGGGTTATTTTCTGGTTTGGATCACATAGTAATGTGGTACCACACTGAAACAGACGATTAAACCAGATTTCGATCAATATTTTTGAGGATAACGCATGTAAGGTCTAGGTTAGGCCGGGGTTTTTCACTCATCACACTCATACTTTCGCATTCTTCACATAGTTGTTGAACGGATCCTGGGTTTTTACTGGTTTGGATCACGTAGTAGTGTGGCACCACACGGAAACAGTCCATCAAACCCGGTTTCGATCAATATTTTTGAGGATAACGCATGTTAGGTCTAGGTTAGGCCTGGGATTTTCACTCATCAGACACATGCTTTCGTATTCTTCACATACTTGTTGAACGGATCCTGGGTTTTTTCTGGTTTGGATCACGTAGTAATGTGGGACCACACTGAAACAGTCAATTAAACCTGGTTTCGACCAATATTTTAGAGAATAATTCATGTTATTTCTAGGTTAGGTCTGGGATTTGCTCTCATCAGGCACATTCTTTCGCATATTTCTCATACTTGATGGCTAGATCCTGGGCTATTTCTGGATTGCTTCACGTAGTAATGAAGTGCAACAATGAAACAGTCAATTAAACCTGGTTTCCATCAATATCTTAGAGGACAACGCAAGTTAGGTCTGGGATAGGTCTGGGATTTGCCCTCATCAGGCTCATACTTTCGCCTTTTTCACATACTTGTTGAACAGATCCTGGGTTTTTTCTGGTTTGAATCACGTAGTAGTGTGGCACCACACTGAAGCAGTCAATTACACCTGGTTTCGATCAATGTTTTGGAGAATATTTCATGTTAGGTCTAGGTTAGGTCTGGGATTTGCTCTCATCAGGCTCATTCTTTCGCATATTTCTCATACTTGATGGCTAGATCCTGGGCTTTTTCTGGATTGCATCAGGTAGCAATGACGTACAACACTGAAACTGTAAATTATACCTGGTTTACATCAATATTTTAGAGGACAACGCATGTCAGGTCTAGGTTAGGCCTGGGGTTTGCCCACATCAGGGTCATACTTTCGCAGTTTTAACATACATGTTGGCCTGATCGAGGGTTATTTCTGCTTTGGATCGCGTAGTGAAGTGGTACCACGCTGAAGCAGTCCATTAAACCTGGTTTGGATCAATATTTTAGAGGATAACGTATGTTAGGTCTAGGTTAGGTCTCGGATTTTCACTCATCAGACTCATACTTTCGCATTCTTCACATACTTGTTGAACGGATCCTGAGTTTTTTTCTGGTTTGGAGCACGTAGTAATGTGGAACCACACTGAAACAATCAATTAAACATGGTCTTGATAAATATTTTAGAGGATAACGCATGTTAGGTCTGGGATGGGTCTGGGATTTGCCCCCATCGGACTCATACTTTCGCACACTTCACATACTCGTTGAACAGATCCTGGGTTATTTTCTGGTTTGGATCACATAGTAATGTGGTACCACACTGAAACATTCGATTAAACCAGGTTTCGATGAATATTTTTGAGGATAACGCATGTTAGGTCTAGGTTAGGTCTGGGATTTTCACTCATCAGACTCATACTTTCGCATTCTTCACATACCTGTTGAACGGATCCTGGGTTTTTACTAGTTTGGATGACGTAGTAATGAAGTGCAACACTGAAACAGTCAATTAAACCTGGTTTCCATCAATATTTTAGAGGACAACGCATGTTAGGTCTAGGTTAGGCCTGGGATTTGTCCACATCAGGGTCATACTTTCGCAGTTTTAACATATATGTTGACCTGATCGAGGGTTTTTTCTGCTTTGGATCACGCAGTAAAGTGGTACCACACTGAAACAGTCCATTAAACCTGGTTTGGATCAATATTTTAGAGGATAACGCATGTTTGGTCTAGGTTAGCCCTGGGATTTTCACTCATCAGACTCATACTTTAGCATTCTTCACATACTTGTTGAACAGATACAGGGTTTTTTCTGGTTTGGTTCACGTAGTAATGTGGTACCACACTGAAACATTCAATTAAACCTGGTCTTGATAAATATTTTAGAGGATAACGCATGGTAGGTTTGGGTTAGGTCTTGGATTTGCCCTCATCAGGCTCATACTTTCGCATATTTCTCATACTTCATGGCTAGACCCTGGGCTGTTTCTGGATTGTATCACGTAGTAATGTGGTACCACGCTGAAAGAATCAATTAAACCTGATTTCGATCAATATTTTAGTGGATAACGCAAGTTAGGTCTGGGATAGGTCTGAAATTCGCCCTCATCAGACTCATACTTTCGCACACTTCACATACTCGTTGAACAGATCCTGGGTTATTTTCTGGTTTGGATCACATAGTAATGTGGTACCACACTGAAACAGACGATTAAACCAGATTTCGATCAATATTTTTGAGGATAACGCATGTTAGGTCTAGGTTAGGCCGGGGTTTTTCACTCATCTCACTCATACTTTCGCATTCTTCACATAGTTGTTGAACGGATCCTGGGTTTTTACTGGTTTGGATCACGTAGTAACGAAGTGCAACACTGAAACAGTCAATTAAACCTGGTTTCCATCAATATTTTAGAGAATAATTCATGTTAGGTCTAGGTTAGGTCTGGGATTTGCTCTCATCAGGCTCATTCTTTCGCATATTTCTCATACTTGATGGCTAGATCCTGGGCTTTTTCTGGATTGCATCACGTAGTAATGAAGTACAACACTGAAACAGTCGATTAAACCTGGTTTCCATCAATATCTTAGAGGACAACGCAAGTTAGGTCTTGGATAGGTCTGGGATTTGCCCTCATCAGGCTCATACTTTCGCATGTTTCTCATACTTCATGGCTAGATCCTGGGCTATTTCTGGATTGGACACGTAGTAATGTGGTACCACACTGAAACAGTCAATTAAAACTGGTTTCGATCAATATTTTAGAGGATAACGCAAGTTAGGTCTGGGATAGGTCTGGGATTTGCCCTCATCAGGCTCATACTTTCGCGTTTTTCACATACTTGTTGAACAGATCCTGGGTTTTTTCTGGTTTGGGTCATGTAGTAATGTGGTACCACACTGAAACAGTCGATTAAACCAGGTTTCGATCAATATTTTTGAGGATAACGCATGTTAGGTCTAGGTTAGGCCGGGGATTTTCACTCATCAGACACATACTTTCGCATTCTTCACATACTTGTTGAACGATTCCTGGGTTTTTACGGGTTAGGATCACGTAGTAATGTGGTACCACACTGAAACATTCAATTAAACCTGGTCTTGATAAATATTTTAGAGGATAACGCATGTTAGCTCTGGGATAGTTCTGGGATTTGCCCTCATCAGACTCATACTTTCGCACACTTCACATACTCGTTGAACAGATCCTGGGTTATTTTCTGGTTTGGATCACATAGTAATGTGGTACCACACTGAAACAGACGATTAAACCAGATTTCGATCAATATTTTTGAGGATAACGCATGTAAGGTCTAGGTTAGGCCGGGGTTTTTCACTCATCACACTCATACTTTCGCATTCTTCACATAGTTGTTGAACGGATCCTGGGTTTTTACTGGTTTGGATCACGTAGTAGTGTGGCACCACACGGAAACAGTCCATCAAACCCGGTTTCGATCAATATTTTTGAGGATAACGCATGTTAGGTCTAGGTTAGGCCTGGGATTTTCACTCATCAGACACATGCTTTCGTATTCTTCACATACTTGTTGAACGGATCCTGGGTTTTTTCTGGTTTGGATCACGTAGTAATGTGGGACCACACTGAAACAGTCAATTAAACCTGGTTTCGACCAATATTTTAGAGAATAATTCATGTTATTTCTAGGTTAGGTCTGGGATTTGCTCTCATCAGGCACATTCTTTCGCATATTTCTCATACTTGATGGCTAGATCCTGGGCTATTTCTGGATTGCTTCACGTAGTAATGAAGTGCAACAATGAAACAGTCAATTAAACCTGGTTTCCATCAATATCTTAGAGGACAACGCAAGTTAGGTCTGGGATAGGTCTGGGATTTGCCCTCATCAGGCTCATACTTTCGCCTTTTTCACATACTTGTTGAACAGATCCTGGGTTTTTTCTGGTTTGAATCACGTAGTAGTGTGGCACCACACGGAAACAGTCCATCAAACCTGATTTGGATCAATATTTTAGAGGATAACGTATGTTAGGTCTAGGTTAGGTCTGGGATTTTCACTCATCAGACTCATACTTTCGCATTCTTCACATACTTGTTGAACGGATCCTGGGTTTTTTTCTGGTTTGGATCACGTAGTAATGTGGAACCACACTGAAACAATCAATTAAACATGGTCTTGATGAATATTTTAGAGGATAACGCATGTTAGGTCTGGGATGGGTCTGGGATTTGCCCCCATCGGACTCATACTTTCGCACACTTCACATACTCGTTGAACAGATCCTGGGTTATTTTCTGGTTTGGATCACATAGTAATGTGGTACCACACTGAAACATTCGATTAAACCAGGTTTCGATGAATATTTTTGAGGATAACGCATGTTAGGTCTAGGTTAGGTCTGGGATTTTCACTCATCAGGCTCATACTTTCGCATTCTTCACATACCTGTTGAACGGATCCTGGGTTTTTTTCTGGTTTGGATCACGTAGTAATGTGGAACCACACTGAAACAATCAATTAAACATGGTCTTGATAAATATTTTAGAGGATAACACATGTTAGGTCTGGGATGGGTCTGGGATTTGCCCCCATCGGACTCATACTTTCGCACACTTCACATACTCGTTGAACAGATCCTGGGTTATTTTCTGGTTTGGATCACATAGTAATGTGGTACCACACTGAAACATTCGATTAAACCAGGTTTCGATGAATATTTTTGAGGATAACGCATGTTAGGTCTAGGTTAGGTCTGGGATTTTCACTCATCAGACTCATACTTTCGCATTCTTCACATACCTGTTGAACGGATCCTGGGTTTTTACTAGTTTGGATGACGTAGTAATGAAGTGCAACACTGAAACAGTCAATTAAACCTGGTTTCCATCAATATTTTAGAGGACAAAGCATGTTAGGTCTAGGTTAGGCCTGGGATTTGCCCACATCAGGGTCATACTTTCGCAGTTTTAACATATATGTTGACCTGATCGAGGGTTTTTTCTGCTTTGGATCACGCAGTAAAGTGGTACCACACTGAAACAGTCCATTAAACCTGGTTTGGATCAATATTTTAGAGGATAACGCATGTTTGGGCTAGGTTAGCCCTGGGATTTTCACTCATCAGACTCATACTTTAGCATTCTTCACATACTTGTTGAACAGATACAGGGTTTTTTCTGGTTTGGTTCACGTAGTAATGTGGTACCACACTGAAACATTCAATTAAACCTGGTCTTGATAAATATTTTAGAGGATAACGCATGGTAGGTTTGGGTTAGGTCTTGGATTTGTCCTCATCAGGCTCATACTTTCGCATATTTCTCATACTTCATGGCTAGACCCTGGGCTGTTTCTGGATTGTATCACGTAGTAATGTGGTACCACGCTGAAAGAATCAATTAAACCTGATTTCGATCAATATTTTAGTGGATAACGCAAGTTAGGTCTGGGATAGGTCTGAAATTCGCCCTCATCAGGCTCATACTTTCGCATATTTCTCATACTTGATGGCTAGATCCTGGGTTTTTTCCGGTTTGGGTCACGTAGTAGTGTGGTACCACACTGAAACAGTCGATTAAACCTGGTTTCGAACAATATTTTTTAGGATAACGCATGTTAGGTCTAGGTTAGGCCGGGGATTTTCACTCATCAGACACATACTTTCGCATTCTTCACATACTTGTTGAACGATTCCTGGGTTTTTACGGGTTAGGATCACGTAGTAATGTGGTACCACACTGAAACATTCAATTAAACCTGGTCTTGATAAATATTTTAGAGGATAACGCATGTTAGCTCTGGGATAGTTCTGGGATTTGCCCTCATCAGACTCATACTTTCGCACACTTCACATACTCGTTGAACAGATCCTGGGTTATTTTCTGGTTTGGATCACATAGTAATGTGGTACCACACTGAAACAGACGATTAAACCAGATTTCGATCAATATTTTTGAGGATAACGCATGTTAGGTCTAGGTTAGGCCGGGGTTTTTCACTCATCACACTCATACTTTCGCATTCTTCACATAGTTGTTGAACGGATCCTGGGTTTTTACTGGTTTGGATCACGTAGTAACGAAGTGCAACACTGAAACAGTCAATTAAACCTGGTTTCCATCAATATTTTAGAGAATAATTCATGTTAGGTCTAGGTTAGGTCTGGGATTTGCTCTCATCAGGCTCATTCTTTCGCATATTTCTCATACTTGATGGCTAGATCCTGGGCTTTTTCTGGATTGCATCACGTAGTAATGAAGTACAACACTGAAACAGTCGGTTAAACCTGGTTTCCATCAATATCTTAGAGGACAACGCAAGTTAGGTCTTGGATAGGTCTGGGATTTGCCCTCATCAGGCTCATACTTTCGCATTCTTCACATACTTGTTGAACGGATCCTGGGTTTTTTTCTGGTTTGGATCACGTAGTAATGTGGAACCACACTGAAACAATCAATTAAACATGGTCTTGATAAATATTTTAGAGGACAACGCATGTTAGGTCTGGCTTAGGTCTAGGATTTGCCCTCATCAGGCTCATACTTTCGCATATTTCTCATACTTCATGGCTAGATCCTGGGCTGTTTCTGGATTGCATCACGTAGTAATGAAGTACAACACTGAAACAGTCGGTTAAACCTGGTTTCCATCAATATCTTAGAGGACAACGCAAGTTAGGTCTTGGATAGGTCTGGGATTTGCCCTCATCAGGCTCATACTTTCGCGTTTTTCACATACTTGTTGAACAGATCCTGGTTTTTTTCTGGTTTGGATCACGTAGTAGTGTGGTACCACACTGAAACAGTCCATTAAACCTGGTTTGGATCAATATTTTAGAGGATAACGCATGTTAGGTCTAGGTTAGGTCTGGGATTTTCACTCATCAGACTCATACTTTCGCATTCTTCAGATACTTTTTGAACGGATCCTGGGTTTTTACTGGTTTGGATCACGTAGTAATGTGGTACCACACTGAAACATTCAATTAAACCTGGTCTTGATAAGTATTTTAGAGGATGACGCATGTTAGGTCTGGGTTAGGTCTAGGATTTGCCTCCATCAGGCTCATACTTTCGCATATTTCTCATACTTCATGGCTGGATCCTGGGCTATTTCTGGATTGGGTCACGTAGTAATGTGGTACCTCCCTGAAACAATCAATTAAACCTGGTCATGATAAGTATTTTAGAGAATAATTCATGTTAGGTCTAGGTCAGGTCTGGGATTTGCTCTCATCAGACTCATACTTTCGCATTCTTCACATACTTTTTGAACGGATCCTGGGTTTTTTCTGGGTTGGGTTCACGTAGTAATGTGGGACCACACTGAAACAATCAATTAAACCTGGTATTGATAATTATTTTAGAGGATAACGCATGTTAGGTCTGGGATAGGTCTGGGATTTGCCCTCATCAGACTCATACTTTCGCACACTTCACATACTCGTTGAACAGATCCTGGGTTATTTTCTGGTTTGGATCACATAGTAATGTGGTACCAGACTGAAACAGTCGAATAAACCAGGTTTCGAGGATAACGCATGTTAGGTCTAGGTTAGGCCGGGGTTTTTCACACATCAGACTCATACTTTCGCATTCCTCACATACTTGTTGAACGGATCCTGGGTTTTAACTGGTTTGGATCACGTAGTAATGTGGTACCACACTGAAACATTCAATTAAAGCTGGTCTTGATAAATATTTTAGAGGATGACGCATGTTAGGTCTGGGTTAGGTCTAGGATTTGCCCCCATCAGGCTCATACTTTCGCATATTTCTCATACTTTATGGCTGGATCCTGGGCTATTTCTGGATTGGATCACTTAGTAATGTGGTACCACACTGAAATTGTCAATTAAACCTGGTTTTGATCAATATTTTAGAGAATAATTCGTGTTATGTCTAGGTTAGGTCTGGGATTTGCTCTCATCAGGCTCATACTTTCGCATAGTTCTCATACTTGATGGCTAGATCCTGGGCTTTTTCTGGATTGCATCACGTAGTAATGAAGTACAACACTGAAACAGTCAATTAAACCTGGTTTCCATCAATATCATAGAGGACAACGCAAGTTAGGTCAGGGATAGGTCTGGGATTTGCCCTCATCAGGCTCACACTTTCGCGTTTTTCACATACTTGTTGAACGGATCCTGGGTTTTTTCTGGTTTGGATCACGTAGTAATGTGGGACCACACTGAAGCAGTCAATTACACCTGGTTTCAATCAATGTTTTGGAGAATATTTCATGTTAGGTCTAGGTTAGGTCTGGGATTTGCTCTCATCAGGCTCATTCTTTCGCATATTTCTCATACTTGATGGCTAGATCCTGGGCTTTTTCTGGATTGCATCACGTAGTAATGAAGTACAACACTGAAACAGTCAATTAAACCTGGTTTCCATCAATATCTTAGAGGACAACGCAAGTTAGGGCTGGGAGAGGTCTGGGATTTGCTCTCATCAGGCTCATACTTTCGCGTTTTTCACATACTTGTTGAACAGATCCTGGGTTTTTTCTGGTTTGGATCACGTAGTAATGTCGGACCACACTGAAACAATCAATTAAACCTGGTCATGATAAATATTTTAGAGGATAACGCATGTTAGGTCTGGGATAGGTCTGGGATTTGCCCTCATCAGACTCATACTTTCGCACACTCCACATACTCGTTGAAGAGATCCTGGGTTATTTTCTGGTTTGGATCACATAGTAATGTGGTACCACACTGAAACAGTCGATTAAACCAGGTTTCGATCAATATCTTAGAGGACAACGCAAGTTAGGGCTGGGAGAGGTCTGGGATTTGCTCTCATCAGGCTCATACTTTCGCGTTTTTCACATACTTGTTGAACAGATCCTGGGTTTTTTCTGGTTTGGATCACGTAGTAATGTGGGACCACACTGAAACAATCAATTAAACCTGGTCATGATAAATATTTTAGAGGATAACGCATGATAGGTCTGGGTTAGGTCTAGGATTTGCCCTCGTCAGACTCATACTTTCGCGTTTTTCACATACTTGTTGAACAGATCCTGGGGTTTTTCTGGTTTGGGTCACGTAGTACTGTGGTACCACACTGAAATAGTCGATTAAACCAGGTTTCGATCAATATTTTTGAGGATAACGCATGTTAGGTCTAGGTTAGGCCTGGGATTTTCACTCATCAGACACATACTTTCGCATTCTTCACATACTTGTTGAACGGATCCTGGGTTTTTTCTGGTTTGGATCACGTAGTAATGTGGGACCACACTGAAACAGTCAATTACACCTGGTTTCGATCAATGTTTTGGAGAATATTTCATGTTAGGTCTAGGTTAGGTCTGGGATTTGCTCTCATCAGGCTCATTCTTTCGCATATTTCTCATACTTGATGGCTAGATCCTGGGCTTTTTCTGGATTGCATCACGTAGTAATGACGTACAACACTGAAACTGTAAATTATACCTGGTTTACATCAATATTTTAGAGGACAACGCATGTCAGGTCTAGGTTAGGCCTGGGGTTTGCCCTCATCAGGGTCATACTTTCGCAGTTTTAACATACATGTTGGCCTGATCGAGGGTTATTTCTGCTTTGGATCGCGTAGTGAAGTGGTACCACACTGAAGCAGTCCACAAAACCTGGTTTGGATCAATATTTTAGAGGATAACGCATGTTAGGTTTGGGTTAGGTCTGGGATTTGCCCTCATCAGGCTCATACTTTCGCATGTTTCTCATACTTCATGGCTAGATCCTGGGCTATTTCTGGATTGGACACGTAGTAATGTGGTACCACACTGAAACAGTCAATTAAAACTGGTTTCGATCAATATTTTAGAGGATAACGCAAGTTAGGTCTGGGATAGGTCTGGGATTTGCCCTCATCAGGCTCATACTTTCGCGTTTTTCACATACTTGTTGAACAGATCCTGGGTTTTTTCTGGTTTGGGTCATGTAGTAATGTGGTACCACACTGAAACAGTCGATTAAACCAGGTTTCGATCAATATTTTTGAGGATAACGCATGTTAGGTCTAGGTTAGGCCGGGGATTTTCACTCATCAGACACATACTTTCGCATTCTTCACATACTTGTTGAACGATTCCTGGGTTTTTACGGGTTAGGATCACGTAGTAATGTGGTACCACACTGAAACATTCAATTAAACCTGGTCTTGATAAATATTTTAGAGGATAACGCATGTTAGCTCTGGGATAGTTCTGGGATTTGCCCTCATCAGACTCATACTTTCGCACACTTCACATACTCGTTGAACAGATCCTGGGTTATTTTCTGGTTTGGATCACATAGTAATGTGGTACCACACTGAAACAGACGATTAAACCAGATTTCGATCAATATTTTTGAGGATAACGCATGTAAGGTCTAGGTTAGGCCGGGGTTTTTCACTCATCACACTCATACTTTCGCATTCTTCACATAGTTGTTGAACGGATCCTGGGTTTTTACTGGTTTGGATCACGTAGTAGTGTGGCACCACACGGAAACAGTCCATCAAACCCGGTTTCGATCAATATTTTTGAGGATAACGCATGTTAGGTCTAGGTTAGGCCTGGGATTTTCACTCATCAGACACATGCTTTCGTATTCTTCACATACTTGTTGAACGGATCCTGGGTTTTTTCTGGTTTGGATCACGTAGTAATGTGGGACCACACTGAAACAGTCAATTAAACCTGGTTTCGACCAATATTTTAGAGAATAATTCATGTTATTTCTAGGTTAGGTCTGGGATTTGCTCTCATCAGGCACATTCTTTCGCATATTTCTCATACTTGATGGCTAGATCCTGGGCTATTTCTGGATTGCTTCACGTAGTAATGAAGTGCAACAATGAAACAGTCAATTAAACCTGGTTTCCATCAATATCTTAGAGGACAACGCAAGTTAGGTCTGGGATAGGTCTGGGATTTGCCCTCATCAGGCTCATACTTTCGCCTTTTTCACATACTTGTTGAACAGATCCTGGGTTTTTTCTGGTTTGAATCACGTAGTAGTGTGGCACCACACGGAAACAGTCCATCAAACCTGATTTGGATCAATATTTTAGAGGATAACGTATGTTAGGTCTAGGTTAGGTCTGGGATTTTCACTCATCAGACTCATACTTTCGCATTCTTCACATACTTGTTGAACGGATCCTGGGTTTTTTTCTGGTTTGGATCACGTAGTAATGTGGAACCACACTGAAACAATCAATTAAACATGGTCTTGATGAATATTTTAGAGGATAACGCATGTTAGGTCTGGGATGGGTCTGGGATTTGCCCCCATCGGACTCATACTTTCGCACACTTCACATACTCGTTGAACAGATCCTGGGTTATTTTCTGGTTTGGATCACATAGTAATGTGGTACCACACTGAAACATTCGATTAAACCAGGTTTCGATGAATATTTTTGAGGATAACGCATGTTAGGTCTAGGTTAGGTCTGGGATTTTCACTCATCAGGCTCATACTTTCGCATTCTTCACATACCTGTTGAACGGATCCTGGGTTTTTTTCTGGTTTGGATCACGTAGTAATGTGGAACCACACTGAAACAATCAATTAAACATGGTCTTGATAAATATTTTAGAGGATAACACATGTTAGGTCTGGGATGGGTCTGGGATTTGCCCCCATCGGACTCATACTTTCGCACACTTCACATACTCGTTGAACAGATCCTGGGTTATTTTCTGGTTTGGATCACATAGTAATGTGGTACCACACTGAAACATTCGATTAAACCAGGTTTCGATGAATATTTTTGAGGATAACGCATGTTAGGTCTAGGTTAGGTCTGGGATTTTCACTCATCAGACTCATACTTTCGCATTCTTCACATACCTGTTGAACGGATCCTGGGTTTTTACTAGTTTGGATGACGTAGTAATGAAGTGCAACACTGAAACAGTCAATTAAACCTGGTTTCCATCAATATTTTAGAGGACAAAGCATGTTAGGTCTAGGTTAGGCCTGGGATTTGCCCACATCAGGGTCATACTTTCGCAGTTTTAACATATATGTTGACCTGATCGAGGGTTTTTTCTGCTTTGGATCACGCAGTAAAGTGGTACCACACTGAAACAGTCCATTAAACCTGGTTTGGATCAATATTTTAGAGGATAACGCATGTTTGGGCTAGGTTAGCCCTGGGATTTTCACTCATCAGACTCATACTTTAGCATTCTTCACATACTTGTTGAACAGATACAGGGTTTTTTCTGGTTTGGTTCACGTAGTAATGTGGTACCACACTGAAACATTCAATTAAACCTGGTCTTGATAAATATTTTAGAGGATAACGCATGGTAGGTTTGGGTTAGGTCTTGGATTTGTCCTCATCAGGCTCATACTTTCGCATATTTCTCATACTTCATGGCTAGACCCTGGGCTGTTTCTGGATTGTATCACGTAGTAATGTGGTACCACGCTGAAAGAATCAATTAAACCTGATTTCGATCAATATTTTAGTGGATAACGCAAGTTAGGTCTGGGATAGGTCTGAAATTCGCCCTCATCAGGCTCATACTTTCGCATATTTCTCATACTTGATGGCTAGATCCTGGGTTTTTTCCGGTTTGGGTCACGTAGTAGTGTGGTACCACACTGAAACAGTCGATTAAACCTGGTTTCGAACAATATTTTTTAGGATAACGCATGTTAGGTCTAGGTTAGGCCGGGGATTTTCACTCATCAGACACATACTTTCGCATTCTTCACATACTTGTTGAACGATTCCTGGGTTTTTACGGGTTAGGATCACGTAGTAATGTGGTACCACACTGAAACATTCAATTAAACCTGGTCTTGATAAATATTTTAGAGGATAACGCATGTTAGCTCTGGGATAGTTCTGGGATTTGCCCTCATCAGACTCATACTTTCGCACACTTCACATACTCGTTGAACAGATCCTGGGTTATTTTCTGGTTTGGATCACATAGTAATGTGGTACCACACTGAAACAGACGATTAAACCAGATTTCGATCAATATTTTTGAGGATAACGCATGTTAGGTCTAGGTTAGGCCGGGGTTTTTCACTCATCACACTCATACTTTCGCATTCTTCACATAGTTGTTGAACGGATCCTGGGTTTTTACTGGTTTGGATCACGTAGTAACGAAGTGCAACACTGAAACAGTCAATTAAACCTGGTTTCCATCAATATTTTAGAGAATAATTCATGTTAGGTCTAGGTTAGGTCTGGGATTTGCTCTCATCAGGCTCATTCTTTCGCATATTTCTCATACTTGATGGCTAGATCCTGGGCTTTTTCTGGATTGCATCACGTAGTAATGAAGTACAACACTGAAACAGTCGGTTAAACCTGGTTTCCATCAATATCTTAGAGGACAACGCAAGTTAGGTCTTGGATAGGTCTGGGATTTGCCCTCATCAGGCTCATACTTTCGCATTCTTCACATACTTGTTGAACGGATCCTGGGTTTTTTTCTGGTTTGGATCACGTAGTAATGTGGAACCACACTGAAACAATCAATTAAACATGGTCTTGATAAATATTTTAGAGGACAACGCATGTTAGGTCTGGCTTAGGTCTAGGATTTGCCCTCATCAGGCTCATACTTTCGCATATTTCTCATACTTCATGGCTAGATCCTGGGCTGTTTCTGGATTGCATCACGTAGTAATGAAGTACAACACTGAAACAGTCGGTTAAACCTGGTTTCCATCAATATCTTAGAGGACAACGCAAGTTAGGTCTTGGATAGGTCTGGGATTTGCCCTCATCAGGCTCATACTTTCGCGTTTTTCACATACTTGTTGAACAGATCCTGGTTTTTTTCTGGTTTGGATCACGTAGTAGTGTGGTACCACACTGAAACAGTCCATTAAACCTGGTTTGGATCAATATTTTAGAGGATAACGCATGTTAGGTCTAGGTTAGGTCTGGGATTTTCACTCATCAGACTCATACTTTCGCATTCTTCAGATACTTTTTGAACGGATCCTGGGTTTTTACTGGTTTGGATCACGTAGTAATGTGGTACCACACTGAAACATTCAATTAAACCTGGTCTTGATAAGTATTTTAGAGGATGACGCATGTTAGGTCTGGGTTAGGTCTAGGATTTGCCTCCATCAGGCTCATACTTTCGCATATTTCTCATACTTCATGGCTGGATCCTGGGCTATTTCTGGATTGGGTCACGTAGTAATGTGGTACCTCCCTGAAACAATCAATTAAACCTGGTCATGATAAGTATTTTAGAGAATAATTCATGTTAGGTCTAGGTCAGGTCTGGGATTTGCTCTCATCAGACTCATACTTTCGCATTCTTCACATACTTTTTGAACGGATCCTGGGTTTTTTCTGGGTTGGGTTCACGTAGTAATGTGGGACCACACTGAAACAATCAATTAAACCTGGTATTGATAATTATTTTAGAGGATAACGCATGTTAGGTCTGGGATAGGTCTGGGATTTGCCCTCATCAGGCTCATACTTTCGCGTTTTTCACATACTTGTTGAACAGATCCTGGTTTTTTTCTGGTTTGGATCACGTAGTAGTGTGGTACCACACTGAAACAGTCCATTAAACCTGGTTTGGATCAATATCTTAGAGGACAACGCAAGTTAGGGCTGGGAGAGGTCTGGGATTTGCCCTCATCAGGCTCACACTTTCGCGTTTTTCACATACTTGTTGAACGGATCCTGGGTTTTTTCTGGTTTGGATCACGTAGTAATGAAGTACAACACTGAAACAGTCAATTAAACCTGGTTTCGATCAATATTTTAGAGAATAATTCATGTTAGGTCTAGGTTAGGTCTGGGATTTGCTCTCATCAGGCTCATTCTTTCGCATATTTCTCATATTTGATGGCTAGATCCTGGGCTTTTTCTGGATTGCATCACGTAGTAATGAAGTACAACACTGAAACAGTCAATCAAACCTGGTTTCCATCAATATTTTAGAGGAAATCGCATGTTAGGTCTAGGTTAGGCCTGGGATTTGCCCTCATCAGGGTCATACTTTCGCAGTTTTAACATACATGTTGACCTGATCGAGGGTTTTTTCTGCTTTGGATCACGTAGTAATGAAGTACAACACTGAAACAGTCAATTAAACCTGGTTTCCATCAATATCTTAGAGGACAACGCAAGTTAGGTCTGGGATAGGTCTGGGATTTGCCCACATCAGGCTCATACTTTCGCGTTTTTCACATACATGTTGAACAGATCCTGGGTTTTTTCTGGTTTGGATCACGTAGTAATGTGGGACCACACTGAAACAGTCAATTAAACCTGGTTTCCATCAATATTTTAGAGGACAATGCAAGTTAGGTCTGGGATAGGTCTGGGATTTGCCCACATCAGGGTCATACTTTCGCATTTTTCACATACTTGTTGAACAGATCCTGGGGGTTTTCTGGTTTGGATCGCGCAGTAATGTGGTACCACACTGAAACATTCAGTTAAACCTGGTCTTGATAAATATTTTTGAGGATAACGCATGTTAGGTCTGGGATAGGTCTGGGATTTGCCCTCATCTGACTCATACTTTCGCACACTTCACATACTCGTTGAACAGATCCTGGGTTATTTTCTGGTTTGGATCACATAGTAATGTGGTACCACACTGAAACAGTCGATTAAACCAGGTTTCGATCAATATTTTTAGGATAACGCATGTTAGGTCTAGGTTAGGCCTGGGATTTTCACTCATCAGACTCATACTTTCGCATTCTTCTCATACTTGTTGAACGGATCCTGGGTTTTTTCTGGTTTGGATCACGTAGTAATGTGGTACCACGCTGAAACAGTCAATTAAACCTGGTTTTGATCAATATTTTAGAGAATAATTCATGTTAGGTCTAGGTTAGGTCTGGGATTTGCTCTCATCAGGCTCATTCTTTCGCATATTTCTCATACTTGATGGCTAGATCCTGGGCTTTTTCTGGATTGCATCACGTAGTAATGAAGTACAACACTGAAACAGTCAATTAAACCTGGTTTCGATCAATATTTTAGAGAATAATTCATGTTAGGTCTAGGTTAGGTCTGGGATTTGCTCTCATCAGGCTCATGCTTTCGCATTCTTCACATACTTGTTGAACGGATCCTGGGTTTTTTCTGGTTTGGATCACGTAGTAATGTGGGACCACACTGAAACAGTCAATCAAACCTGGTTTCCATCAATATTTTAGAGGACATCGCATGTTAGGTCTAGGTTAGGTCTGGGATTTTCACTCATCAGGCTCATACTTTCGCATTCTTCACATACATGTTGAACGGATCCTGTGTTTTTTCTGGTTTGGATCACGTAGTAATGTGGGACCACACTGAAACAATCAATTAAACCTGGTCTTGATAAATATTTTAGAGGATAACGCATGTTAGGTCTGGGATAGGTCTGGGATTTGCCCTCATCAGACTCATACTTTCGCACACTTCACATACTCGTTGAACAGATCCTGGGTTATTTTCTGGTTTGGATCACATAGTAATGTGGTACCACACTGAAACAGTCGATTAAACCAGGTTTCGATCAATATTTTTGAGGATAACGCATGTTAGGTCTAGGTTAGGCCTGGGATTTTCACTCATCAGTCTCATACTTTCGCATATTTCTCATACTTGATGGCTAGATTCTGGGCTTTTTCTGGATTGCATCACGTAGTAATGAAGTACAACACTGAAACAGTCAATTAAACCTGGTTTCGATCAATATTTTAGAGAATAATTCATGTTAGGTCTAGGTTAGGTCTGGGATTTGCTCTCATCAGGCTCATTCTTTCGCATATTTCTCATACTTGATGGCTAGATCCTGTGCTTTTTCTGGATTGCATCACGTAGTAATGAAGTACAACACTGAAACAGTCGATTAAACCAGGTTTCGATAAATATTTTTGAGGATAGCGCATGTTAGGTCTAGGTTAGGCCTGGGATTTTCACTCATCAGTCTCATACTTTCGCATTCTTCTCATACTTGTTGAACGGATCCTGGGTTTTTTCTGGTTTGGATCACGTAGTAATATGGTACCACGCTGAAACAGTCAATTAAACCTGGTTTTGATCAATATTTTAGAGAATAATTCATGTTAGGTCTAGGTTAGGTCTGGGATTTGCTCTGATCAGGCTCATTCTTTCGCATATTTCTCATACTTGACGGCTCGATCCTGGGCTTTCTCTGGATTGCATCACGTAGTAATGAGGTACAACACTGAAACAGTCAATTAAACCTGGTTTCGATCAATATTTTAGAGAATAATTCATGTTAGGTCTAGGTTAGGTCTGGGATTTGCTGTCATCAGGCTCATTCTTTCGCATATATCTCATACTTGATGGTTAGATCCTGGGCTTTCTCTGGATTGCATCACGTAGTAATGAAGTACAACACTGAAACAGTCAATTAAACGTGGTTTCCATCAATATTTTAGAGGACAACGCATGTTAGGTCTAGGTTAGGCCTGGGATTTGCTCTCATCAGGGTCATACTTTCGAAGTTTTAACATACATATTGGTCTGATCGAGGGTTTTTTCTGCTTTGGATCACGTAGTAAAGTGGTACCACACTGAAACAGTCCATGAAACCTGGTCTTGATAAATATTTTAGAGGATAACGCATGTTAGGTCTGGGTTTGGTCTAGGATTTGCCCTCATCAGGCTCCTACTTTCGCAATTTTCTCATACTTCATGGCTGGATCCTGGGCTATTTCCGGATTGGATCACATAGTAATGTGGTACCACACTGAAACAGTCAATTACACCTGGTTTTCATCAATATTTTAGAGGACAACGCATGTCAGGTCTAGGTTAGGTCTGCGATTTGCTCTCATCAGGGTCATACTGTCGCAGTTTTAACTTACTTGTTGAACGGATCCTGGGTTTTTTCTGGTTTGGTTCACGTAGTAATGTGGTACCACACTGAAACATTCCATTAAACCTGGTCTTGATAAATATTTTAGAGGATAACGCATGTTAGGTTTGGGTTAGGTCTAGGATTTGCCCTCATCAGGCTGATACTTTCGCATATTTCTTATTCTTCATGGCTAGATCCTGGACTGTTTCTGGATTGTATCACATAGTAATGTGGTACCACGCTGAAACAGTCGATTAAACCTGGTTTCGATCAATATATTAGAGGATAACGCAAGTTAAGTCTGGGATAGGTCTGGGATTTGACCTCATCAGACTCTTACTTTCGCGTTTTTCACATACTTGTTGAACAGATCCTGGGTTTTTTCTGGTTTGGATCACGTAGTAATGTGGTACCACACCGAAACAGTCGATGAAACCTGGTTTCGATCAATATTTTAGAGGATAACGCAAGTCTGGGATTGGTCTGGGATTTGACCTCATCAGACTCATACTTTCGCACACTTCACATACTCGTTGAACAGATCCTGGGTTATTTTCTGGTTTGGACCACATAGTAATGTGGTACCACACTGAAACAGTCGATTAAACCTGGTTTCGATCAATATTTTAGAGAATAATTCATGTTAGGTCTAGGTTAGGTCTGGGATTTGCTCTCATCAGGCTCATTCTTTCGCATATTTCTCATATTTGATGGCTAGATCCTAGGCTTTTTCTGGATTGCATCACGTAGTAATGAAGTACAACACTGAAACAGTCAATCAAACCTGGTTTCCATCAATATCTTAGAGGACATAGCATGTTAGGTCTAGGTTAGGCCTGGGATTTGCCCTCATCAGGGTCATACTTTCGCAGTTTTAACATACATGTTGACCTGATCAAGGGTTTGTTCTGCTTTGGATCACGTAGTAAAGTGGTACCACACTGAAACAGTCCATTAAACCTCGTTTGGATCAATATTTTAGAGGATAACGCATGTTAGGTCCAGGTTAGCCCTGGGATTTTCACTCATCAGACACATACATTCGCATTCTTCACATACATGTTGAACGGATCCTGGGTTTTTTCTGGTTTGGTTCACGTAGTAATGTGGTACCACATTGAAACATTCAATTAAACCTGATCTTGATAAATATTTTAGAGGATAACGCATGTTAGGTTTGGGTTAAGTCTAGGATTTGCCCTCATAAGGCTCATACTTTCGCATATTTCTCATACTTCATGGCTAGATCCTGGGCTGTTTCTGGATTGTATCACGTAGTAATGTGGTACCACGCTGAAACAGTCAATTAAACCTGGTTTCGATCAATATTTTAGAGGATAACGCAAGTTAGGTGTGGCATAGGTCTGGGATTCGCCCTCATCAGGCTCATACTTTCGCATTCTTCACATACTTGTTGAACGGATCCAGGGTTTTTTCTGGTTTGGATCACGTAGTAATGTGGGACCACACTGAAACAGTCAATTAAACCTGGTTTCGATCAATATATTAGAGAATAATTCATGGTAGGTCTAGGTTAGGTCTGGGATTTGCTCTCATCAGGCTCATTCTTTCGCATATTTCTCATACTTGATGGATAGATCCTGGGCTATTTCTGGATTGCATCACGTAGTAATGAAGTACAACACTGAAACAGTCAATTAAACCTGGTTTCCATCAATATCTTAGAGGACAACGCAAGTTAGGTCTGGGATAGGTCTGGGATTTGCCCACATCAGGCTCATACTTTCGCGTTTTTCACATACTTGTTGAACAGATCCTGGGTTTTTTCTGGTTTGGTTCACGTAGTAATGTGGTACCACACTGAAACATTCCATTAAACCTGGTCTTGATAAATATTTTAGAGGATAACGCATGTTAGGTTTGGGTTAGCTCTAGGATTTGCCCTCATCAGGCTGATACTTTCGCATATTTCTTATTCTTCATGGCTAGATCCTGGACTGTTTCTGGATTGTATCACATAGTAATGTGGTACCACGCTGAAACAGTCGATTAAACCTGGTTTCGATCAATATTTTAGAGGATAACGCAAGTTAGGTGTGGCATAGGTCTGGGATTCGCCCTCATCAGGCTCATACTTTCGCGTTTTTCACATACTCGTTGGACAGATCCTGGGTTTTTTCTGGTTTGGATCACGTAGTAGTGCGGTACCACACTGAAACAGTCCATTAAACCTGTTTGCGATCAATATTTGAGAGGATAACGCATGTTAGGTCTGGGTTAGGTCTAGGATTTATCCTCATCAGGCTCATACTTTCGCATATTTCTCATACTTCATGGCTGGATCCTGGGCTATTTTTGGATTGGATCACGTAGTAATGTGGTACCACACTGAAACAGTCAATTAAACCTGGTTTTGATCAATATTTTAGAGAATAATTCATGTTAGGTCTAGGCTAGGTCTGGGATTTGCTCTCATCAGGCTCATTCTTTCGCATATTTCTCATACTTGATGGCTACATCCTAGGCTTCTTCTGGATTGCATCACGTAGTAATGAAGTACAACACTGAAACAGTCAATTAAACCTGGTTTCGATCAATATTTTAGAGAATAATTCATGTTAGGTCTAGGTTAGGTCTGGGATTTGCTCTCATCAGGCTCATTCTTTCGCATATTTCTCATATTTGATGGCTAGATCCTGGGCTTTTTCTGGATTGCATCACATAGTAATGAAGTACAACACTGAAACAGTCAATCAAACCTGGTTTCCATCTTTATATTAGAGGACATCGCATGTTAGGTCTAGGTTAGGCCTGGGATTTGCCCTCATCAGGGTCATACTTTCGCAGTTTTAACATACATGTTGACCTGATCGAGGGTTTTTTGTGCTTTGGATCACGTAGTAAAGTGGTACCACACTGAAACAGTCCATTAAACCTCGTTTGGATCAATATTTTAGAGGATAACGCATGTTAGGTCTAGGTTAGCCCTGGGATTTTCACTCATGAGACACATACTTTCGCATTCTTCACATACATGTTGAACGGATCCTGGGTTTTTTCTGGTTTGGTTCACGTAGTAATGTGGTACCACATTGAAACATTCAATTAAACCTGGTTTCGATCAATATATTAGAGGATAACGCATTTTAGGTTTGGGTTAAGTCTAGGATTTGCCCTCATAAGGCTCATACTTTCGCATATTTCTCATACTTCATGGCTAGATCCTGGGCTGTTTCTGGATTGTATCACGTAGTAATGTGGTACCGCGCTGAAACAGTCAATTAAACCTGGTTTCGATCAATATTTTAGAGGATAACGCAAGTTAGGTGTGGCATAGGTCTGGGATTCGCCCTCATCAGGCTCATACTTTCGCATTCTTCACATACTTGTTGAACGGATCCTGGGTTTTTTCTGGTTTGGATCACGTAGTAATGTGGGACCACACTGAAACAGTCAATTAAACCTGGTTTCGATCAATATATTAGAGAATAATTCATGGTAGTTCTAGGTTAGGTCTGGGATTTGCTCTCATGAGGCTCATTCTTTCGCATATTTCTCATACTTGATGGATAGATCCTGGGCTTTTTCTGGATTGCATCACGTAGTAATGAAGTACAACACTGAAACAGTCAATTAAACCTGGTTTCCATCAATATCTTAGAGGACAACGCAAGTTAGGTCTGGGATAGGTCTGGGATTTGCCCACATCAGGCTCATACTTTCGCGTTTTTCACATACTTGTTGAACAGATCCTGGGTTTTTTCTGGTTTGGTTCACGTAGTAATGTGGTACCACACTGAAACATTCCATTAAACCTGGTCTTGATAAATATTTTAGAGGATAACGCATGTTAGGTTTGGGTTAGGTCTAGGATTTGCCCTCATCAGGCTGATACTTTCGCATATTTCTTATTCTTCATGGCTAGATCCTGGACTGTTTCTGGATTGTATCACATAGTAATGTGGTACCACGCTGAAACAGTCGATTAAACCTGGTTTCGATCAATATTTTAGAGGATAACGCAAGTTAGGTGTGGCATAGGTCTGGGATTCGCCCTCATCAGGCTCATACTTTCGCGTTTTTCACATACTTGTTGAACAGATCCTGGGTTTTTTCTGGTTTGGATCACGTAGTAGTGCGGTACCACACTGAAACAGTCCATTAAACCTGTTTGCGATCAATATTTGAGAGGATAACGCATGTTAGGTCTGGGTTAGGTCTAGGATTTATCCTCATCAGGCTCATACTTTCGCATATTTCTCATACTTCATGGCTGGATCCTGGGCTATTTCTGGATTGGATCACGTAGTAATGTGGTACCACACTGAAACAGTCAATTAAACCTGGTTTTGATCAATATTTTAGAGAATAATTCATGTTAGGTCTAGGCTAGGTCTGGGATTTGCTCTCATCAGGCTCATTCTTTCGCATATTTCTCATACTTGATGGCTACATCCTAGGCTTCTTCTGGATTGCATCACGTAGTAATGAAGTACAACACTGAAGCAGTCAATTAAACCTGGTTTCGATCAATATTTTAGAGAATAATTCATGTTAGGTCTAGGTTAGGTCTGGGATTTGCTCTCATCAGGCTCATTCTTTTGCATATTTCTCATACTTGATGGCTAGATCCTGGGCTTTTTCTGGATTGTATCACGTAGTAATGTGGTACCACGCTGAAACAGTCAATTAAACCTGGTTTCGGTCAATATTTTAGAGGATAACGCAAGTTAGGTGTGGCATAGGTCTGGGATTCGCCCTCATCAGGCTCATACTTTCGCATTCTTCACATACTTGTTGAACGGATCCTGGGTTTTTTCTGGTTTGGATCACGTAGTAATGTGGGACCACACTGAAACAATCAATTAAACCTGGTCTTGATAAATATTTTAGAGGATAACGCATGTTAGGTCTGGGATAGGTTTGGGATTTGCCCTCATCTGACTCATACTTTCGCACACTTCACATACTCGTTGAACAGATCCTGGGTTATTTTCTGGTTTGGATCACATAGTAATGTGGTACCACACTGAAACAGTCGATTAAACCAGTTTTCGATCAATATTTTTGAGGATAACGCATGTTAGGTCTAGGTTAGGCCTGGGATTTTCACTCATCAGAATCATACTTTCGCATTCTTCTCATACTTGTTGAACGGATCCTGGGTTTTTTCTGGTTTGGATCACGTAGTAATGTGGTACCACGCTGAAACAGTCAATTAAACCTGGTTTTGATCAATATTTTAGAGAATAATTCATGTTAGGTCTAGGTTAGGTCTGGGATTTGCTCTCATCAGGCTCATTCTTTCGCATATTTCGCATACTTGTTGGCTAGATCCTGGGCTTTTTCTGGATTGCATCACGTAGTAATGAAGTACAACACTGAAACAGTCAATCAAACCTGGTTTCCATCAATATTTTAGAGGACATCGCATGTTAGGTCTAGGTTAGGTCTGGGATTTTCACTCATCAGGCTCATACTTTCGCATTCTTCACATACTTGTTGAACGGATCCTGTGTTTTTTCTGGTTTGGATCACGTAGTAATGTGGGAACACACTGAAACAATCAATTAAACCTGGTCTTGATAAATATTTTAGAGGATAACGCATGTTAGGTCTGGGATAGGTCTGGGATTTGCCCTCATCAGGGTCATACTTTCGCAGTTTTAACATACATGTTGACCTGATCGAGGGTTTTTTGTGCTTTGGATCACGTAGTAAAGTGGTACCACACTGAAACAGTCCATTAAACCTCGTTTGGATCAATATTTTAGAGAATAATTCATGTTAGGTCTAGGTTAGGTCTGGGATTTGCTCTCATCAGGCTCATACTTTCGCATATTTCTCATACTAGATGGCTAGATCCTGGGCTTTTTCTGGATTGCATCACGTAGTAATGTGGTACCACACTGAAACAGTCAATTAAACCTGGTTTTGATGAATATTTTAGAGAATAATTCATGTCAGGTCTAGGTTAGGTCTGGGATTTTCACTCATCAGACTCATACTTTCGCATTCTTCACATACTTGTTGAACGGATCTTGGGTTTTTTCTGGTGTGGATCACGTAGTAATGTGGTACCACATTGAAACAGTCAATTAAACCTGGTTTCGATCAATATTTTAGAGAATAATTCATGTTAGGTCTAGGTTAGGTCTGGGATTTGCTCTCATCAGGCTCATTCTTTCGCATATTTCTCATACTTGATGGCTAGATCCTGAGCTTTCTCTGGATTGCATCACGTAGTAATGAAGTACAACAGTGAAACAGTCAATTAAACCTGGTTTCCATCAATATTTTAGAGGACAACGCATGTTAGGTCTAGGTTAGGCCTGGGATTTGCCCTCATCAGGGTCATACTTTCGCAGTTTTAACATACATGTTGACCTGATCGAGGGTTTTTTCTGCTTTGGATCACGTAGTAAAGTGGTACCACACTGAAACAGTCCATTAAACCTGGTTTGGATCAATATTTTAGAGGATAACGCATGTTAGGTCTAGGTTAGCCCTGGGATTTTCACTCATCAGACTCATACTTTCGCATTCTTCACATACTTGTTGAACGGATCCTGGGTTTTTTCTGGTTTGGTTCACGTAGTAATGTGGTACCACACTGAAACATTCAATTAAACCTGATCTTGATAAATATTTTAGAGTATAACGCATGTTAGGTCTTGGTTAGGTCTAGGATTTGCCCTCATCAGGCTCATACTCTCGCATATTTCTCATACTTCATGGCTAGATCATCGGCTGTTTCTGGATTGTATCACGTAGTAACGTGGTACCACGCTGAAACAGTCAATTAAACCTGGTTTCGATCAATATTTTAGAGGATAACGCAAGTTAGGTCTGGCATAGGTCTGGGATTCGCCCTCATCAGACTCATACTTTCGCGTTTTTCACATACTTGTTGAACTGATCCTGGGCTTCTTCTGGTTTGGATCACGTAGGAATGTGGTACCACACTGAAACAGTCAATTAAACCTGGTGTCGATCAATATATTGCGGAATAATACATGTTAGGTCTAGGTTAGGTCTGGGATTTGCTCTCATCAGGCTCATACTTTCGCACACTTCACATACTCGTTTGACAGATCCTGGGTTATTTTCTGGTATGGATCGCGTAGTAATATGGTACCACACTGAAACAGTCGATCAAACCAGGTTTCGATCTATATTTTTGAGGATAACGCATGTTAGGTCTAGGTTAGGCCTGGGATTTTCACTCATCAGACTCATACTTTCGCATTCTTCACATACTTGTTGAACGGATCCTGGGTTTTTCCTGGTTTGGATCACGTAGTAATGTGGGACCACACTGAAACAGTCAATTATACCTGGTTTCGATCAATATTTTAGAGAATAATTCATGTTAGGTCTAGGTTAGGTCTGGGATTTGCTCTCATCAGGCTCATACTTTCGCGTTTTTCCAATACTTGTTGAACTGATCCTGGGTTTTTTCTGGTTCGGATCACGTAGTAGTGTGGTACCACACTGAAACAGTCAATTAAACCTGGTTTCCATCAATATTTTAGAGAACATCGCATGTTAGGTCTAGGTTAGGTCGGGGATTTTCACTAATCAGACCCATACTTTCGCATTCTTCACATACTTGTTGAACGGATCCTGGTTTTTTTCTGGTTTGTGTCACCTAGTAATGTGGTACCACACTGAAACAGTCGATTAAACCTGGTTTCGATCAGTATTTTAGAGGATAACGCAACATAAGTCTGGGATTGGTCTGGGATTTGACCTCATCAGGCTCGTACTTTCGCGTTTTTCACATACTTCTTGAACAGATCCTGGGTTTTTTCTGGATTGCGTCACGTAGTAGTGTGGTACCACACTGAAACAGTCGATTAAACCTGGTTTCGATCAATATTTTTGAGGATAACGCATGTTAGGTCTAGGTTAGGCCGGGGATTTTCACTCAACAGACTCATACTTTCGCATTCTTCACTTACTTGTTGAACGGATCTTGGGTTTTTTCTGGTGTGGATCACGTAGTAATGTGGTACCACACTGAAACAATCAATTAAACCTGATCTTGATAAATATTTTAGAGGATAACGCATGTTAGGTCTGGGTTAGGTCTAGGAGTTGCCCTCATCAGGCTCATACTTTCGCATATTTCTCATTCTTCATGGCTGGATCCTGGGCTATTTCTGGATTGGATCACGTAGTAATGTGGTACCACACTGAAACAGTGAATTAAACCTGGTTTTGATGAATATTTTAGAGAATAATTCATGTTAGGTCTATGTCAGGTCAGGGATTTGCTCTCATCAAGCTCATTCTTTCGCATATTTCTCATACTAGATGGCTAGATCCTGGGCTTTTTCTGGATTGCATCACGTAGTAATGAAGTACAACACTGAAACACTCAATTAAACCTGGTTTCCATCAATATTATTGAGGATAACGCATGTTAGATCTAGGTTAGGCCTGGGATTTTCACTCATCAGACTCATACTTTCGCATTCTTCACATACTTGTTGAACGGATCTTGGGTTTTTTCTGGTGTGGATCACGTAGTAATGTGGTACCACACTGAAACAATCAGTTAAACCTGATCTTGATAAATATTTTAGAGGATAACGCATGTTAGGTCTGGGTTAGGTCTAGGATTTGCCCTCATCAGGCTCATACTTTCGCATATTTCTCATACTTCATGGCTAGGTCCTTGGCTGTTTCTGGATTGTATCACATAGTAATGTGGTACCACGCTGAAACAGTCGATTAAACCTGGTTTCCATCAATATTTTAGAGGATAACGCAAGTTAGGTCTGGCATAGGTCTGGGATTCGCCCTCATCAGACTCACACTTTCGCGTTTTTCACATACTTGTTGAACTGATCCTGGGCTTTTTCTGGTTTGGATCGCATAGTAATGTGGTACCACACTGAAACAGTCGATTAAACCAGGTTTCGATCAATATTTTTGAGGATAACGCAACATAAGTCTGGGATAGGTCTGGGATTTGACCTCATCAGACTCATACTTTCGCGTTTTTCACATACTTGTTGAACAGATCCTGGGTTTTTTCTGGTTTGTATCACGTAGTAGTGTGGTACCACACTGTAACTGTCCATTAAACCTGGTTTGCATCAATATTTTAGAGGATAACGCATGTTAGGTCTGGGATAGGTCTGGGATTTGACCTCATCAGACTCATACTTTCGCACACTACACATACTCGTTGAACAGTTCCTGGGTTATTTTCTGGTTTCGATCACGTAGTAATGTGGTACCACACTGTAACAGTCGATTAAACCAGGTTTCGATCAATATTTTAGAGTATAACTCATGTTAGGTCTATGTTAGGCCTGGGATTTTCATTTATCAGACTCATACTTTCGCATTCTTCACATACTTGTTGAACGGATTCTGGGTTTTTTTTTGGTTTGGATCACGTAGTAATGTGGGACCACACTGAAACAGTCAATTAAACCTGGTTTGGATAAATATTTTAGAGAATAATTCATGTTAGGTCTAGGTTAGGTCTGGGATTTGCTCTCATCAGGCTCATACTTTCGCGTTTTTCACATACTTGTTGAACAGATCCTGGGTTTTTTCTGGTTCGGATCACGTAGTAGTGTGGTACCACACTGAAACAGTCAATTAAACCTGGTTTCCATCAATATTTTAGAGAACATCGCATGTTAGGTCTAGGTTAGGTCGGGGATTTTCACTAATCAGACCCATACTTTCGCATTCTTCACATACTTGTTGAACGGATCCTGGTTTTTTTCTGGTTTGTGTCACCTAGTAATGTGGTACCACACTGAAACAGTCGATTAAACCTGGTTTCGATCAGTATTTTAGAGGATAACGCAACATAAGTCTGGGATTGGTCTGGGATTTGACCTCATCAGGCTCGTACGTTCGCGTTTTTCACATACTTCTTGAACAGATCCTGGGTTTTTTCTGGATTGCGTCACGTAGTAGTGTGGTACCACACTGAAACAGTCGATTAAACCTGGTTTCGATCAATATTTTTGAGGATAACGCATGTTAGGTCTAGGGTAGGCCGGGGATTTTCACTCAACAGACTCATACTTTCGCATTCTTCACTTACTTGTTGAACGGATCTTGGGTTTTTTCTGGTGTGGATCACGTAGTAATGTGGTACCACACTGAAACAATCAATTAAACCTGATCTTGATAAATATTTTAGAGGATAACGCATGTTAGGTCTGGGTTAGGTCTAGGAGTTGCCCTCATCAGGCTCATACTTTCGCATATTTCTCATTCTTCATGGCTGGATCCTGGGCTATTTCTGGATTGGATCACGTAGTAATGTGGTACCACACTGAAACAGTGAATTAAACCTGGTTTTGATGAATATTTTAGAGAATAATTCATGTTAGGTCTATGTCAGGTCAGGGATTTGCTCTCATCAAGCTCATTCTTTCGCATATTTCTCATACTAGATGGCTAGATCCTGGGCTTTTTCTGGATTGCATCACGTAGTAATGAAGTACAACACTGAAACACTCAATTAAACCTGGTTTCCATCAATATTATTGAGGATAACGCATGTTAGATCTAGGTTAGGCCTGGGATTTTCACTCATCAGACTTATACTTTCGCATTCTTCACATACTTGTTGAACGGATCCTGGGTTTCTTCTGGTTTGGATCACGTAGTAATGTGGGACCACACTGAAACAGTCAATTAAACCTGGTTTCGATCAATATTTTAGAGAATAATTCATGTTAGGTCTAGGTTAGGTCTGGGATTTGCTCTCATCAGGCTCATTCTTTCGCATATTTCTCATACTTGATGGTTAGATCCTGGGCTTTTTCTGGATTGCATCACGTAGTAATGAAGTACAACACTGAAACAGTCAATTAAACCTGGTTTCCATCAATATCTTAGAGGACAACGCAAGTTAGGTCTGGGATAGGTCTGGGATTTGCCCTCATCAGGCTCATACTTTCGCACACTTCACATACTCGTTGAACAGATCCTGGGTTTTTTCTGCTTTGGATCACGTAGTAAAGTGGTACCACACTGGGACAGTCCATTAAACCTGGTTTGGATCAGTATTTTAGGGGATAACGCATGTTAGGTCTAGGTTAGCCCTGGGATTTTCACTCAACAGACTCATACTTTCGCATTCTTCACATACATGTTGAACGGATCCTGGGTTTTTTCTGGTTTGGTTCACGTAGTAATGTGGTACCACACTGAAACATTCAATTAAACCTGATCTTGATAAATATTTTAGAGGATGACGCATGTTAGGTCTGGGTTAGGTCTAGGATTTGCCCTCATCAGGCTCATACTTTAGCATATTTCTCATACTTCATGGCTAGATCCTGGGCTGTTTCTGGATTGTATCACGTAGTAATGTGGTACCACGCTGAAACAGTCAATTAAACCTGGTTTCGATCAATATTTTAGAGGATAACGCAAGTCATGTCTGGCATAGGTCTGGGATTCGCCCTCATCAGACTCATACTTTCGCGTTTTTCACATACTTGTTGAACTGATCCTGGGCATTTTCTGGTTTGGATCACGTAGTAATGTGGTACCACACTGAAACAGTCAATTAAACCTGGTTTCCATCAATATCTTAGAGGACAACGCAAGTTAGGTCTGGGTTAGGTCTAGGATTTGCCCTCATCAGGCTCATACTTTCGCATATTTCTCATACTTCATGGCTGGATGCTGGGCTATTTCTGGATTGGATCACGTAGTAATGTGGTACCACACTGAAACGGTCAATTAAACCTGGTTTTGATCAATATTTTAGAGAATAATTCATGTTAGGTCTAGGTTATGTCTGGGATTTGCTCTCATCAGGCTCATACTTTCGCACACTTCACATACTGGTTTGACAGATCCTGGGTTATTTTCTGGTTTGGATCGCATAGTAATGTGGTACCACACTGAAACAGTCGATTAAACCAGGTTTCGATCATTATTTTTGAGGATAACGCAACATAAGTCTGGGATAGGTCTGGGATTTTACCTCATCAGACTCATACTTTCGCGATTTTCACATACTTGTTGAACAGATCCTGGGTATCTTCTGGTTTGGATCACGTAGTAGTGCGGTACCACACTGAAACAGTCCATTAAACCTGCTTGCGATCAATATTTTAGAGGATAACGCATGTTAGGACCGGGTTAGGTGTAGGATTTGCCCTCATCAGGCTCATTCTTTCGCATACTTCTCAAACTTGATGGCTAGATCCTGGGCTTTTTCGGGATTGCATCACGTAGTAATGTGGTACCACACTGAAACATTCAATTAAACCTGGTCTTGACAAATATTGTAGAGGATAACGCATTTTAGGTCTGGGTTAGGTCTAGGATTTGCCCTCATCAGGCTCATACTTTCGCATATTTCTCATACTTCATGGCTAGATCCTGGGCTTTTTCTGGATTGCATCACGTAGTAATGAAGTACAACACTGAAACAGTCAATTAAACCTGGTTTCCATCAATATCTTAGAGGACAACGCAAGTTAGGTCTGGGATAGGTCTTGGACTTGCCCTCATCAGGCTCATACTTTCGCGTTTTTCACATACTTGTTGAACAGATCCTGGGTTTTTTCAGGTTTGGATCACGTAGTAGTGTGGTACCACACTGAAACAGTCCATTAAACCTGGTCTTGATAAATATTTTAGAGGATAACGAATGTTAGGTCTGGGATAGGTCTGGGATTTGGCCTTATCAGACTCATACTTTCGCACACTTCACATACTCGTTGAACAGATCCTGGGTTATTTTCTGGTTTGGACCACATAGTAATGTGGTACCACACTGAAACAGTCGATTAAACCAGGTTTCGATCAATATTTTAGAGGATAACGCATGTTAGGTCTAGGTTAGCCCTGGGATTTTCACTCATCAGACTCATACTTTCGCATTCTTCACATACATGTTGAACGGATCCTGGGTTTTTTCTGGTTTGGTTCACGTAGTAATGTGGTACCACACTGAAACATTCAATTAAACCTGATCTTGATAAATATTTTAGAGGATGACGCATGTTAGGTCTGGGTTAGGTCTAGGATTTGCCCTCATCAGGCTCATACTTTCGCATATTTCTCATACTTCATGGCTAGATCCTGGGCTGTTTCTGGATTGTATCACGTAGTAATGTGGTACCACGCTGAAACAGTCAATTAAACCTGGTTTCGATCAATATTTTAGAGGATAACGCAAGTTAGGTCTGGCATAGGTCTGGGATTCGCCCTCATCAGACTCATACTTTCGCGTTTTTCACATACTTGTTGAACAGATCCTGGGTTTTTTCTGGTTTGTATCACGTAGTAGTGTGGTACCACACTGAAACAGTCCATTAAACCTGGTTTGCATCAATATTTTAGAGGATAACGCATGTTAGGTCTAGGTTAGCCCTGGGATTTTCACTCATCAGCCTCATACTTTAGCATTCTTCACATACTTCTTGAACTGATCCTGGGTTTTTTCTGGTTTGTATCACGTAGTAATGTGGTACCACACTGAAACTGTCGATTAAACCTGGTTTCGATCAATATTTTAGAGGATAACGCAAGTTAGGTCTGGGATAGGTCTGGGATTTGACCTCATCAGACTCATACTTTCGCACACTTCACATACTCGTTGAACAGATCCTGGGTTATTTTCTGGATTGCATCACGTAGTAATGAAGTACAACACTGAAACAGTCAATTAAACCTGGTTTCCATCAATATTTTAGAGAACATCGCATGTTAGGTCTAGGTTAGGCCTGGGATTTGCCCTCATCAGGGTCATACTTTCGCAGTTTTAACTTACATGTTGACCTGATCGAGGTTTTTTTCTGCTTTGGATCACGTAGTAAAGTGGTACCACACTGAAACAGTCCATTAAACCTGGCTTGGATCAATATTTTGGAGGATAACGCATGTTAGGTCTAGGTTAGCCCTGGGATTTGCTCTCATCAAGCTCATTCTTCCGCATATTTCTCATACTAGATGGCTAGATCCTGGGCTTTTTCTGGATTGCATCACGTAGTAATGAAGTACAACACTGAAACACTCAATTAAACCTGGTTTCCATCAGTATTATTGAGGATAACGCATGTTAGATCTAGGTTAGGCCTGGGATTTTCACTCATCAGACTCATACTTTCGCATTCTTCACATACTTGTTGAACGGATCTTGGGTTTTTTCTTGTGTGGATCACGTAGTAATGTGGTACCACACTGAAACAATCAATTAAACCTGATCTTGATAAATATTTTAGAGGATAACGCATGTTAGGTCTGGGTTAGGTCTAGGATTTGCCCTCATCAGGCTCATACTTTCGCATATTTCTCATACTTCATGGCTAGGTCCTGGGCTGTTTCTGGATTGTATCACATAGTAATGTGGTACCACGCTGAAACAGTCGATTAAACCTGGTTTCCATCAATATTTTAGAGGATAACGCAAGTTAGGTCTGGCATAGGTCTGGGATTCGCTCTCATCAGACACACACTTTCGCGTTTTTCACATACTTGTTGAACTGATCCTGGGCTTTTTCTGGTTTGGATCACGTAGTAATGTGGTACCACACTGAAACAGTCAATTAAACCTGGTTTCGATCAATATCTTAGAGAATAATTCATGTTAGGTCTAGGTTAGGTCCGGAATTTGCTCTCATCAGGCTCATACTTTCGCACACTTCACATACTCGTTTGACAGATCCTGGGTTATTTTCTGGTTTGGATCACGTAGTAATGTGGTACCACACTGTAACAGTCGATTAAACCAGGTTTCGATCAATATTTTAGAGTATAACTCATGTTAGGTCTAGGTTAGGCCTGGGATTTTCATTTATCAGACTCATACTTTCGCATTCTTCACATACTTGTTGAACGGATTCTGGGTTTTTTCTGGTTTGCATCACGTAGTAATGTGGGACCACACTGAAACAGTCAATTAAACCTGGTTTGGATAAATATTTTAGAGGATAACGCTTCTTAGGTCTGGGTTAGGTCTAAGATTTGCCCTCATCAGGCACACAGTTTCGCGTTTTTCACATACTTGTTGAACAGATCCTGGGTTCTCTCTGGTTTGGATCACGAAGTAGTGTGGTACCACACTGAAACAGTCCATTAAACCTGGTTTCGCTCAATATTTTAGAGGATAACGCATGTTAGGTCTAGGTTAGGTCTGGGATTTGCTCTCATCAGGCTCATTCTTTCGCGTATTTCTCATACTTGATGGCTAGATCCTGGGCTTTTTCTGGATTGCATCACGTAGTAATGTAGTACCACACTGAAACAGTCAATGAAACCTGGATTCGATCAATATTTTAGAGGATAACGCATGTTAGGTCTAGGTTAGCCCTGGGATTTTCACTCATGAGACTCATACTTTCGCATTCTTCACATACTTGTTGAACTGATCCTGGGTTTTTTCTGGTTTGGATCACGTAGTAATGTGGTACCACACTGAAACAGTCAATTAAACCTGGTTTCGATCAATATTTTAGAGAATAATTCATGTTAGGTCTAGGTTAGGTCTGGGATTTGCTCTCATCAGGCTCATACTTTCGCACACTTCACATACTCGTTTGACAGATCCTGGGTTATTTTCTGGTTTGGATCGCATAGTAATGTGGTACCACACTGAAACAGTCGATTAAACCAGGTTTCGATCAATATTTTTGAGGATAACGCATGTTAGGTCTAGGTTAGGCCAGGGATTTTCACTCGTCAGACTTATACTTTCGCATTCTTCACATACTTGTTGAACGGATCCTGGGTTTCTTCTAGTTTGGATCACGTAGTAATGTGGGACCACACTGAAACAGTCAATTAAACCTGGTTTCGATCAATATTTTAGAGAATAATTCATGTTAGGTCTAGGTTAGGTCTGGGATTTGCTCTCATCAGGCTCATTCTTTCGCATATTTCTCATACTTGATGGTTAGATCCTGGGCTTTTTCTGGATTGCATCACGTAGTAATGAAGTACAACACTGAAACAGTCAATTAAACCTGGTTTCCATCAATATCTTAGAGGACAACGCAAGTTAGGTCTGGGATAGGTCTGGGATTTGCCCTCATCAGGCTCATACTTTCGCACACTTCACATACTCGTTGAACAGATCCTGGGTTTTTTCTGCTTTGGATCACGTAGTAAAGTGGTACCACACTGGGACAGTCCATTAAACCTGGTTTGGATCAGTATTTTAGAGGATAACGCATGTTAGGTCTAGGTTAGCCCTGGGATTTTCACTCAACAGACTCATGCTTTCGCATTCTTCACATACATGTTGAACGGATCCTGGGTTTTTTCTGGTTTGGTTCACGTAGTAATGTGGTACCACACTGAAACATTCAACTAAACCTGATCTTGATAAATATTTTAGAGGATGACGCATGTTAGGTCTGGGTTAGGTCTAGGATTTGCCCTCATCAGGCTCATACTTTCGCATATTTCTCATACTTCATGGCTAGATCCAGGGCTGTTTCTGGATTGTATCACGTAGTAATGTGGTACCACGCTGAAACAGTCAATTAAACCTGGTTTCGATCAATATTTTAGAGGATAACGCAAGTTAGGTCTGGCATAGGTCTGGGATTCGCCCTCATCAGACTCATACTTTCGCGTTTTTCACATACTTGTTGAACTGATCCTGGGCATTTTCTGGATTGGATCACGTAGTAATGTGGTACCACACTGAAACAGTCAATTAAACCTGGTTTCCATCAATATCTTAGAGGACAACGCAAGTTAGGTCTGGGTTAGGTCTAGGATTTGCCCTCATCAGGCTCATACTTTCGCATATTTCTCATACTTCATGGCTGGATGCTGGGCTATTTCTGGATTGGATCACGTAGTAATGTGGTACCACACTGAAACAGTCAATTAAACCTGGTTTTGATCAATATTTTAGAGAATAATTCATGTTAGGTCTAGGTTATGTCTCGGATTTGCTCTCATCAGGCTCATACTTTCGCACACTTCACATACTGGTTTGACAGATCCTGGGTTATTTTCTGGTTTGGATCGCATAGTAATGTGGTACCACACTGAAACAGTCGATTAAACCAGGTTTCGATCAATATTTTTGAGGATAACGCAACATAAGTCTGGGATAGGTCTGGGATTTTACCTCATCAGACTCATACTTTCGCGATTTTCACATACTTGTTGAACAGATCCTGGGTTTCTTCTGGTTTGGATCACGTAGTAGTGCGGTACCACACTGAAACAGTCCATTAAACCTGCTTGCGATCAATATTTTAGAGGATAACGCATGTTAGGACCGGGTTAGGTCTAGGATTTGCCCTCATCAGGCTCATTCTTTCGCATACTTCTCAAACTTGATGGCTAGATCCTGGGCTTTTTCTGGATTGCATCACGTAGTAATGTGGTACCACACTGAAACATTCAATTAAACCTGGTCTTGACAAATATTGTAGAGGATAACGCATTTTAGGTCTGGGTTAGGTCTAGGATTTGCCCTCATCAGGCTCATACTTTCGCATATTTCTCATACTTCATGGCTAGATCCTGGGCTTTTTCTGGATTGCATCACGTAGTAATGAAGTACAACACTGAAACAGTCAATTAAGCCTGGTTTCCATCAATATCTTAGAGGACAACGCAAGTTAGGTCTGGGATAGGTCTTGGACTTGCCCTCATCAGGCTCATACTTTCGCGTTTTTCACATACTTGTTGAACAGATCCTGGGTTTTTTCAGGTTTGGATCACGTAGTAGTGTGGTACCACACTGAAACAGTCCATTAAACCTGGTCTTGATAAATATTTTAGAGGATAACGAATGTTAGGTCTGGGATAGGTCTGGGATTTGCCCTTATCAGACTCATACTTTCGCACACTTCACATACTCGTTGAACAGATCCTGGGTTATTTTCTGGTTTGGACCACATAGTAATGTGGTACCACACTGAAACAGTCGATTAAACCAGGTTTCGATCAATATTTTTGAGGATAACGCACGTTAGGTCTAGGTTAGGCCTGGGATTTTCACTCATCAGGCTCATACTTTCGCATTCTTCACATACTTGTTGAACGGATCCTGGGTTTTTTCTGGTTTGGATCACGTAGTAATGTGGGACCACACTGTAACAGTCAATTAAACCTGGTTTCGATCAATATTTTAGAGAGTAATTCATGTTAGGTCTAGGTTAGGTCTGGTATTTTCACTCATCAGACTCATACTTTCGCATTCTTCTCATACTTGATGGATAGATCCTGGGCTATTTCTGGATTGCATCACGTAGTAATGAAGTACAACACTGAAACAGTCAATTAAACCTGGTTTCCATCAATATCTTAGAGGACAACGCAAGTTAGGTCTGGGATAGGTCTGGGATTTGCCCACATCAGGCTCATACTTTCGCGATTTTCACATACTTGTTGAACAGATCCTGGGTTTCTTCTGGTTTGGATCACGTAGTAGTGCGGTACCACACTGAAACAGTCCATTAAACCTGCTTGCGATCAATATTTTAGAGGATAACGCATGTTAGGACCGGGTTAGGTCTAGGATTTGCCCTCATCAGGCTCATTCTTTCGCATACTTCTCAAACTTGATGGCTAGATCCTGGGCTTTTTCTGGATTGCATCACGTAGTAATGTGGTACCACACTGAAACATTCAATTAAACCTGGTCTTGACAAATATTGTAGAGGATAACGCATTTTAGGTCTGGGTTAGGTCTAGGATTTGCCCTCATCAGGCTCATACTTTCGCATATTTCTCATACTTCATGGCTAGATCCTGGGCTTTTTCTGGATTGCATCACGTAGTAATGAAGTACAACACTGAAACAGTCAATTAAGCCTGGTTTCCATCAATATCTTAGAGGACAACGCAAGTTAGGTCTGGGATAGGTCTTGGACTTGCCCTCATCAGGCTCATACTTTCGCGTTTTTCACATACTTGTTGAACAGATCCTGGGTTTTTTCAGGTTTGGATCACGTAGTAGTGTGGTACCACACTGAAACAGTCCATTAAACCTGGTCTTGATAAATATTTTAGAGGATAACGAATGTTAGGTCTGGAATAGGTCTGGGATTTGCCCTTATCAGACTCATACTTTCGCACACTTCACATACTCGTTGAACAGATCCTGGGTTATTTTCTGGTTTGGACCACATAGTAATGTGGTACCACACTGAAACAGTCGATTAAACCAGGTTTCGATCAATATTTTTGAGGATAACGCACGTTAGGTCTAGGTTAGGCCTGGGATTTTCACTCATCAGGCTCATACTTTCGCATTCTTCACATACTTGTTGAACGGATCCTGGGTTTTTTCTGGTTTGGATCACGTAGTAATGTGGGACCACACTGTAACAGTCAATTAAACCTGGTTTCGATCAATATTTTAGAGAGTAATTCATGTTAGGTCTAGGTTAGGTCTGGTATTTTCACTCATCAGACTCATACTTTCGCATTCTTCTCATACTTGATGGATAGATCCTGGGCTATTTCTGGATTGCATCACGTAGTAATGAAGTACAACACTGAAACAGTCAATTAAACCTGGTTTCCATCAATATCTTAGAGGACAACGCAAGTTAGGTCTGGGATAGGTCTGGGATTTGCCCACATCAGGCTCATACTTTCGCGTTTTTCACATACTTGTTGAACAGATCCTGGGTTTTTTCTGGTTTGGTTCACGTAGTAATGTGGTACCACACTGAAACATTCCATTAAACCTGGTCTTGATAAATATTTTAGAGGACAACGCAAGTTAGGTCTGGGATAGGTCTGGGATTTGCCCTCATCAGGCTCGTACTTTCGCGTTTTTCACATACTTGTTGAACAGATCCTGGGTTTTTTCTGGATCGCGTCACGTAGTAGTGTGGTACCACACTGAAACAGTCGATTAAACCTGGTTTCGATCAATATTTTTGAGGATAACGCATGTTAGGTCTAGGTTAGGCCGGGGATTTTCACTCAACAGACTCATACTTTCGCATTCTTCACTTACTTGTTGAACGGATCTTGGGTTTCTTCTGGTGTGGATCACATAGTAATGTGGTACCACACTGAAACAATCAATTAAACCTGATCTTGATAAATATTTTAGAGGATAACGCATGTTAGGTCTGGGTTAGGTCTAGGAGTTGCCCTCATCAGGCTCATACTTTCGCATATTTCTCATACTTCATGGCTGGATCCTGGGCTATTTCTGGATTGGATCACGTAGTAATGTCGTACCACACTGAAACAGTCAATTAAACCTGGTTTTGATGAATATTTTAGAGAATAATTCATGTTAGGTCTATGTTAGGTCAGGGATTTGCTCTCATCAAGCTCATTCTTCCGCATATTTCTCATACTAGATGGCTAGATCCTGGGCTTTTTCTGGATTGCATCACGTAGTAATGAAGTACAACACTGAAACACTCAATTAAACCTGGTTTCCATCAATATTATTGGGGATAACGCATGTTAGATCTAGGTTAGGCCTGGGATTTTCACTCATCAGACTCATACTTTCGCATTCTTCCCATACTTGTTGAACGGATCTTGGGTTTTTTCTTGTGTGGATCACGTAGTAATGTGGTACCACACTGAAACAATCAATTAAACCTGATCTTGATAAATATTTTAGAGGATAACGCATGTTAGGTCTGGGTTAGGTCTAGGATTTGCCCTCATCAGGCTCATACTTTCGCATATTTCTCATACTTCATGGCTAGGTCCTGGGCTGTTTCTGGATTGTATCACATAGTAATGTGTTACCACGCTGAAACAGTCGATTAAACCTGGTTTTCATCAATATTTTAGAGGATAACGCAAGTTAGGTCTGGCATAGGTCTAGGATTCGCCCTCATCAGACACACACTTTCGCGTTTTTCACATACTTGTTGAACGGATCCTGGGTTTCTTCTGGTTTGGATCACGTAGTAATGTGGGACCACACTGAAACAGTCAATTAAACCTGGTTTCGATCAATATTTTAGAGAATAATTCATGTTAGGTCTAGGTTAGGTCTGGGATTTGCTCTCATCAGGCTCATTCTTTCGCATATTTCTCATACTTGATGGTTAGATCCTGGGCTTTTTCTGGATTGCATCACGTAGTAATGAAGTACAACACTGAAACAGTCAATTAAACCTGGTTTCCATCAATATCTTAGAGGACAACGCAAGTTAGGTCTGGGATAGGTCTGGGATTTGCCCTCATCAGGCTCATACTTTCGCACACTTCACATACTCGTTGAACAGATCCTGGGTTTTTTCTGCTTTGGATCACGTAGTAAAGTGGTACCACACTGGGACAGTCCATTAAACCTGGTTTGGATCAGTATTTTAGAGGATAACGCATGTTAGGTCTAGGTTAGCCCTGGGATTTTCTCTCATCAGACTCATACTTTCGCATTCTTCACATACTTGTTGAACGGATCCTGGGTTTTTTCTGGTTTGGTTCACGTAGTAATGTGGTACCACACTGAAACATTCAATTAAACCTGATCTTGGTAAATATTTTAGAGGATGACGCATGTTAGGTCTGGGTTAGGTCTAGGATTTGCCCTCATCAGGCTCATACTTTCGCATATTTCTCATACTTCATGGCTAGATCCTGGGCTGTTTCTGGATTGTATCACGTAGTAATGTGGTACCACGCTGAAACAGTCAATTAAACCTGGTTTCGATCAATATTTTAGAGGATAACGCAAGTTAGGTCTGGCATAGGTCTGGGATTCGCCCTCATCAGACTCATACTTTCGCGTTTTTCACATACTTGTTGAACTGATCCTGGGCTTTTTCTGGTTTGGATCACGTAGTAATGTGGTACCACACTGAAACAGTCAATTAAACCTGGTTTCCATCAATATCTTAGAGGACAACGCAAGTTAGGTCTGGGTTAGGTCTAGGATTTGCCCTCATCAGGCTCATACTTTCGCATATTTCTCATACTTCATGGCTGGATGCTGGGCTATTTCTGGATGGGATCACGTAGTAATGTGGTACCACACTGAAACAGTCAATTAAACCTGGTTTTGATCAATATTTTAGAGAATAATTCATGTTAGGTCTAGGTTATGTCTGGGATTTGCTCTCATCAGGCTCATACTTTCGCACACTTCACATACTGGTTTGACAGATCCTGGGTTATTTTCTGGTTTGGATCGCATAGTAATGTGGTACCACACTGAAACAGTCGATTAAACCAGGTTTCGATCAATATTTTTGAGGATAACGCAACATAAGTCTGGGATAGGTCTGGGATTTTACCTCATCAGACTCATACTTTAGCGTTTTTCACATACTTGTTGAACAGATCCTGGGTTTCTTCTGGTTTGGATCACGTAGTAGTGCGGTACCACACTGAAACAGTCCATTAAACCTGCTTGCGATCAATATTTTAGAGGATAACGCATGTTAGGACCGGGTTAGGTCTAGGATTTGCCCTCATCAGGCTCATTCTTTCGCATACCTCTCAAACTTGATGGCTAGATCCTGGGCTTTTTCTGGATTGCATCACGTAGTAATGTGGTACCACACTGAAACATTCAATTAAACCTGGTCTTGATAAATATTTTCGAGGATAACGCATTTTAGGTCTGGGTTAGGTCTAGGATTTGCCCTCATCAGGCTCATACTTTCGCATATTTCTCATACTTCATGGCTAGATCCTGGGCTTTTTCTGGATTGCATCACGTAGTAATGAAGTACAACACTGAAACAGTCAATTAAACCTGGTTTCCATCAATATCTTAGAGGACAACGCAAGTTAGGTCTGGGATAGGTCTTGGACTTGCCCTCATCAGGCTCATACTTTCGCGTTTTTCACATACTTGTTGAACAGATCCTGGGTTTTTTCAGGTTTGTATCACGTAGTCGTGTGGTACCACACTGAAACAGTCCATTAAACCTGGTCTTGATAAATATTTTAAAGGATAACGCATGTTAGGTCTGGGATAGGTCTGGGATTTGCCCTTATCAGACTCATACTTTCGCACACTTCACATACTCGTTGAACAGATCCTGGGTTATTTTCTGGTTTGGACCACATAGTAATGTGGTACCACACTGAAACAGACGATTAAACCAGGTTTCGATCAATATTTTTGAGGATAACGCAACATAAGTCTGGGATAGGTCTGGGATTTTACCTCATCAGACTCATACTTTCGCGTTTTTCACATACTTGTTGAACAGATCCTGGGTTTCTTCTTGTTTGGATCACGTAGTAGTGCGGTACCACACTGAAACAGTCCATTAAACCTGCTTGCGATCAATATTTTAGAGGATAACGCATGTTAGGACCGGGTTAGGTCTAGGATTTGCCCTCATCAGGCTCATTCTTTCGCATACTTCTCAAACTTGATGGCTAGATCCTGGGCTTTTTCTGGATTGCATCACGTAGTAATGTGGTACCACACTGAAACATTCAATTAAACCTGGTCTTGATAAATATTTTAGAGGATAACGCATTTTAGGTCTGGGTTAGGTCTAGGATTTGCCCTCATCAGGCTCATACTTTCGCATATTTCTCATACTTCATGGCTAGATCCTGGGCTTTTTCTGGATTGCATCACGTAGTAATGAAGTACAACACTGAAACAGTCAATTAAACCTGGTTTCCATCAATATCTTAGAGGACAACGCAAGTTAGGTCTGGGATAGGTCTTGGACTTGCCCTCATCAGGCTCATACTTTCGCGTTTTTCACATACTTGTTGAACAGATCCTGGGTTTTTTCAGGTTTGGATCACGTAGTAGTGTGGTACCACACTGAAACAGTCCATTAAACCTGGTCTTGATAAATATTTTGAAGGATAACGCATGTTAGGTCTGGGATAGGTCTGGGATTTGCCCTTATCAGACTCATACTTTCGCACACTTCACATACTCGTTGAACAGATCCTGGGTTATTTTCTGGTTTGGACCACATAGTAATGTGGTACCACACTGAAACAGTCGATTAAACCAGGTTTCGATCAATATTTTTGAGGATAACGCATGTTAGGTCTAGGTTAGGCCTGGGATTTTCACTCATCAGGCTCATACTTTCGCATTCTTCACATACTTGTTGAACGGATCCTGGGTTTTTTCTGGTTTGGATCACGTAGTAATGTGGGACCACACTGTAACAGTCAATTAAACCTGGTTTCGATCAATATTTTAGAGAATAATTCATGTTAGGTCTAGGTTAGGTCTGGGATTTCCTCTCATCAGGCTCATTCTTTCGCATATTTCTCATACTTGATGGCTAGATCCTGGGCTTTTTCTGGATTGCATCACGTAGTAATGAAGTACAACACTGAAACAGTCAATTAAACCTGGTTTCCATCAATATCTTAGAGGAAAACGCAAGTTAGGTCTGGGATAGGTCTGGGATTTGCCCTCATCAGGCTCATACTTTCGCGTTTTTCACATACTTGTGGAACAGATCCTGGGTTTTTTCTGGTTTGTATCACGTAGTAGTGTGGTACCACACTGAAACTGTCCATTAAACCTGGTTTGCATCAATATTTTAGAGGATAACGCATGTTAGGTCTAGGTTAGCCCTGGGATTTTCACTCATCAGACTCATACTTTCGCACTCTTCACATACATGTTGAACTGATCCTGGGTTTTTTCTGGTTTGGATCACGTAGTAATGTGGTACCACACTGAAACAGTCGATTAAACCTGGTTTCGATCAATATTTCAGAGGATAACGCAAGTTAGGTCTGGGATAGGTCTGCGATTTGACCTCATCAGACTCATACTTTCGCACACTACACATACTCGTTGAACAGATCCTGGGTTATTTTCTGGTTTGGATCACATAGTAATGTGGTACCACACTGTAACAGTCGATTAAACCAGGTTTCGATCAATATTTTAGAGTATAACTCATGTTAGGTCTAGGTTAGGCCTGGGATTTTCATTTATCAGACTCATACTTTCGCATTCTTCACATACTTGTTGAACGGATTCTGGGCTTTTCTGGTTTGGATCACGTAGTAATGTGGGACCACAGTGAAACAGTCAATTAAACCTGGTTTGGATAAATATTTTAGAGGATAACGCATCTTAGGTCTGGGTTAGGTCTAAGATTTGCCCTCATCAGGCTCACAGTTTCGCGTTTTTCACATATTTGTTGAACAGATCCTGGGTTCTTTCTGGTTTGGATCACGAAGTAGTGTGGTACCACACTGAAACAGTCCATTAAACCTGGTTTCGCTCAATATTTTAGAGGATAACGCATGTTAGGTCTAGGTTAGGTCTGGGATTTGCTCTCATCAGGCTCATTCTTTCGCATATTTCTCATACTTGATGGCTAGATCCTGGGCTTTTTCTGGATTGCATCACGTAGTAATGTAGTACCACACTGAAACAGTCAATGAAACCTGGTTTCGATCAATATTTTAGAGGATAACGCATGTTAGGTCTAGATTAGCCCTGGGATTTTCACTCATCAGACTCATACTTTCGCATTCTTCACATACTTGTTGAACGGATCCTGGGTTTTTTCAGGTTTGGATCACGTAGTAGTGTGGTACCACACTGAAACAGTCCATTAAACCTGGTTTGGATCAATATTTTAGAGGATAACGCATGTTAGGTCTGGGATAGGTCTGGGATTTGCCCTCATCAGACTCATACTTTCGCACACTTCACATACTCGTTGAACAGATCCTGGGTTTTTTCTGGTTTGTATCACGTAGTAATGTGGTACCACACTGAAACAGTCGATGAAACCTGGTTTCGATCAATATTTTAGAGGATAACGCAAGTTAAGTCTGGGATTGGTCTGAGATTTGACCTCATCAGACTCATACTTTCGCACTCTTCACATACTCGTTGAACAGATCCTGGGTTATTTTCTGGTTTGGACCACATAGTAATGTGGTACCACACTGAAACAGTCGATTAAACCAGGTTTCGATCAATATTTTTGAGGATAACGCATGTTAGGTCTAGGTTAGGACTGGGATTTGCTCTCATCAGGCTCATTCTTTCGCATATTTCTCATACTTGATGGCTAGATCCTGGGCTTTTTCTGGATTGCATCACGTAGTAATGTGGGACCACACTGAAACAGTCAATTAAACCTGGTTTCCATCAATATCTCAGAGGACAACGCAAGTTAGGTCTGGGATAGGTCTGGGATTTGCCCTCATCAGGCTCATACTTTCGCATACTTCACATACTTGTTGAACGGATCCTGGGTTTTTTCTGGTTTGGTTCACGTAGTAATGTGGTACCACACTGAAACATTCAATTAAACCTGATCTTGATAAATATTTTAGAGGATAACGCATGTTAGGTCTGGGTTAGGTCAAGGATTTGCCCTCATCAGGCTCATACTTTCGCATATTTCTCATACTTCATGGCTAGATCCTGGGCTGTTTCTGGATTGTATCACGTAGTAATGTGGTACCACGCTGAAACAGTCAATTAAACCTGGTTTCGATCAATATTTTAGAGGATAACGCAAGTTAGGTCTGGCATAGGTCTGGGATTCGCCCTCATCAGACTCATACTTTCGCGTTTTTCACATACTTGTTGAACTGATCCTGGGCTTTTTCTGGTTTGGATCACGTAGTAATGTGGTACCACACTGAAACAGTCAATTAAACCTGGTTTCGATCAATATTTTAGAGAATAATTCATGTTAGGTCTAGGTTAGGTCTGGGATTTGCTCTCATCAGGCTCATACTTTCGCACACTTCACCAATTCGTTTGACAGATCCTGGGTTATTTTCTGGTTTGGATCGCATAGTAATGTGGTACCACACTGAAACAGTCGATTAAACCAGGTTTCGATCAATATTTATGAGGATAACGCAACATAAGTCTGGGATAGGTCTGGGATTTGACCTCATCAGACTCATACTTTCGCGTTTTTCACACACTTGTTGAACAGATCCTGGGTTTTTTCTGGTTTGGATCACGTAGTAGTGTGGTACCACACTGAAACAGTCCATTAGACCTGCTTGCGATCAATATTTTAGAGGATAACGCATGTTAGGACTGGGTTAGGTCTAGGATTTGCCCGCATCAGGCTCATTCTTTCGCATATTTCTCAAACTTGATGGCTAGATCCTGGGCTTTTTCTGGATTGCATCACGTAGTAATGTGGTACCACACTGAAACATTCAATTAAACCTGGTCTTGATAAATATTTTAGAGGATAACGCATTTTAGGTCTGGGTTAGGTCTAGGATTTGCCCTCATCAGGCTCATTCTTTCGCATATTTCTCAAACTTGATGGCTAGATCCTGGGCTTTTTCTGGATTGCATCACGTAGTAATGAAGTACAACACTGAAACAGTCAATTAAACCTGGTTTCCATCAATATCTTAGAGGACAACGCAAGTTAGGTCTGGGATAGGTCTTGGACTTGCCCTCATCAGGCTCATACTTTCGCGTTTTTCACATACTTGTTGAACAGATCCTGGGTTTTTTCAGGTTTGGATCACGTAGTAATGTGGTACCACACTGAAACAGTCGATGAAACCTGGTTTGGATCAATATTTTAGAGGATAACGCATGTTAGGTCTGGGATAGGTCTGGGATTTGCCCTCATCAGACTCATACTTTCGCACACTTCACATACTCGTTGAACAGATCCTGCGTTTTTTCTGGTTTGGATCACGTAGTAATGTGGTACCACACTGAAACAGTCGATGAAACCTGGTTTCGATCAATATTTTAGAGGATAACTCAAGTTAAGTCTGGGATTGGTCTGGGATTTGACCTCATCAGACTCATACTTTCGCACTCTTCACATACTCGTTGAACAGACCCTGGGATATTTTCTGGTTTGGACCACATAGTAATGTGGTACCACACTGAAACAGTCGATTAAACCAGGTTTCGATCAATATTTTTGAGGATAACGCATGTTAGGTCTAGGTTAGGCCTGGGATTTTCACTCATCAGGCTCATACTTTCGCATTCTTCACATACTTGTTGAACGGATCCTGGGTTTTTTCTGGTTTGGATCACGTATTAATGTGGGACCACACTGAAACAGTCAATTAAACCTAGTTTCGATCAATATTTTAGAGAATAATTCATGTTAGGTCTAGGTTAGGTCTGGGATTTGCTATCATCAGGACCATTCTTTCGCATATTTCTCATACTTGATGGCTAGATCCTGGGCTTTTTCTGGTTTGCATCACGTAGTAATGAAGTACAACACTGAAACAGTCAATTAAACCTGGTTTCCATCAATATCTTAGAGGACAACGCAAGTTAGGTCTGGGATAGGTCTGGGATTTGCCCTCATCAGGCTCATACTTTCGCGTTTTTCGCATACTTGTTGAACAGATCCTGGGTTTTTTCTGGTTTGTAACACGTAGTAGTGTGGTACCACACTGAAACTGTCCATTAAACCTGGTCTGCGTCAATATTTTAGAGGATAACGCATGTTAGGTCTAGGTTAGCCCTGGGATTTTCACTCATCAGACTCATACTTTCGCATTCTTCACATACTTGTTGAACTGATCCTGGGAGTTTTCTGGTTTGGATCTCGTAGTAATGTGGTACCACACTGTAACAGTCGATTAAACCTGGTTTCGATCAATATTTTAGAGGATAACGCAAGTTAGGTCTGGGTTAGGTCTAAGATTTGCCCTCATCAGGCTCACAGTTTCGCGTTTTTCACATACTTGTTGAACAGATCCTGGGTTCTTTCTGGTTTGGATCACGAAGTAGTGTGGTACCACACTGAAACAGTCCATTAAACATGGTTTCGCTCAATATCTTAGAGGATAACGCATGTTATGTCTAGGTTAGGTCTGGGATTTGCTCTCATCAGGCTCATTCTTTCGCATATGTCTCATACTTGATGGCTAAATCCTGGGCTTTTTCTGGATTGCATCACGTAGTAATGTAGTACCACACTGAAACAGTCAATGAATCCTGGTTTCCATCAATATTTTAGAGGACAACGCAAGTTAGGTCTAGGTAAGTCCTGAGATTTTCACTGATCAGACTCATACTTTCGCATCCTTCACATACTTGTTGAACGGATGCTGGGTTTTTTCTGGTTTGGATCACGTAGTAATGTGGTACCACACTGAAACGGTCAATTATACCTGGTTTCGATCAATATTTTAGAGGATAACGCAAGTTAGGTCTGGGATAGGTCTGGGATTTGCCCTCATCAGGCTCATACTTTCGCGTTTTTCACATACTTGTTGAACAGATCATGGGTTTTTTCTGGTTTGGCTCACGTAGTACTGTGATACCACACTGAAACAGTCGATTAAACCTGGTTTCGATCAATATTTTAGAGGATAACGCATGTTAGGTCTAGGTTAGCCCTGGGATTTTCACTCATCAGACTCATACTTTCGCATTCTTCACATACTTGTTGAACTGATCCTGGGTTTTTTCTGGTTTGGATCACGTAGTAATGTGGTACCACACTGAAACGGTCGATTAAGCCTGGTTTCGATCAATATTTTAGAGGATAACGCATGTTAGCTCTAGGTTAGCCCTGGGATTTTCACTCATCAGACTCATACTTTCGCATTCTTCACATACTTGTTGAACTGATCCCGGGTTTTTTCTGGTTTGGATCACGTAGTAATGTGGTACCACACACAAACAGTCAATTAAACCTGGTTTCGATCAATATTTTAGAGAATAATTCATGTTAGGTCTAGGTTAGGTCTGGGATTTGCTCTCATCAGGCTCATACTTTGGCACACTTCACATACTCGTTTGACAGATCCTGGGTTATTTTCTGGTTTGGATCGCATAGTAATATGGTACCACACTGAAATAGTCGATCAAACCAGGTTTCGATCAATATTTTTGAGGATAACGCATGTTAGGTCTAGGTTAGGCCTGGGATTTTCACTCGTCAGACTCATACTTTCGCATTCTTCACATACTTGTTGAACGGATCCTGGGTTTTTTCTGGTTCGGATCACGTAGTAGTGTGGTACCACACTGAAACAGTCCATTAAACCTGGTTTGGATCAATATTTTAGAGGATAACGCATGTTAGGTCTAGGTTAGGTCGGGGATTTTCACTAATCAGACTCATACTTTCTCATTCTTCACATACATGTTGAACGGATCCTGGGTTTTTTCAGGTTTGGATCACGTAGTAATGTGGTACCACACTGAAACAGTCGATTAAACCTGGTTTCGATCAGTATTATAGAGGATAACGCATGTTAGGTCTTGGTTAGGTCTGGGATTTTCACTCATCAGACTCATACTTTCGCATTCTTCACATACTTGTTGAACGGATCATGGGTTTTTTCTGGTTTGGATCACGTAGTAATGTGGGACCACACTGAAACAGTCCATTAAACCTGGTTTGGATCAATATTTTAGAGGATAACGCATGTTTGGTCTAGGTTAGGTCGGGGATTTTCACTCATCAGACTCATACTTTCGCATTCTTCACATACTTGTTGAACGGATCCTCGGTTTTTTCTGGTTTGGATGACGTATTAATGTGGTACCACACTGAAACAGTCGATTAAACCTGGTTTCGATCAGTATTTTAGAGGATAACGCAACATAAGTCTGGGATAGGTCTGGGATTTGACCTCATCACACTCATACTTTCGCGTTTTACACATACTCGTTGAACAGATCCTGGGTTTTTTCTGGTTTGGATCACGTAGTAATGTGGTACCACACTGAAACGGTCGATTAAACCTGGTTTCGATCAATATTTTAGAGGATAACGCATGTTAGGTCTGGGTTAGCCCAGGGATTTTCACTCATCAGATTCATACTTTCGCATTGTTCACATACTTGTTGAACTGATCCTGGGTTTTTTCTGGTTTGGATAACGTAGTAATGTGGTACCACACTGAAACAGTCAATTAAACCTGGTTTCGATCAATATTTTAGAGAATAATTCATGTTAGTTCTAGGTTAGGTCTGGGATTTGCTCTCATCAGGCTCATACTTTCGCACACTTCACATACTCGTTTGACAGATCCTGGGTTATTTTCTGGTTTGGATCGCATAGTAATGTGGTACCACACTGAAACAGTCGATTAAACCAGGTTTTGATCAATATTTTTGACGATAACGCATGTTAGGACTGGGTTAGGTCTAGGATTTGCCCTCATCAGGCTCATTCTTTCGCATATTTCTCACACTTGATGGCTAGATCCTGGGCTTTTTCTGGATTGCATCACGTAGTAATGAAGTACAACACTGAAACAGTCAATTAAACCTGGTTTCCATCAATATCTTAGAGGACAACGCAAGTTAGGTCTGGGATAGGTCTTGGACTTGCCCTCATCAGGCTCATACTTTCGCGTTTTTCACATACTTGTTGAACAGATCCTGGGTTTTTTCAGGTTTGGATCACGTAGTAGTGTGGTACCACACTGAAACAGTCCATTAAACCTGGTTTGGATCAATATTTTAGAGGATAACGCATGTTAGGTCTGGGATAGGTCTGGGATTTGTCCTCATCAGACTCATACTTTTGCACTCTTCACATACTCGTGGAACAGACCCTGGGTTATTTTCTGGTTTGGACCACATAGTAATCTGGTACCACACTGAAACAGTCGATTAAACCAGGTTTCGATCAATATTTTTGAGGATAACGCATGTTAGGTCTAGGTTAGGCCTGGGATTTTCACTCATCAGGCTCATACTTTCGCATTCTTCACATACTTGTTGAACGGATCCTGGGTTTTTTCTGGTTTGGATCACGTATTAATGTGGGACCACACTGAAACAGTCAATTAAACCTGGTTTCGATCAATATTTTAGAGAATAATTCATGTTAGGTCTAGGTTAGGTCTGGGATTTGCTATCATCAGGCTCATTCTTTCGCATATTTCTCATACTTGATGGCTAGATCCTGTGCTTTTTCTGGATTGCATCACGTAGTAATGAAGTACAACACTGAAACAGCCAATTAAACCTGGTTTCCATCAATATCTTAGAGGACAACGCAAGTTAGGTCTGGGATAGGTCTGGGATTTGCCCTCATCAGGCTCATACTTTCGCGTTTTTCACATACTTGTTGAACAGATCCTGTGTTTTTTCTGGTTTGTATCACGTAGTAGTGTGGTACCACAATAAAACAGTCAATTAAACCTGGTTTCGATCAATATTTTAGAGGATATCGCAAGTTAGGTCTGGGATAGGTCTGGGATTTTCACTCATCAGACTCATACTTTCGCATTCTTCACATACTTGTTGAACGGATCCTGGGTTTTTTCTGGTTTGGATCACGTAGTTATGTGGGTCCACACTGAAACAATCAATTAAACCTGGTCTTGATAAATATTTTAGAGGATAACGCAAGTTAGGTCTGGGGTAGGTCTGGGATTAGCCCTCATCAGACTCATACTTTCGCACACTTCACATACTCGTTGAACAGATCCTGGGTTATTTTCTGGTTTGGATCACATAGTAATGTGGTACCACACTGAAACAGTCGATTAAACCAGGTTTCGATCAATACTTTTGAGGATAACGCATGTTAGGTCTAGGTTAGGCCTGGGATTTTCACTCATCAGACTCATACTTTCTTATTCTTCACATACTTGTTGAACGGATCCTGGGTTTTTTCTGGTTTGGATCACGTAGTAATGTGGTTCCACACTGAAACAGTCGGTTAAACCTGGTTTCGATCAATATTTTAGTGGATAACGCAAGTTAGGTCTGGGATAGGTCTGGGATTTGCCCTCATCAGACTCATACCTACGCACACTTCACATACTCGTTGAACAGATCCTGGGTTTTTTCTGGAGTGGATCACGTAGTAATGAAGTACAACACTGAAACAGTTAATTAAACCTGGTTTCCATCAATATTTTAGAGGACAGCGCATGTTAGGTCTAGGTTAGGCCTGGGATTTGCCCTGATCAGGGTCATACTTTCGCAGTTTTAACATACATGTTGACCTGATCGAGGGTTTTTTCTGCTTTGGATCACGTAGTAAAGTGGTACCACACTGAAACAGTCCATTAAACCTGGTTTGGATCAATTGTTTAGAGGATAACGCATGTTAGGTCTAGGTTAGGTCTGGGATTTGCCCTCATCAGACTCATACTTTCGCACACTTCACATACTCGTTGAACAGATCCTGGGTTATTTTCTGGTTTGGATCACATAGTAATGTGGTACCACACTGAAACAGTCGATTAAACCTGGTTTCGATCAATATCTTAGAGGATAACGCAAGTTAAGTCTGGGATTGGTCTGGGATTTGACCTCATCAGACTCATACTTTCGCACACTTCACATACTCGTTGAACAGATCCTGGGTTATTTTCTGGTTTGGATCACATAGTAATGTGGTACCACACTGAAACAGTCGATTAAACCAGGTTTCGATCAATATTTTTGAGGATAACGCATGTTAGGTCTAGGTTAGGCCTGGGATTTGCCCTCATCAGGATCATACTTTTGCAGTTTTAACATACATGTTCTCCTGATCGAGGGTTTTTTCTGCTTTGGATCACGTAGTAAAGTGGTACCACACTGCAACAGTCCATTAAACCTGGTTTGCATCAATATTTTAGAGGATAACGCATGTTAGGTCTAGGTTAGCCCCGAGATTTTCACTCATCAGACTCATACTTTCGCATTCTTCACATACTTGTTGAACGGATCCTGGGTTTTTCTGGTTTGGATCACGTAGTAATGTGGGGCCACACTGAAACAATCAATTAAACCTGGTCTTGATAAATATTTTAGAGGACAACGTATGTTAGGTCTAGGTTATGTCTAGGATTTGCCCTCATCAGGCTCATACTTTCGCATATTTCTCATACTTCATGGCTAGATCCTGGGCTTTTTCTGGATTGCATCACGTAGTAATGAAGTACAACACTGAAACAGTCGATTAAACCAGGTTTCGATCAATATTTTTGAGGATAACGGATGTTAGGTCTAGGTTAGGCCTGGGATTTTCACTCATCAGTCTCATACTTTCGCACACTTCACATACTCGTTGAACAGATCCTGGGTTATTTTCTGGTTTGGATCACATAGTAATGTGGTACCACATCTAAAACAGTCAATTAAACCTGGTTTCGATCAATATTTAAGAGAATAATTCATGTTAGGTCTAGGTTAGGTCTGGGATTAGCCCTCATCAGACTCATACTTTCGCACACTTCACATACTCGTTGACAAGATCCTGGGTTTTTTTCTTGTTTGGATCACGTAGTAATGTGGTACCACACTGAAACAGTCGACTAAACCTGGTTTCGATTAATATTTTAGAGGATAGCGCATGTTAGGTCTGGGATAGGTCTGGGATTCGCCCTCATCAGGCTCATACTTTCGCATATTTCTCATACTTGATGGCTAGATCCTGGGCTTTTTCTGGATTGCATCATGTAGTAATGTGGGACCACACTGAAACAATCAATTAAACCTGGTCATGATCAATATTTTAGAGAATAATTCATGTTATGTCTAGGTTAGGTCTGGGATTTGCTCTCATCAGGCTCATTCTATCGCATATTTCTCATACTTGATGGCTAGATCCTGGGCTTTTTCTGGATTGCATCACGTAGTAATGAAGTACAACACTGAAACAGTCAATTAAACCTGGTTTCCATCAATATTTTAGAGGACAACGCATGTTAGGTCTAGGTTAGGCCTGGGATTTGCCCTCATCAGGGTCATACTTCCGCAGTTTTAACATACATGTTGACCTGATCGAGGGTTTTTTCTGCTTTGGATCACGTACTAAAGTGGTGCCACACTGAAACAGTCCATTAAACCTGGTTTGGATCAATATTTTAGAGGATAACGCATGTTAGGTCTAGGTTTGCCCTGGGACTTTCACTCATCAGACTCATACTTTCGCATTCTTCACATACTTGTTGACCGGATCCTGGGTTTTTTCAGGTTTGGTTCACGTAGTAATGTGGTACCACACTGAAACATTCAATTAAACCTGGTCTTGATAAATATTTTAGAGGATAACGCATGTTAGGTTTGGGTTAGGTCTAGCATTTGCCCTCATCAGGCTCATACTTTCGCATATTTCTCATACTTCATGGCTAGATCCTGGGCTGTTTCTGGATTGTATCACGTAGTAATGTGGTACCACGCCGAAACAGTCAATTAAAACTGGTTTCGATCAATATTTTAGAGGATAACGCAAGTTAGGTCTGGGATAGGTCTGGGATTCGCCCTCATCAGGCTCATACTTTCGCGTTTTTCACATACTTGTTGAACTGATCCTGGGTTTTTTCTGGTTTGGATCACGTAGCAATGTGGTACCACACTGAAACAGTCGATTAAACCTGGTTTCGATCAATATTTTAGAGGATAACGCAAGTTTGGTCTGGGATAGGTCTGGGATTTGCCCTCATCAGGCTCATACTTTCGCGTTTTTCACATACTTGTTGAACAGATCCCGGGTTTTTTCTGGTTTGGATCACGTAGTAATGTGGGACCACACTGAAACAGTCCATTAAACCTGGTTTGGATCAATATTTTAGAGGATAACGCATGTTAGGTCTGGGATAGGTCTGGGATTTGCCCTCATCAGACTCATACTTTCGCACACTTCACATACTCGTTGAACAGATCCTGGGTTATTTTCTGGTTTGGATCACATAGTAATGTGGTACCACACTGAAACAGTCGATTAAACCAGGTTTCGATCAATATTTTTGAGGATAACGCATGTTAGGTCTAGGTTAGGCCTGGGATTTTCACTCATCAGACTCATACTTTCGTATTCTTCACATACTTGTTGAACGGATCCTGGGTTTTTTCTGGTTTGGATTACGTAGTAATGAGGGACCACACTGAAACAATCAAATAAACCTGGTCTTGATAAATATTTTAGAGGATAAAGCATGTTAGGTCTGCGTTAGGTCTAGGATTTGCCCTCGTCAGGCTCAAACTTTCGCATATTTCTCATATTTCATGGCTAGATCCTGGGCTATTTCTGGACTGGATCACGTAGTAATGTGGTACCACACTGAAACAGTCGATTAAACCAGGTTTCGATCAATATTTTTGAGGATAACGCAACTTAGGTCTGGGATAGGTCTGGGATTTGCCCTCGTCAGGCTCATATTTTCGCGTTTTTCACATACTTGTTCAACAGATTCTGGGTTTTTCCGGTTTGGGTCACGTACTAGTGTGGTACCACACTGAAACAGTCGATTAAACCTGGTTTCGATCAATATTTTTGAGGATAACGCATGTTAGGTCTAGGTTAGGCCGGGGATTTTCACTCAGCAGACTCGTACTTTCGCATTCTTCACATACTTGTTGAACGGATCCTGGGTTTTTACTGGATTGGATCACGTAGTAAAGTGGTACCACACTGAAACATTCAATGAAACCTGTTCTGGATAAATATTTTAGAGGATAACGCATCTTAGGTCTGGGTTAGGTCTAAGATTTGCCCTCAGCAGGCTCACAGTTTCGCGTTTTTCACATACTTGTTACACAGATGCTGGGTTTTTTCTGGTTTGGAGCACGTAGTAATGTGGTACCACTCTAAAACAGTCAATTAAACCTGGTTTCGATCAATATTTTACAGGATCACGCAAGCTCGGTCTGGGATAGGTCTGGGAATAGCCCTCATCAGACTCATACTTTCGCACACTTCACATACTCGTTGACAAGATCCTGGGTTTTTTTCTGGCTTGGATCACGTAGTAATGTGGTTCCACACTGAAACAGTCGATTAAACTTGGCTTCGATCAATATTTTAGAGGATAACGCAAGTTAGGTCTGGGATAGGTCTGGGATTTGCCCTCATCAGACTCATACTTTCGCACACTTCACATACTCGTTGAACAGATCCTGGGTTATTTTCTGGTTTGGATCACATAGTAATGTGGTACCACGCCGAAACAGTCAATTAAAACTGGTTTCGATTAATATTTTAGAGGATAACGCAAGTTAGGTCTGGGATAGGTCTGGGATTCGCCCTCATCAGGCTCATACTTTCGCGTTTTTCACATACTTGTTGAACTGATCCTGGGTTTTTTCTGGTTTGGATCACGTAGCAATGTGGTACCACACTGAAACAGTCGATTAAACCTGGTTTCGATCAATATTTTAGAGGATAACGCAAGTTTGGTCTGGGATAGGTCTGGGATTTGCCCTCATCAGGCTCATACTTTCGCGTTTTTCACATACTTGTTGAACAGATCCCGGGTTTTTTCTGGTTTGGATCACGTAGTAATGTGGGACCACACTGAAACAGTCCATTAAACCTGGTTTGGATCAATATTTTAGAGGATAACGCATGTTAGGTCTGGGATAGGTCTGGGATTTGCCCTCATCAGACTCATACTTTCGCACACTTCACATACTCGTTGAACAGATCCTGGGTTATTTTCTGGTTTGAATCACATAGTAATGTGGTACCACACTGAAACAGTCGATTAAACCAGGTTTCGATCAATATTTTTGAGGATAACGCATGTTAGGTCTAGGTTAGGCCTGGGATTTTCACTCATCAGACTCATACTTTCGTATTCTTCACATACTTGTTGAACGGATCCTGGGTTTTTTCTGGTTTGGATTACGTAGTAATGAGGGACCACACTGAAACAATCAAATAAACCTGGTCTTGATAAATATTTTAGAGGATAAAGCATGTTAGGTCTGCGTTAGGTCTAGGATTTGCCCTCGTCAGGCTCATACTTTCGCATATTTCTCATATTTCATGGCTAGATCCTGGGCTATTTCTGGACTGGATCACGTAGTAATGTGGTACCACACTGAAACAGTCGATTAAACCAGGTTTCGATCAATATTTTTGAGGATAACGCAACTTAGGTCTGGGATAGGTCTGGGATATGCCCTCGTCAGGCTCATATTTTCGCGTTTTTCACATACTTGTTCAACAGATTCTGGGTTTTTCCGGTTTGGGTCACGTACTAGTGTGGTACCACACTGAAACAGTCGATTAAACCTGGTTTCGATCAATATTTTTGAGGATAACGCATGTTAGGTCTAGGTTAGGCCGGGGATTTTCACTCAGCAGACTCGTACTTTCGCATTCTTCACATACTTGTTGAACGGATCCTGGGTTTTTACTGGATTGGATCACGTAGTAAAGTGGTACCACACTGAAACATTCAATGAAACCTGTTCTGGATAAATATTTTAGAGGATAACGCATCTTAGGTCTGGGTTAGGTCTAAGATTTGCCCTCATCAGGCTCACAGTTTCGCGTTTTTCACATACTTGTTACACAGATGCTGGGTTTTTTCTGGTTTGGAGCACGTAGTAATGTGGTACCACTCTAAAACAGTCAATTAAACCTGGTTTCGATCAATATTTTACAGGATCACGCAAGCTCGGTCTGGGATAGGTCTGGGAATAGCCCTCATCAGACTCATACTTTCGCACACTTCACATACTCGTTGACAAGATCCTGGGTTTTTTTCTGGCTTGGATCACGTAGTAATGTGGTTCCACACTGAAACAGTCGATTAAACTTGGCTTCGATCAATATTTTAGAGGATAACGCAAGTTAGGTCTGGGAGAGGTCTGGGATTTGCCCTCATCAGGCTCATACTTTCGCGTTTTTCACATACTTGTTGAACGGATCCTGGGTTTTTTCTGGTTTGGTTCACGTAGTAATGTGGGTCCACACTGAAACAATCAATTAAACCTGGTTTCGATCAATATTTTAGAGAATAATTCATGTTAGGTCTAGGTTAGGTCTGGGATTTCCTCTCATCAGGCTCATTCTTTCGCATATTTCTCATACTTGATGGCTAGATCCTGGGCTTTTTCTGGATTGCATCACGTAGTAATGAAGTACAACACTGAAACAGTCAATTAAACCTGGTTTCCATCAATATCTTAGAGGATAACGCATGTTAGGTCTAGGTTAGCCCTGGGATTTTCACTCATCAGACTCATACTTTCGCACTCTTCACATACATGTTGAACTGATCCTGGGTTTTTTCTGGTTTGGATCACGTAGTAATGTGGGACCACAGTGAAACAGTCAATTAAACCTGGTTTGGATAAATATTTTAGAGGATAACGCATCTTAGGTCTGGGTTAGGTCTAAGATTTGCCCTCATCAGGCTCACAGTTTCGCGTTTTTCACATATTTGTTGAACAGATCCTGGGTTCTTTCTGGTTTGGATCACGAAGTAGTGTGGTACCACACTGAAACAGTCCATTAAACCTGGTTTCGCTCAATATTTTAGAGGATAACGCATGTTAGGTCTAGGTTAGGTCTGGGATTTGCTCTCATCAGGCTCATTCTTTCGCATATTTCTCATACTTGATGGCTAGATCCTGGGCTTTTTCTGGATTGCATCACGTAGTAATGTAGTACCACACTGAAACAGTCAATGAAACCTGGTTTCGATCAATATTTTAGAGGATAACGCATGTTAGGTCTAGATTAGCCCTGGGATTTTCACTCATCAGACTCATACTTTCGCACACTTCACATACTCGTTTGACAGATCCTGGGTTATTTTCTGGTTTGGATCGCATAGTAATGTGGTACCTCACTGAAACAGTCGATTAAACCAGGTTTCGATCAATATTTTTGAGGAAAACGCATGTTAGGTCTAGATTAGCCCTGGGATTTTCACTCATCAGACTCATACTTTCGCACACTTCACATACTCGTTTGACAGATCCTGGGTTATTTTCTGGTTTGGATCGCATAGTAATGTGGGACCACACTGAAACAGTCAATTAAACCTGGTTTCGATCAATATTTTAGAGAATACTTCATGTTAGGTCTAGGTTAGGTCTGGGATTTGCTCTCATCAGGCTCATTCTTTCGCATATTTCTCATACTTGATGGCTAGATCCTGGGCTTTTTCTGGATTGCATCACGTAGTAATGAAGTACAACACTGAAACAGTCAATTAAACCTGGTTTCCATCAATATCTTAGAGGACAACGCTAGTTAGGTCTGGGATAGGTCTGGGATTTGCCCTCATCAGGCTCATACTTTCGCACACTTCACATACTCGTTGAACAGATCCTGGGTTTTTTCTGGTTTGGATCACGTAGTAGTGTGGTACCACACTGAAACAGTCCAATAAACCTGCTTGCGATCAATATTTTAGAGGATAACGCATGTTAGGACTGGGTTAGGTCCAGGATTTGCCCTCATCAGGCTCATTCTTTCGCATATTTCTCAAACTTGATGGCTAGATCCTGGGCTTTTTCTGGATTGCATCACGTAGTAATGAAGTACAACACTGAAACAGTCAATTAAACCTGGTTTCCATCAATATCCTAGAGGACAACGCAAGTTAGGTCTGGGATAGGTCTTGGACTTGCCCTCATCAGGCTCATACTTTCGCGTTTTTCACATACTTGTTGAACAGATCCTGGGTTTTTTCAGGTTTGGATCACGTAGTAGTGTGGTACCACACTGAAACAGTCGATGAAACCTGGTTTCGATCAATATTTTAGAGGATAACGCAAGTTAAGTCTGGGATTGGTCTGGGATTTGACCTCATCAGACTCATACTTTCGCACTCTGCACATACTCGTTGAACAGATCCTGGGTTATTTTCTGGTTTGGACCACATAGTAATGTGGTACCACACTGAAACAGTCGATTAAACCAGGTTTCGATCTATATTTTTGAGGATAACGCATGTTAGGTCTAGGTTAGGACTGGGATTTGCTCTCATCAGGCTCATTCTTTCGCATATTTCTCATACTTGATGGCTAGATCCTGGGCTTTTTCTGGATTGCATCACGTAGTAATGTGGGACCACACTGAAACAGTCAATTAAACCTGGTTTCCATCAATATCTCAGAGGACAACGCAAGTTAGGTCTGGGATAGGTCTGGGATTTGCCCTCATCAGGCTCATACTTTCGCATTCTTCACATACTTGTTGAACGGATCCTGGGTTTTTTCTGGTTTGGTTCACGTAGTAATGTGGTACCACACTGAAACATTCAATTAAACCTGATCTTGATAAATATTTTAGAGGATAACGCATGTTAGGACTGGGTTAGGTCTAGGATTTGCCCGCATCAGGCTCATTCTTTCGCATATTTCTCAAACTTGATGGCTAGATCCTGGGCTTTTTCTGGATTGCATCACGTAGTAATGTGGTACCACACTGAAACATTCAATTAAACCTGGTCTTGATAAATATTTTAGAGGATAACGCATTTTAGGTCTGGGTTAGGTCTAGGATTTGCCCTCATCAGGCTCATACTTTCGCATATTTCTCATACTTCATGGCTAGATCCTGGGCTTTTTCTGGATTGCATCACGTAGTAATGAAGTACAACACTGAAACAGTCAATTAAACCTGGTTTGGATTAATATTTTAGAGGATAACGCATGTTAGGTCTGGGATAGGTCTGGCATTTGCCCTCATCAGACTCATACTTTCGCACACTTCACATACTCGTTGAACAGGTCCTGGGTTTTTTCTGGTTTGTATCACGTAGTAATGTGGTACCACACTGAAACAGTCGATGAAACCTGGTTTCGGTCAATATTTTAGAGGATAACGCAAGTTAAGTCTGGGATTGGTCTGGGATTTGACCTCATCAGACTCATACTTTCGCACTCTTCACATACACGTTGAACAGATCCTGGGTTATTTTCTGGTTTGGACCACATAGTAATGTGGTACCACACTGAAACAGTCGATTAAACCAGGTTCGATCAATATTTTTGAGGATAACGCAACATAAGTCTGGGATAGGTCTGGGATTTGACCTCATCAGACTCATACTTTCGCGTTTTTCACATACTTGTTGAACAGATCCTGGGTTTTTTCTGGTTTGGATCACGTAGTAGTGTGGTACCACACTGAAACAGTCCAATAAACCTGCTTGCGATCAATATTTTAGAGGATAACGCATGTTAGGACTGGGTTAGGTCCAGGATTTGCCCTCATCAGGCTCATTCTTTCGCATATTTCTCAAACTTGATGGCTAGATCCTGGGCTTTTTCTGGATTGCATCACGTAGTAATGAAGTACAACACTGAAACAGTCAATTAAACCTGGTTTCCATCAATATCCTAGAGGACAACGCAAGTTAGGTCTGGGATAGGTCTTGGACTTGCCCTCATCAGGCTCATACTTTCGCGTTTTTCACATACTTGTTGAACAGATCCTGGGTTTTTTCAGGTTTGGATCACGTAGTAGTGTGGTACCACACTGAAACAGTCGATGAAACCTGGTTTCGATCAATATTTTAGAGGATAACGCAAGTTAAGTCTGGGATTGGTCTGGGATTTGACCTCATCAGACTCATACTTTCGCACTCTGCACATACTCGTTGAACAGATCCTGGGTTATTTTCTGGTTTGGACCACATAGTAATGTGGTACCACACTGAAACAGTCGATTAAACCAGGTTTCGATCTATATTTTTGAGGATAACGCATGTTAGGTCTAGGTTAGGACTGGGATTTGCTCTCATCAGGCTCATTCTTTCGCATATTTCTCATACTTGATGGCTAGATCCTGGGCTTTTTCTGGATTGCATCACGTAGTAATGTGGGACCACACTGAAACAGTCAATTAAACCTGGTTTCCATCAATATCTCAGAGGACAACGCAAGTTAGGTCTGGGATAGGTCTGGGATTTGCCCTCATCAGGCTCATACTTTCGCATTCTTCACATACTTGTTGAACGGATCCTGGGTTTTTTCTGGTTTGGTTCACGTAGTAATGTGGTACCACACTGAAACATTCAATTAAACCTGATCTTGATAAATATTTTAGAGGATAACGCATGTTAGGACTGGGTTAGGTCTAGGATTTGCCCGCATCAGGCTCATTCTTTCGCATATTTCTCAAACTTGATGGCTAGATCCTGGGCTTTTTCTGGATTGCATCACGTAGTAATGTGGTACCACACTGAAACATTCAATTAAACCTGGTCTTGATAAATATTTTAGAGGATAACGCATTTTAGGTCTGGGTTAGGTCTAGGATTTGCCCTCATCAGGCTCATACTTTCGCATATTTCTCATACTTCATGGCTAGATCCTGGGCTTTTTCTGGATTGCATCACGTAGTAATGAAGTACAACACTGAAACAGTCAATTAAACCTGGTTTGGATCAATATTTTAGAGGATAACGCATGTTAGGTCTGGGATAGGTCTGGCATTTGCCCTCATCAGACTCATACTTTCGCACACTTCACATACTCGTTGAACAGGTCCTGGGTTTTTTCTGGTTTGTATCACGTAGTAATGTGGTACCACACTGAAACAGTCGATGAAACCTGGTTTCGGTCAATATTTTAGAGGATAACGCAAGTTAAGTCTGGGATTGGTCTGGGATTTGACCTCATCAGACTCATACTTTCGCACTCTTCACATACACGTTGAACAGATCCTGGGTTATTTTCTGGTTTGGACCACATAGTAATGTGGTACCACACTGAAACAGTCGATTAAACCAGGTTTCGATCAATATTTTTGAGGATAACGCATTTTAGGTCTAGGTTAGGCCTGGGATTTTCACTCATCAGGCTCATACTTTCGCATTCTTCACATACTTGTTGAACGGATCCTGGGTTTTTGCTGGTTTGGATCACGTATTAATGTGGGACCACACTGAAACAGTCAATTAAACCTGGTTTCGATCAATATTTTAGAGGATAACGCAAGTTAGGTCTGGCATAGGTCTGGGATTCGCCCTCATCAGACTCATACTTTCGCGTTTTTCACATACTTGTTGAACTGATCCTGGGCTTTTTCTGGTTTGGATCACGTAGTAATGTGGTACCACACTAAAACAGTCAATTAAACCTGGTTTCGATCAATATTTTAGAGAATAATTCATGTTAGTTCTAGGTTAGGTCTGGGATTTGCTCTCATCAGGCTCATACTTTCGCACACTTCACAAATTCGTTTGACAGATCCTGGGTTATTTTCTGGTTTGGATCGCATAGTAATGTGGTACCACACTGAAACAGTCGATTAAACCAGGTTCGATCAATATTTTTGAGGATAACGCAACATAAGTCTGGGATAGGTCTGGGATTTGACCTCATCAGACTCATACTTTCGCGTTTTTCACATACTTGTTGAACAGATCCTGGGTTTTTTCTGGTTTGGATCACGTAGTAGTGTGGTACCACACTGAAACTGTCCATTAAACCTGCTTGCGATCAATATTTTAGAGGATAACGCATGTTAGGACTGGGTTAGGTCTAGGATTTGCCCTCATCAGGCTCATTCTTTCGCATATTTCTCAAACTTGATGGCTAGATCCTGGGCTTTTTCTGGATTGCATCACGTAGTAATGTGGTACCACACTGAAACATTCAATTAAACATGGTCTTGATAAATATTTTAGAGGATAACGCATTTTAGGTCTGGGTTAGGTCTAGGATTTGCCCTCATCAGGCTCATACTTTCGCATATTTCTCATACTTCATGGCTAGATCCTGGGCGTTTTCTGGATTGCATCACGTAGTAATGAAGTACTGAAACAGTCAATTAAACCTGGTTTCGATCAATATTTTTGAGGATAACGCATATTAGGTCTAGGTTAGGCCTGGGATTTTCACTCATCAGGCTCATACTTTCGCATTCTTCACATACTTGTTGAACGGATCCTGGGTTTTTTCTGATTTGGATCACGTAGTAGTGTGGTACCACACTGAAACAGTCCATTAAACCTGGTTTGGATCAATATTTTAGAGGATAACGCATGTTAGGTCTGGGATAGGTCTGGGATTTGCCCTCATCAGACTCATACTTTCGCACACTTCACATACTCGTTGAACAGATCCTGCGTTTTTTCTGGTTTGGATCACGTAGTAATGTGGTACCACACTGAAACAGTCGATGAAACCTGGTTTCGATCAATATTTTAGAGGATAACTCAAGTTAAGTCTGGGATTGGTCTGGGATTTGACCTCATCAGACTCATACTTTCGCATTCTTCACATACTCGTTGAACAGACCCTGGGATATTTTCTGGTTTGGACCACATAGTAATGTGGTACCACACTGAAACAGTCGATTAAACCAGGTTTCGATCAATATTTTTGAGGATAACGCATGTTAGGTCTAGGTTAGGCCTGGGATTTTCACTCATCAGGCTCATACTTTCGCATTCTTCACATACTTGTTGAACGGATCCTGGGTTTTTTCTGGTTTGGATCACGTATTAATGTGGGACCACACTGAAACAGTCAATTAAACCTAGTTTCGATCAATATTTTAGAGAATAATTCATGTTAGGTCTAGGTTAGGTCTGGGATTTGCTATCATCAGGCTCATTCTTTCGCATATTTCTCATACTTGATGGCTAGATCCTGGGCTTTTTCTGGTTTGCATCACGTAGTAATGAAGTACAACACTGAAACAGTCAATTAAACCTGGTTTCCATCAATATCTTAGAGGACAACGCAAGTTAGGTCTGGGATAGGTCTGGGATTTGCCCTCATCAGGCTCATACTTTCGCGTTTTTCGCATACTTGTTGAACAGATCCTGGGTTTTTTCTGGTTTGTAACACGTAGTAGTGTGGTACCACACTGAAACTGTCCATTAAACCTGGTCTGCGTCAATATTTTAGAGGATAACGCATGTTAGGTCTAGGTTAGCCCTGGGATTTTCACTCATCAGACTCATACTTTCGCATTCTTCACATACTTGTTGAACTGATCCTGGGAGTTTTCTGGTTTGGATCTCGTAGTAATGTGGTACCACACTGTAACAGTCGATTAAACCTGGTTTCGATCAATATTTTAGAGGATAACGCAAGTTAGGTCTGGGTTAGGTCTAAGATTTGCCCTCATCAGGCTCACAGTTTCGCGTTTTTCACATACTTGTTGAACAGATCCTGGGTTCTTTCTGGTTTGGATCACGAAGTAGTGTGGTACCACACTGAAACAGTCCATTAAACATGGTTTCGCTCAATATCTTAGAGGATAACGCATGTTATGTCTAGGTTAGGTCTGGGATTTGCTCTCATCAGGCTCATTCTTTCGCATATGTCTCATACTTGATGGCTAAATCCTGGGCTTTTTCTGGATTGCATCACGTAGTAATGTAGTACCACACTGAAACAGTCAATGAATCCTGGTTTCCATCAATATTTTAGAGGACAACGCAAGTTAGGTCTAGGTAAGTCCTGAGATTTTCACTGATCAGACTCATACTTTCGCATCCTTCACATACTTGTTGAACGGATGCTGGGCTTTTTCTGGATTGCATCACGTAGTAATGAAGTACAACACTGAAACAGTCAATTAAACCTGGTTTCCATCAATATTTTAGAGGATAACGCATGTTAGCTCTAGGTTAGCCCTGGGATTTTCACTCATCAGACTCATACTTTCGCATTCTTCACATACTTGTTGAACTGATCCTGGGTTTTTTCTGGTTTGGATCACGTAGTAATGTGGTACCACACAGAAACAGTCAATTAAACCTGGTTTCGATCAATATTTTAGAGAATAATTCATGTTAGGTCTAGGTTAGGTCTGGGATTTGCTCTCATCAGGCTCATACTTTGGCACACTTCACATACTCGTTTGACAGATCCTGGGTTATTTTCTGGTTTGGATCGCATAGTAATATGGTACCACACTGAAACAGTCGATCAAACCAGGTTTCCATCAATATTTTTGAGGATAACGCATGTTAGGTCTAGGTTAGGCCTGGGATTTTCACTCGTCAGACTCATACTTTCGCATTCTTCACATACTTGTTGAACGGATCCTGGGTTTTTTCTGGTTCGGATCACGTAGTAGTGTGGTACCACACTGAAACAGTCCATTAAACCTGGTTTGGATCAATATTTTAGAGGATAACGCATGTTAGGTCTAGGTTAGGTCGGGGATTTTCACTAATCAGACTCATACTTTCTCATTCTTCACATACTTGTTGAACGGATCCTGGGTTTTTTCAGGTTTGGATCACGTAGTAATGTGGTACCACACTGAAACAGTCGATTAAACCAGGTTTCGATCAATATTTTTGAGGATAACGCATGTTAGCTCTAGGTTAGCCCTGGGATTTTCACTAATCAGACTCATACTTTCGCATTCTTCACATACTTGTTGAACGGATCCTGGGTTTTTTCTGGTTCGGATCACGTAGTAGTGTGGTACCACACTGAAACAGTCCATTAAACCTGCTTGCGATCAATATCTTAGAGGATAACGCATGTTAGGACTGGGTTAGGTCTAGGATTTGCCCTCATCAGGCTCATTCTTTCGCATATTTCTCAAACTTGATGGCTAGATCCTGGGCTTTTTCTGGATTGCATCACGTAGTAATGAAGTACAACACTGAAACAGTCAATTAAACCTGGTTTCCATCAATATCTTAGAGGACAACGCAAGTTAGGTCTGGGATAGGTCTTGGACTTGCCCTCATCAGGCTCATACTTTCGCGTTTTTCACATACTTGTTGAAGAGATCCTGGGTTTTTTCAGGTTTGGATCACGTAGTAGTGTGGTACCACACTGAAACAGTCCATTAAACCCGGTTTGGATCAATATTTTAGAGGATAACGCATGTTAGGTCTGGGATAGGTCTGGGATTTGTCCTCATCAGACTCATACTTTTGCACTCTTCACATACTCGTTGAATAGACCCTGGGTTATTTTCTGGTTTGGACCACATAGTAATGTGGTACCACACTGAAACAGTCGATTAAACCAGGTTTCGATCAATATTTTTGAGGATAACGCATGTTAGGTCTAGGTTAGGCCTGGGATTTTCACTCATCAGGCTCATACTTTCGCATTCTTCACATACTTGTTGAACGGATCCTGGGTTTTTTCTGGTTTGGATCACTTAGTAATGTGGGACCACACTGAAACAGTCAATTAAACCTGGTTTCGATCAATATTTTAGAGAATAATTCATGTTAGGTCTAGGTTAGGTCTGGGATTTGCTATCATCAGGCTCATTCTTTCGCATATTTCTCATACTTGATGGCTAGATCCTGTGCTTTTTCTGGATTGCATCACGTAGTAATGAAGTACAACACTGAAACAGTCAATTAAACCTGGTTTCCATCAATATCTTAGAGGACAACGCAAGTTAGGTCTGGGATAGGTCTGGGATTTGCCCTCATCAGGCTCATACTTTCGCGTTTTTCACATACTTGTTGAACAGATCCTGTGTTTTTTCTGGTTTGTATCACGTAGTAGTGTGGTACCACAATAAAACAGTCAATTAAACCTGGTTTCGATCAATATTTTAGAGGATATCGCAAGTTAGGTCTGGGATAGGTCTGGGATTTTCACTCATCAGACTCATACTTTCGCATTCTTCACATACTTGTTGTAACGGATCCTGGGTTTTTTCTGGTTTGGATCACGTAGTTATGTGGGTCCACACTGAAACAATCAATTAAACCTGGTCTTGATAAATATTTTAGAGGATAACGCGTGTTAGGTCTGGGATAGGTCTGGGATTTGCCCTCCTCAGACTCATACTTTCGCACACTTCACATACTCGTTGAATAGATCCTGGGTTATTTTCTGGTTTGGATCACATAGTAATGTGGTACCACACTGAAACAGTCGATTAAACCAGGTTTCGATCAATATTTTTGAGGATAACGCATGTTAGGTCTAGGTTAGGCCTGGGATTTGCCCTGATCAGGGTCATACTTTCGCAGTTTTAACATACATGTTGACCTGATCGAGGGTTTTTTCTGCTTTGGATCACGTAGTAAAGTGGTACCACACTGAAACAGTCCATTAAACCTGGTTTGGATCAATTGTTTAGAGGATAACGCATGTTAGGTCTAGGTTAGGTCTGGGATTTGCCCTCATCAGACTCATACTTTCGCACACTTCACATACTCGTTGAACAGATCCTGGGTTATTTTCTGGTGTGGATCACATAGTAATGTGGTACCACACTGAAACAGTCGATTAAACCTGGTTTCGATCAATATCTTAGAGGATAACGCAAGTTAAGTCTGGGATTGGTCTGGGATTTGACCTCATCAGACTCATACTTTCGCACACTTCACATACTCGTTGAACAGATCCTGGGTTATTTTCTGGTTTGGATCACATAGTAATGTGGTACCACACTGAAACAGTCGATTAAACCAGGTTTCGATCAATATTTTTGAGGATAACACATGTTAGGTCTAGGTTAGGCCTGGGATTTGCCCTCATCAGGATCATACTTTTGCAGTTTTAACATACATGTTCTCCTGATCGAGGGTTTTTTCTGCTTTGGATCACGTAGTAAAGTGGTACCACACTGCAACAGTCCATTAAACCTGGTTTGCATCAATATTTTAGAGGATAACGCATGTTAGGTCTAGGTTAGCCCCGTGATTTTCACTCATCAGACTCATACTTTCGCATTCTTCACATACTTGTTGAACGGATCCTGGGTTTTTCTGGTTTGGATCACGTAGTAATGTGGGGCCACACTGAAACAATCAATTAAACCTGGTCTTGATAAATATTTTAGAGGACAACGTATGTTAGGTCTGGGTTATGTCTAGGATTTGCCCTCATCAGGCTCATACTTTCGCATATTTCTCATACTTCATGGCTAGATCCTGGGCTTTTTCTGGATTGCATCACGTAGTAATGAAGTACAACACTGAAACAGTCGATTAAACCAGGTTTCGATCAATATTTTTGAGGATAACGGATGTTAGGTCTAGGTTAGGCCTGGGATTTTCACTCATCAGTCTCATACTTTCGCACACTTCACATACTCGTTGAACAGATCCTGGGTTATTTTCTGGTTTGGATCACATAGTAATGTGGTACCACATCTAAAACAGTCAATTAAACCTGGTTTCGATCAATATTTAAGAGAATAATTCATGTTAGGTCTAAGTTAGGTCTGGGATTAGCCCTCATCAGACTCATACTTTCGCACACTTCACATACTCGTTGACAAGATCCTGGGTTTTTTTCTTGTTTGGATCACGTAGTAATGTGGTACCACACTGAAACAGTCGACTAAACCTGGTTTCGATTAATATTTTAGAGGATAGCGCATGTTAGGTCTGGGATAGGTCTGGGATTCGCCCTCATCAGGCTCATACTTTCGCATATTTCTCATACTTGATGGCTAGATCCTGGGCTTTTTCTGGATTGCATCATGTAGTAATGTGGGACCACACTGAAACAATCAATTAAACCTGGTCATGATCAATATTTTAGAGAATAATTCATGTTATGTCTAGGTTAGGTCTGGGATTTGCTCTCATCAGGCTCATTCTATCGCATATTTCTCATACTTGATGGCTAGATCCTGGGCTTTTTCTGGATTGCATCACGTAGTAATGAAGTACAACACTGAAACAGTCAATTAAACCTGGTTTCCATCAATATTTTAGAGGACAACGCATGTTAGGTCTAGGTTTGCCCTGGGACTTTCACTCATCAGACTCATACTTTCGCATTCTTCACATACTTGTTGACCGGATCCTGGGTTTTTTCTGGTTTGGATCACGTAGCAATGTGGTACCACACTGAAACAGTCGACTAAACCTGGTTTCGATTAATATTTTAGAGGATAGCGCATGTTAGGTCTGGGTTAGGTCTAGCATTTGCCCTGATCAGGCTCATACTTTCGCATATTTCTCATACTTCATGGCTAGATCCTGGGCTGTTTCTGGATTGTATCACGTAGTAATGTGGTACCACGCCGAAACAGTCAATTAAAACTGGTTTCGATCAATATTTTAGAGGATAACGCAAGTTAGGTCTGGGGTAGGTCTGGGATTCGCCCTCATCAGGCTCATACTTTCGCGTTTTTCACATACTTGTTGAACTGATCCTGGGTTTTTTCTGGTTTGGATCACGTAGCAATGTGGTACCACACTGAAACAGTCCATTAAACCTGGTTTGGATCAATATTTTAGAGGATAACGCATGTTAGGTCTGGGATAGGTCTGGGATTTGCCCTCATCAGACTCATACTTTCGCACACTTCACATACTCGTTGAACAGATCCTGGGTTATTTTCTGGTTTGGATCACATAGTAATGTGGTACCACACTGAAACAGTCGATTAAACCAGGTTTCGATCAATATTTTTGAGGATAACGCATGTTAGGTCTAGGTTAGGCCTGGGATTTTCACTCATCAGACTCATACTTTCGTATTCTTCACATACTTGTTGAACGGATCCTGGGTTTTTTCTGGTTTGGATTACGTAGTAATGAGGGACCACACTGAAACAATCAAATAAACCTGGTCTTGATAAATATTTTAGAGGATAAAGCATGTTAGGTCTGCGTTAGGTCTAGGATTTGCCCTCGTCAGGCTCATACTTTCGCATATTTCTCATATTTCATGGCTAGATCCTGGGCTATTTCTGGACTGGATCACGTAGTAATGTGGTACCACACTGAAACAGTCGATTAAACCAGGTTTCGATCAATATTTTTGAGGATAACGCAACTTAGGTCTGGGATAGGTCTGGGATTTGCCCTCGTCAGGCTCATATTTTCGCGTTTTTCACATACTTGTTCAACAGATTCTGGGTTTTTCCGGTTTGGGTCACGTACTTGTGTGGTACCACACTGAAACAGTCGATTAAACCTGGTTTCGATCAATATTTTTGAGGATAACGCATGTTAGGTCTAGGTTAGGCCGGGGATTTTCACTCAGCAGACTCGTACTTTCGCATTCTTCACATACTTGTTGAACGGATCCTGGGTTTTTACTGGATTGGATCACGTAGTAAAGTGGTACCACACTGAAACATTCAATGAAACCTGTTCTGGATAAATATTTTAGAGGATAACGCATCTTAGGTCTGGGTTAGGTCTAAGATTTGCCCTCATCAGGCTCACAGTTTCGCGTTTTTCACATACTTGTTACACAGATGCTGGGTTTTTTCTGGTTTGGAGCACGTAGTAATGTGGTACCACTCTAAAACAGTCAATTAAACCTGGTTTCGATCAATATTTTACAGGATCACGCAAGCTCGGTCTGGGATAGGTCTGGGAATAGCCCTCATCAGACTCATACTTTCGCACACTTCACATACTCGTTGACAAGATCCTGGGTTTTTTTCTGGCTTGGATCACGTAGTAATGTGGTTCCACACTGAAACAGTCGATTAAACTTGGCTTCGATCAATATTTTAGAGGATAACGCATGTTAGGTCTAGGTTAGGCCTGGGATTTTCACTCATCAGACTCATACTTTCGCATTCTTCACATACTTGTTGAACGGATCCTGGGTTTTTTCTGGTTTGGATCACGTAGTAATGTGGGTCCACACTGAAACAATCAATTAAACCTGGTCTTGATAAATATTTTAGAGGATAACGCATGTTAGGTCTGGGATAGGTCTGGGATTTGCCCTCATCAGACTCATACCTACGCACACTTCACATACTCGTTGAACAGATCCTGGGTTTTTTCTGGAGTGGATCACGTAGTAATGAAGTACAACACTGAAACAGTTAATTAAACCTGGTTTCCATCAATATTTTAGAGGACAGCGCATGTTAGGTCTACGTTAGGCCTGGGATTTGCCCTGATCAGGGTCATACTTTCGCAGTTTTAGCATACATGTTGACCTAATCGAGGGTTTTTTCTGCTTTGGATCACGTAGTAAAGTGGTACCACACTGAAACAGTCCATTAAACCTGGTTTGGATCAATTGTTTAGAGGATAACGCATGTTAGGTCTAGGTTAGCCCTGGGATTTTCACTCATCAGACTCATACTTTCGCATTCTTCTCATACTTGTTGAACTGATCCTGGGGTTTTTCTGGTTTGGATCACGTAGTAATGTGGTACCACACTGAAACAGTCGATTAAACCTGGTTTCGATCAATATCTTAGAGGATAACGCAAGTTAAGTCTGGGATTGGTCTGGGATTTGACCTCATCGGACTCATACTTTCGCATATTTCTCATACTTGATGGCTAGATCCTGTGCTTTTTCTGGATTGCATCACGTAGTAATGTAGCACCACACTGAAACAGTGAATGAAACCTGGTTTCCATCAATATTTTAGAGGACAACGCAAGTTAGGTCTAGGTAAGGCCTGAGATTTTCACTGATCAGACTCATACATTCGCATTCTTCACATACTTGTTGAACGGATCCTGGGTTTTTTCTGGTTTGGATCACGCAGTTATGTGGGTCCACACTGAAACAATCAATTAAACCTGGTCTTGATAAATATTTTAGAGGATAACGCGTGTTAGGTCTGGGATAGGTCTGGGATTTGCCCTCATCAGACTCATACTTTCGCACACTTCACATACTCGTTGAACAGATCCTGGGTTATTTTCTGGTTTGGATCACATTGTAATGTGGTACCACACTGAAACAGTCGATTAAACCAGGTTTCGATCAATATTTTTGAGGATAACGCATGTTAGGTCTAGGTTAGGCCTGGGATTTTCACTCATCAGACTCATACTTTCGCATTCTTCACATACTTGTTGAACGGATCCTGGGTTTTTTCTGGTTTGGATCACGTAGTTATGTGGGTCCACACTGAAACAATCAATTAAACCAGGTCTTGATAAATATTTTAGAGGATAACGCAAGTTAGGTCTGGGGTAGGACCGGGATTAGCCCTCATCAGACTCATACTTTCGCACACTTCGCATACTCGTTGAACAGATCCTGGGTTATTTTCTGGTTTGGATCACATAGTAATGTGGTACCACACTGAAACAGTCGATTAAACCAGGTTTCGATCAATACTTTTGAGGATAACGCATGTTAGGTCTAGGTTAGGCCTGGGATTTTCACTCATCAGACTCATACTTTCGCATTCTTCACATACTTGTTGAACGGATCCTGGGTTTTTTCTGGTTTGGATCACGTAGTATTGTGGTTCCACACTGAAACAGTCGGTTAAACCTGGTTTCGATCAATATTTTAGTGGATAACGCAAGTTAGGTCTGGGATAGGTCTGGGATTTGCCCTCATCAGACTCATACTTTCGCACACTTCACATACTCGTTGAACAGATCCTGGGTTATTTTCTGGATTGGATCACATAGTAATGTGGTACCACATCTAAAACAGTCAATTAAACCTGGTTTCGATCAATATTTAAGAGAATAATTCATGTTAGGTCTAGGTTAGGTCTGGGATTAGCCCTCATCAGACTCATACTTTCGCACACTTCACATACTCGTTGACAAGATCCTGGGTTTTTTTCTTGTTTGGATCACGTAGTAATGTGGTACCACACTGAAACAGTCGATTATACCTGGTTTCGATTAATATTTTAGAGGATAGCGTATGTTAGGTCTGGGATAGGTCTGGGATTCGCCCTCATCAGGCTCATACTTTCGCATATTTCTCATACTTGATGGCTAGATCCTGGGCTTTTTCTGGATTGCATCATGTAGTAATGTGGGACCACACTGAAACAATCAATTAAACCTGGTCATGATCAATATTTTAGAGAATAATTCATGTTATGTCTAGGTTAGGTCTGGGATTTGCTCTCATCAGGCTCATTCTATCGCATATTTCTCATACTTGATGGCTAGATCCTGGGCTTTTTCTGGATTGCATCACGTAGTAATGAAGTACAACACTGAAACAGTGAATGAAACCTGGTTTCCATCAATATTTTAGAGGACAACGCAAGTTAGGTCTAGGTAAGGCCTGAGATTTTCACTGATCAGACTCATACATTCGCATTCTTCACATACTTGTTGAACGGATCCTGGGTTTTTTCTGGTTTGGATCACGCAGTTATGTAGGTCCACACTGAAACAATCAATTAAACCTGGTCTTGATAAATATTTTAGAGGATAACGCGTGTTAGGTCTGGGATAGGTCTGGGATTTGCCCTCATCAGACTCATACTTTCGCACACTTCACATACTCGTTGAACAGATCCTGGGTTATTTTCTGGTTTGGATCACATTGTAATGTGGTACCACACTGAAACAGTCGATTAAACCAGGTTTCGATCAATATTTTTGAGGATAACGCATGTTAGGTCTAGGTTTGGCCTGGGATTTTCACTCATCAGACTCATACTTTCGCATTCTTCACATACTTGTTGAACGGATCCTGGGTTTTTTCTGGTTTGGATCACGTAGTTGTGTGGGTCCACACTGAAACAATCAATTAAACCAGGTCTTGATAAATATTTTAGAGGATAACGCAAGTTAGGTCTGGGGTAGGTCTGGGATTAGCCCTCATCAGACACATACTTTCGCACACTTCACATACTCGTTGAACAGATCCTGGGTTATTTTCTGGTTTGGATCACATAGTAATGTGGTACCACACTGAAACAGTCGATTAAACCAGGTTTCGATCAATACTTTTGAGGATAACGCATGTTAGGTCTAGGTTAGGCCTGGGATTTTCACTCATCAGACTCATACTTTCGCATTCTTCACATACTTGTTGAACGGATCCTGGGTTTTTTCTGGTTTGGATCACGTAGTAATGTGGGTCCACACTGAAACAATCAATTAAACCTGGTCTTGATAAATATTTTAGAGGATAACGCATGTTAGGTCTGGGATAGGTCTGGGATTTGCCCTCATCAGACTCTTACCTACGCACACTTCACATACTCGTTGAACAGATCCTGGGTTTTTTCTGGAGTGGATCACGTAGTAATGAAGTACAACACTGAAACAGTTAATTAAACCTGGTTTCCATCAATATTTTAGAGGACAGCGCATGTTAGGTCTAGGTTAGGCCTGGGATTTGCCCTGATCAGGGTCATACTTTCGCAGTTTTAGCATACATGTTGACCTAATCGAGGGTTTTTTCTGCTTTGGATCACGTAGTAAAGTGGTACCACACTGAAACAGTCCATTAAACCTGGTTTGGATCAATTGTTTAGAGGATAACGCATGTTAGGTCTAGGTTTGCCCTGGGATTTTCACTCATCAGACTCATACTTTCGCATTCTTCTCATACTTGTTGAACTGATCCTGGGGTTTTTCTGGTTTGGATCACGTAGTAATGTGGTACCACACTGAAACAGGCGATTAAACCTGGTTTCGATCAATATCTTAGAGGATAACGCAAGTTAAGTCTGGGATTGGTCTGGGATTCGCCCTCATCAGGCTCATACTTTCGCATATTTCTCATACTTGATGGCTAGATCCTGGGCTTTTTCTGGATTGCATCATGTAGTAATGTGGGACCACACTGAAACAATCAATTAAACCTGGTCATGATCAATATTTTAGAGAATAATTCATGTTGTGTCTAGGTTAGGTCTGGGATTTGCTCTCATCAGGCTCATTCTATCGCATATTTCTCATACTTGATGGCTAGATCCTGGGCTTTTTCTGGATTGCATCACGTAGTAATGAAGTACAACACTGAAACAGTCAATTAAACCTGGTTTCCATCAATATTTTAGAGGACAACGCATGTTAGGTCTAGGTTTGCCCTGGGACTTTCACTCATCAGACTCATACTTTCGCATTCTTCACATACTTGTTGACCGGATCCTGGGTTTTTTCTGGTTTGGATCACGTAGCAATGTGGTACCACACTGAAACAGTCGACTAAACCTGGTTTCGATTAATATTTTAGAGGATAGCGCATGTTAGGTCTGGGTTAGGTCTAGCATTTGCCCTGATCAGGCTCATACTTTCGCATATTTCTCATACTTCATGGCTAGATCCTGGGCTGTTTCTGGATTGTATCACGTAGTAATGTGGTACCACGCCGAAACAGTCAATTAAAACTGGTTTCGATCAATATTTTAGAGGATAACGCAAGTTAGGTCTGGGATAGGTCTGGGATTCGCCCTCATCAGGCTCATACTTTCGCGTTTTTCACATACTTGTTGAACTGATCCTGGGTTTTTTCTGGTTTGGATCACGTAGCAATGTGGTACCACACTGAAACAGTCCATTAAACCTGGTTTGGATCAATATTTTAGAGGATAACGCATGTTAGGTCTGGGATAGGTCTGGGATTTGCCCTCATCAGACTCATACTTTCGCACACTTCACATACTCGTTGAACAGATCCTGGGTTATTTTCTGGTTTGGATCACATAGTAATGTGGTACCACACTGAAACAGTCGATTAAACCAGGTTTCGATCAATATTTTTGAGGATAACGCATGTTAGGTCTAGGTTAGGCCTGGGATTTTCACTCATCAGACTCATACTTTCGTATTCTTCACATACTTGTTGAACGGATCCTGGGTTTTTTCTGGTTTGGATTACGTAGTAATGAGGGACCACACTGAAACAATCAAATAAACCTGGTCTTGATAAATATTTTAGAGGATAAAGCATGTTAGGTCTGCGTTAGGTCTAGGATTTGCCCTCGTCAGGCTCATACTTTCGCATATTTCTCATATTTCATGGCTAGATCCTGGGCTATTTCTGGACTGGATCACGTAGTAATGTGGTACCACACTGAAACAGTCGATTAAACCAGGTTTCGATCAATATTTTTGAGGATAACGCAACTTAGGTCTGGGATAGGTCTGGGATTTGCCCTCGTCAGGCTCATATTTTCGCGTTTTTCACATACTTGTTCAACAGATTCTGGGTTTTTCCGGTTTGGGTCACGTACTTGTGTGGTACCACACTGAAACAGTCGATTAAACCTGGTTTCGATCAATATTTTTGAGGATAACGCATGTTAGGTCTAGGTTAGGCCGGGGATTTTCACTCAGCAGACTCGTACTTTCGCATTCTTCACATACTTGTTGAACGGATCCTGGGTTTTTACTGGATTGGATCACGTAGTAAAGTGGTACCACACTGAAACATTCAATGAAACCTGTTCTGGATAAATATTTTAGAGGATAACGCATCTTAGGTCTGGGTTAGGTCTAAGATTTGCCCTCATCAGGCTCACAGTTTCGCGTTTTTCACATACTTGTTACACAGATGCTGGGTTTTTTCTGGTTTGGAGCACGTAGTAATGTGGTACCACTCTAAAACAGTCAATTAAACCTGGTTTCGATCAATATTTTACAGGATCACGCAAGCTCGGTCTGGGATAGGTCTGGGAATAGCCCTCATCAGACTCATACTTTCGCACACTTCACATACTCGTTGACAAGATCCTGGGTTTTTTTCTGGCTTGGATCACGTAGTAATGTGGTTCCACACTGAAACAGTCGATTAAACTTGGCTTCGATCAATATTTTAGAGGATAACGCATGTTAGGTCTAGGTTAGGCCTGGGATTTTCACTCATCAGACTCATACTTTCGCATTCTTCACATACTTGTTGAACGGATCCTGGGTTTTTTCTGGTTTGGATCACGTAGTAATGTGGGTCCACACTGAAACAATCAATTAAACCTGGTCTTGATAAATATTTTAGAGGATAACGCATGTTAGGTCTGGGATAGGTCTGGGATTTGCCCTCATCAGACTCATACCTACGCACACTTCACATACTCGTTGAACAGATCCTGGGTTTTTTCTGGAGTGGATCACGTAGTAATGAAGTACAACACTGAAACAGTTAATTAAACCTGGTTTCCATCAATATTTTAGAGGACAGCGCATGTTAGGTCTAGGTTAGGCCTGGGATTTGCCCTGATCAGGGTCATACTTTCGCAGTTTTAGCATACATGTTGACCTAATCGAGGGTTTTTTCTGCTTTGGATCACGTAGTAAAGTGGTACCACACTGAAACAGTCCATTAAACCTGGTTTGGATCAATTGTTTAGAGGATAACGCATGTTAGGTCTAGGTTAGCCCTGGGATTTTCACTCATCAGACTCATACTTTCGCATTCTTCTCATACTTGTTGTACTGATCCTGGGGTTTTTCTGGTTTGGATCACGTAGTAATGTGGTACCACACTGAAACAGTCGATTAAACCTGGTTTCGATCAATATCTTAGAGGATAACGCAAGTTAAGTCTGGGATTGGTCTGGGATTTGACCTCATCGGACTCATACTTTCGCATATTTCTCATACTTGATGGCTAGATCCTGTGCTTTTTCTGGATTGCATCACGTAGTAATGTAGCACCACACTGAAACAGTGAATGAAACCTGGTTTCCATCAATATTTTAGAGGACAACGCAAGTTAGGTCTAGGTAAGGCCTGAGATTTTCACTGATCAGACTCATACATTCGCATTCTTCACATACTTGTTGAACGGATCCTGGGTTTTTTCTGGTTTGGATCACGCAGTTATGTGGGTCCACACTGAAACAATCAATTAAACCTGGTCTTGATAAATATTTTAGAGGATAACGCGTGTTAGGTCTGGGATAGGTCTGGGATTTGCCCTCATCAGACTCATACTTTCGCACACTTCACATACTCGTTGAACAGATCCTGGGTTATTTTCTGGTTTGGATCACATTGTAATGTGGTACCACACTGAAACAGTCGATTAAACCAGGTTTCGATCAATATTTTTGAGGATAACGCATGTTAGGTCTAGGTTAGGCCTGGGATTTTCACTCATCAGACTCATACTTTCGCATTCTTCACATACTTGTTGAACGGATCCTGGGTTTTTTCTGGTTTGGATCACGTAGTTATGTGGGTCCACACTGAAACAATCAATTAAACCAGGTCTTGATAAATATTTTAGAGGATAACGCAAGTTAGGTCTGGGGTAGGTCCGGGATTAGCCCTCATCAGACTCATACTTTCGCACACTTCGCATACTCGTTGAACAGATCCTGGGTTATTTTCTGGTTTGGATCACATAGTAATGTGGTACCACACTGAAACAGTCGATTAAACCAGGTTTCGATCAATACTTTTGAGGATAACGCATGTTAGGTCTAGGTTAGGCCTGGGATTTTCACTCATCAGACTCATACTTTCGCATTCTTCACATACTTGTTGAACGGATCCTGGGTTTTTTCTGGTTTGGATCACGTAGTATTGTGGTTCCACACTGAAACAGTCGGTTAAACCTGGTTTCGATCAATATTTTAGTGGATAACGCAAGTTAGGTCTGGGATAGGTCTGGGATTTGCCCTCATCAGACTCATACTTTCGCACACTTCACATACTCGTTGAACAGATCCTGGGTTTTTCTGGTTTGGATCACGTAGTAATGTGGGGCCACACTGAAACAATCAATTAAACCTGGTCTTGATAAATATTTTAGAGGACAACGTATGTTAGGTCTGGGTTATGTCTAGGATTTGCCCTCATCAGGCTCATACTTTCGCATATTTCTCATACTTCATGGCTAGATCCTGGGCTTTTTCTGGATTGCATCACGCAGTAATGAAGTACAACACTGAAACAGTCGATTAAACCAGGTTTCGATCAATATTTTTGAGGATAACGCATGTTAGGTCTAGGTTAGGCCTGGGATTTTCACTCATCAGTCTCATACTTTCGCACACTTCACATACTCGTTGAACAGATCCTGGGTTATTTTCTGGATTGGATCACATAGTAATGTGGTACCACATCTAAAACAGTCAATTAAACCTGGTTTCGATCAATATTTAAGAGAATAATTCATGTTAGGTCTAGGTTAGGTCTGGGATTAGCCCTCATCAGACTCATACTTTCGCACACTTCACATACTCGTTGACAAGATCCTGGGTTTTTTTCTTGTTTGGATCACGTAGTAATGTGGTACCACACTGAAACAGTCGATTATACCTGGTTTCGATTAATATTTTAGAGGATAGCGTATGTTAGGTCTGGGATAGGTCTGGGATTCGCCCTCATCAGGCTCATACTTTCGCATATTTCTCATACTTGATGGCTAGATCCTGGGCTTTTTCTGGATTGCATCATGTAGTAATGTGGGACCACACTGAAACAATCAATTAAACCTGGTCATGATCAATATTTTAGAGAATAATTCATGTTATGTCTAGGTTAGGTCTGGGATTTGCTCTCATCAGGCTCATTCTATCGCATATTTCTCATACTTGATGGCTAGATCCTGGGCTTTTTCTGGATAGCATCACGTAGTAATGAAGTACAACACTGAAACAGTGAATGAAACCTGGTTTCCATCAATATTTTAGAGGACAACGCAAGTTAGGTCTAGGTAAGGCCTGAGATTTTCACTGATCAGACTCATACATTCGCATTCTTCACATACTTGTTGAACGGATCCTGGGTTTTTTCTGGTTTGGATCACGCAGTTATGTAGGTCCACACTGAAACAATCAATTAAACCTGGTCTTGATAAATATTTTAGAGGATAACGCGTGTTAGGTCTGGGATAGGTCTGGGATTTGCCCTCATCAGACTCATACTTTCGCACACTTCACATACTCGTTGAACAGATCCTGGGTTATTTTCTGGTTTGGATCACATTGTAATGTGGTACCACACTGAAACAGTCGATTAAACCAGGTTTCGATCAATATTTTTGAGGATAACGCATGTTAGGTCTAGGTTTGGCCTGGGATTTTCACTCATCAGACTCATACTTTCGCATTCTTCACATACTTGTTGAACGGATCCTGGGTTTTTTCTGGTTTGGATCACGTAGTTGTGTGGGTCCACACTGAAACAATCAATTAAACCAGGTCTTGATAAATATTTTAGAGGATAACGCAAGTTAGGTCTGGGGTAGGTCTGGGATTAGCCCTCATCAGACACATACTTTCGCACACTTCACATACTCGTTGAACAGATCCTGGGTTATTTTCTGGTTTGGATCACATAGTAATGTGGTACCACACTGAAACAGTCGATTAAACCAGGTTTCGATCAATACTTTTGAGGATAACGCATGTTAGGTCTAGGTTAGGCCTGGGATTTTCACTCATCAGACTCATACTTTCGCATTCTTCACATACTTGTTGAACGGATCCTGGGTTTTTTCTGGTTTGGATCACGTAGTAATGTGGGTCCACACTGAAACAATCAATTAAACCTGGTCTTGATAAATATTTTAGAGGATAACGCATGTTAGGTCTGGGATAGGTCTGGGATTTGCCCTCATCAGACTCTTACCTACGCACACTTCACATACTCGTTGAACAGATCCTGGGTTTTTTCTGGAGTGGATCACGTAGTAATGAAGTACAACACTGAAACAGTTAATTAAACCTGGTTTCCATCAATATTTTAGAGGACAGCGCATGTTAGGTCTAGGTTAGGCCTGGGATTTGCCCTGATCAGGGTCATACTTTCGCAGTTTTAGCATACATGTTGACCTAATCGAGGGTTTTTTCTGCTTTGGATCACGTAGTAAAGTGGTACCACACTGAAACAGTCCATTAAACCTGGTTTGGATCAATTGTTTAGAGGATAACGCATGTTAGGTCTAGGTTTGCCCTGGGATTTTCACTCATCAGACTCATACTTTCGCATTCTTCTCATACTTGTTGAACTGATCCTGGGGTTTTTCTGGTTTGGATCACGTAGTAATGTGGTACCACACTGAAACAGGCGATTAAACCTGGTTTCGATCAATATCTTAGAGGATAACGCAAGTTAAGTCTGGGATTGGTCTGGGATTTGACCTCATCGGACTCATACTTTCGCACACTTCACATACTCGTTGAACAGATCGTGGGTTATTTTCTGGTTTGGATCACATAGTAATGTGGTACCACACTGAAACATTCAATTAAACCTGGCCTTGATAAATATTTTGGAGGATAACGCAAGTTAGGTCTGGGATAGGTCTGGGATTTGCTCTCATCAGGCTCATTCTTTCGCATATTTCTCATACCTGATGGCTAGATCCTGAGCTTTTTCTGGATTGCATCACGTAGTAATGTAGCACGACACTGAAACAGTGAATGACACCTGGTTTCCATCAATATTTTAGAGGACAACGCAAGTTAGGTCTAGGTAAGGCCTGAGATTTCCACTGATCAGACTCATACATTCGCATTCTTCACATACTTGTTGAACGGATCCTGGGTTTTTTCTGGTTTGGATCACGCAGTTATGTGGGTCCACACTGAAACAATCAATTAAACCTGGTCTTGATAAATATTTTAGAGGATAACACGTGTTAGGTCTGGGATAGGTCTGGGATTTGCCCTCATCAGACTCATACTTTCGCACACTTCACATACTCGTTGAACAGATCCTGGGATATTTTCTGGTTTGGATCACATTGTAATGTGGTACCACACTGGAACAGTCGATTAAACCAGGTTTCGATCAATATTTTTGAGGATAACGCATGTTAGGTCTAGGTTAGGCCTGGGATTTTCACTCGTCAGACTCATACTTTCGCATTCTTCACATACTTGTTGAACGGATCCTGGGTTTTTTCTGGTTTGGATGACGTAGTTATGTGGGTCCACACTGAAACAATCAATTGAACCAGGTCTTGATAAATATTTTAGAGGATAACGCATGTTAGGTCTAGGTTAGGCCTGGGATTTTCACTCATCAGACTCATACTTTCGCATTCTTCACATACTTGTTGAACGGATCCTGGGTTTTTTCTGGTTTGGATCACGTAGTAATGTGGGTCCACACTGAAACAATCAATTAAACCTGGTCTTGATAAATATTTTAGAGGATAACGCTTGTTAGGTCTGGGATAGGTCTGGGATTTGCCCTCATCAGACTCATACCTACGCACACTTCACATACTCGTTGAACAGATCCTGGGTTTTTTCTGGAGTGGATCACATAGTAATGTGGTACCACACTGAAACAGTCGATTAAACCAGGTTTCGATCACTATTTTTGAGGACAACGCATGTTAGGTCTAGGTTAGGCCTGGGATTTTCACTCATCAGACTCATACTTTCGCATTCTTCACATACTTGTTGAACGGATCCTGGGTTTTTTCTGGTTTGGATCACGTAGTAATGTGGTTCCACACTGAAACAGTCGGTTAAACCTGGTTTCGATCAATATTTTAGTGGATAACGCAAGTTAGGTCTGGGATAGGTCTGGGATTTGCCCTCATCAGACTCATACCTACGCACACTTCACATACTCGTTGAACAGATCCTGGGTTTTTTCTGGAGTGGATCACGTAGTAATGAAGTACAACACTGAAACAGTTAATTAAACCTGGTTTCCATCAATATTTTAGAGGACAGCGCATGTTAGGTCTAGGTTAGGCCTGGGATTTGCCCTGATCAGACTCATACTTTCGCATTCTTCTCATACTTGTTGAACTGATCCTGGGGTTTTTCTGGTTTGGATCACGTAGTAATGTGGTACCACACTGAAACAGTCGATTAAACCTGGTTTCGATCAATATCTTAGAGGATAACGCAAGTTAAGTCTGGGATTGGTCTGGGATTTGACCTCATCGGACTCATACTTTCGCACACTTCACATTCTCGTTGAACAGATCGTGGGTTATTTTCTGGTTTGGATCACATAGTAATGTGGTACCACACTGAAACAGTCGATTAAACCAGGTTTCGATCAATATTTTTGAGGATAACGCATGTTAGGTCTAGGTTAGGCCTGGGATTTTCACTCATCAGACTCATGCTTTCGCATTCTTCACATACTTGTTGAACGGATCCTGGGTTTTTTCTGGTTTGGATCACGTAGTAATGTGGTACCACACTGAAACAGTCGATTAAACCTAGTTATGATCAATATTTTAGAGGATAACGCATAGTTAGGTTTGGGATAGGTCTGGGATTTGACCTCATCACACTCATACTTTCGCACACTTCACATACTCGTTGAACAGATCCTGGGTTATTTTCTGGTTTGGATCACATAGTAATGTGGTACCACACTGAAACAGTCGATTAAACCTGGTTTCGATCAATATTTTAGAGAATAATTCATGTTAGGTCTAGGTTAGGTCTGGGATTTGCTCTCATCAGGCTCGTTCTTTCGCATATTTCTCATACTTGATGGCTAGATCCTGGGCTTTTTCTGGATTGCATCACGTAGTGATGAAGTACAACACTGAAACAGTCAATTAAACCTGGTTTCCATCAATATCTTAAAGGACAACGCAAGTTAGGTCTGGGATAGGTCTGGGATTAGCCCTCATCAGACTCATACTTTCGCTTTCTTCACATACTCGTTGAACAGATCCTGTGTTATTTTCTGGTTTGGATCACATAGTAATGTGGTACCACACTGAAACAGTCGATTAAACCAGGTTTCGATCAATATTTTTGAGGATAACGCATGTTAGGTCTAGGTTTGGTCTGGGATTTTCACTCATCAGACTCATACTTTCGCATTCTTCACATACTTGTTGAACGGATCCTGGGTTTTTTCTGGATTGGATCACGTAGTAATGTGGTACCACACTGAAACATTCAATGAAACCTGGTCTGGATAAATATTTTAGAGGATAACGCAAGTTAGGTCTGGGGGAGGTCTGGGATTAGCCCTCATCAGACTCATACTTTCGCACACTTCACATACTCCTTGAACAGATCCTGGGTTTTTTTCTGGTTTGGATCACGTAGTAATGTGGTAACACACTGAAACTGTCGATTAAACCTGGTTTCCATCAATATCTTAGAGGACAACGCAAGTTAGGTCTGGGATAGGTCTGGGATTAGCCCTCATCAGACTCATACTTTCGCTTTCTTCACATACTCGTTGAACAGATCCTGTGTTATTTTCTGGTTTGGATCACATAGTAATGTGGTACCACACTGAAACAGTCGATTAAACCAGGTTTCGATCAATATTTTTGAGGATAACGCATGTTAGGTCTAGGTTTGGTCTGGGATTTTCACTCATCAGACTCATACTTTCGCATTCTTCACATACTTGTTGAACGGATCCTGGGTTTTTTCTGGATTGGATCACGTAGTAATGTGGTACCACACTGAAACATTCAATGAAACCTGGTCTGGATAAATATTTTAGAGGATAACGCAAGTTAGGTCTGGGGGAGGTCTGGGATTAGCCCTCATCAGACTCATACTTTCGCACACTTCACATACTCCTTGAACAGATCCTGGGTTTTTTTCTGGTTTGGATCACGTAGTAATGTGGTAACACACTGAAACTGTCGATTAAACCTGGTTTCGATCAATATTATTGAGGATAACGCATGTTAGGTCTAGGTCAGGTCTAGGATTTGCCCTCATCAGGCTCATACTTTCTCGTATTTCTCATACTTCATGGCTGGATCCTGGGCTATTTCTGGATTGGATCACGTAGTAATGTGGTACCACACTGAAACAGTCAATTAAACCTGGTTTCGATTAATATTTTAGAGAATAATTCATGTTAGGTCTGGGTAAGGTCTGGGATTTGCTCTCATCAGGTTCATTCTTTCGCATATTTCTCATACTTGATGGCTAGATCCCGGGCTTTTTCTGGATTGCATCACGTAGTAATGAGGTACAACACTGAAACAGTCAATTAAACCTGGTTTCCATCAATATTTTAGAGGACAACGCAAGTTAGGTCTAGGTTAGACCTGGGATTTGCCCTCATCAGGATCATACCTTTGCAGTTTTAACATACATGTTCTCCTGATCGAGGGTTTTTTCTGCTTGGGATCACGTAGTAAAGTGGTACCACACTGCAACAGTCCATTAAACCTGGTTTGCATCAATATTTTAGAGGATAACGCATGTTAGGTCTAGGTTAGCCCCGAGATTTTCACTCATCAGACTCATACTTTCGTATTCTTCACATACTTGTTGGACGGATCCTGGGTTTTTTCTGGTTTGGATCACGTAGTAATGTGGGACCACACTGAAACAATCAATTAAACCTGGTCTTGATAAATATTTTAGAGGACAACGTATGTTAGGTCTGGGATAGGTCTGGGATTAGCCCTCATCAGACTCATACTTTCGCTTTCTTCACATACTCGTTGAACAGATCCTGTGTTATTTTCTGGTTTGGATCACATAGTAATGTGGTACCACACTGAAACAGTCGATTAAACCAGGTTTCGATCAATATTTTTGAGGATAACGCATGTTAGGTCTAGGTTTGGTCTGGGATTTTCACTCATCAGACTCATACTTTCGCATTCTTCACATACTTGTTGAACGGATCCTGGGTTTTTTCTGGATTGGATCACGTAGTAATGTGGTACCACACTGAAACATTCAATGAAACCTGGTCTGGATAAATATTTTAGAGGATAACGCAAGTTAGGTCTGGGGGAGGTCTGGGATTAGCCCTCATCAGACTCATACTTTCGCACACTTCACATACTCCTTGAACAGATCCTGGGTTTTTTTCTGGTTTGGATCACGTAGTAATGTGGTAACACACTGAAACTGTCGATTAAACCTGGTTTCGATCAATATTATTGAGGATAACGCATGTTAGGTCTAGGTCATGTCTAGGATTTGCCCTCATCAGGCTCATACTTTCTCGTATTTCTCATACTTCATGGCTGGATCCTGGGCTATTTCTGGATTGGATCACGTAGTAATGTGGTACCACACTGAAACAGTCAATTAAACCTGGTTTCGATTAATATTTTAGAGAATAATTCATGTTAGGTCTGGGTAAGGTCTGGGATTTGCTCTCATCAGGCTCATTCTTTCGCATATTTCTCATACTTGATGGCTAGATCCTGGGCTTTTTCTGGATTGCATCACGTAGTAATGAGGTACAACACTGAAACAGTCAATTAAACCTGGTTTCCATCAATATTTTAGAGGACAACGCAAGTTAGGTCTAGGTTAGGCCTGGGATTTGCCCTCATCAGGATCATACCTTTGCAGTTTTAACATACATGTTCTCCTGATCGAGGGTTTTTTCTGCTTGGGATCACGTAGTAAAGTGGTACCACACTGCAACAGTCCATTAAACCTGGTTTGCATCAATATTTTAGAGGATAACGCATGTTAGGTCTAGGTTAGCCCCGAGATTTTCACTCATCAGACTCATACTTTCGTATTCTTCACATACTTGTTGAACGGATCCTGGGTTTTTTCTGGTTTGGATCACGTAGTAATGTGGGACCACACTGAAACAATCAATTGAACCTGGTCTTGATAAATATTTTAGAGGACAACGTATGTTAGGTCTGGGTTAGGTCTAGGATTTGCCCTCATCAGGCTCATACTTTCGCATATTTCTCATACTTGATGGCTAGATCCTGGGCTATTTCTGGATTGGATCACGTGGTAATGTGGTACCACACTGAAACAGTCAATTAAACCTGGTTTCCATCAATATCTTAGAGGACAACGCAAGTTAGGTCTGGGATAGGTCTGGGATTTGCCCTCATCAGGGTCATACTTTCGCAGTTTTAACATGCATGTTGACCTCATCGAGGGTTTTTTCTCCTTTGGATCACGTAGTAAAGTGGTACCACAACTAAAACAGTCAATTAAACCTGGTTTCGATCATTATTTTAGAGGATAACGCAAGTTAGGTCTGGGATAGGTCTGGGATTAGCCCTCATTAGACTCGTACTTTCGCATTCTTCACATACTTGTTGAACGGATCCTGGGCTTTTTCCGGTTTGGGTCAAGTAGTAGTGTGGTACCACACTGAAACAGTCGATTAAACCTGGTTTCGATCAATATTTTTGAGGATAACACATGTTAGGTCTAGGTTAGGCCGGGGATTTTCACTCAGCAGACTCATACTTTCGCATTCTTCACATACTTGTTGAACGGATCCTGGGCTTTTTCTGGTTTGGATCACGTAGTAATGTGGGACCACACTGAAACAGTCGATTAAACCTGGTTTCGATCAATATTTTAGAGGATAACGCAAGTTTGGTCTGGGATAGGTCTGGGATTTGCCCTCATCAGGCTCATACTTTCGCGTTTTTCACATACTTGTTGAACAGATCCTGGGTTTTTTCTGGTTTGGATCACGTAGTAATGTGGTACCACACTGAAACAGTAGATTAAACCTCGTTTCGATCAATATTTTAGAGGATAACGCAAGTTTGGTCTGGGATAGGTCTGGGATTTGCCCTCATCAGGCTCATACTTTCGCGTTTTTCACGTACTCGTTGACAAGATCCTGGCTTTTTTCTGGTTTGGATCACGTAGTAATGTGGTACCACACTGAAACAGTCGATTAAACCTGGTTTCGATTAATATTTTTGAGGATAACGCATGTTAGGTCTGGGATAGGTCTGGGATTTGCCCTCATCAGGCTCATACTTTCGCAGTTTTAACATGCATGTTGACCTGATCGAGGGTTTTTTCTGCTTTGAATCACGTAGTAAAGTGGTACCACACTAAAACATTCAATTAAACCTGGTTTCGATCAATATTTTAGAGGATAACGCAAGTTAGGTCTGGGATAGGTCTGGGATTTGCCCTCATCAGACTCATACTTTCGCATACTTCACATACTTGTTGAACAGATCCTGGGTTTTTTTCTGGTTTGGATCACGTAGTAATTTCGTACCACACTAAAACAGTCAATTAAACCTGGTTTCGATCAATATTTTAGAGGATAACGAAAGTTATGTCTAGTTTAGGCCTGGGATTTGCCCTCATCAGACTCATACTTTCGCATACTTCACATACTTGTTGAACAGATCCTGAGTTTTTTTCTGGTTTGGATCACGTAGTAATGTGGTACCACACTGAAACAGTCGATTAAACCTGGTTTCGATCAATATTTTTGAGGATAACGCATGTTAGGTCTAGGTTAGGCCGAAGATTTTCACTCATCAGACTCATACTTTCGTATTCTTCACATACTTGTTGAACGGATCCTGGGTTTTTAGTGGTTTGGATCACGTAGTAATGTGGTACCACACTGAAACAGTCAATTAAACCTGGTTTCGATCAATACTTTAGAGAATAATTCATGTTAGGTCTAGGTTAGGTCTGGGATTTGCTCTCATCAGGCTCATTCTTTCGCATATTTCTCATGCTTGATGTCTAGATCCTGGGCTTTTTCTGGATCGCATCACGTAGTAATGAAGTACAACACTGAAGCAGTCAATTAAACCTGGTTTCTATCAATATTTTACAGGACAACGCATGTTAGGTCTAGGTTAGGCCTGGGATTTGCCCTCATCAGGGTCATACTTTCGCAGTTTTAACATACATGTTGACCTGATCGAGGGTTTTGTCCGCTTTGGATCACGTAGTAAAGTGGTACCACACTGAAGCAGTCCATTAAACCCGGTTTGGATCAATATTTTAGAGGATAACGCATGTTAGGTTTGGGTTAGGTCTAGGATTTGCCTACATCAGGCTCATACTTTCGCATATTTCTCATACTTCATGGATAGATCCTGGGCTATTTTCTGGTTTGGATCACATAGTAATGTGGTACCACACTGAAACAGTCGATTAAACCAGGTTTCGATCAATATTTTTGAGGATAACGCATGTTAGGTCTAGGTTAGGCCTGGGATTTTCACTCATCAGACTCATTCTTTCGCATTCTTCACATACTTGTTGAACGGATCCTGGGTTTTTTCTGGTTTGGATCTCGCAGTAATGTGGGACCACACTGAAACAATCAATTAAACCTGGTCTTGATAAATATTTTAGAGGATAACGCATGTTAGGTCTGGGTTAGGCCAGGGATTTGCCTTCATCGGGGTCATACTTTCGCAGTTCTAACATACATGTTGACCTGATCGAGGGTTTTTCTGCTTTGGATCACGTAGTAAAGTGGTACCACACTGAAACAGTCCACTAAACCTGGTTTGGATCAATATTTTAGAGGATAATGCATGTTAGGTCTAGGTTAGCCCTGAGATTTTCACTCGTCAGACTCATACTTTCGCATTCTTCAGATACCTGTTGAACGGATCCTGGGTTTTTTCTGGTATGGTTCACGTAGTAATGTGGTACCACACTGAAACATTCAATTAAACCTGGTCTTGATAAATATTTTAGAGGATAACGCATGTTAGGTTTGGGTTAGGTCTAGGATTTGCCCTCATCAGGCTCATACTTTCGCATATCTCTCATACTTCATGGCTAGATCCTGGGCTGTTTCTGGATTGTATCACATAGTAATGTGGTACCACGCTGAAACAGTCGATTAAACCTGGCTTCGATCAATATTTTAGAGGATAACGCAAGTTAAGTCTGGGATAGGTCTGGGATTTGACCTCATCAGACTCATACTTTCGCATTTTTCACATACTTGTTGAACAGATCCTGGGTTCTTTCTGGTTTGGATCACGTAGTAGTGTGGTACCACACTGAAACAGTCCATTAAACCTGGTTTTGATCAATATTTTAGAGGATAACGAAAGTTATTTGTTGGTTAGGCCTGGGATTTGCCCTCATCAGACTCATGCTTTCGCATTTTTCACATACTTGTTGAACAGATCCTGGGTTTTTTTCTGGTTTGGATCACGTACTAATGTGGTACCACACTGAAACATTCAATTAAACCTGGTCTTGATAAATATTTTAGAGGATAACGCATGTTAGGTCTGGGTTAGGTCTAGGATTTGCCCTCATTAGGCTCCTCCTTTCGCGTATTTCTCATACTTCATGGCTGGATCCTGGGCTATTTCTGGATTGGATCACATAGTAATGTCGTACCACACTGAAACAGTCAATTAAACCTGGTTTTGATCAATATTTTAGAGAATAATTCATGTTAGGTCTAGGTTCGGTCAGGGATTTGCTCTCATCAGGCTCATTCTTTCGCATATTTCTCATACTTGATGGCTAGATCCTGGGCATTTTCTGGATTGCTTCACGTAGTAATGAAGTACAACACTGAAACAGTCAATTAAACCTGGTTTCCATCAATATTTTAGAGGACAACGCATGTCAGGTCTAGGTTAGGTCTGGGATTTGCTCTCATAAGGGTCATACTGTCGCAGTTTTAACTTACTTGTTGAACGGATCCTGGGTTTTTTCTGGTTTGGTTCACGTAGTAATGTGGTACCACACTGAAACATTCAATTAAACCTGGTCTTGATAAATATTTTAGAGGATAACGCATGTTAGGTTTGGGTTAGGTCTAGGATTTGCCCTCATCAGGCTCATACTTTCGCATATCTCTCATACTTCATGGCTAGATCCTGGGCTGTTTCTGGATTGTATCACATAGTAATGTGGTACCACGCTGAAACAGTCGATTAAACCTGGCTTCGATCAATATCTTAGAGAATAATTCATGTTAGGTCTAGGTTAGGTCTGCGATTTGCTCTCATCAGGCTCATTCTTTCGCATATTTCTCATACTTGATGGCTAGATCCTGGGCTTTTTCTGGATTGCATCACGTAGCAATGAAGTACAACACTGAAACAGTCAATTAAACCAGGTTTCGATGAATATTTTAGAGAATAATTCATGTTAGGTCTAGGTTAGGTCTGGGATTTGCTCCCATCAGGCTCATTCTTTCCATTATTTGTCATACTTGATGGCTAGATCCTGGGCTTTTTCTGGATTGCATCACGTAGTGATGAAGTACAACACTGAAACAGTCAATTAAACCTAGTTTCCATCAACATCTTAGAGGACAACGCAAGTTAGGTCTGGGATAGGCCTGGGATTTGCCCACATCAGGCTCATACTTTCGCGTTTCTCACATACTTGTTGAACAGATCCTGGCTTTTTCCTGGATTGGGTCACGTAGTAGTGTGGTACCACACTGAAACAGTCGATTAAACCTGGTTTCGATCAATATTTTGAGGATAACGCATGTTAGGTCTAGGTTAGGCCGGGGATTTTCACTCATCAGGCTCATACTTTCGCATTCTTCACATACTTGTTGAGCGGATCCTGGGTTTTTACCGGTTTGGATCACGTAGTAATGTGGTACCACACTGAAACATTCAATTAAACCTGGTCTTGATAAATATTTTAGAGGATAACGTATGTTAGGTCTGGGTTAGGTCTAGGATTTGCCCTCATCAGGCTCATACTTTCGCAAATTCCTCATACTTCATGGCTGGATCCTGGGCTATTTCTGGATTGGATCACGTAGTAATGTGGTACCACACTGAAACAGTCAATTAAACCTGGTTTTGACGAATATTTTAGAGAATAATTCATGTTAGGTCTAGGTTAGGCCAGGGATTTGCTCTCATCAGGCTCATTCTTTCGCATATTTCTCATACTAGATGGCTAGATCCTGGGCTTTCTCTGGATTGCATCACGTAGTAATGAAGTACAACACTGAAACAGTCAATTAAACCTGGTTTCCATCAATATTTTAGAGAACAGCGCATGTTAGGTCTAGGTTAGGCCTGGGATTTGCCCTCATCAGGGTCATACTTTCGCAGTTTTAACATACATGTTCACCTGATCGAGGGTTTTTTCTGCTTTGGATCACGTAGTAAAGTGGTACCACACTGAAACAGTCCATTAAACCTGGTTTTGATCAATATTTTTGAGGATAACGCATGTTAGGTCTAGGTTAGGCCGGGGAATTTCACTCATCAGGCTCATACTTTCGCATATTTCTCATACTTCATGGCTAGATCCTGGGCTGTTTCTGGATTGTATCACATAGTAATGTGGTACCACGCTGAAACAGTCGATTAAACCTGGTTTCGATCAATGTTTTAGAGGATAACGCAAGTTAAGTCTGGGATAGGTCTGGGATTTGACTTCATCAGACTCATACTTTCGCGTCTTTCACATACTTGTTGAACAGATCCGGGGTTTTTTCTGGTTTGGATCACGTAGTAGTGTGGTACCACACTGAAACAGTCCATTAAACTTGGTTGCGATCAATATTTTAGAGGATAACGCATGTTAGGTCTGGGTTAGGTCTAGGATTTGCCCTCATCAGGCTCATACTTTCGCATATTTCTCATACTTCATGGCTGGATCCTGGGCTATTTCTGGATTGCATCACGTAGTAATGAAGTACAACACTGAAACAGTCAATTAAACCTGGTTTCCATGAATATCTTAGAGGACAACGCAAGTTAGGTCTGGGATAGGTCTGGGATTTGCCCTCATCAGGCTCATACTTTCCGCGTTTTTCACATACTTGTTGAACAGATCCTGGGTTTTTTCTGGTTTGGATCACGTAGTAATGAAGTACAACACTGAAACAGTCAATTAAACCTGGTTTCCATCAATATCTTAGAGGACAACGCAAGTTAGGTCTGGGATAGGTCGGGGATTTGCCCTCATCAGACTCATACTTTCGCACACTTCACATACTTTTGGAACAGATCCTGGGTTATTTTCTGGTTTGGATCACATAGTAATGTGGTACCACACTGAAACAGTCGATTAAACCAGGTTTCGATCAATATTTTTGAGGACAACGCATGTTAGGTCTTGGTTAGGCCTGGGATTTTCACTCATCAGACTCATACTTTCGCATTCTTCACATACTTGTTGAACGGATCATGGGTTTTTTCTGGTTTGGATCACGTAGTAATGTGGGACCACACTGAAACAATGAATTAAGTCTGGTCTTGATAAATATTTTAGAGGATAACGCATGTTAGGTCTAGGTTAGATCTGGGATTTGACCTCATCAGACTCACACTTTCGCACACTTCACATACTCGTTGAACAGATCCTGGGTTATTTTCTGGTTTGGATCACATAGTAATGTGATACCACACTAAAACGGTAGATTAAACCAGGTTTCGATCAATATTTTTGAGGATAACGCATGTTAGGTCTAGATTAGGCCTGGGATTTTCACTCATCAGACTCATACATTCGCATTCTTCACATACTTGTTGTACGGATCCTGGGTTCTTTCTGGTTTGGATCACGTAGTAATGTGGAACCACACTGAAACAGTCAATTAAACCTGGTTTCGATCAATATTTTTGAGAATAATTCATGTTAGGTCTCGGTTAGGTCTGGCATTTGCTCTTATCAGGCTCATTCTTTCGCATATTTCTCATACTTGATGGCTAGATCCTGGGCTTTTTCTGGATTGCATCACGTAGTAATGAAGTACAACACAGAAACAGTCAATTAAACCTGGTTTCCATCAATATCTTAGAGGACAACGCAAGTTAGGTCTGGGATAGGTCTGGGATTTTCACTCATTAGGCTCATACTTTCGCATTCTTCACATACTTGTTGAACAGATCCTGGGTTATTTTCTGGTTTGGATCACATAGTAATGTGGTACCACACTGAAACAGTCGATTAAACCAGGTATCGATCATTATTTTCGAGGATAACGCATGTTAGGTCTAGGTTAGGCCTGGGATTTTCACTCATCAGACTCATCCTTTCGCATTCTTCACATACTTGTTGAACGGATCCTGGGTTTTTTCTGGTTTGGATCACGTAGTAATGTGGGACCACACTGAACAGTCAATTAAACCTAGTTTCGATCAATATCTTAGAGAATAATTCATGTTAGGTCTAGGTTAGGTCTGGGATTTGCTCTCATCAGGCTCATACTTTCGCACACTTCACATACTCGTTTGACAGATCCTGGGTTATTTTCTGGTTTGGATCACGTAGTAATGTGGGACCACACTGAAACAGTCAATTAAACCTGGTTTCGATCAATATTTTAGAGAATAATTCATGTTATGTCTAGGTTAGATCTGTGATTTGCTCTCATCAGGCTCATTCTTTCGCATATTTCTCATACTTGATGGCTAGATCCTGGGCTTTTTCTGGATTGCATCACGTAGTAATGAAGTACAACACTGAAACAGTCAATTAAACCTGGTTTCCATCAATATCTTAGAGGATAACGCATGTTAGGTCTAGGTTAGCCCTGGGATTTTCACTCATCAGACTCATACTTTCGCATTCTTCACATACTTGTTGAACTGATCCTGGGTTTTTTCTGGTTTGGATCACGTAGTAATGTGGTACCACACTGAAACAGTCGATTAAACCTGGTTTCAATCAATATTTTAGAGGATAACGCAAGTTAGGTCTGGGATAGGTCTGGGATTTGACCCCATCAGACTCATACTTTCGCACACTTCACATACTCGTTGAACAGATCCTGGGTTATTCTCTGGTTTGGATCACATAGTAATGTGGTACCACACTGAAACAGTCGATTAAAACAGGTTTCGATCAATATTTTAGAGAATAATTCATGTGATGTCTAGGTTAGGTCTGGGATTTGCTCTCATCAGGCTCATTCTTTCGCATATTTCTCATACATGTTGAACAGATCCTGGGTTTTTTCTGGTTTGTATCACGTAGTAATGTGGGACCACACTGAAACAGTTCATTAAACCTGGTTTCGCACAATATTTTAGAGGATAACGCATGTTAGGTCTAGGTTAGGTCTGGGATTTGCTCTCATCAGGCTCATTCTTTCGCATATTTCTCATACTTGATGGCTAGATCCTGGGCTTTTTCTGGATTGCATCACGTAGTAATGTGGGACCACACTGAAACAGTTCATTAAACCTGGTTTCGCTCAATATTTTAGAGGATAACGCAAGTTAAGTCTGGGATTGGTCTGGGACTTGACCTCATCAGACTCACACTTTCGCACACTTCACATACTCGTTGAACAGATCCTGGGTATTTTCTGGTTTGGATCACGTAGTGATGTGGTACCACACTGAAACAGTCCATTAAACCTGGTTGCGATCAATATTTTAGAGGATAACGCATGTTAGGTCTGGGTTAGCCCTGGGATTTTCACTCATCAGACTCATACTTTCGCATATTTCTCATACTTCATGACTAGATCCTGGGCTGTTTCTGGATTGTATCACGTAGTAATTTGGTACCACGCTGAAACAGTCAATTAAACCAGGTTTCGATCAATATTTTTGAGGATAACGCATGTTAGGTCTTGGTTAGGTCTGGGATTTTCACTCATCAGACTCATATTTTCGCATTCTTCACATACTTGTTGAACGGATCATGGGTTTTTTCTGGTTTGGATCAGGTAGTAATGTGGGACCACACTGAAACAATTAAGTAAACCTGGTCTTGATAAATATTTTAGAGGATAACGCATGTTAGGTCTGGGATAGGTCTAGGATTTGCCCTCATCAGGCTCATACCTTCGCATATTTCTCATACTTCATGGCTAGATCCTGGGCTATTTCTGGATTGGATCACGTAGTAATGTGGTACCACACTTAAATAGTCAATTAAACCTGGTCTTGATAAATATTTTAGAGGTTAACGCATGTTAGGTCTGGGTAAGGTCTAGGATTTGCCCTCGTCAGGCTCATACTTTCGCATATTTCTCATACTTCATGGCTTGATCCTGGGCTATTTCTGGATTAGATCACGTAGTAATGTGGTACCACACTGAAACAGTCAATTAAACTTGGTTTCCATCAATATTTTAGAGGACAACGCATGTTAGGTCTAGGTTAGGCCTGGGATTTGCCCCCATCAGGGTCATACTTTCGCAGTTTTAACATACATGTTGACCTGATCGAGGGTTTTTTCTGCTTTGGATCATGTAGTAAAGTGGTACCACACTGAAACAGTCCATTAAACCTGGTTTGGATCAATATTTTAGAGGATAACGCATGTTAGGTCTAGGTTAGCCCTGGGATTTTCACTCATCAGACTCATACTTTCGCATTCTTCACATACTTGTTGAACGGATCCTGGGTTTTTTCTGGTTTCGTTCACGTAGTAATGTGGAACCACACTGAAACAGTCAATTAAGCCTGGTTTCGATCAATATTTTTGAGAATAATTCATGTTAGGTCTCGGTTAGGTCTGGGATTTGCTCTCATCAGGCTCATTCTTTCGCATATTTCTCATACTTGATGGCTAGATCCTGGGCTTTTTCTGGATTGCATCACGTAGTAATGAAGTACAACACAGAAACAGTCAATTAAACCTGGTTTCCATCAATATCTTAGAGGACAACGCAAGTTAGGTCTGGGATAGGTCTGGGATTTTCACTCATTAGGCTCATACTTTCGCATTCTTCACATACTTGTTGAACAGATCCTGGGTTTTCTCTGGTTTGGATCACGTAGTAGTGTGGTACCACACTGAAACAGTCCATTAAACCTGGTTTGGATCAATATTTTAGAGGATAACGCATGTTAGGTCTAGGTTAGCCCTGGGATTTTCACTCATCAGACTCATACTTTCGCATTCTTCACATACTTGTTGAACGGATCCTGGGTTTTTTCTGGTTTCGTTCACGTAGTAATGTGGTACCACACTGAAACATTCAATTAATCCTGATCTTGATAAATATTTGGGGGGATAACGCATGTTAGGTTTGGGTTAAGTCCTGGATTTGCCCTCATCAGGCTCATACTTTCGCATATTTCTCATACTTCATGGCTAGATCCTGGGCTGTTTCTGGATTGTATCACGTAGTAATTTGGTACCACGCTGAAACAGTCAATTAAACCTGGTTTCGATCAATATTTTGCAGGATAACGCAAGCTAGGTCTGGCATAGGTCTGGGATTCGCCCTCATCAGACTCATACTTTCGTGTTTTTCACATACTTCTTGAACTGATCCTGGGCTTTTTCTGGTTTGGATCACGTAGTAATGTGGTACCACACTGAAACAGTCAATTAAGCCTGGTTTCCATCAATATCTTAGAGGATAACGCATGTTAGGTCTAGGTTAGCCCTGGGATTTTCACTCATCAGACTCATACTTTCGCATTCTTCACATACTTGTTGAACTGATCCTGGGTTTTTTCTGGTTTGGATCACGTAGTAATGTGGTACCACACTGAAACAGTCGATTAAACCTGGTTTCAATCAATATTTTAGAGGATAACGCATGTTAGGTCTGGGATAGCTCTGGGATTTGACCCCATCAGACTCATACTTTCGCACACTTCACATACTCGTTGAACAGATCCTGGGTTATTCTCTGGTTTGGATCACATAGTAATATGGTACCACACTGAAACAGTCGATTAAACCAGGTTTCGATCAATATTTTAGAGAATAATTCATGTGATGTCTAGGTTAGGTCTGGGATTTGCTTTCATCAGGCTCATTCTTTTGCATATTTCTCATACATGTTGAACAGATCCTGGGTTTTTTCTGGTTTGTATCACGTAGTAATGTGGGACCACACTGAAACAGTTCATTAAACCTGGTTTCGCTCAATATTTTAGAGGATAACGCATGATAGGTCTAGGTTAGGTCTGGGATTTGCTCTCATCAGGCTCATTCTTTCGCATATTTCTCATACTTGATGGCTAGATCCTGGGCTTTTTCTGGATTGCATCACGTAGTAATGTAGTACCACACTGAAACAGTCAATGAAACCTGGTTTTCATCAATATTTTAGAGGACAACGCAAGTTAGGTCTAGGTAAGGCCTGAGATTTTCACTGATCAGGCTCATACTTTCGCATTCTTCACATACTTGTTGAACGGATCCTGGGTTTTTTCTGGTTTGGATCACGTAGTAATATGGTACCACACTGAAACAGTCGATTAAACCTGGTTTCGATCAATATTTTAGAGGATAACGCAAGTTAAGTCTGGGATTGGTCTGGGATTTGACCTCATCAGACTCACACTTTCGCACACTTCACATACTCGTTGAACAGATCCTGGGTATTTTCTGGTTTGGATCACGTAGTGATGTGGTACCACACTGAAACAGTCGATTAAACCTGGTTGCGATCAATATTTTAGAGGATAACGCATGTTAGGTCTAGGTTAGCCCTGGGATTTTCACTCATCAGACTCATACTTTCGCATATTTCTCATACTTCATGACTAGATCCTGGGCTGTTTCTGGATTGTATCACGTAGTAATTTGGTACCACGCTGAAACAGTCAATTAAACCAGGTTTCGATCAATATTTTTGAGGATAACGCATGTTAGGTCTTGGTTAGGTCTGGGATTTTCACTCATCAGACTCATATTTTCGCATTCTTCACATACTTGTTGACCTGATCGAGGGTTTTTTCTGCTTTGGATCATGTAGTAAAGTGGTACCACACTGAAACAGTCCATTAAACCTGGTTTGGATCAATATTTTAGAGGACAACGCAAGTTAGGTCTAGGTAAGGCCTGAGATTTTCACTGATCAGGCTCATACTTTCGCATTCTTCACATACTTGTTGAACGGATCCTGGGTTTTTTCTGGTTTCGATCACGTAGTAATGTGGAACCACACTGAAACAGTCAATTAAGCCTGGTTTCGATCAATATTTTTGAGAATAATTCATGTTAGGTCTCGGTTAGGTCTGGGATTTGCTCTCATCAGGCTCATTCTTTCGCATATTTCTCATACTTGATGGCTAGATCCTGGGCTTTTTCTGGATTGCATCACGTAGTAATGAAGTACAACACAGAAACAGTCAATTAAACCTGGTTTCCATCAATATCTTAGAGGACAACGCAAGTTAGGTCTGGGATAGGTCTGGGATTTTCACTCATTAGGCTCATACTTTCGCATTCTTCACATACTTGTTGAACAGATCCTGGGTTTTCTCTGGTTTGGATCACGTAGTAGTGTGGTACCACACTGAAACAGTCCATTAAACCTGGTTTGGATCAATATTTTAGAGGATAACGCATGTTAGGTCTAGGTTAGCCCTGGGATTTTCACTCATCAGACTCATACTTTCGCATTCTTCACATACTTGTTGAACGGATCCTGGGTTTTTTCTGGTTTCGTTCACGTAGTAATGTGGTACCACACTGAAACATTCAATTAAACCTGATCTTGATAAATATTTGGGGGGATAACGCATGTTAGGTTTGGGTTAAGTCCTGGATTTGCCCTCATCAGGCTCATACTTTCGCATATTTCTCATACTTCATGGCTAGATCCTGGGCTGTTTCTGGATTGTATCACGTAGTAATTTGGTACCACGCTGAAACAGTCAATTAAACCTGGTTTCGATCAATATTTTGCAGGATAACGCAAGCTAGGTCTGGCATAGGTCTGGGATTCGCCCTCATCAGACTCATACTTTCGCGTTTTTCACATACTTCTTGAACTGATCCTGGGCTTTTTCTGGTTTGGATCACGTAGTAATGTGGTACCACACTGAAACAGTCAATTAAGCCTGGTTTCGATCAATATTTTAGAGAATAATTCATGTTAGGTTTAGGTTAGGTCTGGGATTTGCTCTCATCAGGCTCATACTTTCGCATTCTTCACATACTTGTTGAACTGATCCTGGGTTTTTTCTGGTTTGGATCACGTAGTAATGTGGTACCACACTGAAACAGTCGATTAAACCTGGTTTCAATCAATATTTTAGAGGATAACGCAAGTTAGGTCTGGGATAGCTCTGGGATTTGACCCCATCAGACTCATACTTTCGCACACTTCACATACTCGTTGAACAGATCCTGGGTTATTCTCTGGTTTGGATCACATAGTAATATGGTACCACACTGAAACAGTCGATTAAACCAGGTTTCGATCAATATTTTAGAGAATAATTCATGTGATGTCTAGGTTAGGTCTGGGATTTGCTTTCATCAGGCTCATTCTTTTGCATATTTCTCATACATGTTGAACAGATCCTGGGTTTTTTCTGGTTTGTATCACGTAGTAATGTGGGACCACACTGAAACAGTTCATTAAACCTGGTTTCGCTCAATATTTTAGAGGATAACGCATGATAGGTCTAGGTTAGGTCTGGGATTTGCTCTCATCAGGCTCATTCTTTCGCATATTTCTCATACTTCATGACTAGATCCTGGGCTGTTTCTGGATTGTATCACGTAGTAATTTGGTACCACGCTGAAACAGTCAATTAAACCAGGTTTCGATCAATATATTTGAGGATAACGCATGTTAGGTCTTGGTTAGGTCTGGGATTTTCACTCATCAGACTCATATTTTCGCATTCTTCACATACTTGTTGAACGGATCATGGGTTTTTTCTGGTTTGGATCAGGTAGTAATGTGGGACCACACTGAAACAAATAATTAAACCTGGTCTTGATAAATATTTTAGAGGATAACGCATGCTAGGTCTGGGATAGGTCTAGGAGTTGCCCTCGTCAGGCTCATACCTTCGCATATTTCTCATACTTCATGGCTAGATCCTGGGCTATTTCTGGATTGGATCACGTAGTAATGTGGTACCACACTGAAATAGTCAATTAAACCTGGTCTTGATAAATATTTTAGAGGTTAACGCATGTTAGGTCTGGGTAAGGTCTAGGATTTGCCCTCGTCAGGCTCATACTTTCGCATATTTCTCATACTTCATGGCTTGATCCTGGGCTATTTCTGGATTAGATCACGTAGTAATGTGGTACCACACTGAAACAGTCAATTAAACTTGGTTTCCATCAATATCTTAAAGGACAACGCCAGTTAGGTCTGGGATAGGTCTTGGATTTGCCCTCATCAGGCTCATACTTTCGCGTTTTTCACATACTTTTTGAACAGATCCTGGGTTTTTTCTGGTTTGGATCGCGTAGTAGTATGGTACCACACTGAAACAGTCCATTGAACCTGGTTTGGATCAATATTTTAGGGGATAAAGCATGTTAGATCTAGGTTAGGTCTGGGATTTTCATTCATCAGACTCATACTTTCGCATTCTTCACATACTTGTTGAACGGATCCTGGGTTTTTTCTGGTTTGGATCACGTAGTAATGTGGTACCACACTGAAACAGTCGATTAAACCTGGTTTCGATCAATATTTTAGAGGATAACGCAAGTTAAGTCTGGGATTGGTGTGTGATTTGACCTCATCAGACTCACACTTTCGCACACTTCACATACTCGTTGAACAGATCCTGGGTATTTTCTGGTTTGGATCACGTAGTGATGTGGTACCACACTGAAACAGTCGATTAAACCTGGTTGCGATCAATATTTTAGAGGATAATTCATGTTAGGTCTAGGTTAGGTCTGCGATTTGCTCTCATCAGGCTCATTCTTTCGCATATTTCTCATACTTGATGGCTAGATCCTGTGCTTTTTCTGGATTGCATCACGTAGTAATGAAGTGCAACACTGAAACAGTCAATTAAACCTAGTTTCCATCAATATCTTAGAGGACAACGCAAGTTAGGTCTGGGATAGGCCTGGGATTTGCCCACATCAGGCTCATACTTTCGCGTTTTTCACATACTTGTTGAACAGATCCTGGGTTTTTTCTGGTTTGGATCACGTAGTATAGGGTACCACACTGAAACAGTCCATTAAACCTGGTTTGGATCTATATTTTAGAGGATAACGCATGTTAGGTCTATGTTAGCCCTGAGATTTTCACTCATCAGACTCATACTTTCGCATTCTTCAGATACTTGTTGAACGGATCCTGTGTTTTTTCTGGTATGGTTCACGTAGTAATGTGGTACCATACTGAAACATTCAGTTAAACCTGGTCTTGATAAATATTTTTGAGGATAACGCATGTTAGGTCTGGGTTAGGTCTAGGATTTGCCCTCGTCAGGCTCATACCTTCGCATATTTCTTATACTTCATGGATAGATCCTGGGCTATTTTCTGGTTTGGATCACATAGTAATGTGGTACCACACTGAAACAGTCGATTAAACCAGGTTTCGATCAATATTTTTGAGGATAACGCATGTTAGGTCTAGGTTAGGCCTGGGATTTTCACTCATCAGACACATTCTTTCGCATTCTTCACATACTTGTTGAACGGATCCTGGGTTTTTTCTGGTTTGGATCTCGCAGTAATGTGGGACCACACTGAAACAATCAATTAAACCTGGTCTTGATAAATATTTTAGAGGATAACGCATGTTAGGTCTGGGTTAGGCCAGGGATTTGCCCTCATCGGGGTCATACTTTCGCAGTTCTAACATACATGTTGACCTGATCGAGGGTTTTTTCTGCTTTGGATCACGTAGTAAAGTGGTACCACACTGAAACAGTCCACTAAACCTGGTTTGGATCAATATTTTTGAGGATAACGCATGTTAGGTCTAGGTTAGGCCGGGGAATTTCACTCATCAGGCTCATACTTTCGCATATTTCTCATACTTCATGGCTAGATCCTGGGCTGTTTCTGGATTGTATCACATAGTAATGTGGTACCACGCTGAAACAGTCGATTAAACCTGGTTTCGATCAATATTTTAGAGGATAACGCAAGTTAAGTCTGGGATATGTCTGGGATTTGGCCCCATCAGACTCATACTTTCGCGTCTTTCACATACTTGTTGAACAGATCCGGGGTTTTTTCTGGTTTGGATCACGTAGTAGTGTGGTACCACACTGAAACAGTCCATTAAACTTGGTTGCGATCAATATTTTAAAGGATAACGCATGTTAGGTCTGGGTTAGGTCTAGGATTTGCCGTCATCAGGCTCATACTTTCGCATATTTCTCATACTTCATGGCTGGATCCTGGGCTATTTCTGGATTGCATCACGTAGTAAAGAAGTACAACACTGAAACAGTCAATTAAACCTGGTTTCCATCAATATTTTTGAGGATAACGCAAGCTAGGTCTGGCATAGGTCTGGGATTCGCCCTCATCAGACTCATACTTTCGCATTCTTCAGATACTTGTTGAACGGATCCTGTGTTTTTTCTGGTATGGTTCACGTAGTAATGTGGTACCATACTGAAACATTCAGTTAAACCTGGTCTTGATAAATATTTTTGAGGATAACGCATGTTAGGTCTGGGTTAGGTCTAGGATTTGCCCTCGTCAGGCTCATACCTTCGCATATTTCTCATACTTCATGGCTAGATCCTGGGCTGTTTCTGGATTGTATCACATAGTAATGTGGTACCACGCTGAAACAGTCGATTAAACCTGGTTTCGATCAATATTTTAGAGGATAACGCAAGTTAAGTCTGGGATATGTCTGGGATTTGGCCTCATCAGACTCATACTTTTTTCGTCTTTCACATACTTGTTGAACGGATCCTGGGTTTTTTCTGGTTTCGTTCACGTAGTAATGTGGTACCACACTGAAACATTCAATTAAACCTGATCTTGATAAATATTTGAGGGGATAACGCATGTTAGGTTTGGGTTAAGTCCTGGATTTGCCCTCATCAGGCACATACTTTCGCATATTTCTCATACTTCATGGCTAGATCCTGGGCTGTTTCTGGATTGTATCACGTAGTAATTTGGTACCACGTTGAAACAGTCAATTAAACCTGGTTTCGATCAATATTTTGCAGGATAACGCAAGCTAGGTCTGGCATAGGTCTGGGATTCGCCCTCATCAGACTCATACTTTCGCGTTTTTCACATACTTGTTGAACTGATCCTGGGCTTTTTCTGGTTTGGATCACGTAGTAATGTGGTACCACACTGAAACAGTCAATTAAGCCTGGTTTCGATCAATATTTTAGAGAATAATTCATGTTAGGTTTAGGTTAGGTCTGGGATTTGCTCTCATCAGGCTCATACTTTCGCACACTTCACATACTCGTTTGACTGATCCTGGGTTATTTTCTCGTTTGGATCACGTAGTAATGTGGGACCACATTGAAACAGTCAATTAAACCTGGTTTCGATCAATATTTTAGAGAATAATTCATGTTAGGTCTAGGTTAGGTCTGGGATTTGCTCTCATCAGGCTCATACTTTCGCATATTTCTCATACTTGATGGCTAGATGCTGGGCTTTTTCTGGATTGCATCACGTAGTAGTGAAGTACAACACTGAAACAGTCAATTAAACCTGGTTTCCATCAATATCTTAGAGGACAACGCAAGTTAGGTCTGGGATAGGTCTGGGATTTGCACTCATCAGGCTCATACTTTCCGCGTTTTTCACATACTTGTTGAACAGATCCTGGGTTTTTTCTGGTTTGGATCACGTAGTAATGTGGGACCACACTGAAACAGTCAATTGAACCTGGTTTCGATCAATATTTTAGAGAATAATTCATGTTAGGTCTAGGTTAGGTCTGGGATTTGCTCTCATCAGGCTCATTCATTCGCATATTTCTCATACTTGATATCTAGATCCTGGGGTTTTTCTGGATTGCATCACGTAGTAATGAAGTACAACACTGAAACAGTCAATTAAACCTGGTTTCCATCAATATCTTAGAGGACAACGCAAGTTAGGTCTGGGATAGGTCGGGGATTTGCCCTCATCAGACTCATACTTTCGCACACTACACATACTCGTTGAACAGATCCTGGGTTTTTCTGGTTTGGATCACGTAGTAATGTGGTACCACACTGAAACAGTCGATTAAACCAGGTTTCGATCAATATTTTTGAGGATAACGCATGTTAGGTCTAGGTTAGGCCTGGGGTTTTCACTCACCAGGCTCATACTTTCGCATTCTTCACATACTTGTTGAACGGATCCTGGGTTTTTTGTGGTTTGGATCACGTAGTAATGTGGGACCACACTGAAACAGTCAATTGAACCTGGTTTCGATCAATATTTTAGAGAATAATTCATGTTAGGTCTAGGTTAGGTCTGGGATTTGCTCTCATCAGGCTCATTCATTCGCATATTTCTCATACTTGATATCTAGATCCTGGGGTTTTTCTGGATTGCATCACGTAGTAATGAAGTACAACACTGAAACAGTCAATTAAACCTGGTTTCCATCAATATCTTAGAGGACAACGCAAGTTAGGTCTGGGATAGGTCGGGGATTTGCCCTCATCAGACTCATACTTTCGCACACTTCACATACTTTTGGAACAGATCCTGGGTTATTTTCTGGTTTGGATCACATAGTAATGTGGTACCACACTGAAACAGTCGATTAAACCAGGTTTCGATCAATATTTTTGAGGACAACGCATGTTAGGTCTTGGTTAGGCCTGGGATTTTCTCTCATCAGACTCATACTTTCGCATTCTTCACATACTTGTTGAACGGATCATGGGTTTTTTCTGGTTTGGATCACGTAGTAATGTGGGACCACACTGAAACAATGAATTAAACCTGGTCTTGATAAATATTTTAGAGGATAACGCATGTTAGGTCTAGGTTAGGTCTGGGATTTTCACTCATCAGACTCATACTTTCGCATTCTTCACATACTTGTTGAACGGATCCTGGGTTTTTTCTGGTTTGGATCACGTAGTAATGTGGTACCACACTGAAACAGTCGATTAAACCTGGTTTCGATCAATATTTTAGAGGATAACGCAAGTTAAGTCTGGGATTGGTCTGGGATTTGACCTCATCAGACTCACACTTTCGCACACTTCACATACTCGTTGAACAGATCCTGGGTTATTTTCTGGTTTGGATCACATAGTAATGTGATACCACACTGAAACGGTAGATTAAACCAGGTTTCGATCAATATTTTTGAGGATAACGCATGTTAGGTCTAGGTTAGGCCTGGGATTTTCACTCATCAGACTCATACTTTCGCATTCTTCACATACTTGTTGTACGGATCCTGGGTTTTTTCTGGTTTGGATCACGTAGTAATGTGGAACCACACTGAAACAGTCAATTAAACCTGGTTTCGATCAATATTTTTGAGAATAATTCATGTTAGGTCTCGGTTAGGTCTGGGATTTGCTCTCATCAGGCTCATTCTTTCGCATATTTCTCATACTTGATGGCTAGATCCTGGGCTTTTTCTGGATTGCATCACGTAGTAATGAAGTACAACACAGAAACAGTCACTTAAACCTGGTTTCCATCAATATCTTAGAGGACAACGCATGTTAGGTCTGGGATAGGTCTGGGATTTTCACTCATTAGGCTCATACTTTCGCATTCTTCACATACTTGTTGAACAGATCCTGGGTTTTCTCTGGTTTGGATCACATAGTAATGTGGTACCACACTGAAACAGTCGATTAAACCAGGTTTCGATCATTATTTTCGAGGATAACGCATGTTAGGTCTAGGTTAGGCCTGGGATTTTCACTCATCAGACTCATCCTTTCGCATTCTTCACATACTTGTTGAACGGATCCTGGGTTTTTTCTGGTTTGGATCACGTAGTAATGTGGGACCACAATGAACAGTCAATTAAACCTAGTTTCGATCAATGACTTAGTGAATAATTCATGTTAGGTCTAGGTTAGGTCTGGGATTTGCTCTCATCAGGCTCATACTTTCGCACACTTCACATACTCGTTTGACAGATCCTGGGTTATTTTCTGGTTTGGATCACGTAGTAATGTGGGACCACACTGAAACAATCAATTAAACCTGGTCTTGATAAATATTTTAGAGGATAACGCATGTTAGGTCTGGGATAGGTCGGGGATTTGCCCTCATCAGCCTCATACTTTCGCACACTTCACATACTCGTTGAACAGATCCTGGGTTTTTTCTGGTTTGGATCACGTAGTAATGTGGTACCACACTGAAACAGTCGATTAAACCTGGTTTCGATCAATATTTTAGAGGATAACGCAAGTTAAGTCTGGGATTGGTCTGGGATTTGACCTCATCAGACTCACACTTTCGCACACTTCACATACTCGTTGAACAGATCCTGGGTTTTTTCTGGTTTGGATCACGTAGTAGTGTGGGACCACACTGAAACAATCAATTAAACCTGATCTTGATAAATATTTTAGAGGATAACGCATGTTAGGTCTAGGTTAGCCCTGGGATTTTCACTCATCAGACTCATACTTTCGCATATTTCTCATACTTCATGGCTAGATCCTGGGCTGTTTCTGGATTGTATCACGTAGTTATTTGGTACCACGCTGAAACAGTCAATTAAACCAGGTTTCGATCAATATTTTTGAGGATAACACATGTTAGGTCTTGGTTAGGTCTGGGATTTTCACTCATCAGACTCATACTTTCGCATTCTTCACATACTTGTTGAACGGATCATGGGTTTTTTCTGGTTTGGATCACGTAGTAATGTGGGACCACACTGAAACAATCAATTAAACCTGGTCTTGATAAATATTTTAGAGGATAACGCATGTTAGGTCTGGGATAGGTCTAGGATTTGCCCTCATCAGGCTCATACTTTCGCATATTTCTCATACTTCATGGCTAGATCCTGGGCTATTTCTGGATTGGATCACGTAGTAATGTGGTACCACACTGAAACAGTCAATTAAACCTGGTCTTGATAAATATTTTAGAGGATAACGCATGTTAGGTCTGGGATAGGTCTTGGATTTGCCCTCATCAGGCTCATACTTTCGCATATTTCTCATACTTTATGGCTAGATCCTGGGCTATTTCTGGATTGGATCACGTAGTAATGTGGTACCACACTGAAACGGTCAATTAAACCTGGTCTTGATAAATATTTTAGAGGATAACGCATGTTAGGTCTGGGTAAGGTCTAGGATTTGCCCTCGTCAGGCTCATACTTTCGCATATTTCTCATACTTCATGGCTAGATCCTGGGCTATTTCTGGATTAGATCACGTAGTAATGTGGTACCACACTGAAATAGTCAACTAAACTTGGTTTCCATCAATATCTTAAAGGACAACGCAAGTTAGGTCTGGGATAGGTCTGGGATTTGACCCCATCAGACTCATACTTTCGCACACTTCACATACTCGTTGAACAGATCCTGGGTTATTTTCTGGTTTGGATCACATAGTAATGTGGTACCACACTGAAACAGTCGATTAAACCAGGTTTCGATCAATATTTTGGAGAATAATTCATGTGATGTCTAGGTTAGGTCTGGGATTTGCTCTCACCAGGCTCATTCTTTTGCATATTTCTCATACATGTTGAACAGATCCTGGGTTTTTTCTGGTTTGGATCACTTAGTAATGTGGGACCACACTGAAACAATCAATTAATCCTGGTCTTGATAAATATTTTAGAGGATAACGCATGTTAGGTCTGGGTTAGGTCTAGGATTTGCCCTCATCAGGCTCATACTTTCGCATATTTCTCATACTTCATGGCTAGATCCTGGGCTGTTTCTGGATTGTATCACGTAGTAATGTGGTACCACGCTGAAACAGTCAATTAAACCTGGTTTCAATCAATATTTTAGAGGATATCGCATGTTAGGCCTCGGTTAGGTCTGGGATTTTCACTCATCAGACTCATACTTTCGCATTCTTCACATACTTGTTGAACGGATCCTGGGTTTTTTCTGGTTTGGAACACGTAGTAATGTGGGACCACACTGAAACAGTTCATTAAACCTGGTTTCGCTCAATATTTTAGAGGATAACGCAAGTTAAGTCTGGGATTGGTTTGGGATTTGACCTCATCAGACTCATACTTTCGCACAATTCACATACTCGTTGAACAGATCCTGGGATTTTTCTGGTTTGGATCACGTAGTAATGTGGGACCACACTGAAACAGTCAATTAAACCTAGTTTCGATCAATATTTTAGAGAATAATTCATGTTAGGTCTAGGTTAGGTCTGGGATTTGCTCTCATCAGGCTCATACTTTCGCACACTTCACATACTCGTTTGACAGACCCTGGGTTATTTTCTGGTTTGGATCACGTAGTAATGTGGGACCACACTGAAACAGTCAATTAAACTTGGTTTCGATCAATATTTTAGAGAATAATTCATGTTATGTCTAGGTTAGGTCTGGGATCTGCTCTCATCAGGCTCATTCTTTCGCATATTTCTCATACTTGATGGCTAGATGCTGGGCTTTTTCTGGATTGCATCACGTAGTAATGAAGTACAACACTGAAACAGTCAATTAAACCTGGTTTCCATCATTATCTTAGAGGACAACGCAAGTTAGGTCTGGGATAGGTCTGGGATTTGCCCTCATCAGGCTCATACTTTCCGCGTTTTTCACATACTTGTTGAACAGATCCTGGGTTTTTTCTGGTTTGGATCACGTAGTAGTGTGGGACCACACTGAAACAATCAATTAAACCTGATCTTGATAAATATTTTAGAGGATAACGCATGTTAGGTCTGGGATAGGTCTAGGATTTGCCCTCATCAGGCTCATACTTTCGCATATTTCTCATACTTCATGGCTAGATCCTGGGCTATTTCTGGATTGGATCACGTAGTAATGTGGTACCACACTGAAACAGTCAATTAAACCTGGTCTTGATAAATATTTTAGAGGATAACGCATGTTAGGTCTGGGGTAGGTCTTGGATTTGCCCACATCAGGCTCATACTTTCGCATATTTCTCATACTTCATGGCTAGATCCTGGGCTATTTCTGGATTGGATCACGTAGTAATGTGGTACCACACTGAAACGGTCAATTAAACCTGGTCTTGATAAATATTTTAGAGGATAACGCATGTTAGGTCTGGGTAAGGTCTAGGATTTGCCCTCGTCAGGCTCATACTTTCGCATATTTCTCATACTTCATGGCTAGATCCTGGGCTATTTCTGGATTGGATCACGTAGTAATGTGGTACCACACTGAAACAGTCAATTAAACCTGGTCTTGATAAATATTTTAGAGGATAACGCATGTTAGGTCTGGGGTAGGTCTTGGATTTGCCCACATCAGGCTCATACTTTCGCATATTTCTCATACTTCATGGCTAGATCCTGGGCTATTTCTGGATTGGATCACGTAGTAATGTGGTACCACACTGAAACGGTCAATTAAACCTGGTCTTGATAAATATTTTAGAGGATAACGCATGTTAGGTCTGGGTAAGGTCTAGGATTTGCCCTCGTCAGGCTCATACTTTCGCATATTTCTCATACTTCATGGCTAGATCCTGGGCTATTTCTGGATTGGATCACGTAGTAATGTGGTACCACACTGAAACAGTCAATTAAACCTGGTCTTGATAAATATTTTAGAGGATAACGCATGTTAGGTCTGGGATAGGTCTTGGATTTGCCCTCATCAGGCTCATACTTTCGCATATTTCTCATACTTCATGGCTAGATCCTGGGCTATTTCTGGATTGGATCACGTAGTAATGTGGTACCACACTGAAACAATCAATTAAACCTGATCTTGATAAATATTTTAGAGGATAACGCATGTTAGGTCTAGGTTAGCCCTGGGATTTTCACTCATCAGACTCATACTTTCGCATATTTCTCATACTTCATGGCTAGATCCTGGGCTGTTTCTGGATTGTATCACGTAGTTATTTGGTACCACGCTGAAACAGTCAATTAAACCAGGTTTCGATCAATATTTTTGAGGATAACACATGTGATGTCTAGGTTAGGTCTGGGATTTGCTCTCACCAGGCTCATTCTTTTGCATATTTCTCATACATGTTGAACAGATCCTGGGTTTTTTCTGGTTTGGATCACTTAGTAATGTGGGACCACACTGAAACAATCAATTAAACCTGGTCTTGATAAATATTTCAGAGGATAACGCATGTTAGGTCTGGGTTAGGTCTAGGATTTGCCCACATCAGGCTCATACTTTCGCATATTTCTCATACTTCATGGCTAGATCCTGGGCTGTTTCTGGATTGTATCACGTAGTAATGTGGTACCACGCTGAAACAGTCAATTAAACCTGGTTTCAATCAATATTTTAGAGGATATCGCATGTTAGGCCTCGGTTAGGTCTGGGATTTTCACTCATCAGACTCATACTTTCGCATTCTTCACATACTTGTTGAACGGATCCTGGGTTTTTTCTGGTTTGGAACACGTAGTAATGTGGGACCACACTGAAACAGTTCATTAAACCTGGTTTCGCTCAATATTTTAGAGGATAACGCAAGTTAAGTCTGGGATTGGTTTGGGATTTGACCTCATCAGACTCATACTTTCGCACAATTCACATACTCGTTGAACAGATCCTGGGTTATTTTCTGGTTTGGATCACATAGCAATGTGGTACCACACTGAAACAGTCGATTAAACCAGGTTTCGATGAATATTTTTGAGGATAACGCATGTTAGGTCTAGGTTAGGCCTGGGATTTTCACTCATCAGACTCATACTTTCGCATTCTTCACATACTTGTTGAACGGATCCTGGGATTTTTCTGGTTTGGATCACGTAGTAATGTGGGACCACACTGAAACAGTCAATTAAACCTAGTTTCGATCAATATTTTAGAGAATAATTCATGTTAGGTCTAGGTTAGGTCTGGGATTTGCTCTCATCAGGCTCATACTTTCGCACACTTCACATACTCGTTTGACAGACCCTGGGTTATTTTCTGGTTTGGATCACGTAGTAATGTGGGACCACACTGAAACAGTCAATTAAACCTGGTTTCGATCAATATTTTAGAGAATAATTCATGTTATGTCTAGGTTAGGTCTGGGATTTGCTCTCATCAGGCTCATTCTTTCGCATATTTCTCATACTTGATGGCTAGATGCTGGGCTTTTTCTGGATTGCATCACGTAGTAATTTGGTACCACGCTGAAACAGTCAATTAAACCAGGTTTCGATCAATATTTTTGAGGATAACGCATGTTAGGTCTTGGTTAGGTCTGGGATTTTCACTCATCAGACTCATACTTTCGCATTCTTCACATACTTGTTGAACGGATCATGGGTTTTTTCTGGTTTGGATCACGTAGTAATGTGGGACCACACTGAAACAATCAATTAATCCTGGTCTTGATAAATATTTTAGAGGATAACGCATGTTAGGTCTGGGATAGGTCTAGGATTTGCCCTCATCAGGCTCATACTTTCGCATATTTCTCATACTTCATGGCTAGATCCAGGGCTATTTCTGGATTGGATCACGTAGTAATGTGGTACCACACTGAAACAGTCAATTAAACCTGGTCTTGATAAATATTTTAGAGGATAACGCATGTTAGGTCTGGGATAGGTCTTGGATTTGCCCTCATCAGGCTCATACTTTCGCATATTTCTCATACTTCATGGTTAGATCCTGGGCTATTTCTGGATTGGATCACGTAGTAATGTGGTACCACACTGAAACGGTCAATTAAACCTGGTCTTGATAAATATTTTAGAGGATAACGCATGTTAGGTCTGGGTAAGGTCTAGGATTTGCCCTCGTCAGGCGCATACTTTCGCATATTTCTCATACTTCATGGCTAGATCCTGGGCTATTTCTGGATTAGATCACGTAGTAATGTGGTACCACACTGAAATAGTCAACTAAACTTGGTTTCCATCAATATCTTAAAGGACAACGCAAGTTAGGTCTGGGATAGGTCTGGGATTTGACCCCATCAGACTCATACTTTCGCACACTTCACATACTCGTTGAACAGATCCTGGGTTATTTTCTGGTTTGGATCACATAGTAATGTGGTACCACACTGAAACAGTCGATTAAACCAGGTTTCGATCAATATTTTGGAGAATAATTCATGTGATGTCTAGGTTAGGTCTGGGATTTGCTCTCACCAGGCTCATTCTTTTGCATATTTCTCATACATGTTGAACAGATCCTGGGTTTTTTCTGGTTTGGATCACTTAGTAATGTGGGACCACACTGAAACAATCAATTAAACCTGGTCTTGATAAATATTTTAGAGGATAACGCATGTTAGGTCTGGGTTAGGTCTAGGATTTGCCCTCATCAGGCTCATACTTTCGCATATTTCTCATACTTCATGGCTAGATCCTGGGCTGTTTCTGGATTGTATCACGTAGTAATGTGGTACCACGCTGAAACAGTCAATTAAACCTGGTTTCAATCAATATTTTAGAGGATATCGCATGTTAGGCCTCGGTTAGGTCTGGGATTTTCACTCATCAGACTCATACTTTCGCATTCTTCACATACTTGTTGAACGGATCCTGGGTTTTTTCTGGTTTGGAACACGTAGTAATGTGGGACCACACTGAAACAGTTCATTAAACCTGGTTTCGCTCAATATTTTAGAGGATAACGCAAGTTAAGTCTGGGATTGGTTTGGAATTTGACCTCATCAGACTCATACTTTCGCACAATTCACATACTCGTTGAACAGATCCTGGGTTATTTTCTGGTTTGGATCACATAGCAATGTGGTACCACACTGAAACAGTCGATTAAACCAGGTTTCGATGAATATTTTTGAGGATAACGCATGTTAGGTCTAGGTTAGGCCTGGGATTTTCACTCATCAGACTCATACTTTCGCATTCTTCACATACTTGTTGAACGGATCCTGGGATTTTTCTGGTTTGGATCACGTAGTAATGTGGGACCACACTGAAACAGTCAATTAAACCTAGTTTCGATCAATATTTTAGAGAATAATTCATGTTAGGTCTAGGTTAGGTCTGGGATTTGCTCTCATCAGGCTCATACTTTCGCACACTTCACATACTCGTTTGACAGACCCTGGGTTATTTTCTGGTTTGGATCACGTAGTAATGTGGGACCACACTGAAACAGTCAATTAAACCTGGTTTCGATCAATATTTTAGAGAATAATTCATGTTATGTCTAGGTTAGGTCTGGGATTTGCTCTCATCAGGCTCATTCTTTCGCATATTTCTCATACTTGATGGCTAGATGCTGGGCTTTTTCTGGATTGCATCACGTAGTAATTTGGTACCACGCTGAAACAGTCAATTAAACCAGGTTTCGATCAATATTTTTGAGGATAACGCATGTTAGGTCTTGGTTAGGTCTGGGATTTTCACTCACCAGACTCATACTTTCGCATTCTTCACATACTTGTTGAACGGATCATGGGTTTTTTCTGGTTTGGATCACGTAGTAATGTGGGACCACACTGAAACAATCAATTAAACCTGGTCTTGATAAATATTTTAGAGGATAACGCATCTTAGGTCTGGGATAGGTCGGGGATTTGCCCTCATCAGCCTCATACTTCCGCACACTTCACATACTCGTTGAACAGATCCTGGGTTTTTTTCTGGTTTGGATCACGTAGTAATGTGGAACCACACTGAAACAATCAATTAAACCTGGTCTTGATAAATATTTTAGAGGATAACGCATGTTAGGTCTGGGTAAGGTCTAGGATTTGCCCTCGTCAGGCTCATACTTTCGCATATTTCTCATACTTCAAGGCTAGATCCTGGGCTATTTCTGGATTAGATCACGTAGTAATGTGGTACCACACTGACACAGTCAATTAAACTTGGTTTCCATCAATATCTTAAAGGACAACGCAAGTTAGGTCTGGGATAGGTATTGGATTTGCCCTCATCAGGCTCATACTTTCGCGTTTTTCACATACTTTTTGAACAGATCCTGGGTTTTTTCTGGTTTGGATCACGTAGTAGTATGGTACCACACTGAAACAGTCCATTGAACCTTGTTTGGATCAATATTTTAGAGGATAACGCATGTTAGGTCTAGGCTAGCCCTGGGATTTTCACTCGTCAGGCTCATACTTTCGCATTCTTCACATACTTGTTGAACGGTTCCTGGGTTTTTTCTGGTTTGGATCACGTAGTAATGTGGTACCACACTGAAACAGTCGATTAAACCTGGTTTCGATCAATATTTTGGAGGATAACGCAAGTTAAGTCTGGGATTGGTCTGGGATTTGACCTCATCAGACTCACACTTTCGCACACTTCACATACTCGTTGAACAGATCCTGGTTTTTTTCTAGTTTGGATCACGTAGTAATGTGGGACCACACTGAAACAGTCAATTAAACTTGGTTTCCATCAATATCTTAAAGGACAACGCAAGTTAGGTCTGGGATAGGTCTTGGATTTGCCCTCATCAGGCTCATACTTTCGCGTTTTTCACATACTTTTTGAATAGATCCTGGGTTTTTTCTTGTTTGGATCACGTAGTAGTATGGTACCACACTGAAACAGTCCATTGAACCTGGTTTGGATCAATATTTTAGAGGATAACGCATGTTAGGTCTAGGCTAGCCCTGGGATTTTCACTCGTCAGGCTCATACTTTCGCATTCTTCACATACTTGTTGAACGGTTCCTGGGTTATTTTCTGGTTTGGATAACATAGTAATGTGGTACCACACTGAAAGAGTCGATTAAACCAGGTTTCGATCAATATTTTACAGAATAATTCATGTGATGTCTAGGTTAGGTCTGGGATTTGCTCTCATCAGGCTCATTCTTTCGCATATTTCTCATACATGTTGAACAGATCCTGGGTTTTTTCTGGTTTGGATCACTTAGTAATGTGGAACCACACAGAAACACCCAATTAAACCTGGTCTTGATAAATATTTTAGAGGATAACGCATGTTAGGTCTGGGTTAGGTCTAGGATTTGCCCTCATCAGGCTCATACTTTCGCATATTTCTCATACTTCATGGCTAGATCCTGGGCTGTTTCTGGATTGTATCACGTAGTAATGTGGTACCACGCTGAAACAGTCAATTAAACCTGGTTTCAATCAATATTTTAGAGGATAACGCATGTTAGGCCTCCGTTAGGGCTGGGATTTTCACTCATCAGACTCATACTTTCGCATTCTTCACATACTTGTTGAACTGATCCTGGGTTTTTTCTGGTTTGGATCACGTAGTAATGTGGGACCACACTGAAACAGTTCATTAAACCTGGTTTCGCTCAATATTCTAGAGGATAACGCATGTTAGGTCTAGGTTAGGTCTGGGATTTGCTCTCATCAGGCTCATTCTTTCGCATATTTCTCATACTTGATGGCTAGATCCTGGGCATTTTCTGGATTGCATCACGTAGTAATGTAGTACCACACTGAAACAGTCAATGAAACCTGGTTTTCATCAATATTTTAGAGGACAACGCAAGTTAGGTCTAGGTAAGGCCTGAGATTTTCACTGATCAGACTCATACTTTCGCATTCTTCACATACTTGTTGAACGGATCCTGGGTTTTTTCTGGTTTGGACCACGTAGTAATGTGGTACCACACTGAAACAGTCGATTAAACCTGGTTTCGATAAATATTTTAGAGGATAACGCAAGTTATGTCTGGGATTGGTTTGGGATTTGACCTCATCAGACTCATACTTTCGCACACTTCACATACTCGTTGAACAGATCCTGGGTTATTTTCTGGTTTGGATCACATAGTAATGTGGTACCACACTGAAACAGTCGATTAAACCAGGTTTCGATCAATATTTTTGAGGATAACGCATGTTAGGTCTAGGTTAGGCCTGGGATTTTCACTCATCAGACTCATACTTTCGCATTCTTCACATACTTGTTGAACGGATACTGGGTTTTTTCTGGTTTGGATCACGTAGCGATGTGGGACCACACTGAAACAGTCAATTAAACCTAGTTTCGATCAATATTTTAGAGAATAATTCATGTTAGGTCTAGGTTAGGTCTGGGATTTGCTCTCATCAGGCTCATACTTTCGCACACTTCACATACTCGTTTGACAGATCCTGGGTTATTTTCTGGTTTGGATCACGTAGTAATGTGGGACCACACTGAAACAGTCAATTAAACCTGGTTTCGATCAATATTTTAGAGAATAATTCATGTTATGTCTAGGTTAGGTCTGGGATTTGCTCTCATCAGGCTCATTCTTTCGCATATTTCTCATACTTGATGGCTAGATGCTGGGCTTTTTCTGGATTGCATCACGTAGTAATGAAGTACAACACTGAAACAGTCAATTAAACCTGATTTCCATCATTATCTTAGAGGACAACGCAAGTTAGGTCTGGGATAGGTCTGGGATTTGCCCTCATCAGGCTCATACTTTCCGCGTTTTTCACATACTTGTTGAACGGATCATGGGTTTTTTCTGGATTGGATCACGTAGTAATGTGGTACCACACTGAAACAATCAATTAAACCTGGTCTTGATAAATATTTTAGAGGATAACGCATGTTAGGTCTGGGTAAGGTCTAGGATTTACCCTCGTCAGGCTCATACTTTCGCGTTTTTCACATACTTTTTGAACAGATCCTGGGTTTTTTCTGGTTTGGATCACGTAGTAGTATGGTACCACACTGAAACAGTCCATTGAACCTGGTTTGGATCAATATTTTAGAGGATAACGCATGTTAGGTCTAGGCTAGCCCTGGGATTTTCACTCGTCAGGCTCATACTTTCGCATTCTTCACATACTTGTTGAACGGATCCTGGGTTTTTTCTGGTTTGGATCACGTAGTAATGTGGTACCACACTGAAACAGCCGATTAAACCTGGTTTCGATCAATATTTTAGAGGATAACGCAAGTTAAGTCGGGGATTGGTCTGGGATTTAACCTCATCAGACTCACACTTTCGCACACTTCACATACTCGTCGAACAGATCCTGGGTATTTTCTGGTTTGGATCACGTAGTGATGTGGTACCACACTGAAACAGTCGATTAAACCAGGTTTCGATCAATATTTTTGAGGATAACGCATGTTAGGTCTTGGTTAGGCCTGGGATTTTCACTCGTCAGGCTCATACTTTCGCATTCTTCACATACTTGTTGAACGGATCCTGGGTTTTTTCTGGTTTGGATCACGTAGTAATGTGGGACCACACTGAAACAGTCAATTAAACCTGGTTTCGATCAACATTTTGGAGAATAATTCATGTTAGGTCTAGGTTAGGTCTGGGATTTGCTCTCATCAGGCTCATTCTTTCGCATATTTCTTATACTTGATGGCTAGATCCTGGCATTTTTCTGGATTGCATCACGTAGTAATGAAGTGCAACACTGAAACAGTCAATTAAACCTGGTTTCCATCAATATCTTAGAGGACAACGCAAGTTAGGTCTGGGATAGGTCTGGGATTTGACCCCATCAGACTCATACTTTCGCACACTTCACATACTCGTTGAACAGATCCTGGGTTATTTTCTGGTTTGGATAACATAGTAATGTGGTACCACACTGAAAGTGTCGATTAAACCAGGTTTCGATCAATATTTTAGAGAATAATTCATGTGACGTCTAGGTTAGGTCTGGGATTTGCTCTCATCAGGCTCATTCTTTCGCATATTTCTCATACATGTTGAACAGATCCTGGGTTTTTTCTGGTTTGGATCACTTAGTAATGTGGAACCACACTGAAACACCCAATTAAACCTGGTCTTGATAAATATTTTAGAGGATAACGCATGTTAGGCCTCGGTTAGGTCTGGGATTTTCACTCATCAGACTCATACTTTCGCATTCTTCACATACCTGCTGAACTGACCCTGGGTTTTTTCTAGTTTGGATCACGTAGTAATGTGGGACCACACTGAAACAGTCAATTAAACTTGGTTTCCATCAATATCTTAAAGGACAACGCAAGTTAGGTCTGGGATTGGTCTTGGATTTGCCCTCATCAGGCTCATACTTTCGCGTTTTTCACATACTCGTTGAACAGATACTGGGTATTTTCTGGTTTGGATCACGTAGTGATGTGGTACCACACTGAAACAGTCGATTAAACCTGGTTGCGATCAATATTTTAGAGGATAACGCATGTTAGGTCTAGGTTAGCCCTGGGATTTTCACTCATCAGACTCATACTTTCGCATATTTCTCATACTTCATGGCTAGATCCTGGGCTGTTTCTGGATTGTATCACGTAGTAATTTGGTACCACGCTGAAACAGTCAATTAAACCTGGTTTCAATCAATATTTTAGAGGATAACGCATGTTAGGCCTCGGTTAGGTCTGGGATTTTCACTCATCAGACTCATACTTTCGCATTCTTCACATACTTGTTGAACGGATCCTGGGTTTTTTCTGGTTCGGAACACGTAGTAATGTGGGACCACACTGAAACAGTTCATTAAACCTGGTTTCGCTCAATATTTTAGAGGATAACGCATGTTAGGTCTAGGTTAGGTCTGGGATTTGCTCTCATCAGGCTCATTCTTTCGCATATCTCTCATACTTGATGGCTAGATCCTGGGCTTTTTCTGGATTGCATCACGTAGTAATGTAGTACCACACTGAAACAGTCAATGAAACCTGGTTTTCATCAATATTTTAGAGGAAAACGCAAGTTAGGTCTAGGTAAGGCCTGAGATTTTCACTGATCAGACTCATACTTTCGCATTCTTCACATACTTGTTGAACGGATCCTGGGTTTTTTCTGGTTTGGATCACGTAGTAATGTGGTACCACAATGAAACAGTCGATTAAACCTGGTTTCCATCAATATTTTAGAGGATAACGCAAGTTAAGTCTGGGATTGGTTTGGGATTTGACCTCATCAGACTCATACTTTCGCACACTTCACATACTCGTTGAACAGATCCTGGGTTATTTTCTGGTTTGGATCACATAGTAATGTGGTACCACACTGAAACAGTCAATTAAACCTGGTTTCGATCAATATTTTTGAGAATAATTCATGTTATGTCTAGGTTAGGTCTGGGATTTGCTCTCATCAGGCTCATTCTTTCGCATATTTCTCATACTTGATGGCTAGATGCTGGGCTTTTTCTGGATTGCACCACGTAGTAATGAAGTACAACACTGAAACAGTCAATTAAACCTGGTTTCCATCATTATCTTAGAGGACAACGCAAGTTAGGTCTGGGAAAGGTCTGGGATTTGACCTCATCAGACTCATACTTTCGCACACTTCACATACTTGTTGTACGGATCCTGGGTTTTTTCTGGTTTGGATCACGTAGTAATGTGGGACCACACTGAAACAGTCAATTAAACCTGGTTTCGATCAATATTTTTGAGAATAATACATGTTAGGTCTAGATAAGGTCTGGGATTTGCTCTCATCAGGCTCATTCTTTCGCATATTTCTCATACTTGATGGCTAGATACTGGGCTTTTTCTGGATTGCATCGCGTAGTAATGAAGTACAACACAGAAACAGTCAATTGAACCTGGTTTCCATCAATATCCTAGAGGACAACGCAAGTTAGGTCTGGGATAGGTCTGGGATTTGCCCTCATCAGGCTCATACTTTCGCGTTTTTCACATACATGTTGAACAGATCCTGGGTTTTTTCTGGTTTGGATCACGTAGTAGTGTGGTACCACACTGAAACAGTCCACTAAACCTGGTTTGGATCAATATTTTACAGGATAACGCATGTTAGGTCTAGGTTAGGTCGGGGATTTTCACTCATCAGACTCATACTTTCGCATTCTTCACATACTTGTTGTACGGATCCTGGGTTTTTTCTGGTTTGGATCACGTAGTAATGTGGGACCACACTGAAACAGTCAATTAAACCTGGTTTCGATCAATATTTTTGAGAATAATACATGTTAGGTCTAGGTTAGGTCTTGGATTTGCTCTCATCAGGCTCATTCTTTCGCATATTTCTCATACTTGATGGCTAGATGCTGGGCTATTTCTGGATTAGATCACGTAGTAATGTGGTACCACACTGAAACAGTCGATTAAACCTGGTTTCGATCAATATTTTAGAGGATAACGCATGTTAGGTCTAGGTTAGGTCTGGGATTTGCTCTCATCAGGCTCATACTTTCGCGTTTTTCACATACATGTTGAACAGATCCTGGGTTTTTTCTGGTTTGGATCACGTAGTAGTATGGTACCACACTGAAACAGTCAATTAAACCTAGTTTCGATCAATATTTTAGAGAATAATTCATGTTAGGTCTAGGTTAGGTCTGGGATTTGCTCTCATCAGGCTCATTCTTTCGCATATTTCTCATACTTGATGGCTAGATGCTGGGCTATTTCTGGATTAGATCACGTAGTAATGTGGTACCACACTGAAACAGTCGATTAAACCTGGTTTCGATCAATATTTTAGAGGATAACGCAAGTTAGGTCTGGGATAGGTCTGGGATTTGCCCTCATCAGGCTCATACTTTCGCGTTTTTCACATACTTGTTGAACGGATCATGGGTTTTTTCTGGTTTGGATCACGTAGTAATGTGGGACCACACTGAAACAATCAATTAAACCTGGTCTTGATAAATATTTTAGAGGATAACGCATGTTAGGTCTGGGATAGGTCGGGGATTTGCCCTCATCAGACTCATACTTTCGCACACTTCACATACTCGTTGATCAGATCCTGGGTTTTTTCTGGTTTGGATCACGTAGTAATGTGGAACTACACTGAAACAATCAATTAAACCTGGTCTTGATAAATATTTTAGAGGATAACGCATGTCAGGTCTGGGTTAGGTCTAGGATTTGCCCTCGTCAGGCTCATACTTCCGCATATTTCTCATACTTCATGGCTAGATCCTGGGCTATTTCTGGATTAGATCACGTAGTAATGTGGTACCACACTGAAACAGTCAATTAAACCTGGTTTCCATCAAACTCTTAGAGGAGAACGCAAGTTAGGTCTGGGATAGGTCTTGGATTTGCCCTCATCAGGCTCATACTTTCGCGTTTTTCACATACTTTTTGAACAGATCCTGGGTTTTTCCTGGTTTGGATCACGTAGTAATGTGGTACCACACTGAAACAGTCGATTAAACCTGGTTTCGATCAATATTTTAGAGGATAACGCATGTTAGGTCTAGGTTAGCCCTGGGATTTTCACTCATCAGACTCATACTTTTGCGTTTTTTACATACTTGTTGAACAGATCCCGGGTTTTTTCTGGTTTGGATCACGTAGTAGTGTGGTACCACACTGAAACAGTCCATTAAACCTGGTTTGGATCAATATTTTAGAGGATAACGCATGTTAGGTCTAGGTTAGGTCTGGGATTTTCACTCATCAGACTCATACTTTCGCATTCTTCACATACTCGTTGTACGGATCCTGGGTTTTCTCTGGTTTGGATCACGTAGTAATGTGGGACCACACTGAAACAGTCAATTAAACCTGGTTTCGATCAATATTTTTGAGAATAATACATGTTAGGTCTAGGTTAGGTCTGGGATTTGCTCTTATCAGGCTCATTCTTTCGCATATTTCTCATACTTGATGGCTAGATGCTGGTCTTTTTCTGGATTGCATCACGTAGTAATGAAGTACAACACAGAAACAGTCAATGAAACCTGGTTTCCATCAATATCTTAGAGGACAACGCAAGTTAGGTCTGGGATAGGTCTGGGATTTGCCCTCATCAGGCTCATACTTTCGCGTTTTTCACATACATGTTGAACAGATCCTGGGTTTTTTCTTGTCTGGATCACGTGGTAGTATGGTACCACACTGAAACAGTCCATTAAACCTGGTTTGGATCAATATTTTAGAGGATAACGCATGTTAGGTCTAGGTTAGGTCGGGGAATTTCACTCATCAGACTCATACTTTCGCATTCTTCACATACTTGTTGTACGGATCCCGGGTTTTTTCTGGTTTGGATCACGTAGTAATGTGGGACCACACTGAAACAGTCAATTAAACCTGGTTTCCATCAATATCTTAGAGGACAACGCAAGTTAGGTCTGGGATAGGTCTGGGATTTGCCCTCATCAGGCTCATACTTTTGCGTTTTTCACATACATGTTGAACAGATCCTGGGTTTTTTCTGGTTTGGATCACGTAGTAGTATTAAACCACACTGAAACAGTCAATTAAACCTAGTTTCGATCAATATTTTAGAGAATAATTCATGTTAGGTCTAGGTTAGGTCTGGGATTTGCTCTCATCAGGCTCATACTTTCGCATATTTCTCATACTTGATGGCTAGATCCTGGGCTTTTTCTGGATTGCATGACGTAGTAATGAAGTACAACACTGAAACAGTCAATTAAACCTGGTTTCCATCATTATCTTAGAGGACAACGCAAGTTAGGTCTGGGATAGGTCTGGGATTTTCACTCATCAGACTCATACTTTCGCATTCTTCACATACTTGTTGAACGGATCCTGGGTTTTTTCTGGTTTGGATCACGTAGTAATGTGGGCCCACACTGAAACAATCATTTAAACCTGGTCTTGATAAATATTTTAGAGGATAACGCAAGTTAGGTCTGGGATAGGTCAGGGATTTGACCTCATCAGACTCATAATTTCGCACACTTCACATACTCCTTGAACAGATCCTGGGTTATTTTCTGGTTTGGATCACATAGTAATGTGGTACCACACTGAAACAGTCGATTAAACCAGGTTTCGATCAATATTTTAGAGAATAATTCATGTTAGGTCTAGGTTAGGTCTGGGATTTGCTCTCGTCAGGCTCATTCTTTCGCATATTTCTCATACTTGATGGCTATATCCTGGGCTTTTTCTGGATTGCATGACGTAGTAATGAAGTACAACACTGAAACAGTCAATTAAACCTGGTTTCCATCAATATTTTAGAGAATAACGCATGTTAGGTCTGGATTAGGTCTGGGATTTTCACTCATCAGACTCATACTTTCGCATTCTTCACATACTTGTTGAACGGATCCTGGGTTTTTTCTGGTTTGGATCACGTAGTAATGTGGGACCACACTGAAACAGTTCATTAAACCTGGTTTCGCTCAATATTTTAGAGGATAACGCATGTTAGGTCTAGGATAGGTCTGGGATTTGCTCTCATCAGGCTCATTCTTTCGCATATTTCTCATACTTGATGGCTAGCTCCTGGGCTTTTTCTGGATTGCATCACGTAGTAATGTAGTACCACACTGAAACAGTCAATGAAACCTGGTTTTCATCAATATTTTAGAGGACAACGCAAGTTAGGTCTAGGTAAGGCCTGAGATTTTCACTGATCAGACTCATACATTCGCATTCTTCACATACTTGTTGAACGGATCCTGGGTTTTTTCTGGTTTGGATCACGCAGTAATGTGGTACCACACTGAAACAGTCGATTAAACCTGGTTTCGATCAATATTTTAGAGGATAACGCAAGTTAATTCTGGGATTGGTTTGGGATTTGACCTCATCAGACTCATACTTTCGCACACTTCACATACTCGTTGAACATATCCTGGGTTATTTTCTGGTTTGGATCACATAGTAATGTGGTACCACACTGAAACAGTCGATTAAACCAGGTTTCGATCAATATTTTTGAGGATAACGCATGTTAGGTCTAGGTTAGGCCTGGGATTTTCACTCATCAGACTCATACTTCCGCATTCTTCACATACTTGCTGAACGGATCCTGGGTTTTTTCTGGTTTGGATCACGTAGTAATGTAGGACCACACTGAAACAGTCAATTAAACCAAGTTTCGATCAATATTTTAGAGAATAATTCATGTTAGGTCTAGGTTAGGTCTGGGATTTGCTCTCATTAGGCTCATACTTTCGCACACTTGACATACTCGTTTGACAGATCCTGGGTTATTTTCTGGTTTGGATCACGTAGTAATGTGGGACCACACTGAAACAGTCAATTAAACCTGGTTTCGATCAATATTTTAGAGAATAATTCATGTTATGTCTAGGTTAGGTCTGGGATTTGCTCTCATCAGGCTCATTCTTTCGCATATTTCTCATACTTGATGGCTAGATGCTGGGCTTTTTCTGGATTGCATCACGTAGTAATGAAGCACAACACTGAAACAGTCAATTAAACCTGGTTTCCATCATTATCTTAAAGGACAACGCAAGTTAGGTCTGGGATAGGTCTTGGATTTGCCCTCATCAGGCTCATACTTTCGCGTTTTTCACATACTTTTTGAACAGATCCTGGGTTTTTTCTGGTTTGGATCACGTAGTAGTGTGGTACCACACTGAAACAGTCCATTAAACCTGGTTTGGATCAATATTTTAGAGGATAACGCATGTTAGGTCTAGGTTAGGTCTGGGAATTTCACTCATCAGACTCATACTTTCGCACACTTCAAATACTCGTTCAACAGATCCTGGGTTATTTTCTGGTTTGGATCACATAGTAATGTGGTACCACACTGAAACAGACGATTATACCAGGTTTCGATCAATATTTTTGATGATAACGCATGTTAGGTCTAGGTTAGGCCTGGGATTTTCACTCATCAGGCTCATACTTTCGCATTCTTCGCATACTTGTTGTACGGATCCTGGGTTTTTTCTGGTTTGGATCACGTAGTAATGTGGGACCACACTGAAACAGTCAATTAAACCTGGTTTCGATCAATATTTTTGAGAATAATACATGTTAGGTCTAGGTTAGGTCTGGGATTTGCTCTCATCAGGCTCATTCTTTCGCATATTTCTCATACTTGATGGCTAGATGCTGGGCTTTTTCTGGATTGCATCACGTAGTAATGAAGCACAACACTGACACAGTCAATTAAACTTGGTTTCCATCAATATCTTAAAGGACAACGCAAGTTAGGTCTGGGATAGGTATTGGATTTGCCCTCATCAGGCTCATACTTTCGCGTTTTTTACATACTTTTTGAACAGATCCTGGGTTTTTTCTGGTTTGGATCACGTAGTAGTATGGTACCACACTGAAACAGTCCATTGAACCTGGTTTGGATCAATATTTTAGAGGATAACGCATGTTAGGTCTAGGCTAGCCCTGGGATTTTCACTCGTCAGGCTCATACTTTCGCATTCTTCACATACTTGTTGAACGGTTCCTGGGTTTTTTCTGGTTTGGATCACGTAGTAATGTGGTACCACACTGAAACAGTCGATTAAACCTGGTTTCGATCAATATTTTGGAGGATAACGCAAGTTAAGTCTGGGATTGGTCTGGGATTTGACCTCATCAGACTCACACTTTCGCACACTTCACATACTCGTTGAACAGATCCTGGGTTTTTTCTAGTTTGGATCACGTAGTAATGTGGGACCACACTGAAACAGTCAATTAAACTTGGTTTCCATCAATATCTTAAAGGACAACGCAAGTTAGGTCTGGGATAGGTCTTGGATTTGCCCTCATCAGGCTCATACTTTCGCGTTTTTCACATACTTTTTGAATAGATCCTGGGTTTTTTCTTGTTTGGATCACGTAGTAGTATGGTACCACACTGAAACAGTCCATTGAACCTGGTTTGGATCAATATTTTAGAGGATAACGCATGTTAGGTCTAGGCTAGCCCTGGGATTTTCACTCGTCAGGCTCATACTTTCGCATTCTTCACATACTTGTTGAACGGTTCCTGGGTTATTTTCTGGTTTGGATAACATAGTAATGTGGTACCACACTGAAAGAGTCGATTAAACCAGGTTTCGATCAATATTTTAAAGAATAATTCATGTGATGTCTAGGTTAGGTCTGGGATTTGCTCTCATCAGGCTCATTCTTTCGCATATTTCTCATACATGTTGAACAGATCCTGGGTTTTTTCTGGTTTGGATCACTTAGTAATGTGGAACCACACAGAAACACCCAATTAAACCTGGTCTTGATAAATATTTTAGAGGATAACGCATGTTAGGTCTGGGTTAGGTCTAGGATTTGCCCTCATCAGGCTCATACTTTCGCATATTTCTCATACTTCATGGCTAGATCCTGGGCTGTTTCTGGATTGTATCACGTAGTAATGTGGTACCACGCTGAAACAGTCAATTAAACCTGGTTTCAATCAATATTTTAGAGGATAACGCATGTTAGGCCTCGGTTAGGGCTGGGATTTTCACTCATCAGACTCATACTTTCGCATTCTTCACATACTTGTTGAACTGATCCTGGGTTTTTTCTGGTTTGGATCACGTAGTAATGTGGGACCACACTGAAACAGTTCATTAAACCTGGTTTCGCTCAATATTTTAGAGGATAACGCATGTTAGGTCTAGGTTAGGTCTGGGATTTGCTCTCATCAGGCTCATTCTTTCGCATATTTCTCATACTTGATGGCTAGATCCTGGGCATTTTCTGGATTGCATCACGTAGTAATGTAGTACCACACTGAAACAGTCAATGAAACCTGGTTTTCATCAATATTTTAGAGGACAACGCAAGTTAGGTCTAGGTAAGGCCTGAGATTTTCACTGATCAGACTCATACTTTCGCATTCTTCACATACTTGTTGAACGGATCCTGGGTTTTTTCTGGTTTGGACCACGTAGTAATGTGGTACCACACTGAAACAGTCGATTAAACCTGGTTTCGATAAATATTTTAGAGGATAACGCAAGTTATGTCTGGGATTGGTTTGGGATTTGACCTCATCAGACTCATACTTTCGCACACTTCACATACTCGTTGAACAGATCCTGGGTTATTTTCTGGTTTGGATCACATAGTAATGTGGTACCACACTGAAACAGTCGATTAAACCAGGTTTCGATCAATATTTTTGAGGATAACGCATGTTAGGTCTAGGTTAGGCCTGGGATTTTCACTCATCAGACTCATACTTTCGCATTCTTCACATACTTGTTGAACGGATACTGGGTTTTTTCTGGTTTGGATCACGTAGCGATGTGGGACCACACTGAAACAGTCAATTAAACCTAGTTTCGATCAATATTTTAGAGAATAATTCATGTTAGGTCTAGGTTAGGTCTGGGATTTGCTCTCATCAGGCTCATACTTTCGCACACTTCACATACTCGTTTGACAGATCCTGGGTTATTTTCTGGTTTGGATCACGTAGTAATGTGGGACCACACTGAAACAGTCAATTAAACCTGGTTTCGATCAATATTTTAGAGAATAATTCATGTTATGTCTAGGTTAGGTCTGGGATTTGCTCTCATCAGGCTCATTCTTTCGCATATTTCTCATACTTGATGGCTAGATCCTGGGCTTTTTCTGGATTGCATCACGTAGTAATGAAGTACAACACTGAAACAGTCAATTAAACCTGGTTTCCATCAATATCTTAGAGGATAACGCATGTTAGGTCTAGGTTAGCCCTGGGATTTTCACTCATCAGACTCATACTTTCGCATTCTTCACATACTTGTTGAACTGATCCTGGGTTTTTTCTGGTTTGGATCACGTAGTAATGTGGTGCCACACTGAAACAGTCGATTAAACCTGGTTTCAATCAATATTTTAGAGGATAACGCAAGTTAGGTCTGGGATAGGTCTGGGATTTGCCCTCATCAGACTCATACTTTCGCACAGTTCACATACTCGTTGAACAGATCCTGGGTTATTTTCTGGTTTGGATCACATAGTAATGTGGTACCACACTGAAACAGTCAATTAAACCTAGTTTCGATCAATATCTTAGAGAATAATTCATGTTAGGTCTAGGTTAGGTCTGGGATTTGCTCTCATCAGGCTCATACTTTCGCACACTTCACATACTCGTTTGACAGATCCTGGGTTATTTTCTGGTTTGGATCACGTAGTAATGTGGGACCACACTGAAACAGTCAATTAAACCTGGTTTCGATCAATAATTTAGAGAATAATTCATGTTATGTCTAGGTTAGGTCTGGGATTTGCTCTCATCAGGCTCATTCTTTCGCATATTTCTCATACTTGATGGCTAGATGCTGGGCTTTTTCTGGATTGCATCACGTAGTAATGAAGTACAACACTGAAACAGTCAATTAAACCTGATTTCCATCATTATCTTAGAGGACAACGCAAGTTAGGTCTGGGATAGGTCTGGGATTTGCCCTCATCAGGCTCATACTTTCCGCGTTTTTCACATACTTGTTGAACGGATCATGGGTTTTTTCTGGATTGGATCACGTAGTAATGTGGTACCACACTGAAACAATCAATTAAACCTGGTCTTGATAAATATTTTAGAGGATAACGCATGTTAGGTCTGGGTAAGGTCTAGGATTTACCCTCGTCAGGCTCATACTTTCGCGTTTTTCACATACTTTTTGAACAGATCCTGGGTTTTTTCTGGTTTGGATCACGTAGTAGTATGGTACCACACTGAAACAGTCCATTGAACCTGGTTTGGATCAATATTTTAGAGGATAACGCATGTTAGGTCTAGGCTAGCCCTGGGATTTTCGCTCGTCAGGCTCATACTTTCGCATTCTTCACATACTTGTTGAACGGATCCTGGGTTTTTTCTGGTTTGGATCACGTAGTAATGTGGTACCACACTGAAACAGCCGATTAAACCTGGTTTCGATCAATATTTTAGAGGATAACGCAAGTTAAGTCGGGGATTGGTCTGGGATTTAACCTCAACAGACTCACACTTTCGCACACTTCACATACTCGTTGAACAGATCCTGGGTATTTTCTGGTTTGGATCACGTAGTGATGTGGTACCACACTGAAACAGTCGATTAAACCAGGTTTCGATCAATATTTTTGAGGATAACGCATGTTAGGTCTAGGTTAGGCCTGGGATTTTCACTCGTCAGGCTCATACTTTCGCATTCTTCACATACTTGTTGAACGGATCCTGGGTTTTTTCTGGTTTGGATCACGTAGTAATGTGGGACCACACTGAAACAGTCAATTAAACCTGGTTTCGATCAACATTTTGGAGAATAATTCATGTTAGGTCTAGGTTAGGTCTGGGATTTGCTCTCATCAGGCTCATTCTTTCGCATATTTCTTATACTTGATGGCTAGATCCTGGCATTTTTCTGGATTGCATCACGTAGTAATGAAGTGCAACACTGAAACAGTCAATTAAACCTGGTTTCCATCAATATCTTAGAGGACAACGCAAGTTAGGTCTGGGATAGGTCTGGGATTTGACCCCATCAGACTCATACTTTCGCACACTTCACATACTCGTTGAACAGATCCTGGGTTATTTTCTGGTTTGGATAACATAGTAATGTGGTACCACACTGAAAGTGTCGATTAAACCAGGTTTCGATCAATATTTTAGAGAATAATTCATGTGACGTCTAGGTTAGGTCTGGGATTTGCTCTCATCAGGCTCATTCTTTCGCATATTTCTCATACATGTTGAACAGATCCTGGGTTTTTTCTGGTTTGGATCACTTAGTAATGTGGAACCACACTGAAACACCCAATTAAACCTGGTCTTGATAAATATTTTAGAGGATAACGCATGTTAGGCCTCGGTTAGGTCTGGGATTTTCACTCATCAGACTCATACTTTCGCATTCTTCACATACCTGCTGAACTGACCCTGGGTTTTTTCTAGTTTGGATCACGTAGTAATGTGGGACCACACTGAAACAGTCAATTAAACTTGGTTTCCATCAATATCTTAAAGGACAACGCAAGTTAGGTCTGGGATTGGTCTTGGATTTGCCCTCATCAGGCTCATACTTTCGCGTTTTTCACATACTCGTTGAACAGATACTGGGTATTTTCTGGTTTGGATCACGTAGTGATGTGGTACCACACTGAAACAGTCGATTAAACCTGGTTGCGATCAATATTTTAGAGGATAACGCATGTTAGGTCTAGGTTAGCCCTGGGATTTTCACTCATCAGACTCATACTTTCGCATATTTCTCATACTTCATGGCTAGATCCTGGGCTGTTTCTGGATTGTATCACGTAGTAATTTGGTACCACGCTGAAACAGTCAATTAAACCTGGTTTCAATCAATATTTTAGAGGATAACGCATGTTAGGCCTCGGTTAGGTCTGGGATTTTCACTGATCAGACTCATACTTTCGCATTCTTCACATACTTGTTGAACGGATCCTGGGTTTTTTCTGGTTTGGATCACGTAGTAATGTGGTACCACAATGAAACAGTCGATTAAACCTGGTTTCCACCAATATTTTAGAGGATAACGCAAGTTAAGTCTGGGATTGGTTTGGGATTTGACCTCATCAGACTCATACTTTCGCACACTTCACATACTCGTTGAACAGATCCTGGGTTATTTTCTGGTTTGGATCACATAGTAATGTGGTACCACACTGAAACAGTCAATTAAACCTGGTTTCGCTCAATATTTTAGAGGATAACGCATGTTAGGTCTAGGTTAGGTCTGGGATTTGCTCTCATCAGGCTCATTCTTTCGCATATCTCTCATACTTGATGGCTAGATCCTGGGCTTTTTCTGGATTGCATCACGTAGTAATGTAGTACCACACTGAAACAGTCAATGAAACCTGGTTTTCATCAATATTTTAGAGGAAAACGCAAGTTAGGTCTAGGTAAGGCCTGAGATTTTCACTGATCAGACTCATACTTTCGCATTCTTCACATACTTGTTGAACGGATCCTGGGTTTTTTCTGGTTTGGATCACGTAGTAATGTGGTACCACAATGAAACAGTCGATTAAACCTGGTTTCCACCAATATTTTAGAGGATAACGCAAGTTAAGTCTGGGATTGGTTTGGGATTTGACCTCATCAGACTCATACTTTCGCACACTTCACATACTCGTTGAACAGATCCTGGGTTATTTTCTGGTTTGGATCACATAGTAATGTGGTACCACACTGAAACAGTCAATTAAACCTGGTTTCGATCAATATTTTTGAGAATAATTCATGTTATGTCTAGGTTAGGTCTGGGATTTGCTCTCATCAGGCTCATTCTTTCGCATATTTCTCATACTTGATGGCTAGATGCTGGGCTTTTTCTGGATTGCACCACGTAGTAATGAAGTACAACACTGAAACAGTCAATTAAACCTGGTTTCCATCATTATCTTAGAGGACAACGCAAGTTAGGTCTGGGAAAGGTCTGGGATTTGCCCTCATCAGGCTCATACTTTCCGCGTTTTTCACATACTTGTTGAACGGATAATGGGTTTTTTCTGGTTTGGATCACGTAGTAATGTGGGACCACACTGAAGCAATCAATTAAACCTGGTCTTGATAAATATTTTAGAGGATAACGTATGTTAGGTCTGGGATAGGTCTAGGATTTGCCCTCATCAGGCTCATACTTTCGCATATTTCTCATACTTCATGGCTAGATCCTGGGCTATTTCTGGATTGGATCACGTAGTAATGTGGTACCACACTGAAACAGTCAATTAAACCTGGTCTTGATAAATATTTTAGAGGATAACGCATGTTAGGTCTGGGTAAGGTCTAGGATTTGCCCTCGTCAGGCTCATACTTTCGCATATTTCTCATACTTCATGGCTAGATCCTCGGCTATTTCTGGATTAGATCACGTAGTAATGTGGTACCACACTGAAACAGTCAATTAAACTTGGTTTCCATCAATATCTTAAAGGACAACGCAAGTTAGGTCTGGGATAGGTCTTGGATTTGCCCTCATCAGGCTCATACTTTCGCGTTTTTCACATACTTTTTGAACAGATCCTGGGTTTTTTCTGGTTTGGATCACGTACTAGTATGGTACCACACCGAAACAGTCCATTGAACCTGGTTTGGATCAATATTTTAGAGGATAACGCATATTAGGTCTAGGTAAGGTCTGGGATTTTCACTCATCAGACTCATACTTTCGCATTCTTCACATACTTGTTGAACGGATCCTGGGTTTTTTCTGGTTTGGATCACGTAGTAATGTGGTACCACACTGAAACAATCGATTAAACCTGGTTTCCATCAATATTTTAGAGGATAACGCAAGTTAAGTCTGGGATTGGTCTGGGATTTGACCTCATCAGACTCACACTTTCGCACACTTCACACACTCGTTGAACAGATCCTGGGTATTTTCTGGTTTGGATCACGTAGTGATGTGGTACCACACTGAAACAGTCGATTAAACCAGGTTGCGATCAATATTTTAGAGGATAACGCATATTAGGTCTAGGTTAGCCCTGGGATTTTCACTCATCAGACTCATACTTTCGCATATTTCTCATACTTCATGGCTAGATCCTGGTCTGTTTCTGGATTGCATCACGTAGTAATTTGGTACCACGCTGAAACAGTCAATTAAACCAGGTTTCGATCAATATTTTTGAGGATAACGCATGTTAGGTCTTGGTTAGGTCTGGGATTTTCACTCATCAGACTCATACTTTCGCATTCTTCACATACTTGTTGAACGGATCATGGGTTTTTTCTGGTTTGGATCACGTAGTAATGTGGGACCACACTGAAACAATCAATTAAACCTGGTCTTGATAAATATTTTAGAGGATAACGCATGTTAGGTCTGGGATAGGTAGGGGATTTGCCCTCATCAGACTCATACTTTCGCACACTTCACATACTCGTTGAACAGATCCTGGGTTTTTTCTGGTTTGGATCACGTAGTGATGTGGTACCACACTGAAACAGTCGATTAAACCAGGTTTCGATCAATATTTTTGAGGATAACGCATGTTAGGTCTAGGTTAGGCCTGGGATTTTCACTCGTCAGGCTCATACTTTCGCATTCTTCACATACTTGTTGAACGGATCCTAGGTTTTTTCTGGTTTGGATCACGTAGTAATGTGGGACCACACTGAAACAGTCAATTAAACCTGGTTTCGATCAACATTTTGGAGAATAATTCATGTTAGGTCTAGGTTAGGTCTGGGATTTGCCCTCATCAGGCTCATACTTTCGCGTTTTTCACATACTTTTTGAACAGATCCTGGGTTTTTTCTGGTTTGGATCACGTAGTAGTATGGTACCACACTGAAACAGTCCATTAAACCTGGTTTGGATCAATATTTTAGAGGATAACGCATGTTAGGTCTAGGTAAGCCCTGGGATTTTCACTCATCAGACTCATACTTTCGCATTCTTCACATACTTGTTGAACTGATCCTGGGTTTTTTCTGGTTTGGATCACGTAGTAATGTGGTACCACACTGAAACAGTCGATTAAACCTAGTTTCAATCAATATTTTAGAGGATAACGCAAGTTAGGTCTGGGATAGGTCTGGGATTTGACCCCATCAGACTCATACTTTCGCACACTTCACATACTCGTTGAACAGATCCTGGGTTATTTTCTGGTTTGGATAACATAGTAATGTGGTACCACACTGAAAGAGTCGATTAAACCAGGTTTCGATCAATATTTTAGAGAATAATTCATGTGATGTCTAGGTTAGGTCTGGGATTTGCTTTCATCAGGCTCATTCTTTCGCATATTTCTCATACATGTTGAACAGATCCTGGGTTTTTTCTGGTTTGGTTCACTTAGTAATGTGGAACCACACTGAAACACCCAATTAAACCTGGTCTTGATAAATATTTTAGAGGATAACGCATGTTAGGTCTGGGTTAGGTCTAGGATTTGCCCTCATCAGGCTCATACTTTCGCATATTTCTCATACTTCATGGCTAGATCCTGGGCTGTTTCTGGATTGTATCACGTAGTAATGTGGTACCACGCTGAAACAGTCAATTAAACCTGGTTTCAATCAATATTTTAGAGGATGACGCATGTTAGGCCTCGGTTAGGTCTGGGATTTTCACTCATCAGACTCATACTTTCGCATTCTTCACTTACTTGTTGAACGGATCCTGGGTTTTTTCTGGTTTGGATCACGTAGTAATGTGGGACCACACTGAAACAGTCAATTAAACCTAGTTTCGCTCAATATTTTAGAGAATAATTCATGTTAGGTCTAGGTTAGGTCTGGGATTTGTTCTCTTCAGGCTCATACTTTCGCACACTTCACATACTCGTTTGACAGATCCTGGGTTATTTTCTGGTTTGGATCACGTAGTAATGTGGGACCACACTGAAACAGTCAATTAAACCTGGTTTCGATCAATATTTTAGAGAATGTTATGTCTAGGTTAGGTCTGGGATTAGCTCTCATCAGGCTCATTCTTTCGCATATTTCTCATACTTGATGGCTAGATGCTGGGCTTTTTCTGGATTGCATCACGTAGTAATGAAGTACAACACTGAAACAGTCAATTAAACCTGGTGTCCATCAATATTTTAGAGAATAACGCATGTTAGGTCTGGATTAGGTCTAGGATTTGCCCTCATCAGGCTCATATTTTCGCATATTTCTCATACTTCATGGCTAGATCCTGGGCTATTTCTGGATTGGATCACGTAGTAATGTGGTACCACACTGAAAGAGTCCATTAAACCTGGTTTGGATCAATATTTTAGAGGAGAACGCATGTTAGGTCTGGGTTAGGTCTAGGATTTGCCCTCTTCAGGCTCATACTTTCGCATATTTCTCATACTTCATGGCTAGATCCTGGGCTATTTCTGGATTGGATCACGTAGTAATGTGGTACCACGCTGAAACAGTCAATTAAACCTGGTTTCAATCAAAATTTTAGAGCATAACGCATGTTAGGTCTAGGTTAGCCCTGGGATTTTCACTCATCAGACTCATACTTTCGCATATTTCTCATACTTCATGGCTAGATCCTGGGCTTTTTCTGGATTGCGTCACGTAGTAATGAAGTACAACACTGAAACAGTCAATTAAACCTGGTTTCCATCAATATCTTAGAGGACAACGCAAGTTAGGTCTGGGATAGGTCTGGGATTTGCCCTCATCAGGCTCATACTTTCGCGTTTTTCACATACTTGGTGAACAGATCCTGGGTTTTTTCTGGTTTTCATCACGTAGTAGTGTGGTACCACACTGAAAGAGTCCATTAAACCTGGTTTGGATCAATATTTTAGAGGATAACGCATGTTAGGTCTAGGTTAGCCCTGGGATTTTCACTCATCAGACTCATACTTTCGCATATTTCTCATACTTCATGGCTAGATCCTGGGCTATTTCTGGATTAGATCACGTAGTAATATGGTACCACACTGAAACAGTCGATTAAACCTGGTTTCAATCAATATTTTAGAGGATAACGCAAGTTAGGTCTGGGATAGGTCTGGGATTTGACCCCATCAGACTCATACTTTCGCACACTTCACATACTCGTTGAACAGATCCTGGGTTATTTTCTGGTTTGGATAACATAGTAATGTGGTACCACACTGAAACAGTCGATTAAACCAGGTTTCGATCAATATTTTAGAGAATAATTCATGTGATGTCTAGGTTAGGTCTGGGATTTGCTCTCATCAGGCTCATTCTTTCGCATATTTCTCATACTTCATGGCTAGATCCTGGGCTGTTTCTGGATTGTATCACGTAGTAATGTGGTACCACGCTGAAACAGTCAATTAAACCTGGTTTCAATCAATATTTTAGAGGATGACGCATGTTAGGCCTCGGTTAGGTCTGGGATTTTCACTCATCAGACTCATACTTTCGCATTCTTCACATACTTGTTGAACTGATCCTGGGTTTTTTCTGGTTTGGATCACGTAGTAATGTGGTACCACACTGAAACAGTCGATTAAACCTGGTTTCAATCAATATTTTAGAGGATAACGCAAGTTAGGTCTGGGATAGGTCTGGGATTTGACCCCATCAGTCTCATACTTTCGCACACTTCACATACTCGTTGAACAGATCCTGGGTTTTTTCTGGTTTGCATCACTTAGTAATGTGGGACCACACTGAAACAATCAATTAAACCTGGTCTTGATAAATATTTTAGAGGATAACGCATGTTAGGTCTCGGTTAGGTCTAGGATTTGCCCTCATCAGGCTCATACTTTCGCATATTTCTCATACTTCATGGCTAGATCCTGGGCTGTTTCTGGATTGTATCACGTAGTAATGTGGTACCACGCTGAAACAGTCAATTAAACCTGGTTTCAATCAATATTTTAGAGGATGACGCATGTTAGGCCTCGGTTAGGTCTGGGATTTTCACACATCAGACTCATACTTTCGCATTCTTCACTTACTTGTTGAACGGATCCTGGGTTTTTTCTGGTTTGGATCACGTAGTAATGTGGGACCACACTGAAACAGTCCATTAAACCTGGTTTCGCTCAATATTTTAGAGGATAACGCAAGTTAAGTCTGGGATTGGTTTGGGATTTGACCTCATCAGACTCATACTTTCGCACACTTCACATACTTGTTGTACGGATCCTGGGTTTTTTCTGGTTTGGATCACGTAGTAATGTGGGACCACACTGAAACAGTCAATTAAACCTGGTTTCGATCAATATTTTTGAGAATAATACATGTTAGGTCTAGATAAGGTCTGGGATTTGCTCTCATCAGGCTCATTCTTTCGCATATTTCTCATACTTGATGGCTAGATACTGGGCTTTTTCTGGATTGCATCGCGTAGTAATGAAGTACAACACAGAAACAGTCAATTGAACCTGGTTTCCATCAATATCCTAGAGGACAACGCAAGTTAGGTCTGGGATAGGTCTGGGATTTGCCCTCATCAGGCTCATACTTTCGCGTTTTTCACATACATGTTGAACAGATCCTGGGTTTTTTCTGGTTTGGATCACGTAGTAGTGTGGTACCACACTGAAACAGTCCACTAAACCTGGTTTGGATCAATATTTTACAGGATAACGCATGTTAGGTCTAGGTTAGGTCGGGGATTTTCACTCATCAGACTCATACTTTCGCATTCTTCACATACTTGTTGTACGGATCCTGGGTTTTTTCTGGTTTGGATCACGTAGTAATGTGGGACCACACTGAAACAGTCAATTAAACCTGGTTTCGATCAATATTTTTGAGAATAATACATGTTAGGTCTAGGTTAGGTCTTGGATTTGCTCTCATCAGGCTCATTCTTTCGCATATTTCTCATACTTGATGGCTAGATGCTGGGCTATTTCTGGATTAGATCACGTAGTAATGTGGTACCACACTGAAACAGTCGATTAAACCTGGTTTCGATCAATATTTTAGAGGATAACGCATGTTAGGTCTAGGTTAGGTCTGGGATTTGCTCTCATCAGGCTCATACTTTCGCGTTTTTCACATACATGTTGAACAGATCCTGGGTTTTTTCTGGTTTGGATCACGTAGTAGTATGGTACCACACTGAAACAGTCAATTAAACCTAGTTTCGATCAATATTTTAGAGAATAATTCATGTTAGGTCTAGGTTAGGTCTGGGATTTGCTCTCATCAGGCTCATTCTTTCGCATATTTCTCATACTTGATGGCTAGATGCTGGGCTATTTCTGGATTAGATCACGTAGTAATGTGGTACCACACTGAAACAGTCGATTAAACCTGGTTTCGATCAATATTTTAGAGGATAACGCAAGTTAGGTCTGGGATAGGTCTGGGATTTGCCCTCATCAGGCTCATACTTTCGCGTTTTTCACATACTTGTTGAACGGATCATGGGTTTTTTCTGGTTTGGATCACGTAGTAATGTGGGACCACACTGAAACAATCAATTAAACCTGGTCTTGATAAATATTTTAGAGGATAACGCATGTTAGGTCTGGGATAGGACGGGGATTTGCCCTCATCAGACTCATACTTTCGCACACTTCACATACTCGTTGATCAGATCCTGGGTTTTTTCTGGTTTGGATCACGTAGTAATGTGGAACTACACTGAAACAATCAATTAAACCTGGTCTTGATAAATATTTTAGAGGATAACGCATGTCAGGTCTGGGTTAGGTCTAGGATTTGCCCTCGTCAGGCTCATACTTCCGCATATTTCTCATACTTCATGGCTAGATCCTGGGCTATTTCTGGATTGCATCACGTAGTAAAGAAGTACAACACTGAAACAGTCAATTAAACCTGGTTTCCATCAATATTTTTGAGGATAACGCAAGCTAGGTCTGGCATAGGTCTGGGATTTGCCCTCATCAGGCTCATACTTTCGCGTTTTTCACATACTTGTTGAACGGATCATGGGTTTTTTCTGGATTAGATCACGTAGTAATGTGGTACCACACTGAAACAGTCAATTAAACCTGGTTTCCATCAAACTTTTAGAGGAGAACGCAAGTTAGGTCTGGGATAGGTCTGGGATTTGCTCTCATCAGGCTCATACTTTCGCGTTTTTCACATACATGTTGAACAGATCCTGGGTTTTTTCTGGTTTGGATCACGTAGTAGTATGGTACCACACTGAAACAGTCAATTAAACCTAGTTTCGATCAATATTTTAGAGAATAATTCATGTTAGGTCTAGGTTAGGTCTGGGATTTGCTCTCATCAGGCTCATTCTTTCGCATATTTCTCATACTTGATGGCTAGATGCTGGGCTATTTCTGGATTAGATCACGTAGTAGTGTGGTACCACACTGAAACAGTCCATTAAACCTGGTTTGGATCAATATTTTAGAGGATAACGCATGTTAGGTCTAGGTTAGGTCTGGGATTTTCACTCATCAGACTCATACTTTCGCATTCTTCACATACTCGTTGTACGGATCCTGGGTTTTCTCTGGTTTCGATCACGTAGTAATGTGGGACCACACTGAAACAGTCAATTAAACCTGGTTTCGATCAATATTTCTGAGAATAATACATGTTAGGTCTAGGTTAGGTCTGGGATTTGCTCTTATCAGGCTCATTCTTTCGCATATTTCTCATACTTGATGGCTAGATGCTGGTCTTTTTCTGGATTGCATCACGTAGTAATGAAGTACAACACAGAAACAGTCAATTAAACCTGGTTTCCATCAATATCTTAGAGGACAACGCAAGTTAGGTCTGGGATAGGTCTGGGATTTGCCCTCATCAGGCTCATACTTTCGCGTTTTTCACATACATGTTGAACAGATCCTGGGTTTTTTCTGGTCTGGATCACGTGGTAGTATGGTACCACACTGAAACAGTCCATTAAACCTGGTTTGGATCAATATTTTAGAGGATAACGCATGTTAGGTCTAGGTTAGGTCGGGGAATTTCACTCATCAGACTCATACTTTCGCATTCTTCACATACTTGTTGTACGGATCCCGGGTTTTTTCTGGTTTGGATCACGTAGTAATGTGGGACCACACTGAAACAGTCAATTAAACCTGGTTTCCATCAATATCTTAGAGGACAACGCAAGTTAGGTCTGGGATAGGTCTGGGATTTGCACTCATCAGGCTCATACTTTTGCGTTTTTCACATACATGTTGAACAGATCCTGGGTTTTTTCTGGTTTGGATCACGTAGTAGTATGGTACCACACTGAAACAGTCAATTAAACCTAGTTTCGATCAATATTTTAGAGAATAATTCATGTTAGGTCTAGGTTAGGTCTGGGATTTGCTCTCATCAGGCTCATACTTTCGCATATTTCTCATACTTGATGGCTAGATCCTGGGCTTTTTCTGGATTGCATGACGTAGTAATGAAGTACAACACTGAAACAGTCAATTAAACCTGGTTTCCATCAATATTTTAGAGAATAACGCATGTTAGGTCTGGATTAGGTCTGGGATTTTCACTCATCAGACTCATACTTTCGCATTCTTCACATACTTGTTGAACGGATCCTGGGTTTTTTCTGGTCTGGATCACGTGGTAGTATGGTACCACACTGAAACAGTCCATTAAACCTGGTTTGGATCAATATTTTAGAGGATAACGCATGTTAGGTCTAGGTTAGGTCGGGGAATTTCACTCATCAGACTCATACTTTCGCATTCTTCACATACTTGTTGAACGGATCCTGGGTTTTTTCTGGTTTGGATCACGTAGTAATGTGGGACCACACTGAAACAGTTCATTAAACCTGGTTTCGCTCAATATTTTAGAGGATAACGCATGTTAGGTCTAGGTTAGGTCTGGGATTTGCTCTCATCAGGCTCATTCTTTCGCATATTTCTCATACTTGATGGCTAGCTCCTGGGCTTTTTCTGGATTGCATCACGTAGTAATGTAGTACAACACTGAAACAGTCAATTAAACCTGGTTTCCATCATTATCTTAGAGGACAACGCAAGTTAGGTCTGGGATAGGTCTGGGATTTTCACTCATCAGACTCATACTTTCGCATTCTTCACATACTTGTTGAACGGATCCAGGGTTTTTTCTGGTTTGGATCACGTAGTAATGTGGGCCCACACTGAAACAATCATTTAAACCTGGTCTTGATAAATATTTTAGAGGATAACGCAAGTTAGGTCTGGGATAGGTCAGGGATTTGACCTCATCAGACTCATAATTTCGCACACTTCACATACTCCTTGAACAGATCCTGGGTTATTTTCTGGTTTGGATCACATAGTAATGTGGTACCACACTGAAACAGTCGATTAAACCAGGTTTCGATCAATATTTTAGAGAATAATTCATGTTAGGTCTAGGTTAGGTCTGGGATTTGCTCTCATCAGGCTCATTCTTTCGCATATTTCTCATACTTGATGGCTATATCCTGGGCTTTTTCTGGATTGCATGACGTAGTAATGAAGTACAACACTGAAACAGTCAATTAAACCTGGTTTCCATCAATATTTTAGAGAATAACGCATGTTAGGTCTGGATTAGGTCTGGGATTTTCACTCATCAGACTCATACTTTCGCATTCTTCACATACTTGTTGAACGGATCCTGGGTTTTTTCTGGTTTGGATCACGTAGTAATGTGGGACCACACTGAAACAGTTCATTAAACCTGGTTTCGCTCAATATTTTAGAGGATAACGCATGTTAGGTCTAGGTTAGGTCTGGGATTTGCTCTCATCAGGCTCATTCTTTCGCATATTTCTCATACTTGATGGCTAGCTCCTGGGCTTTTTCTGGATTGCATCACGTAGTAATGTAGTACCACACTGAAACAGTCAATGAAACCTGGTTTTCATCAATATTTTAGAGGACAACGCAAGTTAGGTCTAGGTAAGGCCTGAGATTTTCACTGATCAGACTCATACATTCGCATTCTTCACATACTTGTTGAACGGATCCTGGGTTTTTTCTGGTTTGGATCACGCAGTAATGTGGTACCACACTGAAACAGTCGATTAAACCTGGTTTCGATCAATATTTTAGAGGATAACGCAAGTTAATTCTGGGATTGGTTTGGGATTTGACCTCATCAGACTCATACTTTCGCACACTTCACATACTCGTTGAACATATCCTGGGTTATTTTCTGGTTTGGATCACATAGTAATGTGGTACCACACTGAAACAGTCGATTAAACCAGGTTTCGATCAATATTTTTGAGGATAACGCATGTTAGGTCTAGGTTAGGCCTGGGATTTTCACTCATCAGACTCATACTTCCGCATTCTTCACATACTTGCTGAACGGATCCTGGGTTTTTTCTGGTTTGGATCACGTAGTAATGTAGGACCACACTGAAACAGTCAATTAAACCTAGTTTCGATCAATATTTTAGAGAATAATTCATGTTAGGTCTAGGTTAGGTCTGGGATTTGCTCTCATTAGGCTCATACTTTCGCACACTTCACATACTCGTTTGACAGATCCTGGGTTATTTTCTGGTTTGGATCACGTAGTAATGTGGGACCACACTGAAACAGTCAATTAAACCTGGTTTCGATCAATATTTTAGAGAATAATTCATGTTATGTCTAGGTTAGGTCTGGGATTTGCTCTCATCAGGCTCATTCTTTCGCATATTTCTCATACTTGATGGCTAGATGCTGGGCTTTTTCTGGATTGCATCACGTAGTAATGAAGCACAACACTGAAACAGTCAATTAAACCTGGTTTCCATCATTATCTTAAAGGACAACGCAAGTTAGGTCTGGGATAGGTCTTGGATTTGCCCTCATCAGGCTCATACTTTCGCGTTTTTCACATACTTTTTGAACAGATCCTGGGTTTTTTCTGGTTTGGATCACGTAGTAGTGTGGTACCACACTGAAACAGTCCATTAAACCTGGTTTGGATCAATATTTTAGAGGATAACGCATGTTAGGTCTAGGTTAGGTCTGGGAATTTCACTCATCAGACTCATACTTTCGCACACTTCACATACTCGTTCAACAGATCCTGGGTTATTTTCTGGTTTGGATCACATAGTAATGTGGTACCACACTGAAACAGACGATTATACCAGGTTTCGATCAATATTTTTGATGATAACGCATGTTAGGTCTAGGTTAGGCCTGGGATTTTCACTCATCAGGCTCATACTTTCGCATTCTTCGCATACTTGTTGTACGGATCCTGGGTTTTTTCTGGTTTGGATCACGTAGTAATGTGGGACCACATTGAAACAGTCAATTAAACCTGGTTTCGATCAATATTTTTGAGAATAATACATGTTAGGTCTAGGTTAGGTCTGGGATTTGCTCTCATCAGGCTCATTCTTTCGCATATTTCTCATACTTGATGGCTAGATGCTGGGCTTTTTCTGGATTGCATCACGTAGTAATGAAGTACAACACAGAAACAGTCGATTAAACCTGGTTTCGATCAATATTTTAGAGGATAACGCAAGTTAAGTCTGGGATTGGTCTGGGATTTGCCCTCATCAGGCTCATACTTTCGCGTTTTTCACATACTTGTTGAACAGATCCTGGGTTTTTTCTGGTTTGGATCACGTAGTAGTGTGGTACCACACTGAAACAGTCCATTAAACCTGGTTTGGATCAATATTTTAGAGGATAACGCATGTTAGGTCTAGGTTAGGTCTGGGATTTTCACTCATCAGACTCATACTTTCGCATTCTTCACATACTTGTTGTACGGATCCAGGGTTTTTTCTGGTTTGGATCACGTAGTAATGTGGGACCACACTGAAACAGTCAATTAAACCTGGTTTCGATCAATATTTTTGAGAATAATACATGTTAGGTCTAGGTTAGGTCTGGGATTTGCTCTCATCAGGCTCATTCTTTCGCATATTTGTCATACTTGATGGCTAGATGCTGGGCTTTTTCTGGATTGCATCACGTAGTAATGAAGTACAACACAGAAACAGTCAATTGAACCTGGTTTCCATCAATATCTTAGAGGACAACGCAAGTTAGGTCTGGGATAGGTCTGGGATTTGCCCTCATCAGGCTCATACTTTCGCGTTTTTCACATACATGTTGAACAGATCCTGGGTTTTTTCTGGTTTGGATCACGTAGTAGTGTGGTAGCACACTGAAACAGTCCATTAAACCTGGTTTGGATCAATATTTTAGAGGATAACGCATGTTAGGTCTAGGTTAGGTCGGGGATTTTCACTCATCAGACTCATACTTTCGCATTCTTCACATACTTGTTGTACGGATCCCGGGTTTTTTCTGGTTTGGATCACGTAGTAATGTGGGACCACACTGAAACAGTCAATTAAACCTGGTTTCGATCAATATTTTTAAGAATAATACATGTTAGGTCTAGGTTAGGTCTTGGATTTGCTCTCATCAGGCTCATTCTTTCGCATATTTGTCATACTTGATGGCTAGATGCTGGGCTTTTTCTGGATTGCATCAGGTAGTAATGAAGTACAACACAGAGACAGTCAATTAAACCTGGTTTCCATCAATATCTTAGAGGACAACGCAAGTTAGGTCTGGGATAGGTCTGGGATTTGCCCTCATCAGGCTCATACTTTCGCGTTTTTCACATACATGTTGAACAGATCCTGGGTTTTTTCTGGTTTGGATCACGTAGTAGTGTGGTACCCCACTGAAACAGTCCATTAAACCTGGTTTGGATCAATATTTTAGAGGATAACGCATGTTAGGTCTAGGTTAGGTCGGGGATTTTCACTCATCAGACTCATACTTTCGCATTCTTCACATACTTGTTGTACGGATCCCGGGTTTTTTCTGGCTTGGATCACGTAGTAATGTGGGACCACACTGAAACAGTCAATTAAACCTGGTTTCGATCAATATTTTTGAGAATAATACATGTTAGGTCTAGGTTAGGTCTGGGATTTGCTCTCATCAGGCTCATTCTTTCGCATATTTCTCATACTTGATGGCTAGATGCTGGGCTTTTTCTGGATTGCATCACGTAGTAATGAAGTACAACTCAGAAACAGTCAATTAAACCTGGTTTCCATCAATATCTTAGAGGACAACGCAAGTTAGGTCTGGGATAGGTCTGGGATTTGCCCCCATCAGGCTCATACTTTCGCGTTTTTCACATACATGTTGAGAGATCCTGGGTTTTTTCTGGTTTGGATCACGTAGTAGTGTGGTACCACACTGAAGCAGTCCATTAAACCTGGTTTGGATCAATATTTTAGAGGATAACGCATGTTAGGTCTAGATTAGGTCGGGGATTTTCACTCATCAGACTCATACTTTCGCATTCTTCACATACTTGTTGAACGGATCCTGGGTTTTTTCAAGTTTGGATCACGTAGTAATGTGGTACCACACTGAAACAGTCGATTAAACCTGGTTTCGATCAATATTTTAGAGGATAACGCATGTTAGGTCTAGGTTAGCCCTGGGATTTTCACTCATCAGACTCATACTTTTGCGTTTTTCACATACATGTTGAACAGATCCTGGGTTTTTTCTGGTTTGGATCACGTAGTAGTGTGGTACCACACTGAAACAGTCCATTAAACCTGGTTTGGATCACTATTTTAGAGGATAACGCATGTTAGGTCTAGGTTAGGTCTGGGATTTTCACTCATCAGACTCATACTTTCGCATTCTTCACATACCTGTTGAACGGATCCTGGGTTTTTTCTGGTTTGGATCACGTAGTAATGTGGGCCCACACTGAAACAATCGTTTAAACCTGGTCTTGATAAATATTTTAGAGGATAACGCAAGTTAGGTCTGGGATAGGTCAGGGATTTGACCTCATCAGACTCATAATTTCGCACACTTCACATAGTCCTTGAACAGATCCTGGGTTATTTTCTGGTTTGGATCACATAGTAATGTGGTACCACACTGAAACAGTCGATTAAACCAGGTTTCGATCAATATTTTAGAGAATAATTCATGTTAGGTCTAGGTTAGGTCAAGGATTTGCTCTCATCAGGCTCATTCTTTCGCATATTTCTCATACTTGATGGCTAGATCCTGGACTTTTTCTGGATTGCATCACGTAGTAATGTGGTACCACACTGAAAGAGTCCATTAAACCTGGTTTGGATCAATATTTTAGAGGATAACGCATGTTAGGTCTAGGTTAGGTCGGGGATTTTCACTCATCAGACTCATACTTTCGCATTCTTCACATACTTGTTGTACGGATCCCGGGTTTTTTCTGGCTTGGATCACGTAGTAATGTGGGACCACACTGAAACAGTCAATTAAACCTGGTTTCGATCAATATTTTTGAGAATAATACATGTTAGGTCTAGGTTAGGTCCGGGATTTGCTCTCATCAGGCTCATTCTTTCGCATATTTCTCATACTTGATGGCTAGATGCTGCGCTTTTTCTGGATTGCATCACGTAGTAATGAAGTACAACACTGAAACAGTCAATTAAACCTGGTTTCCATCAATATTTTAGAGAATAACGCATGTTAGGTCTGGATTAGGTCTAGGATTTGCCCTCATCAGGCTCATTCTTTCGCATATTTCTCATACTTCATGGCTAGATCCTGGGCTATTTCTGGACTGGATCACGTAGTAATGTGGTACCACACTGAAAGAGTCCATTAAACCTGGTTTGGATCAATATTTTAGAGGATAACGCATGTTAGGCCTGGGTTAGGTCTGGGATTTGCTCTCATCAGGCTCATTCTTTCGCATATTTCTCATACTTGATGGCTAGATGCTGGGCTTTTTCTGGATTGCATCACGTAGTAATGAAGTACAACACTGAAACAGTCAATTAAACCTGGTTTCCATCATTATCTTAAAGGACAACGCAAGTTAGGTCTGAGATAGGTCTGGGATTTGCCCTCATCAGGCTCATACTTTCCGCGTTTTTCACATACTTGTTGAACAGATCCTGGGTTTTTTCTGGTTTGGATCACGCAGTAGTGTGGGACCACACTGAAACAATCAATTAAACCTGATCTTGATAAATATTTTAGAGGATAACGCATGATAGGTCTAGGTTAGGTCTGGGATTTGCTCTCATCAGGCTCATTCTTACGCATATTTCTCATATTTGACGGCTAGATCCTGGGCTTTCTCTGGATTGCATCACGTAGTAAGGTGGTACCACACTGAAACAGTCCATTAAACCTGGTTTGGATCAATATTTTTGAGGATAACGCATGTTAGGTCTAGGTTAGGCCGGGGATTTTCACTCATCAGACTCATACTTTCGCATATTTCTCATACTTCATGGCTAGATCCTGGGCTGTTTCTGGATTGTATCACATAGTAATGTGGTACCACGCTGAAACAGTCGATTAAACCTGGTTTCGATCAATATTTTAGAGGATAACGCAAGTTAAGTCTGGGATAGGTCTGGGATTTGATCTCATCAGACTCATACTTTCGCGTTTTTCACATACTTTTTGAACAGATCCGGGGTTTTTTCTGGTTTGGATCACGTAGTAGTGTGGTACCACACTGAAACAGTCAATTAAACCTGGTTTTGATCAATATTTTAGAGAATAATTCATGTTAGGTCTAGGTTAGGTCTGGGATTTGCTCTCATCAGGCTCATTCTTTCGCATATTTCTCATACTTGATGGCTAGATGCTGGGCTTTTTCTGGATTGCATCACGTAGTAATGAAGTACAACACTGAAACAGTCAATTAAACCTGGTTTCCATCAATATCTTAGAGGACAACGCAAGTTAGGTCTGGGATAGGTCTGGGATTTGCCCTCATCAGGCTCATACTTTCGCGTTTTTCACGTACTTGTTGAACAGATCCTGGGTTTTTTCTGGTTTGGATCACGTAGTAGTGTGGTACCACACTGAAACAGTCCATTAAACCTGGTTTGGATCAATATTTTAGAGGATAACGCATGTTAGGTCTAGGTTAGGTCTGGGATTTTCACTCATCAGACTCATACTTTCGCATTCTTCACATACCTGTTGTACGGATCCTGGGTTTTTCCTGGTTTGGATCACGTGGTAATGTGGGACCACACTGAAACAGTCAATTAAACCTGGTTTCGATCAATATTTTAGAGGATAACGCATGTTAGGTCTAGGTTAGGTCTGGGATTTGCTCTCATCAGGCTCATTCTTTCGCATATTTCTCGTACTTGATGGCTAGATGCTGGGCTTTTTCTGGATTGCATCACGTAGTAATGAAGTACAACACAGAAACAGTCAATTGAACCTGGTTTCCATCAATATCTTAGAGGACAACGCAAGTTAGGTCTGGGATAGGTCTGGGATTTGCCCTCATCAGGCTCATACTTTCGCGTTTTTCACATACATGTTGAACAGATCCTGGGTTTTTTCTGGTTTGGATCACGTAGTAGTATGGTACCACACTGAAACAGTCCATTAAACCTGGTTTGGATCAATATTTTAGAGGATAACGCATGTTAGGTCTAGGTTAGGTCGGGGATTTTCACTCATCAGACTCATACTTTCGCATTCTTCACATACTTGTTGTACGGATCCTGGGTTTTTTCTGGTTTGGATCACGTAGTAATGTGGGCCCACACTGAAACAATCATTTAAACCTGGTCTTGATAAATATTTTAGAGGATAACGCAAGTTAGGTCTGGGATAGGTCAGGGATTTGACCTCATCAGACTCATAATTTCGCACACTTCACATACTCCTTGAACAGATCCTGGGTTATTTTCTGGTTTGGATCACATAGTAATGTGGTACCACACTGAAACTGTCGATGAAACCAGTTTTCGATCAATATTTTAGAGAATATTTCATGTTAGGTCTAGGTTAGGTCAAGGATTTGCCCTCATCAGGCTCATTCTTTTGCATATTTCTCATACTTGATGGCTAGATCCTGGGCTGTTTCTGGATTGCATCACTTAGTAATGAAGTGCAACACTGAAACAGTCAATTAAACCTGTTTTCGATCAATATTTTAGGGGATAACGGAAGTTAGGTCTGGGATAGGTCTACGATTTGCCCTCATCAGGCTCTTACTTTCGCATATTTCTCATACTTCATGGCTAGATCCTGGGCTGTTTCTGGATTGTATCACGTAGTAATGTGGTACCACGCTGAAACAGTCAATTAAACCTGGTTTCGATCAATATTTTAGAGGATAACGCAAGTTAGGTCTGGGATAGGTCTAGGATTTGCCCTCATCAGGCTCTTACTTTCGCATATTTCTCATACTTCATGGCTAGCTCCTGGGCTATTTCTGGATTGGATCACGTAGTAAAGTGGTACCACACTGAAACATTCAATGAAACCTGGTCTGGATAAATATCTTAGAGGATAACGCATGTTAGGTCAAGGTTAGGTCTAAGATTTGCCCTCATCAGGCTCACAGTTTCGCGTTTTTCACATACTTGTTGAACAGATCCTGGGCTATTTCGGGATTGGATCACGTAGTAAAGTGGTACCACACTGAAACAGTCCATTAAACCTGGTTTCGCTCAATATTTTAGGGGATAACGCATGTTAGGTCTAGGTTAGGTCTGGGATTTGCTGTCATCAGGCTCATTCTTTCGCATATTTCTCACACTTGATGGCTAGATCCTGGGCTTTTTCTAGATTGCATCACGTAGTAATGTAGTACCACACTGAAACAGTCAATGAAACCAGGTTTCCATGAATATTTTAGAAGACAACGCAAGTTAGGTCTAGGTAAGGCCTGAGATTTTCACTGATCAGACTCATACTTTCGCATTCTTCGCATACTTGTTGAACGGATCCTGGGTTTTTTCTGGTTTGGATGACGTAGTAATGTGGTACCACACTGAAACATTCAATTAAACTTGGTCTTGATAAATATTTTAGAGAATAACGCATGTTAGGTCTGGGTTAGGTCTAGGATTTGCCCTCATCAGGCTCATACTTTCGCGTTTTTCACATACATGTTGAACAGATCCTGCGTTTTTTCTGGTTTGGATCACGTAGTAGTGTGGTACCTCACTGAAACAGTCCATTAAACCTGGTTTGGATCAATATTTTAGAGGATAACGCATGTTAGGTCTAGGTTAGGTCGGGGATTTTCACCCATCAGACTCATACTTTCGCATTCTTCACATACTTGTTGTACAGATCCCGGGTTTTTTTTGGTTTGGATCACGTAGTAATGTGGGACCACACTGAAACAGTCAATTAAACCTGGTTTCGATCAATATTTTTGAGAATAATACATGTTAGGTCTAGGTTAGGTCTTGGATTTGCTCTCATCAGGCTCATTCTTTCGCATATTTCTCATACTTGATTGCTAGATGCTGGGCTTTTTCTGGATTGCATCACGTAGTAATGAAGTACAACACAGAAACAGTCAATTAAACCTGGTTTCCATCAATATCTTAGAGGACAACGCAAGTTAGGTCTGGGATAGGTCTGGGATTTGCCCTCATCAGGCTCATACTTTCGCGTTTTTCACATACATGTTGAACAGATCCGGGGTTTTTTCTGGTTTGGATCACGTAGTAGTATGGTACCACACTGAAACAGTCCATTAAACCTGGTTTGGATCAATATTTTAGAGGATAACGCATGTTAGGTCTAGGTTAGGTCGGGGATTTTCACTCATCAGACTCATACTTTCGCATTCTTCACATACTTGTTGTACGGATCCTGGGTTTTTTCTGGTTTGGATCACGTAGTAATGTGGGCCCACACTGAAACAATCATTTAAACCTGGTCTTGATAAATATTTTAGAGGATAACGCAAGTTAGGTCTGGGATAGGTCAGGGATTTGACCTCATCAGACTCATAATTTCGCACACTTCACATACTCCTTGAACAGATCCTGGGTTATTTTCTGGTTTGGATCACATAGTAATGTGGTACCACACTGAAACTGTCGATTAAACCAGGTTTCGATCAATATTTTAGAGAATAATTCATGTTAGGTCTAGGTTAGGTCTGGGATTTGCTCTCATCAGGCTCATTCTTCCGCATATTTCTCATACATGTTGAACAGATCCTGGGTATTTTCTGGCATGGAACACGTAGTAATGTGGGACCACACTGAAACAATCAATTAAACCTGGTCTTGATAAATATTTTAGAGGATAACGCATGTTAGGTCTGGGTTAGGTCTAGGATTTGCCCTCATCAGGCTCACAGTTTCGCGTTTTTCACATACTTGTTGAACAGATCCTGGGTTTTTTCTGGTTTGGATCACGTAGTAATGTGGGACCACACTGAAACAGTCAAGTAAACCTGGTTTCGATCAATATTTTAGAGAATAATTCATGTTATGTCTAGGTTAGGTCTGGGATTTGCTCTCATCAGGCTCATTCTTCCGCATATTTCTCATACATGTTGAACAGATCCTGGGTATTTTCTGGCATGGAACACGTAGTAATGTGGGACCACACTGAAACAATCAATTAAACCTGGTCTTGATAAATATTTTAGAGGATAACGCATGTTAGGTCTGGGTTAGGTCTAGGATTTGCCCTCATCAGGCTCATACTTTCGCATATTTCTCATACTTCATGGCTAGATCCTGGGCTGTTCCTGGATTGTATCACGTAGTAATGTGGTGCCACGCTGAAACAGTCAATTAAACCTGTTTTCGATCAATATTTTAGAGGATAACGGAAGTTAGGTCTGGGATAGGTCTAGGATTTGCCCTCATCAGGCTCTTACTTTCGCATATTTCTCATACTTCATGGCTAGATCCTGGGCTGTTTCTGGATTGTATCACGTAGTAATGTGGTACCACGCTGAAACAGTCAATTAAACCTGGTTTCGATCAATATTTTAGAGGATAACGGAAGTTAGGTCTGGGATAGGTCTAGGATTTGCCCTCATCAGGCTCTTACTTTCGCATATTTCTCATACTTCATGGCTAGCTCCTGGGCTATTTCTGGATTGGATCACGTAGTAAAGTGGTACCACACTGAAACAGTCAATGAAACCTGGTCTGGATAAATATCTTAGAGGATAACGGATGTTAGGTCAAGGTTAGGTCTAAGATTTGCCCTCATCAGGCTCACAGTTTCGCGTTTTTCACATACTTGTTGAACAGATCATGGGCTATTTCGGGATTGGATCACGTAGTAAAGTGGTACCACACTGAAACAGTCCATTAAACCTGGTTTCGCTCAATATTTTAGAGGATAACACATGTTAGGTCTAGGTTAGGTCTGGGATTTTCTGTCATCAGGCTCATTCTTTCGCATATTTCTCACACTTGATGGCTAGATCCTGGGTTTTTTCTAGATTGTATCACGTAGTAATGTAGTACCACACTGAAACAGTCAATGAAACCAGGTTTCCATGAATATTTTAGAAGACAACGCAAGTTAGGTCTAGGTAAGGCCTGAGATTTTCACTGATCAGACTCATACTTTCGCATTCTTCGCATACTTGTTGAACGGATCCTGGGCTTTTTCTGGTTTGGATGACGTAGTAATGTGGTACCACACTGAAACGTTCAATTAAACCTGGTCTTGATAAATATTTTAGAGAATAACGCATGTTAGGTCTGGGTTAGGTCTAGGATTTGCCCTCATCAGGCTCATACTTTCGCATATTTCTCATACTTCATGGCTAGATCCTGGGCTGTTCCTGGATTGTATCACGTAGTAATGTGGTGCCACGCTGAAACAGTCAATTAAACCTGGTTTCGATCAATATTTTAGAGGATAACGCAAGTTAGGTCTGGGATAGGTCTAGGATTTGCCCTCATCAGGCTCTTACTTTCGCATATTTCTCATACTTCATGGCTAGATCCTGGGCTATTTCTGGATTGGATCACGTAGTAAAGTGGTACCACACTGAAACATTCAATGAAACCTGGTCTGGATAAATATCTTAGAGGATAACGCATCTTAGGTCTGGGTTAGGTCTAAGATTTGCCCTCATCACGCTCACAGTTTAGCGTTTTTCGCATACTTGTTGAACAGATCCTGGGTTTTTTCTGGTTTGGATCACGAAGTAGTGTGGTACCACACTGAAACAGTCCATTAAACCTGGTTTCGCTCAATATTTTAGAGGATAACGCATGTTAGGTCTAGGTTAGGTCTGGGATTTGCTCTCATCAGGCTCATTCTTTCGCATATTTCTCATACTTGATGGCTAGATCCTGGGCTTTTTCTGGATTGCATCACGTAATAATGTAGTACCACACTGAAACAGTCAATGAAACCTGGTTTCCATCAATATTTTAAAGGACAACGCAAGTTAGGTCTAGGTAAGGCCTGAGATTTGCTCTCATCAGGGTCATACTTTCGCAGTTTTAACATACATGTTGACCTGATCGAGGGTTTTTTCTGCTTTGGATCACGTAGTAAGGTGGTACCACACTGAAACGGTCCATTAAACCTGGTTTGGATCAATATTTTTGAGGATAACGCATGTTAGGTCTGGGATAGGTCTAGGATTTGCCCTCATCAGGCTCTTACTTTCGCATATTTCTCATACTGCATGGCTAGATCCTGGGCTATTTCTGGATTGGATCACGTAGTAAAGTGGTACCACACTGAAACATTCAATGAAACCTGGTCTGGATAAATATTTTAGAGGATAACGCATCTTAGGTCTGGGTTAGGTCTAAGATTTGCCCCCATCAAGCTCACAGTTTAGCGTTTTTCGCATACTTGTTGAACGGATCCTGGGTTTTTTCCGGTTTCGATCACGTAGTAATGTGGTACCACACTGAAACATTCAATTAAACCTGGTCTTGATAAATATTTTAGAGGATAACGCATGTTAGGTTTGGGTTAGGTCTAGGATTTGCCCTCATTAGGCTCATACTTTCGCATATTTCTCATACTTCATGGCTAGATCCTGGGCTGTTTCTGGATTGCATAATAATTCATGTTAGGTCTAGGTTAGGTCTGGGATTTGCTCTCATCAGGCTCATTCTTTCGCATATTTCTCATACTTGATGTCTAGATCCTGGGCTTTTTCTGGATTGCATCACGTAGTAATAAAGTACAACACTGAAACAGTCAATTAAACCTGGTTTCGATCAATATTTTAGAAAATAATTCATGTTAGGTCTGGGTTAGGTCTAGGATTTGCCCTCATCAGGCTCATTCTTTCGCATATTTCTCATACTTGATGGCTAGATCCTGGGCTGTTTCTGGATTGCATCACTTAGTAATGAAGTGCAACACTGAAACAGTCAATTAAACCTGTTTTCGATCAATATTTTAGAGGATAACGGAAGTTAGGTCTGGGATAGGTCTAGGATTTGCCCTCATCAGGCTCCTACTTTCGCATATTTCTCATACTTCATGGCTAGATCCTGGGCTGTTTCTGGATTGTATCACGTAGTAATGTGGTACCACGCTGAAACAGTCAATTAAACCTGGTTTCGATCAATATTTTAGAGGATAACGGAAGTTAGGTCTGGGATAGGTCTAGGATTTGCCCTCATCAGGCTCTTACTTTCGCATATTTCTCATACTTCATGGCTAGCTCCTGGGCTATTTCTGGATTGGATCACGTAGTAAAGTGGTACCACACTGAAACATTCAATGAAACCTGGTCTGGATAAATATCTTAGAGGATAACGCATGTTAGGTCAAGGTTAGGTCTAAGATTTGCCCTCATCAGGCTCACAGTTTCGCGTTTTTCACATACTTGTTGAACAGATCCTGGGCTATTTCGGGATTGGATCACGTAGTAAAGTGGTACCACACTGAAACAGTCCATTAAACCTGGTTTCGCTCAATATTTTAGAGGATAACGCATGTTAGGTCTAGGTTAGGTCTGGGATTTGCTGTCATCAGGCTCATTCTTTCGCATATTTCTCACACTTGATGGCTAGATCCTGGGCTTTTTCTAGATTGCATCACGTAGTAATGTAGTACCACACTGAAACAGTCAATGAAACCAGGTTTCCATGAATATTTTAGAAGACAACGCAAGTTAGGTCTAGGTAAGGCCTGAGATTTTCACTGATCAGACTCATACTTTCGCATTCTTCGCATACTTGTTGAACGGATCCTGGGTTTTTTTCTGGTTTGGATGACGTAGTAATGTGGTACCACACTGAAACATTCAATTAAACCTGGTCTTGATAAATATTTTAGAGAATAACGCATGTTAGGTCTGGGTTAGGTCTAGGATTTGCCCTCATCAGGCTCATACTTTCGCATATTTCTCATACTTCATGGCTAGCTCCTGGGCTATTTCTGGATTGGATCACGTAGTAAAGTGGTACCACACTGAAACATTCAATGAAACCTGGTCTGGATAAATATCTTAGAGGATAACGCATGTTAGGTCAAGGTTAGGTCTAAGATTTGCCCTCATCAGGCTCACAGTTTCGCGTTTTTCACATACTTGTTGAACAGATCCTGGGTTTTTTCTGGTTTGGATCACGTAGTAATGTGGGACCACACTGAAACAGTCAAGTAAACCTGGTTTCGATCAATATTTTAGAGAATAATTCATGTTATGTCTAGGTTAGGTCTGGGATTTGCTCTCATCAGGCTCATTCTTCCGCATATTTCTCATACATGTTGAACAGATCCTGGGTATTTTCTGGCATGGAACACGTAGTAATGTGGGACCACACTGAAACAATCAATTAAACCTGGTCTTGATAAATATTTTAGAGGATAACGCATGTTAGGTCTGGGTTAGGTCTAGGATTTGCCCTCATCAGGCTCATACTTTCGCATATTTCTCATACTTCATGGCTAGATCCTGGGCTGTTCCTGGATTGTATCACGTAGTAATGTGGTACCACGCTGAAACAGTCAATTAAACCTGGTTTCGATCAATATTTTAGAGGATAACGGAAGTTAGGTCTGGGATAGGTCTAGGATTTGCCCTCATCAGGCTCTTACTTTCGCATATTTCTCATACTTCATGGCTAGATCCTGGGCTATTTCTGGATTGGATCACGTAGTAAAGTGGTACCACACTGAAACATTCAATGAAACCTAGTCTGGATAAATATTTTAGAGGATAACGCATCTTAGGTCTGGGTTAGGTCTAAGATTTGCCCTCATCACGCTCACAGTTTAGCGTTTTTCGCATACTTGTTGAACAGATCCTGGGTTTTTTCTGGTTTGGATTACGAAGTAGTGTGGTACCACACTGAAACAGTCCATTAAACCTGGTTTCGCTCAATATTTTAGAGGATAACGCATGTTAGGTCTAGGTTAGGTCTGGGATTTGCTCTCATCAGGCTCATTCTTTCGCATATTTCTCATACTTGATGGCTAGATCCTGGGCTTTTTCTGGATTGCATCACGTAATAATGTAGTACCACACTGAAACAGTCAATGAAACCTGGTTTCCATCAATATTTTAAAGGACAACGCAAGTTAGGTCTAGGTAAGGCCTGAGATTTGCTCTCATCAGGGTCATACTTTCGCAGTTTTAACATACATGTTGACCTGATCGAGGGTTTTTTCTGCTTTGGATCACGTAGTAAGGTGGTACCACACTGAAACAGTCCATTAAACCTGGTTTGGATCAATATTTTTGAGGATAACGCATGTTAGGTCTGGGATAGGTCTAGGATTTGCCCTCATCAGGCTCTTACTTTCGCATATTTCTCATACTTCATGGCTAGATCCTGGGCTATTTCTGGATTGGATCACGTAGTAAAGTGGTACCACACTGAAACATTCAATGAAACCTGGTCTGGATAAATATTTTAGAGGATAACGCATCTTAGGTCTGGGTTAGGTCTAAGATTTGCCCTCATCACGCTCACAGTTTAGCGTTTTTCGCATACTTGTTTTTTCCGGTTTCGATCACGTAGTAATGTGGTACCACACTGAAACATTCAATTAAACCTGGTCTTGATAAATATTTTAGAGGATAACGCATGTTAGGTTTGGGTTAGGTCTAGGATTTGCCCTCATTAGGCTCCTACTTTCGCATATTTCTCATACTTCATGGTTAGATCCTGGGCTTTTTCTGGATTGCATCACGTAGTAATGTAGTACCACACTGAAACATTCAATTAAACTTGGTCTTGATAAATATTTCAGAGGATAACGCATGTTAGGTCTGGGTTAGGTCTAGGATTTGCACTCATAAGGCTCATACTTTCGCGTTTTTCACATACTTGTTGAACAGATCCTGGGTTTTTTCTGGTTTCGATCACGTAGTAATGTGGTACCACACTGAAACAGTCCATTAAACCTGGTTGCGATCAATGTTTTAGAGGATAACGCATCTTAGGTCTGGGTTAGGTCTAGTATTTGCCCTCATCAGGCTCATTCTTTCGCATATTTCTGAAACTTGATGGCTAGATCCTGGGCTTTTTCTGGATTGCATCACGTAGTAATGTAGTACCACACTGAAACATTCAATTAAACCTGGTCTTGATAAATATTTCAGAGGATAACGCATGTTAGGTCTGGGTTAGGTCTAGGATTTGCACTCATCAGGCTCATACTTTCGCATATTTCTCATACTTCATGGCTAGATCCTGGGCTGTTTCTGGATTGCATAATAATTCATGTTAGGTCTAGGTTAGGTCTGGGATTTGCTCTCATCAGGCTCATTCTTTCGCATATTTCTCATACTTGATGGCTACATCCTGGGCTTTTTCTGGATTGCATCACGTAGTAATAAAGTACAACACTGAAACAGTCAATTAAACCTGGTTTCGATCAATATTTTAGAGAATAATTCATGTTAGGTCTGGGTTAGGTCTAGGATTTGCCCCCATCAGGCTCATTCTTTCGCATATTTCTCATACTTGATGGCTGGATCCTGGGCTGTTTCTGGATTGCGTCACTTAGTAATGAAGTGCAACACTGAAACAGTCAATTAAACCTGTTTTCGATCAATATTTTAGAGGATAACGGAAGTTAGGTCTGGGATAGGTCTAGGATTTGCCCTCATCAGGCTCTTACTTTCGCATATTTCTCATACTTCATGGCTAGCTCCTGGGCTATTTCTGGATTGGATCACGTAGTAAAGTGGTACCACACTGAAATATTCAATGAAACCTGGTCTGGATAAATATCTTAGAGGATAACGCATGTTAGGTCCAGGTTAGGTCTAAGATTTGCCCTCATCAAGCTCACAGTTTCGGGTTTTTCACATACTTGTTGAACAGATCCTGGGTTTTTTCTGGTTTGGATCACGTAGTAATGTGGGACCACACTGAAACAGTCAAGTAAACCTGGTTTCGATCAATATTTTAGAGAATAATTCATGTTATGTCTAGGTTAGGTCTGGGATTTGCTCTCATCAGGCTCATTCTTCCGCATATTTCTCATACATGTTGAACAGATCCTGGGTATTTTCTGGCATGGAACACGTAGTAATGTGGGACCACACTGAAACAATCAATTAAACCTGGTCTTGATAAATATTTTAGACGATAACGCATGTTAGGTCTGGGATAGGTCTAGGATTTGCCCTCATCAGGCTCATACTTTCGCATATTTCTCATACTTCATGGCTAGATCCTGGGCTGTTCCTGGATTGTATCACGTAGTAATGTGGTACCACGCTGAAACAGTCAATTAAACCTGGTTTCGATCAATATTTTAGAGGATAACGGAAGTTAGGTCTGGGATAGGTCTAGGATTTGCCCACATCAGGCTCTTACTTTCGCATATTTCTCATACTTCATGGCTAGATCCTGGGCTATTTCTGGATTGGATCACGTAGTAAAGTGGTACCACACTGAAACATTCAATGAAACCTGGTCTGGATAAATATTTTAGAGGATAACGCATCTTAGGTCTGGGTTAGGTCTAAGATTTGCCCTCATCACGCTCTCAATTTAGCGTTTTTCGCATACTTGTTGAACAGATCCTGGGTTTTTTCTGGTTTGGATCACGAAGTAGTGTGGTACCACACTGAAACAGTCCATTAAACCTGGTTTCGCTCAATATTTTAGAGGATAACGCATGTTAGGTCTAGGTTAGGTCTGGGATTTGCTCTCATCAGGCTCATTCTTCCGGATATTTCTCATACATGTTGAACAGATCCTGGGTATTTTCTGGCATGGAACACGTAGTAATGTGGGACCACACTGAAACAATCAATTAAACCTGGTCTTGATAAATATTTTAGAGGATAACGCATGTTAGGTCTGGGTTAGGTCTAGGATTTGCCCTCATCAGGCTCATACTTTCACATATTTCTCATACTTCATGGCTAGATCCTGGGCTTTTTCTGGATTGCATCACGTAGTAATGTAGTACCACACTGAAACATTCAATTAAACTTGGTCTTGATAAATATTTCAGAGGATAACGCATGTTAGGTCTGGGTAAGGTCTAGGATTTGCGCTCATAAGGCTCATACTTTCGCGTTTTTCACATACTTGTTGAACAGATCCTGGGTTTTTTCTGGTTTGGATCACGTAGTAGTGTGGTACCACACTGAAACAGTCCATTAAACCTGGTTGCGATCAATGTTTTAGAGGATAACGCATGTTAGGTCTGGGTTAGGTCTAGTATTTGCCCTCATCAGGCTCTTACTTTAGCATATTTCTCATACTTCATGGCTAGATCCTGGGCTGTTTCTGGATTGTATCACGTAGTAATGTGGTACCACGCTGAGACAGTCAATTAAACCTGGTTTCCATCAATATCTTAGAGGACAACGCAAGTTAGGTCAAGGTTAGGTCTAAGATTTGCCCTCATCAGGCTCACAGTTTCGCGTTTTTCACATACTTGTTGAACAGATCCTGGGCTATTTCGGGATTGGATCACGTACTAAAGTGGTACCACACTGAAACAGTCCATTAAACCTGGTTTCGCTCAATATTTTAGAGGATAACGCATGTTAGGTCTAGGTTAGGTCTGGGATTTGCTGTCATCAGGCTCATTCTTTCGCATATTTCTCACACTTGATGGCTAGATCCTGGGCTTTTTCTAGATTGCATCACGTAGTAATGTAGTACCACACTGAAACAGTCAATGAAACCAGGTTTCCATGAATATTTTAGAAGACAACGCAAGTTAGGTCTAGGTAAGGCCTGAGATTTTCACTGATCAGACTCATACTTTCGCATTCTTCGCATACTTGTTGAACGGATCCTGGGTTTTTTCTGGTTTGGATGACGTAGTAATGTGGTACCACACTGAAACATTCAATTAAACCTGGTCTTGATAAATATTTTAGAGAATAACGCATGTTAGGTCTGGGTTAGGTCTAGGATTTGCCCTCATCAGGCTCATACTTTCGCATATTTCTCATACTTCATGGCTAGCTCCTGGGCTATTTCTGGATTGGATCACGTAGTAAAGTGGTACCACACTGAAACATTCAATGAAACCTGGTCTGGATAAATATCTTAGAGGATAACGCATGTTAGGTCAAGGTTAGGTCTAAGATTTGCCCTCATCAGGCTCACAGTTTCGCGTTTTTCACATACTTGTTGAACAGATCCTGGGTTTTTTCTGGTTTGGATCACGTAGTAATGTGGGACCACACTGAAACAGTCAAGTAAACCTGGTTTCGATCAATATTTTAGAGAATAATTCATGTTATGTCTAGGTTAGGTCTGGGATTTGCTCTCATCAGGCTCATTCTTCCGCATATTTCTCATACATGTTGAACAGATCCTGGGTATTCTCTGGCATGGAACACGTAGTAATGTGGGACCACACTGAAACAATCAATTAAACCTGGTCTTGATAAATATTTTAGAGGATAACGCATGTTAGGTCTGGGTTAGGTCTAGGATTTGCCCTCATCAGGCTCTTACTTTCGCATATTTCTCATACTTCATGGCTAGATCCTGGGCTATTTCTGGATTGGATCACGTAGTAAAGTGGTACCACACTGAAACATTCAATGAAACCTGGTCTGGATAAATATTTTAGAGGATAACGCATCTTAGGTCTGGGTTAGGTCTAAGATTTGCCCTCATCACGCTCACAGTTTAGCGTTTTTCGCATACTTGTTGAACAGATCCTGGGTTTTTTCTGGTTTGGATCACGAAGTAGTGTGGTACCACACTGAAACAGTCCATTAAACCTGGTTTCGCTCAATATTTTAGAGGATAACGCATGTTAGGTCTAGGTTAGGTCTGGGATTTGCTCTCATCAGGCTCATTCTTTCGCATATTTCTCATACTTGATGGCTAGATCCTGGGCTTTTTCTGGATTGCATCACGTAATAATGTAGTACCACACTGAAACAGTCAATGAAACCTGGTTTCCATGAATATTTTAAAGGACAACGCAAGTTAGGTCTAGGTAAGGCCTGAGATTTGCTCTCATCAGGGTCATACTTTCGCAGTTTTAACATACATGTTGACCTGATCGAGGGTTTTTTCTGCTTTGGATCACGTAGTAAGGTGGTACCACACTGAAACAGTCCATTAAACCTGGTTTGGATCAATATTTTTGAGGATAACGCATGTTAGGTCTGGGATAGGTCTAGGATTTGCCCTCATCAGGCTCTTACTTTCGCATATTTCTCATACTTCATGGCTAGATCCTGGGCTATTTCTGGATTGGATCACGTAGTAAAGTGGTACCACACTGAAACATTCAATGAAACCTGGTCTGGATAAATATTTTAGAGGATAACGCATCTTAGGTCTGGGTTAGGTCTAAGATTTGCCCTCATCACGCTCACAGTTTAGCGTTTTTCGCATACTTGTTGAACGGATCCTGGGTTTTTTCCGGTTTCGATCACGTAGTAATGTGGTACCACACTGAAACATTCAATTAAACCTGGTCTTGATAAATATTTTAGAGGATAACGCATGTTAGGTTTGGGTTAGGTCTAGGATTTGCCCTCATTAGGCTCCTACTTTCGCATATTTCTCATACTTCATGGCTAGATCCTGGGCTTTTTCTGGATTGCATCACGTAGTAATGTAGTACCACACTGAAACATTCAATTAAACTTGGTCTTGATAAATATTTCAGAGGATAACGCATGTTAGGTCTGGGTTAGGTCTAGGATTTGCACTCATAAGGCTCATACTTTCGCGTTTTTCACATACTTGTTGAACAGATCCTGGGTTTTTTCTGGTTTCGATCACGTAGTAGTGTGGTACCACACTGAAACAGTCCATTAAACCTGGTTGCGATCAATGTTTTAGAGGATAACGCATGTTAGGTCTGGGTTAGGTCTAGTATTTGCCCTCATCAGGCTCATTCTTTCGCATATTTCTCAAACTTGATGGCTAGATCCTGGGCTGTTTCTGGATTGCATAATAATTCATGTTAGGTCTAGGTTAGGTCTGGGATTTGCTCTCATCAGGCTCATTCTTTCGCATATTTCTCATACTTGATGGCTACATCCTGGGCTTTTTCTGGATTGCATCACGTAGTAATAAAGTACAACACTGAAACAGTAACTTAAACCTGGTTTCGATCAATATTTTAGAGAATAATTCATGTTAGGTCTGGGTTAGGTCTAGGATTTGCCCCCATCAGGCTCATTCTTTCGCATATTTCTCATACTTGATGGCTGGATCCTGGGCTGTTTCTGGATTGCGTCACTGAGTAATGAAGTGCAACACTGAAACAGTCAATTAAACCTGTTTTCGATCAATATTTTAGAGGATAACGGAAGTTAGGTCTGGGATAGGTCTAGGATTTGCCCTCATCAGGCTCTTACTTTCGCATATTTCTCATACTTCATGGCTAGATCCTGGGCTGTTTCTGGATTGTATCACGTAGTAATGTGGTACCACGCTGAAACAGTCAATTAAACCTGGTTTCGATCAATATTTTAGAGGATAACGGAAGTTAGGTCTGGGATAGGTCTAGGATGTGCCCTCATCAGGCTCTTACTTTCGCATATTTCTCATACTTCATGGCTAGCTCCTGGGCTATTTCTGGATTGGATCACGTAGTAAAGTGGTACCACACTGAAACATTCAATGAAACCTGGTCTGGATAAATATCTGAGAGGATAACGCATGTTAGGTCAAGGTTAGGTCTAAGATTTGCCCTCATCAGGCTCACAGTTTCGCGTTTTTCACATACTTGTTGAACAGATCCTGGGCTATTTCGGGATTGGATCACGTACTAAAGTGGTACCACACTGAAACAGTCCATTAAACCTGGTTTCGCTCAATATTTTAGAGGATAACGCATGTTAGGTCTAGGTTAGGTCTGGGATTTGCTGTCATCAGGCTCATTCTTTCGCATATTTCTCACATTTGATGGCTAGATCCTGGGCTTTTTCTAGATTGCATCACGTAGTAATGTAGTACCACACTGAAACAGTCAATGAAACCAGGTTTCCATGAATATTTTGGAAGACAACGCAAGTTAGGTCTAGGTAAGGCCTGAGATTTTCACTGATCAGACTCATACTTTCGCATTCTTCGCATACTTGTTGAACGGATCCTGGGTTTTTTCTGGTTTGGATGACGTAGTAATGTGGTACCACACTGAAACATTCAATTAAACCTGGTCTTGATAAATATTTTAGAGAATAACGCATGTTAGGTCTGGGTTAGGTCTAGGATTTGCCATCATCAGGCTCATACTTTCGCATATTTCTCATACTTCATGGCTAGCTCCTGGGCTATTTCTGGATTGGATCACGTAGTAAAGTGGTACCACACTGAAATATTCAATGAAACCTGGTCTGGATAAATATCTTAGAGGATAACGCATGTTAGGTCTGGGTTAGGTCTAAGATTTGCCCTCATCACGCTCACAATTTAGCGTTTTTCGCATACTTGTTGAACAGATCCTGGGTTTTTTCTGGTTTGGATCACGAAGTAGTGTGGTACCACACTGAAACAGTCCATTAAACCTGGTTTCGCTCAATATTTTAGAGGATAACGCATGTTAGGTCTAGGTTAGGTCTGGGATTTGCTCTCATCAGGCTCATTCTTCCGCATATTTCTCATACATGTTGAACAGATCCTGGGTATTTTCTGGCATGGAACACGTAGTAATGTGGGACCACACTGAAACAATCAATTAAACCTGGTCTTGATAAATATTTTAGAGGATAACGCATGTTAGGTCTGGGTTAGGTCTAGGATTTGCCCTCATCAGGCTCATACTTTCACATATTTCTCATACTTCATGGCTAGATCCTGGGCTTTTTCTGGATTGCATCACGTAGTAATGTAGTACCACACTGAAACATTCAATTAAACTTGGTCTTGATAAATATTTCAGAGGATAACGCATGTTAGGTCTGGGTTAGGTCTAGGATTTGCGCTCATAAGGCTCATACTTTCGCGTTTTTCACATACTTGTTGAACAGATCCTGGGTTTTTTCTGGTTTGGATCACGTAGTAGTGTGGTACCACACTGAAACAGTCCATTAAACCTGGTTGCGATCAATGTTTTAGAGGATAACGCATGTTAGGTCTGGGTTAGGTCTAGTATTTGCCCTCATCAGGCTCATTCTTTCGCATATTTCTCAAACTTGATGGCTAGATCCTGGGCTTTTTCTGGATTGCATCACGTAGTAATGTAGTACCACACTGAAACATTCAATTAAACCTGGTCTTGATAAATATTTAAGAGGATAACGCATGTTAGGTCTGGGTTAGGTCTAGGATTTGCACTCATCAGGCTCATACTTTCGCATATTTCTCATACTTCATGGCTAGATCCTGGGCTGTTTCTGGATTGTATCACGTAGTAATGAAGTACAACAATGAAACAGTCAATTGAACCTGGTCTCCATCAATATCTTAGAGGACAACGCATGTTAGGTCTGGGTTAGGTCTAGGATTTGCCCTCATCAGGCTCATACTTTCGCATATTTCTCATACTTCATGGCTAGATCCTGGGCTTTTTCTGGATTGCATCACGTAGTAATGTAGTACCACACTGAAACATTCAATTAAACCTGGTCTTCATAAATATTTTAGAGGATAACGCATGTTAGGTCTGGGATAGGTCTGGGATTTGCCCTCATCAGACTCATACTTTCGCACACTTCACATACTCGTTGAACAGATCCTGGGTTATTTTCTGGTTTGGATCACATAGTAATGTGGTACCACACTGAAACAGTCGATTAAACCAGGTTTCGATCAATATTTTTGAGGATAACGCATGTTAGGTCTTGGTTAGGTCTGGGATTTTCGCTGATCAGACTCATACTGTCGCATTCTTCACATACTTGTTGAACGGATCATGGGTTTTTTCTGGTTTGGATCACGTAGTAATGTGGGACCACACTGAAACAATCAATTAAACCTGGTCTTGATAAATATTTTAGAGGATAACGCATGTTAGGTCTGGGATAGGTCGGGGATTTGCCCTCATCAGACTCATACTTTCGCACACTTCACATACTCGTCTGATCAGATCCTGGGTTTTTTCTGGTTTCGATCACGTAGTATTGTGGAACTACACTGAAACAATCAATTAAACCTGGTCTTGATAAATATTTTAGAGGATAACGCATGTTAGGTCTGGGTTAGGTCTAGGATTTGCCCTCGTCAGGCTCATACTTCCGCATATTTCTCATACTTCATGGCTAGATCCTGGGCTATTTCTGGATTAGATCACGTAGTAATGTGGTACCACACTGAAACAGTCAATTAAACCTGGTTTCCATCAAACTCTTAGAGGACAACGCAAGTTAGGTCTGGGATAGGTCTTGGATTTGCCCTCATCAGGCTCATACTTTCGCGTTTTTCACATACTTTTTGAACAGGTCCTGGGTTTTTTCTGGTTTGGATCACGTAGTAGTGTGGTACCACACTAAAACAGTCCATTAAACCTGGTTTGGATCAATATTTTAGAGGATAACGCATGTTAGGTCTAGGTTAGGTCCGGGAATTTCACTCATCAGACTCATACTTTCGCACACTTCACATACTCGTTGAACAGATCCTGGGTTATTTTCTGGTTTGGATCACATAGTAATGTGGTACCACACTGAAACAGTCGATTATACCAGGTTTCGATCAATATTTTTGAGGATAACGCATGTTAGGTCTTGGTTAGGTCTGGGATTTTCACTCATCAGGCTCATACTTTCGCATTCTTCGCATACTTGTTATACGGATCCTGGGTTTTTTCTGGTTTGGATCACGTAGTAATGTGGGACCACACTGAAACAGTCAATTAAACCAGGTTTCGATCAATATTTTTGAGAATAATACATGTTAGGTCTAGGTTAGGTCTGGGATTTGCTCTCATCAGGCTCATTCTTTCGCATATTTCTCATACTTGATGGCTAGATGCTGGGCTTTTTCTGGATTGCATCACGTAGTAATGAAGTACAACACAGAAACAGTCAATTAAACCTGGTTTCCATCAATATCTTAGAGGACAACGCAAGTTAGGTCTGGGATAGGTCTGGGATTTGCCCTCATCAGGTTCATACTTTCGCGTTTTTCACATACTTGTTGAACAGATCCTGGGTTTATTCTGGTTTGGATCACGTAGTAGTGTGGTACCACACTGAAGCAGTTCATTAAACCTGGTTTGGATCAATATTTTAGAGGATAACGCATGTTAGGTCTAGGTTAGGTCTGGGATTTTCACTCATCAGACTCATACTTTCGCATTCTTCACATACTTGTTGTACGGATCCTGGGTTTTTTCTGGTTTGGATCACGTAGTAATGTGGGACCACACTGAAACAGTCAATTAAACCTGGTTTCGATCAATATTTTTGAGAATAATACATGTTAGGTCTAGGTTAGGTCTGGGATTTGCTCTCATCAGGCTCATTCTTTCGCATATTTCTCATACTTGATGGCTAGATGCTGGGCTTTTTCTGGATTGCATCACGTAGTAATGAAGTACAACACAGAAACAGTCAATTGAACCTGGTTTCCATCAATATCTTAGAGGACAACGCAAGTTAGGTCTGGGATAGGTCTGGGATTTGCCCTCATCAGGCTCATACTTTCGCGTTTTTCACATACATGTTGAACAGATCCTGGGTTTTTTCTGGTTTGGATCACGTAGTAGTGTGGTACCACACTGAAACAGTCCATTAAACCTGGTTTGGATCAATATTTTAGAGGATAACGCATGTTAGGTCTAGCTTAGGTCGGGGATTTTCACTCATCAGACTCATTCTTTCGCATTCTTCACATACTTGTTGTACGGATCCCGGGTTTTTTCTGGTTTGGATCACGTAGTAATGTGGGACCACACTGAAACAGTCAATTAAACCTGGTTTCGATCAATATTTTTGAGAATAATACATGTTAGGTCTAGGTTAGGTCTTGGATTTGCTCTCATCAGGCTCATTCTTTCGCATATTTCTCATACTTGATGGCTAGATGCTGGGCTTTTTCTGGATTGCATCACGTAGTAATGAAGTACAACACAGAAACAGTCAATTGAACCTGGTTTCCATCAATATCTTCGAGGACAACGCAAGTTAGGTCTGGGATAGGTTTGGGATTTGCCCCCATCAGGCTCATACTTTCGCGTTTTTCACATACATGTTGAACAGATCCTGGGTTTTTTCTGGTTTGGATCACGTAGTAGTGTGGTACCACACTGAAACAGTCCATTAAACCTGGTTTGGATCAATATTTTAGAGGACAACGCATGTTAGGTCTAGGTTAGGTCGGGGATTTTCACTCATCAGACTCATACTTTCGCATTCTTCACATACTTGTTGAACGGATCCTGGTTTTTTTCTGGTTTGGATCACGTAGTAATGTGGTACCACACTGAAACAGTCGATTAAACCTGGTTTCGATCAATATTTTAGAGGATAACGCATTTAGGTCTAGGTTAGCGCTGGGATTATCACTCACCAGACTCATACTTTTGCGTTTTTCACATACTTGTTGAACAGATCCTGGGTTTTTTCTGGTTTGGATCACGTAGTAGTGTGGTACCACACTGAAACAGTCCATTAAACCTGGTTTGGATCAATATTTTAGAGGATAACGCATGTTAGGTCTAGGTTAGGTCTGGGATTTTCACTCATCAGGCTCATACTTTCGCATTCTTCACATACTTGTTGTACGGATCGTGGGTTTTTTCTGGTTTGGGTCACGTAGTAATGTGGGACCACACTGAAACAGTCAATTAAACCTGGTTTCGATGAATATTTTTGAGAATAATACATGTTAGGTCTAGGTTAGGTCTGGGATTTGCTCTCATCAGGCTCATTCTTTCGCATATTTCTCATACTTGATGGCTAGATGCTGGGCTTTTTCTGGATTGCATCACGTAGTAATGAAGTACAACACAGAAACAGTCAATTAAACCTGGTTTCCATCAATATCTTAGAGGACAACGCAAGTTAGGTCTGGGATAGGTCTGGGATTTGCCCTCATCAGGCTCATACTTTCGCGTTTTTCACATACATGTTGAACAGATCCTGGGTTTTTTCTGGTTTGGATCACGTAGTAGTATGGTACCACACTGAAACAGTCCATTAAACCTGGTTTGGATCAATATTTTAGAGGATAACGCATGTTAGGTCTAGGTTAGGTCGGGGATTATCACACATCAGACTCATACTTTCGCATTCTTCACATACTTGTTGTACGGATCCCGGGTTTTTTCTGGTTTGGAACACGTAGTAATGTGGGACCACACTGAAACAGTCAATTAAACCTGCTTTCGATCAATATTTTTGAGAATAACACATGTTAGGTCTAGATTAGGTCTGGGATTTGCTCTCATCAGGCTCATTCTTTCGCATATTTCTCATACTTGATGGCTAGATCCTGGACTTTTTCTGGATTGCATCACGTAGTAATGAAGTACAACACTGAAACAGTCAATTAAACCTGGTTTCCATCAATATCTTCGAGGACAACGCAAGTTATGTCTGGGATAGGTTTGGGATTTGCTCCCATCAGGCTCATACTTTCGCGTTTTTCACATACATGTTGAACAGATCCTGGGTTTTTTCTGGTTTGGATCACGTAGTAGTGTGGTACCACACTGAAACAGTCCATTAAACCTGGTTTGGATCAATATTTTAGAGGACAACGCATGTTAGGTCTAGGTTAGGTCGGGGATTTTCACTCATCAGACTCATACTTTCGCATTCTTCACATACTTGTTGAACGGATCCTGGGTTTTTTCTGGTTTGGATCACGTAGTAATGTGGGCCCACACTGAAACAATCATTTAAACCTGGTCTTGATAAATATTTTAGAGGATAACGCAAGTTAGGTCTGGGAAGGTCAGGGATTTGACCTCATCAGACTCATAATTTCGCACACTTCACATACTCCTTGAACAGATCCTGGGTTATTTTCTGGTTTGGATCACATAGTAATGTGGTACCACACTGAAACAGTCGATTAAACCAGGTTTCGATCAATATTTTAGAGAATAATTCATGTTAGGTCTAGGTTAGGTCATGGATTTGCTCTCATCAGGCTCATTCTTTCGCATATTTCTCATACTTGATGGCTAGATCCTGGACTTTTTCTGGATTGCATCACGTAGTAATGAAGTACAACACTGAAACAGTCAATTAAACCTGGTTTCGATCAATATTTTAGAGGATAACGCATGTTAGGTCTAGGTTAGCCCTGGGATTTTCACTCATCAGACTCATACTTTTGCGTTTTTCACATACTTGTTGAACAGATCCTGGGTTTTTTCTGGTTTGGATCACGTAGTAGTGTGGTACCACACTGAAACAGTCCATTAAACCTGGTTTGGATCAATATTTTAGAGGATAACGCATGTTAGGTCTAGGTTAGGTCGGGGATTTTCACTCATCAGACTCATACTTTCGCATTCTTCACATACTTGTTGTACGGATCCCGGGTTTTTTCTGGTTTGGATCACGTAGTAATGTGGGACCACACTGAAACAGTCAATTAAACCTGCTTTCGATCAATATTTTTGAGAATAATACATGTTAGGTCTAGGTTAGGTCTGGGATTTGCTCTCATCAGGCTCATTCTTTCGCATAATTCTCATACTTGGTGGCTAGATGCTGGGCTTTTTCTGGATTGCATCACGTAGTAATGAAGTACAACACAGAAACAGTCAATTAAACCTGGTTTCCATCAATATCTTAGAGGACAACGCAAGTTAGGTCTGGGATAGGTCTGGGATTTGCCCTCATCAGGCTCATACTTTCGCGTTTTTCACATACATGTTCAACAGATCCTGGGTTTTTTCTGGTTTGGATCACGTAGTAGTGTGGTACCACACTGAAACAGTCCATTAAACCTGGTTTGGATCAATATTTTAGAGGATAACGCATGTTAGGTCTAGGTTAGGTCGGGGATTTTCACTCATCAGACTCATACTTTCGCATTCTTCACATACTTGTTGAAAGGATCCTGGGTTTTTTCTGGTTTGGATCACGTAGTAATGTGGTACCACACTGATACAGTCGATTAAACCTGGTTTCGATCAATATTTTAGAGGATAACGCATGTTAGGTCTAGGTTAGCCCTGGGATTTTCACTCATCAGACTCATACTTTTGCGTTTTTCACATACTTGTTGAACAGATCCTGGGTTTTTTCTGGTTTGGATCACGTAGTAGTGTGGTACCACACTGAAACAGTCCATTAAACCTGGTTTGGATCAATATTTTAGAGGATAACGCATGTTAGGTCTAGGTTAGGTCGGGGATTTTCACTCATCAGACTCATACTTTCGCATTCTTCACATACTTGTTGTACGGATCCCGGGTTTTTTCTGGTTTGGATCACGTAGTAATGTGGGACCACACTGAAACAGTCAATTAAACCTGCTTTCGATCAATATTTTTGAGAATAATACATGTTAGGTCTAGGTTAGGTCTGGGATTTGCTCTCATCAGGCTCATTCTTTCGCATATTTCTCATACTTGGTGGCTAGATGCTGGGCTTTTTCTGGATTGCATCACGTAGTAATGAAGTACAACACAGAAACAGTCAATTAAACCTGGTTTCCATCAATATCTTAGAGGACAACGCAAGTTAGGTCTGGGATAGGTCTGGGATTTGCCCTCATCAGGCTCATACTTTCGCGTTTTTCACATACATGTTGAACAGATCCTGGGTTTTTTCTGGTTTGGATCACGTAGTAGTGTGGTACCACACTGAAACAGTCAATTAAACCTGCTTTCGATCAATATTTTTGAGAATAATACATGTTAGGTCTAGGTTAGGTCTGGGATTTGCTCTCATCAGGCTCATTCTTTCGCATATTTCTCATACTTGGTGGCTAGATGCTGGGCTTTTTCTGGATTGCATCACGTAGTAATGAAGTACAACACAGAAACAGTCAATTAAACCTGGTTTCCATCAATATCTTAGAGGACAACGCAAGTTAGGTCTGGGATAGGTCTGGGATTTGCCCTCATCAGGCTCATACTTTCGCGTTTTTCACATACATGTTGAACAGATCCTGGGTTTTTTCTGGTTTGGATCACGTAGTAATGGAGTACAACACAGAAACGGTCAATTAAACCTGGTTTCCATCAATATCTTAGAGGACAACGCAAGTTAGGTCTGGGATAGGTCTGGGATTTGCCCTCATCAGGCTCATACTTTCGCGTTTTTCACATACATGTTGAACAGATCCTGGGTTTTTTCTGGTTTGGATCACGTAGTAGTGTGGTACCACACTGAAACAGTCCATTAAACCTGGTTTGGATCAATATTTTAGAGGATAACGCATGTTAGGTCTAGGTTAGGTCGGGGATTTTCACTCATCAGACTCATACTTTCGCATTCTTCACATACTTGTTGAACGGATCCTGGGTTTTTTCTGGTTTGGATCACGTAGTAATGTGGTACCACACTGAAACAGTCGATTAAACCTGGTTTCGATCAATATTTTAGAGGATAACGCATGTTAGGTCTAGGTTAGCCCTGGGATTTTCACTCATCAGACTCATACTTTTGCGTTTTTCACATACTTGTTGAACAGATCCTGGGTTTTTTCTGGTTTGGATCACGTAGTAGTGTGGTACCACACTGAAACAGTCCATTAAACCTGGTTTGGATCAATATTTTAGAGGATAACGCATGTTAGGTCTAGGTTAGGTCTGGGATTTTCACTCATCAGACTCATACTTTCGCATTCTTCACATACTTGTTGAACGGATCCTGGGTTTTTTCTGGTTTGGATCACGTAGTAATGTGGGCCCACACTGAAACAATCATTTAAACCTGGTCTTGATAAATATTTTAGAGGATAACGCAAGTTAGGTCTGGGATAGGTCAGGGATTTGACCTCATCAGACTCATAATTTCGCACACTTCACATACTCCTTGAACAGATCCTGGGTTATTTTCTGGTTTGGATCACATAGTAATGTGGTACCACATTGATACAGTCGATTAAACCAGGTTTCGATCAATATTTTAGAGAATAATTCATGTTAGGTCTAGGTTAGGTCAAGGATTTGCTCTCATCAGGCTCATTCTTTCGCATATTTCTCATACTTGGTGGCTAGATGCTGGGCTTTTTCTGGATTGCATCACGTAGTAATGAAGTACAACACAGAAACAGTCAATTAAACCTGGTTTCCATCAATATCTTAGAGGACAACGCAAGTTAGGTCTGGGATAGGTCTGGGATTTGCCCTCATCAGGCTCATACTTTCGCGTTTTTCACATACATGTTGAACAGATCCTGGGTTTTTTCTGGTTTGGATCACGTAGTAGTGTGGTACCACACTGAAGCAGTCCATTAAACCTGGTTGGGATCAATATTTTAGAGGATAACGCATGTTAGGTCTAGGTTAGGTCGGGGATTTTCACTCATCAGACTCATACTTTCGCGTTTTTCACATACTTTTTGAACAGATACTGGGTTTTTTCTGGTTTGGATCACGTAGTAGTGTGGTACCACACTGAAACAGACCATTAAACCTGGTTTGGATCAATATTTTAGAGGATAACGCATGTTAGGTCTAGGTTAGGTCTGGGAATTTCACTCATCAGACTCATACTTTCGCACACTTCACATACTCGTTGAACAGATCCTGGGTTATTTTCTGGTTTGGATCACATAGTAATGTGGTACCACACTGAAACAGTCGATCATACCAGGTTTCGATCAATATTTTTGAGGATAACGCATGTTAGGTCTAGGTTAGGCCTGGGATTTTCACTCATCAGGCTCATACTTTCGCATTCTTCGCATACTTGTTGTACGGATCCTGGGTTTTTTCTGGTTTGGATCACGTAGTAGTGTGGTACCACACTGAAACAGTCCATTAAACCTGGTTGCGATCAATATTTTAGAGGATAACGCATGTTAGGTCTGTGTTAGCTCTAGGATTTGCCCTCATCAGGCTCATTCTTTCGCATATTTCTCAAACTTCATGGCTAGATCCTGGGCTTTTTCTGGATTACATCACGTAGTAATGTGGTACCACACTGAAACATTCAATTAAACCTGGTCTTGATAAATATTTTAGAGGATAACGCATGTTAGGTCTGGGTTAGGTCTAGGATTTGCTCTCATCAGACTCATACTTTCGCATTCTTCACATACTTGTTGAACGGAGCCTGGGTTTCTTCTGGTTTGCATCACGTAGTAATGTGGTACCACACTGAAGCAGTCAATTAAATCTGGTTTCGATCAATATTTTAGAGGATAACGCATCTTAGGTCTGGGTTAGGTCTAGGATTTGCTCTCGTCAGGCTCATACTTTCGCATATTTCTCATACTTCATGGCTAGATCCTGGGCTATTTCAGGATTGGATCACGTAGTAATGTGGTACCACACTGAAACATTCAATTAAACCTGGTCTTGATAAATATTTTAGAGGATAACGCATGTTAGGTTTGGGTTAGGTCTAGGATTTGCCCTCATCAGGCTCATACTTTCGCATATTTCTCATACTTCATGGCTAGATCCTGGGCTGTTTCTGGTTTGGATCACATAGTAATGTGGTACCACACTGAAACTGTCGATTAAACCAGGTTTCGATCAATATTTTTGAGGGTAACGCATGTTAGGTCTAGGTTAGGCCTGGGATTTTCACTCATCAGACTCATACTTTCGCATTCTTCACATGCTTGTTGAACGGATCCTGGGTTTTTTCTGGTTTGGATCACATAGTAATGTGGTACCACACTGAAACATTCAATTAAACCTGGTCTTGATAAATATTTTAGAGGATAACGCATGTTAGGTTTGGGTTAGGTCTAGGATTTGCCCTCATCTGGCTCATACTTTCGCATATTTCTCATACTTCATGGCTAGATCCTGGGCTGTTCCTGGATTGTATCACGTAGTAATGTGGTACCACGCTGAAACAGTCGATTAAACCTGGTTTCGAGCAATATTTTAGAGGATAACGCAAGTTAAGTCTGGGATAGGTCTGGGATTTGATCTCATCAGACTCATACTTTCGCGTTTCTCACATACTTGTTGAACAGATCCTGGGTTTTTTCTGGTTTGGATCACGTAGTAGTGTGGTACCACACTGAAACAGTCCATTAAACCTGGTTGCGACCAATATTTTAGGGTTGGGTCTAGGATTTGCCCCCTTCAAGCTTATTCTTTTGCATATTTCTCAAACTTGATGGCTAGATCCTGGGCTTTTTCTGGTTTGCATCACGTAGTAATGTGGTACCACACTGAAACATTCAATTAAACCTGGTCTTGATAAATATTTTAGAGGATAACGCATGTTAGGTCTGGGTTAGGTCTAGGATTTGACCTCGTCAGACTCATACTTTCGCACCCTTCACATACTCGTTGAACAGATCCTGGGTTATTCTCTGGTTTGGATCACATAGTAATGTGGTACCACACTGAAACAGTCGATTAAACCAGGTTTCGATCAATATTTTAGAGGATAAAGCATGTTAGGTCTAGGTTAGGCCTGGGATTTTCACTCATCAGACTCATACTTTCGCATTCTTCACATACTTGTTGAACGGACCCTGGGTTTTTTCTGGTTTGGATCACGTAGTAATGTGGGACCACACCGAAACGGTCAATTAAATCTGGTTTCGATCAATATTTTAGAGAATAATTCATGTTAGGTCTAGGTTAGGCCTAGGATTTTCACTCATCAGACTCATACTTTCGCATTCTTCACATACTTGTTGAACGGATCCTGGGTTTTTTCTGGTTTAGATCTCGTAGTAATGTGGGACCACACTGAAACATTCAATGAAACCTGGTCTGGATAAATATTTTAGAGGATAACGCATCTTAGGTCTGGATTAGGTCTAAGATTTGCCCTCATCAGGCTCACAGTTTCGCGTTTTTCACAAACTTGTTGAACAGATCCTGGGTTTTTTCTGGTTTGGATCACGTAGTAATGTGGTACCACGCTGAAACAGTCAATTAAACCTGGTTTCGATCAATATTTTGGAGGATAACGCAAGTTAGGTCTGGGGTAGGTCTAGGATTTGCCCTCATCAGGCTCATACTTTCGCATATTTCTCATACTTCATGGCTAGATCCTGGGCTGTTTCTGGATTGTATCACGTAGTAATGTGGTACCACGCTGAAACAGTCAACTAAACCTGGTTTCGATCAATATTTTAGAGGATAACGCAAGTTAGGTCTGGGATAGGTCTAGGATTTGCCGTCATCAGGCTCTTACTTTCGCATATTTCTCATACTTCATGGCTAGATCCTGGGCTATTTCTGGATTGGATCACGTAGTAAAGTGGTACCACACTGAAACATTCAATGAAACCTGGTCTGGATAAATATTTTAGAGGATAACGCATCTTAGGTCTGGGTTAGGTCTAAGATTTGCCCTCATCAGGCTCACAGTTTCGCGTTTTTCACATACTTGTTGAACAGATCCTGGGTTTTTTCTGGTTTGGATCACGAAGCAGTGTGGTACCACACTGAAACAGTCCATTAAACTTGGTTTCGCTCAATATTTTAGAGGATAACGCATGTTAGGTCTAGGTTAGGTCTGGGATTTGCTCTCATCAGGCTCATTCTTTCGCATATTTCTCATACTTGATGGCTATATCCTGGGCTTTTTCTGGATTGCATCACGTAGTAATGTAGTACCACACTGAAGCAGTCAACGAAACCTGGTTTCCATCAATATTTTAGAGGACAACGCAAGTTAGGTTTAGGTAAGGCCTGAGATTTTCACTGATCAGACTCATTCTTTCGCATATTTCTCATACATGTTGAACAGATCCTGGGTTTTTTCTGGTTTGGATCACGTAGTAATGTGGGACCACACTGAAACAACCAATTAAACCTGGTCTTGATAAATATTTTAGAGGATAACGCATGTTAGGTCTGGGTTAGGTCTAGGATTTGCCCTCATCAGACTCATACTTTCGCATTCTTCAGGTACTTGTTGAACGGATCCTGGGTTTTTTCTGGTTTGGATCACGTAGTAATGTGGGACCACACTGAAACAGTCAATTAAACCTGGTTTCGATCAATATTTTAGAGTATAATTCATGTTAGGTCTAGGTTAGGTCTGGGATTTGCCCTCATCAGGCTCATACTTTCGCGTTTTTCACATACTTGTTGAACAGATCCTGGGCTTTTTCTGGATTGCATAACGTAGTAATGAAGTACAACACTGAAACAGTCAATTAAACCTGGTTTCCATCAATATTTTAGAGGACAACGCATGTTAGGTCTAGGTTAGGCCTGGGATTTGCCCCCATCAGGGTCATACTTTCGCAGTTTTAACATACATGTTGACCTGATCGAGGGTTTTTTCTGCTTTGGATCACGTAGTAAAGTGTTGCCACACTGAAACAGTCAATTAAACCTGGTTTCGATCAATATTTTAGAGGATAACGCAAGTTAGGTCTGGGATAGGTCTGGGATTTGACCTCGTCAGACTCATACTTTCGCACCCTTCACATACTCGTTGAACAGATCCTGGGTTATTTTCTGTTTTGGATCACATAGTAATGAGGTACCACACTGAAACAGTCGATTAAACCAGGTTTCCATCAATATTTTAGAGGACAACGCATGTTAGGTCTAGGTTAAGCCTGGGATTTGCCCTCATCAGGCTCACAGTTTCGCGTTTTTCACATACTTGTTGAACAGATCCTGGGTTTTTTCTGGTTTGGATCACGAATTAGTGTGATACCACACTGAAACAGTCCATTAAAACCTGGTTTCGCTCAATATTTTAGAGGATAACGCATGTTAGGTCTAGGTTAGGTCTGGGATTTGCTCTCATCAGGATCATTCTTTCGCATAATACTCATACTTGATGGCTAGATCCTGGGCTTTTTCTGGATTGCATTACGTAGTAATGTAGTACCACACTGAAACAGTCAATGAAACCTGGTTTCCATCAATATTTTAGAGGACAACGCAAGTTAGGTTTAAGTAAGGCCTGAGATTTTCACTGATCAGACTCATTCTTTCGCATATTTCTCATACATGTTGAACAGATCCTGGGTTTTTTCTGGTTTGGATCACGTAGTAATGTGGTACCACACTGAAACAACCAATTAAACCTGGTCTTGATAAATATTTTAGAGGATAACGCATGTTAGGTCTGGGTTAGGTCTAGGATTTGCCCTCATCAGGCTCATACTTTCGCATATTTCTCATACTTCATGGCTAGATCCTGGGCTGTTTCTGGATTGTATCACGTAGTAATGTGGTACCACGCTGAAACAGTCAACTAAACCTGGTTTCGATCAATATTTTGGAGGATAACGCAAGTCAGGCCTGGGATAGGTCTAGGATTTGCCCTCATCAGGCTCTTACTTTCGCATATTTCTCATACTTCATGGCTAGATCCTGGGCTATTTCTCGATTGGATCACGTAGTAAAGTGGTACCACACTGAAACATTCAATGAAACCTGGTCTGGATAAATATTTTAGAGGATAACGCATCTTAGGTCTGGGTTAGGTCTAAGATTTGCCCTCATCATGCTCAGAGTTTCGCGTTTTTCACATACTTGTTGAACAGAACCTGGGTTGCTTCTGGTTTGGATCACGTAGTAATGTGGTACCACACTGAAACAACCAATTAAACCTGGTCTTGATAAATATTTTGGAGGATAACGCAAGTCAGGCCTGGGATAGGTCTAGGATTTGCCCTCATCAGGCTCTTACTTTCGCATATTTCTCATACTTCATGGCTAGATCCTGGGCTATTTCTCGATTGGATCACGTAGTAAAGTGGTACCACACTGAAACATTCAATTAAACCTGGTCTTGATAAATATTTTAGAGGATAACCCATGTTAGGTCTGGGTTAGGTCTGTGATTTGCCCTCATCAGGGTCAAACTTTCGCAGTTTTAACATGCATGTTGACCTGATCGAGGGTTTTTTCTGCTTTGGATCACGTAGTAAAGTGGTACCACAATAAAACAGTCAACTAAACCTGGTTTCGATCAATATTTTAGAGGATATCGCAAGTTAGGTCTGGGATAGGTCTGGGATTTGCCCTCATCAGACTCATACTTTCGCACACTTGACATAATCGTTGATCAGATCCTGGGTTTTTTTCTGGTTTGGATCACGTAGTAATGTGGTACCACACTGAAACAGTCGATTAAACCTGGTTTCGATCAATATTATTGAGGATAACGCATGTTAGGTCTAGGTTAGGCCTGGGATTTTCACTCATCAGTCTCATACTTTCGCATTCTTCCCATACTTGTTGAACGGATCCTGGGTTTTTTCTGGTTTGGATCACGTAGTAATGTGGTACCACACTGAAACAGTCGATTAAACCAGGTTTCGATCAATATTATAGAGAATAATTCATGTTAGGTCTAGGTTAGGTCTAGGATTTGCTCTCGTCAGGCTCATACTTTCGCATGTTTCTCATACTTCAAGGCTAGATCCTGGGCTATTTCTGGATTGGACCACGTAGTAATGTGGTACCACACTGAAACAGTCAATGAAACCTGGTTTCGATCAATATTTTAGAGGATAACGCAAGTTAGGTCTGGGATAGGTCTGGGATTTGACCTCATCGGACTCATACTTTCGCACCCTTCACATACTCGTTGAACAGATCCTGGGTTATTTTCTGGTTTGGATCACATAGTAATGTGGTACCACACTGAAACAGTCGATTAAACCAGGTGTCGATCAATATTTTTGAGGATAACGCATGTTAGGTCTAGGTTAGGCCTGGGATTTTCACTCATCAGACTGATACTTTCGCATTCTTCACATACTTGTTGAACGGATCCTGGGTTTTTTCTGATTTGGATCACGTAGTAGAGTGGTACCACAATAAAACAGTCAATTAAACCTGGTTTCGATCAATATTTTAGAGGATATCGCAAGTTAGGTCTGGGATAGGTCTGGGATTTGCCCTCATCGGACTCATACTTTCGCACACTTGACATACTCGTTGATCAGATCCTGGGTTTTTTCTGGTTTGGATCACGTAGTAATGTGGTACCACACTGAAACATTCGATTAAACCTGGTTTCGATCAATATTATTGAGGATAACGCATGTTAGGTCTGGGATAGGTCTGGGATTTGCCCTCATCAGACTCATACTTTCGCACACTTGACATAATCGTTGATCAGATCCTGGGTTTTTTTCTGGTTTGGATCACGTAGTAATGTGGTACCACACTGAAACAGTCGATTAAACCTGGTTTCGATCAATATTATTGAGGATAACGCATGTTAGGTCTAGGTTAGGCCTGGGATTTTCACTCATCAGTCTCATACTTTCGCATTCTTCACATACTTGTTGAACGGATCCTGGGTTTTTTTCTGGTTTGGATCACGTAGTAATGTGGTACCACACTGAAACAGTCGATTAAACCAGGTTTCGATCAATATTATAGAGAATAATTCATGTTAGGTCTAGGTTAGGTCTAGGATTTGCTCTCGTCAGGCTCATACTTTCGCATGTTTCTCATACTTCAAGGCTAGATCCTGGGCTATTTCTGGATTGGACCACGTAGTAATGTGGTACCACACTGAAACAGTCAATGAAACCTGGTTTCGATCAATATTTTAGAGGATAACGCAAGTTAGGTCTGGGATAGGTCTGGGATTTGACCTCATCGGACTCATACTTTCGCACCCTTCACATACTCGTTGAACAGATCCTGGGTTATTTTCTGGTTTGGATCACATAGTAATGTGGTACCACACTGAAACAGTCGATTAAACCAGGTGTCGATCAATATTTTTGAGGATAACGCATGTTAGGTCTAGGTTAGGCCTGGGATTTTCACTCATCAGACTGATACTTTCGCATTCTTCACATACTTGTTGAACGGATCCTGGGTTTTTTCTGATTTGGATCACGTAGTAGAGTGGCACCACAATAAAACAGTCAATTAAACCTGGTTTCGATCAATATTTTAGAGGATATCGCAAGTTAGGTCTGGGATAGGTCTGGGATTTGCCCTCATCGGACTCATACTTTCGCACACTTGACATACTCGTTGATCAGATCCTGGGTTTTTTTCTGGTTTGGATCACGTAGTAATGTGGTACCACACTGAAACATTCGATTAAACCTGGTTTCGATCAATATTATTGAGGATAACGCATGTTAGGTCTAGGTTAGGCCTGAGATTTTCACTCATCAGACTCATACTTTCGCATTCTTCACATACTTGTTGAACGGATCCTGGGTTTTTTCTGGTTTGGATCACGTAGTAATGTGGGACCACACTGAAACAGTCAATTAAACCTGGTTTCGATCAATATTTTAGAGAATAATTCATGTTAGGTCTAGGTTAGGTCTGGGATTTACTCTCATCAGGCTCATTTTTTCGCATATTACTCACACTTGATGCCTAGATCCTGGGCCCTTTCTGGATTGGATCACGTAGTAATGTGGGACCACACTGAAACAGTGAATTAAACCTGGTTTCCATCAATATCTTAGAGGACAATGCAAGTTAGGTCTGGGATAGGTCTGGGATTTGCCCTCATCAGGCTCATTCTTTCGCGTTTTTCACATACTTGTTGAACAGATCCTGGGTTTTTTCTGGTTTGGATCACGTAGTAGTGTGGTACCACACTGAAACAGTCCATTAAACCTGGTTTGGATCAATATTTTAGAGGATAACGCATGTTAGGTCTAGGTTAGGTCTGGGATTTTCACTAATCAGACTCATACTTTCGCATTCTTCACATACTTGTTGAACGGATCCTGGGTTTTTTCTGGTTTGGATCACTTAGTAATGTGGTACCACACTGAAACAGTCGATTAAACCAGGTTTCGATCAATATTTTTGAGGATAACGCAAGATAGGTCTGGGATAGGTCTGGGATTTGCCCTCATCAGGCTCATACTTTCGCGTTTTTCACATACTTGTTGAACAGATCCTGGGATTTTTCTGGTTTGGGTCACGTAGTAGTGTGGTACCACACTGAAACAGTCGATTAAACCTGGTTTCCATCAATATCTTAGAGGACAACGCAAGTTAGGTCTGGGATAGGTCTGGGATTTGCCCTCATCTGGCTCATACTTTCGCGTTTTTCACATACTTGTAGAACAGATCCTGGGTTTTTTCTGGTTTGGATCACGTAGTAGTGTGGTACCACACTGAAACAGTCCATTAAACCTGGTTTGGATCAATATTTTTGAGGATAACGCATGTTAGGTCTGGGTTAGGTCTGGGATTTGCTCTCACCAGACTCATTCTTTCGCATACTTGACACACTCGTTGATCTGATCCTGGGTTTTTTTCTGGTTTGGATCACGTAGTAATGTGGTACCACACTGAAACAGTCGATTAAACCTGGTTTCGATCAATATTTTAGAGGATAACGCATGTTAGGTCTGGGTAAGGTCTAGGATTTGCCCTCGTCAGGCTCATACTTCCGCATATTTCTCATACTTCATGGCTAGATCCTGGGCTATTTCTGGATTAGATCACGTAGTAATGTGGTACCACACTGAAACAGTCAATTAAACCTGGTTTCCATCAAGCTCTTAGGGGACAACGCAAGTTACGTCTGGGATAGGTCTTGGATTTGCCCTCATCAGGCTCATACTTTCGCGTTTTTCACATACTTTTTGAACAGATACTGGGTTTTTTCTGGTTTGGATCACGTAGTAGTGTGGTACCACACTGAAACAGACCATTAAACCTGGTTTGGATCAATATTTTAGAGGATAACGCATGTTAGGTCTAGGTTAGGTCTGGGAATTTCACTCATCAGACTCATACTTTCGCACACTTCACATACTCGTTGAACAGATCCTGGGTTATTTTCTGGTTTGGATCACATAGTAATGTGGTACCACACTGAAACAGTCGATCATACCAGGTTTCGATCAATATTTTTGAGGATAACGCATGTTAGGTCTAGGTTAGGCCTGGGATTTTCACTCATCAGGCTCATACTTTCGCATTCTTCGCATACTTGTTGTACGGATCCTGGGTTTTTTCTGGTTTGGATCACGTAGTAGTGTGGTACCACACTGAAACAGTCCATTAAACCTGGTTGCGATCAATATTTTAGAGGATAACGCATGTTAGGTCTGTGTTAGCTCTAGGATTTGCCCTCATCAGGCTCATTCTTTCGCATATTTCTCAAACTTCATGGCTAGATCCTGGGCTTTTTCTGGATTACATCACGTAGTAATGTGGTACCACACTGAAACATTCAATTAAACCTGGTCTTGATAAATATTTTAGAGGATAACGCATGTTAGGTCTGGGTTAGGTCTAGGATTTGCTCTCATCAGACTCATACTTTCGCATTCTTCACATACTTGTTGAACGGAGCCTGGGTTTCTTCTGGTTTGCATCACGTAGTAATGTGGTACCACACTGAAGCAGTCAATTAAATCTGGTTTCGATCAATATTTTAGAGGATAACGCATCTTAGGTCTGGGTTAGGTCTAGGATTTGCTCTCGTCAGGCTCATACTTTCGCATATTTCTCATACTTCATGGCTAGATCCTGGGCTATTTCTGGATTGGATCACGTAGTCATGTGGTACCACACTGAAACATTCAATTAAACCTGGTCTTGATAAATATTTTAGAGGATAACGCATGTTAGGTTTGGGTTAGGTCTAGGATTTGCCCTCATCAGGCTCATACTTTCGCATATTTCTCATACTTCATGGCTAGATCCTGGGCTGTTTCTGGTTTGGATCACATAGTAATGTGGTACCACACTGAAACTGTCGATTAAACCAGGTTTCGATCAATATTTTTGAGGGTAACGCATGTTAGGTCTAGGTTAGGCCTGGGATTTTCACTCATCAGACTCATACTTTCGCATTCTTCACATGCTTGTTGAACGGATCCTGGGTTTTTTCTGGTTTGGATCACGTAGTAAAGTGGTGCCACTCTGAAACAGTCCATTAAACCTGGTTTCGATCAATATTTTAGAGGATAACGCAAGTTAGGTCTGGGATAGGTCTGGGATTTGACCTCGTCAGACTCATACTTTCGCACCCTTCACATACTCGTTGAACAGATCCTGGGTTATTTTCTGGTTTGGATCACATAGTAATGTGGTACCACACTGAAACATTCAATTAAACCTGGTCTTGATAAATATTTTAGAGGATAACGCATGTTAGGTTTGGGTTAGGTCTAGGATTTGCCCTCATCTGGCTCATACTTTCGCATATTTCTCATACTTCATGGCTAGATCCTGGGCTGTTCCTGGATTGTATCACGTAGTAATGTGGTACCACGCTGAAACAGTCGATTAAACCTGGTTTCGATCAATATTTTAGAGGATAACGCAAGTTAAGTCTGGGATAGGTCTGGGATTTGATCTCATCAGACTCATACTTTCGCGTTTTTCACATACTTGTTGAACAGATCCTGGGTTTTTTCTGGTTTGGATCACGTAGTAAAGTGGTGCCACTCTGAAACAGTCCATTAAACCTGGTTTCGATCAATATTTTAGAGGATAACGCAAGTTAGGTCTGGGATAGGTCTGGGATTTGACCTCGTCAGACTCATACTTTCGCACCCTTCACATACTCGTTGAACAGATCCTGGGTTATTTTCTGGTTTGGATCACATAGTAATGTGGTGCCACACTGAAACATTCAATTAAACCTGGTCTTGATAAATATTTTAGAGGATAACGCATGTTAGGTTTGGGTTAGGTCTAGGATTTGCCCTCATCTGGCTCATACTTTCGCATATTTCTCATACTTCATGGCTAGATCCTGGGCTGTTCCTGGATTGTATCACGTAGTAATGTGGTACCACGCTGAAACAGTCGATTAAACCTGGTTTCGATCAATATTTTAGAGGATAACGCAAGTTAAGTCTGGGATAGGTCTGGGATTTGATCTCATCAGACTCATACTTTCGCGTTTCTCACATACTTGTTGAACAGATCCTGGGTTTTTTCTGGTTTGGATCACGTAGTAGTGTGGTACCACACTGAAACAGTCCATTAAACCTGGTTGCGATCAATATTTTAGGGTTGGGTCTAGGATTTGCCCCCTTCAAGCTTATTCTTTTGCATATTTCTCAAACTTGATGGCTAGATCCTGGGCTTTTTCTGGTTTGCATCACGTAGTAATGTGGTACCACACTGAAACATTCAATTAAACCTGGTTTCGCACAATATTTTAGAGGATAACGCATCTTAGGTCTGGATTAGGTCTAAGATTTGCCCTCATCAGGCTCACAGTTTCGCGTTTTTCACAAACTTGTTGAACAGATCCTGGGTTTTTTCTGGTTTGGATCACGTAGTAATGTGGTACCACGCTGAAACAGTCAATTAAACCTGGTTTCGCTCAATATTTTAGAGGACAACGCAAGTTAGATTTAGGTAAGGCCTGAGATTTTCACTGATCAGACTCATTCTTTCGCATATTTCTCATACATGTTGAACAGATCCTGGGTTTTTTCTGGTTTGGATCACGTAGTAATGTGGGACCACACTGAAACAACCAATTAAACCTGGTCTTGATAAATATTTTAGAGGATAACGCATGTTAGGTCTGGGTTAGGTCTAGGATTTGCCCTCATCAGGCTCATACTTTCGCATATTTCTCATACTTGATGGCTAGATCCTGGGCTGTTTCTGGATTGTATCACGTAGTAATGTGGTACCACGCTGAAACAGTCAACTAAACCTGGTTTCGATCAATATTTTAGAGGATAACGCAAGTTAGGTCTGGGATAGGTCTAGGATTTGCCGTCATCAGGCTCTTACTTTCGCATATTTCTCATACTTCATGGCTAGATCCTGGGCTATTTCTGGATTGGATCACGTAGTAAAGTGGTACCACACTGAAACATTCAATGAAACCTGGTCTGGATAAATATTTTAGAGGATAACGCATCTTAGGTCTGGGTTAGGTCTAAGATTTGCCCTCATCAGGCTCACAGTTTCGCGTTTTTCACATACTTGTTGAACAGATCCTGGGGCTTTTCTGGTTTGGATCACGAAGTAGTGTGGTACCACACTGAAACAGTCCATTAAACCTGGTTGCGATCAATATTTTAGAGGATAACGCATGTTAGGTCTGGGTTAGGTCTAGGATTTGCCCTCATCAGGCTTATTTTTTCGCATATTTCTCAAACTTGATGGCTAGATCCTGGGCTTTTTCTGGACTGCATCACGCAGTAATGTGGTACCACACTGAAACATTCAATTAAACCTGGTCTTGATAAACATTTTAGAGGATAGCGCATGTTAGGTCTGGGATAGGTCTGGGATTTGCCCTCATCAGACTCACACTTTCGCACACTTCACATACTCGTTGAACTGATCCTGGGTTATTTTCTGGTTTGGATCACATAGTAATGTGGTACCACACTGAAACAGTCGATTAAACCAGGTTTCGATCAATATTTTTGAGGATAACGCATCTTAGGTCTGGGTTAGGTCTAGGATTTGCTCTCGTCAGGCTCATACTTTCGCGTATTTCTCATACTTCATGGCTAGATCCTGGGCTATTTCTGGATTGGATCACGTAGTATTGTGGTACCACACTGAAACATTCAATTAAACCTGGTCTTGATAAATATTTTAGAGGATAACGCATGTTAGGTTTGGGTTAGGTCTAGGATTTGCCCTCATCAGGCTCATACTTTCGCATATTTCTCATACTTCATGGCTAGATCCTGGGCTGTTTCTGGTTTGGATCACATAGTAATGTGGTACCGCACTGAAACAGTCGATTAAACCAGGTTTCGATCAATATTTTTGAGGATAACGCATGTTAGGTCTAGGTTAGGCCTGGGATTTTCACTCATCAGACTCATACTTTCGCATTCTTCACATGCTTGTTGAACGGATCCTGGGTTTTTTCTGGTTTGGATCACGTAGTAATGTGGGACCACACTGAGACAGTCAATTAAACCTGGTTTCGATCAGTATTTTAGAGACTAATTCATGTTAGGTCTAGGTTAGGTCTGGTATTTGCTCTTATCAGGCTCATTGTTTCGCATATTTCTCATACTTGATGGCTAGATCCTGGGCTTTTTCTGGATTGCATAACGTAGAAATGAAGTACAACACTGAAACAGTCAATTAAACCTGGTTTCCATCAATATTTTAGAGGACAACGCATATTAGGTGTAGGTTAGGCCTGGGATTTGCCCTCATCAGGGTCATACTTTCGCAGTTTTAACATACATGTTGGCCCGATCGAGGGTTTTTCCTGCTTTGGATCACGTAGTAAAGTGGTGCCACACTGATACAGTCCATTAAACCTGGTTTCGATCAATATTTTAGAGGATAACGCAAGTTAGGTCTGGGATAGTTCTGGGATTTGACCTCGTCAGACTCATACTTTCGCACCCTTCACATACTCGTTGAACAGATCCTGGGTTATTTTCTGGTTTGGATCACATAGTAATGTGGTACCACACTGAAACATTCAATTAAACCTGGTCTTGATAAATATTTTAGTGGATAACGCATGTTAGGTTTGGGTTAGGTCTAGGATTTGCCCTCATCTGGCTCATACTTTCGCATATTTCTCATACTTCATGGCTAGATCCTGGGCTGTTCCTGGATTGAATCACGTAGTAATGTGGTACCACGCTGAAACAGTCGATCAAACCTGGTTTCGATCAATATTTTAGAGGATAACGCAAGTTAAGTCTGGGATAGGTCTGGGATTTGATCTCATCAGACTCATACTTTCGCGTTTTTCACATACTTGTTGAACAGATCCTGGGTTTTTTCTGGTTTGGATCACGTAGTAGTGTGGTACCACACTGAAACAGTCCATTACAGCTGGTTGCTATCAATATTTTAGGGTTAGGTCTAGGATTTGCCCCCATCAAGCTTATTCTTTTGCATATTTCTCAAACTTGATGGCTAGATCCTGGGCTTTTTCTGGATTGCATCACGTAGTAATGTGGTACCACACTGAAACATTCAATTAAACCTGGTCTTGATAAATATTTTAGAGGATAACGCATGTTAGGTCTGGGTTAGGTCTAGGATTTGACCTCGTCAGACTCATACTTTCGCACCCTTCACATACTCGTTGAACAGATCCTGGGTTATTTTCTGGTTTGGATCACATAGTAATGTGGTACCACACTGAAACAGTCGATTAAACCAGGTTTCGATCAATATTTTTGAGGATAAAGCATGTTAGGTCTAGGTTAGGCCTGGGATTTTCACTCATCAGACTCATACTTTCGCATTCTTCACATACTCGTTGAACGGACCCTGGGTTTTTTCTGGTTTGGATCACGTAGTAATGGGGGACCACACTGAAACTGTCAATTAAATCTGGTTTCGATCAATATTTTAGAGAATAATTCATGTTAGGTCTAGGTTAGGCCTAGGATTTTCACTCATCAGACTCATACTTTCGTATTCTTCACATACTTGTTGAACGGATCCTGGGTTTTTTCTGGTTTGGATCTCGTAGTAATGTGGGACCACACTGAAACATTCAATGAAACCTGGTCTGGATAAATATTTTAGAGGATAACGCATCTTAGGTCTGGGTTAGGTCTAAGATTTGCCCTCATCAGGCTCACAGTTTCGCGTTTTTCACATACTTGTTGAACAGATCCTGGGTTTTTTCTGGTTTGGATCACGTAGTAATGTGGTACCACGCTGAAACAGTCAATTAAACCTGGTTTCGATCAATATTTTTGAGGATACCGCAAGTTAGGTCTGGGATAGGGCTGGGATTCGCCCTAATCAGGCTCATACTTTCGCGTTCTTCACATACTTGTTGAACTGATCCTGGATTTTTCCGGTTTGGATCACGTAGTAATGTGGTACCACACTGAAACAATCAATTAAACCTGGTCTTGATAAATATTTTAGAGGATAACGCATGTTAGGTCTGGGTTAGGTCTAGGATTTGCCCTCATCAGGCTCATACTTTCGCATTCTTCACGTACTTGTTGAACGGATCCTGGGTTTTTTCTGGTTTGGATCACGTAGTAATGTGGGACCACACTGAAACAGTCAATTAAACCTGGTTTCGATCAATATTTTAGAGTATAATTCATGTTAGGTCTAGGTTAGGTCTGGGATTTGCCCTCATCAGGCTCATACTTTCGCGTTTTTCACATACTTGTTGAACAGATCCTGGGCTTTTTCTGGATTGCATAACGTAGTAATGAAGTACAACACTGAAACAGTCAATTAAACCTGGTTTCCATCAATATTTTAGAGGACAACGCATGTTAGGTCTAGGTTAGGCCTGGGATTTGCCCCCATCAGGGTCATACTTTCGCAGTTTTAACATACATGTTGACCTGATCGAGGGTTTTTTCTGCTTTGGATCACGTAGTAAAGTGTTGCCACACTGAAACAGTCAATTAAACCTGGTTTCGATCAATATTTTAGAGGATAACGCAAGTTAGGTCTGGGATAGGTCTGGGATTCGCCCTAATCAGGCTCATACTTTCGCGTTTTTCACATACTTGTTGAACTGATCCTGGGTCTTTCTGGTTTGGATCAGGTAGTAATGTGGTACCACACTGAAACAGTTGATTAAACCTGGTCTCGATCAATATTTTAGAGGATAACGCAAGTTAGGTCTGGGATAGGTCTGGGATTTGACCTCGTCAGACTCATACTTTCGCACCCTTCACATACTCGTTGAACAGATCCTGGGTTATTTTCTGTTTTGGATCACATAGTAATGAGGTACCACACTGAAACAGTCGATTAAACCAGGTTTCCATCAATATTTTAGAGGACAACGCATGTTAGGTCTAGGTTAAGCCTGGGATTTGCCCTCATCAGGCTCACAGTTTCGCGTTTTTCACATACTTGTTGAACAGATCCTGGGTTTTTTCTGGTTTGGATCACGAATTAGTGTGATACCACACTGAAACAGTCCATTAAAACCTGGTTTCGCTCAATATTTTAGAGGATAACGCATGTTAGGTCTAGGTTAGGTCTGGGATTTGCTCTCATCAGGATCATTCTTTCGCATATTTCTCATACTTGATGGCTAGATCCTGGGCTATTTCTGGATTGCATTACGTAGTAATGTAGTACCACACTGAAACAGTCAATGAAACCTGGTTTCCATCAATATTTTAGAGGACAACGCAAGTTAGGTTTAAGTAAGGCCTGAGATTTTCACTGATCAGACTCATTCTTTCGCATATTTCTCATACATGTTGAACAGATCCTGGGTTTTTTCTGGTTTGGATCACGTAGTAATGTGGTACCACACTGAAACAACCAATTAAACCTGGTCTTGATAAATATTTTAGAGGATAACGCATGTTAGGTCTGGGTTAGGTCTAGGATTTGCCCTCATCAGGCTCATACTTTCGCATATTTCTCATACTTCATGGCTAGATCCTGGGCTGTTTCTGGATTGTATCACGTAGTAATGTGGTACCACGCTGAAACAGTCAACTAAACCTGGTTTCGATCAATATTTTGGAGGATAACGCAAGTCAGGCCTGGGATAGGTCTAGGATTTGCCCTCATCAGGCTCTTACTTTCGCATATTTCTCATACTTCATGGCTAGATCCTGGGCTATTTCTCGATTGGGTCACGTAGTAAAGTGGTACCACACTGAAACATTCAATGAAACCTGGTCTGGATAAATATTTTAGAGGATAACGCATCTTAGGTCTGGGTTAGGTCTAAGATTTGCCCTCATCATGCTCAGAGTTTCGCGTTTTTCACATACTTGTTGAACAGAACCTGGGTTGCTTCTGGTTTGGATCACGTAGTAATGTGGTACCACACTGAAACAACCAATTAAACCTGGTCTTGATAAATATTTTGGAGGATAACGCAAGTCAGGCCTGGGATAGGTCTAGGATTTGCCCTCATCAGGCTCTTACTTTCGCATATTTCTCATACTTCATGGTTAGATCCTGGGCTATTTCTCGATTGGATCACGTAGTAAAGTGGTACCACACTGAAACATTCAATTAAACCTGGTCTTGATAAATATTTTAGAGGATAACCCATGTTAGGTCTGGGTTAGGTCTGTGATTTGCCCTCATCAGGGTCAAACTTTCGCAGTTTTAACATGCATGTTGACCTGATCGAGGGTTTTTTCTGCTTTGGATCAGGTAGTAAAGTGGTACCACAATAAAACAGTCAACTAAACCTGGTTTCGATCAATATTTTAGAGGATATCGCAAGTTAGGTCTGGGATAGGTCTGGGATTTGCCCTCATCAGACTCATACTTTCGCACACTTGACATAATCGTTGATCAGATCCTGGGTTTTTTTCTGGTTTGGATCACGTAGTAATGTGGTACCACACTGAAACAGTCGATTAAACCTGGTTTCGATCAATATTATTGAGGATAACGCATGTTAGGTCTAGGTTAGGCCTGGGATTTTCACTCATCAGTCTCATACTTTCGCATTCTTCACATACTTGTTGAACGGATCCTGGGTTTTTTCTGGTTTGGATCACGTAGTAATGTGGTACCACACTGAAACAGTCGATTAAACCAGGTTTCGATCAATATTATAGAGAATAATTCATGTTAGGTCTAGGTTAGGTCTAGGATTTGCTCTCGTCAGGCTCATACTTTCGCATGTTTCTCATACTTCAAGGCTAGATCCTGGGCTATTTCTGGATTGGACCACGTAGTAATGTGGTACCACACTGAAACAGTCAATGAAACCTGGTTTCGATCAATATTTTAGAGGATAACGCAAGTTAGGTCTGGGATAGGTCTGGGATTTGACCTCATCGGACTCATACTTTCGCACCCTTCACATACTCGTTGAACAGATCCTGGGTTATTTTCTGGTTTGGATCACATAGTAATGTGGTACCACACTGAAACAGTCGATTAAACCAGGTGTCGATCAATATTTTTGAGGATAACGCATGTTAGGTCTAGGTTAGGCCTGGGATTTTCACTCATCAGACTGATACTTTCGCATTCTTCACATACTTGTTGAACGGATCCTGGGTTTTTTCTGATTTGGATCACGTAGTAGAGTGGTACCACAATAAAACAGTCAATTAAACCTGGTTTCGATCAATATTTTAGAGGATATCGCAAGTTAGGTCTGGGATAGGTCTGGGATTTGCCCTCATCGGACTCATACTTTCGCACACTTGACATACTCGTTGATCAGATCCTGGGTTTTTTCTGGTTTGGATCAAGTAGTAATGTGGTACCACACTGAAACATTCGATTAAACCTGGTTTCGATCAATATTATTGAGGATAACGCATGTTAGGTCTGGGATAGGTCTGGGATTTGCCCTCATCAGACTCATACTTTCGCACACTTGACATAATCGTTGATCAGATCCTGGGTTTTTTTCTGGTTTGGATCACGTAGTAATGTGGTACCACACTGAAACAGTCGATTAAACCAGGTTTCGATCAATATTATAGAGAATAATTCATGCTAGGTCTACGTTAGGTCTAGGATTTGCTCTCGTCAGGCTCATACTTTCGCATGTTTCTCATACTTCAAGGCTAGATCCTGGGCTATTTCTGGATTGGACCACGTAGTAATGTGGTACCACACTGAAACAGTCAATGAAACCTGGTTTCGATCAATATTTTAGAGGATAACGCAAGTTAGGTCTGGGATAGGTCTGGGATTTGACCTCATCGGACTCATACTTTCGCACCCTTCACATACTCGTTGAACAGATCCTGGGTTATTTTCTGGTTTGGATCACATAGTAATGTGGTACCACACTGAAACAGTCGATTAAACCTGGTTTCCATCAATATCTTAGAGGACAACGCAAGTTAGGTCTGGGATAGGTCTGGGATTTGCCCTCATCTGGCTCATACTTTCGCGTTTTTCACATACTTGTAGAACAGATCCTGGGTTTTTTCTGGTTTCGATCACGTAGTAGTGTGGTACCACACTGAAACAGTCCATTAAACCTGGTTTGGATCAATATTTTTGAGGATAACGCATGTTAGGTCTGGGTTAGGTCTGGGATTTGCTCTCACCAGACTCATTCTTTCGCATACTTGACACACTCGTTGATCTGATCCTGGGTTTTTTTCTGGTTTGGATCACGTAGTAATGTGGTACCACACTGAAACAGTCGATTAAACCTGGTTTCGATCAATATTTTAGAGGATAACGCATGTTAGGTCTGGGATAGGTCTGGGATTAGCCCTCATCAGACTCATACTTTCGCACACTTCACATACTCGTTGACAAGATCCTGGGTTTTTTTCTGGTTTGGATCACGTAGTAATGTGGTACCACACTGAAACAGTCGATTAAACCTGGTTTCGATCAATATTTTTGAGGATAACGCATGTTAGGTCTGGGATAGATCTGGGATTTGCCCTCATCAGGCTCATACTTTCCCAGTTTTAACATGCATGTTGACCTGATCGAGGGTTTTTTCTGCTTTGGATCACGTAGTAAAGTGGTACCACAATAAAACATTCAATTAAACCTGGTTTCGATCAATATTTTAGATGACATCGCAAGTGAGGTCTGGGATAGGTCTGGGATTTGCCCTCATCAGACTCATACTTTCGCACACTTGACATACTCGTTGATCAGATCCTGGGTTTTTTTCTGGTTTGGATCACGTAGTAATGTGGTACCACACTGAAACAGTCGATTAAACCTGGTTTCGATCAATATTATTCAGGATAACGCATGTTAGGTCTAGGTTAGGCCTGGGATTTTCACTCATCAGACTCATACTATCGCATTCTTCACATACTTGTTGAACGGATCCTGGGTTTTTTCTCGTTTAGATCACGTAGTAATGTGGGACCACACTGAAACAGTCAATTACACCTGGTTTCGATCGATATTATAGAGAATAATTCATGTTAGGTCGAGGTTAGGTCTGGGATATACTCTCATCAGGCTCATTCTTTCGCATATTACTCATACTTGATGGCTAGATCCTGGGCTTTCTCTGGATTGGATCACGTAGTAATGTGGGACCACACTGAAACAGTGAATTAAACCTGGTTTCCATCAATATCTTAGAGGACAACGCAAGTTAGGTCTGGGATAGGTCTGGGATTTGCCCTCCTCAGGCTCATACTTTCGCGGTTTTTACATTCTCGTTGAACAGATCCTGGGTTTTTTCTGGTTTGGATCACGTAGTAGTGTGGCACCACACTGAAACAGTCCATTAAACCTGGTTTGGATCAATATTTTAGAGGATAACGCATGTTAGGTCTAGGTAAGGTCTGGGATTTTCACTCATCAGACTCATACTTTCGCATTCTTCACATACTTCTTGAACGGATCCTGGGTTTTTTCTGGTTTGGATCACTTAGTAATGTGGTACCACACTGAAACAGCCGATTACACCAGGTTTCGATCAATATTTTTGAGGATAACGCATGTTAGGTCTAGGTTAGGCCTGGGATTTTCACTCATCAGACTCATACTTTCGCATTCTTCTCATACTTGTTGAACTAAACCTGGGTTTTTTCAGGTTTGGATCACGTAGTAATGTGGTACCACACTGAAACAGTCCATTAAACCTTGTTTCGATTAATATTTTAGAGGATAACGCAAGTTAAGTCTGGTATTGGTCTGGGATTTGACCTCATCAGACTCATACTTTCGCACACTTCACATACTCGTTGAACAGATCCTGGGTTTTTTCTGGTTTGGATCCCGTAGTAGTGTGGTACCACGCTGAAACAGTCCATTAAACCTGGTTTCGCTCAATATTTTAGAGGATAACGCATGTTAGGTCTAGGTCAGGCCTGGGATTTTCAGTCATCAGACTCATACTTTCGCATTCTTCACATACTTGTTGAACAGATCCTGGGTTTTTTCTGGTTTGGATCACGTAGTAATGTGGGTCCACACTGAGACAATCAATTAAACCTGGTTTCGATCAATATTTTAGAGAATAATTCATGTTAGGTCTAGGTTAGGTCTGGGATTTGCTCTCATCAGGCTCATTCTTTCGCATACTTCTCATATTTGATGGCTAGATCCTGGGCTTTTTCTGGATTGCATCACGTAGTAATGAAGTACGACACTGAAACATTCAATTAAACCTGGTTTCCATCAATATCTTAGAGGACAACGCAAGTTAGGTCTGGCATAGGTCTGGGATTCGCCCTCATCAGGCTCATACTTTGGCGTTTTTCACATACTTGTTGAACAGATCCTGGGTTTATTCTGGTTTGTATCACGTAGTAGTGTGGTACCCAACTGAAACAGTCAATTAAACCTGGTTTCCATCAATATTTTAGAGGATAACGCAAGTTAGGTCTGGCATTGGTCTGGGATTCGCCCTCATCAGGCTCATACTTTCGCGTTTTTCACATACTTGTTGAACATATCCTTGGTTTTTTCTGGTTTGTATCACGTAGTAGTGTGGTACCACACTGAAACAGTCCATTAAACCTGGTTTGGATCAATATTTTAGAGGATAACGCATGTTAGGTCTAGGTTAGCCCTGGGATTTTCACTCATCGGACTCATACTTTCGCATTCTTCTCATACATGTTGAACTGGTCCTGGGTTTTTTCTGGTTTGGATCACGCAGTAATTTGGTACCACACTGAAACAATCGACTAAACCTGGTTTCGATCAATATCATGGAGGATAACGCAAGCTAAGTCTGGGATTGGTCTGGGATTTGACCTCATCATACTCATACTTTCGCACACTTCACATACTCGTTGAACAGATCCTGGGTTATTTTCAGGTTTGGATCACATAGTAATGTGGTACTACACTGAAACAGTCGATTAAACCAGGTTTCGATCAATATTTTTGAGGATAACGCATGTTAGGTTTGGGTTAGGTCTAGGATTTGCCCTCAGCAGGCTCATACTTTCGCATATTTCTCATACTTCAGGGCTAGATCCTGGGCTGTTTCTGGTTTGTATCACGTAGTAATGTGGTACCACACTGAAACAGTCAATTAAACCTGGTTTGCATCAATAGTTTAGAGGATAACGCAAGTTTGGTCTGGGATAGGTCTAGGATTTGCCCTCATCAGGCTCATACTTTCGCATATTTCTCATACTTCATGGCTAGATCCTGGATTTTCTTCTGGTTTGGATCACGTAGTATTGTGGTACCACACTGAAACTGTCGATTAAACCTGGTTTCGATCAATATTATTGAGGATAACGCAAGTTAGGTATGGGATAGGTCTGGGATTTGCCCTCATCAGGCTCATACTCGCTTCGATCAATATTTTAGAGGACAACGCAAGTTAGGTCAGGGATAGATCTGGGATTTGCCCTCATCAGGGTCATACTTTCGCATATTTCTCATACTTCATGGCTAGATCCTGGGCTATTTCTGGATTGGATCACGTAGTAATGTGGTACCACACTGAAACAGTCAATTAAACCTGGTTTCGATCAATATTTTAGAGGATAACGGAAGTTAGGTCTGGGATAGGTCTGGGATTTGCCCTCATCAGGCTCATACTTTCGCGTTTTTCACATACCTGTTGAACAGATCCTGGGTTTTTTCTGGTTTGGATCACGTAGTAGTGTGGTACCACACTGAAACAGGCCATTAAACCTGGTTTCGATCAATATTTTAGAGGATATCGCATGTTAGGCCTGGGTTAGGTCTAGGATTTGCCCTCATCAGGCTCATACTTTCGCGTTTTTCACATACTTGTTGAACAGATCCTGGGTTTTTTCTGATTTGGATCACGTAGTAATGTGGTACCACACTGAAACAGTCCATTAAACCTGGTTTCGATCAATATTTTAGAGAATAATTCATGTTAGGTCTAGGTTAGGTCTGGGATTTGCTCCCATCAGGCTCATTCTTTCGCATATTTCTCATACTTGATGGCTAGATCTTGGTCTTTTTCTGGATTGCATCACGTAGTAATGTGGTACCACACTGAAACAGTCCATTATACCTGGTTTCGATCAATATTTTAGAGGACAACCCAAGTTAGGTCTGGGATGGGTCTGGGATTTGCCCTCATCAGGATCATACTTTCGCATTTTTCACATACTTGTTGAACAGATCCTGGGTTTTTTCTGGTTTGGATCCCGTAGTAGTGTGGTACCACGCTGAAACAGTCCATTAAACCTGGTTTCGCTCAATATTTTAGAGGATAACGCATGTTAGGTCTAGGTCAGGCCTGGGATTTTCAGTCATCAGACTCATACTTTCGCATTCTTCACATACTTGTTGAACAGATCCTGGGTTTTTTCTGGTTTGGATCACGTAGTAATGTGGGTCCACACTGAGACAATCAATCAAACCTGGTTTCGATCAATATTTTAGAGGATAACGCAAGTTAAGTCTGGTATTGATCTGGGATTTGACCTCATCAGACTCATACTTTCGCACACTTCACATACTCGTTGAACAGTTCCTGGGTTTTTTCTGGTTTGGATCCCGTAGTAGTGTGGTACCACGCTGAAACAGTCCATTAAACCTGGTTTCGCTCAATATTTTAGAGGATAACGCATGTTAGGTCTAGGTCAGGCCTGGGATTTTCAGTCATCAGACTCATACTTTCGCATTCTTCACATACTTGTTGAACAGATCCTGGGTTTTTTCTGGTTTGGATCACGTAGTAATGTGGGTCCACACTGAGACAATCAATTAAACCTGGTTTCGATCAATATTTTAGAGAATAATTCATGTTAGGTCTAGGTTAGGTCTGGGATTTGCTCTCATCAGGCTCATTCTTTCGCATACTTCTCATATTTGATGGCTAGATCCTGGGCTTTTTCTGGATTGCATCACGTAGTAATGAAGTACGACACTGAAACATTCAATTAAACCTGGTTTCCATCAATATCTTAGAGGACAACGCAAGTTAGGTCTGGCATAGGTCTGGGATTCGCCCTCATCAGGCTCATACTTTGGCGTTTTTCACATACTTGTTGAACAGATCCTGGGTTTATTCTGGTTTGTATCACGTAGTAGTGTGGTACCACACTGAAACAGTCAATTAAACCTGGTTTCCATCAATATTTTAGAGGATAACGCAAGTTAGGTCTGGCATTGGTCTGGGATTCGCCCTCATCAGGCTCATACTTTCGCGTTTTTCACATACTTGTTGAACATATCCTGGGTTTTTTCTGGTTTGGATCACGTAGTAATGTGGGTCCACACTGAGACAATCAATTAAACCTGGTTTCGATCAATATTTTAGAGAATAATTCATGTTAGGTCTAGGTTAGGTCTGGGATTTGCTCTCATCAGGCTCATTCTTTCGCATACTTCTCATATTTGATGGCTAGATCCTGGGCTTTTTCTGGATTGCATCACGTAGTAATGAAGTACGACACTGAAACATTCAATTAAACCTGGTTTCCATCAATATCTTAGAGGACAACGCAAGTTAGGTCTGGCATAGGTCTGGGATTCGCCCTCATCAGGCTCATACTTTGGCGTTTTTCACATACTTGTTGAACAGATCCTGGGTTTATTCTGGTTTGTATCACGTAGTAGTGTGGTACCACACTGAAACAGTCAATTAAACCTGGTTTCCATCAATATTTTAGAGGATAACGCAAGTTAGGTCTGGCATTGGTCTGGGATTCGCCCTCATCAGGCTCATACTTTCGCGTTTTTCACATACTTGTTGAACATATCCTTGGTTTTTTCTGGTTTGTATCACGTAGTAGTGTGGTACCACACTGAAACAGTCCATTAAACCTGGTTTGGATCAATATTTTAGAGGATAACGCATGTTAGGTCTAGGTTAGCCCTGGGATTTTCACTCATCGGACTCATACTTTCGCATTCTTCTCATACATGTTGAACTGGTCCTGGGTTTTTTCTGGTTTGGATCACGCAGTAATTTGGTACCACACTGAAACAATCGACTAAACCTGGTTTCGATCAATATCATGGAGGATAACGCAAGCTAAGTCTGGGATTGGTCTGGGATTTGACCTCATCATACTCATACTTTCGCACACTTCACATACTCGTTGAACAGATCCTGGGTTATTTTCAGGTTTGGATCACATAGTAATGTGGTACTACACTGAAACAGTCGATTAAACCAGGTTTCGATCAATATTTTTGAGGATAACGCATGTTAGGTTTGGGTTAGGTCTAGGATTTGCCCTCAGCAGGCTCATACTTTCGCATATTTCTCATACTTCAGGGCTAGATCCTGGGCTGTTTCTGGTTTGTATCACGTAGTAATGTGGTACCACACTGAAACAGTCAATTAAACCTGGTTTGCATCAATAGTTTAGAGGATAACGCAAGTTTGGTCTGGGATAGGTCTAGGATTTGCCCTCATCAGGCTCATACTTTCGCATATTTCTCATACTTCATGGCTAGATCCTGGATTTTCTTCTGGTTTGGATCACGTAGTATTGTGGTACCACACTGAAACTGTCGATTAAACCTGGTTTCGATCAATATTATTGAGGATAACGCAAGTTAGGTATGGGATAGGTCTGGGATTTGCCCTCATCAGGCTCATACTCGCTTCGATCAATATTTTAGAGGACAACGCAAGTTAGGTCAGGGATAGATCTGGGATTTGCCCTCATCAGGGTCATACTTTCGCATATTTCTCATACTTCATGGCTAGATCCTGGGCTATTTCTGGATTGGATCACGTAGTAATGTGGTACCACACTGAAACAGTCAATTAAACCTGGTTTCGATCAATATTTTAGAGGATAACGGAAGTTAGGTCTGGGATAGGTCTGGGATTTGCCCTCATCAGGCTCATACTTTCGCGTTTTTCACATACCTGTTGAACAGATCCTGGGTTTTTTCTGGTTTGGATCACGTAGTAGTGTGGTACCACACTGAAACAGGCCATTAAACCTGGTTTCGATCAATATTTTAGAGGATATCGCATGTTAGGCCTGGGTTAGGTCTAGGATTTGCCCTCATCAGGCTCATACTTTCGCGTTTTTCACATACTTGTTGAACAGATCCTGGGTTTTTTCTGATTTGGATCACGTAGTAATGTGGTACCACACTGAAACAGTCCATTAAACCTGGTTTCGATCAATATTTTAGAGAATAATTCATGTTAGGTCTAGGTTAGGTCTGGGATTTGCTCCCATCAGGCTCATTCTTTCGCATATTTCTCATACTTGATGGCTAGATCTTGGTCTTTTTCTGGATTGCATCACGTAGTAATGTGGTACCGCACTGAAACAGTCCATTATACCTGGTTTCGATCAATATTTTAGAGGACAACCCAAGTTAGGTCTGGGATGGGTCTGGGATTTGCCCTCATCAGGATCATACTTTCGCATTTTTCACATACTTGTTGAACAGATCCTGGGCTATTTCTGGATTGTATCACGTAGTAATGTGGTACCACGCTGAATCAGTCACTTAAACCTGGTTTCGATCAATATTTTAGAGGATAACGCAAGTTAGGTCTGAGATAGGTCTGGGATTCGCCCTTATCAGGCTCATACTGGTTTCGATCAATATTTTAGAGAACAACACAAGTTAGGTCTGGGATAGGTCTCGGATTTGCCCTCTTCAGGGTCATACTTTCGCATATTTCTCATACTTGATGGCTAGATCCTGGGCTATTTCTGGATTGTATCACGTAGTAATGTGGTACCACGCTGAAACAGTCAATTAAACCTGGTTTCGATCAATATTTTAGAGGATAACGCAAGTTAGGTCTGAGATAGGTCTGGGATTCGCCCTCATCAGGCTCATACTTTCGCGTTTTTCACATACTTGTTGAACTGATCCTGGGTTTTTTCTTGTTTGGATCACGTAGTAATGTGGTACCACACTGAAACAGTCCATTAAACCTGGTTTCGATCAATATTTTAGAGGATAACGCATGTTAGGTCTGGGATAGGTCTGGGATTTGCCCTCATCATGCTCATACTTTCGCGTTTTTCACATACTTGTTGAACTGATCCTGGGTTCTTTCTGGTTTGGATCACGTAGTAATGTGGTACCACACTGAAACAGTCGATTAAACCTGGTTTCGATCAATATTTTTGAGGATAACGCAAGTTAGGTCTGGGATAGGTCTGGGATTTGCCCTCATCAGACACATACTTTCGCGTTTTTCACATACTTGTTGAACTGATCCTGGGTTCTTTCTGGTTTGGGTCACGTAGTAATGTGGTACCACACTGAAACAGTCGATTAAACCTGGTTTCGATCAATATTTTTGAGGATAACGCAAGTTAGGTCTGGGATAGGTCTGGGATTTGCCCTCATCAGGATCATCCTTTCGCATTTTTCACATACTTGTTGAACAGATCCTGGGCTTTTTCTGGATTGGATCACGTAGTAATGAAGTACGACACTGAAACAGTCAATTAAACCTGGTTTCCATCAATATTTTAGAGGACAACGCATGTTAGGTATAGGTTAGGCCTGGGATTTGCCCTCATCAGGGTCATACTTTCGCAGTTTTAACATACATGTTGACCTGATCGAGGGTTTTTTCTACTTTGGACCACGTAGTAAAGTGGTACCACACTGAAACAGTCCATTAAACCTGGTTTCGATCAATGTTTTAGAGGATAACGCATGTTAGGTCTGGGTTAGGCCTGGGATTTGCACTCATCAGACTCATACTTTCGCATACTTCACATACTTGTTGAACGGATCCTGGGTTTTTTCCGGTTTGGTTCACGTAGTAAAGTGGTACCACACTGAAACAGTCCATTAAACCTGGTTTCGATCAATGTTTTAGAGGATAACGCATGTTAGGTCTGGGTTAGGCCTGGGATTTGCACTCATCAGACTCATACTTTCGCATACTTCACATACTTGTTGAACGGATCCTGGGTTTTTTCCGGTTTGGTTCACGTAGTAATGTGGTACCACACTGAAACATTCAATTAAACCTTGTCTTGATAAATTTTTTAGAGGATAACGTATGTTAGGTCTGGGTTACGTCTAGGGTGCCCTCATCAGGCTCATACTTTCGCATATTTCTCATACTTCATGGCTAGATCCTGGGCTATTTCTGGATTGTATCACGTAGTAATGTGGTACCATGCTGAAACAGTCAATTAAACCTGGTTTCGATCAATATTTTAGAGGATAACGCAAGTTAGGTCTGGGATAGGTCTGGGATTCGCCCTCATCAGGCTCATACTTTCGCGTTTTTCACGTACTTGTTGAACTGATCCTGTGTTTTTTCTGGTTTGCATCACGTAGTAAAGTGGTACCACACTGAAGCAGTCCATTAAACCTGGTTTGGATCAATATTTTAGAGGATAACGCATGTTAGGTTTGGTTAGGTCTAGGATTTTCCCTCATCAGGCTCATACTTTCGCATATTTCTCATACTTCATGGCTAGATCCTGGGCTGTTTCTGGATTGTATCACGTAGTAATGCGGTACCACGCTGAAACAGTCAATTAATACTGGTTTCGATCAATATTTTAGAGGATAACGCAAGTTAGGTCTGGGATAGGTCTGGGATTCGCCCTCATCAGGCTCATACTTTCGCGTTTTTCACATACTTGTTGAACTGATCCTGGGTTTTTTCTTGTTTGGATCACGTAGTAATGTGGTACCACACTGAAACAGTCCATTAAACCTGGTTTCGATCAATATTTTAGAGGATAACGCATGTTAGGTCTGGGATAGGTCTGGGATTTGCCCTCATCATGCTCATACTTTCGCGTTTTTCACATACTTGTTGAACTGATCCTGGGTTCTTTCTGGTTTGGATCACGTAGTAATGTGGTACCACACTGAAACAGTCGATTAAACCTGGTTTCGATCAATATTTTTGAGGATAACGCAAGTTAGGTCTGGGATAGGTCTGGGATTTGCCCTCATCAGACACATACTTTCGCGTTTTTCACATACTTGTTGAACTGATCCTGGGTTCTTTCTGGTTTGGGTCACGTAGTAATGTGGGACCACACTGAAACAATCAATTAAACCTGGTCATGATAAATATTTTAGAGGATAACGCATGTTAGGTCTGGGTTAGGTCTAGGCTTTGCCCTCGTCAGGCTCATACTTTCGCATGTTTCTCATACTTCATGGCTAGATCCTGGGCTATTTCTGGATTGGACACGTAGTAATGTGGTACCACACTGAAACAGTCAATTAAACCTGGTTTCGATCAATATATTTGAGGATAACGCGTGTTAGGTCTGGGATAGGCCTGGGATTTTCACTCATCAGACTCATACCTTCGCATTCTTCACATACTTGTTGAACGGATCCTGGGTTTTTTCTGGTTTGGATCACGTAGTAATGTGGGACCACACTGAAACAATCAATTAAACCTGGTCTTGATAAATATTTTAGAGGATAACGCATGTTAGGTCTGGGATAGGTCTGGGATTTGCCCTCATCAGACCCATACTTTCGCACACTCCACATACTCGTAGAACAGATCCTGGGTTATTTTCTGGTTTGGATCACATAGTAATGTGGTACCACACTGAAACAGTCGATTAAACCAGGCTTCGATCAATATTTTTGAGGATAACGCGTGTTAGGTCTAGGTTAGGCCTGGGATTTTCACTCATCAGACTCATACCTTCGCATTCTTCACATACTTGTTGAACGGATCCTGGGTTTTTTCTGGTTTGCATCACGTAGTAATGTGGGACCACACTGAAACTATCAATTAAACCTGGTCTTGATAAATATTTTAGAGGACAACGTATGTTAGTTCTGGGTTAGGTATAGGATTTGCCCTCATCAGGCTCATACTTTCGCATATTTCTCATACTTCATGGCTAGATCCTGGGCTATTCCTGGATTGGATCACGTAGTAATGTGGTACCACACTGAAACAGTCAATTAAACCTGGTTTCGCTCAATATTTTAGGAGATAACGCATGTTAGGTCTAGGTTAGTTCTGGGATTTGCCCTCATCAGGGTCATACTTCCGCAGTTTTAACATGCATGTTGACCTGATCAAGAGTTTTTTCTGCTTTGGATCACGTAGTAAAGTGGTACCACAACTAAAACAGTCAATTAAACCTGGTTTCGATCACTATTTTAGCAGATAACGCAAGTTAGGTCTGGGATAGGTCTGGGATTATTCCTCATCAGACTCATACTTTCGCACACTTCACATACTCGTTGACAAGATCCTGGGTTTTTTTCTGGTTTGGATCACGTAGTAATGTGGTACCACACTGAAACAGTCGACTAAACCTAGTTTCGATTAATATTTTTGAGGATAACGCATGTTAGGTCTGGGATAGGTCTGGGATTTGCCCTCATCAGGCTCATACTTTCGCAGTTTTAACATGCATGTTGACCTGATCGAGGGTTTTTTCTGCATTGGATCACGTAGTAAAGTGGTACCACACTAAAACAGTCAATTAAACCTGGTTTCGATCAATATTTTAGAGGATAACGAAAGTTATGTCTAGTTTAGGCCTGGGATTTGCCCTCATCGGACTCATACTTTGGCATACTTCACATACTTGTTGAACAGATCCTGGGTTTTTTTCTGGTTTGGATCACGTAGTAATGTGGCACCACACTGAAACAGTCGATTAAACCTGGTTTCGATCAATATTTTAGAGGATAACGCATGTTAGGTCTAGGTTAGGCCGTGGATTTTCACTCATCAGACTCATACTTTCGCATTCTTCACATACTTGTTGAACGGCTCCTGTGTTTTTTCTGGTATGGTTCACGTAGTAATGTGGTACCACACTGAAACATTCAATTAAACCTGGTCTTGATAAATATTTTAGAGGATAACGCATGTTAGGTTTGGGTTAGGTCTAGGATTTGCCCTCATCACGCTCATACTTTCGCATATTTCTCACACTTCATGGCTAGATTCTGGGCTTTTTCTGGATTGCATCACGTAGTAATGAAGTACAACACTGATACAGACAATTTAACCTGGTTTCCATCAATATCTGAGAGGACAACGCAAGTTAGGTCTGAGATAGGTCTGGGATTCGCCCTCATCAAGCTCATACTGGTTTCGATCAATATTTTAGAGGACAACGCATGTTAGGTCTGGGATAGGTCTGGGATTTGCCCCCATCAGGGTCATACTTTCGCATATTTCTCATACTTCATGGCTAGATCCTGTGTTTTTTCTGGTTCGGATCACGAAGTAGTGTGGTACTACACTGAAACAGTCCATTAAACCTGGTTTCGTTCAATATTTTAGAAGATAACGCATGTTAGGCCTGGGATTTGCCCTCATCAGGGTCATACTTTCGCAGTTTTAACATGCATGTTGACCTGATCGAGGGTTTTTTCTGCATTGGATCACGTAGTAAAGTGGTTCCACAAATAAAACAGTCAATTAAACCTGGTTTCTATCAATATTTTAGAGGATATCGCATGTTAGGTCTGGGTTAGGTCTAGGATTTGCCCTCATCAGGCTCATACTTTCGCGTTTCTCACATACTTGTTGAACAGATCCTGGGTTTTTTCTGATTTGGATCACGTAGTAATGTGGTACCACACTGAAACAGTCGATTAAACCTGGTTTCGATCAATATTATTTAGGATAACGCATGTTAGGTCTAGGTTAGGCCTGGGATTTTCACTCATCAGACTCATACTATCGCATTCTTCACATACTTGTTGAACGGATCCTGGGTTTTTTCTCGTTTAGATCACGTAGTAATGTGGGACCACACTGAAACAGTCAATTACACCTGGTTTCGATCGATATTATAGAGAATAATTCATGTTAGGTCTAGGTTAGGTCTGGGATATACTCTCATCAGGCTCATTCTTTCGCATATTACTCATACTTGATGGCTAGATCCTGGGCTTTCTCTGGATTGGATCACGTAGTAATGTGGGACCACACTGAAACAGTGAATTAAACCTGGTTTCCATCAATATCTTAGAGGACAACGCAAGTTAGGTCTGGGATAGGTCTGGGATTTGCCCTCCTCAGGCTCATACTTTCGCGGTTTTCACATTCTCGATGAACAGATCCTGGGTTTTTTCTGGTTTGGATCACGTAGTAGTGTGGCACCACACTGAAACAGTCCATTAAACCTGGTTTGGATCAATATTTTAGAGGATAACGCATGTTAGGTCTAGGTAAGGTCTGGGATTTTCACTCATCAGACTCATACTTTCGCATTCTTCACATACTTGTTGAACAGATCCTGGGTTTTTTCTGGTTTGTATCACGTAGTAGTGTGGTACCACACTGAAACAGTCAATTAAACCTGGTTTCCATCAATATTTTAGAGGATAACGCAAGTTAGGTCTGGCATTGGTCTGGGATTCGCCCTCATCAGGCTCATACTTTCGCGTTTTTCACATACTTGTTGAACAGATCCTTGGTTTTTTCTGGTTTGTATCACGTAGTAGTGTGGTACCACACTGAAACAGTCCATTAAACCTGGTTTGGATCAATATTTTAGAGGATAACGCATGTTAGGTCTAGGTTAGCCCTGGGATTTTCACTCATCGGACTCATACTTTCGCATTCTTCTCATACATGTTGAACTGGTCCTGGGTTTTTTCTGGTTTGGATCACGCAGTAATTTGGTACCACACTGAAACAATCGACTAAACCTGGTTTCGATCAATATCATGGAGGATAACGCAAGCTAAGTCTGGGATTGGTCTGGGATTTGACCTCATCATACTCATACTTTCGCACACTTCACATACTCGTTGAACAGATCCTGGGTTATTTTCAGGTTTGGATCACATAGTAATGTGGTACTACACTGAAACAGTCGATTAAACCAGGTTTCGATCAATATTTTTGAGGATAACGCATGTTAGGTTTGGGTTAGGTCTAGGATTTGCCCTCAGCAGGCTCATACTTTCGCATATTTCTCATACTTCAGGGCTAGATCCTGGGCTGTTTCTGGTTTGTATCACGTAGTAATGTGGTACCACACTGAAACAGTCAATTAAACCTGGTTTGCATCAATAGTTTAGAGGATAACGCAAGTTTGGTCTGGGATAGGTCTAGGATTTGCCCTCATCAGGCTCATACTTTCGCATATTTCTCATACTTCATGGCTAGATCCTGGATTTTCTTCTGGTTTGGATCACGTAGTATTGTGGTACCACACTGAAACTGTCGATTAAACCTGGTTTCGATCAATATTATTGAGGATAACGCAAGTTAGGTATGGGATAGGTCTGGGATTTGCCCTCATCAGGCTCATACTCGCTTCGATCAATATTTTAGAGGACAACGCAAGTTAGGTCAGGGATAGATCTGGGATTTGCCCTCATCAGGGTCATACTTTCGCATATTTCTCATACTTCATGGCTAGATCCTGGGCTATTTCTGGATTGGATCACGTAGTAATGTGGTACCACACTGAAACAGTCAAGTAAACCTGGTTTCGATCAATATTTTAGAGAATAATTCATGTTATGTCTAGGTTAGGTCTGGGATTTGCTCCCATCAGGCTCATTCTTTCGCAAATTTCTCATACTTGATGGCTAGATCTTGGTCTTTTTCTGGATTGCATCACGTAGTAATGTGGTACCACACTGAAACAGTCCATTATACCTGGTTTCGATCAATATTTTAGAGGACAACCCAAGTTAGGTCTGGGATGGGTCTGGGATTTGCCCTCATCAGGATCATACTTTCGCATTTTTCACATACTTGTTGAACAGATCCTGGGCTATTTCTGGATTGTATCACGTAGTAATGTGGTACCACGCTGAATCAGTCACTTAAACCTGGTTTCGATCAATATTTTAGAGGATAACGCAAGTTAGGTCTGAGATAGGTCTGGGATTCGCCCTCATCAGGCTCATACTTTCGCGTTTTTCACATACTTGTTGAACTGATCCTGGGTTTTTTCTTGTTTGGATCACGTAGTAATGTGGTACCACACTGAAACAGTCCATTAAACCTGGTTTCGATCAATATTTTAGAGGATAACGCATGTTAGGTCTGGGATAGGTCTGGGATTTGCCCTCATCATGCTCATACTTTCGCGTTTTTCACATACTTGTTGAACTGATCCTGGGTTCTTTCTGGTTTGGATCACGTAGTAATGTGGTACCACACTGAAACAGTCGATTAAACCTGGTTTCGATCAATATTTTTGAGGATAACGCAAGTTAGGTCTGGGATAGGTCTGGGATTTGCCCTCATCAGGATCATACTTTCGCATTTTTCACATACTTGTTGAACAGATCCTGGGCTATTTCTGGATTGTATCACGTAGTAATGTGGTACCACGCTGAAACAGTCAATTAAACCTGGTTTCGATCAATATTTTAGAGGATAACGCAAGTTAGGTCTGAGATAGGTCTGGGATTCGCCCTTATCAGGCTCATACTGGTTTCGATCAATATTTTAGAGGATATCGCATGTTAGGTCTGGGTTAGGTCTAGGATTTGCCCTCATCAGGCTCATACTTTCGCGTTTCTCACATACTTGTTGAACAGATCCTGGGTTTTTTCTGGATTGTATCACGTAGTAATGTGGTACCACGCTGAAACAGTCAATTAAACCTGGTTTCGATCAATATTTTAGAGGATAACGCAAGTTAGGTCTGAGATAGGTCTGGGATTCGCCCTTATCAGGCTCATACTGGTTTCGATCAATATTTTAGACGACAACACAAGTTAGGTCTGGGATAGGTCTGGGATTTGCCCTCTTCAGGGTCATACTTTCGCATATTTCTCATACTTGATGGCTAGATCCTGGGCTATTTCTGGATTGTATCACGTAGTAATGTGGTACCACGCTGAAACAGTCAATTAAACCTGGTTTCGATCAATATTTTAGAGGACAACACAAGTTAGGTCTGGGATAGGTCTGGGATTTGCCCTAATCAGGGTCATACTTTTGCAGTTTTAACATACATGTTGACCTGATCGAGGGTTTTTACTACATTGGATCCCGTAGTAGTGTGGTACCACACTGAAACAGTCCATTAAACCTGGTTTCGATCAATATTTTAGAGAATAATTCATGGTAGGTCTAGGTTAGGCCTGAGATTTTCACTCATCAGACTCATAGCTTCGCATTCTTCACATACTTGTTGAACGGATCCTGGGTTTTTTCTGGTTTGGTTCACGTAGTAATGTGGTACCACACTGAAACATTCAATTAAACCTGATCTTGATAAATATTTTAGAGGATAACGTATGTTAGGTCTGGGTTACGTCTAGGATTTGCCCTCATCAGGCTCATACTTTCTCAAATTTCTCATACTTCATGGCTAGATCCTGGGCTATTTCTGGATTGTATCACGTAGTAATGTGATACCACGCTGAAACAGTCCATTTAACCTGGTTTCGATCAATATTTTAGAGGATAACGCAAGTTAGGTCTGAGATAGGTCTGGGATTCGCCCTCATCAGGCTCATATTTTCGCGTTTTTCACATACTTGTTGAACTGATCCTGGGTTCTTTCTGGTTTGGATCACGTAGTAATGTGGTACCACACTGAAACAGTCAATTAAACCTGGTTTCGCTCAATATTTTAGTGGATAACGCATGTTAGGTCTAGGTTAGGTCTGGGATTTGCTCTCATCAGGCTCATTCTTTCGCATATTTCTCATACTTGATGGCTAGATCCTGGGCATTTTCTGGATTGCATCACGTAGTAATGAAGTTCAACACTGAAACAGTCAATTTAACCTGGTTTCCATCAATATCTGAGAGGACAACGCAAGTTAGGTCTGGGATAGGTCTGGGATTTGCCCTCATCACGCTCATACCTTCGCGTTTTTCACATACTTGTTGAACAGATCCTGGGTTTTTTCTGGTTTGGATCACGTAGTAGTGTGGTACCACACTGAAACAGTCCATTAAACCTGGTTTGGATCAACATTTTAGAGGATAACGCATGTTAGGTCTAGGTTAGGTCAGGGATTTTCACTCATCAGACTCATACTTACGCATTCTTCACATACTTGTTGAACGGATCCTGGGTTTTTTCTGGTTTGGATCACGTAATAATGTGGGACCACACTGAAACAATCAATTAAACCTGGTCTTGATAAATATTTTAGAGGATAACGCATGTTAGGTCTGGGTTAGGTCTAGGATTTGCCCCCATCAGGCTCATACTTTCGCGTTTTTCACATACTTGTTGAACAGATCCTGGGTTTTTTCTGGATTGGGTCACGTAGTAGTGTGGTACCACACTGAAACAGTCGATTAAACCTGGTTTCGATCAATATTCTTGAGGATAACGCATGTTAGGTCTGGGATAGGTCTGGGATTTTCCCTCATCAGGCTCATACTTTCGCGTTTTTCACATACTTGTTGAACAGATCCTGGGTTTTTTCTAGTTTGGATCACGTAGTAATGTGGGACCACACTGAAACAGTCAATTAAACCTGGTTTCGATCAATATTTTAGAGGATAACGCAAGTTAGATCTGGGATGCGGAGGGAGGTGTACTGCGGTGTTCCGCAGGGGTCGGTCCTCGGGCCACTCCTGTGGAACATCGCGTACGACTCGGTGTTGCGGGCCGGCCTTCCCGACGGCGTCAGCACGGTGTGTTATGCGGATGACACACTGGTGCTGGCCGTCGGGGCGCACTGGGGGAGGGCCATGCGTCGCGCGGAGGAGGGGTCGCAACGCGTCGTCGACCGGATCAGGGGGATGGGGATGACGGTGGCGGTCCATAAGACCGAGGTGATTGCGTTTCATTCACCTCGGCAGGATCCGCCACCCCCTCTGATCCGGGTGGGTGGGGCTGACATCGAGGTGAAGCCCCAGATCAGGTATCTGGGGCTGATCCTCGATAGCCACTGGCGTTTCGAGAAGCATTTCCGCTGCCTGGTCCCCCGGTTGGAAAGGATGGTTGCGGCTCTGGGCCGGATCCTGCCCAACCTGGGGGGCCCGGCGGGCCGAGTTCGTCGCCTCTATGTGGCAATGGTCCAGTCGGTGGCCCTATACGGGGCCCCCGTCTGGGCGGACGACCTGGCTGCCTCCCGGCGCAGCATGACTATGCTGCGTCGGGTGCAGAGGCGCATGGCGCTCAGGGTCGTCCGCGGGTATCGGACCATGTCACATGAGGCGGCGACGGTTCTAGCGGGGATGCCGCCCATGGACCTGCTCGCGCGGTCGCACGCGGTGATGTACTGGCACCGCGTCGACCGTCGCGCGGGGGTGGGGGCGGTCCCGGGCGGGCAGGAACCTGCTTGGGGCGATTTGAAGCGCCAGGCCCGGCAGTCCGTGTTGCTCGCGTGGCAGGAGCGGCTGGCTCTGCCAACCGCGGGACACCGGACTGTCGGGGCGGTTCGGCCACTCCTGAAGGAGTGGCTGGACAGAGGCCATGGCAGCCTCACCTACCGGATGGCACAGGTATTTTCCGGGCATGGCAGCTTCGGAAGATACCTGTGCCGGATAGGGAAGGAGCCGACGGCGCGTTGCTGCCACTGCGACGCTGAGCAGGACACGGCGGATCATACCCTGGAGGTATGCCCCGCGTGGGAGGGGGAGCGCCGTGTCCTGGTCGGCGTCGTCGGGCGGGATGTCTCGCTGCCGGGCGTGGTGCGCGCCATGCTCGGCAGCGAGGAGAAGTGGAGGGCCGTGGCCTCCTTCTGCGAGAACGTAATGTTGCAGAAGGAGGCCGCGGGGAGGGAGCGCGAGGTTCAGCGGCGCGCTGAAGCTCGCGCTCGTGCGGTGGCCCGAGGTCGTCGCCCGGTCGCGAGGCGTCGCGGGCGGCCGCCTCGGCGTGGCGGATGACCTAGGCTGGGAGGCGGGTCCTGAGGGGACCCTCCTCCCGCCAGGCGGCGCCGGGTCGGACCGGTTGGGGGTAGGAGTGCCTCCCCCTACCGGTCCGACGCAAGGGGAGGCACCCTCGGCGGTCTGGTGCGGCCATGAACGCCCGGCCGCCGAGGGGTGGAAACGGGGTCGCGGGCGGATGCGAGTTGGGGCTCGCAGCCGCCACTAAACGCGGCCCCGGGACGGACAGCGGCGGGATGGAGTGGCCCCGTCCCGCCGCTATGAGGCAGTGTGTCTACTGGGGGGACCGATTGTCCCCCCGGGGGATGGACGCGAAAGCGCGGGCACGGGGAGGATACCGGAAGAATGCTTCGAGCGATTCCCGGTATCCTCCCAAAGCGTGCCGAAGGGTCACCGTGGGGTTTTTAGTGGGTAGGTCCCGCGCCTGCCGTTGTACGGGCGCGGGGAATCCCACACACCCCTCCCACCTCTCCCCAAGGAGGTGGGAGGGAGTCTTTCGAAGATTTTCCCCACGAGAAAAAAAAAAAAAAAAAAAAAAAAAAAAAAGTTAGGTCTGGGATAGGTCTGGGATTCGCCCTCATCAGGCTCATACTTTCGCGTTTTTCACGTACTTGTTGAACTGATCCTGGGTTTTTTCTGGTTTGGATCACGTAGCAATGTGGTACCACACTGAAACAGTCGATTAAACCTGGTTTCGATCAATATTTTAGAGGATAACGCAAGTTTGGTCTGGGATAGGTCTGGGATTTGCCCTCATCAGGCTCATACTTTCGCGTTTTTCACATACTTGTTGATCAGATCCTGGGTTTTTTCTGGTTTGGGTCACGTAGTAATGTGGTACCACACTGAAACAGTCGATTAAACCAGGTTTCGATTAATAATTTTGAGGATAACGCATGTTAGGTCTAGGTTAGGCCTGGGATTTTCACTCATCAGACTCATACTTTCGCGTTCTTCACATACTTGTTGAACGGATCCTAGGTTTTTTCTGGTTTGGGTCATGTAGTAATGTGGTACCACACTGAAACAGTCGATTAAACCAGGTTTCGATCAATATTTTTGAGGATAACGCATGTTAGGTCTAGGTTAGGCCTGGGATTTTCACTCATCAGACACATACTTTCGTATTCTTCACATACTTGTTGAACGGATCCTGGGTTTTTTCTAGTTTGGATCACGTAGTAATGTGGGACCACACTGAAACAGTCAATTAAACCTGGTTTCGACCAATATTTTAGAGAATAATTCATGTTAGTTCTAGGTTAGGTCTGGGATTTGCTCTCATCAGGCTCATTCTTTCGCATATTTCTCATACTTGATGGCTAGTTCCTGGGCTATTTCAGGATTGCATCACGTAGTAATGAAGTACAACAATGAAGCAGTCAATTAAACCTGGTTTCCATCAATATCTTAGAGGACAACGCAAGTTAGGTCTGGGATAGGTCTGGGATTTGCCCTCATCAGGCTCATACTTTCGCGTTTTTCACATACTTGTTGAACGGGTCCTGGGTTTTTTCTGGTTTGCATCACGTAGTAATGAAGTACAACACTGAAACAGTCAATTAAACCAGGTTTCGATCAATATTTTTGAGGATAACGCATGTTAGGTCTGGGATAGGTCTGGGATTTGCCCTCATCAGACCCATACTTTCGCACACTCCACATACTCGTAGAACAGATCCTGGGTTATTTTCTGGTTTGGATCACATAGTAATGTGGTACCACACTGAAACAGTCGATTAAACCAGGTTTCGATCAATATTTTTGAGGATAACGCGTGTTAGGTCTAGGCCTGGGATTTTCACTCATCAGACTCATACCTTCGCATTCTTCACATACTTGTTGAACGGATCCTGGTTTTTTTCTGGTTTGCATCACGTAGTAATGAAGTACAACACTGAAACAGTCAATTAAACCAGGTTTCGATCAATATTTTTGAGGATAACGCATGTTAGGTCTAGGTTAGGCCTGGGATTTTCACTCTTCAGACTCATACTTTCGCATATTTCTCATACTTCATGGCTAGATCCTGGGCTATTCCTGGATTGGATCACGTAGTAATGTGGTACCACACTGAAACAGTCAATTAAACCTGGTTTCGCTCAATATTTTAGGAGATAACGCATGTTAGGTCTAGGTTAGGCCTGGGATTTGCCCTCATCAGGGTCATACTTTCGCAGTTTTAACATGCATGTTGACCTGATCAAGAGTTTTTTCTGCTTTGGATCACGTAGTAAAGTGGTACCACAACTAAAACAGTCAATTAAACCTGGTTTCGATCACTATTTTAGCGGATAACGCAAGTTAGGTCTGGGATAGGTCTGGGATTATCCCTCATCAGACTCATACTTTCGCACACTTCACATACTCGTTGACAAGATCCTGGGTTTTTTTCTGGTTTGGATCACGTAGTAATGTGGTACCACACTGAAACAGTCGATTAAACCTGGTTTCGATCAATATTTCAGAGGATAACGCAAGTTTGGTCTGGGATAGGTCTGGGATTTTCATTCATCAGACTCATACTTTCGCATTCTTCACATACTTGTTGAACAGATCCTGGGTTTTTTCTGGTTTGGGTCAGGTAGTAATGTGGTACCACACTGAAACAGTCGATTAAACCAGGTTTCGATCAATATTTTTGAGGATAACGCATGTTAGGTCTAGGTTAGGCCTGGGATTTTCACTCATCAGACTCATACTTTCGCATTCTTCACATACTTGTTGAACCGATCCTGGGTTTTTTCTGGTTTGGATCACGTAGTAATGTGGGACCATACTGAAACAATCAATTAAACCTGGTCTTGATAAATATTTTAGAGGACAACGCATGTTAGGTCTGGGTTAGGTCTGGGATTTGCCCTCATCAGGCTCATACTTTCGCATATTTCTCATACTTCATGGCTATATCCTGGGCTGTTTCTGGATTGTATCACGTAGTAATGCGGTACCACGCTGAAACAGTCAATTAAACCTGGTTTGGATCAATATTTTAGAGGATAACGCATGTTAGGTTTGGTTAGGTCTAGGATTTTCCCTCGTCGGGCTCATACTTTCGCATATTGCTCATACTTCATGGCTAGATCCTGGGCTGTTTCTGGATTGTATCACGTAGTAATGCGGTACCACGCTGAAACAGTCAATTAAACCTGGTTTCGATCAATATTTTAGAGGATAACGCAAGTTAGGTCTGGGATCCGGGGAGGGGTGGCATTGGCAATATCCTTGGATATTGCCAATGCCTTTAACACCCTCCCCTGGGAAGAAATAAGGAGGGGACTCGTATATCATCGAGTCCCCCCTTGTCTCAGGGCGGTCGTCGGGGATTATCTCCTCGGCAGGTGGATCGAGTATCCGGGCCGGGATGGTGATATGCGGAGGGAGGTGTACTGCGTTGTTCCGCAGGGGTCGGTCCTCGGGCCACTCCTGTGGAACATCGCGTACGACTCGGTGTTGCGGGCCGGCCTCCCCGACGGCGTCAGCACGGTGTGTTATGCGGATGACACACTGGTGCTGGCCGTCGGGGCGCACTGGGGGAGGGCCATGCGTCGCGCGGAGGAGGGGTCGCAACGCGTCGTCGACCAGATCAGGGGGATGGGGATGACGATGGCGGTCCATATGACCGAGGTGATTGCGTTTCATTCACCTCGGCAGGATCCGCCACCCCCTCTGATTCGGGTGGGTGGGGCTGACATCGAGGTGAAGCCCCAGATCTGGTATCTGGGGCTGATCCTCGATAGCCACTGGCGTTTCGAGAAGCATTTCCGCTGCCTGGTCCCCCGGTTGGAAAGGATGGTTGCGGCTCTGGGCCGGATCCTGCCCAACCTGGGGGGCCCGGCGGGCCGAGTTCGTCGCCTCTATGTGGCAATGGTCCAGTCGGTGGCCCTATACGGGGCCCCCGTCTGGGCGGACGACCTGGCTGCCTCCCGGCGCAGCATGACTATGTTGCGTCGGGTGCAGAGGCGCATGGCGCTCAGGGTCGTCCGCGGGCATCGGACCATGTCACATGAGGCGGCGACGGTTCTAGCGGGCATGCCGCCCATGGACCTGCTCGCGCGGTCGCACGCGGTGATGTACCGGCACCGCATCGACCGTCGCGCGGGGGTGGGGGCGATCCCGGGCGGGCAGGAACCTGCTTGGGGCGATTTGAAGCGCCAGGCCCGGCAGTCCGTGTTGCTCGCGTGGCAGGAGCGGCTGGCTCTGCCAAACGCGGGGCACCGGACTGTCGGGGCTGTTCGGCCACTCCTGCAGGAGTGGCTGGACAGAGGCCATGGCAGCCTCACCTACCGGATGGCACAAGTATTTTCCGGGCGTGGCAGCTTCGGAAGATACCTGTGCCGGATAGGGAAGGAGCCGACGGCGCGTTGCTGCACTGCGACGCTAAGCAGGACACGGCGGATCATACCCTGGAGGTATGCCCCGCGTGGGAGGGGGAGCGCCGTGTCCTGGTCGGCCTCGTCGAGCGGGATGTCTCGCTGCCGGGCGTGGTGCGCGCCATGCTCGGCAGCGAGGAGAAGTGGAGGGCCGTGGCCTCCTTCTGCGAGAACGTAATGTTGCAGAAGGAGGCCGCGGGGAGGGAGCGCGAGGTTCAGCGGCGCGCTGAAGCTCGCGCTCGTGCGGTGGCCCGAGGTCGTCGCCCGGTCGCGAGGCGTCGCGGGCGGCCGACTCGGCGTGGCGGATGACCTAGGCTGGGAGGGGGGTCCTGAGGGGACCCTCCTCCCGCCAGGCGGCGCCGGGTCGGACCGTTTGGGGGTAGGAGTGCCTCCCCCTACCGGTCCGACGCAAGGGGAGGCACCCTCGGCGATCTAGTGCGGCCATGAACGCCCGGCTGCCGAGGGGTGGAAACTGGGTCGCGGGCGGTTGCGAGTTGGGGCTCGCAGCCGCCACTAAACGCGGCCCCGGGACGGATAGCGGCGGGATGGAGTGGCCCCGTCCCGCCGCTATGAGGCAGTGTGTCTACTGGGGGGACCGATTGTCCCCCCGGGGGATGGGCGCGAAAGCGCGGGCACGGGGAGGATACCGGAAGAATGCTTCGAGCGATTCCCGGTATCCTCCCAAAGCGTGCCGAAGGGTCACCGTGGGGTTTTTAGTGGGTAGGTCCCGCGCCTGTCGTTGTACGGGCGCGGGGAATCCCACACACCCCTCCCACCTCTCCCCAAGGAGGTGGGAGGGAGTCTTTCGAAGATTTTCCCCACGACAAAAGAAAAAAAAAAAAAAAAAAAAGTTAGGTCTGGGATAGGTCTGGGAGTTGCCCTCATCAGGCTCATACTTTCGCGTTTTTCACATACTTGTTGAACAGATCCTGGGTTTTTTCCGGTTTCGGTCACGTAGTAGTGTGGTACCACACTGAAACAGTCGATTAAACCTGGTTTCGATCAATATTTTTGAGGATGACGCATGTTAGGTCTAGGTTAGGCCGGGGATTTTCACTCATCAGACTCATACTTTCGCATTCTTCACATACTTGTTGAACGGATCCTGGGTTTTTTTCTGGTTTGGATCACGTAGTAATGTGGAACCACACTGAAACAATCAATTAAACATGGTCTTGATAAATATTTTAGAGGATAACGCATGTTAGGTCTAGGTTAGGCCTGGGATTTTCACTCATCAGACTCATACTTTCGCATTCTTCACATACTTGTTCAACGGATCCTGGGTTTTTTCTGGTTTGGATCACGTAGTAATGTGGGACCACACTGAAACAGTTCATTAAACCTGGTTTCGCTCAATATTTTAGAGGATAACGCATGTTAGGTCTAGGTTAGGTCTGGGATTTGCTCTCATCAGGCTCATTCTTTCGCATATTTCTCATACTCGATGGCTAGCTCCTGGGCTTTTTCTGGATTGCATCACGTAGTAATGTAGTACCACACTGAAACAGTCAATGAAACCTGGTTTTCATCAATATTTTAGAGGACAACGCAAGTTAGGTCTAGGTAAGGCCTGAGATTTTCACTGATCAGACTCATACATTCGCATTCTTCACATACTTGTTGAACAGATCCCTGGCTTTTTCTGCTTTGGATCACATAGTAATGTGGTACCACACTGAAACAGTCGATTAAACCAGGTTTCGATCAATATTTTTGAGGATAACGCATGTTAGGTCTAGGTTAGGCCTGGGATTTTCAATCATCAGACTCATACTATCGCATTCTTCACATACTTGTTGACCGGATCCTGGGTTTTTTCTGGTTTGGATCACGTAGCAATGTGGTACCACACTGAAACAGTCAATTAAACCTGGTTTCGATCAATATTTTGGAGAATAATTCATGTTAGGTCTAGGTTAGGTCTGGGATTTGCTCTCATCAGGCTCATTCTTTCGCATATTTCTCATACTTGATGGCTAGATCCTGCGCTTTTTCTGGTTTGCATCACGTAGTAATGAAGTACAACACTGGAACAGTCGATTAAACCTGGTTTCCATCAATATCTTAGAGGACAACGCAAGTTAGGTCTTGGATAGGTCTGGGATTTGCCCTCATCAGGCTCATACTTTCGTGATTTTCACATACTTGTTGAACAGATCCTGGGTTTTTTCTGTTTTGGATCACGTAGTAGTGTGGTACCACACTGAAACGGTCCATTAAACCTGGTTTGGATCAATATTTTAGAGGATAACGCATGTTAGGTCTAGGTTAGGTCTGTGATTTTCACTCATCAGACTCATACTTTCGCATTCTTCACATACTTGTTGAACGGATCCTGGGTTTTTTCTGGTTTGGATCACGTAGTAATGTGGGACCACACTGAAACAATCAATTAAACCTGGTCTTGATAAATATTTTAGAGGACAACGCATGTTAGGTCTGGGATAGGTCGGGGATTTGCCCTCACCGGACTCATACTTTCGCACACTTCACATACTCGTTGAACAGATCCTGGGTTATTTTCTGGTTTGGATCACATAGTAATGTGGTACCACACTGAAACAGACGATTAAACCAGGTTTCGATAAATATTTTTGAGGATAACGCATGTTAGGTCTAGGTTAGGCCGGGGTTTTTCACTCATCACACTCATACTTTCGCATTCTTCACATACTTGTTGAACGGATCCTGGGTTTTTACTGGTTTGGATCACGTAGTAATGAAATGCAACACTGAAACAGTCAATTAAACCTGGTTTCCATCAATATTTTTGAGGATAACGCATGTTAGGTCTAGGTTAGGTCTGTGATTTTCACTCATCAGACTCATACTTTCGCATTCTTCACATACTTGTTGAACGGGTCCTGGGTTTTTTCTGGTTTGGATCACGTAGTAATGTGGGACCACACTGAAACTGTCCATTAAACCTGGTTTCGATCAATATTTTAGAGGATAACGCAAGTTAGGTCTGGGATAGGTCTGGGATTCGCCCTCATCAGGCTCATACTTTCGCATATTTCTCATACTTGATGGCTAGATCCTGGGTTTTCTCCGGTTTGGGTCACGTAGTAGTGTGGTACCACACTGAAACAGTCGATTAAACCTGGTTTCGAACAATATTTTTTAGGATAACGCACGTTAGGTCTAGGTTAGGCCGGGGATTTTCACTCATCAGACTCTTACTTTCGCATTCTTCACATACTTGTTGAACGGATCCTGGGTTTTTACAGGATTGTATCACGTAGTAATGAAGTACGACACTGAAACAGTCAATTAAACCTGGTTTCCATCAATGTTTTATAGGATAACGCATGTTAGGTCTGGGTTTGGCCTGGGATTTTCACTCATCAGACTCATACTTTCGCATACTTCACATACTTGTTGAACGGATCCTGGGTTTTTTCTGGTTTGGATCACGTAGTAATATGGGACCACACTGAAACAATCAATTAAACCTGGTCTTGATAAATATTTTAGAGGATAACGCATGTTAGGTCTGGGTTAGGTCTAGGATTTGCCCTCGTCAAGCTCATACTTTCGCATATTTCTCATACTTCATGGCTGGATCCTGGGCTATTGCTGGATTGGATCACGTAGTAATGTGGTACCACACTGAAACAGTCAATTAAACCTGGTTTCGATGAATATTTTAGAGAATAATTCATGTTAGGTCTGGGTTAGGTCTGGGATTTGCTCTCATCAGGCTCATTCTTTCGCATATCTCTCATACTTGATGGCCAGATCCTGGGCTTTTTCTGGATTGCACCACGTAGTAATGAAGTACAACACTGAAACAGTCAATTAAATCTGGTTTCGATCAATATTTTAGAGAATAATTCATGTTAGGTCTAGGTTAGGCCTGGGATTTGCCCTCATCAGGCTCATACTTTCGCATATTTCTCATACTTCATGGCTAGATCCTGGGCTATTTCTGGATTGCATCACGTAGTAATGTAGTACAACACTGAAACAGTCAATTAAATCTGGTTTCGATCAATATTTTTGAGGATAACGCATGTTAGGTCTAGGTTAGGTCTGTGATTTTCACTCATCAGACTCATACTTTCGCATTCTTCACATACTTGTTGAACGGGTCCTGGGTTTTTTCTGGTTTGGATCACGTAGTAATGTGGGACCACACTGAAACTGTCCATTAAACCTGGTTTCGATCAATATTTTAGAGGATAACGCATGTTAGGTCTAGGTTAGGCCGGGGATTTTCACTCATCAGACTCTTACTTTCGCATTCTTCACATACTTGTTTAACGGATCCTGGGTTTTTACAGGATTGTATCACGTAGTAATGAAGTACGACACTGAAACAGTCAATTAAACCTGGTTTCCATCAATGTTTTATAGGATAACGCATGTTAGGTCTGGGTTTGGCCTGGGATTTTCACTCATCAGACTCATACTTTCGCATACTTCACATACTTGTTGAACGGATCCTGGGTTTTTTCTGGTTTGGATCACGTAGTAATATGGGACCACACTGAAACAATCAATTAAACCTGGTCTTGATAAATATTTTAGAGGATAACGCATGTTAGGTCTGGGTTAGGTCTAGGATTTGCCCTCGTCAAGCTCATACTTTCGCATATTTCTCATACTTCATGGCTGGATCCTGGGCTATTGCTGGATTGGATCACGTAGTAATGTGGTACCACACTGAAACAGTCAATTAAACCTGGTTTCGATGAATATTTTAGAGAATAATTCATGTTAGGTCTGGGTTAGGTCTGGGATTTGCTCTCATCAGGCTCATTCTTTCGCATATCTCTCATACTTGATGGCCAGATCCTGGGCTTTTTCTGGATTGCACCACGTAGTAATGAAGTACAACACTGAAACAGTCAATTAAATCTGGTTTCGATCAATATTTTAGAGAATAATTCATGTTAGGTCTAGGTTAGGCCTGGGATTTGCCCTCATCAGGCTCATACTTTCGCATATTTCTCATACTTCATGGCTAGATCCTGGGCTGTTTCTGGATTGTATCACATAGTAATGTGGCACCACGCTGAAACAGTCGATTAAACCTGGTTTCCATCAATATTTTAGAGGACAACGCATGTTAGGTCTAGGTTAGGCCTGGTATCTGCCCTCATCAGGGTCATACTTTCGCAGTTTTAACATACATGTTGACCTGATCGAGGGTTTTTTCTGCTTTGGATCACGTAGTAAAGTGGGACCACACTGAAACAGTCCATTAAACCTGGTTTGGATCAATATTTTAGAGGATAACGCATGTTAGGTCTAGGTTAGCCCTGGGATTTGCCCTCATCAGACTCATACTTTCGCATTCTTCAGATACTTGTTGAACGGATCCTGGGTTTTTTCTGGTTTGGTTCACGTAGTAATGTGGTACCACACTGAAACATTCGATTAAACCTGATCTTGATAAATATTTTAGAGGATAACGCATGTTAGGTTAGGGTTAAGTCTTAGATTTGCCCTCATCAGGCTCATACTTTCGCATATTTCTCATACTTCATGGCTAGATCCTGGGCTGTTTCTGGATTGTGTCACGTAGTAATGTGGTACCACGCTGAAACAGTCAATTAAACCTGGTTTCGATCAATATTTTAGAGGATAACGCAAGTTAGGTCTGGCATAGGTCTGGGATTCGCCCTCATCAGGCTCATACTTTCGCGTTTTTCACATACTTGTTGAACTGATCCTGGGCTTTTTCTGGTTTGGATCACGTAGTAATGTGGTACCACACTGAAACACTCAATTAAACCTGGTTTCGATCAATATTTTAGAGAATAATTCATGTTAGGTCTAGGTTAGGTCTGGGATTTGCTCTCATCAGGCTCATACTTTCGCACACTCACATACTCGTTTGACAGATCCTGTGTTATTTTCTGGTTTGGATCGCATAGTAATGTGGTACCACACTGAAACAGTCGATTAAACCAGGTTTCGATCAATATTTTTGAGGATAACGCATGTTAGGTCTAGGTTAGGCCTGGGATTTTCACTCATCAGACTCATACTTTCGCATTATTCACATACTCGTTGAACGGATCCTGGGTTATTTTCTGGTTTGGATCGCATAGTAATGTGGTACCACACTGAAACAGTCGATTAAACCAGGTTTCGATCAATATTTTTGAGGATAACGCATGTTAGGTCTAGGTTAGGCGTGGGATTTTCACTCATCAGACTCATACTTTCGCATTCTTCACATACTTGTTGAACGGATCCTGGGTTTTTTCTGGTTTGGATCACGTAGTAATGTGGTACCACACTGAAACAGTCGATTAAACCTGGTTTCGATCAATATTTTTGAGGATAACGCATGTTAGGTCTAGGTTAGGCCGAGGATTTTCACTCATCAGACTCATACTTTCGCATTCTTCACACACTTGTTGAACGGATCCTGGGTTTTTTCTGGTTTGGATCACGTAGTAATGTGGGACCACACTGAAACAGTCAATTAAACCTGGTTTCGATCATTATATTAGAGAATATTTCATGTTAGGTCTGGGTTAGGTCTGGGATTTGCTCTCATCAGGCTCATACTTTCGCATATTTCTCATACTTCATGGCTAGATCCTGGGCTATTTCTGGATTGTATCACGTAGTAATGTGGTACCACACAGAAACAGTCAATTAAACCTGGTTTCGATCAATATTTTAGAGGATAACGCAAGTTAGGTCTGGGATAGGTCTGGGATTTTCCCTCATCAGGCTCATACTTTCGCGTTTTTCACATACTCGTTTGACAGATCCTGTGTTATTTTCTGGTTTGGATCGCATCGTAATGTGGTACCACACTGAAACAGTCGATGAATCCAGGTTTCGATCAATATTTTTGAGGATAACGCATGTTAGGTCTAGGTTAGGCCTGGGATTTTCACTCATCAGACTCATACTTTCGCATTCTTCACATACTTGTTGAACGGATCCTGGGTTGTTTCTGGTTTGGATCACGTAGTAATGTGGGACCACACTGAAACAGTCAACTAAACCTGGTTTCGATCAACATATTAGAGAATAATTCATGTTAGGTCTAGGTTAGGTCTGGGATTTGCTCTCATCAGGCTCATTCTTTCGCATATTTCTCATACTTGATGGCTAGATCCCGGGCTATTTCTGGATTGCATCACGTAGTAATGAAGTACAACACTGAAACAGTCAATTAAACCTGGTTTCCATCAATATCTTAGAGGACAACGCAACTTAGGTCTGGGATAGGTCTGGGATTTGCCCACATCAGGCTCATACTTTGGCGTTTTTCACATACTTGTTGAACAGATCCTGGGTTTTTTCTGGTTTGGATCACGTAATAATGTGGGACCACACTGAAACAATCAATTAAACCTGGTCTTGATAAATATTTTAGAGGATAACGCATGTTAGGTTTGGGTTAGGTCTTGGATTTGCCATCATCAGGCTCATACTTTCGCATATTTCTCATACTTGATGGCTAGATCCTGGGCTTTTTCTGGATTGCATCACGTAGTAATGAAGTACAACACTGAAACAATTAATTAAACCTGGTTTCCATCAATATTTTAGAGGACAACGCAAGTTAGGTCTGGGATAGGTCTGGGATTTGCCCACATCAGGCTCATACCTTCGCGTTTTTCACATACTTGTTGAACAGATCCTGGGTTTTTTCTGGTTTGGATCACGTAGTAGTGTGGTACCACACTGAAACAGTCCATTAAACCTGGTTTGGATCAACATTTTAGAGGATAACGCATGTTAGGTCTAGGTTAGGTCAGGGATTTTCACTCATCAGACTCATACTTACGCATTCTTCACATACTTGTTGAACGGATCCTGGGTTTTTTCTGGTTTGGATCACGTAATAATGTGGGACCACACTGAAACAATCAATTAAACCTGGTCTTGATAAATATTTTAGAGGATAACGCATGTTAGGTCTGGGATAGGTCTGGGATTTGCCCTCATCAGACTCATACTTTCGCACACTTCACATACTTGTTGAACAGATACAGGGTTTTTTCTGGTTTGGTTCACGTAGTAATGTGGTACCACACTGAAACATTCAATTAAACCTGGTCTTGATAAATATTTTAGAGGATAACTCATGTTAGGTTTGGGTTAGGTCTTGGATTTGCCATCATCAGGCTCATACTTTCGCATATTTCTCATACTTCATGGCTAGCTTCTGGGCTGTTTCTGGATTGTATCACGTAGTAATGTGGTACCACGCTGAAACAGTCAATTAAACCTGGTTTCGATCAATATTTTAGAGGATAACGCAAGTTAGGTCTGGCATAGGTCTGGGATTCGCCCTCATCAGGCTCATACTTTCGCGTTTTTCACATACTTGTTGAACTGATCCTGGGCTTTTTCTGGTTTGGATCACGTAGTAATGTGGGACCACACTGAAACAGTCAATTAAACCTGGTTTCGATCAATATATTAGAGAATAATTCATGTTAGGTCTAGGTTAGGTCTGGGATTTGCCCTCATCACGCTCATACTTTCGCGTTTTTCACATACTTGTTGAACAGATCCTGGGTTTTTTCTGGTTTGGATCACGTAGTAGTGTGGTACCACACTGAAACAGTCCATTAAACCAGGTTTGGATCAATATTTTAGTGGATAACGCATGTTAGGTCTATGTTAGGTCGGGGATTTTCACTCATCAGACTCATACTTTCGCATTCTTCACATACTTGTTGAACGGATCCTGGGTTTTTTCTGGTTTGGATCACGTAGTAATGTGGTACCACACTGAAACAGTCGATTAAACCTGGTTTCGATCAGTATTTTAGAGGATAACGCAACATAAGTCTGGGATAGGTCTGGGATTTGACCTCATCAGACTCATACTTTCGCGTTTTTCACATACTTGTTGAACAGATCCTGGGTTTTTTCTGGTTTGGATCACGTAGTAGTGTGGTACCACACTGAAACAGTCCATTAAACCTGGTTTGGATCAATATTTTAGAGGATAACGCATGTTAGGTCTATGTTAGGTCTGGGATTTTCACTCATCAGACTCATACTTTCGCATTCCTCACATACTTGTTGAACGGATCCTGGGTTTTTTCTAGTTTGGATCACGTAGTAATGTGGGTCCACACTGAAACAATCAATTGAACCTGGTCTTGATAAATATTTTAGAGGATAACGCATGTTAGGTCTGGGATAGGTCTGGGATTTGCCCTCATCAGACTCATACTTTCGCACACTTCACATACTCGTTGAACAGATCCTGGGTTTTTTCTGATTTGGATCACGTAGTAATGTGGTACCACACTGAAACAGTCGATGAAACCTGGTTTCGATCAATATTTTAGAGGATAACGCAAGTTAAGTCTGGGATGGGGTCGCGGGCGGTTGCGAGTTGGGGCTCGCAGCCGCCACTAAACGCGGCCCCGGGACGGATAGCGGCGGGATGGAGTGGCCCCGTCCCGCCGCTATGAGGCAGTGTGTCTACCGGGGGGACCGATTGTCCCCCCGGGGGATGGGCGCGAAAGCGCGGGCACGGGGAGGATACCGGAAGAATGCTTCGAGCGATTCCCGGTATCCTCCCGAAGCGTGCCGAAGGGTCACCGTGGGGATTTTAGTGGGTAGGTCCCGCGCCTGTCGTTGTACGGGCGCGGGGAATCCCACACACCCCTCCCACCTCTCCCCAAGGAGGTGGGAGGGAGTCTTTCGAAGATTTTCCCCACGACAAAAAAAAAAAAAAAAAAAAAAAAAAAAGTTAAGTCTGGGATTGGTCTGGGATTTGACCTCATCTGACTCATACTTTCGCACACTTCACATACTCGTTGAACAGATCCTGGGTTATTTTCTGGTTTGGATCACATAGTAATGTGGTACCACACTGAAACAGTCGATTAAACCTAGTTTCGAACAATATTTTTGAGGATAGCGCATGTTAGGTCTAGGTTAGGTCTGGGATTTTCACTCATCAGACTCATACTTTCGCATTCTTCACATACTTGTTGAACAGATCCTGGGTTTTTTCTGGCTTGGATCACGTAGTAATGTGGTACCACACTGAAACATTCAATTAAAACTGGTCTTGATAAATATTTTAGAGGATAACGCATGTTAGGTCTGGGTTACGTCTGTGATTTGCCTTCATCAGGGTCACACTTTCGCAGTTTTAACATGCATGTTGACCTGATCGAGGGTTTTCTTTACTTTGGATCACGTAGTAAAGTGGTACCACACTGAAACAATCAATTAAACCTGGTCTTGATAAATATTTTAGAGGATAACGCATGTTAGGTTTGGGTTAGGTCTAGGATTTGCCCTCATCAGGCTCATACTTGCGCATATTTCTCATACTTCATGGCTAGATCCTGGGCTGTTTCTGGATTGTATCACGTAGTAATGTGGTACCACGCTGAAACAGTCAATTAAACCTGGTTTCGATCAATATTTTAGAGGATAACGCAAGTTAGGTCTGGGATAGGTCTGGGATTTGACCTCATCAGACTCATACTTTCGCATTCTTCACATACTTGTTGAACGGATCCTGGGTTTTTTCTGGTTTGGATCACGTAGTAATGTGGGATCACACTGAAACAGTCAATTAAACCTGGTTTCGATCAATATTTTAGAGAATAATTCATGTTAGGTCTAGTTTAGGTCCGGGATTTACTCCCATCAGGCTCATTCTTTCGCATATTACTCATACTTGATGGCTAGATCCTGGGCTTTTTCTGGATTGGATCACGTAGTAATGTGGGACCACACTGAAACAATCAATTAAACCTGGTCTTGATAAATATTTTGGAGGATAGCGCATGTTAGGTCTGGGATAGGTCTGGGATTTGCCCTCATCAGACTCATACTTTCGCACACTTCACATACTCGTTGAACAGATCCTGGGTTATTTTCTGGTTTGGATCACATAGTAATGTGGTACCACACTTAAACAGTCGATTAAACCAGATTTCGATCAATACTTTTGAGGATAACGCATGTTAGGTCTGGGTTAGGTCTAGGATTTGCTCTCGTCAGGCTCATACTTTCGCATATTTCTCATACTTCATGGCTAGATCCTGGGCTATTTCTGGATTGGATCACGTAGTAATGTGGTACCACACTGAAACATTCAATTAAACCTGGTCTTGATAAATATTTTAGAGGATAACGCATGTTAGGTTTGGGTTAGGTCTAGGATTTGCCCTCATCAGGCTCATACTTTCGCATATTTCTCATACTTCATGGCTAGATCCTGGGCTGTTTCTGGATTGTATCACGTAGTAATGTGGTACCACGCTGAAACAGTCAATTAATCCTGGTTTCGATAAATATTTTAGAGGATAACGCAAGCTAGGTCTGGGATAGGTCTGGGATTCGCCCTCATCAGGCTCATACTTTCGCGTTTTTCACGTACTTGTTGAACTGATCCTGGGTTTTTTCTGGTTTCGATCACGTAGTAATGTGGTACCTCACTGAAACAGTCGATTAGACCTGGTTTCGATCAATATTTTAGAGGATAACGCAAGTTAGGTCTGGGATAGGTCTGGGATTTGACCTCATCAGACACATACTTTCGCACCCTTCACATACTCGTTGAACAGATACTGGGTTATTTTCTTGTTTGGATCACATAGTAATGTGGTACCACACTGAAACTGTCGATTAAACCAGGTTTCGATCAATATTTTTGAGGATAACGCATGTTACGTCTAGGTTAGGCCTGAGATTTTCACTCATCAGACTCATTCTTTCGCATATTACACATACTTGATGGCTAGATCCCGGGCTTTTTCTGGATTGGATCACGTAGTAATGTGGGACCACACTGAAACAATCAATTAAACCTGGTTGCGATCAATACTTTAGAGGATAACGCATGTTAGGTCTAGGTTAGGCCTGGGATTTTCACTCATCAGACTCATTCTTTCGCATTCTTCACATACTTGTTGAACGGATCCTGGGTTTTTTCTGGTTTGGATCACGTAGTAATGAGGTACCACACCGAAACGGTCAATTAAACCTGGTTTCGATCAATATTTTAGAGGATAACGCAAGTTAGGCCTGGGATAGGTCTGGGATTTGCCCTCATCAGGCTCATACTTTCGCATTCTTCACATACTTGTTGAACTGATCCTGAGTTTTTGCTGGTTTGGATCACGTAGTAATGCGGTACCACACTGAAACGGTCAATTAAACCTGGTTTCGATCAATATTTTAGAGGATAACGCAAGTTAGGTCTGGGATAGGTCTGGGATTTGACCTCATCAGACTCATACTTTCGCACACTTCACATACTCGTTGAACAGATCCTGGGTTATTTTTTGGTTTGGATCACATAGTAATGTGGTACCACACTGAAACAGTCGATTAAACCAGGTTTCGAACAATATTTTAGAGGATAACGCAAGTTAGGTCTGGGATAGGTCTGGGATTTGACCTCATCAGACTCATACTTTCGCATTCTTCACATACTTGTTGAACGGATCCTGGGTTTTTTCTGGTTTGGATCACGTAGTAATGTGGGACCACACTGAAACAGTCAATTAAACCTGGTTTCGATCAATATTTTAGAGAATAATTCATGTTAGGTCTAGTTTAGGTCCGGGATTTACTCTCATCAGGCTCATTCTTTCGCATATTACTCATACTTGATGGCTAGATCCTGGGCTTTTTCTGGATTGGATCACGTAGTAATGTGGGACCACACTGAAACAATCAATTAAACCTGGTCTTGATAAATATTTTGGAGGATAGCGCATGTTAGGTCTGGGATAGGTCTGGGATTTGCCCTCATCAGACTCATACTTTCGCACACTTCACATACTCGTTGAACAGATCCTGGGTTATTTTCTGGTTTGGATCACATAGTAATGTGGTACCACACTGAAACAGTCGATTAAACCAGGTTTCGATCAATACTTTTGAGGATAACGCATGTTAGGTCTGGGTTAGGTCTAGGATTTGCTCTCGTCAGGCTCATACTTTCGCATATTTCTCATACTTCAAGGCTAGATCCTGGGCTATTTCTGGATTGGATCACGTAGTAATGTGGTACCACACTGAAACATTCAATTAAACCTGGTCTTGATAAATATTTTAGAGGATAACGCATGTTAGGTTTGGGTTAGGTCTAGGATTTGCCCTCATCAGGCTCATACTTTCGCATATTTCTCATACTTCATGGCTAGATCCTGGGCTGTTTCTGGATTGTATCACGTAGTAATGTGGTACCACGCTGAAACAGTCAATTAATCCTGGTTTCGATAAATATTTTAGAGGATAACGCAAGTTAGGTCTGGGATAGGTCTGGGATTAACCCTAATCAGGCTCATACTATCGCGTTTTTCACGTACTTGTTGAACTGATCCTGGGTTTTTTCTGGTTTCGATCACGTAGTAATGTGGTACCACACTGAAACAGTCGATTAAACCTGGTTTCGATCAATATTTTAGAGGATAACGCAAGTTAGGTCTGGGATAGGTCTGGGATTTGCCCTCATCAGGCTCATACATTCGCATTCTTCACATACTTGTTGAACTGATCCTGGGTTTTTTCTGGTTTGAATCACGTAGTAATGTGGTACCACACTGAAACGGTCAATTAAACCTGGTTTCGATCAATATTTTAGAGGATAACGCAAGTTAGGTCTGGGATAGGTCTGGGATTTGACCTCATCAGACTCATACTTTCGCACACTTCACATACTCGTTGAACAGATCCTGGGTTATTTTCTGGTTTGGATCACATAGTAATGTGGTACCACACTGAAACTGTCGATTAAACCAGGTTTCGATCAATATTTTTGAGGATAACGCATGTTAGGTCTAGGTTAGGCCTGGGATTTTCACTCATCAGGCTCATTCTTTCGCATATTACACATACTTGATGGCTAGATCCTGGGCTTTCTCTGGATTGGATCACGTAGTAATGTTGGACCACACTGAAACAATCAATTAAACCTGGTTGCGATCAATATTTTAGAGGATAACGCATGTTAGGTCTAGGTTAGGCCTGGGATTTTCACTCATCAGACTCATTCTTTCGCATTCTTCACATACTTGTTGAACGGATCCTGGGTTTTTTCTGGTTTGGATCACGTAGTAATGAGGCACCACACTGAAACGGTCAATTAAACCTGGTTTCGATCAATATTTTAGAGGATAACGCAAGTTAGGTCTGGGATAGGTCTGGGATTTGACCTCATCAGACTCATACTTTCGCATTCTTCACATACTTGTTCAACAGATCCTGGGTTTTTTCTGGTTTGGATCACGTAGTAATGTGGGACCACACTGAAACAGTCAATTAAACCTGGTTTCGATCAATATTTTAGAGAATAATTCATGTTAGGTCTAGCTTAGGTCCGGGATTTACTCTCATCAGGCTCATTCTTTCGCATATTACTCATACTTGATGGCTAGATCCTGGGCTTTTTCTGGATTGGATCACGTAGTAATGTGGGACCACACTGAAACAATCAATTAAACCAGGTCTTGATAAATATTTTGGAGGATAGCGCATGTTAGGTCTGGGATAGGTCTGGGATTTGCCCTCATCAGACTCATACTTTCGCACACTTCACATACTCGTTGAACAGATCCTGGGTTATTTTCTGGTTTGGATCACATAGTAATGTGGTACCACACTGAAACAGTCGACTAAACCAGGTTTCGATCAATACTTTTGAGGATAACGCATGTTAGGTCTGGGTTAGGTCTAGGATTTGCTCTCGTCAGGCTCATACTTTCGCATATTTCTCATACTTCAAGGCTAGATCCTGGGCTATTACTGGATTGGATCACGTAGTAATGTGGTACCACACTGAAACATTCAATTAAACCTGGTCTTGATAAATATTTTAGAGGATAACGCATGTTAGGTTTGGGTTAGGTCTAGGATTTGCCCTCATCAGGCTCATACTTTCGCATATTTCTCATACTTCATGGCTAGATCCTGGGCTGTTTCTGGATTGTTTCACGTAGTAATGTGGTACCACGCTGAAACAGTCAATTAATCCTGGTTTCGATAAATATTTTAGAGGATAACGCAAGTTAGGTCTGGGATAGGTCTGGGATTAACCCTGATCAGGCTCATACTTTCGCGTTTTTCACGTACTTGTTGAACTGATCCTGGGTTTTTTCTGGTTTCGATCACGTAGTAATGTGGTACCACACTGAAACAGTCGATTAAACCTGGTTTCGATCAATATTTTAGAGGATAACGCAAGTTAGGTCTGGGATAGGTCTGGGATTTGACCTCATCAGACTCATACTTTCGCACACTTCACATACTCGTTGAACAGATCCTGGGTTTTTTCTGGTTTGGATCACGTAGTAATGTGGTACCACACTGAAACGGTCAATTAAACCTGGTTTCGATCAATATTTTAGAGGATAACGCAAGTTAGGTCTGGGATAGGTCTGGGATTTGACCTCATCAGACTCATACTTTCGCACACTTCACATACTCGTTGAACAGATCCTGGGTTATTTTCTGGTTTGGATCACATAGTAATGTGGTACCACTCTGAAACTGTCGATTAAACCAGGTTTCGATCAATATTTTTGAGGATAACGCATGTTAGGTCTAGGTTAGGCCTGGGATTTTCACTCATCAGGCTCATTCTTTCGCATATTACACATACTTGATGGCTAGATCCTGGGCTTTCTCTGGATTGGATCACGTAGTAATGTTGGACCACACTGAACAATCAATTAAACCTGGTTGCGATCAATATTTTAGAGGATAACGCATGTTAGGCCTGGGATAGGTCTGGGATTTGCCCTCATCAGGCTCATACTTTCGCATTCTTCACATACTTGTTGAACTGATCCTGGGTTTTTTCTGGTTTGGATCACGTAGTAATGTGGTACCACACTGAAACGGTCAATTAAACCTGGTTTCGATCAATATTTTAGAGGATAACGCAAGTTAGGTCTGGGATAGGTCTGGGATTTGACCTCATCAGACTCATACTTTCGCACACTTCACATACTCGTTGAACAGACCCTGGGTTATTTTCTGGTTTGGATCACATAGTAATGTGGTACCACACTGAAACAGTCGATTAAACCAGGTTTCGATCAATATTTTAGAGGATAACGCAAGTTAGGTCTGGGATAGGTCTGGGATTTGACCTCATCAGACTCATACTTTCGCACACTTCACATACTCGTTGAACAGACCCTGGGTTATTTTCTGGTTTGCATCACGTAGTAGTGTGGTACCACACTGAAACGGTCAATTAAACCTGGTTTCGATCAATATTTTAGAGGATAACGCAAGTTAGGTCTGGGATCGGTCTGGGATTTGACCTCATCAGACTCATACTTTCGCACACTTCACATACTCGTTGAACGGATCCTGGGTATATTCTGGTTTGGATCACGTAGTAATGTGGGACCACACTGAAACAGTCAATTAAACCTGGTTTCGATCAATATTTTAGAGGATAACGCAAGTTAGGTCTGGGGTAGGTCTGGGATTTGACCTCACCAGACTCATACTTTCGCACACTTCACATACTCGTTGAACAGATCCTGGGTTATCTTCTGGTTTGGATCACATAGTAATGTGGTACCACACTGAAACAGTCGATTAAACCAGGTTTCGATCAATACTTTTGAGGATAACGCATGTTAGGTCTGGGATAGGTCTGGGATTTGCCCTCATCAGGCTCATACATTCGTATTCTTCACATACTTGTTGAACTGATCCTGGGTTTTTTCTGGTTTGAATCACGTAGTAATGTGGTACCACACTGAAACGGTCAATTAAACCTGGTTTCGATCAATATTTTAGAGGATAACGCATGTTAGGTCTAGGTTAGCCCTGGGAATATCACTCATCAGACTCATACTTTCGCATTCTTCACATACTTGTTGAACTGATCCTGGGTTTTTTCTGGTTTGGATCACGTAGTAATGTGGTACCGCACTGAAAGGGTCGATTAAACCTGGTTTCGATCAATATTTTAGAGAATAATTCATGTTAGGTCTAGGTTAGGTCCGGGATTTACTCTCATCAGGCTCATTCTATCGCATATTACTCATACTTGATGGCTAGTTCCTGGCCTTTTTCTGGATTGGATCACGTAGTAATGTGGGACCACACTGAAACAATCAATTAAACCAGGTTTCGATCAATATTTTAGAGGATAACGCATGTTAGGTCTAGGTTAGGCCTGGGATTTTCACTCATCGGACTCATACTTTCGCATTCTTCACATACTTGTTGAACGGATCCTGGGTTTTTTCTGGTTTGGATCACATAGTAATGTGGTACCACACTGAAACAGTCGATTAAACCTGGTTTCGATCAATATTTTAGAGGATAACGCAAGTTAGGTCTGGGATAGGTCTGGGATTTGACCTCATCAGACTCATACTCTCGCACACTTCACATACTCCTTGAACAGATCCTGGGTTATTTTCTGGTTTGGATCACGTAGTAATGTGGTACCACACTGAAACATTCAATGAAACCTGGTCTGGATAAATATTTTAGAGGATAACGCATGTTAGGTCTAGGTTAGGTCTGGGATTTGCTCTCATCAGGCTCATTCTTTCGCATATTTCTCATACTTCATGGCTAGATCCTGAGCTATTTCTGGATTGGATCACGTAGTAAAGTGGTACCACACTGAAACATTCAATGAAACCTGGTCTGGATAAATATTTTAGAGGGTAACGCATCTTAGGTCTGGGTTAGGTCTAAGATTTGCCCTCATCAGGCTCACAGCTTCGCGTTTTTCACATACTTGTTGAACAGATCCTGGGTTTTTTCTGGTTTGGATCACGAAGTAGTGTGGTACCACACTGAAACAGTCAATGAAACCTGGTTTCCATCAATATTTTAGAGGATAACGCATATAAGGTCTAGGTTAGGTCTGGGATTTGCCCTCATCAGACTCATACTTTCGCATATTTCTCATACCTGATGGCTAGATCCTGGGCTTTTTCTGGATTGGATCACGTAGTAATGTGGGACCACACTGAAACAGTCGATTAAACCTGGTTTCGATCAATATTTTAGAGGATAACGCAAGTTAGGTCTGGGATAGGTCTGGGATTTGACCTCATCAGACTCATACTCTCGCACACTTCACATACTCCTTGAACAGATCCTGGGTTATTTTCTGGTTTGGATCACGTAGTAATGTGGTACCACACTGAAACAGTCGATTAAACCAGGTTTCGATCAATATTTTTGAGGATAACGCAAGTTAGGTCTGGAATAGGTCTGGGATTTGACCTCATCAGACTCATACTTTGCACACTTCACATACTCCTTGAACAGATCCTGGGTTATTTTCTGGTTTGGATCACATAGTAATGTGGTACCACACTGAAACAGTCGATTAAACCTGGTTTCGATCAATATTTTAGAGAATAATTCATGTTAGGTCTAGGTTAGGTCTGGGATTTGCTCTCATCAGGCTCATTCTTTCGCATATTTCTCATACATTTTGAACAGATCCTGGGTTTTTTCTGGTTTGGATCACGTAGTAATGTGGGACCACACTGAAACAATCAATTAAACCTGGTCTTGATAAATACTTTAGAGGATAACGCATGTTAGGTCTGGGTTAGGTCTAGTATTTGCCCTCATCAGGCTCACAGTTTAGCGTTTTTCACATACTTGTTGAACAGATCCTGGGCTATTTCTGGATTGGATCACGTAGTAAAGTGGTACCACACTGAAACATTCAATGAAACCTGGTCTGGATAAATATTTTAGAGGATAACGCATGTTAGGTCTAGGTTAGGTCTGGGATTTGCTCTCATCAGGCTCATTCTTTCGCATATTTCTCATACTTGATGGCTAGATCCTGGGCTTTTTCTGGATTGCATCACGTAGTAATGTAGTACCACACTGAAACAGTCGATTAAACCAGGTTTCGATCAATATTTTAGAGGATAACGCATGTTAGGTCTAGGTTAGCCCTGGGAACTTCACTCATCAGACTCATACTTTCGCATTCTTCACATACTCCTTGAACAGATCCTGGGTTTTTTCTGGTTTGGATCACGTAGTAATGTGGTACCACACTGAAACAGTCGATTAAACCTGGTTTCGTTCAATATTTTTGAGGATAACGCAAGTTAGGTCTGGGATAGGTCTGGGATTTGCCCTCATCAGGCTCATACTTTCGCATATTTCTCATACTTCATGGCTAGATCCTGGGCTGTTTCTGGATTGTATCACGTAGTAATGTGGTACCACGCTGAAACAGTCAATTAAACCTGGTTTCGATGAATATTTTAGAGGATAACGCAAGTTAGGTCTGGGATAGGTCTAGGATTTGCCCTCATCAGGCTCTTACTTTCGCATATTTCTCATACTTCATGGCTAGATCCTGGGCTATTTCTGGATTGGATCACGTAGTAAAGTGGTACCACACCGAAACATTCAATGAAACCTGGTCTGGATAAATATTTTAGAGGGTAACGCATCTTAGGTCTGGGTTAGGTCTAAGATTTGCCCTCATCAGGCTCACATTTTCGCGTTTTTCACATACTTGTTGAACAGATCCTGGGTTTTTTCTCGTTTGGATCACGTAGTAATGTGGTACCACACTGAAACAGTCAATGAAACCTGGTTTCCATCAATATTTTAGAGGATAACGCATATAAGGTCTAGGTTAGGTCTGGGATTTGCTCTCATCAGGCTCATTCTTTCGCACACTTCACATACTCGTTGCACAGATCTTGGGTTTTTTCTGATTTGGATCACATAGTAATGTGGTACCACACTGAAACGGTCAATTAAACCTGGTTTCGATCAATATTTTAGAGGATAACGCATGTTAGGTCTGGGTTAGGTCTAGGATTTGCCCTCATCAGGCTCATACTTTCGCATATTTCTCATACTTCAAGGCTAGACCCTGGGCTGTTTCTGGATTGTATCACGTAGTAATGTGGTACCACGCTGAAACAGTCAATTAAACCTGGTTTCGATCAATATTTTAGAGGATAACGCAAGTTAGGTCTGGGATAGGTCTAGGATTTGCCCTCATCAGGCTCCTACATTCGCATATTTCTCATACCTGATGGCTAGATCCTGGGCTATTTCTGGATTGGATCACGTAGTAAAGTGGTACCACACTGAAACATTCAATGAAACCTGGTCTGGATAAATATTTTAGAGGATAACGCATCTTAGGTCTGGGTTAGGTCTAAGATTTGCCCTCATCAGGCTCACAGTTTAGCGTTTTTCACATACTTGTTGAACAGATCCTGGGCTATTTCTGGATTGGATCACGTAGTAAAGTGGTACCACACTGAAACATTCAATGAAACCTGGTCTGGATAAATATTTTAGAGGATAACGCATGTTAGGTCTAGGTTAGGTCTGGGATTTGCTCTCATCAGGCTCATTCTTTCGCATATTTCTCATACTTGATGGCTAGATCCTGGGCTTTTTCTGGATTGCATCACGTAGTAATGTAGTACCACACTGAAACAGTCGATTAAACCAGGTTTCGATCAATATTTTAGAGGATAACGCATGTTAGGTCTAGGTTAGCCCTGGGAATTTCACTCATCAGACTCATACTTTCGCATTCTTCACATACTCCTTGAACAGATCCTGGGTTTTTTCTGGTTTGGATCACGTAGTAATGTGGTACCACACTGAAACAGTCGATTAAACCTGGTTTCGTTCAATATTTTTGAGGATAACGCAAGTTAGGTCTGGGATAGGTCTGGGATTTGCCCTCATCAGGCTCATACTTTCGCATATTTCTCATACTTCATGGCTAGATCCTGGGCTGTTTCTGGATTGTATCACGTAGAAATGTGGTACCACGCTGAAACAGTCAATTAAACCTGGTTTCGATGAATATTTTAGAGGATAACGCAAGTTAGGTCTGGGATAGGTCTAGGATTTGCCCTCATCAGGCTCTTACTTTCGCATATTTCTCATACTTCATGGCTAGATCCTGGGCTATTTCTGGATTGGATCACGTAGTAAAGTGGTACCACACTGAAACATTCAATGAAACCTGGTCTGGATAAATATTTTAGAGGGTAACGCATCTTAGGTCTGGGTTAGGTCTAAGATTTGCCCTCATCAGGCTCACAGTTTCGCGTTTTTCACATACTTGTTGAACAGATCCTGGGTTTTTTCTCGTTTGGATCACGTAGTAATGTGGTACCACACTGAAACAGTCAATGAAACCTGGTTTCCATCAATATTTTAGAGGATAACGCATATAAGGTCTAGGTTAGGTCTGGGATTTGCTCTCATCAGGCTCATTCTTTCGCACACTTCACATACTCGTTGCACAGATCTTGGGTTTTTTCTGATTTGGATCACATAGTAATGTGGTACCACACTGAAACGGTCAATTAAACCTGGTTTCGATCAATATTTTAGAGGATAACGCATGTTAGGTCTAGGTTAGCCCTGGGAATTTCACTCATCAGACTCATACTTTCGCATTCTTCACATACTTGTTGAACTGATCCTGGGTTTTTTGTGGTTTGGATCACGTAGTAATGTGGTACCGCACTGAAACAGTCGATTAAACCTGGTTTCGATCAATATTTTAGAGAATAATTAATGTTAGGTCTAGGTTAGGTCCGGGATTTACTCTCATCAGGCTCATTCTTTCGCATATTACTCATACTTGATGGCTAGTTCCTGGGCTTTTTCTGGATTGGATCACGTAGTAATGTGGGACCACACTGAAACAATCAATTAAACCTGGTCTTGATAAATATTTTAGAGGATAGCGCACGTTAGGTCTGGGATAGGTCTGGGATTTGACCTCATCAGACTCATACTTTCGCACACTTCACATACTCCTTGAACAGATCCTGGGTTATTTTCTGGTTTGGATCACATAGTAATGTGGTACCACACTGAAACAGTCGATTAAACCTGGTTTCGATCAATATTTTAGAGGATAACGCAAGTTAGGTCTGGGATAGGTCTGGGATTTGACCTCATCAGACTCATACTCTCGCACACTTCACATACTCCTTGAACAGATCCTGGGTTATTTTCTGGTTTGGATCACGTAGTAATGTGGTACCACACTGAAACAGTCGATTAAACCAGGTTTCGATGAATATTTTTGAGGATAACGCATGTTAGGTCTAGGTTAGCCCTGGGAATATCACTCATCAGACTCATACTTTCGCATTCTTCACATACTTGTTGAACTGATCCTGGGTTTTTTCTGGTTTGAATCACGTAGTAATGTGGTACCACACTGAAACGGTCAATTAAACCTGGTTTCGATCAATATTTTAGAGGATAACGCAAGTTAGGTCTGGGGTAGGTCTGGGATTTGACCTCACCAGACTCATACTTTCGCACACTTCACATACTCGTTGAACAGATCCTGGGTTATCTTCTGGTTTGGATCACATAGTAATGTGGTACCACACTGAAACAGTCGATTAAACCAGGTTTCGATCAATACTTTTGAGGATAACGCATGTTAGGTCTGGGATAGGTCTGGGATTTGCCCTCATCAGGCTCATACATTCGTATTCTTCACATACTTGTTGAACTGATCCTGGGTTTTTTCTGGTTTGAATCACGTAGTAATGTGGTACCACACTGAAACGGTCAATTAAACCTGGTTTCGATCAATATTTTAGAGGATAACGCATGTTAGGTCTAGGTTAGCCCTGGGAATATCACTCATCAGACTCATACTTTCGCATTCTTCACATACTTGTTGAACTGATCCTGGGTTTTTTCTGGTTTGGATCACGTAGTAATGTGGTACCGCACTGAAAGAGTCGATTAAACCTGGTTTCGATCAATATTTTAGAGAATAATTCATGTTAGGTCTAGGTTAGGTCCGGGATTTACTCTCATCAGGCTCATTCTTTCGCATATTACTCATACTTGATGGCTAGTTCCTGGCCTTTTTCTGGATTGGATCACGTAGTAATGTGGGACCACACTGAAACAATCAATTAAACCAGGTTTCGATCAATATTTTAGAGGATAACGCATGTTAGGTCTAGGTTAGGCATGGGATTTTCACTCATCGGACTCATACTTTCGCATTCTTCACATACTTGTTGAACGGATCCTGGGTTTTTTCTGGTTTGGATCACATAGTAATGTGGTACCACACTGAAACAGTCGATTAAACCTGGTTTCGATCAATATTTTAGAGGATAACGCAAGTTAGGTCTGGGATAGGTCTGGGATTTGACCTCATCAGACTCATACTCTCGCACACTTCACATACTCCTTGAACAGATCCTGGGTTATTTTCTGGTTTGGATCACGTAGTAATGTGGTACCACACTGAAACATTCAATGAAACCTGGTCTGGATAAATATTTTAGAGGATAACGCATGTTAGGTCTAGGTTAGGTCTGGGATTTGCTCTCATCAGGCTCATTCTTTCGCATATTTCTCATACTTCATGGCTAGATCCTGAGCTATTTCTGGATTGGATCACGTAGTAAAGTGGTACCACACTGAAACATTCAATGAAACCTGGTCTGGATAAATATTTTAGAGGGTAACGCATCTTAGGTCTGGGTTAGGTCTAAGATTTGCCCTCATCAGGCTCACAGCTTCGCGTTTTTCACATACTTGTTGAACAGATCCTGGGTTTTTTCTGGTTTGGATCACGAAGTAGTGTGGTACCACACTGAAACAGTCAATGAAACCTGGTCTGGATAAATATTTTAGAGGATAACGCATATAAGGTCTAGGTTAGGTCTGGGATTTGCCCTCATCAGACTCATACTTTCGCATATTTCTCATACCTGATGGCTAGATCCTGGGCTTTTTCTGGATTGGATCACGTAGTAATGTGGGACCACACTGAAACAGTCGATTAAACCTGGTTTCGATCAATATTTTAGAGGATAACGCAAGTTAGGTCTGGGATAGGTCTGGGATTTGACCTCATCAGACTCATACTCTCGCACACTTCACATACTCCTTGAACAGATCCTGGGTTATTTTCTGGTTTGGATCACGTAGTAATGTGGTACCACACTGAAACAGTCGATTAAACCAGGTTTCGATCAATATTTTTGAGGATAACGCAAGTTAGGTCTGGGATAGGTCTGGGATTTGACCTCATCAGACTCATACTTTGCACACTTCACATACTCCTTGAACAGATCCTGGGTTATTTTCTGGTTTGGATCACATAGTAATGTGGTACCACACTGAAACAGTCGATTAAACCTGGTTTCGATCAATATTTTAGAGAATAATTCATGTTAGGTCTAGGTTAGGTCTGGGATTTGCTCTCATCAGGCTCATTCTTTCGCATATTTCTCATACATTTTGAACAGATCCTGGGTTTTTTCTGGTTTGGATCACGTAGTAATGTGGGACCACACTGAAACAATCAATTAAACCTGGTCTTGATAAATACTTTAGAGGATAACGCATGTTAGGTCTGGGTTAGGTCTAGTATTTGCCCTCATCAGGCTCACAGTTTAGCGTTTTTCACATACTTGTTGAACAGATCCTGGGCTATTTCTGGATTGGATCACGTAGTAAAGTGGTACCACACTGAAACATTCAATGAAACCTGGTCTGGATAAATATTTTAGAGGATAACGCATGTTAGGTCTAGGTTAGGCCTGGGATTTGCTCTCATCAGGCTCATTCTTTCGCATATTTCTCATACTTGATGGCTAGATCCTGGGCTTTTTCTGGATTGCATCACGTAGTAATGTAGTACCACACTGAAACAGTCGATTAAACCAGGTTTCGATCAATATTTTAGAGGATAACGCATGTTAGGTCTAGGTTAGCCCTGGGAACTTCACTCATCAGACTCATACTTTCGCATTCTTCACATACTCCTTGAACAGATCCTGGGTTTTTTCTGGTTTGGATCACGTAGTAATGTGGTACCACACTGAAACAGTCGATTAAACCTGGTTTCGTTCAATATTTTTGAGGATAACGCAAGTTAGGTCTGGGATAGGTCTGGGATTTGCCCTCATCAGGCTCATACTTTCGCATATTTCTCATACTTCATGGCTAGATCCTGGGCTGTTTCTGGATTGTATCACGTAGTAATGTGGTACCACGCTGAAACAGTCAATTAAACCTGGTTTCGATGAATATTTTAGAGGATAACGCAAGTTAGGTCTGGGATAGGTCTAGGATTTGCCCTCATCAGGCTCTTACTTTCGCATATTTCTCATACTTCATGGCTAGATCCCGGGCTATTTCTGGATTGGATCACGTAGTAAAGTGGTACCACACCGAAACATTCAATGAAACCTGGTCTGGATAAATATTTTAGAGGGTAACGCATCTTAGGTCTGGGTTAGGTCTAAGATTTGCCCTCATCAGGCTCACATTTTCGCGTTTTTCACATACTTGTTGAACAGATCCTGGGTTTTTTCTCGTTTGGATCACGTAGTAATGTGGTACCACACTGAAACAGTCAATGAAACCTGGTTTCCATCAATATTTTAGAGGATAACGCATATAAGGTCTAGGTTAGGTCTGGGATTTGCTCTCATCAGGCTCATTCTTTCGCACACTTCACATACTCGTTGCACAGATCTTGGGTTTTTTCTGATTTGGATCACATAGTAATGTGGTACCACACTGAAACGGTCAATTAAACCTGGTTTCGATCAATATTTTAGAGGATAACGCATGTTAGGTCTGGGTTAGGTCTAGGATTTGCCCTCATCAGGCTCATACTTTCGCATATTTCTCATACTTCAAGGCTAGACCCTGGGCTGTTTCTGGATTGTATCACGTAGTAATGTGGTACCACGCTGAAACAGTCAATTAAACCTGGTTTCGATCAATATTTTAGAGGATAACGCAAGTTAGGTCTGGGATAGGTCTAGGATTTGCCCTCATCAGGCTCCTACATTCGCATATTTCTCATACCTGATGGCTAGATCCTGGGCTATTTCTGGATTGGATCACGTAGTAAAGTGGTACCACACTGAAACATTCAATGAAACCTGGTCTGGATAAATATTTTAGAGGATAACGCATCTTAGGTCTGGGTTAGGTCTAAGATTTGCCCTCATCAGGCTCACAGTTTAGCGTTTTTCACATACTTGTTGAACAGATCCTGGGCTATTTCTGGATTGGATCACGTAGTAAAGTGGTACCACACTGAAACATTCAATGAAACCTGGTCTGGATAAATATTTTAGAGGTTAACGCATGTTAGGTCTAGGTTAGGTCTGGGATTTGCTCTCATCAGGCTCATTCTTTCGCATATTTCTCATACTTGATGGCTAGATCCTGGGCTTTTTCTGGATTGCATCACGTAGTAATGTAGTACCACACTGAAACAGTCGATTAAACCAGGTTTCGATCAATATTTTAGAGGATAACGCATGTTAGGTCTAGGTTAGCCCTGGGAATTTCACTCATCAGACTCATACTTTCGCATTCTTCACATACTCCTTGAACAGATCCTGGGTTTTTTCTGGTTTGGATCACGTAGTAATGTGGTACCACACTGAAACAGTCGATTAAACCTGGTTTCGTTCAATATTTTTGAGGATAACGCAAGTTAGGTCTGGGATAGGTCTGGGATTTGCCCTCATCAGGCTCATACTTTCGCATATTTCTCATACTTCATGGCTAGATCCTGGGCTGTTTCTGGATTGTATCACGTAGAAATGTGGTACCACGCTGAAACAGTCAATTAAACCTGGTTTCGATGAATATTTTAGAGGATAACGCAAGTTAGGTCTGGGATAGGTCTAGGATTTGCCCTCATCAGGCTCTTACTTTCGCATATTTCTCATACTTCATGGCTAGATCCTGGGCTATTTCTGGATTGGATCACGTAGTAAAGTGGTACCACACTGAAACATTCAATGAAACCTGGTCTGGATAAATATTTTAGAGGGTAACGCATCTTAGGTCTGGGTTAGGTCTAAGATTTGCCCTCATCAGGCTCACAGTTTCGCGTTTTTCACATACTTGTTGAACAGATCCTGGGTTTTTTCTCGTTTGGATCACGTAGTAATGTGGTACCACACTGAAACAGTCAATGAAACCTGGTTTCCATCAATATTTTAGAGGATAACGCATATAAGGTCTAGGTTAGGTCTGGGATTTGCTCTCATCAGGCTCATTCTTTCGCACACTTCACATACTCGTTGCACAGATCTTGGGTTTTTTCTGATTTGGATCACATAGTAATGTGGTACCACACTGAAACGGTCAATTAAACCTGGTTTCGATCAATATTTTAGAGGATAACGCATGTTAGGTCTAGGTTAGCCCTGGGAATTTCACTCATCAGACTCATACTTTCGCATTCTTCACATACTTGTTGAACTGATCCTGGGTTTTTTGTGGTTTGGATCACGTAGTAATGTGGTACCGCACTGAAACAGTCGATTAAACCTGGTTTCGATCAATATTTTAGAGAATAATTAATGTTAGGTCTAGGTTAGGTCCGGGATTTACTCTCATCAGGCTCATTCTTTCGCATATTACTCATACTTGATGGCTAGTTCCTGGGCTTTTTCTGGATTGGATCACGTAGTAATGTGGGACCACACTGAAACAATCAATTAAACCTGGTCTTGATAAATATTTTAGAGGATAGCGCACGTTAGGTCTGGGATAGGTCTGGGATTTGACCTCATCAGACTCATACTTTCGCACACTTCACATACTCCTTGAACAGATCCTGGGTTATTTTCTGGTTTGGATCACATAGTAATGTGGTACCACACTGAAACAGTCGATTAAACCTGGTTTCGATCAATATTTTAGAGGATAACGCAAGTTAGGTCTGGGATAGGTCTGGGATTTGACCTCATCAGACTCATACTCTCGCACACTTCACATACTCCTTGAACAGATCCTGGGTTATTTTCTGGTTTGGATCACGTAGTAATGTGGTACCACACTGAAACAGTCGATTAAACCAGGTTTCGATGAATATTTTTGAGGATAACGCATGTTAGGTCTAGGTTAGGTTTGGGATTTTCACCCATCAGACTCATACTTTCGCATTCTTCACATACTTGTTGAACAGATCCTGGGTTATTTTCTGGTTTGGATCACATAGTAATATGGTACCATACTGAAACAGTCGATTAAACCAGGTTTCGATCAATATTTTGGAGGACAACGCATGTTAGGTCTAGGTTAGGCCTGGGATTTGCCCTCATCAGGCTCATACTTTCGCATATTTCTCATACTTCATGGCTAGATCCTGGGCTGTTTCTGGATTGTATCACGTAGTAATATGGTACCACGCTGAAACAGTCAATTAAACCTGGTTTTGATCAATATTTTAGAGGATAACGCAAGTTAGGTCTGGGATAGGTCTAGGATTTGCCCTCATCAGGCTCTTACTTTCGCATATTTCTCATACTTCATGGCTAGATCCTGGGCTATTTCTGGATTGGATCACGTAGTAAAGTGGTACCACACTGAAACATTCAATGAAACCTGGTCTGGATAAATATTTTAGAGGGTAACGCATCTTAGGTCTGGGTTAGGTCTAAGATTTGCCCTCATCAGGCTCACAGCTTCGCGTTTTTCACATACTTGTTGAACAGATCCTGGGTTTTTTCTGGTTTGGATCACAAAGTAGTGTGGTACCACACTGAAACAGTCAATGAAACCTGGTTTCCATCAATATTTTAGAGGATAACGCATATAAGGTCTAGGATAGGTCTGGGATTTGCTCTCATCAGGCTCATTCTTTCGCATATTTCACATACTTGATGGCTAGATCCTGGGCTTTTTCTGGATTGCGTCACGTAGTAAGGTAGTACCACACTGAAACAGTCAATGAAATGTGGTTTCCATCAATATTTTAGAGGACAACGCATGTTAGGTCTTGGTAAGACCTGAGATTTTCACTGATCGGACTCATACTTTCGCATTTTTCACATACTTGTTGAACGGATCCTGGGTTTTTTCTGGTTTGGATCACGTAGTAATGTGGTACCACACTGAAACGGTCAATTAAACCTGGTTTCGATCAATATTTTACAGAATAATTCATGTTAGGTCAAGGTTAGGTCTGGGATATGCCCTCATCAGGCTCATTCTTTCACATATTTCTCATACTTCATGGCTAGATCCTGGGCTGTTTCTGGATTGTATCACGTAGTAATGTGGTACCACGCTGAAACAGTCAATTAAACCTGGTTTCGCTCAATATTTTAGAGGATAACGCATGTTAGGTCTAGGTTAGGTCTGGGATTTGCTCTCATCAGGCTCATTCTTTCGCATATTTCTCATACTTGATGGCTAGATCCTGGGCTTTTTCTGGATTGCATCACGTAGTAATGTAGTACCACACTGAAACAGTCAATGAAACCTGGTTTCCATCAATATTTTTGAGGACAACGCATGTTAGGTCTAGGGAAGGCCTGAGATTTCACTGATCGGACTCATACTTTCGCATTTTTCAGATACTTGTTGAACGGATCCTGGGTTTCTTCTGGTTTGGATCACGTAGTAATGTGGTACCCCACTGAAACGGTCAATTATACCTGGTTTCTATCAATATTTTAGAGAATAATTCATGTTAGGTCAAGGTTAGGTCTGGGATTTGCTCTCATCAGGCTCATTCTTTCGCATATTTCTCATACATTTTGAACAGATCCTGGGTTTTTTCTGGTTTGGATCACGTAGTAATGTGGTACCACACTGAAACGGTCAATTAAACCTGGTTTCGATCAATATTTTAGAGGATAACGCAAGTTAGGTCTGGGGTAGGTCTGGGATTTGACCTCACCAGACTCATACTTTCGCACACTTCACATACTCGTTGAACAGATCCTGGGTTATCTTCTGGTTTGGATCACATAGTAATGTGGTACCACACTGAAACAGTCGATTAAACCTAGTTTCGATCAATATTTTAGAGGATAACGCATGTTAGGTCTAGGTTAGCCCTGGGAATTTCACTCATCAGACTCATACTTTCGCATTCTTCACATACTTGTTGAACTGATCCTGGGTTTTTTCTGGTTTGGATCACGTAGTAATGTGGTACCGCACTGAAACAGTCGATTAAACCTGGTTTCGATCAATATTTTAGAGAATAATTCATGTTAGGTCTAGGTTAGGTCCGGGATTTACTCTCATCAGGCTCATTCTTTCGCATATTACTCATACTTGATGGCTAGTTCCTGGGCTTTTTCTGGATTGGATCACGTAGTAATGTGGGACCACACTGAAACAATCAATTAAACCTGGTCTTGATAAATATTTTAGAGGATAGCGCACGTTAGGTCTGGGATAGGTCTGGGATTTGACCTCATCAGACTCATACTTTCGCACACTTCACATACTCCTTGAACAGATCCTGGGTTATTTTCTGGTTTGGATCACATAGTAATGTGGTACCACACTGAAACATTCGATTAAACCTGGTTTCGATCAATATTTTAGAGGATAACGCAAGTTAGGTCTGGGATAGGTCTGGGATTTGACCTCATCAGACTCATACTCTCGCACACTTCACATACTCCTTGAACAGATCCTGGGTTATTTTCTGGTTTTGATCACGTAGTAATGTGGTACCACACTGAAACAGTCGATTAAACCTGGTTTCGCTCAATATTTTAGAGGATAACGCAAGTTAGGTCTGGGATAGGTCTGGGATTCGCCCTAATCAGGCTCATACTTTCGCGTTTTTCACGTACTTGTTGAACTGATCCTGGGTTTTTTCTGGTTTCGATCACGTAGTAATGTGGTACCACACTGAAACAGTCGATTAAACCTGGTTTCGATCAATATTTTAGAGGATAACGCAAGTTAGGTCTGGGGTAGGTCTGAGATTTGACCTCATCAGACTCATACTTTCGCACACTTCACATACTCGTTGAACAGAACCTGGGTTTTTTCTGGTTTGGATCACGTAGCAATGTGGTACCACACTGAAACGGTCAATTAAACCAGGTTTCGATCAATATTTTAGAGGATAACGCAAGTTAGGTCTGGGATAGGTCTGGGATTTGCCCTCATCAAGCTCATACATTCGCATTCTTCACATTCTTGTTGGACTGATCCTGGGTTTTTTCTGGTTTGAATCACGTAGTAATGTGGTACCACACTGAATCGGTCAATTAAACCTGGTTTCGATCCATATTTTAGAGAATAATTCATGTTAGGTCTAGGTTAGTTCCGGGATTTACTCTCATCAGGCTCATTCTTTCGCATATTACTCATACTTGATGGCTAGATCCTGGGCTTTTTCTGGATTGGATCACGTAGTAATGTGGGACCACACTGAAACAATCAATTAAACCTGGTCTTGATAAATATTATAGAGGATAGCGCATGTTAGGTCTGGGATAGGTCTGGGATTTGACCTCATCAGACTCATACTTTCGCACACTTCACATACTCCTTGAACAGATCCTGGGTTATTTTCTGGTTTGGATCACATAGTAATGTGGTACCACACTGAAACAGTCGATTAAACCTGGTTTCGATCAATATTTTAGAGGATAACGCAAGTTAGGTCTGGGATAGGTCTGGGATTTGACCTCATCAGACTCATACTTTCGCACACTTCACATACTCGTTGAACAGAACCTGGGTTTTTTCTGGTTTGGATCACGTAGCAATGTGGTACCACACTGAAACGGTCAATTAAACCAGGTTTCGATCAATATTTTAGAGGATAACGCAAGTTAGGTCTGGGATAGGTCTGGGATTTGCCCTCATCAAGCTCATACATTCGCATTCTTCACATTCTTGTTGGACTGATCCTGGGTTTTTTCTGGTTTGGATCACGTAGTAATGTGGTACCACACTGAAACGGTCAATTAAACCTGGTTTCGATCAATATTTTACAGAATAATTCATGTTAGGTCAAGGTTAGGTCTGGGATATGCCCTCATCAGGCTCATTCTTTCACATATTTCTCATACTTCATGGCTAGATCCTGGGCTGTTTCTGGATTGTATCACGTAGTAATGTGGTACCACGCTGAAACAGTCAATTAAACCTGGTTTCGCTCAATATTTTAGAGGATAACGCATGTTAGGTCTAGGTTAGGTCTGGGATTTGCTCTCATCAGGCTCATTCTTTCGCATATTTCTCATACTTGATGGCTAGATCCTGGGCTTTTTCTGGATTGCATCACGTAGTAATGTAGTACCACACTGAAACAGTCAATGAAACCTGGTTTCCATCAATATTTTTGAGGACAACGCATGTTAGGTCTAGGGAAGGCCTGAGATTTCACTGATCGGACTCATACTTTCGCATTTTTCAGATACTTGTTGAACGGATCCTGGGTTTCTTCTGGTTTGGATCACGTAGTAATGTGGTACCCCACTGAAACGGTCAATTATACCTGGTTTCTATCAATATTTTAGAGAATAATTCATGTTAGGTCAAGGTTAGGTCTGGGATTTGCTCTCATCAGGCTCATTCTTTCGCATATTTCTCATACATTTTGAACAGATCCTGGGTTTTTTCTGGTTTGGATCACGTAGTAATGTGGTACCACACTGAAACGGTCAATTAAACCTGGTTTCGATCAATATTTTAGAGGATAACGCAAGTTAGGTCTGGGGTAGGTCTGGGATTTGACCTCACCAGACTCATACTTTCGCACACTTCACATACTCGTTGAACAGATCCTGGGTTATCTTCTGGTTTGGATCACATAGTAATGTGGTACCACACTGAAACAGTCGATTAAACCTAGTTTCGATCAATATTTTAGAGGATAACGCATGTTAGGTCTAGGTTAGCCCTGGGAATTTCACTCATCAGACTCATACTTTCGCATTCTTCACATACTTGTTGAACTGATCCTGGGTTTTTTCTGGTTTGGATCACGTAGTAATGTGGTACCGCACTGAAACAGTCGATTAAACCTGGTTTCGATCAATATTTTAGAGAATAATTCATGTTAGGTCTAGGTTAGGTCCGGGATTTACTCTCATCAGGCTCATTCTTTCGCATATTACTCATACTTGATGGCTAGTTCCTGGGCTTTTTCTGGATTGGATCACGTAGTAATGTGGGACCACACTGAAACAATCAATTAAACCTGGTCTTGATAAATATTTTAGAGGATAGCGCACGTTAGGTCTGGGATAGGTCTGGGATTTGACCTCATCAGACTCATACTTTCGCACACTTCACATACTCCTTGAACAGATCCTGGGTTATTTTCTGGTTTGGATCACATAGTAATGTGGTACCACACTGAAACATTCGATTAAACCTGGTTTCGATCAATATTTTAGAGGATAACGCAAGTTAGGTCTGGGATAGGTCTGGGATTTGACCTCATCAGACTCATACTCTCGCACACTTCACATACTCCTTGAACAGATCCTGGGTTATTTTCTGGTTTTGATCACGTAGTAATGTGGTACCACACTGAAACAGTCGATTAAACCTGGTTTCGCTCAATATTTTAGAGGATAACGCAAGTTAGGTCTGGGATAGGTCTGGGATTCGCCCTAATCAGGCTCATACTTTCGCGTTTTTCACGTACTTGTTGAACTGATCCTGGGTTTTTTCTGGTTTCGATCACGTAGTAATGTGGTACCACACTGAAACAGTCGATTAAACCTGGTTTCGATCAATATTTTAGAGGATAACGCAAGTTAGGTCTGGGGTAGGTCTGAGATTTGACCTCATCAGACTCATACTTTCGCACACTTCACATACTCGTTGAACAGAACCTGGGTTTTTTCTGGTTTGGATCACGTAGCAATGTGGTACCACACTGAAACGGTCAATTAAACCAGGTTTCGATCAATATTTTAGAGGATAACGCAAGTTAGGTCTGGGATAGGTCTGGGATTTGCCCTCATCAAGCTCATACATTCGCATTCTTCACATTCTTGTTGGACTGATCCTGGGTTTTTTCTGGTTTGAATCACGTAGTAATGTGGTACCACACTGAATCGGTCAATTAAACCTGGTTTCGATCCATATTTTAGAGAATAATTCATGTTAGGTCTAGGTTAGTTCCGGGATTTACTCTCATCAGGCTCATTCTTTCGCATATTACTCATACTTGATGGCTAGATCCTGGGCTTTTTCTGGATTGGATCACGTAGTAATGTGGGACCACACTGAAACAATCAATTAAACCTGGTCTTGATAAATATTATAGAGGATAGCGCATGTTAGGTCTGGGATAGGTCTGGGATTTGACCTCATCAGACTCATACTTTCGCACACTTCACATACTCCTTGAACAGATCCTGGGTTATTTTCTGGTTTGGATCACATAGTAATGTGGTACCACACTGAAACAGTCGATTAAACCTGGTTTCGATCAATATTTTAGAGGATAACGCAAGTTAGGTCTGGGATAGGTCTGGGATTTGACCTCATCAGACTCATACTTTCGCACACTTCACATACTCCTTGAACAGATCCTGGGTTATTTTCTGGTTTGGATCACATAGTAATGTGGTACCACACTGAAACAGTCGATTAAACCAGGTTTCGATCAATATTTTAGAGGATAACGCATGTTAGGTCTAGGTTAGGCCTGGGATTTTCACTCATCGGACTCATACTTTCGCATTCTTCACATACTTGTTGAACGGATCCTGGGTTTTTTCTGGTTTGGGTCACATAGTAATGTGGTACCACACTGAAACAGTCGATTAAACCTGGTTTCGATCAATATTTTAGAGGATAACGCAAGTTAGGTCTGGGATAGGTCTGGGATTTGACCTCATCAGACTCATACTCTCGCACACTTCACATACTCCTTGAACAGATCCTGGGTTATTTTCTGGTTTGGATCACGTAGTAATGTGGTACCACACTGAAACGGTCGATTAAACCAGGTTTCGATCAATATTTTAGAAGATAGCGCAAGTTAGGTCTGGGGTAGGTCTGGGATTTGACCTCATCAGACTCATACTTTCGCACACTTCACATACTCGTTGAACAGATCCTGGGTTTTTTCTGGTTTGGATCACGTAGTAATGTGGTACCACACTGAAACGGTCAATTAAACCTGGTTTCGATCAATATTTTAGAGGATAACGCAAGTTAGGTCTGGGGTAGGTCTGGGATTTGACCTCACCAGACTCATACTTTCGCACACTTCACATACTCGTTGAACAGATCCTGGGTTATCTTCTGGTTTGGATCACATAGTAATGTGGTACCACACTGAAACAGTCGATTAAACCTAGTTTCGATCAATATTTTAGAGGATAACGCATGTTAGGTCTAGGTTAGCCCTGGGAATTTCACTCATCAGACTCGTACTTTCGCATTCTTCACATACTTGTTGAACTGATCCTGGGTTTTTTATGGTTTGGATCACGTAGTAATGTGGTACCGCACTGAAACAGTCGATTAAACCTGGTTTCGATCAATATTTTAGAGAATAATTCATGTTAGGTCTAGGTTAGGTCCGGGATTTACTCTCATCAGGCTCATTCTTTCGCATATTACTCATACTTGATGGCTAGTTCCTGGGCTTTTTCTGGATTGGATCACGTAGTAATGTGGGACCACACTGAAACAATCAATTAAACCTGGTCTTGATAAATATTTTAGAGGATAGCGCACGTTAGGTCTGGGATAGGTCTGGGATTTGACCTCATCAGACTCATACTTTCGCACACTTCACATACTCCTTGAACAGATCCTGGGTTATTTTCTGGTTTGGATCACATAGTAATGTGGTACCACACTGAAACATTCGATTAAACCTGGTCTCGATCAATATTTTAGAGGATAACGCAAGTTAGGTCTGGGACAGGTCTGGGATTTGACCTCATCAGACTCATACTCTCGCACACTTCACATACTCCTTGAACAGATCCTGGGTTATTTTCTGGTTTTGATCACGTAGTAATGTGGTACCACACTGAAACAGTCGATTAAACCTGGTTTCGCTCAATATTTTAGAGGATAACGCAAGTTAGGTCTGGGATAGGTCTGGGATTCGCCCTAATCAGGCTCATACTTTCGCGTTTTTCACGTACTTGTTGAACTGATCCTGGGTTTTTTCTGGTTTCGATCACGTAGTAATGTGGTACCACACTGAAACAGTCGATTAAACCTGGTTTCGATCAATATTTTAGAGGATAACGCAAGTTAGGTCTGGGGTAGGTCTGAGATTTGACCTCATCAGACTCATACTTTCGCACACTTCACATACTCGTTGAACAGAACCTGGGTTTTTTCTGGTTTGGATCACGTAGTAATGTGGTACCACACTGAAACGGTCAATTAAACCTGGTTTCGATCAATATTTTAGAGGATAACGCAAGTTAGGTCTGGGATAGGTCTGGGATTTGCCCTCATCAAGCTCATACATTCGCATTCTTCACATTCTTGTTGGACTGATCCTGGGTTTTTTCTGGTTTGAATCACGTAGTAATGTGGTACCACACTGAATCGGTCAATTAAACCTGGTTTCGATCCATATTTTAGAGAATAATTCATGTTAGGTCTAGGTTAGGTCCGGGATTTACTCTCATCAGGCTCATTCTTTCGCATATTACTCATACTTGATGGCTAGATCCTGGGCTTTTTCTGGATTGGATCACGTAGTAATGTGGGACCACACTGAAACAATCAATTAAACCTGGTCTTGATAAATATTTTAGAGGATAGCGCATGTTAGGTCTGGGATAGGTCTGGGATTTGACCTCATCAGACTCATACTTTCGCACACTTGACATACTCCTTGAACAGATCCTGGGTTATTTTCTGGTTTGGATCACATAGTAATGTGGTACCACACTGAAACAGTCGATTAAATCTGGTTTCGATCAATATTTTAGAGGATAACGCAAGTTAGGTCTGGGATAGGTCTGGGATTTGACCTCATCAGACTCATACTTTCGCACACTTCACATACTCCTTGAACAGATCCTGGGTTATTTTCTGGTTTGGATCACATAGTAATGTGGTACCACACTGAAACAGTCGATTAAACCAGGTTTCGATCAATATTTTAGAGGATAACGCATGTTAGGTCTAGGTTAGGCCTGGGATTTTCACTCATCGGACTCATACTTTCGCATTCTTCACATACTTGTTGAACGGATCCTGGGTTTTTTCTGGTTTGGATCACATATTAATGTGGTACCACACTGAAACAGTCGATTAAACCTGGTTTCGATCAATATTTTAGAGGATAACGCAAGTTAGGTCTGGGATAGGTCTGGGATTTGACCTCATCAGACTCATACTCTCGCACACTTCACATACTCCTTGAACAGATCCTGGGTTATTTTCTGGTTTGGATCACGTAGTAATGTGGTACCACACTGAAACGGTCGATTAAACCAGGTTTCGATCAATATTTTTGAGGATAACGCAAGTTAGGTCTGGGGTAGGTCTGGGATTTGACCTCACCAGACTCATACTTTCGCACACTTCACATACTCGTTGAACAGATCCTGGGTTATCTTCTGGTTTGGATCACATAGTAATGTGGTACCACACTGAAACAGTCGATTAAACCTAGTTTCGATCAATATTTTAGAGGATAACGCATGTTAGGTCTAGGTTAGCCCTGGGAATTTCACTCATCAGACTCATACTTTCGCATTCTTCACATACTTGTTGAACTGATCCTGCGTTTTTTCTGGTTTGGATCACGTAGTAATGTGGTACCGCACTGAAACAGTCGATTAAACCTGGTTTCGATCAATATTTTAGAGAATAATTCATGTTAGGTCTAGGTTAGGTCCGGGATTTACTCTCATCAGGCTCATTCTTTCGCATATTACTCATACTTGATGGCTAGTTCCTGGGCTTTTTCTGGATTGGATCACGTAGTAATGTGGGACCACACTGAAACAATCAATTAAACCTGGTCTTGATAAATATTTTAGAGGATAGCGCACGTTAGGTCTGGGATAGGTCTGGGATTTGACCTCATCAGACTCATACTTTCGCACACTTCACATACTCCTTGAACAGATCCTGGGTTATTTTCTGGTTTGGATCACATAGTAATGTGGTACCACACTGAAACAGTCGATTAAACCTGGTTTCGATCAATATTTTAGAGGATAACGCAAGTTAGGTCTGGGATCACTGCCGCGCGGCACAGGACTTGATGTCCCAAGTCCTCGCGGAGTGGGGGGTTGGCCTGGCGGTCGCCGCCGAGCCGTACCGCGTCCCTGATCACCCTCATTGGGTGGGCGACGCGGACGGCTTGGTGGCGACGGTATGGGGAGGGGGCGACGGGTCCCCACCGTTCTCCTTGTTGGAGCGCGGTCGGGGATTCGTCGCCGTGGACTGGGGGGGAGTCGCTGTGGTGGGGTGCTACATTTCGCCCCGTAGCGGTCACGCTGCGTTCGAGCTGTACTTGGCCGAGGTCGCGGCATGCGTGCAGCGCTACGCGGCCCGGCCGGTGCTGGTCCTGGGGGATTTTAATGCCAAGTCGGTGGCTTGGGGATCCCCCAGGACCTCCGTTCGCGGCGGGATCCTGGGCGATTGGGCGGCGGGGCTCGACCTCCGGGTATTGAACCGGGGGTCGGAGCACACATGCGTGCGGCGATATGGGGGGTCCATCGTGGATGTTGGATTCGCGACCCCCAACGCCGTGCGCATGGTGTCGGGTTGGCACGTGGTCGCGGGGCAGAGACACTCTCCGATCACCGGTACATCCGGATGGAGGTCTCTGCCGCCGCGAGTGCATCCCGACACGGCCGCCTGCGTGGCACCCCACCACGCCGCTGGGCGCTTCGGCGCCTGGACAAGGACGCCCTGATGGCAGCTGCCCTCGCTGCAACTTGGCCGCAGGGAGCGGCCGAGTTGCCGAGCATAGAGGAGGAGGTCGCCCGGCTCGGAGCATTGGTCGCGGGTATTTGCGACGCGGCGATGCCTCGGGTCGGGCGGGCTTCTCCTCGCCGGGCGGTGTACTGGTGGTCGGACGCGATCGCGGAGTTGCGAGTCGCGACTGTCCGCGCCCGACGCCAGTACACCCGCGCGCGCCGTCGTCAACGTACAGGCGACGGCGTGGCGCGAGCGAGGGCAGCTGATGACCTGTATGGAGCATACCGCGTGGCGCGGGTTGCTCTGCAGGTCGCCATCAAACGGGCCAAGACCCAGGCATGGAAGGAGCTCCTCCAGACCCTTGATGACGATCCATGGGGGCGCCCATATAAGGTGGTGCTGAATAAGCTCCGCCCGTGGGCGCCCCCCGTCACCGAGGGTCTTGACCCCCGGCTGCCGGAGGACGTGGTCAATACACTCTTCCCAATTGGGGAGAGGGGACCGCGTCCTCCGGCGGCGGCGGCTGTCCCAGTGGAGTGGACGGCCGAGCTGGGGGTCACGCAGGAGGAGCTGGCAGCGGCCATCAGACGGCTCGGGGTTCGTAACACGGCCCCGGGTCCGGATGGTGTGCCCGGCCGGGTTTGGGTCTTGACCCAGGGCGTCCTTGGGGCCGACCTCAGGCGGTTGTTCGACCGCTGCCTGAGGGACGGGCGATTCCCCCCCAGTTGGAAGGTGGCGAGGATGGTCCTCCTCCGGAAGGAGGGTCGGCCCGCGGAGTCTCCCTCCGCATACCGGCCCATTTGTCTCCTCGACGAGGTGGGCAAGCTCTTCGAGCGTGTGATTGCTGCCCGCCTCGTCGAGCACCTGTCGCGGGGTGATCCCGGTCTGGCCGACTGCCAGTTCGGTTTCCGGGGGGGCCGATCGACTATCGACGCGATAGGTCGTGTGAGGGCCCTCTCGGAGGCGGCCGTCTCTCGGGGAGGGGTGGCATTGGCAGTATCCTTGGATATTGCCAATGCCTTTAACACCCTCCCCTGGGAAGAGATAAGGAGGGGACTCGAATATCATCGAGTCCCCCCTTGTCTCAGGGCGGTCGTCGGGGATTATCTCCGCGGCAGGTGGATCGAGTATCCGGGCCGGGATGGTGATATGCGGAGGGAGGTGTACTGCGGTGTTCCGCAGGGGTCGGTCCTCGGGCCACTCCTGTGGAACATCGCGTACGACTCGGTGTTGCGGGCCGGCCTCCCCGACGGCGTCAGCACGGTGTGTTATGCGGATGACACACTGGTGCTGGCCGTCGGGGCGCACTGGGGGAGGGCCATGCGTCGCGCGGAGGAGGGGTCGCAACGCGTCGTCGACCGGATCAGGGGGATGGGGATGACGGTGGCGGTCCATAAGACCGAGGTGATTGCGTTTCATTCACCTCGGCAGGATCCGCCACCCCCTCTGATTCGGGTGGGTGGGGCTGACATCGAGGTGAAGCCCCAGATCAGGTATCTAGGGCTGATCCTCGATAGCCACTGGCGTTTCGAGAGGCATTTCCGCTGCCTGGTCCCCCGGTTGGAAAGGATGGTTGCGGCTCTGTGCCGGATCCTGCCCAACCTGGGGGGCCCGGCGGGCCGAGTTCGTCGCCTCTATGTGGCAATGGTCCAGTCGGTGGCCCTATACGGGGCCCCCGTCTGGGCGGACGACCTGGCTGCCTCCCGGCGCAGCATGACTATGCTGCGTCGGGTGCAGAGGCGCATGGCGCTCAGGGTCGTCCGTGGGTATCGGACCATGTCACATGGGGCGGCGACGGTTCTAGCGGGGATGCCGCCCATGGACCTGCTCGCGCGGTCGCACGCGGTGATGTACCGGCACCGCGTCGACCGTCGCGCGGGGGTGGGGGCGGTCCCGGGCGGGCAGGAACCTGCTTGGGGCGATTTGAAGCGCCAGGCCCAGCAGTCCGTGTTGCTCGCGTGGCAGGAGCGGCTGGCTCTGCCAACCGCGGGGCACCGGACTGTCGGGGCTGTTCGGCCACTCCTGAAGGAGTGGCTGGACAGAGGCCATGGCAGCCTCACCTACCGGCTGGCACAGCTATTTTCCGGGCATGGCAGCTTCGGAAGATACCTGTGCCGGATAGGGAAGGAGCCGACGTCGCGTTGCTGCCACTGCGACGCTGAGCAGGACACGGCGGATCATACCCTGGAGGTATGCCCCGCGTGGGAGGGGGAGCGCCGTGTCCTGGTCGGCGTCGTCGGGCGGGATGTCTCGCTGCCGGGCGTGGTGCGCGCCATGCTCGGCAGCGAGGAGAAGTGGAGGGCCGTGGCCTCCTTCTGCGAGAACGTAATGTTGCAGAAGGAGGCCGCGCTGAAGCTCGCGCTCGTGCGGTGGCCCGAGGTCGTCGCCCGGTCGCGAGGCGTCGCGGGCGGCCGCCTCGGCGTGGCGGATGACCTAGGCTGGGAGGGGGGTCCTGAGGGGACCCTCCTCCCGCCAGGCGGCGCCGGGTCGGACCGGTTGGGGGTAGGAGTGCCTCCCCCTACCGGTCCGACGCAAGGGGAGGCACCCTCGGCGGTCTGGTGCGGCCATGAACGCCCGGCCGCCGAGGGGTGGAAACGGGGTCGCGGGCGGTTGCGAGTTGGGGCTCGCAGCCGCCACTAAGCGCGGCCCCGGGACGGATAGCGGCGGGATGGAGTGGCCCCGTCCCGCCGCTATGAGGCAGTGTGTCTACTGGGGGGACCGATTGTCCCCCCGGGGGATGGGCGCGAAAGCGCGGGCACGGGGAGGATACCGGAAGAATGCTTCGAGCGATTCCCGGTATCCTCCCAAAGCGTGCCGAAGGGTCACCGTGGGGTTTTTAGTGGGTAGGTCCCGCGCCTGTCGTTGTACGGGCGCGGGGAATCCCACACACCCCTCCCACCTCTCCCCAAGGAGGTGGGAGGGAGTCTTTCGAAGATTTTCCCCACGACAAAAAAAAAAAAAAAAAAAAAAAAAGTTAGGTCTAGGTTAGGCCTGGGATTTGCCCTCATCAGGGTCATACTTTCGCAGTTTTAACAAACATGTTGACCTGATCGAGGGATTTTTCTGCTTTGGATCACGTAGTAAAGTGGTACCACACTGAAACATTCAATTAAACCTGGTTTCCATCAATATTTTAGAGGACAACGCAAGTTAGGTCTAGGTAAGGCCTGAGATTTTCACTGATCAGACTCATACATTCGCATTCTTCACATACTTGTTGAACGGATCCTGGGCTATTTCTGGATTGGATCACGTAGTAAAGTGGTACCACACTGAAACATTCAATGAAACCTGGTTTCGATCAATATTTTAGAGGATCACGCAAGCTAGGTCTGGGTTAGGTCTAGGATTTGCCCTCATCAGGCTCACAGTTTCGCGTTTTTCACATACTTGTTGAACAGATCCTGGGTTTTTTCTGGTTTGGATCACGTAGTAATGTGGTACCACACTAAAACAGTCAATTAAACCTGGTTTCGATCAATATTTTAGAGGATCACGCAAGCTAGGTCTGGGATAGGTCTGGGATTAGCCCTCATCAGGCTCATTCTTTCGCATATTTCTCATACTTGATGGCTATATCCTGGGCTTTTTCTGGATTGCATCACGTAGTAACGTAGTACCACACTGAAACAGTCAATGAAACCTGGTTTCCATCAATATTTTAGAGGACAACGCAAGTTAGGTCTAGGTAAGGCCTGAGATTTTCACTGATCAGACTCATACATTCGCATTCTTCACATACTTGTTGAACGGATCCTGGGCTATTTCTGGATTGGATCACGTAGTAAAGTGGTACCACACTGAAACATTCAATGAAACCTGGTCTGGATAAATATTTTAGAGGACAACGCATCTTAGGACTGGGTTAGGTCTAAGATTTGCCCTCATCAGGCTCACAGTTTCGCGTTTTTCACATACTTGTTGAACAGATCCTGGGTTCTTTCTGGTTTGGATCACGTTGTAATGTGGTACCACACTAAAACAGTCAATTAAACCTGGTTTCGATCAATATTTTTGAGGATAACGCATGTTAGGTCTAGGTTAGGCCTGGGATTTTCACTCATCAGACTCATACTTTCGCATTCATCACATACTTGTTGAACGGATCCTGGGTTTTTTCTGGTTTGGATCACGTAGCAATGTGGGTCCACACTGAAACAATCAATTAAACCTGGTCTTGATATATATTTTAGAGGATAACGCATGTTAGGTCTGGGATAGGTCTGGGATTTGCCCTCATCAGACTCATACTTTCGCATTCTTCACATACTTGTTGAACTGATCCTGGGTTTTTTCCGGTTTGGATCACGTAGTAATGTGGTACCAAACTGAAACAGTCCATTAAACCTGGATTGGATCAATATTTTAGAGGATAACGCATGTTAGGTCTGGGATAGGTCTAGGATTTGCCCTCATCAGACTCATACTTTCGCATATTTCTCATACTTCATGGCTAGATCCTGGGCTATTTCTGGATTGGATCACGTAGTAAAGTGGTACCACACTGGAACACTCAATGAAACCTGGTCTGGATAAATATTTTAGAGGATAACGCATCTTAGGTCTGGGATAGGTCTGGGATTTGCCCTCATCAGACTCATACTTTCGCATATTTCTCATACTTCATGGCTAGATCCTGGGCTATTTCTGGATTGGATCACGTAGTAAAGTGGTACCACACTGAAACATTCAATGAAACCTGGTCTGGATAAATATTTTAGAGGACAACGCATCTTAGGTCTGGGTTAGGTCTAAGATTTGCCTTCATCAGGCTCACAGTTTCGCGTTTTTCACATACTCGTTGAACAGATCCTGGGTTATTTTCTGGTTTGTATCACATAGTAATGTGGTACCACACTGAAACAGTCGATTAAACCAGGTTTCGATCAATATTTTTGAGGATAACGCATGTTAGGTCTAGGTTAGGCCTGGGATTTTCACTCATCAGACTCATACTTTCGCATTCATCACATACTTGTTGAACGGATCCTGGGTTTTTTCTGGTTTGGATCACGTAGCAATGTGGGTCCACACTGAAACAATCAATTAAACCTGGTCTTGATATATATTTTAGAGGATAACGCATGTTAGGTCTGGGATAGGTCTGGGATTTGCCCTCATCAGACTCATACTTTCGCATTCTTCACATACTTGTTGAACTGATCCTGGGTTTTTTCCGGTTTGGATCACGTAGTAATGTGGTACCACACTGAAACAATCAATTAAACCTGGTCTTGATAAATATTTTAGAGGATAACGCATGTTAGGTCTGGGATAGGTATGGGATTTGCCCTCATCAGACTCATTCTTTCGGACACTTCACATACTCGTTGAACAGATCCTGGGTTATTTTCTGGTTTGGATCACATAGCAATGTGGTACCACCCTGAAACAGTCGATTAAACCAGGTTTCGATCTATATTTTTGAGGATAACGCGTGTTAGGTCTAGGTTAGGCCTGGGATTTTCACTCATCAGACTCATATTTCGCATTCTTCACATACTTGTTGAACGGATCCTGGGTTTTTTCTGGTTTTGATCACGTAGTAATGTGGGACCACACTGAATCAGTCAATTAAACCTGGTCATGATAAATATTTTAGAGGATAACGCATGTTAGGTTTGGCTTAGGTCTAGGATTTGCCCCCAGCAGGCTCATACTTTCGCATATTTCTCATACTTGATGGCTAGATCCTGGGCTTTTTCTGGATTGGATCACGTAGTAATGAAGTACAACACTGAAACAGTCAATTAAACCTGGTTTCCATCAATATTTTCGAGGTCAGCGCATGTTAGGTCTAGGTTAGGCCTGGGATTTGCCCTGATCAGGGTCATACTTTCGCAGTTTTAACATACATGTTGACCTGATCGAGGGTTTTTTCTGCTTTGGATCACGTAGTAACGTGGTACCACACTGAAACAGTCCATTAAACCTGGTTTGGATCAATATTTTAGAGGATAACGCATGTTAGGTCTAGGTTAGGTCTGGGATTTTCGATCATGAGACTCATACTTTCGCATTGTTCACATACTTGTTGAACGGATCCTGGGTTTTTTCTGGTTTGGTTCATGTAGTAATGTGGTCCCACTCTGAAACATTCAATTAAACCTGGTCTTGATAAATATTTTAGAGGATAACGCATGTTAGGTTTGGCTTAGGTCTAGGATTTGCCCCCAGCAGGCTCATACTTTCGCATATTTCTCATACTTCATGGCTAGATCCTGGGCTGTTTCTGGTTTGTATCACGTAGTAATGTGGTACCACGCTGAAACAGTCAATTAAACCTGGTTTCGATCAATATTTTAGAGGATAACGCAAGTTAGGTCTGGCATAGGTCTGGGATTCGCCCTCATCAGGCTCATACTTTCGCGTTTTTCACATACTTGTTGAACAGATCCTGGGTTTTTTCTGGTTTGTATCACGTAGTAATGTGGTACCAAACTGAAACAGTCGATTAAACCAGGTTTCGATCAATATTTTTGAGGATAACGCATGTTAGGTCTAGGTTAGGCCTGGGATTTTCACTCATCAGACTCATACTTTCGCATTCTTCTTATACTTTTTGAACTGATCCTGGGTTTTTTCTGGTTTGGATCACGTAGTAATGTGGTACCACACTGAAGCAGTCGATTAAACCTGGTTTCGATCAATATTTTAGAGGATAACGCAAGTTAAGTCTGGGATTGGTCTGGGATTTGACCTCATCAGCCTCATACTTTCGTACACGTCACATACTCGTTGAACAGATCCTGGGTTTTTTTCTGGTTTGGATCACATAGTAATGTGGCACCACACTGACACAGTCGATTAAACCACGTTTCGATCAATATTTTTGAGGATAACGCATGTTAGGTCTAGGTTAGGCCCGGGATTTTCACTCATCAGACACATATTTCACATTCTTCACATACTTGTTGAACGGATCCTGGGTTCTTTCTGGTTTGGATCACGCAGTAATGTGGGACCACACTGAATCAGTCAATTAAACCTGGTCTTGATATATATTTTAGAGGATAACGCATGTTAGGTCTGGGATAGGTCTGGGATTTTCTCTCAACAGGCTCATTCTTTCGCATATTTCTCATACTTGAGGGCTAGATCCTGGGCTTTTTCTGGATTGGATCACGTAGTAATGAAGTACAACACTGAAACAGTCAATTAAACCTGGTTTCCATCAATATTTTAGAGGACAGCGCATGTTAGGTCTAGGTTAGGCCTGGTATTTGCCCTGATCAGGGTCATACTTTCGCAGTTTTAACATACATGTTGACCTGATCGAGGGTTTTTTCTGCTTTGGATCACGTAGTAAAGTGGTACCACACTGAAACAGTCCATTAAACCTGGTTTGGATCAATATTTTAGAGGATAACGCATGTTAGGTCTAGGTTAGGTCTGGGATTTTCGATCATGAGACTCATACTTTCGTATTGTTCACATACTTGTTGAACGGATCCTGGGTTTTTTCTGGTTTGGTTCATGTAGTAATGTGGTACCACTCTGAAACATTCAATTAAACCTGGTCTTGATAAATATTTTAGAGGATAACGCATGTTAGGTTTGGCTTAGGTCTAGGATTTGCCCCCAGCAGGCTCATACTTTCGCATATTTCTCATACTTCATGGCTAGATCCTGGGCTGTTTCTGGTTTGTATCACGTAGTAATGTGGTACCACGCTGAAACAGTCAATTAAACCTGGTTTCGATCAATATTTTAGAGGATAACGCAAGTTAGGTCTGGCATAGGTCTGGGATTCGCCCTCATCAGGCTCATACTTTGGCGTTTCTCACATACTTGTTGAACAGATCCTGGGTTTTTTCTGGTTTGTATCACGTAGTAATGTGGTACCAAACTGAAACAGTCGATTAAACCAGGTTTCGATCAATATTTTTGAGGATAACGCATGTTAGGTCTAGGTTAGGCCTGGGATTTTCACTCATCAGACTCATACATTCGCATTCCTCACATACTTGTTAAACGGATCCTGGGTTTTTACTGGTTTGGATCACGTAGTTATGTGGTACCACACTGAAACATTCAATGAAACCTGGTCTGCAAAAATATTTTAGCGGACAACGCATCTTAGGTCTGGGTTAGGTCTAAGATTTGCCCTCATCAGGCTCACAGTTTCGCATTCTTCTTATACTTGTTGAACTGATCCTGGGTTTTTTCTGGTTTGGATCACGTAGTAATATGGTACCACACTGAAACAGTCGATTAAACCTGGTTTCGATCAATATTTTAGTGGATAACGCAAGTTAAGTCTGGGATTGGTCTGGGATTTGACCTCATCAGACTCATACTTTCGCACACTTCACATACTCGTTGAACAGATCCTGGGTTATTTTCTGGTTTGGATCACATAGTAATGTGGTACCACACTGAAACAGTCGATTAAACCAGGTTTCGATCAATATCTTTCAGGATAACGCATGTTAGGTCTAGGTTAGGCCTGGGATTTTCACTCATCAGACTCATACTTTCGCATTCTTCACATACTTGTTGAACGGATCCTGGGTTATTTTCTGGTTTGGATCACATAGTAATGTGGTACCACACTGAAACAGTCGATTAAACCAGGTTTCGATCAATATTTTTGAGGATAACGCATGTTAGGTCTAGGTTAGGCCTGGGATTTTCACTCATCAGACTCATACATTCGCATTCCTCACATACTTGTTAAACGGATCCTGGGTTTTTACTGGTTTGGATCACGTAGTTATGTGGTACCACACTGAAACATTCAATGAAACCTGGTCTGCAAAAATATTTTAGCGGACAACGCATCTTAGGTCTGGGTTAGGTCTAAGATTTGCCCTCATCAGGCTCACAGTTTCGCGTTTTTCACATACTTGTTGAACAGATCCTGGGTTTTTTCTGGTTTGGAACACGTAGTAATGTGGTACCACACTAAAACAGTCAATTAAACCTGGTTTCGATCAATATTTTAGAGGATAACGCAAGTTAGGTCTGGGATAGGTCTAGGATTTGCCCTCATCAGGCTCTTACTATCGCATATTTCTCATACTTCATGGCTAGATCCTGGGCTATTTCTGGATTGTATCACGTAGTAAAGTGGTACCACACTGAAACACTCAATGAAACCTGGTCTGGATAAATATTTTAGAGGATAACGCGTGTTAGGTCGGGGATAGGTCTGGGATTTGCCCTCATCAGACTCATACTTTCGCACACTTCACATACTCGCTGAACACATCCTGGGTTATTTTCTGGTTTGGATCACATAGTAATGTGGTACCACACTGAAACAGTCGATTAAACCAGGTTTCGATCAATATTTTTGAGGATAACGCATGTTAGGTCTAGGTTAGGCCTGGGATTTTCACTCATCAGACTCATACATTCGCATTCTTCTTATACTTGTTGAACTAATCCTGGGTTTTTTCTGGTTTGGATCACGTAGTAATGTGGTACCACACTGAAACAGTCGATTAAACCTGGTTTCGATCAATATTTTAGAGGATAACGCAAGTTAGGTCTAGGTTAGGCCGGGGATTTTCACTCATCAGACTCATATTTCGCATTCTTCACATACTTGTTGAACGGATCCTGGGTTTTTTCTGGTTTCGATCACGTAGTAATGTGGGTCCACACTGAAACAATCAATTAAACCTGGTCTTGATATATATTTTAGAGGATAACGCATGTTAGGTCTGGGATAGGTCTGGGATTTGCCCTCATCAGACTCATACTTTCGCATTCTTCACATACTTGTTGAACTGATCCTGGGTTTTTTCCGGTTTGGATCACGTAGTAATGTGGTACCAAACTGAAACAGTCCATTAAACCTGGTTTGGATCAATATTTTAGAGGATAACGCATGTTAGGTCTAGGTTAGCCCTGGGAGTTTCACCCATCAGACTCATACTTTCGCATTCTTCTTATACTTGTTGAACTGATCCTGGGTTTTTTCTGGTTTGGATCACGTAGTAATGTGGTACCACACTGAAACAGTCGATTAAACCTGGTTTCGATCAATATTTTAGAGGATAACGCAAGTTAGGTCTAGGTTAGGCCGGGGATTTTCACTCATCAGACTCATATTTCGCATTCTTCACATACTTGTTGAACGGATCCTGGGTTTTTTCTGGTTTTGATCACGTAGTAATGTGGGACGACACTGAATCAGTCAATTAAACCTGGTCTTGATAAATATTTTAGAGGATAACGCATGTTAGGTTTGGCTTAGGTCTAGGATTTGCCCCCAGCAGGCTCATACTTTCGCATATTTCTCATACTTCATGGCTAGATCCTGGGCTTTTTCTGGATTGGATCACGTAGTAATGAAGTACAACACTGAAACAGTCAATTAAACCTGGTTTCCATCAATATTTTAGAGGACAGCGCATGTTAGGTCTAGGTTAGGCCTGGGATTTGCCCTGATCAGGGTCATACTTTCGCAGTTTTAACATACATGCTGACCTGATCGAGGGTTTTTTCTGGTTTGTATCACGTAGTAATGTGGTACCACGCTGAAACAGTCAATTAAACCTGGTTTCGATCAATATTTTAGAGGATAACGCAAGTTAGGTCTGGCATAGGTCTGGGATTCGCCCTCATCAGGCTCATACTTTCGCGTTTCTCACATACTTGTTGAACAGATCCTGGGTTTTTTCTGGTTTGTATCACGTAGTAATGTGGTACCAAACTGAAACAGTCGATTAAACCAGGTTTCGACCAATATTTTTGAGGATAACGCATGTTAGGTCTAGGTTAGGCCTGGGATTTTCACTGATCAGACTCATACTTTCGCATTCCTCACATACTTGTTGAACGGATCCTGGGTTTTTTCTGGTTTATATCACGTAGTAATGTGGTACCACACTGAAACAGTCCATTAAACCTGGTTTGGATCAATATTTTAGAGGATAACGCATGTTAGGTCTAGGTTAGCCCTGGGATTTTCACCCATCAGACTCATACTTTCGCATTCTTCTTATACTTGTTGAACTGATCCTGGGTTTTTTCTGGTTTGGATCACGTAGTAATGTGGTACCACACTGAAGCAGTCGATTAAACCTGGTTTCGATCAATATTTTAGAGGATAACGCAAGTTAAGTCTGGGATTGGTCTGGGATTTGACCTCACCAGCCTCATACTTTCGCACACTTCACATACTCGTTGAACAGATCCTGGGTTTTTTTCTGGTTTGGATCACATAGTAATGTGGCACCACACTGAAACAGTCGATTAAACCACGTTTCGATCAATATTTTTGAGGATAACGCATGTTAGGTCTAGGTTAGGCCCGGGATCTTCACTCATCAGACACATATTTCACATTCTTCACATACTTGTTGAACGGATCCTGGGTTTTTTCTGGTTTGGATCACGTTGTAATGTGGGACCACACTGAAACAATCAATTAAACCTGGTCTTGATAAATATTTTAGAGGATAACGCATGTTAGGCTTGGGTTAGGTCTAGGATTTGCCCTCAGCAGGCTCATACTTTCGCATATCTCTCATACTTCATGGCTAGATCCTGGGCTGTTTCTGGATTGTACCACGTAGTAATGTGGTACAACGCTGAAACAGTCAATTAAACCTGGTTTCGATCAATATTTTAGAGAAAAATTCATGTTAGGTCTAGGTTAGGTCTGGGATTTGCTCTCATCAGGCTCATTCTTTCGCATATTTCTCATACATGTTGAACAGATCCTGGGTTTTTTCTGGTTTGGATCACGTAATAATGTGGGACCACACTGAAACAATCAACTAAACCTGGTTTCAATCAATATTTTAGGGGACAACGCAAGTTAGGTCTGGGATAGGTCTGGGATTTGCCCTCATCAGGCTCATACCTTCGCGTTTTTCACATACTTGTTGAACAGATCCTGGGTTTTTTCTGGTTTGGATCCCGTAGTAGTGTGGTACCACAATAAAACAGTCAATTAAACCTGGTTTCGATCAATATTTTAGAGGATATCGCAAGTTAGGTCTGGGATAGGTCTGGGATTAGCCCTCATCAGACTCATACTTTCGCTTTCTTCACATACTCGTTGAACAGATCCTGTGTCATTTTCTGGTTTGGATCACATAGTAATGTGGTACCACACTGAAACAGTCGATTAAACCAGGTTTCGAACAATATTTTTGAGGATAGCGCATGTTAGGTCTGGGATAGGTCTGGGATTTGCTCTCATCAGGCTCATTCTTTCGCATATTTCTCATACTTGATGGCTAGATCCTGAGCTTTTTCTGGATTGCATCACGTAGTAATGAAGTACAATACTGAAACAGTCAATTAAACCTGGTTTCCATCAATGTTTTAGAGGACAACGCAAGTTAGGTCTGGGATAGGTCTGGGATTAGCCCTCATCAGGCTCATAGTTTCGCACACTTCACATACTCGTTGAACAGATCCTGGGTTATTTTCTGGTTTGGATCACATAGTAATGTGGTACCACACTGAAACAGTCGATTAAACCAGGTTTCGAACAATATTTTTGAGGATAACGCATGTTAGGTCTGGGATAGGTCTTGGATTTGCTCTCATCAGGCTCATTCTTTCGCATATTTCTCATACTTGATGGCTAGATCCTGAGCTTTTCTGGATTGCATCGCGTAGTAATGAAGTACAACACTGAAACAGTCAATTAAACCTGGTTTCCATCAATATTTTAGAGGACAACGCAAGTTAGGTCTGGGATAGATCCGGGATTTGCTCTCATCAGGCTCATACTTTCGCGTTTTTCACATACTTGTTGAACAGATCCCGGGTTTCTTCTGGTTTGGGTCACGTAGTAGTGTGATACTACACTCAAACAGTCGACTAAACCAGGTTTCGATCAATATTTTTGAGGATAACGCATGTTAGGTCTAGGTCAGGCCTGGGATTTTCACTCATCAGTCTCATACTTTCGCATTCTTCACATACTTGTTGAACTGATCCTGGGTTTTTTCTGGTATGGATCACGTAGTAATGTGGTTCCACACTGAAACAGTCGGTTAAACCTGGTTTCGATCAATATTTTAGAGGATAACGCAAGTTAGGTCTGGGATAGGTCTGGGATTAGCCCTCATCAGGCTCATAGTTTCGCACACTTCACATACTCGTTGAACAGATCCTGGGTTATTTTCTGGTTTGGATCACATAGTAATGTGGTACCACACTGAAACAGTCGATTAAACCAGGTTTCGATCAATATCTTTCAGGATAACGCATGTTAGGTCTAGGTTAGGCCTGGGATTTTCACTCATCAGACTCATACTTTCGCATTCTTCACATACTTGTTGAACGGATCCTGGGTTATTTTCTGGTTTGGATCACATAGTAATGTGGTACCACACTGAAACAGTCGATTAAACCAGGTTTCGATCAATATTTTTGAGGATAACGCATGTTAGGTCTAGGTTAGGCCTGGGATTTTCTCTCATCAGACTCATACATTCGCATTCCTCACATACTTGTTAAACGGATCCTGGGTTTTTACTGGTTTGGATCACGTAGTTATGTGGTACCACACTGAAACAGTCGATTAAACCTGGTTTCGATCAATATTTTTGAGAATAATTCATGTTAGGTCTGGGATTGGTCTGGGGTTTGACCTCATCAGGCTCATACTTTCGCGTTTTTCACATACTTGTTGAACAGATCCTGGGTTTTTTCTGGTTTGGATCCCGTAGTAGTGTGGTACCACACTGAAACAGTCCATCAAACCTGGTTTCGCTCAATATTTTAGAGGATAACGCATGTTAGGTCTAGGTTAGGTCTGGGATTTGCTCTCATTAGGCTCATTCTTTCGCATATTTCTCATACTTGATGTCTAGATCATGGGCTTTTTCTGCATTGCATCACGTAGTTATGTAGTACCACACTGAAACAGTCAATGAAACCTGGTTTCCATCAATATTTTAGAGGACAACGCAAGTTAGGTCTAGGTAAGGCCTGAGATTTTCACTGATCAGACTCATAATTTCGCCTTCTTCACATACTTGTTGAACGGATCCTGGGTTTTTTCTGGTTTGGAACACGTAGTAATGTGGTACCACACTGAAACATTCAATTAAACCTGGTCTTGATAAATATTTTAGAGAATAACGCATGTTAGGTCAGTGTTAGGTCTAGGATTTGCCCTCATCAGGCTCGTACTTTCGCATATTTCTCATACTTCATGGCTAGATCCTGGGCTATTTCTGGATTGGATCACGTAGTAAAGTGGTACCACACTGCAACATTCAATGAAACCTGGTCTGGATAAAAATATTAGAGAATAACGCATGTTAGGTCAAGGTTAGGTCTAAGATTTGCCCTCATCAGGCTCACAGTTTCGCGTTATTCACATACTTGTTGAACAGATCCTGTGTTTTTTCTGGTTTGTATCACGCAGTAGTGTGGTACCACACTGAAACAGTCCATTAAACCTGGTTTGGATGAATATTTTAGAGGATAACGCATGTAAGGTCTAGGTTAGCCCTGGGATTTTCACTCATCAGACTCATACTTTCGCATTCTTCTCATACTTGATGGCTAGATCCTGGGCTTTTTCTGGATTGCATCACGTAGTAATGAAGTACAACACTGAAACAGTCAATTAAACCTGGTTTCCATCAATATCTTAGAGGACAACGCAAGTTAGGTCTGGGATTGGTCTGGGATTTGCCCTCATCAGGCTCATACTTTCGCGTTTTTCAAATACTTGTTGAACAGATCCTGGGTTTTTTCTGGTTTGGATCACGTAGTAGTGTGTTACCACACTGAAACAGTCCATTAAACCTGGTTTGGATCCATATTTTAGAGGATAACGCATGTTAGGTCTAGGTTAGGTCTGGGATTTTCGCTCATGAGACTCATACTTTCGCATTCTTCACATACTTGTTGAACGGATCCTGGGTTTTTTCTGGTTTGGTTCAGGTAGCAATGTGGTACCAAACTGAAACATTCAATTAAACCTGGTCTTGATAAATATTTTAGAGGATAACGCAAGTTAGGTCTGGCATAGGTCTGGGATTCGCCCTCATCACGCTCATACTTTCGCGTTTTTCACATACTTGTTGAACAGATCCTGGGTTTTTTCTGGTCTGTATCACGTAGTAGTGTGGTACCACACTGAAACAGTGAATGAAACCTGGTTTCCATCAATATTTTAGAGGACAACGCAAGTTAGGTCTAGGTAAGGCCTGAGATTTTCACTGATCAGACTCATACTTTCGCCTTCTTCACATACTTGTTGAACGGATCCTGGTTTTTTTCTGGTTTCGAACACGTAGTAATGTGGTACCACAATGAAACATTCAATTAAACCTGGTCTTGATAAATATTTTAGAGGATAACGCATGTTAGGTCTGGGATAGGTCTGGGATTAGCCCTCATCAGACTCATACTTTCGCACACTTCACATACACGTTGACGAGATCCTGGGTTTTTTCCTAGTTTGGATCACGCAGTAATCTGGTACCACACTGAAACAGTCGATTAAACCTGGTTTCGATCAATATTTTTGAGGATAACGCATGTTAGGTCTGGGATAGGTCTGGGATTAGCCCTCATCAGACTCATACTTTCGCTTTCTTCACATACTTGTTGAACGGATCCTGGGCTTTTTCTGGTTTGGATCACGTAGTAATGTGGTACCACACTGAAGCATTCAATTAAACCTGGTCTTGATAAATATTTTAGAGGATAACGCATGTTAGGTCTGGGTTACGTCTAGGATTTGCCCTCATCAGGCTCATACTTTCGCATATTTCTCATACTTCATGGCTAGATCCTGGGCTGTTTCTGCATTGTATCATGTAGTAATGTGGTACCACGCTGAAACAGTCAATTAAACCTGGTTTCGATCAATATTTTAGAGGATAACGTAAGTTAGGTCTGGGATAGGTCTAGGATTTGCCCTCATCAGGGTCTTACTATCGCATATTTCTCATACTTCATGGCTAGATCCTGGGCTATTTCTGGATTGGATCACGTAGTAAAGTGGTACCACACTGAAACAATCAATGAAACCTGTTCTGGATAAATATTTTAGAGGATAACGCATCTTAGGTCTGGGTTAGGTCTAAGATTTGCCCTCATCAGGCTCACAGTTTCGCGTTTTTCACATACTTGTTGAACGGATCCTGGGTTTTTCCTGGTTTGGGTCACGTAGTAATGTGGGACCACACTGAAACAGTCAATTAAACCTGGTTTCGACCAATATTTTAGAGAATAATTCATGTTAGGTCTAGGTTAGGTCTGGGATTTGCTCTCATCAGGCTCATACTTTCGCACACTTCACATACTTGTTGAACGGATCCTGGGTTTTTTCTAGTTTGGATCACGTAGTAGTGTGGTACCACACTGAAACAGTCCATTAAACCTGGTTTCGCTCAATATTTTAGAGGATAACGCATGTTAGGTCTAGGTCAGTCCTGGGATTTTCACTCATCAGACTCATACTTTCGGATTCTTCACATACTCGTTGAAAGGATCCTGGGTTTTTTCTGGTTTGGATCACGTAGTAATGTGGGTCCACACTGAAACAATCAATTAAACCTGGTCTTGATAAATATTTTAGAGGATAACGCATGTTAGGTCTGGGATAGGTCTAGGATTTGCCCTCATCAGGCTCATACTTTCGCGTTTTTCACATACTTGTTGAACGGATCCTGGGTTTTTTCTGGTTTGTATCACATAGTAATGTGGTACCACACTGAAACAGTCGATTAAACCAGGTTTCGATCAATATTTTTGAGGATAACGCATGTTAGGTCTAGGTTAGGCCTGGGATTTTCACTCATCAGACTCATACTTTCGCATTCTTCACATACTTGTTGAACGGATCCTGGGTTTTTTCTGGTTTGGATCACGTAGTAATGTGGGTCCACACTGAAACAATTAATTAAACCTGGTCTTGATAAATATTTTAGAGGATAACGCATGTTAGGTCCGGGATAGGTCTGGGATTTGCCCTCATCAGACTCATACTTTCGCACACTTCACATACTCGTTGAACAGATCCTGGGTTATTTTCTGGTTTGGATCACATAGTAATGTGGTACCACACTGAAACATTCAATTAAACCTGGTCTTGATAAATATTTTAGAGGATAACGCATGTTAGGTCTGGGTTAGGTCTAGGATTTGCCCTCATCAGGCTCATACTTTCGCATATTTCTCATACTTCATGGCTAGATCCTGGGCTATTTCCGGATTGGATCACGTAGTAAAGTGGTACCACACTGAAACATTCAATGAAACCTGGTCTGGATAAATATTTTAGAGGACAACGCATCTTAGGTCTGGGTTAGGTCTAAGATTTGCCTTCATCAGGCTCACAGTTTCGCGTTTTTCACATACTCGTTGAACAGATCCTGGGTTATTTTCTGGTTTGTATCACATAGTAATGTGGTACCACACTGAAACAGTCGATTAAACCAGGTTTCGATCAATATTTTTGAGGATAACGCATGTTAGGTCTAGGTTAGGCCTGGGATTTTCACTCATCAGACTCATACTTTCGCATTCTTCACATACTTTTTTTTTTTTTTTTTTTTTTTTTTTTTTTGTCGTGGGGAAAATCTTCGAAAGACTCCCTCCCACCTCCTTGGGAAGAGGTGGGAGGGGTGTGTGGGATTCCCCGCGCCCGTACAACGACAGGCGCGGGACCTACCCACTAAAAACCCCACGGTGACCCTTCGGCACGCTTTGGGAGGATACCGGGTATCGCTCGAAGCATTCTTCCGGTATCCTCCCCGTGCCCGCGCTTTCGCGCCCATCCCCCGGGGGGACAATCGGTCCCCCCAGTAGACACACTGCCTCATAGCGGCGGGACGGGGCCACTCCATCCCGCCGCTATCCGTCCCGGGGACGCGCTTAGTGGCGGCTGCGAGCCCCAACTCGCAACCGCCCGCGACCCCGTTTCCACCCCTCGGCGGGCGGGCGTTCATGGCCGCACCAGACCGCCGAGGGTGCCTCCCCTTGCGTCGGACCGGTAGGGGGAGGCACTCCTACCCCCAACCGGTCCGACCCGGCGCCGCCTGGCGGGAGGAGGGTCCCCTCAGGACCCCCCTCCCAGCCTAGGTCATCCGCCACGCCGAGGCGGCCGCCCGCGACGCCTCGCGACCGGGCGACGACCATTCTTCACATACTTGTTGAACGGATCCTGGGTGTTTTCTGGTTTGGATCACGTAGTTATGTGGGTCCACACTGAAACAATCAATTAAACCTGACCTTGATAAATATTTTAGAGGATAAAGCGTGTTAGGTCTGGGATAGGTCTGGGATTTGCCCTCATCAGACTCATACTTTCGCACACTTCACATACTCGTTGAACAGATCCTGGGTTATTTTCTGGTTTGGATCACATAGTAATGTGGTACCACACTGAAACAGTCGATTAAACCAGGTTTCGATCAATATTTTTGAGGATAACGCATGTTAGGTCTAGGTTAGGCTTGGGATTTTCACTCATCAGACTCATACTTTCGCATTCTTCACATACTTGTTGAACGGATCCTGGGTTTTTTCTGGTTTGGATCACGTAGTTGTGTGGGTCCACACTGAAACAATCAATTAAACCTGGTCTTGATAAATATTTTAGAGGATAACGCATGTTAGGTCTGGGATAGGTCTGGGATTTGCCCTCACCAGACTCATACTTTCGCACACTTCACATACTCGTTGAACAGATCCTGGGTTATTTTCTGGTTTGGATCACATAGTAATGTGGTACCACACTGAAACAGTCGATAAAACCAGGTTTCGATCACTATTTTTGAGGACAACGCATGTTAGGTCTAGGTTAGGCCTGGGATTTTCACTCATCAGACTCATACTTTCGCATTCTTCACATACTTGTTGAACTGAAACTGGGTTTTGCTGGTTTGGATCACGTAGTAATGTGGTTCCACACTGAAACAGTCGGTTAAACCTGGTTTCGATCAATATTTTAGTGGATAACGCAAGTTAGGTCTGGGATAGGTCTGGGATTTGCCCTCATCAGACTCATGCCTACGCACACTTCACATACTCGTTGAACAGATCCTGGGTTTTTTCTGGAGTGGATCACGTAGTAATGAAGTACAACACTGAAACAGTCAATTAAACCTGGTTTCCATCAATATTTTAGAGGACAGCGCATGTTAGGTCTAGGTTAGGCCTGGGATTTGCCCTGATCAGGGTCATACTTTCGCAGTTTTAACATACATGTTGACCTGATCGAGGGTTTTTTCTGGTTTGTATCACGTAGTAGTGTGGTACCACACTGAAACAGTCCATTAAACCTGGTTTGGATCAATTGTTTAGAGGATAACGCATGTTAGGTCTAGGTTAGCCCTGGGATTTTCACTCATCAGACTCATACTTTCGCATTCTTCTCATACATGTTGAACTGATCTTGGGGTTTTTCTGGTTTGGATCACGTAGTAATGTGGTACCACACTGAAACAGTCGATTAAACCTGGTTTCGATCAATATCTTAGAGGATAACGCAAGTTAAGTCTGGGATTGGTCTGGGATTTGACCTCATCAGACTCATACTTTCGCACACTTCACATACTCGTTGAACAGATCCTGGGTTATTTTCTGGTTTGGATCACATAGTAATGTGGTACCACACTGAAACAGTCGATTAAACCAGGTTTCGATCAATATTTTTGAGGATAACGCATGTTAGGTCTAGGTTAGGCCTGGGATTTTCACTCATCAGACTCATACTTTCCCATTCTTCACATACTTGTTGAACGGATCCTGGGTTTTTTCTGGTTTGGATCACGTAGTAATGTGGTACCACACTGAAACAGTCGATTAAACCTGGTTATGGTCAATATTTTAGAGGATAACGCATAGTTAGGTTTGGGATAGGTCTGGGATTTGACCTCATCAGACTCATACTTTCGCAAACTTCACATACTCGTTGAACAGATCCTGGGTTATTTTCTGGTTTGGATCACATAGTAATGTGGTACCACACTGAAACAGTCGATTAAACCTGGTTTCGATCAATATTTTAGAGAATAATTCATGTTAGGTCTAGGTTAGGTCTGGGATTTGCTCTCATCAGGCTCGTTCTTTCGCATATTTCTCATACTTGATGGCTAGATCCTGGGCTTTTTCTGGATTGCATCACGTAGTAATGAAGTACAACACTGAAACGGTCAATTCAACCTGGTTTCCATCAATATCTTAGAGGACAACGCAAGTTAGGTCTGGGATAGGTCTGGGATTTGACCTCATCAGACTCATACTTTCGCACACTTCACATACTCGTTGAACAGATCCTGGGTTATTTTCTGGTTTGGATCACATAGTAATGTGGTACCACACTGAAGCAGTCGATTAAACCTCGTTTCGATCAATATTTTAGAGAATAATTCATGCTAGGTCTAGGTTAGGTCTGGGATTTGCTCTCATCAGGCTCATTCTTTCGCATATTTCTCAGACTTGATGGCTAGATCCTGGGCTGTTTCTGGATTGTATGACGTAGTAATGTGGTACCACCCTGAAACAGCGAATTAAACCTGGTTTCGATCAATATTTTAGAGGATAACGCAAGTTAGGTCTAGGGTAGTCCTGGGATTTGCCCTCATCAGGGTCATATTTTCGCAGTTTTAACATACATGTTGACCTGATCGACGGTTTTTTCTGCTTTGGATCACGTAGTAAAGTGGCACCACACTGAAACATTCAATTAAACCTGGTCTTGATAAATATTTTAGAGGATAACGCATGTTAGGTTTGGGTTAGGTCTAGGATTTGCCCTCATCAGGCTCATACTTTCGCATATTTCTCATACTTCATGGCTAGATCCTGGGCTGTTTCTGGATTGTATCACGTAGTACTGTGGTACCACGCTGAAACAGTCAATTAAACCTGGTTTCGATCAATATTTTAGAGGATAACGCAAGTTAGGTCTGGCGTAGGTCTGGGATTCGCCCTCATCAGGCTCATACTTTCGCGTTTTTCACATACTTGTTGAACAGATCCTGGGTTTTTTCTGGTTTGTATCACGTAGTAGTGTGGTACCACACTGAAACAGTCCATTAAACCTGGTTTGGATCAATATTTTAGAGGATAACGCATGTTAGGGCTAGGTTAGCCCTGGGATTTGCACTCATCAGACTCATACTTTCGCATTCTTCTCATACTTGTTGAACTGATCCTGGGTTTTTTCTGGTTTGGATCACGTATTAATGTGGTACCACACTGAAACAGTCGATTAAACCTGGTTTGGATCAATATTTTAGAGGATAACGCATGTTAGGTCTGGGATAGGTATGGGATTTGCCCTCATCAGACTCATACTTTCGCACACTTCACATACTCGTTGAACAGGTCCTGGGTTTTTTCTGGTTTGGATCACGTAGTAATGTGGGACCACACTGAAACAGTCAATTAAACCTGGTTTGGATCAATATTTTAGAGGATATCGCAAGTTAGGTCTGGGATAGGTCTGGGATTAGCCCTCATCAGACTCATACTTTCGCTTTCTTCACATACTCGTTGAACAGATCCTGGGTTATTTTCTGGTTTGTATCACGTAGTAATGTGGTACCACACTGAAACATTCAATTAAACCTGCTCTTGATAAATATTTTAGAGGATAACGCATCTTAGGTCTGCGTTAGGTCTAAGATCTGCCCTCATCAGGCTCACAGTTTCGCGTTTTTCACATACTTGTTAAACAGATCCTGGGTTTTTTCTGGTTTGGATCACGTAGTAATGTGGTACCACACTAAAACAGTCAATTAAACCTGGTTTCGATCAATATTTTACAGGATCACGCAAGCTAGGTCTGGGATAGGTCTGGGATTAGCCCTCATCAGACTCATACTTTCGCACACTTCACATACTCGTTGAACGGATCCTGGGTTTTTTCTGGTTTGGTTCACGTAGTAATGTGGGTCCACACTGAAACTTTCAATTAAACCTGGCCTTGATAAATATTTTGGAGGATAACGCAAGTTAGGTCTGGGATAGGTCTGGGATTTGCTCTCATCAGGCTCATTCTTTCGCATATTTCTCATACTTGATGGCTAGATCCTGAGCTTTTTCTGGATTGCATCACGTAGTAATGTAGTACCACACTGAAACAGTCAATGAAACCTGGTTTCCATCAATATTTTAGAGGACAACGCAAGTTAGGTCTAGGTAAGGCCTGAGATTTTCACTGATCAGACTCATACATTCGCATTCCTCACATACTCGTTGAACAGATCCTGGGTTATTTTCTGGTTTGGATCACATAGTAATGTGGTACCACACTGAAACAGTCGATTAAACCAGGTTTCGATCAATATTTTTGAGGATAACGCATGTTAGGTCTAGGTTAGGCATGGGATTTTCACTCATCAGACTCATACTTTCGCATTCTTCACATACTTGTTGAACGGATCCTGGGTTTTTTTCTGGTTTGGATCACGTAGTTATGTGGGTCCACACTGAAACAGTCCATTAAACCTGGTTTGGATCAATATTTTAGAGGATAACGCATGTTAGGGCTAGGTTAGCCCTGGGAGTTGCACTCATCAGACTCATACTTTCGCATTCTTCTCATACTTGTTGAACTGATCCTGGGTTTTTTCTGGTTTGGATCACGTAGTAATGTGGTACCACACTGAAACAGTCGATTAAACCTGGTTTCGATCAATATTTTAGAGGATAACGCAAGTTAAGTCTGGGATTGGTCTGGGATTTGACCTCATCAGACTCATACTTTCGTACACTTCACATACTCGTTGAACAGATCCTGGGTTACTTTCTGGTTTGGATCACATAGTAATGTGGTACCACACTGAAACAGTCGATTAAACCAGGTTTCGATCAATATTTTTGAGGATAACGCATGTTAGGTCTAGGTTAGGCCTGGGATTCTCACTCATCAGACTCATACTTTCGCATTCTTCACATACTTGTAGAACGGATCCTGGGTTTTTTCTGGTTTGGATCACGTAGTAATGTGGGACCACACTGAAACAGTCAATTAAACATGGTCTTGATCAATATTTTAGAGGATAACGCATGTTAGGGCTAGGTTAGTCCTGGGATTTGCACTCATCAGACTCATACTTTCGCATTCTTCTCATACTTGTTGAACTGATCCTGGGTTTTTTCTGGTTTGGATCACGTAGTAATGTGGTACCACACTGAAACAGTCGATTAAACCTGGTTTCGATCAATATTCTAGAGGATAACGCAAGTTAAGTCTGGGATTGGTCTGGGATTTGACCTCATCAGACTCATACTTTCGCACACTTCACATACTTGTTGAACGGATCCTGGGTTTTTTCTGGTTTGGACCCCGTAGTAGTGTGGTACCACACTGAAACAGTTCATTAAACCTGGTTTCGCTCAATATTTTAGAGGATAACGCATGTTAGGTCTAGGTCAGGCCTGGGATTTTCACTCATCAGACTCATACTTTCGCATTCTTCACATACTTGTTGAACGGATGCTGGGTTTTTTCTGGTATGGATCACGTAGTAATGTGGGTCCGCACTGAAACAATCAATTAAACCTTGTCTTGATAAATATTTTAGAGGATAACGCATGTTAGGCTTGGGTTAGGTCTAGGATTTGCCCTCAGCAGGCTCATACTTTCGTATATCTCTCATACTCCATGGCTAGATCCTGGGCTGTTTCTGGATTGTATCACGTAATAATGTGGTACCATGCTGAAACAGTGAATTAAACCTGGTTTCGATCAATATTTTAGAGGATAACCCAAGTTAGGTCTGGCATAGGTCTGGGATTCGCCCTCATCAGGCTCATACTTTCGCGTTTTTCACATACTTGTTGAACAGATCCTGGGTTTTTTCTGGTTTGTATCACGTAGTAGTGTGGTACCACACTGAAACAGTCTATTAAACCTGGTTTGGATGAATATTTTAGAGGACAACGCATGTAAGGTCTAGGTTAGCCCTGGGATTTCCATTCATCAGACTCATACTTTCGCATTCTTCTCATACTTGTTGAACTGATCTTGGGTTTTTTCTGGTTTGGATCACGTAGTAATGTGGTACCACACTGAAACAGACGATTAAACCTGGTTTCGATCAATATCTTAGAGGATAACGCAAGTTAAGTCTGGGATTGGTCTGGGATTTGACCTCATCAGACTCATACTTTCGCATTCTTCACATACTTGTTGAACGGATCCTGGGTTTTTTCTGGTTTGGATCTCGTAGTAATGTGGGACCACACTGAAACAATCAATTAAACCTGGTCTTGATAAATATTTTAGAGGACAACGTATGTTAGGTCTGGGTTAGGTCTAGGATTTGCCCTCATCAGGCTCATACTTTCGCATATTTCTCATACTTCATGGCTAGATCCTGGGCTATTTCTGGATTGGATCACGTAGTAATGTGGTACTACACTGAAACAGTCAATTAAACCTAGTTTCGCTCAATATTTTAGAAGATAACGCATGTTAGGCCTAGGTTAGGCCTGAGATTTGCCTTATCAGGGTCATACTTTCGCATATTTCTCATACTTGATGGCTAGATCCTGGGCTTTTTCTGGATTGCATCACGTAGTAATGAAGTACAACACTGAAACAGTCAATTAAACCTGGTTTCCATCAATATCTTAGAGGACAACGCAAGTTAGGTCTGGGATAGGTCTGGGATTTGACCTCATCAGACTCATACTTTCGCACACTTCACATACTCGTTGAACAGATCCTGGGTTATTTTCTGGTTTGTATCACGTAGTAGTGTGGTACCACACTGAAACAGTCGATTAAACCTGGTTTCGATCAATATTTTAGAGGATACCGCAAGTTAAGTCTGGGATTGGTCTGGGATTCTCACTCATCAGACTCATTCTTTCGCATTCTTCACATACTTGTTGAACGGATGCTGGGTTTTTCCTGGTTTGGATCACGTAGTAGTGTGGGTCCACACTGAAACAATCAAATAAACCTGGTCTTGATAAATATTTTAGAGGATATCGCATGTTAAGTCTGGGATTGGACTGGGATTTGACCTCATCAGACTCATACTTTCGCACACTTCACATACTCGTTGAACAGATCCTGGGTTATTTTCTGGTTTGTATCACGTAGTAATGTGGTACCACACTGAAACATTCAATTAAACCTGCTCTTGATAAATATTTTAGAGGATAACGCATCTTAGGTCTGGGTTAGGTCTAAGATCTGCCCTCATCAGGCTCACAGTTTCGCGTTTTTCACATACTTGTTAAACAGATCCTGGGTTTTTTCTGGTTTGGATCACGTAGTAATGTGGTACCACACTAAAACAGTCAATCAAACCTGGTTTCGATCAATATTTTACAGGATCACGCAAGCTAGGTCTGGGATAGGTCTGGGATTAGCCCTCATCAGACTCATACTTTCGCACACTTCACATACTCGTTGACAAGATCCTGGGTTTTTTTCTGGCTTGGATCACGTAGTAATGTGGTTCCACACTGAAACAGTCGATTAAACTTGGCTTCGATCAATATTTTAGAGGATAACGCAAGTTAGGTTTGGGATAGGTCTGGGATTTGCCCTCATCAGGCTCATACTTTCGCGTTTTTCACATACTTGTTGAACGGATCCTGGGTTTTTTCTGGTTTGGTTCACGTAGTAATGTGGGTCCACACTGAAACTTTCAATTAAACCTGGCCTTGATAAATATTTTGGAGGATAACGCAAGTTAGGTCTGGGATAGGTCTGGGATTTGCTCTCATCAGGCTCATTCTTTCGCATATTTCTCATACTTGATGGCTAGATCCTGAGCTTTTTCTGGATTGCATCACGTAGTAATGTAGTACCACACTGAAACAGTCAATGAAACCTGGTTTCCATCAATATTTTAGAGGACAACGCAAGTTAGGTCTAGGTAAGGCCTGAGATTCTCACTGATCAGACTCATACATTCGCATTCTTCACATACTTGTTGAACGGATCCTGGGTTTTTTCTGGTTTGGATCACGTAGTTATGTGGGTCCACACTGAAACAATCAATTAAACCTGGTCTTGATAAATATTTTAGAGGATAACGCGTGTTAGGTCTGGGATAGGTCTGGGATTTGCCCTCATCAGACTCATACTTTCGCACACTTCACATACTCGTTGAACAGATCCTGGGTTATTTTCTGGTTTGGATCACATAGTAATGTGGTACCACACTGAAACAGTCGATTAAACCAGGTTTCGATCACTATTTTTGAGGACAACGCATGTTAGGTCTAGGTTAGGCCTGGGATTTTCACTCATCAGACTCATACTTTCGCATTCTTCACATACTTGTTGAACTGAAACTGGGTTTTGCTGGTTTGGATCACGTAGTAATGTGGTTCCACACTGAAACAGTCGGTTAAACCTGGTTTCGATCAATATTTTAGTGGATAACGCAAGTTAGGTCTGGGATAGGTCTGGGATTTGCCCTCATCAGACTCATACCTACGCACACTTCACATACTCGCTGAACAGATCCTGGGTTTTTTCTGGAGTGGATCATGTAGTAATGAAGTACAACACTGAAACAGTCAATTAAACCTGGTTTCCATGAATATTTTAGAGGACAGCGCATGTTAGGTCTAGGTTAGGCCTGGGATTTGCCCTGATCAGGGTCATACTTTCGCAGTTTTAACATACATGTTGACCTGATCGAGGGTTTTTTCTGGTTTGTATCACGTAGTAATGTGGTACCACACTGAAACAGTCGATTAAACCAGGTTTCGATCAATATTTTTGAGGATAACGCATGTTAGGTCTAGGTTAGGCCTGGGATTTTCACTCATCAGACTCATACTTTCCCATTCTTCACATACTTGTTGAACGGATCCTGGGTTTTTTCTGGTTTGGATCACGTAGTAATGTGGTACCACACTGAAACAGTCGATTAAACCTGGTTATGATCAATATTTTAGAGGATAACGCATAGTTAGGTTTGGGATAGGTCTGGGATTTGACCTCATCAGACTCATACTTTCGCACACCTCACATACTCGTTGAACAGATCCTGGGTTATTTTCTGGTTTGGATCACATAGTAATGTGGTACCACACTGAAACAGACGATTAAACCTGGTTTCGATCAATATTTTAGAGAATAATTCATGTTAGGTCTAGGTTAGGTCTGGGATTTGCTCTCATCAGGCTCGTTCTTTCGCATATTTCTCATACTTGTTGAACAGATCCTGGGTTTTTTCTGGTTTGTATCACGTAGTAGTGTGGTACCACACTGAAACAGTCCATTAAACCTGGTTTGGATCAATATTTTAGAGGATAACGCATGTTAGGGCTAGGTTAGCCCTGGGATTTGCACTCATCAGACTCATACTTTCGCATTCTTCTCATACTTGTTGAACTGATCCTGGGTTTTTTCTGGTTTGGATCACGTAGTAATGTGGTACCACACTGAAACAGTCGATTAAACCTGGTTTCGATCAATATTTTAGAGGATAACGCAAGTTAAGTCTGGGATTGGTCTGGGATTTGACCTCATCAGACTCATACTTTCGTACACTTCACATACTCGTTGAACAGATCCTGGGTTACTTTCTGGTTTGGATCACATAGTAATGTGGTACCACACTGAAACAGTCGATTAAACCAGGTTTCGATCAATATTTTTGAGGATAACGCATGTTAGGTCTAGGTTAGGCCTGGGATTCTCACTCATCAGACTCATACTTTCGCATTCTTCACATACTTGTTGAACGGATGCTGGGTTTTTTCTGGTATGGATCACGTAGTAATGTGGGTCCGCACTGAAACAATCAATTAAACCTTGTCTTGATAAATATTTTAGAGGATAACGCATGTTAGGCTTGGGTTAGGTCTAGGATTTGCCCTCAGCAGGCTCATACTTTCGCATATCTCTCATACTTCATGGCTAGATCCTGGGCTGTTTCTGGATTGTATCACGTAGTAATGTGGTACCATGCTGAAACAGTCAATTAAACCTGGTTTCGATCAATATTTTAGAGGATAACGCAAGTTAGGTCTGGCATAGGTCTGGGATTCGCCCTCATCAGGCTCATACTTTCGCGTTTTTCACATACTTGTTGAACAGATCCTGGGTTTTTTCTGGTTTGTATCACGTAGTAGTTTGGTACCACACTGAAACAGTCTATTAAACCTGGTTTGGATGAATATTTTAGAGGACAACGCATGTAAGGTCTAGGTTAGCCCTGGGATTTCCATTCATCAGACTCATACTTTCGCATTCTTCTCATACTTGTTGAACTGATCTTGGGTTTTTTCTGGTTTGGATCACGTAGTAATATGGTACCACACTGAAACAGACGATTAAACCTGGTTTCGATCAATATCTTAGAGGATAACGCAAGTTAAGTCTGGGATTGGTCTGGGATTTGACCTCATCAGACTCATACTTTCGCATTCTTCACATACTTGTTGAACGGATCCTGGGTTTTTTCTGGTTTGGATCTCGTAGTAATGTGGGACCACACTGAAACAATCAATTAAACCTGGTCTTGATAAATATTTTAGAGGACAACGTATGTTAGGTCTGGGTTAGGTCTAGGATTTGCCCTCATCAGGCTCATACTTTCGCATATTTCTCATACTTCATGGCTAGATCCTGGGCTATTTCTGGATTGGATCACGTAGTAATGTGGTACTACACTGAAACAGTCAATTAAACCTGGTTTCGCTCAATATTTTAGAAGATAACGCATGTTAGGCCTAGGTTAGGCCTGGGATTTGCCTTATCAGGGTCATACTTTCGCATATTTCTCATACTTGATGGCTAGATCCTGGGCTTTTTCTGGATTGCATCACGTAGTAATGAAGTACAACACTGAAACAGTCAATTAAACCTGGTTTCCATCAATATTTTAGAGGACAACGCAAGTTAGGTCCAGGTTAGGCCTGGGATTTGCCCTCATCAGACTCATACTTTCGCACACTTCACATACTCGTTGGACAGATCCTGGGTTTTTTTCTGGTTTGGATCACGTAGTAATGTGGTAACACACTGAAACAGTCGATTAAACCTGGTTTCGATCAATATTATTGAGGATAACGCATGTTAGGTCTAGGTCAGGTCTAGGATTTGCCCTCATCAGGCTCATACTTTCTCATATTTCTCATACTTCATGGCTGGATCCTGGGCTATTTCTGGATTGGATAACGTAGTAATGTGGTACCACACTGAAACAGTCAAATAAACCTGGTTTCGATTAATATTTTAGAGAATAATTCATGTTAGGTCTGGGTTAGGTCTGGGATTTGCTCTCATCAGGCTCATTCTTTCGCATATTTTTCATACTTGATGGCTAGATCCTGGGCTTTTTCTGGATTGCATCACGTAGTAATGAAGTACAACACTGAAACAGTCAATTAAACCTGGTTTCCATCAATATTTTAGAGGACAACGCAAGTTGGGTCTAGGTTAGGCCTGGGATTTGCCCTCATCAGGATCATACTTTTGCAGTTTTAACATACATGTTCACCTGATCGAGGGTTTTTTCTGCTTTGGATCACGTAGTAAAGTGGTACCACACTGAAACAGTCCATTAAACCTGGTTTGCATCAATATTTTAGAGGATAACGCATGTTAGGTCTAGGTTAGGCCTGGGATTCTCACTCATCAGACTCATACTTTCGCATTCTTCACATACTTGTAGAACGGATCCTGGGTTTTTTCTGGTTTGGATCACGTAGTAATGTGGGACCACACTGAAACAGTCAATTAAACCTGGTCTTGATAAATATTTTAGAGGATAACGCATGTTAGGGCTAGGTTAGCCCTGGGATTTGCACTCATCAGACTCATACTTTCGCATTCTTCTCATACTTGTTGAACTGATCCTGGGTTTTTTCTGGTTTGGATCACGTAGTAATGTGGTACCACACTGAAACAGTCGATTAAACATGGTTTCGATCAATATTTTAGAGGATAACGCAAGTTAAGTCTGGGATTGGTCTGGGATTTGACCTCATCAGACTCATACTTTCGCACACTTCACATACTCGTTGAACAGATCCTGGGTTATTTTCTGGTTTGGATCACATAGTAATGTGGTACCACACTGAAACAGTCGATTAAACCAGGTTTCGATCAATATTTTAGAGGATAACGCATGTTAGGTCTAGGTAAGGCCTGGGATTTTCACTCATCAGACTCATACATTCGCATTCTTCACATACTTGTTGAACGGATCCTGGGTTTTTTCTGGTTTGGATCACGTAGTAATGTGGGACCACACTGAAACAGTCAATTAAACCTGGTTTCGATCAATATTTTAGAGAATAATTCATGTTAGGTCTAGGTTAGGTCTGGGATTTGCTCTCATCAGGCTCATTCTTTCGTATATTTCTCATACATGTTGAACAGATCCTGGGTTTTTTCTGGTTTGGATCACGTAGTAATGTGGGACCACACTGAAACAATCAATTAAACCTGGTTTCCATCAATATTTTAGAGGATAACGCAAGTTAAGTCTGGGATTGGTCTGGGATTTGACCTCATCAGACTCACACTTTCGTACACTTCACATACTCGTTGAACAGATCCTGGGTTACTTTCTGGTTTGGATCACATAGTAATGTGGTACCACACTGAAACAGTCGATTAAACCAGGTTTCGATCAATATTTTTGAGGATAACGCATGTTAGGTCTAGGTTAGGCCTGGGATTCTCACTCATCAGACTCATATTTTCGCATTCTTCACATACTTGTAGAACGGATCCTGGGTTTTTTCTGGTTTGGACCCCGCAGTAGTGTGGTACCACACTGAAACAGTCCATTAAACCTGGTTTCGCTCAATATTTTAGAGGATAACGCATGTTAGGTCTAGGTCAGGCCTGGGATTTTCACTCATCAGACTCATACTTTCGCATTCTTCACATACTTGTTGAACGGATGCTGGGTTTTTTCTGGTTTGGATCACGTAGTAATGTGGTACCACACTGAAACAGACGATTAAACCTGGTTTCGCTCAATATTTTAGAGGATAACGCATGTTAGGTCTAGGTCAGGCCTGGGATTTTCACTCATCAGACTCATACTTTCGCATTCTTCACATACTTGTTGAACGGATGCTGGGTTTTTTCTGGTTTGGATCACGTAGTAATGTGGTACCACACTGAAACAGTCGATTAAACCTGGTTTCGATCAATATTTTAGAGGATAACGCAAGTTAGGTCTGGGATAGGTCTGGGATTTGACCTCATCAGACTCATACTTTCGCACACTTCACATACTCCTTGAACAGATCCTGGGTTATTTTCTGGTTTGGATCACATAGTAATGTGGTACCACACTGAAACAGTCGATTAAACCAGGTTTCGATCAATATTTTAGAGGATAACGCATGTAAGGTCTAGGTTAGCCCTGGGATTTCCACTCATCAGACTCATACTTTCGCATTCTTCTCATACTTGTTGAACTGATCTTGGGTTTTTTCTGGTTTGTATCACGTAGTAATGTGGGACCACACTGAAACAATCAATTAAACCTGGTTTCCATCAATATTTTAGAGGATAACGCAAGTTAAGTCTGGGATTGGTCTGGGATTTGACCTCATCAGACTCACACTTTCGTACACTTCACATACTCGTTGAACAGATCCTGGGTTACTTTCTGGTTTGGATCACATAGTAATGTGGTACCACACTGAAACAGTCGCTTAAACCAGGTTTCGATCAATATTTTTGAGGATATCGCATGTTAGGGCTAGGTTAGTCCTGGGATTTGCACTCATCAGACTCATACTTTCGCATTCTTCTCATACTTGTTGAACTGATCCTGGGTTTTTTCTGGTTTGGATCACGTAGTAATGTGGTACCACACTGAAACAGTCGATTAAACCTGGTTTCGATCAATATTTTAGAGGATAACGCGAGTTAAGTCTGGGATTCGTCTGGGATTTGACCTCATCAGACTCATACTTTCGCACACTTCACATACTTGTTGAACGGATCCTGGGTTTTCTCTGGTTTGGACCCCGTAGTAGTGTGGTACCACACTGAAACAGTCCATTAAACCTGGTTTCGCTCAATATTTTAGAGGATAACGCATGTTAGGTCTAGGTCAGGCCTGGGATTTTCACTCATCAGACTCATACTTTCGCATTCTTCACATACTTGTTGAACGGATGCTGGGTTTTTTCTGGTATGGATCACGTAGTAATGTGGGTCCGCACTGAAACAATCAATTAAACCTTGTCTTGATAAATATTTTAGAGGATAACGCATGTTAGGCTTGGGTTAGGTCTAGGATTTGCCCTCAGCAGGCTCATACTTTCGCATATCTCTCATACTTCATGGCTAGATCCTGGGCTGTTTCTGGATTGTATCACGTAGTAATGTGGTACCATGCTGAAACAGTCAATTAAACCTGGTTTCGCTCAATATTTTAGAAGGTAACGCATGTTAGGTCTAGGTTAGGCCTGGGATTTGCCCTCATCAGGGTCATACTTTCGTACACTTCACATACTCGTTGAACAGATCCTGGGTTACTTTCTGGTTTGGATCACATAGTAATGTGGTACCACACTGAAACAGTCGATTAAACCTGGTTTCCATCAATATTTTAGAGGACAACGCAAGTTAGGCCTAGGTTAGGCCTGGGATTTGCCTTATCAGGGTCATACTTTCGCATATTTCTCATACTTGATGGCTAGATCCTGGGCTTTTTCTGGATTGCATCACGTAGTAATGAAGTACAACACTGAAACAGTCAATTAAACCTGGTTTCGCTCAATATTTTAGAAGATAACGCATGTTAGGCCTAGGTTAGGCCTGGGATTTGCCTTATCAGGGTCATACTTTCGCATATTTCTCATACTTGATGGCTAGATCCTGGGCTTTTTCTGGATTGCATCACGTAGTAATGAAGTACAACACTGAAACAGTCAATTAAACCTGGTTTCCATCAATATTTTAGAGGACAACGCAAGTTAGGTCTAGGTTAGGCCTGGGATTTGCCCTCATCAGACTCATACTTTCGCACACTTCACATACTCGTTGGACAGATCCTGGGTTTTTTTCTGGATTGCATCACGTAGTAAAGAAGTACAACACTGAAACAGTCAATTAAACCTGGTTTCGCTCAATATTTTAGAGGATAGCGCATGTTAGGTCTAGGTTAGCCCCGAGATTTTCACTCATCAGACTCATACTTTCGCATTCTTCACATACTTGTTGAACGGATGCTGGGTTTTTTCTGGTATGGATCACGTAGTAATGTGGGTCCACACTGAAACAATCAATTAAACCTTGTCTTGATAAATATTTTAGAGGATAACGCATGTTAGGCTTGGGTTAGGTCTAGGATTTGCCCTCAGCAGGCTCATACTTTCGCATATCTCTCATACTTCATGGCTAGATCCTGGGCTGTTTCTGGATTGTATCACATAGTAATGTGGTACCATGCTGAAACAGTCAATTAAACCTGGTTTCGATCAATATTTTAGAGGATAACGCAAGTTAGGTCTGGCATAGGTCTGGGATTCGCCCTCATCAGGCTCATACTTTCGCGTTTTTCACATACTTGTTGAACAGATCCTGGGTTTTTTCTGGTTTGTATCACGTAGTAGTGTGGTACCACACTGAAACAGTCTATTAAACCTGGTTTGGATGAATATTTTAGAGGACAACGCATGTAAGGTCTAGGTTAGCCCTGGGATTTCCACTCATCAGACTCATACTTTCGCATTCTTCTCATACTTGTTGAACTGATCTTGGGTTTTTTCTGGTTTGGATCACGTAGTAATGTGGTACCACACTGAAACAGACGATTAAACCTGGTTTCGATCAATATCTTAGAGGATAACGCAAGTTAAGTCTGGGATTGGTCTGGGATTTGACCTCATCAGACTCATACTTTCGCATTCTTCACATACTTGTTGAACGGATCCTGGGTTTTTTCTGGTTTGGACCACGTAGTAATGTGGGACCACACTGAAACAATCAATTAAACCTGGTCTTGATAAATATTTTAGAGGACAACGTATGTTAGGTCTGGGTTAGGTCTAGGATTTGCCCTCATCAGGCTCATACTTTCGCATATTTCCCATACTTCATGGCTAGATCCTGGGCTATTTCTGGATTGGATCACGTAGTAATGTGGTACTACACTGAAACAGTCAATTAAACCTGGTTTCGCTCAATATTTTAGAAGATAACGCATGTTAGGCCTAGGTTAGGCCTGGGATTTGCCTTATCAGGGTCATACTTTCGCATATTTCTCATACTTGATGGCTAGATCCTGGGCTTTTTCTGGATTGCATCACGTAGTAATGAAGTACAACACTGAAACAGTCAATTAAACCTGGTTTCCATCAATATTTTAGAGGACAACGCAAGTTAGGTCTAGGTTAGGCCTGGGATTTGCCCTCATCAGACTCATACTTTCGCACACTTCACATACTCGTTGGACAGATCCTGGGTTTTTTTCTGGATTGCATCACGTAGTAAAGAAGTACAACACTGAAACAGTCAATTAAACCTGGTTTCGCTCAATATTTTAGAGGATAGCGCATGTTAGGTCTAGGTTAGCCCCGAGATTTTCACTCATCAGACTCATACTTTCGCATTCTTCACATACTTGTTGAACGGATGCTGGGTTTTTTCTGGTATGGATCACGTAGTAATGTGGGTCCACACTGAAACAATCAATTAAACCTTGTCTTGATAAATATTTTAGAGGATAACGCATGTTAGGCTTGGGTTAGGTCTAGGATTTGCCCTCAGCAGGCTCATACTTTCGCATATCTCTCATACTTCATGGCTAGATCCTGGGCTGTTTCTGGATTGTATCACATAGTAATGTGGTACCATGCTGAAACAGTCAATTAAACCTGGTTTCGATCAATATTTTAGAGGATAACGCAAGTTAGGTCTGGCATAGGTCTGGGATTCGCCCTCATCAGACTCATACTTTCGCATTCTTCTGATACTTGTTGAACTGATCTTTGGTTTTTTCTGGTTTGGATCACGTAGTAATGTGGTACCACACTGAAACAGACGATTAAACCTGGTTTCGATCAATATCTTAGAGGATAACGCAAGTTAAGTCTGGGATTGGTCTGGGATTTGACCTCATCAGACTCATACTTTCGCACACTTCACATACTCGTTGAACAGATCCTGGGTTATTTTCTGGTTTGGATCACATAGTAATGTGGTACCACACTGAAACAGTCGATTAAACCAGGTTTCGATCAATATTTTAGAGGATAACGCATGTTAGGTCTAGGTTAGGCCTGGGATTTTCACTCATCAGACTCATACATTCGCATTCTTCACATACTTGTTGAACGGATCCTGGGTTTTTTCTGGTTTGGATCACGTAGTAATGTGGGACCACACTGAAACAGTCAATTAAACCTGGCTTCGATCAATATTTTAGAGAATAATTCATGTTAGGTCTAGGTTAGGTCTGGGATTTGCTCTCATCAGGCTCATTCTTTCGTATATTTCTCATACATGTTGAACAGATCCTGGGTTTTTTCTGGTTTGGATCACGTAGTAATGTGGGACCACACTGAAACAATCAATTAAACCTGGTTTCCATCAATATATTAGAGGACAACGCAAGTTAGGTCTGGGATAGGTCTGGGATTTGCCCTCATCAGGCTCATACTTTCGCGTTTTTCACATACTTGTTGAACAGATCCTGGGTTTTTTCTGGTTTGGATCCCGTAGTAGTGTGGGACCACACTGAAACTGTCGGTTAAACCTGGTTTCGATCAATATTTTAGAGGATACCGCAAGTTAGGTCTGGGATAGGTCTGGGATTTGCCCTCATCAGACTCATACTTTCGGACACTTGACATACTCGTTGATCAGATCCTGGGGTTTTTTCTGGTTTGGATCACGTAGTAATGTGGTACCACACTGAAACATTCAATGAAACCAGGTCTGGATAAATATTTTAGAGGATAACGCAAGTTAGGTCTGGGATAGGTCTGGGATTAGCCCTCATCAGACTCATACTTTCGCTTTCTTCACATACTCGTTGAACAGATCCTGTGTTATTTTCTGGTTTGGATCACATAGTAATGTGGTAACACACTGAAACAGTCGATTAAACCAGGTTTCGATCAATATTTTTGAGGATAACGCATGTTAGGTCTAGGTTAGGTCTGGGATTTTCACTCATCAGACTCATACTTTCGCATTCTTCACATACTTGTTGAACGGATCCTGGGTTTTTTCTGGTTTGGATCACGTAGTAATGTGGGACCACACTGAAACTGTCGGTTAAACCTGGTTTCGATCAATATTTTTGTGGATAACGCAAGTTAGGTCTGGGATAGGTCTGGGATTTGCCCTCATCAGACTCATACCTACGCACACTTCACATACTCGGTGAACAGATCCTGGGTTATTTTCCGGTTTGGATCACATAGTAATGTGGTACCAAACTGAAACAGTCAATTAAACCTGGTTTCCATCAATAGTTTAGAGGACAACGCATGTTAGGTCTAGGTTAGGCCTGGGATTTGCCCACATCAGGGTCATACTTTCGCAGTTTTAACATACATGTTGACCTGATCGAGGGTTTTTTTCTGGTTTGGATCACGTAGTAATGTGGTACCACACTGAAACTGTCGGTTAAACCTGGTTTCGATCAATATTTTAGTGGATAACGCAAGTTAGGTCTGGGATAGGTCTGCGATTTGCCCTCATCAGACTCATACCTACGCACACTTCACATACTCGGTGAAGAGATCCTGGGTTATTTTCCGGTTTGGATCACATAGTAATGTGGTACCAAACTGAAACAGTCAATTAAACCTGGTTTCCATCAATAGTTTAGAGGACAACGCATGTTAGGTCTAGGTTAGGCCTGGGATTTGCCCACATCAGGGTCATACTTTCGCAGTTTTAACATACATGTTGACCTGATCGAGGGTTTTTTCTGCTTTGGATCACGCAGTAAAGTGGTACCACACTGAAACAGTCCCTTAAACCTGGTTTGGATCAATATTTTTGAGGATAACGCATGTTAGGTCTAGGTTAGGTCTGGGATTCGCCCTCATCAGGCTCATACTTTCGCATATTTCTCATACTTGATGGCTAGATCCTGGGTTTTTTCCGGTTTGGGTCACGTAGTAGTGTGGTACCACACTGGAACAGTCGATTAAACCTGGTTTCGAACAATATTTTTTAGGATAACGCATGTTAGGTCTAGGTTAGGCCGGGGATTTTCACTCATCAGACTCATACTTTCGCATTCTTCACATACTTGTTGAACGGATCCTGGGTTTTTACTGGTTTGGATCACGTAGTAATGTGGTACCACACTGAAACATTCAACTAAACCTGGTCTTGATAAATATTTTAGAGGATAACGCATGTTAGGTCTGGGATAGGTCTGGGATTTGCACTCATCAGACTCATACTTTCGCACGCCTCACATACTCGTTGAACAGATCCTGGGTTATTTTCTGGTTTGGATCTCATAGTAATGTGGTACCACACTGAAACAGTCGATTAAACCAGGTTTCGATCAATATTTTAGAGGATAACGCAAGTTAGGTCTGGGATAGGTCTGCGATTTGCCCTTATCAGGCTCATACTTTCGCGTTTTTCACATACTTGTTGAACAGATCCTGGGTTTTTCCTGGTTTGGATCAGGTAGTAGTGTGGTACCACACTGCAACAGTCGATTAAACCTGGTTTCGATTAATATTTTAGAGGATAACGCATGTTAGGTCTGGGATAGGTCTGGGATTCGCCCTCATCAGGCTCATACTTTCGCATATTTCTCATACTTGATGGCTAGATCCTGGGCTTTTTCTGGATTGCATCATGTAGTAATGAAGTACAACACTGAAACAGTCAATTAAACCTGGTTTCCATCAATATCTTAGAGGACAACGCAAGTTAGGTCTGGGATAGGTCTGGGATTTGCCCTCATCAGGCTCATACTTTCGCATTTTTCACATACATGTTGAACAGATCCTGGGTTTTTTCTGGTTTGGATCACGTAGTAGTGTGGTACCACACTGAAACAGTACATTAAACCTGGTTTCGATCAATATTTTTGAGGATAACGCATGTTAGGTCTAGGTTAGGCCGGGGATTTTCACTCATCAGACTCATACTTTCGCATTCTTCACATACTTGTTGAACGGATCCTGGGTTTTGTCTGGTTTGGATCACGTAGTAATGTGATACCACACTGGAACATTCTATTAAACCTGGTCTTGATAAATATTTTAGAGGATAACGCATGTTAGGTTTGGGTTAGGTCTAGGATTTGCCCTCATCAGGCTCATACTTTCGCATATTTCTCATACTTCATGGCTGGATCCTGGGCTATTTCTGGATTGGATCACGTAGTAATGTGGTACCACACTGAAACAGTCAATTAAACCTGGTTTCCATCAATATTTTAGAGGATAACGCAAGTTAGGTCTGGGATAGGTCTGGGATTCGCCCTCATCAGGCTCATACTTTCGCGTTTTTCACATACTTGTTGAACTGGTCCTGGGTTTTTTCTGGTTTGGATCACGTAGCAATGTGGAACCACACTGAAGCAGTCGACTAAACCTGGTTTCGATCAATATTTTAGAGGATAATGCAAGTTTGGTCTGGGATAGGTCTGGGATTTGCCCTCATCAGGCTCATACTTTCGCATTCTTCAGATACTTGTTGAACGGATCCTGGGTTTTTTATGGTTTGGTTCACGTGGTAATGTGGTACCACACTGAAACATTCAATTAAACCTGGTCTTGATAAATATTTTAGAGGATAACGCATGTTAGGTTTGGGTTAGGTCTAGGATTTGCTCTCATCAGGCTCATACTTTCGCATATTTCTCATACTTCATGGCTAGATCCTGGGCCGTTTCAGGATTGTATCACGTAGTAATGTGGTACCACGCTGAAACAGTCAATTAAAACTGGTTTCGATCAATATTTTAGAGGATAACGCAAGTTTGGTCTGGGATAGGTCTGGGATTTGCCCTCATCAGGCTCATACTTTCGCGTTTTTCACATACTTGTTGAACTGGTCCTCGGTTTTTTCTGGTTTGGATCACGTAGCAATGTGGTACCACACCTAAGCAGTCGATTAAACCTGGTTTCGATCAATATTTTAGAGGATAACGCAAGTTTGGTCTGGGATAGGTCTGGGATTTGCCCTCATCAGGCTCATACTTTCGCATTCTTCACATATTCGTTGAACGGATCCTGGATTTTTTCTGGTTTGGATCACGTAGTAATGTGGGACCACACTGAAACAATCAATTAAACCTGGTCATGATCAATATTTTAGAGAATAATTCATGTTATGTCTAGGTTAGGTCTGGGATTTGCTCTCATCAGGCTCATTCTTTCGCATATTTCTCATACTTGATGACTAGATCCTGGGCTTATTCTGGATTGCATCACGTAGTAATGAAGTACAACACTGAAACAGTCAATTAAACCTGGTTTCCATCAATACTTTAGAGGACAACGCATTTTAGGTCTAGGTTAGGCCTGGGATTTGCCCTCATCAGGGTCATACTTCCGCAGTTTTAACATACATGTTGACCTGATCGAGGGTTTTTTCTGCTTTGGATCACGTAGTAAAGTGGTACCACACTGAAACAGTCCATTAAATCTGGTTTGGATCAATATTTTAGAGGATAACGCAAGTTAGGTCTGGGATAGGTCTGGGATTCGCCCTCATCAGGCTCATACTTTCGCGTTTTTCACATACTTGTTGAACTGATCCTGGGTTTTTTCTGGTTTGGATCACGTAGCAATGTGGTACCACACTGAAACAGTCGATTAAACCTGGTTTCGATCAATATTTTAGAGCATAACGCAAGTTTGGTCTGGGATAGGTCTGGGATTTGCCCTCATCAGGCTCATACTTTCGCGTTTTTCACATACTTGTTGAACAGATCCTGGGTTTTTACTGGTTTGGATCACATAGTAATGTGGGACCACACTGAAACAGTCCATTAAACCTGGTTTGGATCAATATTTTAGAGGATAACGCATGTTAGGTCTAGGTTAGGTCTGGGATTTTCACTCATCAGGGTCATACTATCGCAGTTTTAACATACATGTTCACGTGATCGAGGGTTTTTTCTGCTTTGGATCACGTAGTAAAGTGGTACCACACTGAAACAGTCCATTAAACCTGGTTTGGATCAATATTTTAGAGGATAACGCATGTTAGGTCTGGGTTAGGACTAGGATTTGCCCCCATCAGGCTCATACTTTCGCATATTTCCCATACTTCATGGCTGGATCCTGGGCTATTTCTGGTTTGGATCACGTAGTAATGTGGTACCACACTGAAACAGTCAATTAAAACTGGTTTCGATCAATATTTTAGAGGATAACGCAAGTTTGGTCTGGGATAGGTCTGGGATTTGCTCTCATCAGGCTCATTCTTTCGCATATTTCTCATACTTGATGGCTAGATCCTGGGCTTTTTCCGGTTTGCATCACGTAGTAATGAAGTACAACACTGAAACAGTTAACTCAACCTGGTTTCCATCAATATTTTAGAGGACAACGCATGTTAGGTCTAGGTTAGGCCTCGGATTTGCCCTCATCAGGGTCATACTTTCGCAGTTTTAACATACATGTTGACGTGATCGAGGGTTTTTTTTGCTTTGGATCACGTAGTAAAGTGGTACCACACTGAAACAGTCCATTAAACCTGGTTTGGATCAATATTTTAGAGGATAACGCATGTTAGGTCTAGGTTAGCCCTGTGATTTTCACTCATCAGACTCATACTTTCGCATTCTTCACATACTTGTTGAACGGATCCTAGGTTTTTTCTGGTTTGGTTCACGTAGTAATGTGGTACCACACTGGAACATTCAATTAAACCTGGTCTTGATAAATATTTTAGAGGATAACGCATGTTAGGTTTGGGTTAGGTCTAGGATTTGCCCTCATCAGGCAGATACTTTCGCATATTTCTCATACTTCATGGCTAGATCCTGGGCTGTTTCTGGATTGTATCACGTAGTAATGTGGTACCACGCTGAAACAGTCAATTAAGCCTGATTTCGATGAATATTTTAGAGGATAACGCAAGTTAGGTCTGGGATAGGTCTGGGATTCGCCCTCATCAGGCTCATACCTTCGCATATTTCTCATACTTGGTGGCTAGATCCTGGGCTTTTTCTGGATTGCATCACGTAGTAATGAAGTACAACACTGAAGCAGTCAATTAAACCTGGTTTCCATCAATATCTTAGAGGACAACGCAAGTTAGGTCTGGGATATGTCTGGGATTTGCCCTCATCAGACTCATACTTTCGCACACTTCACATACTCGTTGAACAGATCCTGGGTTATTTTCCGGTTTGGATCACATAGTAATGTGGTACCACACTGAAACAGTCGATTAAACCAGGTTTCGATCAATATTTTTGAGGATAACGCATGTTAGGTCTAGGTTAGGCCTGGGATTTTCACTCATCAGACTCATACTTTCGTATTCTTCACATACTTGTTGAACGGATCCTGGGTTATTTTCTGGTTTGGATCACATAGTAATGTGGTACCACACTGAAACAGTCGATTAAACCAGGTTTCGATCAATATTTTTGAGGATAACGCATGTTAGGTCTAGGTTAGGCCTGGGATTTTCACTCATCAGACTCATGCTTTCGTATTCTTCACATACTTGTTGAACGGATCCTGGGTTTTTTCTGGTTTGGATTACGTAGTAATGAGGGACCACACTGAAACAATCAAATAAACCTGGTCTTGATAAATATTTTAGAGGATAAAGCATGTTAGGTCTGCGTTAGGTCTAGGATTTGCCCTCGTCAGGCTCAAACTTTCGCATATTTCTCATACTTCATGACAAGATCCTGGGCAATTTCTGGATTGCATCACGTAGTAATGTGGTACCACACTGAAACAGACGATTAAACCAGGTTTCGATCAATATTTTTGAGGATAACGCAACTTAGGTCTGGGACAGGTCTGGGATTTGCCCTCGTCAGGCTCATACTTTCGCGTTTCTCACATACTTGTTCAACAGATCCTGGGTTTTTCCGGTTTGGGTCACGTAGTAGTGTGGTACCACACTGAAACAGTCGATTAAACCTGGTTTCGATCAATATTTTTGAGGATAACGCATGTTAGGTCTAGGTTAGGCCGGGGATTTTCACTCATCAGACTCATACTTTCGCATTCTTCACATACTAGTTGAACGGATCGTGGGTTTTTTCTGGTTTGGATCACATAGTAATGTGGTACCACACTGAAACAGTCCATTAATCCTGGTTTGGATCAATATTTTAGAGGATAACGCATGTTAGGTTTGGGTTAGGTCTCGGATTTGCCCTCATCAGGCTCATACATTCGCGTTTTTCACATACTTGTTGAACAGATCCTGGGTTTTTTCCTGTTTGGGTCACGAAGTAGTGTGGTACCACACTGAAACAGTCGATTAAACCTGGTTTCGATAAATATTTTTGAGGATAACGCATGTTAGGTCTAGGTTAGGTCTGGGATTTTCACACATCAGGCTCATACTTTCGCATATTTCTCATACTTCATGGCTAGATCCTGGGCTATTTCTGGATTGGATCACGTAGTAATGTGGTACCACACTGAAACAGTCGATTAAACCAGGTTTCTATCAATATTTTTGAGGATAACACAAGATAGGTCTGGGATAGGTCTGGGATTTGCCCTCATCAGGCTCATACTTTCGCGTTTTTCACATACTTGTTGAACAGATCGTGGGTTTTTTCTGGTTTGGATCACATAGTAATGTGGTACCACACTGAAACAGTCCATTAAACCTGGTTTGGATCAATATTTTAGAGGATAACGCATGTTAGGTTTGGGTTAGGTCTCGGATTTGCCCTCATCAGGCTCATACATTCGCGTTTTTCACATACTTGTTGAACGGATCCTGGGTTTTTTCTGGTTGGGATCACGTAGTAGTGTGGTACCACACTGAAACAGTCGATTAAACCTGGTTTCGATAAATATTTTTGAGGATAACGCATGTTAGGTCTAGGTTAGGTCTGGGATTTTCACACATCAGGCTCATACTTTCACATTTTTCTCATACTTCATGGCTAGATCCTAGGCTATTTCTGGATTGTATCATGTAGTAATGTGGTACCTCACTGAAACATTCAATTAAACCTGGTCTTGATAAATATTTTAGAGGAAAACGCATGTTAGGTCTGGGTTAGGTCTAGGATTTGCCACCATCAGGCTTATACTTTCGCATATTTCTCATACTTCATGGCTGGATCCTGGGCTATTTCTGGATTGGGTCACGTAGTAATGTGGTACCACACTGAAACAGTCAATTAAGCCTGGTTTTGATCAATATTTTAGAGAATAATTCATGTCAGGTCCAGGTTAGGTCTGGGATTTGCTCTCGTCGGGCTCATTCTTTCGCATATTTCTCATACTTGATACCTAGATCCTGGGCTTTTTCTGGATTGCATCACGTAGTAATGAAGTGCAACACTGAAACAGTCAATTAAGACTGGTTTCCATCAATATTTTAGAGGACAACGCATGTTAGGTCTAGGTTAGGCCTGGGATTTGCCCTCATCAGGGTCATACTTTCGCAGTCTTAACATACATGTTGACGTGATCGAGGGTTTTTTCTGCTTTGTATCACGTAGTAAAAAGGTACCACACTGAAACAGTCCATTAAACCTGGTTTGGATCAATATTTTAGAGGATAACGCATGTTAGGTCTAGGTTAGCCCTGGGATTTTCACTCTTCAGACTCATACTTTCGCATAATTCTCATACTTCATGGCTAGATCCTGGGCTGTTTCTGGATTGTATCACGTAGTAATGTGGTACCACGCTGAAACAGTCAATTAAACCTGGTTTCGTTCAATATTTTAGAGGATAATGCAAGTTAGGTCTGGGATTGATCTGGGATTTGCCCTCATCAGGCTCATACTTTCGCGTTTTTCACATACTTGTTGAACAGATCCTGGGTTTTTTCCGGTTTGGGTCACGTAGTAATGCGGTACCACACTGAAACAGTCAATTAAACCTGGTTTCGCTCAATATTTTAGAAGATAACGCATGTTAGGCCTAGGTTAGGCCTGGGATTTGCCCTCATCAGGGTCATACTTTCGCAGTTTTAACATGCATGTTGACCTGATCAAGTGTTTTTTCTGCTTTGGATCACGTAGTAAAGTGGTACCACAACTAAAACAGTCAATTAAACCTGGTTTCGATCACTATTTTAGAGGATAACGCAAGTTAGGTCTGGGATAGGTCTGGGATTAGCCCTCATCAGGCTCATACTTTCGCAGTTTTAACATGCATGTTGACCTGATCGAGGGTTTTTTCTGCTTTGGATCACGTAGTAAAGTGGTACCACAACTAAAACAGTCAATTAAACCTGGTTTCGATCAATATTTTAGAGAATAATTCATGTTAGGTCTAGGTTAGGTCTGGGATTAGCCCTCATCAGACTCATACTTTCGCACACTTCACATACTCGTTGACAAGATCCTGGGTTTTTTTCTTGTTTGGATCACGTAGTAATGTGGTACCACACTGAGACAGTCGATTAAACCTGGTTTCGATTAATATTTTAGAGGATAACGCATGTTAGGTCTGGGATAGGTCTGGGATTCGCCCTCATCAGGCTCATACTTTCGCATATTTCTCATACTTGATGGCTAGATCCTGGGCTTTTTCTGGATTGCATCATGTAGTAATGAAGTACAACACTGAAACAGTCAATTAAACCTGGTTTCGATCAATATCTTAGAGGACAACGCAAGTTAGGTCTGAGATAGGTCTGGGATTTACCCTCATCAGGCTCATACTTTCGCGTTTTTCACATACTTGTTGAACAGATCCTGGGTGTTCTCTGGTTTGGATCACGTAGTAGTGTGGTACCACACTGAAACAGTACATTAAACCTGGTTTCGATCAATATTTTTGAGGATAACGCATGTTAGGTCTAGGTTACGCCGGGGATTTTCACTCATCAGACTCATACTTTCGCATTCTTCACATACTTGTTGAACGGATCCTGCGTTTTGTCTGGTTTGGATCACGTAGTAATGTGGTACCACACTGAAACATTCAATTAAACCTGGTCTTGATAAATATTTTAGAGGATAACGCATGTTAGGTCTGGGTTAGGTCTAGGATTCGCCCCCATCAGGCTTATACTTTCGCATATTTCTCATACTTCATGGCTGGATCCTGGGCTATTTCTGGATTGGGTCACGTAGTAATGTGGTACCACACTGAAACAATTAAGTCAATTAAGCCTGGTTTTGATCAATATTTTAGAGAATAATTCATGTTAGGTCCAGGTTAGGTCTGGGATTTGCTCTCGTCGGGCTCATTCTTTCGCATATTTCTCATACTTGATGGCTAGATCCTGGGCTTTTTCTGGATTGCCTCACGTAGTAATGAAGTGCAACACTGAAACAGTCAATTAAGCCTGGTTTCCATCAATATTTTAGAGGACAACGCATGTTAGGTCTAGGTTAGGCCTGGGATTTGCCCTCATCAGGGTCATACTTTCGCAGTTTTAACATACATGTTGACGTGATCGAGGGTTTTTTCTGCTTTGTATCACGTAGTAAAAAGGTACCACACTGAAACAGTCCATTAAACCTGGTTTGGATCAATATTTTAGAGGATAACGCATGTCAGGTCTAGGTTAGCCCTGGGATTTTCACTCATCAGGCTCATACTTTCGCATTCTTCACGTACTTGTTGAACGGATACTGGGTTTTTTCTGGTTTGGTTCACGTAGTAATGTGATACCACACTGGAACATTCTATTAAACCTGGTCTTGATAAATATTTTAGAGGATAACGCATGTTAGGTTTGGTTAGGTCTAGGTTTTGCCCTCATCAGGCTCATACTTTCGCATATTTCTCATACTTCATGGCTAGATCCTGGGCTGTTTCTGGATTGTCTCACGTAGTAATGTGGTACCACGCTGAAACAGTCAATTAAACCTGGTTTCGATCAATATTTTAGAGGATAACGCAAGTTAGGTCTGGGATAGGTCTGGGATTTGCCCTCATCAGGCTCATACTTTCGCGTTTTTCACATACTTGTTGAACAGATCCTGGGTTTTTTCCGGTTTGGGTCACGTAGTAATGTGGTACCACACTGAAACAGTCGATTAAACCTGGTTTCGATCAATAGTTTTGAGGATAACGCGTGTTAGGTCTAGGTTAGCCCAGGGATTTTCACTCATCAGACTCATACTTTCGCATTCTTCACATACTTGTTGAACGGATCCTGGGTTTTTTCTGGTTTGGATCACGTAGTAATATGGGACCACACTGAAACAATCAATTAAACCTGGTCATGATCAATATTTTAGAGGATAACGCAAGTTAGGTCTGGGATAGGTCTGGGATTTGCCCTCATCAGGCTCATACTTTCGCGTTTTTCACATACTTGTTGAACAGATCCTGGGTTTTTTCCGGTTTGGGTCACGTAGTAATGTGGTACCACACTGAAACAGTCGATTAAACCTGGTTTCGATCAATAGTTTTGAGGATAACGCGTGTTAGGTCTAGGTTAGCCCAGGGATTTGCCCTCATCAGGCTCATACTTTCGCGTTTTTCACATACTTGTTGAACAGATCCTGGGTTTTTTTCCGGTTTGGGTCACGTAGTAATGTGGTACCACGCTGAAACAGTCAATTAAACCTGGTTTCGTTCAATATTTTAGAGGATAACGCAAGTTAGGTCTGGGATAGGTCTGGGATATGCCCTCATCAGGCTCATACTTTCGCGTTTTTCACATACTTGTTGAACAGATCCTGGGTTTTTCCTGGTTTGGATCAGGTAGTAATGTGGGACTACACTGGAACAGTCAATTAAACCTGGTTTCGATCAATGTTTTAGAGAATATTTCATGTTAGGCCTAGGATAGGTCTAGGATTTGCCCTCATCAGGCTCATTCTTTCGCATATTTCTCATACTTCATGGCTAGATCCTGGCCTTTTTCTGGTTTGGATCCCGTAATAATGACGTTCCACACCGAAGCAGTCAATTAAACCTGGTTTCGATTAATACTTTAGAGGATATTGCCGGTTATATCTCGGTTAGGTCTGGGATTTGCCCTCATCTGGCCCGTACTTTCGCATTTTTCGCATACTTGAATGGCCAGATCCTGTGTTCTTCTATTGTTAGGATCACGTAGTAATGTGGTACCACACTGAAACAGTCAATTAAACCTGGTTGCGATTAATATTTTAGAGGATAACGCAGGTTATGTCTCGGTTAGTTCTGGTATTTGCAATCATCTGGCTCATACTTTCGCTTTTTTCGCATACTTGTTAGCCAGATGCTGGGTATTTTCTGGTTTGGATCCCGTAATAATGACGTTCCACACCGAAGCAGTCAATTAAACCTGGTTTCGATTAATACTTTAGAGGATATTGCCGTATATGTCTCGGTTAGGTCTGGGATTTGCCCTCATCTGGCTCGTACTTTCGCATTTTTCGCATACTTGTTGGCCAGATCCTGGGTTTTTCCTGGTTTGTATCCCGTAATAATGACATTCCACACCGAAACAGTCAATTAAACCCTGTTTCGATTAATATTTTAGAGGATATTGCCGGTTATATCTCGGTTAGGTCTGGGATTTGCCCTCATCTGGCCCGTACTTTCGCATTTTTCGCATACTTGAATGGCCAGATCCTGTGTTCTTCTATTGTTAGGATCACGTAGTAATCTGGTACCACACTGAAACAGTCAATTAAACCTGGCTGCGACTAAAATTTTGCAGGATAACGCAGGTTATGTCTCGGTTAGTTCTGGTATTTGCAATCATCTGGCTCATACTTTCGCGTTTCTCGCATACTTGTTCGCAAGATCCTGGGCTATTTCTGGTTTGTGTCACGTAGTAATGCGGTCCCACACCGAAACAGTCAATTAAACCTTGGTTGCGATTAATATTTTAGAGGATAACGCTGGCTATGTCTGGGTTAGTTCTGGTATTTGCAATCATCTGGCTCATACTTTTGCGTTTTTCGCATATTTGTTGGCCAGATCCTGGGTTTTTTCTGGTTTGGAACCCGTAGTAATGAGGTTTCACACCTGAACAGTCAATTAAACCTGGTTGCGATTAATATTTTAGAGGATAACGCCGGTTATGTCTCGGTTAGGTCTGGGTTTTGCCTTCATCTGGCTCGTACTTTCGCATTTTTCGCATACTTGTTGGCCAGATCCTGGGCTTTTTCTGGTTTGGATCACGTAGTAATGTGGTACCACACTGAAACAGTCAATAAAAACTGGTTCCGATTAGTGTTTTAGAGGATAATGCTGGTTATGTCTGGGTTAGTTCTGGTACTTGCAATCATCTTGCTCATACTTTCGCTTTTTTCGCATACTTGTTGGCCAGATGCTGGTTTTTTTCTGGTTTGGACCACGTAGTAATGAGGTACCTCACTGAAACGGTCAATAAAAGCTGGCTCCGATTAGTGTTTTAGAGGATAACGCCGGTTATATCTCGGTTAGGTCTCGGATTTGCCCTCATCTGGCTCGTACCTTCGCATTTTTCCCATACTTGTTGGCCAGATCCTGGCCTTTTTCTGGCTTGGACCCAGTAGTAATGTGGGACCACACAGAAACAGTCAATTAAACCTGGTTGCGATTAATATTTTAGAGGATAACGCCGTTTATGTCTCGGTTAGGTCTGGGATTTGCCCCCATCTGGCTCGTACTTTCGCATTTTTCGCATACTTGTTGGCCAGATCCTGGCCTTTTTCTGGTTTGTATCACGTAGTAATGAGGTACCGCACTGAAACAGTCAATAAAAGCTGGTTCCGAATAGTATTTTAGAGGATAACTCTGGTTATGTCTGGGTTCGTTCTGGTATTTGCAATCATCTTGCTCATACTTTCGCTTTTTTCGCATACTTGTTGGCCAGATGCTGGGTTTTTTCTGGTTTGGACCACGTAGTAATGAGGTACCTCACTGAAACAGTCAATAAAAGCTGGTTCCGATTAGTGTTTTAGAGGATAACGCCGGTTATATCTCGGTTAGGTCTGGGATTTGCACTCATCTGGTTCGTACCTTCGCATTTTTCGCATACTTGTTGGCCAGATCCTGGCCTTTTTCTGGTTTGTATCACGTAGTAATGTGGTACCACACTGAAACAGTCAATAGAAGCTGGTTCCGAATAGTATTTCAGAGGATAACTCTGGTTATGTCTGGGTTAGTTCTGGTATTTGCAATCATCTGGCTCATACTTTCGCGATTTTCGCATATTTGTTGGCCAGATCCTGGGTTTTTTCTGGTTTGGATCCCGTAGTAATGAGGTTCCACACCTGAAGAGTCAATTGAACCTGTTTGCGATTAATATTTTAGAGGATAACGCCGGTTATGTCTCGGTTAGGTCTGGGATTTGCCCTCATCTGGCTCGTACATTCGCATTTTTCGCATACTTATTAGCATGATCCTGGCCTTTTTCTGGTTTGTGCCACGTAGTAATGCGGTACTACACCGAAACAGTCAATTAAATCTGGTTGCGATAAATATTTTAGAGGATAACGCTGGTTATGTCTCGGTTAGGTCTGGGATTTGCCCTCATCTGATCCGTACTTTCGCATTTTTCGCATTCTTGTTCGCCAGATCCTTGGCTTTTTCTGGTTTGGATCACGTAGTAATGTGGTACCATACTGAAACAGTCAATAAAAGCTGGTTCCGATTAGTGTTTTAGAGGATAACGCTGGTTATGTCTGGATTAGTTCTGGTATTTGCAATCATCTTGCTCATACTTTCGCTTTTTTCGCATACTTGTTAGCCAGATGCTGGGTTTTTTCTGGTTTGGATCCCGTAATAATGACGTTCCACACCGAAGCAGTCAATTAAACCTGGTTTCGATTAATACTTTAGAGGATATTGCCGTTTATGTCTCGGTTAGGTCTGGGATTTGCCCTCATCTGGCTCGTACTTTCGCATTTTTCGCATACTTGTTGGCCAGATCCTGGGTTTTTCCTGGTATGTATCCCGTAATAATGACATTCCACACCGAAACAGACAATTAAACCCTGTTTCGATTAATATTTTAGAGGATATTGCCGGTTATATCTCGGTTAGGTCTGGGATTTGCCCTAATCTGGCCCGTACTTTCGCATTTTTCGCATACTTGAATGGCCAGATCCTGTGTTCTTCTATTGTTAGGTTCACGTAGTAATGTGGTACCACACTGAAACAGTCAATTTAACCTGGTTGCGACTAAAATTTTACAGGATAACGCAGGTTATGACTCGGTTAGTTCTGGTATTTGCAATCATCTGGCTCATACTTTCGCGTTTCTCGCATACTTGTTCGCAAGATCCTGGGCTTTTTCTGGTTTGTGTCACGTAGTAATGCGGTACCACACCGAAACAGTCAATTAAACCTTGGTTGCGATTAATATTTTAGAGGATAACGCAGGTTATGTCTCGGTTAGTTCTGGGTTTTGCCCTCATCTGGCTCGTACTTTCGCATTTCTCGCATACTTGTTGGCCAGATCCTGGCCTTTTTCTGGTTTGTATCACGTAGTAATGTGGTACCACACTGAAACAGTCAATAGAAGCTGGTTCCGAATAGTATTTTAGAGGATAACGCTGGCTATGTCTGGGTTAGTTCTGGTATTTGCAATCATCTGGCTCATACTTTCGCGTTTTTCGCATATTTGTTGGCCAGATCCTGGGTTTTTTCTGGTTTGGATCCCGTAGTAATGGGGTTCCACACCTGAACAGTCAATTAAACCTGGTTGCGATTAATATTTAAGAGGATAACGCCGGTTATGTCTCGGTTAGGTCTGGGTTTTGCCCTCATCTGGCTCGTACTTTCGCATTCTTCGCATACTTGTTGGCCAGATCCTGGGCTTTTTCTGGTTTGGATCACGTAGTAATGTGGTACCACACTGAAACAGTCAATAAAAACTGGTTCCGATTAGTGTTTTAGAGGATAACGCTGGTTATGTCTGGGTTAGTTCTGGTATTTGCAATCATCTTGCTCATACTTTCGCTTTTTTCGCATACTTGTTGGCCAGATGCTGGGTTTTTTCTGGTTTGGACCACGTAGTAATGAGGTACCTCACTGAAACAGTCAATAAAAGCTGGTTCCGATTAGTGTTTTAGAGGATAACGCCGGTTATATCTCGGTTAGGTCTGGGATTTGCACTCATCTGTTTCGTACCTTCGCATTTTTCGCATACTTGAATGGCCAGATCCTGTGTTCTTCTATTGTTAGGATCACGTAGTAATGTGGTACCACACTGAAACAGTCAATTAAACCTGGTAGCGACTAAAATTTTACAGGATAACGCAGGTTATGTCTCGGTTAGTTCTGGGATTTGCCCTCATCTGGCCCGTACTTTCGCGTTTCTCGCATACTTGTTCGCAAGATCCTGGGCTTTTTCTGGTTTGTGTCACGTAGTAATGCGGTACCACACCGAAACAGTCAATTAAACCTTGGTTGCGATTAATATTTTAGAGGATAATGCAGGTTATGTCTCGGTTAGGTCTGGTATTTGCAATCATCTTCCTTATACTTTCGCTTTCTTCGCATACTTGTTGGCCAGATGCTGGGTTTTTTCTGGTTTGGACCACGTAGTAATGAGGTACCTCACTGAAACGGTCAATAAAAGCTGGTTCCGATTAGTGTTTTAGAGGATAACGCCGGTTATATCTCGGCTATGTCTCGGATTTGCCCTCATCTGGCTCGTACCTTCGCATTTTTCCCATACTTGGTTGCCAGATCCTGGCCTTTTTCTGGCTTGGACCAAGTAGTAATGTGGGACCACACTGAAACAGTCAATTAAACCTGGTTGCGATTAATATTCTTGAGGATAACGCCGTTTATGTCTCGGTTAGGTCTGGGATTTGCCCTCATCTGGCTCGTACTTTCGCATTTTTCGCATACTTGTTGGCCAGATCCTGGCCTTTTTCTGGTTTGTATCACGTAGTAATGAGGTACCTCACTGAAACAGTCAATAAAAGCTGGTTCCGAATAGTATTTTAGAGGATAACTCTGGTTATGTCTGGGTTCGTTCTGGTATTTGCAATCATCTTGATCATACTTTCGCTTTTTTCGCATACTTGTTGGCCAGATGCTGGGTTTTTTCCGGACTGGACCACGTAGTAATGAGGTACCTCACTGAAACAGTCAATAAAAGCTGGTTCCGATTAGTGTTTTAGAGGATAACGCCGGTTATATCGCGGTTAGGTCTGGGATTTGCACTCATCTGGTTCGTACCTTCGCATTTTTCGCATACTTGTTGGCCAGATCCTGGCCTTTTTCTGGTTTGTATCACGTAGTAATGTGGTACCACACCTGTAGAGTCAATTGAACCTGTTTGCGATTAATATTTTAGAGGATAACGCCGGTTATGTCTCGGTTAGGTCTGGGATTTGCACTCATCTGGCTCGTACTTTCGCATTTTTCGCATACTTGTTGGCCAGATCCTGGCCTTTTTCTGGTTTGTATCACGTAGTAATGAGGTACCTCACTGAAACAGTCAATAAAAGCTGGTTCCGAATAGTATTTTACAGGATAACTCTGGTTATGTCTGGGTTCGTTCTGGTATTTGCAATCATGTGGCTCATACTTTCGCGTTTTTCGCATATTTGTAGGCCAGATCCTGGGTTTTTTCTGGTTTGGATTCCGTAATAATGACGTTCCACACCGAAACAGTCAATTAAACCTGGTTTCTATTAATATTTTAGAGGATAACGCCGGTTTTGTCTCGGTTAGGTCAGGGATTTGCCCTCATCTGGCTCGTACTTTCGCATTTCTCGCATACTTGTTGGCCAGATCCTGGCCTTTTTCTGGTTTGTATCACGTAGTAATGTGGTACCACACTGAAACAGTCAATAGAAGCTGGTTCCGAATAGTATTCTAGAGGATAACGCTGGCTATGTCTGGGTTAGTTCTGGTATTTGCAATCATCTTGCTCATACTTTCGCTTTTTTCGCATACTTGTTGGCCAGATGCTGGGTTTTTTCTGGTTTGGACAACGTAGTAATGAGGTACCTCACTGAAACAGTCAATAGAAGCTGGTTCCGAATAGTATTTTACAGGATAACTCTGGTTATGTCTGGGTTCGTTCAGGTATTTGCAATCATGTGGCTCATACTTTCGCGTTTTTCGCATATTTGTTGGCCAGATCCTGGGTTTTTTCTGGTTTGGATTCCGTAGTAATGAGGTGCCACACCGAAACAGTCAATTAAACCTGGTTGCGATTAATATTTTAGAGGATAACGCCGGTTATGTCTCGGTTAGGGCTGAGATTTGCCCTCATCTGGCTCGTACTTTCGCATTTCTCGCATACTTGTTGGCCAGATGCTGGGCTTTTTCTGGTTTGGATCACGTAATAATGACGTTCCACACCGAAACAGTCAATTAAACCTGGTTTCTATTAATATTTTAGAGGATAACGCCGGTTTTGTCTCGGTTAGGTCTGGGATTTGCCCTCATCTGGCTCGTACTTTCGCATTTCTCGCATACTTGTTGGCCAGATCCTGGGCTTTTTCTGGTTCGGATCACGTAGTAATGTGGTACCACACTGAGACAGTCAATAAAAGTTGGTCCCGATTAGTATTTTAGAGGATAACGCTGGTTATGTTTCGGTTAGGTCTGGGATTTGCCCTCATCTGGCTCGTACTTTCGCATTTTTCGCATAGTTGTTGGCCAGATCCTGGGTTTTTCCTGGTTTGGATCCCGTAATAATGACATTCCACACCGAAACAGTCAATTAAACCTGGTTTCTATTAATATTTTAGAGGATATTGCCGGTTATATCTCGGTTAGGTCTGGGTTTGGCCTCATCTGGCCCGTACTTTCGCATTTTTCGCATACTTGAATGGCCAGATCCTGTGTTCTTCTATTGTTAGGATCACGTAGGAATGTGTTACCACACTGAAACAGTCAATAAAAGCTGGTTCCGAATAGTATTTTAGAGGATAACGCTGGCTATGTCTGGGTTAGTAATGGTATTTGCAATCATCTGGCTCATACTTTCGCGTTTTTCGCATATATGTTGGCCAGATCCTGGGTTTTTTCTGGTTAGGATCCCGTAGTAATGAGGTTCCACACCGAAACAGTCAATTAAACCTGGTTGCGATTAATATTTTAGAGGATAACGCCGGTTATGTCTCGGTTAGGTCTGGGATTTGCCCTCATCTGGCTCGTACATTCGCATTTTTCGCATACTTGTTGGCCAGATCCTGGGTTTCTTCTGGTTTGGATAACGCAGTAATGTGGGACCACACTGAAACAGTCAATTAAACCTGGTTTCGATTAATATTTTAGAGGATAACTCCGGTTATTACTCGGTTAGGTCTGGGATTTGCCCTCATCTGTCTCGTACTTCCGCAATTTTCGCATACTTATTGGCAAAATCCTGGCCTTTTTCAGGTTTGTATCACGTAGTAATGCGGTACTACACCGAAACTGTCAATTAAATCTGGTTTCGATTAATATTCTAGAGGATAACGCTGGTAATGTCTCGGTTAGGACTGGGATTTGCCCTCATCTGATCCGTACTTTCGCATTTTTCCCATACTTGTTGGCCAGATCCTGGGCTTTTTCTGGTTTGGATCACGCAGTAATGTGGGACCACACTGAAACAGTCAATAAAAGCTGGTTCCGATTAGTGTTTTAGAGGATAACGCTGGTTATGTCTGGGTTAGTTCTGGTATTTGCAATCATCTTGCTCATACTTTCGCTTTTTTCGCATACTTGTTGGCCAGATGCTGGGTTTCTTCTAGTTTGGACCACGTAGTAATGAGGTACCTCACTGAAACAGTCAATAAAAGCTGGTTCCGATTAGTGTTTTAGAGGATAACGCTGGTTATGTCTGGGTTAGTTCTGGTATTTGCAATCATCTTGCTCATACTTTCGCATTTCTCGCATACTTGTTGGCGAGATCCTGGCCTTTTTCTGGTTTGTATCACGTAGTAATGTGGTACCACACTGAAACAGTCAATAGAAGCTGGTTCCGAATAGTATTCTAGAGGATAACGCTGGCTATGTCTGGGTTAGTTCTGGTATTTGCAATCATCTTGCTGATACTTTCGCTTTTTTCGCATACTTGTTGGCCAGATGCTGGGTTTTTTCTGGTTTGGACAACGTAGTAATGAGGTACCTCACTGAAACAGTCAATAAAAGCTGGTTCCGATTAGAGTTTTAGAGGATAACGCTGGTTATGTCTGGGTTAGTTCTGGTATTTGCAATCATCTGGCTCATGCTTTCGCGTTTTTCTCATATTTGTTGGCCAGATCCTGGGTTTTTTCTGGTTTGGATTCCGTAGTAATGAGGTGCCACACCGAAACAGTCAATTAAGCCTGGTTGCGAATAATATTTTAGAGGATAACGCCGGTTATGTCTCGGTTAGGGCTGGGATTTGCCCTCATCTGGCTCGTACCAATCGCATTTCTCGCATACTTGTTGGCCAGATCCTGGGTTTTTTCTGGTTCGGATCACGTACTAATGTGGTACCACACTGAAACAGTCGATAAAAGTTGGTCCCGATTAGTATTTTAGAGCTGGTTATGTTTCGGTTAGGTCTGGGATTTGCCCTCATCTGGCTCGTACTTTCGCATTTTTCGCATACTTGTTGGCCAGATCCTGGGTTTTTCCTGGTTTGGATCCCGTAATAATGACATTCCACACCGAAACAGTCAATTAAACCTGGTTTCTATTAATATTTTAGAGGATATTGCCGGTTATATCTCGGTTAGGTCTGGGATTTGCCCTCATCTGGCCCGTACTTCCGCATTTTTCGCATACTTGAATGGCAAGATCCTGGCCTTTTTCAGGTTTGTATCACGTAGTAATGAGGTACTACACCGAAACTGTCAATTAAATCTGGTTGCGATTAATATTCTAGAGGATAACGCTGGTAATGTCTCGGTTACGACTGGGATTTGCCCTCATCTGATCCGTACTTTCGCATTTTTCGCATACTTGTTGGCCAGATCCTGGGTTTCTTCTGGTTTGGATAACGTAGTAATGTGGGACCACACTGAAACAGTCAATTAAACCTGGTTTCGATTAATATTTTAGAGGATAACTCCGGTTATTTCTCGGTTAGGTCTGGGATTTGCCCTCATCTGTCTCGTACTTTCGCATTTTTCGCATACTTGAATGGCCAGATCCTGTGTTTTTCTATTGTTAGGATCACGTAGTAATGTGGTACCACACTGAAACAGTCAATTAAACCTGGTTGCGACTAAAATTTTAGAGGATAACGCAGGATATGTCTCGGTTAGTTCTGGTATTTGCAATCATCTGGCTCATACTTGTTCGCAAGATCCTGGGCTTTTTCTGGTTTGTGTCACGTAGTAATGCGGTACCACACCGAAACAGTCAATTAAACCTTGGTTGCGATTAATATTTTAGAGGATAACGCGGGTTATGTCTCGGTTAGGTCTGGGTTTTGCCCTCATCTGGCTCGTACTTTCGCATTTTTCGCATACTTGTTGGCCAGATCCTGGGCTTTTTCTGGTTTGTATCACGTAGTAATGTGGTACCACACTGAAACAGTCAATAGAAGCTGGTTCCGAATAGTATTTTAGAGGATAACGCCGGTTATATCTCGGTTAGGTCTGGGATTTGCCCTCATCTGGCTCGTCCCTTCGCATTTTTCGCGTACTTGTTGGCCAGATCCTGGCCTTTTTCTGGCTCGGACCACGTAGTAATGTGGTACCACACCGAAACAGGGTATTAATCCCGGTTGCAATTAATATTTTAGAGGATAACGCCGGTTATGTCTCGGTTAGGGCTGGGATTTGCCCTCATCTGGCTCGTACTTTCGCATTTCTCGCATACTTGTTGGCCAGATCCTGGGCTTTTTCTGGCTTGGGTCACGTAGTAATGTGGTACCACACTGAAACAGTCAATAAAAGCTGGACCCGAATAGTATTTTAGAGGATAACGCTGGCTATGTCTGGGTTAGTTCTGGTATTTGCAATCATCTGGCTCATACTTTCGCGTTTTTCGCATATTTGTTGGCCAGATCCTGGGTTTTTTCTGGTTAGGATCCCGTAGTAACGAGGTTCCACACCGAAACAGTCAATTAAACCTGGTTGCGATTAATATTTTAGAGGATAACGCCGGTTATGTCTCGGTTAGGTCTGGGATTTGCCCTCATCTGGCTCGTACCTGCGCATTTTTCGCATACTTGTTGGCCATATCCTGGCCTTATTCTGGTTTGTATCACGTAGTAATGTGGTACCACACTGAAACAATCAATAGAAGCTGGTTCCGAATAGTATTTTAGAGGATAACGCTGGCTATGTCTGGGTTAGTTCTGGTATTTGCAATCATCTGGCTCATACTTTCGCGTTTTTCGCATATTTGTTGGCAAGATCCTGGGTTTTTTCTGGTTTGGATCCCGTAGTAATGAGGTTCCACACCGAAACAGTCAATTAAACCTGGTTGCGATTAATATTTTAGAGGATAACGCCGGTTATGTCTCGGTTAGGTCTGGGATTTGCCCTCATCTGGCTCGTACTTTCGCATTTTTCGCATACTTGTTGGCCAGATCCTGGGCTTTTTCTGGTTTGGATCACGCAGTAATGTGGTACCATACTGAAACAGTCAATAAAAGCTGGTTCCGATTAGTGTTTCAGAGGATAACGCTGGTTATGTCTGGGTTAGTTCTGGTATTTGCAATCATCTTGCTCATACTTTCGCTTTTTTCGCATACTTGTTGGCCAGATGCTGGGTTTCTTCTAGTTTGGACCACGTAGTAATGAGGTACCTCACTGAAACAGTCAATAAAAGCTGGTTCCGATTAGTGTTTTAGAGGATAACGCTGGTTATGTCTGGGTTAGTTCTGGTATTTGCAATCATCTTGCTCATACTTTCGCATTTCTCGCATACTTGTTGGCCAGATCCTGGCCTTTTTCTGGTTTGTATCACGTAGTAATGTGGTACCACACTGAAACAGTCAATAGAAGCTGGTTCCGAATAGTATTCTAGAGGATAACGCTGGCTATGTCTGGGTTAGTTCTGGTATTTGCAATCATCTTGCTCATACTTTCGCTTTTTTCGCATACTTGTTGGCCAGATGCTGGGTTTTTTCTGGTTTGGACAACGTAGTAATGAGGTACCTCACTGAAACAGTTAATAAAAGCTGGTTCCGATTAGAGTTTTAGAGGATAACGCTGGTTATGTCTGGGTTAGTTCTGGTATTTGCAATCATCTGGCTCATGCTTTCGCGTTTTTCTCATATTTGTTGGCCAGATCCTGGGTTTTTTCTGGTTTGGATTCCGTAGTAATGAGGTGCCACACCGAAACAGTCAATTAAACCTGGTTGCGATTAATATTTTAGAGGATAACGTGGGTTATGTCTCGGTTAGGTCTGGGTTTTGCCCTCATCTGGCTCGTACTTTCGCATTTTTCGCATACTTGTTGGCCAGATCCTGGGCTTTTTCGGGTTTGTATCACGTAGTAATGTGGTACCACACTGAAACAGTCAATAGAAGCTGGTTCCGAATAGTATTCTAGAGGATAACGCTGGCTATGTCTGGGTTAGTTCTGGTATTTGCAATCATCTTGCTCATACTTTCGCTTTTTTCGCATACTTGTTGGCCAGATGCTGGGTTTTTTCTGGTTTGGACAACGTAGTAATGAGGTACCTCACTGAAACAGTTAATAAAAGCTGGTTCCGATTAGAGTTTTAGAGGATAACGCTGGTTATGTCTGGGTTAGTTCTGGTATTTGCAATCATCTGGCTCATGCTTTCGCGTTTTTCTCATATTTGTTGGCCAGATCCTGGGTTTTTTCTGGTTTGGATTCCGTAGTAATGAGGTGCCACACCGAAACAGTCAATTAAACCTGGTTGCGAATAATATTTTAGAGGATAACGCCGGTTATGTCTCGGTTAGGGCTGGGATTTGCCCTCATCTGGCTCGTACCAATCGCATTTCTCGCATACTTGTTGGCCAGATCCTGGGCTTTTTCTGGTTCGGATCACGTAGTAATGTGGTACCACACTGAGACAGTCAATAAAAGTTGGTCCCGATTAGTATTTTAGAGGATAACGCTGGTTATGTTTCGGTTAGGTCTGGGATTTGCCCTCATCTGGCTCGTACTTTCGCATTTTTCGCATACTTGTTGGCCAGATCCTGGGTATTTTCCTGGTTTGGATCCCGTAATAATGACATTCCACACCGAAACAGTCAATTAAACCTGGTTTCTATTAATATTTTAGAGGATATTGCCGGTTATATCTCGGTTAGGTCTGGGATTTGCCCTCATCTGGCCCGTACTTTCGCATTTTTCGCATACTTGAATGGCCAGATCCTGTGTTCTTCTATTGTTAGGATCACGTAGTAATGTGGTACCACACTGAAACAGTCAATAAAAGCTGGTTCCGAATAGTATTTTAGAGGATAACGCTAGCTATGTCTGGGTTAGTAATGGTATTTGCAATCATCTGGCTCATACTTTCGCGTTTTTCGCATATATGTTGGCCAGATCCTGGGTTTTTTCTGGTTAGGATCCCGTAGTAATGAGGTTCCACACCGAAACAGTCAATTAAACCTGGTTGCGATTAATATTTTAGAGGATAACGCCGGTTATGTCTCGGTTAGGTCTGGGATTTGCCCTCATCTGGCTCGTACATTCGCATTTTTCGCATACTTTTTGGCCAGATCCTGGGTTTCTTCTGGTTTGGATAACGTAGTAATGTGGGACCACACTGAAACAGTCAATTAAACCTGGTTTCGATTAATATTTTAGAGGATAACTCCGGTTATTTCTCGGTTAGGTCTGGGATTTGCCCTCATCTGTCTCGTACTTTCGCATTTTTCGCATACTTGAATGGCCAGATCCTGTGTTTTTCTATTGTTAGGATCACGTAGTAATGTGGTACCACACTGAAACAGTCAATTAAACCTGGTTGCGACTAAAATTTTAGAGGATAACGCAGGTTATGTCTCGGTTAGTTCTGGTATTTGCAATCATCTGGCTCATACTTGTTCGCAAGATCCTGGGCTTTTTCTGGTTTGTGTCACGTAGTAATGCGGTACCACACCGAAACAGTCAATTAAACCTGGTTGCGATTAATATTTTAGAGGATAACGCCGGTTATGTCTCGGTTAGGTCTGGGATTTGCCCTCATCTGGCTCGTACCTGCGCATTTTTCGCATACTTGTTGGCCATATCCTGGCCTTATTCTGGTTTGTATCACGTAGTAATGTGGTACCACACTGAAACAGTCAATAGAAGCTGGTTCCGAATAGTATTTTAGAGGATAACGCCGGATATATCTCGGTTAGGTCTGGGATTTGCCCTCATCTGGCTCGTACCTTCGCATTTTTCGCGTACTTGTTGGCCAGATCCTGGCCTTTTTCTGGCTCGGACCACGTAGTAATGTGGTACCACACCGAAACAGGGTATTAATCCCGGTTGCAATTAATATTTTAGAGGATAACGCCGGTTATGTCTCGGTTAGGGCTGGGATTTGCCCTCATCTGGCTCGTACTTTCGCATTTCTCGCATACTTGTTGGCCAGATCCTGGGCTTTTTCTGGTTTGGGTCACGTAGTAATGTGGTACCACACTGAAACAGTCAATAAAAGCTGGACCCGAATAGTATTTTAGAGGATAACGCTGGCTATGTCTGGGTTAGTTCTGGTATTTGCAATCATCTGGCTCATACTTTCGCGTTTTTCGCATATTTGTTGGCCAGATCCTGGGTTTTTTCTGGTTAGGATCCCGTAGTAACGAGGTTCCACACCGAAACAGTCAATTAAACCTGGTTGCGATTAATATTTTAGAGGATAACGCCGGTTATGTCTCGGTTAGGTCTGGGATTTGCCCTCATCTGGCTCGTACCTGCGCATTTTTCGCATACTTGTTGGCCATATCCTGGCCTTATTCTGGTTTGTATCACGTAGTAATGTGGTACCACACTGAAACAGTCAATAGAAGCTGGTTCCGAATAGTATTTTAGAGGATAACGCTGGCTATGTCTGGGTTAGTTCTGGTATTTGCAATCATCTGGCTCATACTTTCGCGTTTTTCACATATTTGTTGGCAAGATCCTGGGTTTTTTCTGGTTTGGATCCCGTAGTAATGAGGTTCCACACCGAAACAGTCAATTAAACCTGGTTGCGATTAATATTTTAGAGGATAACGCCGGTTATGTCTCGGTTAGGTTTGGGATTTGCCCTCATCTGGCTCGTACTTTCGCATTTTTCGCATACTTGTTGGCCAGATCCTGGGCTTTTTCTGGTTTGGATTCCGTAGTAATGAGGAGCCACACCGAAACAGTCAATTAAACCTGGTTGCGAATAATATTTCAGAGGATAACGCCGGTTATGTCTCGGTTAGGGCTGGGATTTGCCCTCATCTGGCTCGTACCAATCGCATTTCTCGCATACTTGTTGGCCAGATCCTGGGCTTTTTCTGGTTCGGATCACGTAGTAATGTGGTACCACACTGAGACAGTCAATAAAAGTTGGTCCCGATTAGTGTTTTAGAGGATAACGCTGGTTATGTCTGGGTTAGTTCTGGTATTTGCAATCATCTTGCTCATACTTTCGCATTTCTCGCATACTTGTTGGCCAGATCCTGGCCTTTTTCTGGTTTGTATCACGTAGTAATGTGGTACCACACTGAAACAGTCAATAGAAGCTGGTTCCGAATAGTATTCTAGAGGATAACGCTGGCTATGTCTGGGTTAGTTCTGGTATTTGCAATCATCTTGCTCATACTTTCGCTTCTTTCGCATACTTGTTGGCCAGATGCTGGGTTTTTTCTGGTTGGGACAACGTAGTAATGAGGTACCTCACTGAAACAGTCAATAAAAGCTGGTTCCGAATAGTATTCTAGAGGATAACGCTGGCTATGTCTGGGTTAGTTCTGGTATTTGCAATCATCTTGCTCATACTTTCGCTTTTTTCGCATACTTGTTGGCCAGATGCTGGGTTTTTTCTGGTTTGGACAACGTAGTAATGAGGTACCTCACTGAAACAGTCAATAAAAGCTGGTTCCGATTAGAGTTTTAGAGGATAACGCTGGTTATGTCTGGGTTAGTTCTGGTATTTGCAATCATCTGGCTCATGCTTTCGCGTTTTTCTCATATTTGTTGGCCAGATCCTGGGTTTTTTCTGGTTTGGATTCCGTAGTAATGAGGTGCCACACCGAAACAGTCAATTAAACCTGGTTGCGAATAATATTTTAGAGGATAACGCCGGTTATGTCTCGGTTAGGGCTGGGATTTGCCCTCATCTGGCTCGTACGAATCGCATTTCTCGCATACTTGTTGGCCAGATCCTGGGCTTTTTCTGGTTCGGATCACGTAGTAATGTGGTACCACACTGAGACAGTCAATAAAAGTTGGTCCCGATTAGTATTTTAGAGGATAACGCTGGTTATGTTTCGGTTAGGTCTGGGATTTGCCCTCATCTGGCTCGTACTTTCGCATTTTTCGCATACTTGTTGGCCAGATCCTGGGTTTTTCCTGGTTTGGATCCCGTAATAATGACATTCCACACCGAAACAGTCAATTAAACCTGGTTTCTATTAATATTTTAGAGGATATTGCCGGTTATATCTCGGTTAGGTCTGGGATTTGCCCTCATCTGGCCCGTACTTTCGCATTTTTCGCATACTTGAATGGCCAGATCCTGTGTTCTTCTATTGTTAGGATCACGTAGTAATGTGGTACCACACTGAAACAGTCAATAAAAGCTGGTTCCGAATAGTATTTTAGAGGATAACGCTAGCTATGTCTGGGTTAGTAATGGTATTTGCAATCATCTGGCTCATACTTTCGCGTTTTTCGCATATATGTTGGCCAGATCCTGGGTTTTTTCTGGTTAGGATCCCGTAGTAATGAGGTTCCACACCGAAACAGTCAATTAAACCTGGTTGCGATTAATATTTTAGAGGATAACGCCGGTTATGTCTCGGTTAGGTCTGGGATTTGTCCTCATCTGGCTCGTACATTCGCATTTTTCGCATACTTGTTGGCCAGATCCTGGGTTTCTTCTGGTTTGGATAACGTAGTAATGAGGTACCTCACTGAAACAGTCAATAAAAGCTGGTTCCGTTTAGAGTTTTAGAGGATAACGCTGGTTATGTCTGGGTTAGTTCTGGTATTTGCAATCATCTGGCTCATGCTTTCGCGTTTTTCTCATATTTGTTGGCCAGATCCTGGGTTTTTTCTGATTTGGATTCCGTAGTAATGAGGTGCCACACCGAAACAGTCAATTAAACCTGGTTGCGAATAATATTTTAGAGGATAACGCCGGTTATGTCTCGGTTAGGGCTGGGATTTGCCCTCATCTGGCTCGTACCAATCGCATTTCTCGCATACTTGTTGGCCAGATCCTGGGCTTTTTCTGGTTCGGATCACGTAGTAATGTGGTACCACACTGAGACAGTCAATAAAAGTTGGTCCCGATTAGTATTTTAGAGGATAACGCTGGATATGTTTCGGTTAGGTCTGGGATCTGCCCTCATCTGGCTCGTACTTTCGCATTTTTCGCATACTTGTTGGCCAGATCCTGGGTTTTTCCTGGTTTGGATCCCGTAATAATGACATTCCACACCGAAACAGTCAATTAAACCTGGTTTCTATTAATATTTTACAGGATATTGCCGGTTATATCTCGGTTAGGTCTGGGATTTGCCCTCATCTGGCCCGTACTTTCGCATTTTTCGCATACTTGAATGGCCAGATCCTGTGTTCTTCTATTGTTAGGATCACGTAGTAATGTGGTACCACACTGAAACAGTCAATAAAAGCTGGTTCCGAATAGTATTTTAGAGGATAACGCTAGCTATGTCTGGGTTAGTAATGGTATTTGCAATCATCTGGCTCATACTTTCGCGTTTTTCGCATATATGTTGGCCAGATCCTGGGTTTTTTCTGGTTAGGATCCCGTAGTAATGTGGTTCCACACCGAAACAGTCAATTAAACCTGGTTGCGATTAATATTTTAGAGGATAACGCCGGTTATGTCTCGGTTAGGTCTGGGATTTGCCCTCATCTGGCTCGTACATTCGCATTTTTCGCAAACTTGAATGGCCAGATCCTGTGTTCTTCTATTGTTAGGATCACGTAGTAATGTGGTACCACACTGAAACAGTCAATAAAAGCTGGTTCCGAATAGTATTTTAGAGGATAACGCTAGCTATGTCTGGGTTAGTAATGGTTTTTGCAATCATCTGGCTCATACTTTCGCGTTTTTCGCATATATGTTGGCCAGATCCTGGGTCTTTTCTGGTTAGGATCCCGTAGTAATGAGGTTCCACACCGAAACAGTCAATTAAACCTGGTTGCGATTAATATTTTAGAGGATAACGCCGGTTATGTCTCGGTTAGGTCTGGGATTTGTCCTCATCTGGCTCGTACATTCGCATTTTTCGCATACTTGTTGGCCAGATCCTGGGTTTCTTCTGGTTTGGATAACGTAGTAATGAGGTACCTCACTGAAACAGTCAATAAAAGCTGGTTCCGTTTAGAGTTTTAGAGGATAACGCTGGTTATGTCTGGGTTAGTTCTGGTATTTGCAATCATCTGGCTCATGCTTTCGCGTTTTTCTCATATTTGTTGGCCAGATCCTGGGTTTTTTCTGATTTGGATTCCGTAGTAATGAGGTGCCACACCGAAACAGTCAATTAAACCTGGTTGCGAATAATATTTTAGAGGATAACGCCGGTTATGTCTCGGTTAGGGCTGGGATTTGCCCTCATCTGGCTCGTACCAATCGCATTTCTCGCATACTTGTTGGCCAGATCCTGGGCTTTTTCTGGTTCGGATCACGTAGTAATGTGGTACCACACTGAGACAGTCAATAAAAGTTGGTCCCGATTAGTATTTTAGAGGATAACGCTGGATATGTTTCGGTTAGGTCTGGGATCTGCCCTCATCTGGCTCGTACTTTCGCATTTTTCGCATACTTGTTGGCCAGATCCTGGGTTTTTCCTGGTTTGGATCCCGTAATAATGACATTCCACACCGAAACAGTCAATTAAACCTGGTTTCTATTAATATTTTACAGGATATTGCCGGTTATATCTCGGTTAGGTCTGGGATTTGCCCTCATCTGGCCCGTACTTTCGCATTTTTCGCATACTTGAATGGCCAGATCCTGTGTTCTTCTATTGTTAGGATCACGTAGTAATGTGGTACCACACTGAAACAGTCAATAAAAGCTGGTTCCGAATAGTATTTTAGAGGATAACGCTAGCTATGTCTGGGTTAGTAATGGTATTTGCAATCATCTGGCTCATACTTTCGCGTTTTTCGCATATATGTTGGCCAGATCCTGGGTTTTTTCTGGTTAGGATCCCGTAGTAATGAGGTTCCACACCGAAACAGTCAATTAAACCTGGTTGCGATTAATATTTTAGAGGATAACGCCGGTTATGTCTCGGTTAGGTCTGGGATTTGCCCTCATCTGGCTCGTACATTCGCATTTTTCGCAAACTTGAATGGCCAGATCCTGTGTTCTTCTATTGTTAGGATCACGTAGTAATGTGGTACCACACTGAAACAGTCAATAAAAGCTGGTTCCGAATAGTACTTTAGAGGATAACGCTAGCTATGTCTGGGTTAGTAATGGTATTTCCAATCATCTGGCTCATACTTTCGCGTTTTTCGCATATATGTTGGCCAGATCCTGGGTTTTTTCTGGTTAGGATCCCGTAGTAATGAGGTTGCACACCGAAACAGTCAATTAAACCTGGTTGCGATTAATATTTTAGAGGATAACGCCGGTTATGTCTCGGTTAGGTCTGGGATTTGCCCTCATCTGGCTCGTACATTCGCATTTTTCGCATACTTGTTGGCCTGATCCTGGCCTTTTTCTGGCTTGGACCAAGTAGTAATGTGGGACCACACTGAAACAGTCAATTAAACCTGGTTGCGATTAATATTTTAGAGGATAACGCCGGTTATGTCTCGGTTAGGTCTGGGATTTGTCCTCATCTGGCTCGTACATTCGCATTTTTCGCATACTTGTTGGCCAGATCCTGGGTTTATTCTGGTTTGGATAACGTAGTAATGTGGGACCACACTGAAACAGTCAATTAAACCTGGTTTCGATTAATATTTTAGAGGATAACTCCGGTTATTTCTCGGTTAGGTCTGGGATTTGCCCTCATCTGTCTCGTACTTTCGCATTTTTCGCATACTTGAATGGCCAGATCCTGTGTTTTTCTATTGTTAGGATCACGTAGTAATGTGGTACCACACTGAAACAGTCAATTAAACCTGGTTGCGACTAAAATTTTAGAGGATAACGCAGGTTATGTCTCGGTTAGTTCTGGTATTTGCAATCATCTGGCTCATACTTGTTCGCAAGATCCTGGGCTTTTTCTGGTTTGTGTCACGTAGTAATGCGGTACCACACCGAAACAGTCAATTAAACCTGGTTGCGATTAATATTTTAGAGGATAACGCGGGTTATGTCTCGGTTAGGTCTGGGTTTTGCCCTCATCTGGCTCGTACTTTCGCATTTTTCGCATACTTGTTGGCCAGATCCTGGGCTTTTTCTGGTTTGTATCACGTAGTAATGTGGTACCACACTGAAACAGTCAATAGAAGCTGGTTCCGAATAGTATTTTAGAGGATAACGCCGGTTATATCTCGGTTAGGTCTGGGATTTGCCCTCATCTGGCTCGTACCTTCGCATTTTTCGCGTACTTGTTGGCCAGATCCTGGCCTTTTTCTGGCTCGGACCACGTAGTAATGTGGTACCACACCGAAACAGGGTATTAATCCGGGTTGCAATTAATATTTTAGAGGATAACGCCGGTTATGTCTCGGTTAGGGCTGGGATTTGCCCTCATCTGGCTCGTACTTTCGCATTTCTCGCATACTTGTTGGCCAGATCCTGGGCTTTTTCTGGTTTGGGTCACGTAGTAATGTGGTACCACACTGAAACAGTCAATAAAAGCTGGACCCGAATAGTATTTTAGAGGATAACGCTGGCTATGTCTGGGTTAGTTCTGGTATTTGCAATCATCTGACTCATACTTTCGCGTTTTTCGCATATTAGTTGGCCAGATCCTGGGGTTTTTCTGGTTAGGATCCCGTAGTAACGAGGTTCCACACCGAAACAGTCAATTAAACCTGGTTGCGATTAACATTTTAGAGGATAACGCCGGTTATGTCTCGGTTAGGTCTGGGATTTGCCCTCATCCGGCTCGTACTTTCGCATTTTTCGCATACTTGTTGGCCAGATCCTGGGCTTCTTCTGGTTCGGATCACGTAGTAATGTGGGACCACACTGAAACAGTCAATTAAACCTGGACCCGAATAGTATTTTAGAGGATAACGCTGGCTATGTCTGGGTTAGTTCTGGTATTTGCAATCATCTGGCCCATACTTTCGCGTTTTTCGCATATTTGTTGGCCAGATGCTGGGTTTTTTCTGGCTTGGATCCCGTAATAATGACGTTCCACACCGAAACAGCCAATTAAACCTGGTTTCGATTAATATGTTAGAGGATAACGCCGGTTATATCTCGGTTAGATCCGGGATTTGCCCTCACCTGGCCCGTAGTTTCGCATTTTTGCATTCTTGTTGGCCAGATCCTAGGCTTTTTGCTGATTTGGATCACGTAGTAATGTGGTACCACACTGAAACAGTCAATAGAAGCTGGTTCCGAATAGTATTTTAGAGGATAACGCTGGCTATGTCTGGGTTAGTTCTGGTATTTGCAATCATCTGGCCCATACTTTCGCTTTTTTCGCATACTTGTTGGCCAGATGCTGGCCTTGTTCTGGCTTGGACCAAGTAGTAATGTGGTACTACACTGAGACAGTCAATTAAACCTGGTTGCGATTAAAATTTTAGAGGATAACGCAGGTTATGTCTCGGTTAGTTCTGGTATTTGCAATCATCTGGCTCGTACCTTCGAATTTTTCGCGTACTTGTTGGCCAGATTCTGGGCTTTTTCTGGTTTGGATCACGTAGTAATGTGGTACCACACTGAAACAGTCAATAAAAGCTGGACCCGAATAGTATTTTAGAGGATAACGCTGGCTATTCCCGCGTTAGTTCTGGTATTTGCAATCATCTGGCTCATACTTTCGCGTTTTTCGCATATTTGTTGGCCAGATCCTGGGTTTTTTCTGGTTAGGATCCCGTAGTAACGAGGGTGCACACCGAAACAGTCAATTAAACCTGGTTGCGATTAATATTTTAGAGGATAACGCCGGTTATGTTTCGGTTAGGTCTGTAGATTTGCCCTCATCTGGCTCGTACTTTCGCAATTTTCGCATACTTATTGGCAAGCTCCTGGCCTTTTTCTGGTTTGTATCACGTAGTAATGCGGTACTACACCGAAACAGTCAATTAAACCTGGATGCGATTAATATTTTAGAGGATAACGCTGGTTACGTCTCGGTTAGGTCTGGGATTTGCCCTCACCTGGCCCGTAGTTTCGCATTTTTGCATTCTTGTTGGCCAGATCCTAGGCTTTTTGCTGATTTGGATCACGTAGTAATGTGGTACCACACTGAAACAGTCAATAGAAGCTGGTTCCGAATAGTATTTTAGAGGATAACGCTGGCTATGTCTGGGTTAGTTCTGGTATTTGCAATCATCTGGCCCATACTTTCGCTTTTTTCGCATATTTTTTGGCCAGATCCTGGGTTTTTTCTGGCTTGGATCCCGTAGTAATGAGGTTCCACACCGAAACAGTCAATTAAGCCTGGTTGCGGTTAATATTTTAGAGGATAACGCCGGTTATGTCTCGGTTAGGTCTGGGATTTGCCCTCATCTGGCTCGTACTTTCGCATTTTTCGCATACTTGTTGGCCAGATCCTGGGCTTTTTCTGGTTTGTATCACGTAGTAATGTGGTACCACACTGAAACAGTCAATAGAAGCTAGTTCCGAATAGTATTTTAGAGGATAACGCTGGTTATGTCTCGGTTAGGTCTGGGATTTGCCCTCATCTGGCCCGTACTTTTGACTTTTTCGCATACTTGTTGGCCAGATCCTGGGCTTCTTCTTGTTTGGATAACGTAGTAATGTGGTACCTCACTGAAACAGTCAATAAACCTGGTTCCGATTAGTGTTTTAGAGGATAACGCTGGTTATGTCTGGGTTAGTTCTGGTATTTGCAATCATCTGGCTCATACTTTCGCTTGTTTCGCATACTTGTTTTCCAGATGCTGGGTTTTTTCTTGTTTGGATCCCGTAGTAATGAGGATCCACACCTGAACAGTCAATTAAACCTGGTTTCGATTAATATGTAAGAGGATAACGCCGGGTATGTCGCGGTTAGGTCTGGGTTTTGCCCTCATCTGGCTCGTACTTTCGCATTTTTCGCATACTTGTTGGCCAGATCCTGGGCTTTTTCTGGCTGGATCACGTAGTAATGTGGTACCACACTGAAACAGTCAATAAAAACTGGTTCCGATTAGTGTTTTAGAGGATAACGCTGGTAATGTCTAGGTTAGTTCTGGTATTTGCAATCATCTTGCTCATACTTTCGCTTTTTTCGCATACTTGTTGGCCAGATGCTGGGTTTTTTCTGGTTTGGACCACGTAGTAATGAGGTACCTCACTGAAGCGGTCAATAAAAGATGGTTCCGATTAGTGTTTTACAGGATTACGCCGGTTATATCTCGGTTAGGACTCGGATTTGCCCTCATCTGGCTCGTACCTTCGCATTTTTCCCATACATGTTGGCCAGATCCTGGCCTTTTTCTGGCTTGGACCAAGTAGTAACGTGGGACCACACTGAAACAGTCAATTAAACCTGGTTGCGATTAATATTTTAGAGGATAACGCCGTTTATGCCTCGGTTAGGTCTGGGATTTGCCCTCATCTGGCTCGTACTTTCGCATTTTTCGCATACTTGTTGGCCAGATCCTGGCCTTTTTCTGGTTTGTATCACGTAGTAATGAGGTACCTCACCTAAACAGTCAATAAAAGCTGGTTGCGAATAGTATTTTAGAGGATAACTCTGGTTATGTCTGGGTTCGTTCTGGTATTTGCAATCATCTTGCTCATACTTTCGCTTTTTTCGCATACTTGTTAGCCAGATGCTGGGTTTTTTCTGGCTTGGATCCCGTAATAATGACGTTCCACACCGAAACAGCCAATTAAACCTGGTTTCGATTAATATGTAAGAGGATAACGCCGGTTATATCTCGGTTAGATCCGGGATTTGCCCTCATCTGGCTCGTACCTTCGCATTTTTCCCATACTTGTTGGCCAGATCCTGGCCTTTTTCTGGCTTGGACCAAGTATTAATGTGGGACCACACTGAAACAGTCAATTAAACCTGGTTGCGATTAATATTTTAGAGGATAACGCCGTTTATGTCACGATTAGGTCTGGGTTTTGCCCTCATCTGGCTCGTACTTTCGCATTTTTCGCATGCTTGTTGGCCAGATCCTGGCCTTTTTCTGGTTTGTATCACGTAGTAATGTGGTACCACACTGAAACAGTCAATAGAAACTGGTTCCGAATAGTATTTTAGAGGATAACGCTGGCTACGTCTGGGTTAGTTCTGGTATTTGCAATCATCTGGCTCATACTTTCGCGTTTTTCGCATATTTGTTGGCCAGATCCTGGGTTTTTTCTGGTGTGGATCCCGTAGTAATGAGGTTCCACACCTGAACAGTCAATTAAACCTGGTTGCGATTAATATTTTAGAGGATAACGCCGGTTATGTCTCGGTTAGGTCTGGGTTTTGCCCTCATCTGGCTCGTACTTTCGCATTTTTCGCATACTTGTTGGCCAGATCCTGGGCTTTTTCTGGTTTGGATCACGTAGTAATGTGGTACCACAGTGAAACAGTCAACAAAAACTGGTTCCGATTAGTGTTTTAGAGGATAACGCTGGTTATGTCTGGGTTAGTTCTGGTATTTGCAATCATCTTGCTCATACTTTCGCTTTTTCCGCATACTGGTTGGCCAGATGCTGGGTTTTTTCTGGTTTGGACCACGTAGTAATGAGGTACCTCACTGAAACAGTCAATTAAACCCGGTTTCGATTAATATTTTAGAGGATATTGCCGGTTATATCTCGGTTAGGTCTGGGATTTGCCCTCATCTGGCCCGTACTTTCGCATTGTTCGCATACTTGAATGGCCAGATCCTGTGTTCTTCTATTGTTAGGATCACGTAGTAATGGGGTACCACACTGAAACAGTCAATTAAACCTGGTTGCGACTTAAATTTTACAGGATAACGCAGGTTATGTCTCGGTTAGTTCTGGGATTTGCCCTCATCTGGCCCGTACTTTCGCGTTTCTCGCATACTTGTTCGCAAGATCCTGGGCTTTTTCTGGTTTGGATCACGTAGTAATGTGGTACCACAGTGAAACAGTCAATAAAAACTGGTTCCGATTAGTGTTTTAGAGGATAACGCTGGTTATGTCTGGGTTTGTTCTGGTATTTGCAATCATCTTGCTCATACTTTCGCTTTTTTCGCATACTTGTTGGCCAGATGCTGGGTTTTTTCTGGTTTGGACCACGTAGTAATGAGGTACCTCACAGAAACGGTCAATAAAAGCTGGTTCCGATTAGTGTTTTAGAGGATAACGCCGGTTATATCTCGGTTAGGTCTCGGATTTGCCCTCATCTGGCTCGTACCTTCGCATTTTTCCCATACTTGTTGGCCAGATCCTGGCCTTTTTCTGGCTTGGACCAAGTAGTAATGTTGGACCACACTGAAACAGTCAATTAAACCTGGTTCCGATTAGTGTTTTAGAGGATAACGCTGGTTATGTCTGGGTTAGTTCTGGTATTTGCAATCATCTGGCTCATACTTTCGCTTGTTTCGCATACTTGTTTGCCAGATGCTGGGTTTTTTCTTGTTTGGATCCCGTAGTAATGAGGATCCACACCTGAACAGTCAATTAAACCTGGTTTCGATTAATATGTAAGAGGATAACGCCGGGTATGTCGCGGTTAGGTCTGGGTTTTGCCCTCATCTGGCTCGTACATTCGCATTTTTCGCATACTTGTTGGCCAGATCCTGGGCTTTTTCTGGCTGGATCACGTAGTAATGTGGTACCACACTGAAACAGTCAATAAAAACTGGTTCCGATTAGTGTTTTAGAGGATAACGCAGGTAATGTCTGGGTTAGTTCTGGTATTTGCAATCATCTTGCTCATACTTTCGCTTTTTTCGCATACTTGTTGGCCAGATGCTGGGTTTTTTCTGGTTTGGACCACGCAGTAATGAGGTACCTCACTGAAACGGTCAATAAAAGCTGGTTCCGATTAGTGTTTTACAGGATTACGCCGGTTATATCTCGGTTAGGACTCGGATTTGCCCTCATCTGGCTCATACCTTCGCATTTTTCCCATACTCCTGGCCTTTTTCTGGCTTGGACCAAGTAGTAATGTGGGACCACACTGAAACAGTCAATTAAACCTGGTTGCGATTAATATTTTAGAGGATAACGCCGTTTATGTCTCGGTTAGGTCTGGGATTTGCCCTCATCTGGCTCGTACTTTCGCATTTTTCGCATACTTGTTGGCCAGATCCTGGCCTTTTTCTGGTTTGTATCACGTAGTAATGAGGTACCTCACTGAAACAGTCAATAACAGCTGGTTGCGAATAGTATTTTAGAGGATAACTCTGGTTATGTCTGGGTTCGTTCTGGTATTTGCAATCATCTTGCTCATACTTTCGCTTTTTTCGCATACTTGTTAGCCAGATGCTGGGTTTTTTCTGGCTTGGACCCCGTAATAATGACGTTCCACACCGAAACAGCCAATTAAACCTGGTTTCGATTAATATGTAAGAGGATAACGCCGGTTATATCTCGGTTAGATCCGGGATTTGCCCTCATCTGGCTCGTACCTTCGCATTTTTCCCATACTTGTTGGCCAGATCCTGGCCTTTTTCTGGCTTGGACCAAGTATTAATGTGGGACCACACTGAAACAGTCAATTAAACCTGGTTGCGATTAATATTTTAGAGGATAACGCCGTTTATGTCTCGATTAGGTCTGGGATTTGCCCTCATCTGGCTCGTACTTTCGCATTTTTCGCATACTTGTTGGCCAGATCCTGGGGTTTTCCTGGTTTGTATCCCGTAATAATGACATTCCACACCGAAACAGTCAATTAAACCCGGTTTCGATTAATATTTTAGAGGATATTGCCGGTTATATCTCGGTTAGGTCTGGGATTTGCCCTCATCTGGCCCGTACTTTCGCATTGTTCGCATACTTGAATGGCCAGATCCTGTGTTCTTCTATTGTTAGGATCACGTAGTAATGGGGTACCACACTGAAACAGTTAATTAAACCTGGTTGCGACTTAAATTTTACAGGATAACGCAGGTTATGTCTCGGTTAGTTCTGGGATTTGCCCTCATCTGGCCCGTACTTTCGCGTTTCTCGCATACTTGTTCGCAAGATCCTGGGCTTTTTCTGGTTTGTGTCACGTTGTAATGCGGTACCACACCGAAACAGTCAATTAAACCTTGGTTGCGATAAATATTTTAGAGGATAACGCAGGTTATGTCTCGGTTAGGTCTGGGTTTTGCCCTCATCTGGCTCGTACTTTCGCATTTTTCGCATACTTGAATGGCCAGATCCTGTGTTCTTCTATTGTTAGGATCACGTAGTAATGGGGTACCACACTGAAACAGTCAATTAAACCTGGTTGCGACTTAAATTTTACAGGACAACGCAGCTTATGTCTCGGTTAGTTCTGGAATTTGCCCTCATCTGGCCCGTACTTTCGCGTTTCTCGCATACTTGTTCGCAAGATCCTGGGCTTTTTCTGGTTTGTGTCACGTTGTAATGCGGTACCACACCGAAACAGTCAATTAAACCTTAGTTGCGATTAATATTTTAGAGGATAACGCAGGTTATGTCTCGGTTAGGTCTGGGTTTTGCCCTCATCTGGCTCGTACTTTCGCATTTTTCGCATACTTGTTGGCCAGATCCTGGCCTTTTTCTGGATTGTATCACGTAGTAATGTGGTACCACACTGAAACAGTCAATAGAAACTGGTTCCGAATAGTATTTTAGAGGATAACGCTGGCTACGTCTGGGTTAGTTCTGGTATTTGCAATCATCTGGCTCATACTTTCGCGTTTTTCGCATATTTGTTGGCCAGATCCTGGGTTTTTTCTGGCGTGGATCCCGTAGTAATGAGGTTCCACACCTGAACAGTCAATTAAACCTGGTTGCGATTAATATTTTAGAGGATAACGCCGGTTATGTCTCGGTTAGGTCTGGGTTTTGCCCTCATCTGGCTCGTACTTTCGCATTTTTCGCATACTTGTTGGCCAGATCCTGGGCTTTTTCTGGTTTGGATCACGTAGTAATGTGGTACCACAGTGAAACAGTCAATAAAAACTGGTTCCGATTAGTGTTTTAGAGGATAACGCTGGTTATGTCTGGGTTAGTTCTGGTATTTGCAATCATCTTGCTCATACTTTCGCTTTTTTCGCATACTTGTTGGCCAGATGCTGGGTTTTTTCTGGTTTGGACCACGTAGTAATGAGGTACCTCACTGAAACAGTCAATTAAACCCGGTTTCGATTAATATTTTAGAGGATATTGCCGGTTATATCTCGGTTAGGTCTGGGATTTGCCCTCATCTGGCCCGTACTTTCGCATAGTTCGCATACTTGAATGGCCAGATCCTGCGTTCTTCTATTGTTAGGATCACGTAGTAATGGGGTACCACACTGAAACAGTCAAGTAAACCTGGTTGCGACTTAAATTTTACAGGATAACGCAGGTTATGTCTCGGTTAGTTCTGGGATTTGCCCTCATCTGGCCCGTTCTTTCGCGTTTCTCGCATACTTGTTCGCAAGTACCTGGGCTTTTTCTGGTTTGGATCACGTAGTAATGTGGTACCACAGTGAAACAGTCAATAAAAACTGGTTCCGATTAGTGTTTTAGAGGATAACGCTGGTTATGTCTGGGTTAGTTCTGGTATTTGCTATCATCTTGCTCATACTTTCGCTTTTTTCGCATACTTGTTGGCCAGATGCTGGGTTTTTTCTGGTTTGGACCACGTAGTAATGAGGTACCACACTGAAACAGTCAATTAAACCTGGTTGCGATTAATATTTTAGGGGATAACGCCGTTTATGTCTCGGTTAGGTCTGGGATTTGCCCTCATCTGGCCCGTACCTTCGCATTTTTCGCATACTTGTTGGCCAGATCCTGGCCATTTTCTGGTTTGTATCACGTAGTAATGTGGTACCACACTGAAACAGTCAATAGAAGCTGGTTCCGAATAGTATTTTAGAGGATAACGCTGGCTATGTCTGGGTTAGTTCTGGTATTTGCAATCATCTGGCTCATACTTTCGCGTTTTTCGCATATTTGTTGGCCAGATCCTGGGTTTTTTCTGGTTTGGATCCCGTAGTAATGAGGTTCCACACCTGAAGAGTCAATTGAACCAGTTTGCGATTAATATTTTAGAGGATTACGCCGGTTATGTCTCGGTTAGGTCTGGGATTTGCCCTCATCTGGCTCGTACTTTCGCATTTCTCGCATACTTGATGGCCAGATCCTGGCCTATTCCTGGTTTGTATCACGTAGTAATGTGGTACCACACTGAAACAGTCAATAGAAGCCGGTTCCGAATAGTATTCTAGAGGATAACGCTGGCTATGTCTGTGTTAGTTCTGGTATTTGCAATCATCTTGCTCATACTTTCGCTTTTTTCGCATACTTGTTGGCCAGATGCTGGGTTTTTTCTGGTTTGGACAACGTAGTAATGAGGTACCTCACTGAAACAGTCAATAAAAGCTGGTTCCGGTTAGAGTTTTAGAGGATAACGCTGGTTATGTCTGGGTTAGTTCTGGTATTTGCAATCATCTGGCTCATGCTTTCGCGTTTTTCTCATATGTGTTGGCCAGATCCTAGGTTTTTTCTGGTTTGGATTCCGTAGTAATGAGGTGCCACACCGAAACAGTCAATTAAACCTGGTTGCGAATAATATTTTAGAGGATAACGCCGGTTATGTCTCGGTTAGGGCTGGGATTTGCCCTCATCTGTCTCGTACCAATCGCATTTCTCGCATACTTGTTGGCCAGATCCTGGGCTTTTTCTGGTTCGGATCACGTAGTAATGTGGTACCACACTGAGACAGTCAATAAAAGTTGGTCCCGATTAGTATTTTAGAGGATAACGCTGGTTATGTTTCGGTTAGGTCTGGGATTTGCCCTCATCTGGCTCGTACCTTCGCATTTTTCGCATACTTGTTGGCCAGATCCTGGGTTTTTCCTGGTTTGGATCCCGTAATAATGACATTCCACACCGAAACAGTCAATTAAACCTGGTTTCTATTAATATTTTAGAGGATAGTGCCGGTTATATCTCGGTTAGGTCAGGGATTTGCCCTCATCTGGCCCGCACTTTCGCATTTTTCGCATACTTGAATGGCGAGATCCTGTGTTCTTCTATTGTTAGGATCACGTAGTAATGTGGTACCACACTGAAACAGTCAATTAAACCTGGTTGCGATTAATATTTTAGAGGATAACGCCGGTTATGTCTCGGTTAGGTCTGGGATTTGCCCTCATCTGGCCCGTACTTTCGCATTTTTCGCATACTTGAATGGCCAGATCCTGGCCTTTTTCTGGGCTGGACCAAGTAGTAATGTGGGACCACACTGAAACAGTCAATTAAACCTGGTTGCGAATAATATTTTAGAGGATAACGCCGGTTATGTCTCGGTTAGGGCTGGGATTTGCCCTCATCTGTCTCGTACCAATCGCATTTCTCGCATACTTGTTGGCCAGATCCTGGCCTTTTTCTGGCTTGGACCAAGTATTAATGTGGGACCACACTGAAACAGTCAATTAAACCTGGTTTTGATTAATATTTTAGAGGATTACTCCGGTTATTTCTCGGTTAGGTCTGGGATTTGCCCTCATCTGTCACGTACTTCCGCAATTTTCGCATACTTATTGGCAAGATCCTGGCCTTTTTCAGGTTTGTATCACGTAGTAATGCGGTACTACACCGAAACTGTCAATTAAATCTGGTTGCGATTAATATTCTAGAGGATAACGCTGGTTATGTCTCGGTTAGGTCTGGGATTTGCCCTCATCTGATCCGTACTTTCGCATTTTTCGCATACTTGTTGGCCAGATCCTGGCCTTTTTCTGGGCTGGACCAAGTAGTAATGTGGGACCACACTGAAACAGTCAATTAAACCTGGTTGCGATTAATATTTTAGAGGATAACGCCGGTTATGTCTCGGTTAGGTCTGGGATTTGTCCTCATCTGGCTCGAACTTTCGCATTTTTCGCATACTTGTTGACCAGATCCTGGGTTTTTCCTGGTTTGTATCCCGTAATAATGGCATACCTCACCGAAACAGTCAATTAAACCCGGTTTCGATTAATATTTTAGAGGATATTGCCGGTTATATCTCGGTTAGGTCTGGGATTTGCCCTCATCTGGCCCGTACTTTCGCATTTTTCGCATACTTGAATGGCCAGATCCTGTGTTTTTCTATTGTTAGGATCACGTAGTAATGTGGTACCACACTGAAACAGTCAATTAAACCTGGTTGCGACTAAAATTTTAAAGGATAACGCAGGTTATGTCTCGGTTAGTTCTGGTATTTGCAATCATCTGGCTCATACTTGTTCGCAAGATCCTGGGCTTTTTCTGGTTTGTGTCTCGTAGTAATGCGCTACCACAACGAATCAGTCAATTAAACCTGGTTGCGATTAATATTTTAGAGGATAACGCGGGTTATGTCTCGGTTAGGTCTGGGTTTTGCCCTCATCTGGCTCGTACTTTCGCATTTTTCGCATACTTGTTGGCCAGATGCTGGGTTTTTTCTGGTTTGGACCACGTAGTAATGAGGTACCTCACTGAAACGGTCAATAAAAGCTGGTTCCGATTAGTGTTTTAGAGGATAACGCTGGTTATGTCTGGGTTAGTTCTGGTATTCGCAATCATCTGGCTCATACTTTCGCTTTTTTCGCATATTTATTGGCCAGATGCTGGGTTTTTTCTGGTTAGGATCCCGTAGTAATGAGGTTCCACACCTGAACAGTCAATTAAACCTGGTTGCGATTAATATTTTAGAGGATAACGCCGGTTTTGTCTCGGTTAGGTCTGGGATTTGCCCTCATCTGGTTCGTACTTTCGCATTTCTCGCATACTTGTTGGCCAGATCCTGGCCTTTTTCTGGTTTGTATCACGTAGTAATGTGGTACTACACTGAAACAGTCAATAGAAGCTGGTTCCGAATAGTATTTTAGAGGATAACGCTGGCTATGTCTGGGTTAGTTCTGGTATTTGCAATCATCTTGCTCATACTTTCGCTTTTTTCGCATACTTGTTGGCCAGATGCTGGGTTTTTTCTGGTTTGGATCACGTAATAATTACGTTCCACACCGAAACAGTCAATTAAACCTAGTTTCGATTAATATTTTAGAGGATATTGCCGGTTATATCTCGGTTAGGTCTGGGATTTGCCCTCATCTGGCTCGTACCTTCGCATTTCTCGCATACTTGTTGGCCAGATTCTGGGCTTTTTCTGGTTTGGATCACGTAGTAATGTGGTACCACACGGAAACAGTCAATAAAAGCTGGACCCGAATAGTATTTTAGAGGACAACGCTGGCTATTCCCGCGTTAGTTCTGGTATTTGCAATCATCTGGCTCATACTTTCGCGTTTTTCGCATATTTGTTGGCCAGACCTTTGTTGGGTTTTTTCTGGTTAGGATCCCGTAGTAACGAGGTTCCACACCGAAACAGTCAATTGAACCTGGTTGCGATTAATATTTTAGAGGATAACGCCGGTTATGTCTCTGTTAGGTCTGGGATTTGCCCTCACCTGGCCCGTAGTTTCGCATTTTTGCATTCTTGTTGGCCAGATCCTAGGCTTTTTGCTGATTTGGATCACGTAGTAATGTGGTACCACACTGAAACAGTCAATAGAAGCTGGTTCCGAATAGTATTTTAGAGGATAACGCTGGCTATGTCTGGGTTAGTTCTGGTATTTGCAATCATCTGGCTCATACTTTCGCGTTTTTCGCATACTTGTTGGCCAGATCCTGGGTTTTTTCTGGTTTGGACCACGTAGTAATGAGGTACCTCACTGAAACGGACAATAAAAGCTGGTTCCGATTAGTGTTTTAGAGGATAACGCTGGTTATGTCTGGGTTAGTTCTGGTATTCGCAATCATCTGGCTCATTCTTTCGCTTTTTTCGCATACTTGTTTGCCAGATGCTGGGTTTTTTCTGGTTAGGATCCCGTAGTAATGCGGTACTACACCGAAACAGTCAATTAAACCTGGTTGCGATTAATATTTTAGAGGATAACGCTGGTTATGTCTCGGTTAGGTCTGGGATTTGCCCTCACCTGGCCCGTAGTTTCGCATTTTTGCATTCTTGTTGGCCAGATCCTAGGCTTCTTGCTGATTTGGATCACGTAGTAATGTGGTACCACACTGAAACAGTCAATAGAAGCTAGTTCCGAATAGTATTTTAGAGGACAACGCTGGTTATGTCTCGGTTAGGTCTGGGATTGGCCCTCATCTGGCCCGTACTTTCGCATTTTTCGCATACTTGTTGGCCAGATCCTGGGTTTTTTCTGGTTAGGATCCCGTAGCAATGAGGTTCCACACCGAAACAGTCAACTAAACCTGGTTGCGATTAATATTTTAGAGGATAACGCCGGTTATGTCTTGGTTAGGTCTGGGATTTGCCCTCATCTGGCTCGTACCTGCGCATTTTTCGCATACTTGTTGGCCATATCATGGCCTTATTCTGGTTTGTATCACGTAGTAATGTGGTACCACACTGAAACAGTCAATAGAAGCTGGTTCCGAATAGTATTTTAGAGGATAACGCTGGCTATGTCTGAGTTAGTTCTGGTATTTGCAATCATCTGGCTCATACTTTCGCGTTTTTCGCATATTTGTTGGGAAGATCCTGGGTTTTTTCTGGTTTGGATCCCGTAGTAATGAGGTTCCACACCGAAACAGTCAATTAAACCTGGTTGCGATTAATATTTTAGAGGATAACGCCGGTTATGTCTTGGTTAGGTCTGGGATTTGCCCTCATCTGGCTCGTACTTTCGCATTTTTCGCATACTTGTTGGCCAGATCCTGGGCTTTTTCTGGTTTGTATCACGTAGTAATGTGGTACCACACTGAAACAGTCAATAGAAGCTGGTTCCGAATAGTATTTTAGAGGATAAGGCTGGCTATGTCTGGGTTAGTTCTGGTATTTGCAATCATCTGGCCCATACTTTCGCGTTTTTCGCATATTTATTGGCCAGATCCTGGGTTTTTTCTGGTTAGGATCCCGTAGTAATGAGGTTCCACACCGAAACAGTCAATTAAACCTGGTTGCGATTAATATTTTAGAGGATAACGGCGGTTATGTCTCGGTTAGGTCTGGGATTTGCCATCATCTGGCCCGTACTTTCGCATTTTTGCATTCTTGTTGGCCAGATCCTAGGCTTTTTGCTGATTTGGATCACGTAGTTATGTGGTACCACACTGAAACAGTCAATAGAAGCTGGTTCCGAATAGTATTTTAGAGGATAACGCTGGCTATGTCTGGGTTAGTTCTGGTATTTGCAATCATCTGGCCCATACTTTCGCGTTTTTCGCATATTTGTTGGCCATATGCTGGGTTTTTTCTGGTTTGGATCCCGTAATAATGACGTTCCACACCGAAACAGCCAATTAAACCTGGTTTCGATTAATATGTTAAAGGATAACGCCGGTTATATCTCGGTTAGATCCGGGATTTGCCCTCATCTGGCTCGTACCTGCGCATTTTTCGCATACTTGTTGGCCATATCCTGGCCTTATTCTGGTTTGTATCACGTAGTAATGTGATACCACACTGAAACAGTCAATAGAAGCTGGTTCCGAATAGTATTTTAGAGGATAACGCTGGCTATGTCTGGCTTAGTTCTGGTATTTGCAATCATCTGGCTCATACTTTCGCGTTTTTCGCATATTTGTTGGGAAGATCCTGGGTTTTTTCTGGTTTGGATCCCGTAGTAATGAGGTTCCACACCGAAACAGTCAATTAAACCTGGTTGCGATTAATATTTTAGAGGATAACGCCGGTTATGTCTTGGTTAGGTCTGGGATTTGCCCTCATCTGGCTCGTACTTTCGCATTTTTCGCATACTTGTTGGCCAGATCCTGCGTTTTTTCTGTCTAGGATCCCGTAGTAATGCGGTACTACACCGAAACAGTCAATTAAACCTGGTTGCGATTAATATTTTAGAGGATAACGCTGGTTATGTCTCGGCTAGGTCTGGGATTTGCCCTCACCTGGCCCGTACTTTCGCATTTTTCGCATACTTGTTGGCCAGATCCTGGGCTTTTTCTGGTTTGGATCACGTAGTAATGTGGTACCACACTGAAACAGTCAATAGAAGCTAGTTCCGAATAGTATTTTAGAGGACAACGCTGGTTATGTCTCGGTTAGGTCTGGGATTGTCCCTCATCTGGCCCGTACTTTCGCATTTTTCGCATACTTGTTGGCCAGATCCTGGGTTTTTTCTGGTTAGGATCCCGTAGCAATCAGGTTCCACACCGAAACAGTCGATTAAACCTGGTTGCGATTAATATTTTAGAGGATAACGCCGGTTATGTCTTGGTTAGGTCTGGGATTTGCCCTCATCTGGCTCGTACCTGCGCATTTTTCGCATACTTGTTGGCCATATCCTGGCCTTATTCTGGTTTGTATCACGTAGTAATGTGGTACCACACTGAAACAGTCAATAGAAGCTGGTTCCGAATAGTATTTTAGAGGATAACGCTGGCTATGTCTGAGTTAGTTCTGGTATTTGCAATCATCTGGCTCATACTTTCGCGTTTTTCGCATATTTGTTGGGAAGATCCTGGGTTTTTTCTGGTTTGGATCCCGTAGTAATGAGGTTCCACACCGAAACAGTCAATTAAACCTGGTTGCGATTAATATTTTAGAGGATAACGCCGGTTATGTCTTGGTTAGGTCTGGGATTTGCCCTCATCTGGCTCGTACTTTCGCATTTTTCGCATACTTGTTGGCCAGATCCTGGGTTTTTTCTGTTTAGGATCCCGTAGTAATGCGGTACTACACCGAAACAGTCAATTAAACCTGGTTGCGATTAATATTTTAGAGGATAACGCTGGTTATGTCTCGGCTAGGTCTGGGATTTGCGCTCACCTGGCCCGTACTTTCGCATTTTTCGCATACTTGTTGGCCAGATCCTGGGCTTTTTCTGGTTTGGATCACGTAGTAATGTGGTACCACACTGAAACAGTCAATAGAAGCTAGTTCCGAATAGTATTTTAGAGGACAACGCTGGTAATGTCTCGGTTAGGTCTGGGATTGGCCCTCATCTGGCCCGTACTTTCGCATTTTTCGCATACTTGTTGGCAAGATCCTGGGCTTTTTCTGGTTTGGATCACGTAGTAATGTGGTACCACACTGAAACAGTCAATAGAAGCTAGTTCCGAATAGTATTTTAGAGGACAACGCTGGTTATGTCTCGGTTAGGTCTGGGATTGTCCCTCATCTGGCCCGTACTTTCGCATTTTTCGCATACTTGTTGGCCAGATCCTAGGCTTTTTCTGGTTTGGACCACGTAGTAATGAGGTACCTCACTGAAACGGTCAATAAAAGCTGGTTCCGATTAGTGTTTTAGAGGATAACGCTGGTTATGTCTGGGTTAGTTCTGGTATTCGCAATCATCTGGCTCATTCTTTCGCTTTTTTCGCATACTTGTTTGCCAGATGCTGGGTTTTTTCTGTTTAGGATCCCGTAGTAATGCGGTACTACACCGAAACAGTCAATTAAACCTGGTTGCGATTAATATTTTAGAGGATAACGCTGGTTATGACTCGGTTAGGTCTGGGATTTGCCCTCACCTGGCCCGTACTTTCGCATTTTTGCATTCTTGTTGGCCAGATCCTAGGCTTTTTGCTGACTTGGATCACGTAGTTATGTGGTACCACACTGAAACAGTCAATAGAAGCTGGTTCCGAATAGTATTTTAGAGGATAACGCTGGCTATGTCCGGGTTAGTTCTGGTATTTGCAATCATCTGGCCCATACTTTCGCGTTTTTCGCATATTTGTTGGCCAGATGCTGGGTTTTTTCTGGTTTGGATCCCGTAATAATGACGTTCCACACCGAAACAGCCAATTAAACCTGGTTTCGATTAATATGTTAGAGGATAACGCCGGTTATATCTCGGTTAGATCCGGGATTTGCCCTCATCTGGCTCGTACCTGCGCATTTTTCGCATACTTGTTGGCCATATCCTGGCCTTATTCTGGTTTGTATCACGTAGTAATGTGGTACCACACTGAAACAGTCAATAGAAGCTGGTTCCGAATAGTATTTTAGAGGATAACGCTGGCTATGTCTGGGTTAATTCTGGTATTTGCAATCATCTGGCTCATACTTTCGCGTTTTTCGCATATTTGTTGGGAAGATCCTGGGTTTTTTCTGGTTTGGATCCCGTAGTAATGAGGTTCCACATCGAAACAGTCAATTAAACCTGGTTGCGATTAATATTTTAGAGGATAACGCCGGTTATGTCTTGGTTAGGTCTGGGATTTGCCCTCATCTGGCTCGTACTTTCGCATTTTTCGCATACTTGTTGGCCAGATCCTGGGCTTTTTCTGGTTTGTATCACGTAGTAATGTGGTACCACACTGAAACAGTCAATAGAAGCTAGTTCCGAATAGTATTTTAGAGGACAACGCTGGTTATGTCTCGGTTAGGTCTGGGATTGGCCCTCATCTGGCCCGTACTTTCGCATTTTTCGCATACTTGTTGGCCAGATCCTGGGCTTTTTCTGGTTTGGATCACGTAGTAATGTGGTACCACACTGAAACAGTCAATAGAAGCTAGTTCCGAATAGTATTTTAGAGGACAACGCTGGTTATGTCTCGGTTAGGTCTGGGATTGGCCCTCATCTGGCCCGTACTTTCGCATTTTTCGCATACTTGTTGGCCAGATCCTGTCCTTGTTCTGGCCTGGACCAAGTAGTAATGTGGGACCACACTGAAACAGTCAATTAAACCTGGTTGCGATTAATATTTTAGAGGATAACGCTGGTTATGTCTCGGTTAGGTCTGGGATTTGCCCTCATCTGGCCCGTACTTTCGCATTTTTCGCATACTTGAATGGCCAGATCCTGGGTTTTTTCTGGTTTGGACCACGTAGTAATGAGGTACCTCAGTGAAACGGTCAATAAAAGCTGGTTCCGATTAGTGTTTTAGAGGATAACGCTGGTTATGTCTGGGATAGTTCTGGTATTCGCAATCATCTGGCTCATACTTTCGCTTTTTTCGCATACTTGTTTGCCAGATGCTGGGTTTTTTCTGGTTAGGATCCCGTAGTAATGCGGTACTACACCGAAGCAGTCAATTAAACCTGGTTGCGATTAATATTTTAGAGGATAACGCTGGTTATGTCTCGGTTAGGTCTGGGATTTGCCCTCACCTGGCCCGTAGTTTCGCATTTCTCGCATACTTGTTGGCCAGATCCTGGCCTTTTTCTGGTTTGTATCACGAAGTAATGTGGTACTACACTGAAACAGTCAATAGAAGCTGGTTCCGATTAGTGTTTTAGAGGATAACGCTGGTTATGTCTGGGTTAGTTCTGGTATTTGCAATCATCTGGCTCGTACTTTCGCATTTCTCGCATACTTGTTGGCCAGATGCTGGGTTTTTTCTGGTTTGGATCACGTAATATTGACGTTCCACACCGAAACAGTCAATTAAACCTAGTTTCGATTAATATTTTAGAGGATATTGCCGGTTATATCTCGGTTAGGTCTGGGATTTGCCCTCATCTGGCTCGTACCTTCGCATTTCTCGCATACTTGTTGGCCAGATCCTGGCCTTGTTCTGGCTTGGACCAAGTAGTAATGTGGGACCACACTGAAACAGTCAATTAAACCTGGTTGCGATTAATATTTTAGAGGATAACGCTGGTTATGTCTCGGTTAGGTCTGGGATTTGCCCTCATCTGGCCCGTACTTTCGCATTTTTTGCATACTTGAATGGCCAGATCCTGTGTTTTTCTATTGCTAGGATCACGTAGTAATGTGGTACTACACTGAAACAGTCAATTAAACCTGGTTGCGATTAAAATTTTAGAGGATAACGCAGGTTATGTCTCGGTTAGTTCTGGTATTTGCAATCATCTGGCTCGTACCTTCGCTTTTTTCGCATACTTGTTTGCCAGATGCTGGGTTTTTTCTGGTTTGGATCCCGTAGTAATGAGGTTCCACACCTGAACAGTCAATTAAACCTGGTTGCGATTAATATTTTAGAGGATAACGCCGGTTTTGTCTCGGTTAGGTCTGGGATTTGCCCTCATCTGCTTCGTACTTTCGCATTTCTCGCATACTTGTTGGCCAGATCCTGGCCTTTTTCTGGTTTGTATCACGTAGTAATGTGGTACTACACTGAAACAGTTAATAGAAGCTGGTTGCGATTAGTGTTTTAGAGGATAACGCTGGTTATGTCTGGGTTAGTTCTGGTATTTGCTCTCATCAGGCTCATTCTTTCGCATATTTCTCATACATGTTGAACAGATCCTGGGTTTTTTCTGGTTTGGATCACGTAGTAATGTGGTACCACACTGAAACAGTCAATAGAAGCTAGTTCCGAATAGTATTTTAGAGGACAACGCTGGTTATGTCTCGGTTAGGTCTGGGATTTGCCCTCATCTGGTTCGTACTTTCGCATTTCTCGCATACTTGTTGGCCAGATCCTGGGCTTTTTCTGGTTTGGATCACGTAGTAATGTGGTATCACACTGAAACAGTCAATGGAAGCTAGTTCCGAATAGTATTTTAGAGGACAACGCTGGTTATGTCTCGGTTAGGTCTGGGATTGGCCCTCATCTGGCCCGTACTTTCGCATTTTTCGCATACTTGTTGGCCAGATCCTGGGTTTTTTCTGGTTTGGACCACGTAGTAATGAGGTACCTCAGTGAAACGGTCAATAAAAGCTGGTTCCGATTAGTGTCTTAGAGGATAACGCTGGTTATGTCTGGGTTAGTTCTGGTATTCGCAATCATCTGGCTCATACTTTCGCTTTTTTCGCATACTTGTTTGCCAGATGCTGGGTTTTTTCTGGTTAGGATCCCGTAGTAATGCGGTACTACACCGAAGCAGTCAATTAAACCTGGTTGCGATTAATATTTTAGAGGATAACGCTGGTTATGTCTCGGTTAGGTCTGGGATTTGCCCTCACCTGGCCCGTAGTTTCGCATTTTTGCATTCTTGTTGGCCAGATCCTAGGCTTTTTGCTGATTTGGATCGCGTAGTAATGTGGTACCACACTGAAACAGTCAATAGAAGCTGGTTCCGAATAGTATTTTAGAGGATAACGCTGGCTATGTCTGGCTTAGTTCTGGTATTTGCAATCATCTGGCTCATACTTTCGCGTTTTTCGCATATTTGTTGGCAAGATCCTGGGTTTTTTCTGGTTTGGATTCCGTAGTAATGAGGTTCCACACCGAAACAGCCAATTAAACCTGGTTTCGATTAATATGTTAGAGGATAACGCCGGTTATATCTCGGTTAGATCCGGGATTTGCCCTCATCTGGCTCGCACCTGCGCATTTTTCGCATACTTGTTGGCCATATCCTGGCCTTATTCTGGTTTGTATCACGTAGTAATGTGGTACCACACTGAAACAGTCAATAGAAGCTGGTTCCGAATAGTATTTTAGAGGATAACGCTGGCTATGTCTGGCTTAGTTCTGGTATTTGCAATCATCTGGCTCATACTTTCGCGTTTTTCGCATATTTGTTGGCAAGATCCTGGGTTTTTTCTGGTTTGGATCCCGTAGTAATGAGGTTCCACACCGAAACAGTCAATTAAACCTGGTTGCGATTAATATTTTAGAGGATAACGCCGGTTATGTCTTGGTTAGGTCTGGGATTTGCCCTCATCTGGTTCGTACTTTCGCATTTTTCGCATACTTGTTGGCCAGATCCTGGGCTTTTTCTGGTTTGTATCACGTAGTAATGTGGTACCACACTGAAACAGTCAATAGAAGCTAGTTCCGAATAGTATTTTAGAGGACAACGCTGGTTATGTCTCGGTTAGGTCTGGGATTGGCCCTCATCTGGCCCGTACTTTCGCATTTTTCGCATACTTGTTGGCCAGATCCTGGGCTTTTTCTGGTTTGGATCACGTAGTAATGTGGTATCACACTGAAACAGTCAATGGAAGCTAGTTCCGAATAGTATTTTAGAGGACAACGCTGGTTATGTCTCGGTTAGGTCTGGGATTGGCCCTCATCTGGCCCGTACTTTCGCATTTTTCGCATACTTGTTGGCCAGATCCTGGGTTTTTTCTGGTTTGGACCACGTAGTAATGAGGTACCTCAGTGAAACGGTCAATAAAAGCTGGTTCCGATTAGTGTTTTAGAGGATAACGCTGGTTATGTCTGGGTTAGTTCTGGTATTCGCAATCATCTGGCTCATTCTTTCGCTTTTTTCGCATACTTGTTTGCCAGATGCTGGGTTTTTTCTGGTTAGGATCCCGTAGTAATGCGGTACTACACCGAAGCAGTCAATTAAACCTGGTTGCGATTAATATTTTAGAGGATAACGCTGGTTATGTCTCGGTTAGGTCTGGGATTTGCCCTCACCTGGCCCGTAGTTTCGCATTTCTCGCATACTTGTTGGCCAGATCCTGGCCTTTTTCTGGTTTGTATCACGAAGTAATGTGGTACTACACTGAAACAGTCAATAGAAGCTGGTTCCGATTAGTGTTTTAGAGGATAACGCTGGTTATGTCCGGGTTAGTTCTGGTATTTGCAATCATCTGGCTCGTACTTTCGCATTTCTCGCATACTTGTTGGCCAGATGCTGGGTTTTTTCTGGTTTGGATCACGTAATATTGACGTTCCACACCGAAACAGTCAATTAAACCTAGTTTCGATTAATATTTTAGAGGATATTGCCGGTTATATCTCGGTTAGGTCTGGGATTTGCCCTCATCTGGCTCGTACCTTCGCATTTCTCGCATACTTGTTGGCCAGATCCTGGCCTTGTTCTGGCTTGGACCAAGTAGTAATGTGGGACCACACTGAAACAGTCAATTAAACCTGGTTGCGATTAATATTTTAGAGGATAACGCTGGTTATGTCTCGGTTAGGTCTGGGATTTGCCCTCATCTGGCCCGTACTTTCGCATTTTTCGCATACTTGAATGGCCAGATCCTGTGTTTTTCTATTGCTAGGATCACGTAGTAATGTGGTACTACACTGAAACAGTCAATTAAACCTGGTTGCGATTAAAATTTTAGAGGATAACGCAGGTTATGTCTCGGTTAGTTCTGGTATTTGCAATCATCTGGCTCGTACCTTCGCTTTTTTCGCATACTTGTTTGCCAGATGCTGGGTTTTTTCTGGTTTGGATCCCGTAGTAATGAGGTTCCACACCTGAACAGTCAATTAAACATGGTTGCGATTAATATTTTAGAGGATAACGCCGGTTTTGTCTCGGTTAGGTCTGGGATTTGCCCTCATCTGCTTCGTACTTTCGCATTTCTCGCATACTTGTTGGCCAGATCCTGGCCTTTTTCTGGTTTGTATCACGTAGTAATGTGGTACTACACTGAAACAGTTAATAGAAGCTGGTTCCGATTAGTGTTTTAGAGGATAACGCTGGTTATGTCTGGGTTAGTTCTGGTATTTGCTCTCATCAGGCTCATTCTTTCGCATATTTCTGATACATGTTGAACAGATCCTGGGTTTTTTCTGGTTTGGATCACGTAGTAATGTGGTACCACACTGAAACAGTCAATAGAAGCTAGTTCCGAATAGTATTTTAGAGGACAACGCTGGTTATGTCTCGGTTAGGTCTGGGATTTGCCCTCATCTGGTTCGTACTTTCGCATTTCTCGCATACTTGTTGGCCAGATCCTGGCCTTTTTCTGGTTTGTATCACGTAGTAATGTGGTACTACACTGAAACAGTTAATAGAAGCTGGTTCCGAATAGCATTTTAGAGGATAACGCTGGCTATGTCTGGGTTAGTTCTGGTATTTGCAATCATCTTGCTCATACTTTCGCTTTTTTCGCATACTTGTTGGCCAGATGCTGGGTTTTTTCTGGTTTGGATCACGTAATAATTACGTTCCACACCGAAACAGCCAATTAAACCTGGTTTCGATTAATATGTTAGAGGATAACGCCGGTTATATCTCGGTTAGATCCGGGATTTGCCCTCATCTGGCTCGTACCTGCGCATTTTTCGCATACTTGTTGGCCATATCCTGGCCTTATTCTGGTTTGTATCACGTAGTAATGTGGTACCACACTGAAACAGTCAATAGAAGCTAGTTCCGAATAGTATTTTAGAGGATAACGCTAGCTATGTCTGGGTTAGTTCTGGTATTTGCAATCATCTTGCTCATACTTTCGCTTTTTTCGCATACTTGTTGGCCAGATGCTGGGTTTTTTCTGGTTTGGATCACGTAATAATTACGTTCCACACCGAAACAGCCAATTAAACCTGGTTTCGATTAATATGTTAGAGGATAACGCCGGTTATGTCTTGGTTAGGTCTGGGATTTGCCCTCATCTGGTTCGTACTTTCGCATTTTTCTCATACTTGTTGGCCAGATCCTGGGCTTTTTCTGGTTTGGACCACGTAGTAATGAGGTACCTCACTGAAACGGTCAATAAAAGCTGGTTCCGATTAGTGTTTTAGAGGATAACGCTGGCTATGACTGTGTTAGTTCTGGTATTTGCAATCATCTGGCCCATACTTTCGCGTATTTCGCATATTTATTGGCCAGATGCTGGGATTTTTCTGGTTAGGATCCCGTAGTAATGCGGTACTACACCGAAACAGTCAATTAAACCTGGTTGCGATTAATATTTTAGAGGATAACGCTGGTTATGTCTCGTTTAGGTCTGGGATTTGCCCTCACCTGGCCCGTAGTTTCGCATTTTTGCATTCTTGTTGGCCAGATCCTAGGCTTTTTGCTGATTTGGATCACGTAGTAATGTGGTACCACACTGAAACAGTCAATAGAAGCTGGTTCCGAATAGTATTTTAGAGGATAACGCTGGCTATGTCTGGGTTAGTTCTGGTATTTGCAATCATCTGGCCCATACTTTCGCGTTTTTCGCATATTTATTGGCCAGATCCTGGGTTTTTTCTGGTTAGGATCCCGTAGTAATGAAGTTCCACACTGAAACAGTCAATTAAACCTGGTTGCGATTAATATTTTAGAGGATAACGCCGGTTATATCTCGGTTAGGTCTGGGATTTGCCCTCATCTGGCCCGTACTTTCGCATTTTTGCATTCTTGTTGGCCAGATCCTAGGCTTTTTGCTGATTTGGATCACGTAGTTATGTGGTACCACACTGAAACAGTCAATAGAAGCTGGTTCCGAATAGTATTTTAGAGGATAACGCTGGCTATGTCTGGGTTAGTTCTGGTATTTGCAATCATCTGGCCCATACTTTCGCGTTTTTCGCATATTTGTTGGCCAGATGCTGGGTTTTTTCTGGTTTGGATCCCGTAATAATGACGTTCCACACCGAAACAGCCAATTAAACCTGGTTTCGATTAATATGTTAGAGGATAACGCCGGTTATATCTCGGTTAGATCCAGGATTTGCCCTCATCTGGCTCGTACCTGCGCATTTTTCGCATACTTGTTGGCCATATCCTGGCCTTATTCTGGTTTGTATCACGTAGTAATGTGGTACCACACTGAAACAGTCAATAGAAGCTGGTTCCGAATAGTATTTTAGAGGATAACGCTGGCTATGTCTGGGTTAGTTCTGGTATTTGCAATCATCTGGTTCATACTTTCGCGTTTTCCGCATATTTGTTGGGAAGATCCTGGGTTTTTTCTGGTTTGGGTCCCGTAATAATGACGTTCCACACCGAAACAGCCAATTAAACCTGGTTTCGATTAATATGTTAGAGGATAACGCCGGTTATATCTCGGTTAGATCCGGGATTTGCCCTCATCTGGCTCGTACCTGCGCATTTTTCGCATACTTGTTGGCCATATCCTGGCCTTATTCTGGTTTGTATCACGTAGTAATGTGGTACCACACTGAAACAGTCAATAGAAGCTGGTTCCGAATAGTATTTTAGAGGATAACGCTGGCTATGTCTGGGTTAGTTCTGGTATTTGCCCTCATCTGGCTCGTACTTTCGCATTTTTCGCATACTTGTTGGCCAGATCCTGGGCTTTTTCTGGTTTGGATCCCGCAGTAATGAGGTTCCACACCGAAACGGTCAATTAAACCTGGTTGCGATTAATATTTTAGAGGACAACGCTGGTTATGTCTCGGTTAGGTCTGGGATTGGCCCTCATCTGGCCCGTACTTTCGCATATTTCGCATACTTGTTGGCCAGATCCTCGCCTTTTTCTGGTATGGACCACGTAGTAATGAGGTACCTCACTGAAACGGTCAATAAAAGCTGGTTCCGATTAGTGTTTTAGAGGATAACGCTGGTTATGTCTGGGTTAGTTCTGGTATTCGCAATCATCTGGCTCATACTTTCGCTTTTTCGCATACTTGTTTGCCAGATGCTGGGTTTTTTCTGGTTTGGATCCCGTAGTAATGAGGTTCCACACCTGAACAGTCAATTAAACCTGGTTGCGATTAATATTTTAGAGGATAACGCCGGTTTTGTCTCGGTTAGGTCTGGGATTTGCCCTCATCTGGTTCGTACTTTCGCATTTCTCGCATACTTGTTGGCCAGATCCTGGCCTTTTTCTGGTTTGTATCACGTAGTAATGTGGTACTACACTGAAACAGTCAATAGAAGCTGGTTCCGAATAGTATTTTAGAGGATAACGCTGGCTATGTCTGGGTTAGTTCTGGTATTTGCAATCATCTTGCTCATACTTTCGCTTTTTTCGCATACTTGTTGGCCAGATGCTGGGTTTTTCCTGGTTTGGATCCCGTAATAATGACGTTCCACACCGAAACAGCCAATTAAACCTGGTTTCGATTAATATGTTAGAGGATAACGCCGGTTATATCTCGGTTAGATCCGGGATTTGCCCTCATCTGGCTCGTACCTGCGCATTTTTCGCATACTTGTTGGCCATATACTGGCCTTATTCTGGTTTGTATCACGTAGTAATGTGGTACCACACTGAAACAGTCAATAGAAGCTGGTTCCGAATAGTATTTTAGAGGATAACGCTGGCTATGTCTGGCTTAGTTCTGGTATTTGCAATCATCTGGCTCATACTTTCGCGTTTTTCGCATATTTGTTGGCAAGATCCTGGGTTTTTTCTGGTTTGGATCCCGTAGTAATGAGGTTCCACACCGAAACAGCCAATTAAACCTGGTTTCGATTAATATGTTAGAGGATAACGCCGGTTATATCTCGGTTAGATCCGGGATTTGCCCTCATCTGGCTCGCACCTGCGCATTTTTCGCATACTTGTTGGCCATATCCTGGCCTTATTGTGGTTTGTATGACGTAGTAATGTGGTACTACACTGAAACAGTCAATAGAAGCTGGTTCCGAATAGTATTTTAGAGGATAACGCTGGCTATGTCTGGGTTAGTTCTGGTATTTGCAATCATCTTGCTCATACTTTCGCTTTTTTCGCATACTTGTTGGCCAGATGCTGGGTTTTTTCTGGTTTGGATCACGTAATAATTACGTTCCACACCGAAACAGTCAATTAAACCCAGTTTCGATTAATATTTTAGAGGATATTGCCGGTTATATCTCGGTTAGGTCTGGGACTTGCCCTCATCTGGCTCGTACCTTCGCATTTCTCGCATACTTGTTGGCCAGATCCTCGCCTTTTTCTGGTTTGTATGACGTAGTAATGTGGTACTACACTGAAACAGTCAATAGAAGCTGGTTCCGATTAGTGTTTTAGAGGATAACGCTGGTTATGTTTGGGTTAGTTCTGGTATTTGCAATCATCTGGCTCGTACTTTCGCATTTCTCGCATACTTGTTGGCCAGATGCAGGGTTTTTTCTGGTTTGGATCACGTAATAATGACGTTCCACACCGAAACAGTCAATTAAACCTAGTTTCGATTAATATTTTAGAGGATATTGCCGGTTATATCTCGGTTAGGTCTGGGATTTGCCCTCATCTGGCTCGTACCTTCGCATTTCTCGCATACTTGTTGGCCAGATCCTGGCCTTTTTCTGGTTTGTATCACGTAGTAATGCGGTACTACACCGAAACAGTCAATTAAACCTGGTTGCGATTAATATTTTAGAGGATAACGCTGGTTATGTCTCGGTTAGGTCTGGGATTTGCCCTCACCTGGCCCGTAGTTTCGCATTTTTGCATTCTTGTTGGCCAGATCCTAGGCTTTTTGCTGATTTGGATCGCGTAGTAATGTGGTACCACACTGAAACAGTCAATAGAAGCTGGTTCCGAATGGTATTTTAGAGGATAACGCTGGTTATGTTTGGGTTAGTTCTGGTATTTGCAATCATCTGGCTCGTACTTTCGCATTTCTCGCATACTTGTTGGCCAGATGCAGGGTTTTTTCTGGTTTGGATCACGTAATAATGACGTTCCACACCGAAACAGTCAATTAAACCTAGTTTCGATTAATATTTTAGAGGATATTGCCGGTTATATCTCGGTTAGATCCGGGATTTGCCCTCATCTGGCTCGCACCTGCGCATTTTTCGCATACTTGTTGGCCATATCCTGGCCTTATTCTGGTTTGTATCACGTAGTAATGTGGTACCACACTGAAACAGTCAATAGAAGCTGGTTCCGAATAGTATTTTAGAGGATAACGCTGGCTATGTCTGGCTTAGTTCTGGTATTTGCAATCATCTGGCTCATACTTTCGCGTTTTTCGCATATTTGTTGGCAAGATCCTGGGTTTTTTCTGGTTTGGATCCCGTAGTAATGAGGTTCCACACCGAAACAGTCAATTAAACCTGGTTGCGATTAATATTTTAGAGGATAAGGCCGGTTATGTCTTGGTTAGGTCTGGGATTTGCCCTCATCTGGTTCGTACTTTCGCATTTTTCGCATACTTGTTGGCCAGATCCTGGGCTTTTTCTGGTTTGTATCACGTAGTAATGTGGTACCACACTGAAACAGTCAATAGAAGCTAGTTCCGAATAGTATTTTAGAGGACAACGCTGGTTATGTCTCGGTTAGGTCTGGGATTTGCCCTCACCTGGCCCGTACTTTCGCATTTTTGCATTCTTGTTGGCCAGATCCTAGGCTTTTTGCTGATTTGGATCGCGTAGTAATGTGGTACCACACTGAAACAGTCAATAGAAGCTGGTTCCGAATAGTATTTTAGAGGATAACGCTGGCTATGTCTGGCTTAGTTCTGGTATTTGCAATCATCTGGCTCATACTTTCGCGTTTTTCGCATATTTGTTGGCAAGATCCTGGGTTTTTTCTGGTTTGGATCCCGTAGTAATGAGGTTCCACACCGAAACAGTCAATTAAACCTGGTTGCGATTAATATTTTAGAGGATAACGCCGGTTATGTCTTGGTTAGGTCTGGGATTTGCCCTCATCTGGTTCGTACTTTCGCATTTTTCGCATACTTGTTGGCCAGATACTGGGCTTTTTCTGGTTTGTATCACGTAGTAATGTGGTACCACACTGAAACAGTCAATAGAAGCTAGTTCCGAATAGTATTTTAGAGGACAACGCTGGTTATGTCTCGGTTAGGTCTGGGATTGGCCCTCATCTGGCCCGTACTTTCGCATTTTTCGCATACTTGTTGGCCAGATCCTGGGCTTTTTCTGGTTTGGATCACGTAGTAATGTGGTATCACACTGAAACAGTCAATGGAAGCTAGTTCCGAATAGTATTTTAGAGGACAACGCTGGTTATGTCTCGGTTAGGTCTGGGATTGGCCCTCATCTGGCCCGTACTTTCGCATTTTTCGCATACTTGTTGGCCAGATCCTGGGTTTTTTCTGGTTTGGACCACGTAGTAATGAGGTACCTCAGTGAAACGGTCAATAAAAGCTGGTTCCGATTAGTGTTTTAGAGGATAACGCTGGTTATGTCTGGGTTAGTTCTGGTATTCGCAATCATCTGGCTCATACTTTCGCTTTTTTCGCATACTTGTTTGCCAGATGCTGGGTTTTTTCTGGTTAGGATCCCGTAGTAATGCGGTACTACACCGAAACAGTCAATTAAACCTGGTTGCGATTAATATTTTAGAGGATAACGCTGGTTATGTCTCGGTTAGGTCTGGGATTTGCCCTCACCTGGCCCGTAGTTTCGCATTTCTCGCATACTTGTTGGCCAGATCCTGGCCTTTTTCTGGTTTGTATCACGAAGTAATGTGGTACTACACTGAAACAGTCAATAGAAGCTGGTTCCGATTAGTGTTTTAGAGGATAACGCTGGTTATGTCTGGGTTAGTTCTGGTATTTGCAATCATCTGGCTCGTACTTTCGCATTTCTCGCATACTTGTTGGCCAGATGCTGGGTTTTTTCTGGTTTGGATTACGTAATAATGACGTTCCACACCGAAACAGTCAATTAAACCTAGTTTCGATTAATATTTTAGAGGATATTGCCGGTTATATCTCGGTTAGGTCTGGGATTTGCCCTCATCTGGCTCGTACCTTCGCATTTCTCGCATACTTGTTGGCCAGATCCTGGCCTTGTTCTGGCTTGGACCAAGTAGTAATGTGGGACCACACTGAAACAGTCAATTAAACCTGGTTGCGATTAATATTTTAGAGGATAACGCTGGTTATGTCTCGGTTAGGTCTGGGATTTGCCCTCATCTGGCCCGTACTTTCGCATTTTTCGCATACTTGAATGGCCAGATCCTGTGTTTTTCTATTGTTAGGATCACGTAGTAATGTGGTACTACACTGAAACAGTCAATTAAACCTGGTTGCGATTAAAATTTTAGAGGATAACGCAGGTTATGTCTCGGTTAGTTCTGGTATTTGCAATCATCTGGCTCGTACCTTCGCTTTTTTCGCATACTTGTTTGCCAGATGCTGGGTTTTTTCTGGTTTGGATCCCGTAGTAATGAGGTTCCACACCTGAACAGTCAACTAAACCTGGTTGCGATTAATATTTTAGAGGATAACGCCGGTTTTGTCTCGGTTAGGTCTGGGATTTGCCCTCATCTGCTTCGTACTTTCGCATTTCTCGCATACTTGTTGGCCAGATCCTGGCCTTTTTCTGGTTTGTATCACGTAGTAATGTGGTACTACACTGAAACAGTCAATAGAAGCTGGTTCCGAATAGTATTTTAGAGGATAACGCTGGCTATGTCTGGGTTAGTTCTGGTATTTGCAATCATCTTGCTCATACTTTCGCTTTTTTCGCATACTTGTTGGCCAGATGCTGGGTTTTTTCTGGTTTGGATCACGTAATAATTACGTTCCACACCGAAACAGTCAATTAAACCTAGTTTCGATTAATATTTTAGAGGATATTGCCGGTTATATCTCGGTTAGGTCTGGGACTTGCCCTCATCTGGCTCGTACCTTCGCATTTCTCGCATACTTGTTGGCCAGATCCTCGCCTTTTTCTGGTTTGTATCACGTAGTAATGTGGTACTACACTGAAACAGTCAATAGAAGCTGTTTCCGATTAGTGTTTTAGAGGATAACGCTGGTTATGTCTGGGTTAGTTCTGGTATTTGCTCTCATCAGGCTCATTCTTTCGCATATTTCTCATACATGTTGAACAGATCCTGGGTTTTTTCTGGTTTGGATCACGTAGTAATGTGGTACCACACTGAAACAGTCAATAGAAGCTAGTTCCGAATAGTATTTTAGAGGACAACGCTGGTTATGTCTCGGTTAGGTCTGGGATTTGCCCTCATCTGGTTCGTACTTTCGCATTTCTCGCATACTTGTTGGCCAGATCCTGGCCTTTTTCTGGTTTGTATCACGTAGTAATGTGGTACTACACTGAAACAGTTAATAGAAGCTGGTTCCGAATAGCATTTTAGAGTATAACGCTGGCTATGTCTGGGTTAGTTCTGGTATTTGCAATCATCTTGCTCATACTTTCGCTTTTTTCGCATACTTGTTGGCCAGATGCTGGGTTTTTTCTGGTTTGGATCACGTAATAATTACGTTCCACACCGAAACAGCCAATTAAACCTGGTTTCGATTAATATTTTAGAGGATAACGCCGGTTATGTCTCGGTTAGGTCTGGGATTTGCCCTCATCTGGCTCGTACTTTCGCAATTTTCGCATACTTATTGGCAAGATCCTGGCCTTTTTCTGGTTTGTATCACGTAGTAATGCGGTACTACACCGAAACAGTCAATTAAACCTGGTTGCGATTAATATTTTAGAGGATAACGCTGGTTATGTCTCGGTTAGGTCTGGGATTTGCCCTCATCTGGCCCGTACTTTCGCATTTTTGCATTCTTGTTGGCCAGATCCTAGGCTTTTTGCTGATTTGGATCACGTAGTTATGTGGTACCACACTGAAACAGTCAATAGAAGCTGGTTCCGAATAGTATTTTAGAGGATAACGCTGGCTATGTCTGGGTTAGTTCAGGTATTTGCAATCATCTGGCCCATACTTTCGCGTTTTTCGCATATTTGTTGGCCAGATGCTGGGTTTTTTCTGGTATGGATCCCGTAATAATGACGTTCCACACCGAAACAGCCAATTAAACGGTGGTTTCGATTAATATGTTAGAGGATAACGCCAGTTATATCTCGGTTAGATCCGGGATTTGCCCTCATCTGGCTCGTACCTGCGCATTTTTCGCATACTTGTTGGCCATATCCTGGCCTTATTCTGGTTTGTATCACGTAGTAATGTGGTACCACACTGAAACAGTCAATAGAAGCTGGTTCCGAATAGTATTTTAGAGGATAACGCTGGCTATGTCTGGCTTAGTTCTGGTAATTGCAATCATCTGGCTCATACTTTCGCGTTTTTCGCATATTTGTTGGCAAGATCCTGGGTTTTTCCTGGTTTGGATCCCGTAGTAATGAGGTTCCACACCGAAACAGTCAATTAAACCTGGTTGCGATTAATATTTTAGAGGATAACGCCGGTTATGTCTTGGTTAGGTCTGGGATTTGCCCTCATCTGGCTCGTACCTTCGCTTTTTTCGCATACTTGTTTGCCAGATGCTGGGTTTTTTCTGGTTTGGACCACGTAGTAATGAGGTACCTCAGTGAAACGGTCAATAAAAGCTGGTTCCGATTAGTGTTTTAGAGGATAACGCTGGTTATGTCTGGGTTAGTTCTGGTATTCGCAATCATCTGGCTCATACTTTCGCTTTTTTCGCATACTTGTTTGCCAGATGCTGGGTTTTTTCTGGTTAGGATCCCGTAGTAATGCGGTACTACACCGAAACAGTCAATTAAACCTGGTTGCGATTAATATTTTAGAGGATAACGCTGGTTATGTCTCGGTTAGGTCTGGGATTTGCCCTCACCTGGCCCGTAGTTTCGCATTTCTCGCATACTTGTTGGCCAGATCCTGGGCTTTTTCTGGTTTGGATCACGTAGTAATGTGGTATCACACTGAAACAGTCAATGGAAGCTAGTTCCGAATAGTATTTTAGAGGACAACGCTGGTTATGTCTCGGTTAGGTCTGGGATTGGCCCTCATCTGGCCCGTACTTTCGCATTTCTCGCATACTTGTTGGCCAGATGCTGGGTTTTTTCTGGTTTGGATTACGTAATAATGACGTTCCACACCGAAACAGTCAATTAAACCTAGTTTCGATTAATATTTTAGAGGATATTGCCGGTTATATCTCGGTTAGGTCTGGGATTTGCCCTCATCTGGCTCGTACCTTCGCATTTCTCGCATACTTGTTGGCCAGATCCTGGCCTTGTTCTGGCTTGGACCAAGTAGTAATGTGGGACCACACTGAAACAGTCAATTAAACCTGGTTGCGATTAATATTTTAGAGGATAACGCTGGTTATGTCTCGGTTAGGTCTGGGATTTGCCCTCATCTGGCCCGTACTTTCGCATTTTTCGCATACTTGAATGGCCAGATCCTGTGTTTTTCTATTGTTAGGATCACGTAGTAATGTGGTACTACACTGAAACAGTCAATTAAACCTGGTTGCGATTAAAATTTTAGAGGATAACGCAGGTTATGTCTCGGTTAGTTCTGGTATTTGCAATCATCTGGCTCGTACCTTCGCTTTTTTCGCATACTTGTTTGCCAGATGCTGGGTTTTTTCTGGTTTGGATCCCGTAGTAATGAGGTTCCACACCTGAACAGTCAACTAAACCTGGTTGCGATTAATATTTTAGAGGATAACGCCGGTTTTGTCTCGGTTAGGTCTGGGATTTGCCCTCATCTGCTTCGTACTTTCGCATTTCTCGCATACTTGTTGGCCAGATCCTGGCCTTTTTCTGGTTTGTATCACGTAGTAATGTGGTACTACACTGAAACAGTCAATAGAAGCTGGTTCCGAATAGTATTTTAGAGGATAACGCTGGCTATGTCTGGGTTAGTTCTGGTATTTGCAATCATCTTGCTCATACTTTCGCTTTTTTCGCATACTTGTTGGCCAGATGCTGGGTTTTTTCTGGTTTGGATCACGTAATAATTACGTTCCACACCGAAACAGTCAATTAAACCTAGTTTCGATTAATATTTTAGAGGATATTGCCGGTTATATCTCGGTTAGGTCTGGGACTTGCCCTCATCTGGCTCGTACCTTCGCATTTCTCGCATACTTGTTGGCCAGATCCTCGCCTTTTTCTGGTTTGTATCACGTAGTAATGTGGTACTACACTGAAACAGTCAATAGAAGCTGTTTCCGATTAGTGTTTTAGAGGATAACGCTGGTTATGTCTGGGTTAGTTCTGGTATTTGCTCTCATCAGGCTCATTCTTTCGCATATTTCTCATACATGTTGAACAGATCCTGGGTTTTTTCTGGTTTGGATCACGTAGTAATGTGGTACCACACTGAAACAGTCAATAGAAGCTAGTTCCGAATAGTATTTTAGAGGACAACGCTGGTTATGTCTCGGTTAGGTCTGGGATTTGCCCTCATCTGGTTCGTACTTTCGCATTTCTCGCATACTTGTTGGCCAGATCCTGGCCTTTTTCTGGTTTGTATCACGTAGTAATGTGGTACTACACTGAAACAGTTAATAGAAGCTGGTTCCGAATAGCATTTTAGAGTATAACGCTGGCTATGTCTGGGTTAGTTCTGGTATTTGCAATCATCTTGCTCATACTTTCGCTTTTTTCGCATACTTGTTGGCCAGATGCTGGGTTTTTTCTGGTTTGGATCACGTAATAATTACGTTCCACACCGAAACAGCCAATTAAACCTGGTTTCGATTAATATTTTAGAGGATAACGCCGGTTATGTCTCGGTTAGGTCTGGGATTTGCCCTCATCTGGCTCGTACTTTCGCAATTTTCGTATACTTATTGGCAAGATCCTGGCCTTTTTCTGGTTTGTATCACGTAGTAATGCGGTACTACACCGAAACAGTCAATTAAACCTGGTTGCGATTAATATTTTAGAGGATAACGCTGGTTATGTCTCGGTTAGGTCTGGGATTTGCCCTCATCTGGCCCGTACTTTCGCATTTTTGCATTCTTGTTGGCCAGATCCTAGGCTTTTTGCTGATTTGGATCACGTAGTTATGTGGTACCACACTGAAACAGTCAATAGAAGCTGGTTCCGAATAGTATTTTAGAGGATAACGCTGGCTATGTCTGGGTTAGTTCAGGTATTTGCAATCATCTGGCCCATACTTTCGCGTTTTTCGCATATTTGTTGGCCAGATGCTGGGTTTTTTCTGGTATGGATCCCGTAATAATGACGTTCCACACCGAAACAGCCAATTAAACGGTGGTTTCGATTAATATGTTAGAGGATAACGCCGGTTATATCTCGGTTAGATCCGGGATTTGCCCTCATCTGGCTCGTACCTGCGCATTTTTCGCATACTTGTTGGCCATATCCTGGCCTTATTCTGGTTTGTATCACGTAGTAATGTGGTACCACACTGAAACAGTCAATAGAAGCTGGTTCCGAATAGTATTTTAGAGGATAACGCTGGCTATGTCTGGCTTAGTTCTGGTAATTGCAATCATCTGGCTCATACTTTCGCGTTTTTCGCATATTTGTTGGCAAGATCCTGGGTTTTTCCTGGTTTGGATCCCGTAGTAATGAGGTTCCACACCGAAACAGTCAATTAAACCTGGTTGCGATTAATATTTTAGAGGATAACGCCGGTTATGTCTTGGTTAGGTCTGGGATTTGCCCTCATCTGGTTCGTACTTTCGCATTTTTCTCATACTTGTTGGCCAGATCCTGGGCTTTTTCTGGTTTGGACCACGTAGTAATGAGGTACCTCACTGAAACGGTCAATAAAAGCTGGTTCCGATTAGTGTTTTAGAGGATAACACTGGCTATGTCTGGGTTAGTTCTGGTATTTGCAATCATCTGGCCCATACTTTCGCGTTTTTCGCATATTTATTGGCCAGATGCTGGGTTTTTTCTGGTTAGGATCCCGCAGTAATGCGGTACTACACCGAAACAGTCAATTAAACCTGGTTGAGATTAATATTTTAGAGGATAACGCTGGTTATGTCTCGTTTAGGTCTGGGATTTGCCCTCACCTGGCCCGTAGTTTCGCATTTTTGCATTCTTGTTGGCCAGATCCTAGGCTTTTTGCTGATTTGGATCACGTAGTAATGTGGTACCACACTGAAACAGTCAATAGAAGCTGGTTCCGAATAGTATTTTAGAGGATAACGCTGGCTATGTCTGGGTTAGTTCTGGTATTTGCAATCATCTGGCCCATACTTTCGCGTTTTTCGCATATTTATTGGCCAGATCCTGGGTTTTTTCTGGTAAGGATCCCGTAGTAATGAGGTTCCACACCGAAACAGTCAATTAAACCTGGTTGCGATTAATATTTTAGAGGATAACGCCGGTTATGTCTCGGTTAGGTCTGGGATTTGCCCTCATCTGGCCCGTACTTTCGCATTTTTGCATTCTTGTTGGCCAGATCCTAGGCTTTTTGCTGATTTGGATCACGTAGTTATGTGGTACCACACTGAAACAGTCAATAGAAGCTGGTTCCGAATAGTATTTTAGAGGATAACGCTGGCTATGTCTGGGTTAGTTCAGGTATTTGCAATCATCTGGCCCATACTTTCGCGTTTTTCGCATATTTGTTGGCCAGATAATGGGTTTTTCCTGGTTTGGATCCCGTAATAATGACGTTCCACACCGAAACAGCCAATTAAACCTGGTTTCGATTAATATGTTAGAGGATAACGCCGGTTATATCTCGGTTAGATCCGGGATTTGCCCTCATCTGGCTCGTACCTGCGCATTTTTCGCATACTTGTTGGCCATATACTGGCCTTATTCTGGTTTGTATCACGTAGTAATGTGGTACCACACTGAAACAGTCAATAGAAGCTGGTTCCGAATAGTATTTTAGAGGATAACGCTGGCTATGTCTGGCTTAGTTCTGGTATTTGCAATCATCTGGCTCATACTTTCGCGTTTTTCGCATATTTGTTGGCAAGATCCTGGGTTTTTTCTGGTTTGGATCCCGTAGTAATGAGGTTCCACACCGAAACAGCCAATTAAACCTGGTTTCGATTAATATGTTAGAGGATAACGCCGGTTATATCTCGGTTAGATCCGGGATTTGCCCTCATCTGGCTCGCACCTGCGCATTTTTCGCATACTTGTTGGCCATATCCTAGCCTTATTCTGGTTTGTATCACGTAGTAATGTGGTACTACACTGAAACAGTCAATAGAAGCTGGTTCCGAATAGTATTTTAGAGGATAACGCTGGCTATGTCTGGGTTAGTTCTGGTATTTGCAATCATCTTGCTCATACTTTCGCTTTTTTCGCATACTTGTTGGCCAGATGCTGGGTTTTTTCTGGTTTGGATCACGTAATAATTACGTTCCACACCGAAACAGTCAATTAAACCCAGTTTCGATTAATATTTTAGAGGATATTGCCGGTTATATCTCGGTTAGGTCTGGGACTTGCCCTCATCTGGCTCGTACCTTCGCATTTCTCGCATACTTGTTGGCCAGATCCTCGCCTTTTTCTGGTTTGTATCACGTAGTAATGTGGTACTACACTGAAACAGTCAATAGAAGCTGGTTCCGATTAGTGTTTTAGAGGATAACGCTGGTTATGTTTGGGTTAGTTCTGGTATTTGCAATCATCTGGCTCGTACTTTCGCATTTCTCGCATACTTGTTGGCCAGATGCAGGGTTTTTTCTGGTTTGGATCACGTAATAATGACGTTCCACACCGAAACAGTCAATTAAACCTAGTTTCGATTAATATTTTAGAGGATATTGCCGGTTATATCTCGGTTAGGTCTGGGATTTGCCCTCATCTGGCTCGTACCTTCGCATTTCTCGCATACTTGTTGGCCAGATCCTGGCCTTTTTCTGGTTTGTATCACGTAGTAATGCGGTACTACACCGAAACAGTCAATTAAACCTGGTTGCGATTAATATTTTAGAGGATAACGCTGGTTATGTCTCGGTTAGGTCTGGGATTTGCCCTCACCTGGCCCGTAGTTTCGCATTTTTGCATTCTTGTTGGCCAGATCCTAGGCTTTTTGCTGATTTGGATCGCGTAGTAATGTGGTACCACACTGAAACAGTCAATAGAAGCTGGTTCCGAATGGTATTTTAGAGGATAACGCTGGTTATGTTTGGGTTAGTTCTGGTATTTGCAATCATCTGGCTCGTACTTTCGCATTTCTCGCATACTTGTTTGCCAGATGCAGGGTTTTTTCTGGTTTGGATCACGTAATAATGACGTTCCACACCGAAACAGTCAATTAAACCTAGTTTCGATTAATATTTTAGAGGATATTGCCGGTTATATCTCGGTTAGATCCGGGATTTGCCCTCATCTGGCTCGCACCTGCGCATTTTTCGCATACTTGTTGGCCATATCCTGGCCTTATTCTGGTTTGTATCACGTAGTAATGTGGTACCACACTGAAACAGTCAATAGAAGCTGGTTCCGAATAGTATTTTAGAGGATAACGCTGGCTATGTCTGGCTTAGTTCTGGTATTTGCAATCATCTGGCTCATACTTTCGCGTTTTTCGCATATTTGTTGGCAAGATCCTGGGTTTTTTCTGGTTTGGATCCCGTAGTAATGAGGTTCCACACCGAAACAGTCAATTAAACCTGGTTGCGATTAATATTTTAGAGGATAAGGCCGGTTATGTCTTGGTTAGGTCTGGGATTTGCCCTCATCTGGTTCGTACTTTCGCATTTTTCGCATACTTGTTGGCCAGATCCTGGGCTTTTTCTGGTTTGTATCACGTGGTAATGTGGTACCACACTGAAACAGTCAATAGAAGCTAGTTCCGAATAGTATTTTAGAGGACAACGCTGGTTATGTCTCGGTTAGGTCTGGGATTGTCCCTCATCTGGCCCGTACTTTCGCATTTTTCGCATACTTGTTGGCCAGATCCTGGGCTTTTTCTGGTTTGGATCACGTAGTAATGTGGTATCACACTGAAACAGTCAATGGAAGCTAGTTCCGAATAGTATTTTAGAGGACAACGCTGGTTATGTCTCGGTTAGGTCTGGGATTGGCCCTCATCTGGCCCGTACTTTCGCATTTTTCGCATACTTGTTGGCCAGATCCTGGGTTTTTTCTGGTTTGGACCACGTAGTAATGAGGTACCTCAGTGAAACGGTCAATAAAAGCTGGTTCCGATTAGTGTTTTAGAGGATAACGCTGGTTATGTCTGGGTTAGTTCTGGTATTCGCAATCATCTGGCTCATACTTTCGCTTTTTTCGCATACTTGTTTGCCAGATGCTGGGTTTTTTCTGGTTGGGATCCCGTAGTAATGCGGTACTACACCGAAACAGTCAATTAAACCTGGTTGCGATTAATATTTTAGAGGATAACGCTGGTTATGTCTCGGTTAGGTCTGGGATTTGCCCTCACCTGGCCCGTAGTTTCGCATTTCTCGCATACTTGTTGGCCAGATCCTGGCCTTTTTCTGGTTTGTATCACGAAGTAATGTGGTACTACACTGAAACAGTCAATAGAAGCTGGTTCCGATTAGTGTTTTAGAGGATAACGCTGGTTATGTCTGGGTTAGTTCTGGTATTTGCAATCATCTGGCTCGTACTTTCGCATTTCTCGCATACTTGTTGGCCAGATGCTGGGTTTTTTCTGGTTTGGATCACGTAATAATGACGTTCCACACCGAAACAGTCAATTAAACCTAGTTTCGATTAATATTTTAGAGGATATTGCCGGTTATATCTCGGTTAGGTCTGGGATTTGCCCTCATCTGGCTCGTACCTTCGCATTTCTCGCATACTTGTTGGCCAGATCCTGGCCTTGTTCTGGCTTGGACCAAGTAGTAATGTGGGACCACACTGAAACAGTCAATTAAACCTGGTTGCGATTAATATTTTAGAGGATAACGCTGGTTATGTCTCGGTTAGGTCTGGGATTTGCCCTCATCTGGCCCGTACTTTCGCATTTTTCGCATACTTGAATGGCCAGATCCTGTGTTTTTCTATTGTTAGGATCACGTAGTAATGTGGTACTACACTGAAACAGTCAATTAAACCTGGTTGCGATTAAAATTTTAGAGGATAACGCAGGTTATGTCTCGGTTAGTTCTGGTATTTGCAATCATCTGGCTCGTACCTTCGCTTTTTTCGCGTACTTGTTTGCCAGATGCTGGGTTTTTTCTGGTTTGGATCCCGTAGTAATGAGGTTCCACACCTGAACAGTCAATTAAACCTGGTTGCGATTAATATTTTAGAGGATAACGCCGGTTTTGTCTCGGTTAGGTCTGGGATTTGCCCTCATCTGCTTCGTACTTTCGCATTTCTCGCATACTTGTTGGCCAGATCCTGGCCTTTTTCTGGTTTGTATCACGTAGTAATGTGGTACTACACTGAAACAGTCAATAGAAGCTGGTTCCGAATAGTATTTTAGAGGATAACGCTGGCTATGTCTGGGTTAGTTCTGGTATTTGCAATCATCTTGCTCATACTTTCGCTTTTTTCGCATACTTGTTGGCCAGATGCTGGGTTTTTTCTGGTTTGGATCACGTAATAATTACGTTCCACACCGAAACAGTCAATTAAACCTAGTTTCGATTAATATTTTAGAGGATATTGCCGGTTATATCTCGGTTAGGTCTGGGACTTGCCCTCATCTGGCTCGTACCTTCGCATTTCTCGCATACTTGTTCGCCAGATCCTCGCCTTTTTCTGGTTTGTATCACGTAGTAATGTGGTACTACACTGAAACAGTCAATAGAAGCTGTTTCCGATTAGTGTTTTAGAGGATAACGCTGGTTATGTCTGGGTTAGTTCTGGTATTTGCTCTCATCAGGCTCATTCTTTCGCATATTTCTCATACATGTTGAACAGATCCTGGGTTTTTTCTGGTTTGGATCACGTAGTAATGTGGTACCACACTGAAACAGTCAATAGAAGCTAGTTCCGAATAGTATTTTAGAGGACAACGCTGGTTATGTCTCGGTTAGGTCTGGGATTTGCCCTCATCTGGTTCGTACTTTCGCATTTCTCGCATACTTGTTGGCCAGATCCTGGCCTTTTTCTGGTTTGTATCACGTAGTAATGTGGTACTACACTGAAACAGTTAATAGAAGCTGGTTCCGAATAGCATTTTAGAGGATAACGCTGGCTATGTCTGGGTTAGTTCTGGTATTTGCAATCATCTTGCTCATACTTTCGCTTTTTTCGCATACTTGTTGGCCAGATGCTGGGTTTTTTCTGGTTTGGATCACGTAATAATTACGTTCCACACCGAAACAGCCAATTAAACCTGGTTTCGATTAATATTTTAGAGGATAACGCCGGTTATGTCTCGGTTAGGTCTGGGATTTGCCCTCATCTGGCTCGTACTTTCGCAATTTTCGCATACTGATTGGCAAGATCCTGGCCTTTTTCTGGTTTGTATCACGTAGTAATGCGGTACTACACCGAAACAGTCAATTAAACCTGGTTGCGATTAATATTTTAGAGGATAACGCTGGTTATGTCTCGGTTAGGTCTGGGATTTGCCCTCATCTGGCCCGTACTTTCGCATTTTTGCATTCTTGTTGGCCAGATCCTAGGCTTTTTGCTGATTTGGATCACGTAGTTATGTGGTACCACACTGAAACAGTCAATAGAAGCTGGTTCCGAATAGTATTTTAGAGGATAACGCTGGCTATGTCTGGGTTAGTTCAGGTATTTGCAATCATCTGGCCCATACTTTCGCGTTTTTCGCATATTTGTTGGCCAGATGCTGGGTTTTTTCTGGTATGGATCCCGTAATAATGACGTTCCACACCGAAACAGCCAATTAAACGGTGGTTTCGATTAATATGTTAGAGGATAACGCCGGTTATATCTCGGTTAGATCCGGGATTTGCCCTCATCTGGCTCGTACCTGCGCATTTTTCGCATACTTGTTGGCCATATCCTGGCCTTATTCTGGATTGTATCACGTAGTAATGTGGTACCACACTGAAACAGTCAATAGAAGCTGGTTCCGAATAGTATTTTAGAGGATAACGCTGGCTATGTCTGGCTTAGTTCTGGTATTTGCAATCATCTGGCTCATACTTTCGCGTTTTTCGCATATTTGTTGGCAAGATCCTGGGTTTTTTCTGGTTTGGATCCCGTAGTAATGAGGTTCCACACCGAAACAGCCAATTAAACCTGGTTTCGATTAATATGTTAGAGGATAACGCCGGTTATATCTCGGTTAGATCCGGGATTTGCCCTCATCTGGCTCGCACCTGCGCATTTTTCGCATACTTGTTGGCCATATCCTGGCCTTATTCTGCTTTGTATCACGTAGTAATGTGGTACTACACTGAAACAGTCAATAGAAGCTGGTTCCGAATAGTATTTTAGAGGATAACGCTGGCTATGTCTGGGTTAGTTCTGGTATTTGCAATCATCTTGCTCATACTTTCGCTTTTTTCGCATACTTGTTGGCCAGATGCTGGGTTTTTTCTGGTTTGGATCACGTAATAATTACGTTCCACACCGAAACAGTCAATTAAACCTAGTTTCGATTAATATTTTAGAGGATATTGCCGGTTATATCTCGGTTAGGTCTGGGACTTGCCCTCATCTGGCTCGTACCTTCGCATTTCTCGCATACTTGTTGGCCAGATCCTCGCCTTTTTCTGGTTTGTATCACGTAGTAATGTGGTACTACACTGAAACAGTCAATAGAAGCTGGTTCCGATTAGTGTTTTAGAGGATAACGCTGGTTATGTTTGGGTTAGTTCTGGTATTTGCAATCATCTGGCTCGTACTTTCGCATTTCTCGCATACTTGTTGGCCAGATGCAGGGTTTTTTCTGGTTTGGATCACGTAATAATGACGTTCCACACCGAAACAGTCAATTAAACCTAGTTTCGATTAATATTTTAGAGGATATTGCCGGTTATATCTCGGTTAGGTCTGGGATTTGCCCTCATCTGGCTCGTACCTTCGCATTTCTCGCATACTTGTTGGCCAGATCCTGGCCTTTTTCTGGTTTGTATCACGTAGTAATGCGGTACTACACCGAAACAGTCAATTAAACCTGGTTGCGATTAATATTTTAGAGGATAACGCTGGTTATGTCTCGGTTAGGTCTGGGATTTGCCCTCACCTGGCCCGTAGTTTCGCATTTTTGCATTCTTGTTGGCCAGATCCTAGGCTTTTTGCTGATTTGGATCGCGTAGTAATGTGGTACCACACTGAAACAGTCAATAGAAGCTGGTTCCGAATAGTATTTTAGAGGATAACGCTGGCTATGTCTGGCTTAGTTCTGGTATTTGCAATCATCTGGCTCATACTTTCGCGTTTTTCGCATATTTGTTGGCAAGATCCTGGGTTTTTTCTGGTTTGGATTCCGTAGTAATGAGGTTCCACACCGAAACAGCCAATTAAACCTGGTTTCGATTAATATGTTAGAGGATAACGCCGGTTATATCTCGGTTAGATCCGGGATTTGCCCTCATCTGGCTCGCACCTGCGCATTTTTCGCATACTTGTTGGCCATATCCTGGCCTTATTCTGGTTTGTATCACGTAGTAATGTGGTACCACACTGAAACAGTCAATAGAAGCTGGTTCCGAATAGTATTTTAGAGGATAACGCTGGCTATGTCTGGCTTAGTTCTGGTATTTGCAATCATCTGGCTCATACTTTCGCGTTTTTCGCATATTTGTTGGCAAGATCCTGGGTTTTTTCTGGTTTGGATCCCGTAGTAATGAGGTTCCACACCGAAACAGTCAATTAAACCTGGTTGCGATTAATATTTTAGAGGATAACGCCGGTTATGTCTTGGTTAGGTCTGGGATTTGCCCTCATCTGGTTCGTACTTTCGCATTTTTCGCATACTTGTTGGCCAGATACTGGGCTTTTTCTGGTTTGTATCACGTAGTAATGTGGTACCACACTGAAACAGTTAATAGAAGCTAGTTCCGAATAGTATTTTAGAGGACAACGCTGGTTATGTCTCGGTTAGGTCTGGGATTGGCCCTCATCTGGCCCGTACTTTCGCATTTTTCGCATACTTGTTGGCCAGATCCTGGGCTTTTTCTGGTTTGGATCACGTAGTAATGTGGTATCACACTGAAACAGTCAATGGAAGCTAGTTCCGAATAGTATTTTAGAGGACAACGCTGGTTATGTCTCGGTTAGGTCTGGGATTGGCCCTCATCTGGCCCGTACTTTCGCATTTTTCGCATACTTGTTGGCCAGATCCTGGGTTTTTTCTGGTTTGGATCACGTAATAATGACGTTCCACACCGAAACAGTCAATTAAACCTAGTTTCGATTAATATTTTAGAGGATATTGCCGGTTATATCTCGGTTAGGTCTGGGATTTGCCCTCATCTGGCTCGTACCTTCGCATTTCTCGCATACTTGTTGGCCAGATCCTGGCCTTTTTCTGGTTTGTATCACGTAGTAATGCGGTACTACACCGAAACAGTCAATTAAACCTGGTTGCGATTAATATTTTAGAGGATAACGCTGGTTATGTCTCGGTTAGGTCTGGGATTTGCCCTCACCTGGCCCGTAGTTTCGCATTTTTGCATTCTTGTTGGCCAGATCCTAGGCTTTTTGCTGATTTGGATCGCGTAGTAATGTGGTACCACACTGAAACAGTCAATAGAAGCTGGTTCCGAATAGTATTTTAGAGGATAACGCTGGCTATGTCTGGCTTAGTTCTGGTATTTGCAATCATCTGGCTCATACTTTCGCGTTTTTCGCATATTTGTTGGCAAGATCCTGGGTTTTTTCTGGTTTGGATTCCGTAGTAATGAGGTTCCACACCGAAACAGCCAATTAAACCTGGTTTCGATTAATATGTTAGAGGATAACGCCGGTTATATCTCGGTTAGATCCGGGATTTGCCCTCATCTGGCTCGCACCTGCGCATTTTTCGCATACTTGTTGGCCATATCCTGGCCTTATTCTGGTTTGTATCACGTAGTAATGTGGTACCACACTGAAACAGTCAATAGAAGCTGGTTCCGAATAGTATTTTAGAGGATAACGCTGGCTATGTCTGGCTTAGTTCTGGTATTTGCAATCATCTGGCTCATACTTTCGCGTTTTTCGCATATTTGTTGGCAAGATCCCGGGTTTTTTCTGGTTTGGATCCCGTAGTAATGAGGTTCCACACCGAAACAGTCAATTAAACCTGGTTGCGATTTATATTTTAGAGGATAACGCCGGTTATGTCTTGGTTAGGTCTGGGATTTGCCCTCATCTGGTTCGTACTTTCGCATTTTTCGCATACTTGTTGGCCAGATCCTGGGCTTTTTCTGGTTTGGATCACGTAGTAATGTGGTATCACACTGAAACAGTCAATCGAAGCTGGTTCCGATTAGTGTTTTAGAGGATAACGCTGGTTATGTCTGGGTTAGTTCTGGTATTTGCAATCATCTGGCTCGTACTTTCGCATTTCTCGCATACTTGTTTGCCAGATGCTGGGTTTTTTCTGGTTAGGATCCCGTAGTAATGAGGTTCCACACCGAAACAGTCAATTAAACCTGGTTGCGATTAATATTTTAGAGGATAACGCCGGTTATGTCTTGGTTAGGTCTGGGATTTGCCCTCATCTGGTTCGTACTTTCGCATTTTTCGCATACTTGTTGGCCAGATCCTGGGCTTTTTCTGGTTTGTATCACGTAGTAATGTGGTACCACACTGAAACAGTCAATAGAAGCTGGTTCCGATTAGTGTTTTAGAGGATAACGCTGGTTATGTCTGGGTTAGTTCTGGTATTTGCAATCATCTGGCTCGTACTTTCGCATTTCTCGCATACTTGTTTGCCAGATGCTGGGTTTTTTCTGGTTAGGATCCCGTAGTAATGAGGTTCCACACCGAAACAGTCAATTAAACCTGGTTGCGATTAATATTTTAGAGGATAACGCCGGTTATGTCTTGGTTAGGTCTGGGATTTGCCCTCATCTGGTTCGTACTTTCGCATTTTTCGCATACTTGTTGGCCAGATCCTGGGCTTTTTCTGGTTTGGATCACGTAGTAATGTGGTATCACACTGAAACAGTCAATCGAAGCTGGTTCCGATTAGTGTTTTAGAGGATAACGCTGGTTATGTCTGGGTTAGTTCTGGTATTTGCAATCATCTGGCTCGTACTTTCGCATTTCTCGCATACTTGTTTGCCAGATGCTGGGTTTTTTCTGGTTAGGATCCCGTAGTAATGAGGTTCCACACCGAAACAGTCAATTAAACCTGGTTGCGATTAATATTTTAGAGGATAACGCCGGTTATGTCTTGGTTAGGTCTGGGATTTGCCCTCATCTGGCTCATACTTTCGCGTTTTTCGCATATTTGTTGGCAAGATCCTGGGTTTTTTCTGGTTTGGATTCCGTAGTAATGAGGTTCCACACCGAAACAGCCAATTAAACCTGGTTTCGATTAATATGTTAGAGGATAACGCCGGTTATATCTCGGATAGATCCGGGATTTGCCCTCATCTGGCTCGCACCTGCGCATTTTTCGCATACTTGTTGGCCATATCCTGGCCTTATTCTGGTTTGTATCACGTAGTAATGTGGTACCACACTGAAACAGTCAATAGAAGCTGGTTCCGAATAGTATTTTAGAGGATAACGCTGGCTATGTCTGGCTTAGTTCTGGTATTTGCAATCATCTGGCTCATACTTTCGTGTTTTTCGCATATTTGTTGGCAAGATCCTGGGTTTTTTCTGGTTTGTATCACGTAGTAATGCGGTACTACACCGAAACAGTCAATTAAACCTGGTTGCGATTAATATTTTAGAGGATAACGCTGGTTATGTCTCGGTTAGGTCTGGGATTTGCCCTCACCTGGCCCGTAGTTTCGCATTTTTGCATTCTTGTTGGCCAGATCCTAGGCTTTTTGCTGATTTGGATCGCGTAGTAATGTGGTACTACACTGAAACAGTCAATAGAAGCTGGTTCCGATTAGTGTTTTAGAGGATAACGCTGGTTATGTTTGGGTTAGTTCTGGTATTTGCAATCATCTGGCTCGTACTTTCGCATTTCTCGCATACTTGTTGGCCAGATGCAGGGTTTTTTCTGGTTTGGATCACGTAATAATGACGTTCCACACCGAAACAGTCAATTAAACCTAGTTTCGATTAATATTTTAGAGGATATTGCCGGTTATATCTCGGTTAGGTCTGGGATTTGCCCTCATCTGGCTCGTACCTTCGCATTTCTCGCATACATGTTGGCCAGATCCTGGCCTTTTTCTGGTTTGTATCACGTAGTAATGCGGTACTACACCGAAACAGTCAATTAAACCTGGTTGCGATTAATATTTTAGAGGATAACGCTGGTTATGTCTCGGTTAGGTCTGGGATTTGCCCTCACCTGGCCCGTAGTTTCGCATTTTTGCATTCTTGTTGGCCAGATCCTAGGCTTTTTGCTGATTTGGATCGCGTAGTAATGTGGTACCACACTGAAACAGTCAATAGAAGCTGGTTCCGAATAGTATTTTAGAGGATAACGCTGGCTATGTCTGGCTTAGTTCTGGTATTTGCAATCATCTGGCTCATACTTTCGCGTTTTTCGCATATTTGTTGGCAAGATCCTGGGTTTTTTCTGGTTTGGATTCCGTAGTAATGAGGTTCCACACCGAAACAGCCAATTAAACCTGGTTTCGATTAATATGTTAGAGGATAACGCCGGTTATATCTCGGTTAGATCCGGGATTTGCCCTCATCTGGCTCGCACCTTCGCATTTTTCGCATACTTGTTGGCCATATCCTGGCCTTATTCTGGTTTGTATCACGTAGTAATGTGGTACCACACTGAAACAGTCAATAGAAGCTGGTTCCGAATAGTATTTTAGAGGATAACGCTGGCTATGTCTGGCTTAGTTCTGGTATTTCCAATCATCTGGCTCATACTTTCGCGTTTTTCGCATATTTGTTGGCAAGATCCTGGGTTTTTTCTGGTTTGGATCCCGTAGTAATGAGGTTCCACACCGAAACAGTCAATTAAACCTGGTTGCGATTAATATTTTAGAGGATAACGCCGGTTATGTCTTGGTTAGGTCTGGGATTTGCCCTCATCTGGTTCGTACTTTCGCATTTTTCGCATACTTGTTGGCCAGATCCTGGGCTTTTTCTGGTTTGTATCACGTAGTAATGTGGTGCCACACTGAAACAGTCAATAGAAGCTAGTTCCGAATAGTATTTTAGAGGACAACGCTGGTTATGTCTCGGTTAGGTCTGGGATTGGCCCTCATCTGGCCCGTACTTTCGCATTTTTCGCATACTTGTTGGCCAGATCCTGGGCTTTTTCTGGTTTGGATCACGTAGTAATGTGGTATCACACTGAAACAGTCAATGGAAGGTAGTTCCGAATAGTATTTTAGAGGACAACGCTGGTTATGTCTCGGTTAGGTCTGGGATTGGCCCTCATCTGGCCCGTACTTTCGCATTTTTCGCATACTTGTTGGCCAGATCCTGGGTTTTTTCTGGTTTGGATCACGTAATAATGACGTTCCACACCGAAACAGTCAATTAAACCTAGTTTCGATTAATATTTTAGAGGATATTGCCGGTTATATCTCGGTTAGGTCTGGGATTTGCCCTCATCTGGCTCGTACCTTCGCATTTCTCGCATACTTGTTGGCCAGATCCTGGCCTTTTTCTGGTTTGTATCACGTAGTAATGCGGTACTACACCGAAACAGTCAATTAAACCTGGTTGCGATTAATATTTTAGAGGATAACGCTGGTTATGTCTCGGTTAGGTCTGGGATTTGCCCTCACCTGGCCCGTAGTTTCGCATTTTTGCATTCTTGTTGGCCAGATCCTAGGCTTTTTGCTGATTTGGATCGCGTAGTAATGTGGTACCACACTGAAACAGTCAATAGAAGCTGGTTCCGATTAGTGTTTTAGAGGATAACGCTGGTTATGTCTGGGTTAGTTCTGGTATTTGCAATCATCTGGCTCGTACTTTCGCATTTCTCGCATACTTGTTGGCCAGATGCTGGGTTTTTTCTGGTTTGGATCACGTAATAATGACGTTCCACACCGAAACAGTCAATTAAACCTAGTTTCGATTAATATTTTAGAGGATATTGCCGGTTATATCTCGGTTAGGTCTGGGATTTGCCCTCATCTGGCCCGTACTTTCGCATTTTTCGCATACTTGAATGGCCAGATCCTGTGTTTTTCTATTGTTAGGATCACGTAGTAATGTGGTACTACACTGAAACAGTCAATTAAACCTGGTTGCGATTAAAATTTTAGAGGATAACGCAGGTTATGTCTCGGTTAGTTCTGGTATTTGCAATCATCTGGCTCGTACCTTCGCTTTTTTCGCATACTTGTTTGCCAGATGCTGGGTTTTTTCTGGTTTGGATCCCGTAGTAATGAGGTTCCACACCTGAACAGTCAATTAAACCTGGTTGCGATTAATATTTTAGAGGATAACGCCGGTTTTGTCTCGGTTAGGTCTGGGATTTGCCCTCATCTGCTTCGTACTTTCGCATTTCTCGCATACTTGTTGGCCAGATCCTGGCCTTTTTCTGGTTTGTATCACGTAGTAATCTGGTACTACACTGAAACAGTCAATAGAAGCTGGTTCCGAATAGTATTTTAGAGGATAACGCTGGCTATGTCTGGGTTAGTTCTGGTATTTGCTCTCATCAGGCTCATTCTTTCGCATATTTCTCATACATGTTGAACAGATCCTGGGTTTTTTCTGGTTTGGATCACGTAGTAATGTGGTACCACACTGAAACAGTCAAGTGAAGCTAGTTCCGAATAGTATTTTAGAGGACAACGCTGGTTATGTCTCGGTTAGGTCTGGCATTTGCCCTCATCTGGTACGTACTTTCGCATTTCTCGCATACTTGTTGGCCAGATCCTGGCCTTTTTCTGGTTTGTATCACGTAGTAATGTGGTACTACACTGAAACAGTTAATAGAAGCTGGTTCCGAATAGCATTTTAGAGGATAACGCTGGCTATGTCTGGGATAGTTCTGGTATTTGCAATCATCTTGCTCATACTTTCGCTTTTTTCGCATACTTGTTGGCCAGATGCTGGGTTTTTTCTGGTTTGGATCACGTAATAATTACGTTCCACACCGAAACAGCCAATTAAACCTGGTTTCGATTAATATGTTAGAGGATAACGCCGGTTATATCTCGGTTAGATCCGGGATTTGCCCTCATCTGGCTCGTACCTGCGCATTTTTCGCATACTTGTTGGCCATATCCTGGCCTTATTCTGGTTTGTATCACGTAGTAATGTGGTACTACACTGAAACAGTTAATAGAAGCTGGTTCCGAATAGCATTTTAGAGGATAACGCTGGCTATGTCTGGGATAGTTCTGGTATTTGCAATCATCTTGCTCATACTTTCGCGTTTTTCGCATATTTGTTGGGAAGATCCTGGGTTTTTTCTGGTTTGGGTCCCGTAATAATGACGTTCCACACCGAAACAGCCAATTAAACCTGGTTTCGATTAATATGTTAGAGGATAACGCCGGTTATATCTCGGTTAGATCCGGGATTTGCCCTCATCTGGCTCGTACCTGCGCATTTTTCGCATACTTGTTGGCCATATCCTGGCCTTATTCTGGTTTGTATCACGTAGTAATGTGGTACCACACTGAAACAGTCAATAGAAGCTGGTTCCGAATAGTATTTTAGAGGATAACGCTGGCTATGTCTGGGTTAGTTCTGGTATTTGCAATCATCTGGCTCATACTTTCGCGTTTTTCGCATATTTGTTGGGAAGATCCTGGGTTTTTTCTGGTTTGGATCCCGTAGTAATGAGGTTCCACACCGAAACAGTCAATTAAACCTGGTTGCGATTAATATTTTAGAGGATAAGGCCGGTTATGTCTTGGTTAGGTCTGGGATTTGCCCTCATCTGGCTCGTACTTTCGCATTTTTCGCATACTTGTTGGCCAGATCCTGGGCTTTTTCTGGTTTGTATCACGTAGTAATGTGGTACCACACTGAAGCAGTCAATAGAAGCTAGTTCCGAATAGTATTTTAGAGGACAACGCTGGTTATGTCTCGGTTAGGTCTGGGATTGGCCCTCATCTGACCCGTACTTTCGCATTTTTCGCATACTTGTTGGCCAGATCCTGGGCTTTTTCTGGTTTGGATCACGTAGTAATGTGGTACCACACTGAAACAGTCAATAGAAGCTAGTTCCGAATAGTATTTTAGAGGACAACGCTGGTTATGTCTCGGTTAGGTCTGGGATTGGCCCTCATCTGGCCCGTACTTTCGCATATTTCGCATACTTGTTGGCCAGATCCTCGCCTTTTTCTGGTTTGGACCACGTAGTAATGAGGTACCTCACTGAAACGGTCAATAAAAGCTGGTTCCGATTAGTGTTTTAGAGGATAACGCTGGTTATGTCTGGGTTAGTTCTGGTATTCGCAATCATCTGGCTCATACTTTCGCTTTTTTCGCATACTTGTTTGCCAGATGCTGGGTTTTTTCTGGTTTGGATCCCGTAGTAATGAGGTTCCACACCTGAACAGTCAATTAAACCTGGTTGCGATTAATATTTTAGAGGATAACGCCGGTTTTGTCTCGGTTAGGTCTGGGATTTGCCCTCATCTGGTTCGTACTTTCGCATTTCTCGCATACTTGTTGGCCAGATCCTGGCCTTTTTCTGGTTTGTATCACGTAGTAATGTGGTACTACACTGAAACAGTCAATAGAAGCTGGTTCCGAATAGTATTTTAGAGGATAACGCTGGTTATGTCTGGGTTAGTTCTGGTATTTGCAATCATCTGGCTCGTACTTTCGCATTTCTCGCATACTTGTTGGCCAGATGCTGGGTTTTTCCTGGTTTGGATCAGGTAATAATTACGTTCCACACCGAAACAGTCAATTAAACCTAGTTTCGATTAATATTTTAGAGGATATTGCCGGTTATATCTCGGTTAGGTCTGGGACTTGCCCTCATCTGGCTCGTACCTTCGCATTTCTCGCATACTTGTTGGCCAGATCCTCGCCTTTTTCTGGTTTGTATCACGTAGTAATGTGGTACTACACTGAAGCAGTCAATAGAAGCTAGTTCCGAATAGTATTTTAGAGGACAACGCTGGTTATGTCTCGGTTAGGTCTGGGATTGGCCCTCATCTGGCCCGTACTTTCGCATTTTTCGCATACTTGTTGGCCAGATCCTGGGCTTTTTCTGGTTTGGATCACGTAGTAATGTGGTACCACACTGAAACAGTCAATAGAAGCTAGTTCCGAATAGTATTTTAGAGGACAACGCTGGTTATGTCTCGGTTAGGTCTGGGATTTGCCCTCATCTGGTTCGTACTTTCGCATTTCTCGCATACTTGTTGGCCATATCCTGGCCTTATTCTGGTTTGTATCACGTAGTAATGTGGTACCACACTGAAACAGTCAATAGAAGCTGGTTCCGAATAGTATTTTAGAGGATAACGCTGGCTATGTCTGGCTTAGTTCTGGTATTTGCAATCATCTGGCTCATACTTTCGCGTTTTTCGCATATTTGTTGGCAAGATCCTGGGTTTTTTCTGGTTTGGATCCCGTAGTAATGAGGTTCCACACCGAAACAGTCAATTAAACCTGGTTGCGATTAATATTTTAGAGGATAACGCCGGTTATGTCTTGGTTAGGTCTGGGATTTGCCCTCATCTGGTTCGTACTTTCGCATTTTTCTCATACTTGTTGGCCAGATCCTGGGCTTTTTCTGGTTTGGACCACGTAGTAATGAGGTACCTCACTGAAACGGTCAATAAAAGCTGGTTCCGATTAGTGTTTTAGAGGATAACGCTGGCTATGTCTGGGTTAGTTCTGGTATTTGCAATCATCTGGCCCATACTTTCGCGTTTTTCGCATATTTATTGGCCAGATGCTGGGTTTTTTCTGGTTAGGATCCCGTAGTAATGCGGTACTACACCGAAACAGTCAATCAAACCTGGTTGAGATGAATATTTTAGAGGATAACGCTGGTTATGTCTCGTTTAGGTCTGGGATTTGCCCTCACCTGGCCCGTAGTTTCGCATTTTTGCATTCTTGTTGGCCAGATCCTAGGCTTTTTGCTGATTTGGATCACGTAGTAATGTGGTACCACACTGAAACAGTCAATAGAAGCTGGTTCCGAATAGTATTTTAGAGGATAACGCTGGCTATGTCTGGGTTAGTTCTGGTATTTGCAATCATCTGGCCCATACTTTCGCGTTTTTCGCATATTTATTGGCCAGATCCTGGGTTTTTTCTGGTTAGGATCCCGTAGTAATGAGGTTCCACACCGAAACAGTCAATTAAACCTGGTTGCGATTAATATTTTAGAGGATAACGCCGGTTATGTCTCGGTTAGGTCTGGGATTTGCCCTCATCTGGCCCGTACTTTCCATTTTTGCATTCTTGTTGGCCAGATCCTAGGCTTTTTGCTGATTTGGATCACGTAGTTATGTGGTACCACACTGAAACAGTCAATAGAAGCTGGTTCCGAATAGTATTTTAGAGGATAACGCTGGCTATGTCTGGGTTAGTTCAGGTATTTGCAATCATCTGGCCCATACTTTCGCGTTTTTCGCATATTTGTTGGCCAGATGCTGGGTTTTTTCTGGTTTGGATCCCGTAATAATGACGTTCCACACCGAAACAGCCAATTAAACCTGGTTTCGATTAATATGTTAGAGGATAACGCCGGTTATATCTCGCTTAGATCCGGGATTTGCCCTCATCTGGCTCGTACCTGCGCATTTTTCGCATACTTGTTGGCCATATCCTGGCCTTATTCTGGTTTGTATCACGTAGTAATGTGGTACCACACTGAAACAGTCAATAGAAGCTGGTTCCGAATAGTATTTTAGAGGATAACGCTGGCTATGTCTGGGTTAGTTCTGGTATTTGCAATCATCTTGCTCATACTTTCGCATTCTTCACATACTTGTTGAACGGATCCTGGGTTTTTTCTGGTTTGGATCACGTAGTAATGTGGTACCTCACTGAAACATTCAATTAAACCTGGTCTTGATAAATATTTTAGAGGATAACGCAAGTTAGGTCTGGGATAGGTCTAGGATTTACCCTCATCAGACTCATACTTTCGCACACTTCACATACTCATTGACAAGATCCTGGGTTTTTTTCTGGCTTGGATCACGTAGTAATGTGGTTCCACACTGAAACAGTCGACTAAACTTGGCTTCGATCAATATTTTAGAGGATAACGCAAGTTAGGTCTGGGACAGGTCTGGGATTTGCCCTCATCAGGTTCATACTTTCGTGTTTTTCACATACTTGTTGAACGGATCCTAGGTTTTTTCTGGTTTGGTTCACGTAGTAATGTGGGTCCACACTGAAACAATCAATTAAACCTGGTCTTGATAAATATTTTAGAGGATAACGCATGTTAGGTCCGTGATAGGTCTGGGATTTGCCCTCATCAGACTCACACTTTCGCACACTTCACATACTCGTTGAACAGATCCTGCATTATTTTCTGGTTTGGATCACATAGTAATGTGGTACCACACTGAAACATTCAATTGAACCTGGCCTTGATAAATATTTTGGAGGATAACGCAAGTTAGGTCTGGGATAGGTCTGGGATTTGCTCTCATCAGGCTCATTCTTTCGCATATTTCTCATACTTGATGGCTAGATCCTGAGCTTTTACTGGATTGCATCACGTAGTAATGTAGTACCACACTGAAACAGTCAATGAAACCTGGTTTCCATCAATATTTTAGAGGACAACGCAAGTTAGGTCTAGGTAAGGCCTGAGATTTTCACTGATCAGACTCATACATTCGCATTCTTCACATACTTGTTGAACGGATCCTGGGTTTTTTCTGGTTTGGATCACGTAGTTATGTGGGTCCACACTGAAACAATCAATTAAACCAGGTCTTGATAAATATTTTAGGGGATAACGCGTGTTAGGTCTGGGATAGGTCTGGGATTTGCCCTCATCAGACTCATACTTTCGCACACTTCACATACTCGTTGAACAGATCCTGGGTTATTTTCTGGTTTGGATCACATAGTAATGTGGTACCACACTGAAACAGTCGATTAAACCAGGTTTCGATCAATATTTTTGAGGATAACGCATGTTAGGTCTAGGTTAGGCCTGGGATTTTCACTCATCAGACTCATACTTTCGCATTCTTCACATACTTGTTGAACGGATCCTGGGTTTTTTCTGGTTTGGATCACGTAGTAATGTGGGTCCACACTGAAACAATCAATTAAACCTGGTCTTGATAAATATTTTAGAGGATAACGCATGTTAGGTCTGTGATAGGTCTGGGATTTGCCCTCATCAGACTCATACTTTCGCACACTTCACATACTCGTTGAACAGATCCTGGGTTATTTTCTGGTTTGGATCACATAGTAATGTGGTACCACACTGAAACAGTCGATTAAACCAGGTTTCGATCACTATTTTTGAGGACAACGCATGTTAGGTCTAGGTTAGGCCTGGGATTTTCACTCATCAGACTCATACCTACGCACACTTCACATTCTCGTTGAACAGATCCTGGGTTTTTTCTGGAGTGGATCACGTAGTAATGAAGTACAACACTGAAACAGTCAATTAAACCTGGTTTCCATCAATATTTTAGAGGACAGCGCATGTTAGGACTAGGTTAGGCCGGGGATTTGCCCTGATCAGGGTCATACTTTCGCAGTTTTAACATACATGTTGACCTGATCGAGGGTTTTTTCTGCTTTGGATCACATAGTAATGTGGTACCACACTGAATCATTCAATTGAACCTGGCCTTGATAAATATTTTGGAGGATAACGCAAGTTAGGTCTGGGATAGGTCTGGGATTTGCCCTCATCAGGCTCATACTTTCGCGTTCTTCACATACTTGTTGAACAGATCCTGGGTTTTGTCTGGTTTGGATCACGTAGTAATGTGGTACCACACTGAAACAGTCGATTAAACCAGGTTTCGATCAATATTTTTGAGGATAACGCATGTTAGGTCTAGGTTTGGTCTGGGATTTTCACTCATCAGACTCATACTTTCGCATTCATCACATACTTGTTGAACGGATCCTGGGTTTTTTCTGGATTGGATCACGTAGTAATGTGGTGCCACACTGAAACATTCAATGAAACCTGGTCTGGATAAATATTTTAGAGGATAACGCAAGTTAGGTCTGGGGTAGGTCTGGGATTAGCCCTCATCAGACTCATACTTTCGCACACTTCACATACTCGTTGAACAGATCCTGGGTTTTTTTCTGGTTTGGATCACGTAGTAATGTGGTAACACACTGAAACAGTCGATTAAACCTGGTCTTGATAAATATTTTAGAGGACAACGTATGTTAGGTCTGGGTTAGGTCTAGGATTTGCCCCCATCAGGCTCATACTTTCGCATATTTCTCATACTTCATGGCTAGATCCTGGGCTATTTCTGGATTGGATCACGTAGTAATGTGGTACTACACTGAAACAGTCAATTAAACCTGGTTTCGCTCAGTATTTTAGAAGATAACGCATGTTAGGCCTAGGTTAGGCCTGGGATTTGCCTTATCAGGGTCATACTTTCGCAGTTTTAACATACATGTTGACGTGATCGAGGGTTTTTTCTGCTTTGGATCACGTAGTAAAGTGGTACCACATTGAAACAGTCCATTAAACCTTGTTTGGATCAATATTCTTGAGGATAAAGCATGTTAGGTCTAGGTTAGGCCTGGGATTTGCTCTCATCAGACTCATGCTTTCGCATTTTTCACATACTCGTTGACAAGATCCTGGGTTTTTTTCTGGCTTGGATCACGTAGTAATGTGGTTCCACATTGAAACAGTCGATTAAACTTGGCTTCGATCAATATTTTAGAGGATAACGCAAGTTAGGTCTGGGACAGGTCTGGGATTTGCCCTCATCAGGCTCATACTTTCGCGTTTTTCACATACCTGTTGAACGGATCCTAGGTTTTTTCTGGTTTGGTTCACGTAGTAATGTGGGTCCACACTGAAACAATCAATTAAACCTGGTCTTGACAAATATTTTAGAGGATAACGCATGTTAGGTCCGTGATAGGTCTGGGATTTGCCCTCATCAGACTCACACTTTCGCACACTTCACATACTCGTTGAACAGATCCTGCATTATTTTCTGGTTTGGATCACATAGTAATGTGGTACCACACTGAAACATTCAATTGAACCTGGCCTTGATAAATATTTTGGAGGATAACGCAAGTTAGGTCTGGGATAGGTCTGGGATTTGCTCTCATCAGGCTCATTCTTTCGCATATTTCTCATACTTGATGGCTAGATCCTGAGCTTTTTCTGGATTGCATCACGTAGTAATATAGTACCACACTGAGACAGTCAATGAAACCTGGTTTCCATCAATATTTTAGAGGACAACGCAAGTTAGGTCTAGGTAAGGCCTGAGATTTTCACTGATCAGACTCATACATTCGCATTCTTCACATACTTGTTGAACGGATCCTGGGTTTTTTCTGGTTTGGATCACGTAGTAATGTGGGACCACACTGAAACAATCAATTAAACCTGGTCTTGATAAATATTTTAGAGGATAACGCATGTTAGGTCTGGGATAGGTCTGGGATTTGCATTCATCAGACTCATACTTTCGCACGCCTCACATACTCGTTGAACAGATCCTGGGTTATTTTCTGGTTTGGATCACATAGTAATGTGGTACCACACTGAAACAGTCGATTAAACCAGGTTTCGATCAATATTTTTGAGGATAACGCATGTCAGGTCTAGGTTAGGCCTGGGATTTTCACTCTTCAGACTCATACTTTCGCATTCTTCACATACTTGTTGAACGGATCCTGGGTTTTTTCTGGTTTGGATCACGTAGTAATGTGGGACCACACTGAAACAATCAATTCAACCTGGTCTTGATAAATATTTTAGAGGATAACGCATGTTAGGTCTGGGTTTGGTCTAGGATTTGCCCTCGTCAGGCTCATACTTTCGCATATTTCTCATACTTCATGGCTAGATCCTGGGCTATTTCTGGATTGGATCACGTAGTAATGTGGTACCACACTGAAACAGTCGATTAAACCAGGTTTCTATCAATATTTTTGAGGATAACGCAAGTTAGGTCTGGGATAGGTCTGGGATTTGCCCTCATCAGGCTCATACTTTCGCGTTTTTCACATACTTGTTGAACAGATCCTGGGTTTTTTCCTGTTTGGGTCACGTAGTAGTGTGGTACCACACTGAAAGAGTCGATTAAACCTGGTTTCGAACAATATTTTTGAGGATAACGCATGTTGGGTCTACGTTAGGTCTGGGATTTTCACTCATCAGGCTCATACTTTCGCATATTTCTCATACTTCATGGCTAGATCCTGGGCTATTTCTGGATTGTATCACGTAGTAATGTGGTACCACACTGAAACAGTCAATTAAACCTGGTTTCGCTCAATATTTTAGAAGATAACGCATGTTAGGCCTAGGTTATGCCTGGGATTTGCCCTCATCAGGGTCATACTTTCGCAGTTTTAACATGCATGTTGACCTGATCGAGTGTTTTTTCTGCTTTGGATCACGTAGTAAAGTGGTACCACAACTAAAACAGTCAATTAAACCTGGTTTCGATCAATATTTTAGAGAATAATTCATGTTAGGTCTAGGTTACGTCTGGGATTAGCCCTCATCAGACTCATACTTTCGCTCACTTCACATACTCGTTGACAAGATCCTGGGTTTTTGCTTGTTTGGATCACGTAGTAATGTGGTACCACACTGAAACAGTCGATTAAACCTGGTTTCGATTAATATTTTAGAGGATAACGCATGTTAGGTCTGGGATAGGTCTGGGATTCGCCCTCATCAGGCCCATACTTTCGCATATTTCTCATACTTGATGGCTAGATCCTGGGCTTTTTCTGGATTGCATCATGTAGTAATGAAGTACAACACTGAAACAGTCAATTAAACCTGGTTTCCATCAATATCTTAGAGGACAACGCAAGTTAGGTCTGGGATAGGTCTGGGATTTGCCCTCATCAGGCTCATACTTTCACGTTTTTCACATACTTGTTGAACAGATCCTGGGTTTTTTCTGGTTTGGATCACGTAGTAGTGTGGTACCACACTGAAACAGTACATTAAACCTGGTTTCGATCAATATTTTTGAGGATAACGCATGTTAGGTCTAGGTTAGGCCGGGGATTTTCACTCATCAGACTTATACTTCCCATTCTTCGCATACTTGTTGAACGGATCCTGGGTTTTGTCTGGTTTGGATCACGTAGTAATGTGGTACCACACTGAAACAGTCGATTAAACCAGGTTTCGATCAATATTTTTGAGGACAACGCAAGTTAGGTCTAGGTTAGGTCTGGGATTTGCCCTCATCAGGCTCATACTTTCGCGTTTTTCACATACTTGTTGAACAGATCCTGGGTTTTTTCTGGTTTGGATCACGTAGTCGTGTGGTACCACACTGAAACAGTACATTAAACCTGGTTTCCATCAATATTTTTGACGATAACGCATGTTAGGTCTAGGTTAGGCCGGGGATTTTCACTCATCAGACTCATACTTTGGCATTCTTCACATACTTGTTGCACGGATCCTGGGTTTTTTCTGGTTTGGTTCACGTAGTAATGTGATACCACACTGGAACATTCATTTAAACCTGGTCTTGATAAATATTTTAGAGGATAACGCATGTTAGGTTTGGGTTAGGTCTAGGATTTGCCCTCATCAGGCTCATACTTTCGCATATTTCTCATACTTCATGGCTAGATCCTGGGCTGTTTCTGGATTGTATTACGTAGTAATGTGGTACCACGCTGAAACATTCAATTAAACCTGGTTTCGATCAATAGTTTTGAGGATAACGCGTGTTAGGTCTAGGTTAGCCCAGGGATTTTCACTCATCAGACTCATACTTTCGCATTCTTCACATACTTGTTGAACGGATCCTGGGTTTTTTCTGGTTTGGATCACGTAGTAATGTGGGACCACACTGAAACAATCAATTAAACATGGTCATGATAAATATTTTAGAGGATAACGCATGTTAGGTCTGGGTTAGGACTAGGATTTGCCCCCATCAGGCTCATACTTTCGCATATTTCTCATACTTCATGGCTGGATCCTGGGCTATTTCTGGATTGGATCACGTGGTAATGTGGTACCACACTGAAACAGTCAATCAAACCTGGTTTCCATCAATATTTTAGAGGAAAACGCATGTTAGGTCTAGGTTAGGCCTGGGATTTGCCCTCATCAGGGTCATACTTCCGCAGTTTTAACATACATGTTGGCCTGATCGAGGGTTTTTTCTGCTTTGGATCACGTAGTGAAGTGGTACCGCACTGAAGCAGACCATTAAACCTGGTTTGGATCAATATTTTAGAGGATAACGCATGTTAGGTTTGGGTTAGGTCTAGGATTTGCACTCATCAGGCACATACTTTCGCATATTTCTCATACTTCATGGCTAGATCCTGGGCTGTTTCAGGATTGTATCACGTAGTAATGTGGTACCACGCTGAAACAGTCAATTAAAACTGATTTCGATCAATATTTTAGAGGATAACGCAAGTTTGGTCTGGGATAGGTCTGGGATTTGCCCTCATCAGGCTCATACTTTCGCGTTTTTGACATACTTGTTGAACTGGTCCTCGGTTTTTTCTGGTTTGGATCACGTAGCAATGTGGTACCACACTGAAGCAGTCGATTAAACCTGGTTTCGAACACTATTTTAGAAGACAATGCAAGTTAGGTCTGGGATAGGTCTGGGATTTGCCCTCATCAGGCTCATACTTTCGCGTTTTTCACATACTTGTTGAACAGATCCTGGTTTTTTTCTGGTTTGGATCACGTAGTAGTGTGGTACCACACTGAAACAGTCAATTAAACCTGGTTTCGATCACTATTTTAGTGGATAACGCAAGTTAGGTCTGGGATAGGTCTGGGATTTGCCCTCATCAGACTCATACCTACGCACACTTCACATACTCGGTGAACAGATGCTGGGTTATTTTCTGGTTTGGATCACATAGTAATGTGGTACCAAACTGAAACAGTCAATTAAACCTGGTTTCCATCAATAGTTTAGAGGACAACGCATGTTAGGTCTAGGTTAGGCCTGGGATTTGCCCACATCAGGGTCATACTTTCGCAGTTTTAACATACATGTTGACCTGATCGAGGGTTTTTTCTGCTTTGGATCACGCAGTAAAGTGGTACCACACTGAAACAGTCCATTAAACCTGGTTTGGATCAATATTTTTGAGGATAACGCATGTTAGGTCTTGGTTAGGCCTGGGATTTTCACTCATCAGGCTCATACTTTCGCATTCTTCACATACTTGTTGGACAGATACTGGGTTTTTTCCTGTTTGGGTCACGTAGTAGTGTGGTACCACACTGAAACAGTCGATTAAACCTGGTCTTGATAAATATTTTAGAGGATAACGCATGTTAGGTCTGGGTTTGGTCTAGGATTTGCCCTCGTCAGGCTCATACTTTCGCATATTTCTCATACTTCATGGCTAGATCCTGGGCTATTTCTGGATTGGATCACGTAGTAATGTGGTACCACACTGAAACAATCAATTAAACCTGGTCTTGATAAATATTTTAGAGGATAACGCATGTTAGGTCCGTGATAGGTCTGGGATTTGCCCTCATCAGACTCACACTTTCGCACACTTCACATACTCGTTGAACAGATCCTGCATTATTTTCTGGTTTGGATCACATAGTAATGTGGTACCACACTGAAACATTCAATTGAACCTGGCCTTGACAAATATTTTGGAGGATAACGCAAGTTAGGTCTGGGATAGGTCTGGGATTTGCTCTCATCAGGCTCATTCTTTCGCATATTTCTCATACTTGATGGCTAGATCCTGAGCTTTTTCTGGATTGCATCACGTAGTAATGTAGTACCACACTGAAACAGTCAATGAAACCTGGTTTCCATCAATATTTTTGAGGATAACGCATGTCAGGTCTAGGTTAGGCCTGGGATTTTCACTCTTCAGACTCATACTTTCGCATTCTTCACATACTTGTTGAACGGATCCTGGGTTTTTTCTGGTTTGGATCACGTAGTAATGTGGGACCACACTGAAACAATCAATTAAACCTGGTCTTGATAAATATTTTAGAGGATAACGCATGTTAGGTCTGGGTTTGGTCTAGGATTTGCCCTCGTCAGGCTCATACTTTCGCATATTTCTCATACTTCATGGCTAGATCCTGGGCTATTTCTGGATTGGATCACGTAGTAATGTGGTACCACACTGAAACAGTCGATTAAACCAGGTTTCTATCAATATTTTTGAGGATAACGCAAGTTAGGTCTGGGATAGGTCTGGGATTTGCCCTCATCAGGCTCATACTTTCGCGTTTTTCACATACTTGTTGAACAGATCCTGGGTTTTTTCCTGTTTGGGTCACGTAGTAGTGTGGTACCACACTGAAACAGTCGATTAAACCTGGTTTCGAACAATATTTTTGAGGATAACGCATGTTAGGTCTAGGTTAGGTCTGGGATTTTCACTCATCAGGCTCATACTTTCGCATTTTTCTCATACTTCATGGCTAGATCCTGGGCTATTTCTGGATTGTATCACGTAGTAATGTGGTACCACACTGAAACAGTCAATTAAACCTGGTTTCGCTCAATATTTTAGAAGATAACGCATGTTAGGCCTAGGTTAGGCCTGGGATTTGCCCTCATCAGGGTCATACTTTCGCAGTTTTAACATGCATGTTGACCTGATCGAGTGTTTTTTCTGCTTTGGATCACGTAGTAAAGTGGTACCACAACTAAAACAGTCAATTAAACCTGGTTTCGATCAATATTTTAGAGAATAATTCATGTTAGGTCTAGGTTAGGTCTGGGATTAGCCCTCATCAGACTCATACTTTCGCACACTTCACATACTCGTTGACAAGATCCTGGGTTTTTTTCTTGTTTGGATCACGTAGTAATGTGGTACCACACTGAAACAGTCGATTAAACCTGGATTCGATTAATATTTTAGAGGATAACGCATGTTAGGTCTGGGATAGGTCTGGGATTCGCCCTCATCAGGCTCATACTTTCGCATATTTCTCATACTTGATGGCTAGATCCTGGGCTTTTTCTGGATTGCATCATGTAGTAATGAAGTACAACACTGAAACAGTCAATTAAACCTGGTTTCCATCAATATCTTAGAGGACAACGCAAGTTAGGTCTGGGATAGGTCTGGGATTAGCCCTCATCAGGCTCATACTTTCGCAGTTTTAACATGCATGTTGACCTGATCGAGGGTTTTGTCTGCTTTGGATCACGTAGTAAAGTGGTACCACAACTAAAACAGTCAATTAAACCTGGTTTCGATCAATATTTTAGAGAATAATTCATGTTAGGTCTAGGTTAGGTCTGGGATTAGCCCTCATCAGACTCATACTTTCGCACACTTCACATACTCGTTGACAAGATCCTGGGTTTTTTTCTTGTTTGGATCACGTAGTAATGTGGTACCACACTGAAACAGTCGATTAAACCTGGATTCGATTAATATTTTAGAGGATAACGCATGTTAGGTCTGGGATAGGTCTGGGATTCGCCCTCATCAGGCTCATACTTTCGCATATTTCTCATACTTGATGGCTAGATCCTGGGCTTTTTCTGGATTGCATCATGTAGTAATGAAGTACAACACTGAAACAGTCAATTAAACCTGGTTTCCATCAATATCTTAGAGGACAACGCAAGTTAGGTCTGGGATAGGTCTGGGATTTGCCCTCATCAGGCTCATACTTTCGCGTTTTTCACATACTTGTTGAACAGATCCTGGGTTTTTTCTGGTTTGGATCACGTAGTAGTGTGGTACCACACTGAAACAGTACATTAAACCTGGTTTCGATCAATATTTTTGAGGATAACGCATGTTAGGTCTAGGTTAGGCCGGGGATTTTCACTCATCAGACTCATACTTTCGCATTCTTCGCATACTTGTTGAACGGATCCTGGGTTTTGTCTGGTTTGGATCACGTAGTAATGTGGTACCACACTGAAACAGTCGATTAAACCAGGTTTCGATCAATATTTTTGATGACAACGCAAGTTAGGTCTAGGTTAGGTCTGGGATTTTCACTCATCAGACTCATACTTTCGCATATTTCTCATACTTCATGGCTAGCTCCTGGGATATTTCTGGATTTGATCACGTAGTAATGTGGTACCACACTGAAACAGTCAATTAAACCTGGTTTCGCTCAATATTTTTGAAGATAACGCATGTTAGGTCTAGGTTAGGCCTGGGATTTGCCCTCATCAGGGTCATACTTTCGCAGTTTTAACATGCATGTTGACCTGATCGAGGGTTTTTTCTGCTTTGGATCACGTAGTAAAGTGGTACCACAACTAAAACAGTCAATTAAACCTGGTTTCGATCACTATTTTAGAGGATAACGCAAGTTAGGTCTGGGATAGGTCTGGGATTATCCCTCATCAGACCCATACTTTCGCACACTTCACATACTCGTTGACAAGATCCTGGGTTTTTTTCTGGCTTGGATCACGTAGTAATGTGGTTCCACACTGAAACAGTCGATTAAACTTGGCTTCGATCAATATTTTAGAGGATAACGCAAGTTAGGTCTGGGACAGGTCTGGGATTTGCCCTCATCAGGCTCATACTTTCGCGTTTTTCACATACTTGTTGAACGGATCCTAGGTTTTTTCTGGTTTGGTTCACGTAGTAATGTGGGTCCACACTGAAACAATCAATTAAACCTGGTCTTGATAAATATTTTAGAGGATAACGCATGTTAGGTCCGTGATAGGTCTGGGATTTGCCCTCATCAGACTCATTCTTTCGCATATTTCTCATACTTGATGGCTAGATCCTGAGCTTTTTCTGGATTGCATCACGTAGTAATGTAGTACCACACTGAAACAGTCAATGAAACCTGGTTTCCATCAATATTTTAGAGGACAAGGCAAGTTAGGTCTAGGTAAGGCCTGAGATTTTCACTGATCAGACTCATACATTCGCATTCTTCACATACTTGTTGAACGGATCCTGGGTTTTTTCTGGTTTGGATCACGTAGTAATGTGGGACCACATTGAAACAATCAATTAAACCTGGTCTTGATAAATATTTTAGAGGATAACGCATGTTAGGTCTGGGATAGGTCTGGGATTTGCCCTCATCAGGGTCATACTTTCGCAGTTTTAACATGCATGTTGACCTGATCGAGGGTTTTTTCTGCTTTGGATCACGTAGTAAAGTGGTACCACAACTAAAACAGTCAATTAAACCTGGTTTCGATCACTATTTTAGAGGATAACGCAAGTTAGGTCTGGGATTCCCTCAGGGGCTGCCAGCCTTTCAGCTGCAGTACGGGCTTAACGAACCCGGGGTACCCGAGTCATACACACACCGTAAGCCTCCTGTTGGTCGTCACAACGACCCATTCACAATTCCCTATTGGTTTTGTGAATGGTACGTGACGGCAGGAGGAACGGGGGTCTTGGCTTAACCGCCTGGGCCACGAGTATGGCGACTCTATAAAATCGCCCTCCAATCCTAAGCTATGGTGCGCGGCGATGGGATGCATGGTTGGGGGAGAAGGCCCAATCCCAAGCGACCACCTCCGGGGAACCTGCCGAACCCCCGGAGTATTAAGCTTACCCGGGTAAGGCGGCTCTGCCCGGGTGGACCTTTATTTCCGACCATCTCGTGGGACTATTATGGACACAGAAAATAAAATGGGGATGGGGCGGGTTTTGTTGGTTGGGGAGGACGGAGACGGGGTTGGGGTTAGGGTGGCGGCGCTCGCGCCCCACTCAGCGCCAGGTCCGGCTTCGTGGAGGGTGGAGGAGGACGACGAGACGGCGTCGGTCTCGTCCTTCTCCTCCAGCACGAGCCACATAGGCTCTAAGAGGAAGAGGACGGGGCAGGCCGTCGTCGAGGTGGGCGGGGCGATGAGCCCGTCGGTGAGGCTGAGTTGCCTCAGGGACGAGGTGACCGAGGAGATATCGGAGAGGATCTCCTCGTCCCTGAGGCGGGTGGAGAAAGTCGCCGCTGCCTGCGCCTTTAAGGGGCAGAAAAGCGGTGGCGCGGAGGCCCTGAAGGCCGCGGCGGAGGAAATGAGGGAGGCGGCGCGGGAGCTCAGAGGGCGGAACGCCCGTCTGCAGCTCCTGTTGGAGGAGGAGCGACAGGGGAGGAGGAGGGCAGAGGCGCTGTGGAACAGCGCGGCCCTCCCTCCCATCCTCCCTCCTCCTCCACCGCCGCGTCCCTCGGCGGAGGTAAATAAACGGAGTGCGGCGGCAGTGGTGCGGGGCACCGCGGGCCCCTCCACCCGCACTCCGCCCGTGAAGAAGTCCCCGTCCTCCTCAGAAGACGATCTTCTGAGGAGGATTGGGGACATGATTGATGGCAAGCTGGCCACCTTCCGGGAGGAGCTCCTCGCCGGAAGAGCGGTCAGCAGGAAGGCGGTGCCTCCCCGACCTGTTCCGGTACAGTCGGGGAAGGCAAAGAAGGGCGGAGTGAAGGCTCCGCCCAGCGCTGCGGCACCAGGGCCCCGGGTCGCGACCCCCAAGGGGGGTGGTGTACCCGTGGTCGCGGTGGTCGCGTCATCCACAGCACCCTCCCAAGGGGGGGTGGCGTGGAGTGAGGTGGTGGGGCGGAAGGCGAAGCGGGCGGCGAGGAAGGCCTCGCAACCGCAGCCTCCGCCTCCGCCACCGCCGGCCAAGGTAAAGGCCGCGAAGGTCGGGAAGGCACGACCAGGTCGTCCCCCAAAAACGGCAGCGGTGACGCTGACCGTTGCGCAGGGGGGCGACCTGACCCTCGCGGAGGCGATGCGGCTCGCCAGGGAGAATATCTCCCTGGAAGAGCTGGGCATCGCCTCCGTGAGGGCGAAGAGGGCCGTGACCGGGGGTCTCTTGCTGGAGATCCCCGGTGCAGAAGGCGGCGCGAAGGCGGATCGTCTCGCCCAGAGGCTCCGGGAGCAGCTGGGCGAGCGAGGTGTCCGGGTCGCCCGGCCCACGAAGCGCACGGAGATGCGCGTTTGTGGGCTGGACGACTCGGTCAGCGCACAGGATGTGTCCCGTGCCCTTGCGAGGGCGGGGGACTGTCCTGTGGAGGACCTGCGGATCGGAGAGTTCCGCAGGTCGCCCTCCGGCCTCGGGTCGGTGTGGGCCCGGTGCCCCCTCTCCGCCGCCCGTAAGGTGGCGGAATCCGGGAGGGTGTTGGTGGGGTGGGTTTCGGCGCGAGTGGAAATCCTCGCGCCGCGCCCGCTCCAGTGTCACCGCTGCCTCGAATTGGGGCACGTGAGGCAGTGGTGCACCTCGCCGGTGGACCGCAGCGGTCAGTGTTACCGCTGCGGTGCCAAAGAGCACCGTGCGAGCCAGTGCTCGGCGGCCCCCCACTGCCCGCTGTGTGCGGACATGGGGAGGCCAGCCGATCACAGGGTGGGGAGCAAGAAGTGCTCCCCCCCCTCCCGGAAGGAGAGGAAGAGGCGGGCTGCACCGGCTCCGGTGCCGAGGGCGGTGGCATCGTCCTCCATGGAGGTGGACGGTGCTACGGGGACGAACGGCCGGGAGGAGGCTGGCGCGGCCATTAATTAATGCCGCCCCGCCTCCTCCTCCAGGCCAACCTCAACCACTGCCGCGCGGCACAGGACTTGATGTCCCAAGTCCTCGCGGAGTGGGGGGTTGGCCTGGCGGTCGCCGCCGAGCCGTACCGCGTCCCTGATCACCCTCATTGGGTGGGCGACGCGGACGGCTTGGTGGCGACGGTATGGGGAGGGGGCGACGGGTCCCCACCGTTCTCCTTGTTGGAGCGCGGTCGGGGATTCGTCGCCGTGGACTGGGGGGGAGTCGCTGTGGTGGGGTGCTACATTTCGCCCCGTAGCGGTCACGCTGCGTTCGAGCTGTACTTGGCCGAGGTCGCGGCATGCGTGCAGCGCTACGCGGCCCGGCCGGTGCTGGTCCTGGGGGATTTTAATGCCAAGTCGGTGGCTTGGGGATCCCCCAGGACCTCCGTTCGCGGCGGGATCCTGGGCGATTGGGCGGCGGGGCTCGACCTCCGGGTATTGAACCGGGGGTCGGAGCACACATGCGTGCGGCGATATGGGGGGTCCATCGTGGATGTTGGATTCGCGACCCCCAACGCCGTGCGCATGGTGTCGGGTTGGCACGTGGTCGCGGGGGCAGAGACACTCTCCGATCACCGGTACATCCGGATGGAAGTCTCTGCCGCCGCGAGTGCATCCCGACACGGCCGCCTGCGTGGCACCCCACCACGCCGCTGGGCGCTTCGGCGCCTGGACAAGGACGCCCTGATGGCAGCTGCCCTCGCTGCAACTTGGCCGCAGGGAGCGGCCGAGTTGCCGAGCATAGAGGAGGAGGTCGCCCGGCTCGGAGCATTGGTCGCGGGTATTTGCGACGCGGCGATGCCTCGGGTCGGGCGGGCTTCTCCTCGCCGGGCGGTGTACTGGTGGTCGGACGCGATCGCGGAGTTGCGAGTCGCGACTGTCCGCGCCCGACGCCAGTACACCCGCGCGCGCCGTCGTCAACGTACAGGCGACGGCGTGGCGCGAGCGAGGGCAGCTGATGACCTGTATGGAGCATACCGCGTGGCGCGGGTTGCTCTGCAGGTCGCCATCAAACGGGCCAAGACCCAGGCATGGAAGGAGCTCCTCCAGACCCTTGATGATGATCCATGGGGGCGCCCATATAAGGTGGTGCTGAATAAGCTCCACCCGTGGGCGCCCCCCGTCACCGAGGGTCTTGACCCCCGGCTGCTGGAGGACGTGGTCAATACACTCTTCCCAATTGGGGAGAGGGGACCGCGTCCTCCGGCGGCGGCGGCTGTCCCAGTGGAGTGGACGGCCGAGCTGGGGGTCACGCAGGAGGAGCTGGCAGCGGCCATCAGACGGCTCGGGGTTCGTAACACGGCCCCGGGTCCGGATGGTGTGCCCGGCCGGGTTTGGGTCTTGACCCAGGGCGTCCTTGGGGCCGACCTCAGGCGGTTGTTCAACCGCTGCCTGAGGGACGGGCGATTCCCCCCCAGTTGGAAGGTGGCGAGGATGGTCCTCCTCCGGAAGGAGGGTCGGCCCGCGGAGTCTCCCTCCGCATACCGGCCCATTTGTCTCCTCGACGAGGTGGGCAAGCTCTTCGAGCGTGTGATTGCTGCCCGCCTCGTCGAGCACCTGTCGCGGGGTGATCCCGGTCTGGCCGACTGCCAGTTCGGTTTCCGGGGGGGCCGATCGACTATCGACGCGATAGGTCGTGTGAGGGCCCTCTCGGAGGCGGCCGTCTCCCGGGGAGGGGTGGCATTGGCAATATCCTTGGATATTGCCAATGCCTTTAACACCCTCCCCTGGGAAGAGATAAGGAGGGGACTCGAATATCATCGAGTCCCCCCTTGTCTCAGGGCGGTCGTCGGGGATTATCTCCGCGGCAGGTGGATCGAGTATCCGGGCCGGGATGGTGATATGCGGAGGGAGGTGTACTGCGGTGTTCCGCAGGGGTCGGTCCTCGGGCCACTCCTGTGGAACATCGCGTACGACTCGGTGTTGCGGGCCGGCCTCCCAGACGGTGTCAGCACGGTGTGTTATGCGGATGACACACTGGTGCTGGCCGTCGGGGCGCACTGGGGGAGGGCCATGCGTCGCGCGGAGGAGGGGTCGCAACGCGTCGTCGACCGGATCAGGGGGATGGGGATGACGGTGGCGGTTATAAGACCGAGGTGATTGCGTTTCATTCACCTCGGCAGGATCCGCCACCCCCTCTGATTCGGGTGGGTGGGGCTGACATCGAGGTGAAGCCCCAGATCAGGTATCTGGGGTTGATCCTCGATAGCCACTGGCGTTTCGAGAAGCATTTCCGCTGCCTGGTCCCCCGGTTGGAAAGGATGGTTGCGGCTCTGGGCCGGATCCTGCCCAACCTGGGGGGCCCGGCGGGCCGAGTTCGTCGCCTCTATGTGGCAATGGTCCAGTCGGTGGCCCTATACGGGGCCCCCGTCTGGGCGGACGACCTGGCTGCCTCCCGGCGCGGCATGACTATGCTGCGTCGGGTGCAGAGGCGCATGGCGCTCAGGGTCGTCCGCGGGTATCGGACCATGTCACATGAGGCGGCGACGGTTCTAGCGGGGATGCCGCCCATGGACCTGCTCGCGCGGTCGCACGCGGTGATGTACCGGCACCGCGTCGACCGTCGCGCGGGGGTGGGGGCGGTCCCGGGCGGGCAGGAACCTGCTTGGGGCGATTTGAAGCGCCAGGCCCGGCAGTCCGTGTTGCTCGCGTGGCAGGAGCGGCTGGCTCTGCCAACCGCGGGGCACCGGACTGTCGGGGCTGTTCGGCCACTCCTGGAGGAGTGGCTGGACAGAGGCCATGGCAGCCTCACCTACCGGCTGGCACAGGTATTTTCCGGGCATGGCAGCTTCGGAAGATACCTGTGCCGGATAGGGAAGGAGCCGACGGCGCGTTGCTGCCACTGCGACGCTGAGCAGGACACGGCGGATCATACCCTGGAGGTATGCCCCGCGTGGGAGGGGGAGCGCCGTGTCCTGGTCGGCGTCGTCGGGCGGGATGTCTCGCTGCCGGGCGTGGTGCGCGCCATGCTCGGGAGCGAGGAGAAGTGGAGGGCCGTGGCCTCCTTCTGCGAGAACGTAATGTTGCAGAAGGAGGCCGCGGGGAGGGAGCGCGAGCTTCAGCGGCGCGCTGAAGCTCGCGCTCGTGCGGTGGCCCGAGGTCGTCGCCCGGTCGCGAGGCGTCGCGGGCGGCCGCCTCGGCGTGGCGGATGACCTAGGCTGGGAGGGGGGTCCTGAGGGGACCCTCCTCCCGCCAGGCGGCGCCGGGTCGGACCGGTTGGGGGTAGGAGTGCCTCCCCCTACCGGTCCGACGCAAGGGGAGGCACCCTCGGCGGTCTGGTGCGGCCATGAACGCCCGGCCGCCGAGGGGTGGAAACGGGGTCGCGGGCGGTTGCGAGTTGGGGCTCGCAGCCGCCACTAAACGCGGCCCCGGGACGGATAGCGGCGGGATGGAGTGGCCCCGTCCCGCCGCTATGAGGCAGTGTGTCTACTGGGGGGACCGATTGTCCCCCCGGGGGATGGGCGCGAAAGCGCGGGCACGGGGAGGATACCGGAAGAATGCTTCGAGCGATTCCCGGTATCCTCCCAAAGCGTGCCGAAGGGTCACCGTGGGGTTTTTAGTGGGTAGGTCCCGCGCCTGTCGTTGTACGGGCGCGGGGAATCCCACACACCCCTCCCACCTCTCCCCAAGGAGGTGGGAGGGAGTCTTTCGAAGATTTTCCCCACGACAAAAAAAAAAAAAAAAAAAAAAAAAAAAAAAGTTAGGTCTGGGATAGGTCTGGGATTATCCCTCATCAGACTCATACTTTCGCACACTTCACATACTCGTTGACAAGATCCTGGGTTTTTTTCTGGCTTGGATCACGTAGTAATGTGGTTCCACACTGAAACAGTCGATTAAACTTGGCTTCGATCAATATTTTAGAGGATAACGCAAGTTAGGTCTGGGACAGGTCTGGGATTTGCCCTCATCAGGCTCATACTTTCGCGTTTTTCACATACTTGTTGAACGGATCCTAGGTTTTTTCTGGTTTGGATCACGTAGTAGTGTGGTACCACACTGAAACAGTACATTAAACCTGGTTTCGATCAATATTTTTGAGGATAACGCATGTTAGGTCTAGGTTAGGCCGGGGATTTTCACTCATCAGACTCATACTTTCGCATTCTTCGCATACTTGTTGAACGGATCCTGGGTTTTGTCTGGTTTGGATCACGTAGTAATGTGGTACCACACTGAAACAGTCGATTAAACCAGGTTTCGATCAATATTTTTGAGGATAACGCAAGTTAGGTCTGGGATAGGTCTGGGATTTGCTCTCATCAGGCTCATTCTTTCGCATATTTCTCATACTTGATGGCTAGATCCTGAGCTTTTTCTGGATTGCATCACGTAGTAATGTAGTACCACACTGAAACAGTCAATGAAACCTGGTTTCCATCAATATTTTAGAGGACAACGCAAGTTAGGTCTAGGTAAGGCCTGAGATTTTCACTGATCAGACTCATACATTCGCATTCTTCACATACTTGTTGAACGGATTTTGGGTTTTTTCTGGTTTGGATCACGTAGTAATGTGGGACCACACTGAAACAATCAATTAAACCTGGTCTTGATAAATATTTTAGAGGATAACGCATGTTAGGTCTGGGATAGGTCTGGGATTTGCATTCATCAGACTCATACTTTCGCACGCCTCACATACTCGTTGAACAGATCCTGGGTTATTTTCTGGTTTGGATCACATAGTAATGTGGTACCACACTGAAACAGTCGATTAAACCAGGTTTCGATCAATATTTTTGAGGATAACGCAAGTTAGGTCTGGGATAGGTCTGGGATTTGCCCTCATCAGGCTCATACTTTCGCGTTTTTCACATACTTGTTGAACAGATCCTGGGTTTTTTCTGGTTTGGATCACGTAGTAGTGTGGTACCACACTGAAACAGTACATTAAACCTGGTTTCGATCAATATTTTTGAGGATAACGCATGTTAGGTCTAGGTTAGGCCGGGGATTTTCACTCATCAGACTCATACTTTCGCATTCTTCGCATACTTGTTGAACGGATCCTGGGTTTTGTCTGGTTTGGATCACGTAGTAATGTGGTACCACACTGAAACAGTCGATTAAACCAGGTTTCGATCAATATTTTTGAGGACAACGCAAGTTAGGTCTAGGTTAGGTCAGGGATTTGCCCTCATCAGGCTCATACTTTCGCGTTTTTCACATACTTGTTGAACTGATCCTGGGTTTTTCTGGTTTGGATCACGTAGTCGTGTGGTACCACACTGAAACAGTACATTAAACCTGGTTTCGATCAATATTTTTGAGGATAACGCATGTTAGGTCTAGGTTAGGCCGGGGATTTTCACTCATCAGACTCATACTTTGGCATTCTTCACATACTTGATGAACGGATCCTGGGTTTTTTCTGGTTTGGTTCACGTAGTAATGTGATACCACACTGGAACATTCAATTAAACCTGGTCTTGATAAATATTTTAGAGGATAACGCATGTTAGGTTAGGGTCAGGTCTAGGATTTGCCCTCATCAGGCTCATACTTTCGCATATTTCTCATACTTCATGGCTAGATCCTGGGCTGTTTCTGGATTGTATTACGTAGTAATGTGGTACCACGCTGAAACAGTCAATTAAACCTGGTTTCGATCAATAGTTTTGAGGATAACGCGTGTTAGGTCTAGGTTAGCCCAGGGATTTTCACTCATCAGACTCATACTTTCGCATTCTTCACATACTTGTTGAACGGATCCTGGGTTTTTTCTGGTTTGGATCACGTAGTAATGTGGGACCGCACTGAAACAATCAATTAAACCTGGTCATGATAAATATTTTAGAGGATAACGCATGTTAGGTCTGGGTTAGGACTAGGATTTGCCCCCATCAGGCTCATACTTTCGCATATTTCTCATACTTCATGGCTGGATCCTGGGCTATTTCTGGATTGGATCACGTGGTAATGTGGTACCACACTGAAACAGTCAATTAAACCTGGTTTCCATCAATATTTTAGAGGATAACGCATGTTAGGTCTAGGTTAGGCCTGGGATTTGCCCTCATCAGGGTCATACTTCCGCAGTTTTAACATACATGTTGGCCTGATCGAGGGTTTTTTCTCCTTTGGATCACGTAGTGAAGTGGTACCGCACTGAAGCAGACCATTAAACCTGGTTTGGATCAATATTTTAGAGGATAACGCATGTTAGGTTTGGGTTAGGTCTAGGATTTGCACTCATCAGGCACATACTTTCGCATATTTCTCATACTTCATGGCTAGATCCTGGGCTGTTTCAGGATTGTATCACGTAGTAATGTGGTACCACGCTGAAACAGTCAATTAAAACTGATTTCGATCAATATTTTAGAGGATAACGCAAGTTTGGTCTGGGATAGGTCTGGGATTTGCCCTCATCAGGCTCATACTTTCGAGTTTTTGACATACTTGTTGAACTGGTCCTCGGTTTTTTCTGGTTTGGATCACGTAGCAATGTGGTACCACACTGAAGCAGTCGATTAAACCTGGTTTCGATCAATATTTTAGAGGATAACGCAAGTTTGGTCTGGATAGGTCTGGGATTTGCCCTCATCGGGCTCATACTTTCGCATTCTTCACATACTTGTTGAACGGATCCTGGGTTTTTTCTGGTTTGGATCACGCTGTAATGTGGGACCACACTGAAACAATCAATTAAACCTGGTCATGATCAATATTTTAGAGAATGATTCATGTTATGTCTAGGTTAGGTCTGGGATTTGCTCTCATCAGGCTCATTCTTTCGCATATTTCTCATACTTGATGGCTAGATCCTGGGCTTTTTCTGGATTGCATCACGTAGTAATGAAGTACAACACTGGAACAGCCAATTAAACCTGGTTTCCATCAATATTTTAGAGGACAACGCATGTTAAGTCTAGGTTAGGCCTGGTATTTGCCCTCATCAGCGTCATACTTCCGCAGTTTTAACATACATGTTGACCTGATCGAGGGTTTTTTCTGCTTTGGATCACGTAGCAATGTGGTACCACACTGAAGCAGTCGATTAGACCTGGTTTCGATCAATATTTTAGAGGATAACGCAAGTTTGGTCTGGGATAGGTCTGGGATTTGCCCTCATCAGGCTCATACTTTCGCATTCTTCACATACTTGTTGAACGGATCCTGGGTTTTTTCTGGTTTGGATCACGTAGTAATGTGGGACCACACTGAAACAATCAATTAAACCTGGTCATGATCAATATTTTAAAGAATAATTCATGTTATGTCTAGGTTAGGTCTGGGATTTGCTCTCATCAGGCTCATTCTTTCGCATATTTCTCATACTTGATGGCTAGATCCTGGGCTTTTTCTGGATTGCATCACGTAGTAATGAAGTACAACACTGAAACAGTCAATTAAACCTGGTTTCCATCAATATTTTAGAGGACAACGCATGTTAGGTCTAGGTTAGGCCTGGGATTTGCCCTCATCAGGGTCATACTTCCGCAGTTTTAACATACATGTTGACCTGATCGAGGGTTTTTTCTGCTTTGGATCACGTAGTAAAGTGGTACCACACTGAAACAGTCCATTAAACCTGGTTTCCATCAATATTTTAGAGGACAACGCATGTTAGGTCTAGGTTGGGCCTGGGATTTGCCCTCATCAGGGTCATACTTCCGCAGTTTTAACATACATGTTGACCTGATCGAGGGTTTTTTCTGCTTTGGATCACGTAGTAAAGTGGTACCACACTGAAACAGTCCATTAAACCTGGTTTGGATCAATATTTTAGAGGATAACGCATGTTAGGTCTAGGTTTGCCCTGGGATTTTCACTCATCAGACCCATACTTTCGCATTCTTCACATACTTGTTGACCGGATCCTGGGTTTTTTCTGGTTTGGTTCACGTAGTAATGTGGTACCACACTGAAACATTCAATTAAACCTGGTCTTGATATATATTTTAGAGGATAACGCATGTTAGGTTTGGGTTAGGTCTAGGATTTGCCCTCATCAGGCTCATACTTTCGCATATTTCTCATACTTCATGGCTAGATCCTGGGCTGTTTCTGGGTTGTATCACATAGTAATGTGGTACCACGCCGAAACAGTCAATTAAAACTGGTTTCGATCAATATTTTAGAGGATCACGCAAGTTAGGTCTGGGATAGGTCTGGGATTCGCCCTCATCAGGCTCATACTTTCGCGTTTTTCACATACTTGTTGAACTGATCCTGGGTTTTTTCTGGTTTGGATCACGTAGCAATGTGGTACCACACTGAAACAGTCGATTAAACCTGGTTTCGATCACTATTTTAGAGGATAACGCAAGTTAGGTCTGGGATAAGTCTGGGATTAGCCCTCATCAGACTCATACTTTCGCATATTTCTCATACTTGATGTCTAGATCCTGGGCTTTTTCTGGATTGCATCACGTAGTAATGAAGTACAACACTGAAACAGTCAATTAAACCTGGTTTCCATCAATATTTTAGAGGACAACGCATGTTAGGTCTAGGTTAGGCCTGGGATTTGACCTCATCAGGGTCATACTTTCGCAGTTTTAACATACATGTTGACGTGATCGAGGGTTTTTTCTGCTTTGGATCACGTAGTAAAGTGGTACCACATTGAAACAGTCCATTAAACCTTGTTTGGATCAATATTTTTGAGGATAACGCATGTTAGGTCTAGGTTAGGCCAGGGATTTTCACACATCAGACTCATACTTTCGCATTCTTCACATACTTGTTGAACGGATCCTGGGGTTTTCTGGTTTGGATCACGTAGAAATGTGGGGCCACACTGAAACAATCAATTAAACCTGGTCTTGATAAATATTTTAGAGGACAACCCATGTTAGGTCTGGGTTAGGTCTAGGATTTGCTCTCATCAGGCTCATACTTTCGCATATTTCTCATACTTCATGAATAGATCCTGGGATATTTCTGGATTGGATCACGTAGTAAAGTGGTACCACAACTAAAACAGTCAATTAAGCCTGGTTTCGATCACTATTTTAGAGGATAACGCAAGTTAGGTCTGGGATAGGTCTGGGATTATCCCTCATCAGACTCATACTTTCGCACACTTCACATACTCGTTGACAAGATCCTGGGTTTTTCTCTGGTTTGGATCACGTAGTAATGTGGTACCACACTGAAACTGTCGATTAAACCTGGTTTCGAACACTATTTTAGAAGACAATGCAAGTTAGGTCTGGGATAGGTCTGGGTTTTGCCCTCATCAGGCTCATACCTACGCACACTTCACATACTCGGTGAACAGATCCTGGGTTATTTTCTGGTTTAGATCACATAGTAATGTGGTACCAAACTGAAACAGTCAATTAAACCTGGTTTCCATCAATAGTTTAGAGGACAACGCATGTTAGGTCTAGGTTAGGCCTGGGATTTGCCCACATCAGGCTCATACTTTCGCGTTTTTCACATACTTGTTGAACTGATCCTGGGTTTTTTCTGGTTTGGATCACGTAGCAATGTGGTACCACACTGAAACAGTCGATTAAACCTGGTTTCGATCACTATTTTAGAGGATAACGCAAGTTAGGTCTGGGATAGGTCTGGGATTAGCCCTCATCAGACTCATACTTTCGCATATTTCTCATACTTGATGACTAGATCCTGGGCTTTTTCTGGATTGCATCACGTAGTAATGAAGTACAACACTGAAACAGTCAATTAAACCTGGTTTCCATCAATATTTTAGAGGACAACGCATGTTAGGTCTAGGTTAGGCCTGGGATTTTCACTCATCAGACTCATACTGTCGCAGTTTTAACATACATGTTGACGTGATCGACGGTTTTTTCTGCTTTGGATCACGTAGTAAAGTGGTACCACATTGAAACAGTCCATTAAACCTTGTTTCGATCAATATTTTTGAGGATAACGCATGTTAGGTCTAGGTTAGGCCTGGGATTTTCACTCATCAGACTCATACTTTCGCATTCTTCACATACTTGTTGAACGGATCCTGGGTTTTTCTGGTTTGGATCACGTAGTAATGTGGGGCCACACTGAAACAATCAATTAAACCTGGTCTTGATAAATATTTTAGAGGACAACCCATGTTAGGTCTGGGTTAGGTCTAGGATTTGCTCTCATCAGGCTCATACTTTCGCATATTTCTCATACTTCATGAATAGATCCTGGGATATTTCTGGATTGGATCACGTAGTAAAGTGGTACCACAACTAAAACAGTCAATTAAGCCTGGTTTCGATCACTATTTTAGAGGATAACGCAAGTTAGGGCTGGGATAGGTCTGGGATTATTCCTCATCAGACTCATACATTCGCACACTTCACATACTCGGTGAACAGATCCTGGGTTACTTTCTGGTTTGGATCACATAGTAATGTGGTACCAAACTGAAACAGTCAATTAAACCTGGTTTCCATCAATAGTTTAGAGGACAACGCATGTTAGGTCTAGGTTAGGCCTGGGATTTGCCCACATCAGGGTCATACTTTCGCAGTTTTAACATACACGTTGACCTGATCGAGGGTTTTTTCTGCTTTGGATCACGCAGTAAAGTGGTACCACACTGAAACAGTCCATTAAACCTGGTTTGGATCAATATTTTTGAGGATAACGCATGTTAGGTCTAGGCTAGGCCTGGGATTTTCACTCATCAGGCTCATACTTTCGCATTCTTCACATACTTGTTGGACAGATACTGGGTTTTTTCTGGTTTGGTTCACGCAGTAATGTGGTACCACACTGAAACATTCAATTAAACCTGGTCTTGATAAATATTTTAGAGGATAACGCATGTTAGGTTTGGGTTAGGTCTTGGATTTGCCCTCATCAGGCTCATACTTTCGCATATCTCTCATACTTCATGGCTAGACCCTGGGCTGTTTCTGGATTGTATCACGAAGTAATGTGGTGCCACGCTGAAACAGTCAATTAAACCTGATTTCGATCAATGTTTTAGAGGATAACGCAAGTTAGGTCTGGGATAGGTCTGGGATTCGCCCTCATCAGGCTCATACTTTCGCATATTTCTCATACTTGATGGCTAGATCCTGGGTTTCTTCCGGTTTGGGTCACGTGGTAGTGTGGTACCACACTGAAACAGTCGATTAAACCTGGTTTCGAACAATATTTTTTAGGATAACGCATGTTAGGTCTAGGTTAGGCCGGGGATTTTCACTCATCAGACTCATACTTTCGCATTCTTCACATACTTGTTGAACGGATCCTGGGTTTTTACTGGTTTGGATCACGTAGTAATGTGGTACCACACTGAAACATTCAATTAAACCTGGTGTTGATAAATATTTTAGAGGATAACGCATGTTAGGTCTGGGATAGGTCTGGGATTTGCATTCATCAGACTCATACTTTCGCACGCCTCACATACTCGTTGAACAGATCCTGGGTTATTTTCTGGTTTGGATCACATAGTAATGTGGTACCACACTGAAACAGTCGATTAAACCTGGTTTCGATCAATATTTTTGAGGATAACGCATGTCAGGTCTAGGTTAGGCCTGGGATTTTCACTGTTCAGACTCATACTTTCGCATTCTTCACATACTTGTTGAGCGGATCCTGGGTTTTTTCTGGTTTAGATCACGTAGTAATGTGGGACAACACTGAAACAATCAATTAAACCTGGTCTTGATAAATATTTTAGAGGATAACGCATGTTAGGTCTGGGTTTGGTCAAGGATTTGCCCTCGTCAGGCTCATACTTTCGCATATTTCTCATACTTCATGGCTAGATCCTGGGCTATTTCTGGATTGGATTACGTAGTAATGTGGTACCACACTGAAACAGTCGATTAAACCAGGTTTCTATCAATATTTTTGAGGATAATGCAAGTTAGGTCTGGGATAGGTCTGGGATTTGCATTCATCAGACTCATACTTTCGCGTTTTTCACATACTTGTTGAACAGATCCTGGGTTTTTTCCTGTTTGGGTCACGTAGTAGTGTGGTACCACACTGAAACAGTCGATTAAACCTGGTTTCGAACAATATTTTTGAGGATAACGCATGTTAGGTCTAGGTTAGGTCTGGGATTTTCACTCATCAGGCTCATACTTTCGCATTTTTCTCATACTTCATGGCTAGATCCTGGGCTATTTCTGGATTGTATCACGTAGTAATGTGGTACCACACTGAAACAGTCAATTAAACCTGGTTTCCATCAATATTTTAGAGGACAACGCATGTTAGGTCTAGGTTAGGCCTGGGATTTGCCCTCATCAGGCTCATACTTTCGCGTTTTTCACATACTTGTTGAACAGATCCTGGTTTTTTTCTGGTTTGGATCACGTAGTAGTGTGGTACCACACTGAAACAATCAATTAAACCTGGTTTCGATCACTATTTTAGAGGATAACGCAAGTTAGGTCTGGGATAGGTCCGGGATTATCCCTCATCAGACTCATACTTTCGCACACTTCACATACTCGTTGACAAGATCCTGGGTTTTTTTCTGGTTTGGATCACGTAGTAATGTGGTACCACACTGAAACTGTCGGTTAAACCTGGTTTCGATGAATATTTTAGTGGATAACGCAAGTTAGGTCTGGGATAGGTCTGGGATTTGCCCTCATCAGACTCATACCTACGCACACTTCACATACTCGGTGAACAGATCCTGGGTTATTTTCTGGTTTGGATCACATAGTAATGTGGTACCAAACTGAAACAGTCAATTAAACCTGGTTTCCATCAATAGTTTAGAGGACAACGCATGTTAGGTCTAGGTTAGGCCTGGGATTTGCCCACATCAGGGTCATACTTTCGCAGTTTTAACATACATGTTGACCTGATCGAGGGTTTTTTCTGCTTTGGATCACGCAGTAAAGTGGTACCACACTGAAACAGTCCATTAAACCTGGTTTGGATCAATATTTTTGAGGATAACGCATGTTAGGTCTAGGTTAGGCCTGGGATTTTCACTCATCAGGCTCATACTTTCGCATTCTTCACATACTTGTTGGACAGATACTGGGTTTTTTCCGGTTTGGTTCACGCAGTAATGTGGTACCACACTGAAACATTCAATTAAACCTGGTCCTGATAAATATTTTAGAGGATAACGCATGTTAGGTTTGGGTTAGGTCTTGGATTTGCCCTCATCAGGCTCATACTTTCGCATATCTCTCATACTTCATGGCTAGACCCTGGGCTGTTTCTGGATTGTATCACGAAGTAATGTGGTACCACGCTGAAACAGTCAATTAAACCTGATTTCGATCAATATTTTAGACGATAACGCAAGTTAGGTCTGGGATAGGTCTGGGATTCGCCCTCATCAGGCTCATACTTTCGCATATTTCTCATACTTGATGGCTAGATCCTGGGTTTCTTCCGGTTTGGGTCACGTGGTAGTGTGGTACCACACTGAAACAGTCGATTAAACCTGGTTTCGAACAATATTTTTTAGGATAACGCATGTTAGGTCTAGGTTAGGCCGGGGATTTTCACTCATCAGACTCATACTTTCGCATTCTTCACATACTTGTTGAACGGATCCTGTGTTTTTACTGGTTTGGATCACGTAGTAATGTGGTACCACACTGAAACATTCAATTAAACCTGGTCTTGATAAATATTTTAGAGGACCACGCAAGTTAGGTCTGGGATAGGTCTGGGATTCGCCCTCATCAGGCTCATACTTTCGCGTTTTTCACATACTTGTTGAACTGATCCTGGGTTTTTTCTGGTTTGGATCACGTAGCAATGTGGTACCACACTGAAACAGTCGATTAAACCTGGTTTCGATCACTATTTTAGAGGATAACGCAAGTTAGGTCTGGGATAGGTCTGGGATTAGCCCTCATCAGACTCATACTTTCGCATATTTCTCATACTTGATGACTAGATCCTGGGCTTTTTCTGGATTGCATCACGTAGTAATGAAGTACAACACTGAAACAGTCAATTAAACCTGGTTTCCATCAATATTTTAGAGGACAACGCATGTTAGGACTAGGTTAGGCCTGGGATTTGCCCTCATCAGGGTCATACTTTCGCAGTTTTAACATACATGTTGACGTGATCGAGGGTTTTTTCTGCTTTGGATCACGTAGTAAAGTGGTACCACATTGAAACAGTCCATTAAACCTTGTTTGGATCAATATTTTTGAGGATAACGCATGTTAGGTCTAGGTTAGGCCTGGGATTTTCACTCATCAGACTCATACTTTCGCATTCTTCACATACTTGTTGAACGGATCCTGGGTTTTTCTGGTTTGGATCACGTAGTAATGTGGGGCCACACTGAAACAATCAATTAAACCTGGTCTTGATAAATATTTTAGAGGACAACCCATGTTAGGTCTGGGTTAGGTCTAGGATTTGCTCTCATCAGGCTCATACTTTCGCATATTTCTCATACTTCATGGCTAGATCCTGGGATATTTCTGGATTGGATCACGTAGTAAAGTGGTACCACAACTAAAACAGTCAATTAAACCTGGTTTCGATCACTATTTTAGAGGATAACGCAAGTTAGGTCTGGGATAGGTCTGGGATTATCCCTCATCAGACTCATACTTTCGCACACTTCACATACTCGTTGACAAGAACCTGGGTTTTTTTCTGGTTTGGATCACGTAGTAATGTGGTACCACACTGAAACTGTCGATTAAACCTGGTTTCGAACACTATTTTAGAAGACAATGCAAGTTAGGTCTGGGATAGGTCTGGGTTTTGCCCTCATCAGGCTCATACTTTCGCGTTCTTCACATACTTGTTGAACAGATCCTGGTTTTTTTCTGGTTTGGATCACGTAGTAGTGTGGTACCACACTGAAACAGTCAATTAAACCTGGTTTCGATCACTATTTTACAGGATAACGCAAGTTAGGTCTGGGATAGGTCCGGGATTTTCACTCATCAGACTCATACTTTCGCATTCTTCACATACTTGTTGAACGGATCCTGGGTTTTTCTGGTTTGGATCACGTAGTAATGTGGGGCCACACTGAAACAATCAATTAAACCTGGTCTTGATAAATATTTTAGAGGATAACGCATGTTAGGTTTGGGTTAGGTCTAGGATTTGCCCTCATCAGGCTCATACTTTCGCATATTTCTCATATTTCATGGCTAGATCCTGGGCTGTTTCTGGATTGTATTACGTAGTAATGTCGTACCACGCTGAAACAGTCAATTAAACCTGGTTTCGATCAATATTTTAGAGGATAACGCATGTTAGGTCTAGGTTAGGCCTGGGATTTGCTCTCATCAGGCTCATTCTTTCGCATATTTCTCATACTTCATGGCTAGATCCTGGGCTGTTTCTGGATTGTATCACGTAGTAATGTGATACCACGCTGAAACAGTCAATTAAACCTGGTTTCGCTCAATATTTTAGAGGATAACGAAAGTTAGGTCTGGGATAGGTCTGGGATTCGCCCTAATCAGGCTCATACTTTCGCGTTTTTCACGTACTTGTTGAACTGATCCTGGGTTTTTTCTGGTTTCGATCACGTAGTAATGTGGTACCACACTGAAACAGTCGATTAAACCTGGTTTCGATCAATATTTTAGAGGATAACGTAAGTTAGGTCTGGGGTAGGTCTGGGATTTGACCTCATCAGACTCATACTTTCGCACACTTCACATACTCGTTGAACAGATCCTGGGTTTTTTCTGGATTGGATCACGTAGTAATGTGGTACCACACTGAAACGGTCAATTAAACCTGGTTTCGATCAATATTTTAGAGGATAACGCAAGTTAGGTCTGGGGTAGGTCTGGGATTTGACCTCATCAGACTCATACTTTCGCACACTTCACATACTCGTTGAACAGATCCTGGGTTATCTTCTGGTTTGGATCACATAGTAATGTGGTACCACACTGAAACAGTCGATTAAACCTAGTTTCGATCAATATTTTAGAGGATAACGCATGTTAGGTCTAGGTTAGCCCTGGGAATTTCACTCATCAGACTCATACTTTCGCATTCTTCACATACTTGTTGAACTGATCCTGGGTTTTTTCTGGTTTGGATCACGTAGTAATGAAGTATAGCACTGAAACAGTCAATTAAACCTGGTCTCCATCAATATCTTAGAGGACAACGCATGTTAGGTCTAGGTTAGGCCTGGGATTTGCCCTCATCAGGCTCATACTTTCGCATATTTCTCATACTTCATGGCTAGATCCTGGGCTGTTTCTGGATTGTATCACGTAGTAATATGGTACCACGCTGAAACAGTCAATTAAACCTGGTTTCGATCAATATTTTAGAGGATAACGCAAGTTAGGTCTGGGATAGGTCTAGGATTTGCCCTCATCAGGCTCTTACTTTCGCATATTTCTCATACTTCATGGCTAGATCCTGAGCTATTTCTGGATTGGATCACGTAGTAAAGTGGTACCACACTGAAACATTCAATGAAACCTGGTCTGGATAAATATTTTAGAGGGTAACGCATCTTAGGTCTGGGTTAGGTCTAAGATTTGCCCTCATCAGGCTCACAGCTTCGCGTTTTTCACATACTTGTTGAACAGATCCTGGGTTTTTTCTGGTTTGGATCACGTAGTAATGTGGTACCACACTGAAACGGTCAATTAAACCTGGTTTCGATCAATATTTTACAGAATAATTCATGTTAGGTCAAGGTTAGGTCTGGGATATGCTCTCATCAGGCTCATTCTTTCACATATTTCTCATACTTCATGGCTAGATCCTGGGCTGTTTCTGGATTGTATCACGTAGTAATGTGGTACCACGCTGAAACAGTCAATTAAACCTGGTTTCGCACAATATTTTAGAGGATAACGCATGTTAGGTCTAGGTTAGGTCTGGGATTTGCTCTCATCAGGCTCATTCTTTCGCATATTTCTCATACTTGATGGCTAGATCCTGGGCTTTTTCTGGATTGCATCACGTAGTAATGTAGTACCACACTGAAACAGTCAATGAAACCTGGTTTCCATCAATATTTTTGAGGACAACGCATGTTAGGTCTAGGGAAGGCCTGAGATTTCACTGATCGGACTCATACTTTCGCATTTTTCAGATACTTGTTGAACGGATCCTGGGTTTCTTCTGGTTTGGATCACGTAGTAATGTGGTACCACACTGAAACGGTCAATTATACCTGGTTTCTATCAATATTTTAGAGAATAATTCATGTTAGGACAAGGTTAGGTCTGGGATTTGCTCTCATCAGGCTCATTCTTTCGCGTATTTCTCATACTTCATGGCTAGATCCTGGGCTGTTTCTGGATTGTATCACGTAGTAATATGATACCACGCTGAAACAGTCAATTAAACCTGGTTTCGCTCAATATTTTAGAGGATAACGCAAGTTAGGTCTGGGATAGGTCTGGGATTCGCCCTAATCAGGCTCATACTTTCGCGTTTTTCACGTACTTGTTGAACTGATCCTGGGTTTTTACTGGTTTCGATCACGTAGGAATGTGGTACCACACTGAAACAGTCGATTAAACCTGGTTTCGATCAATATTTTGGAGGATAACGCAAGTTAGGTCTGGGGTAGGTCTGGGATTTGACCTCATCAGACTCATACTTTCGCACACTTCACATACTCGTTGAACAGATCCTGGGTTTCTTCTGGTTTGGATCACGTAGTAATGTGGTACCACACTGAAACGGTCAATTAAACCTGGTTTCGATCAATATTTTAGAGGATAACGCAAGTTAGGTCTGGGATAGGTCTGGGATTTGCCCTCATCAAGCTCATACATTCGCATTCTTCACATTCTTGTTGGACTGATCCTGGGTTTTTTCTGGTTTGAATCACGAAGTAATGTGGTACCACACTGAATCGGTCAATTAAACCTGGTTTCGATCAATATTTTAGAGAATAATTCATGTTAGGTCTAGGTTAGGTCCGGGATTTACTCTCATCAGGCTCGTTCTTTCGCATATTACTCATACTTGATGGCTAGATCCTGGGCTTTTTCTGGATTGGATCACGTAGTAATGTGGGACCACACTGAAACAATCAATTAAACCTGGTCTTGATAAATATTTTAGAGGATAGCGCATGTTAGGTCTGGGATAGGTCTGGGATTTGACCTCATCAGACTCATACTTTCGCACACTTGACATACTCCTTGAACAGATGCTGGGTTATTTTCTGGTTTGGATCACATAGTAATGTGGTACCACACTGAAACAGTCGATTAAACCTGGTTTCGATCAATATTTTAGAGGATAACGCAAGTTAGGTCTGGGATAGGTCTGGGATTTGCCCTCATCAGACTCATACTTTCGCATATTTCTCATACCTGATGGCTAGATCCTGGGCTTTTTCTGGATTGGATCACGTAGTAATGTGGGACCACACTGAAACAGTCGATTAAACCTGGTTTCGATCAATATTTTAGAGGATAACGCAAGTTAGGTCTGGGATAGGTCTGGGATTTGACCTCATCAGACTCATACTCTCGCACACTTCACATACTCCTTGAACAGATCCTGGGTTATTTTCTGGTTTGGATCACGTAGTAATGTGGTTCCACACTGAAACAGTCGATTAAACCAGGTTTCGATCAATATTTTTGAGGATAACGCAAGTTAGGTCTGGGATAGGTCTGGGATTTGACCTCATCAGACTCATACTTTGCACACTTCACATACTCCTTGAACAGATCCTGGGTTATTTTCTGGTTTGGATCACATAGTAATGTGGTACCACACTGAAACAGTCGATTAAACCTGGTTTCGATCAATATTTTAGAGAATAATTCATGTTAGGTCTAGGTTAGGTCTGGGATTTGCTCTCATCAGGCTCATTCTTTCGCATATTTCTCATACATTTTGAACAGATCCTGGGTTTTTTCTGGTTTGGATCACGTAGTAATGTGGGACCACACTGAAACAATCAATTAAACCTGGTTTCGCTCAATATTTTAGAGGATAACGCATGTTAGGTCTAGGTTAGGTCTGGGATTTGCTCTCATCAGGCTCATTCTTTCGCATATTTCTCATACTTGATGGCTAGATCCTGGGCTTTTTCTGGATTGCATCACGTAGTAATGTAGTACCACACTGAAACAGTCAATGAAACCTGGTTTCCATCAATATTTTTGAGGAGAACGCATGTTAGGTCTAGGGAAGGCCTGAGATTTCACTGATCGGACTCATACTTTCGCATTTTTCAGATACTTGTTGAACGGATCCTGGGTTTCTTCTGGTTTGGATCACGTAGTAATGTGGTACCACACTGAAACGGTCAATTATACCTGGTTTCTATCAATATTTTAGAGAATAATTCATGTTAGGTCAAGGTTAGGTCTGGGATATGCTCTCATCAGGCTCATTCTTTCACATATTTCTCATACTTCATGGCTAGGTCCTGGGCTGTTTCTGGATTGTATCACGTAGTAATGTGGTACCACGCTGAAACAGTCAATTAAACCTGGTTTCGATCAATATTTTAGAGGATAACGCAAGTTAGGTCTGGGATAGGTCTGGGATTTGACCTCATCAGACTCATACTCTCGCACACTTCACATACTCGTTGAACAGATCCTGGGTTATTTTCTGGTTTGGATCACGTAGTAATGTGGTACCACACTGAAACAGTCGATTAAACCTGGTTTCGATCAATATTTTAGAGAATAATTCATGTTAGGTCAAGGTTAGGTCTGGGATATGCTCTCATCAGGCTCATTCTTTCACATATTTCTCATACTTCATGGCTAGATCCTGGGCTGTTTCTGGATTGTATCACGTAGTAATGTGGTACCACGCTGAAACAGTCAATTAAACCTGGTTTCGCTCAATATTTTAGAGGATAACGCATGTTAGGTCTAGGTTAGGTCTGGGATTTGCTCTCATCAGGCTCATTCTTTCGCATATTTCACATACTCCTTGAACAGATCCTGGGTTATTTTCTGGTTTGGATCACGTAGTAATGTGGTACCACACTGAAACAGTCGATTAAACCTGGTTTCGATCAATATTTTAGAGAATAATTCATGTTAGGTCAAGGTTAGGTCTGGGATATGCTCTCATCAGGCTCATTCTTTCACATATTTCTCATACTTCATGGCTAGATCCTGGGCTGTTTCTGGATTGTATCACGTAGTAATGTGGTACCACGCTGAAACAGTCAATTAAACCTGGTTTCGCTCAATATTTTAGAGGATAACGCATGTTAGGTCTAGGTTAGGTACGGGATTTGCTCTCATCAGGCTCATTCTTTCGCATATTTCTCATACTCGATGGCTAGATCCTGGGCTTTTTCTGGATTGCATCACGTAGTAATGTAGTACCACACCGAAACAGTCAATGAAACCTGGTTTCCATCAATATTTTTGAGAACAACGCATGTTAGGTCTAGGGAAGGCCTGAGATTTCACTGATCGGACTCATACTTTCGCATTTTTCAGATACTTGTTGAACGGATCCTTGGTTTCTTCTGGTTTGGATCACGTAGTAATGTGGTACCACACTGAAACGGTCAATTATACCTGGTTTCTATCAATATTTTAGAGAATAATTCATGTTAGGTCAAGGTTAGGTCTGGGATTTGCTCTCATCAGGCTCATTCTTTCGCATATTTCTCATACTTCATGGCTAGATCCTGGGCTGTTTCTGGATTGTATCACGTAGTAATATGATACCACGCTGAAACAGTCAATTAAACCTGGTTTCGCTCAATATTTTAGAGGATAACGCAAGTTAGGTCTGGGATAGGTCTGGGATTCGCCCTAATCAGGCTCATACTTTCGCGTTTTTCACGTACTTGTTGAACTGATCCTGGGTTTTTACTGGTTTCGATCACGTAGGAATGTGGTACCACACTGAAACAGTCGATTAAACCTGGTTTCGATCAATATTTTAGAGGATAACGCAAGTTAGGTCTGGGGTAGGTCTGGGATTTGACCTCATCAGACTCATACTTTCGCACACTTCACATACTCGTTGAACAGATCCTGGGTTTTTTCTGGTTTGGATCACGTAGTAATGTGGTACCACACTGAAACGGTCAATTAAACCTGGTTTCGATCAATATTTTAGAGGATAACGCAAGTTAGGTCTGGGATAGGTCTGGGATTTGCCCTCATCAAGCTCATACATTCGCATTCTTCACATTCTTGTTGGACTGATCCTGGGTTTTTTCTGGTTTGAATCACGAAGTAATGTGGTACCACACTGAATCGGTCAATTAAACCTGGTTTCGATCAATATTTTAGAGAATAATTCATGTTAGGTCTAGGTTAGGTCCGGGATTTACTCTCATCAGGCTCGTTCTTTCGCATATTACTCATACTTGATGGCTAGATCCTGGGCTTTTTCTGGATTGGATCACGTAGTAATGTGGGACCACACTGAAACAATCAATTAAACCTGGTCTTGATAAATATTTTAGAGGATAGCGCATGTTAGGTCTGGGATAGGTCTGGGATTTGACCTCATCAGACTCATACTTTCGCACACTTCACATACTCCTTGAACAGATCCTGGGTTATTTTCTGGTTTGGATCACATAGTAATGTGGTACCACACTGAAACAGTCGATTAAACCTGGTTTCGATCAATATTTTAGAGGATAACGCAAGTTAGGTCTGGGATAGGTCTGGGATTTGCCCTCATCAGACTCATACTTTCGCATATTTCTCATACCTGATGGCTAGATCCTGGGCTTTTTCTGGATTGGATCACGTAGTAATGTGGGACCACACTGAAACAGTCGATTAAACCTGGTTTCGATCAATATTTTAGAGGATAACGCAAGTTAGGTCTGGGATAGGTCTGGGATTTGACCTCATCAGACTCATACTCTCGCACACTTCACATACTCCTTGAACAGATCCTGGGTTATTTTCTGGTTTGGATCACGTAGTAATGTGGTACCACACTGAAACAGTCGATTAAACCAGGTTTCGATCAATATTTTTGAGGATAACGCAAGTTAGGTCTGGGATAGGTCTGGGATTTGACCTCATCAGACTCATACTTTGCACACTTCACATACTCCTTGAACAGATCCTGGGTTATTTTCTGGTTTGGATCACATAGTAATGTGGTACCACACTGAAACAGTCGATTAAACCTGGTTTCGATCAATATTTTAGAGAATAATTCATGTTAGGTCAAGGTTAGGTCTGGGATATGCTCTCATCAGGCTCATTCTTTCACATATTTCTCATACTTCATGGCTAGATCCTGGGCTGTTTCTGGATTGTATCACGTAGTAATGTGGTACCACGCTGAAACAGTCAATTAAACCTGGTTTCGCTCAATATTTTAGAGGATAACGCATGTTAGGTCTAGGTTAGGTCTGGGATTTGCTCTCATCAGGCTCATTCTTTCGCATATTTCACATACTCCTTGAACAGATCCTGGGTTATTTTCTGGTTTGGATCACGTAGTAATGTGGTACCACACTGAAACAGTCGATTAAACCTGGTTTCGATCAATATTTTAGAGAATAATTCATGTTAGGTCAAGGTTAGGTCTGGGATATGCTCTCATCAGGCTCATTCTTTCACATATTTCTCATACTTCATGGCTAGATCCTGGGCTGTTTCTGGATTGTATCACGTAGTAATGTGGTACCACGCTGAAACAGTCAATTAAACCTGGTTTCGCTCAATATTTTAGAGGATAACGCATGTTAGGTCTAGGTTAGGTACGGGATTTGCTCTCATCAGGCTCATTCTTTCGCATATTTCTCATACTCGATGGCTAGATCCTGGGCTTTTTCTGGATTGCATCACGTAGTAATGTAGTACCACACCGAAACAGTCAATGAAACCTGGTTTCCATCAATATTTTTGAGGACAACGCATGTTAGGTCTAGGGAAGGCCTGAGATTTCACTGATCGGACTCATACTTTCGCATTTTTCAGATACTTGTTGAACGGATCCTGGGTTTCTTCTGGTTTGGATCACGTAGTAATGTGGTACCACACTGAAACGGTCAATTATACCTGGTTTCTATCAATATTTTAGAGAATAATTCATGTTAGGTCAAGGTTAGGTCTGGGATTTGCTCTCATCAGGCTCATTCTTTCGCATATTTCTCATACTTCATGGCTAGATCCTGGGCTGTTTCTGGATTGTATCACGTAGTAATATGATACCACGCTGAAACAGTCAATTAAACCTGGTTTCGCTCAATATTTTAGAGGATAACGCAAGTTAGGTCTGGGATAGGTCTGGGATTCGCCCTAATCAGGCTCATACTTTCGCGTTTTTCACGTACTTGTTGAACTGATCCTGGGTTTTTACTGGTTTCGATCACGTAGGAATGTGGTACCACACTGAAACAGTCGATTAAACCTGGTTTCGATCAATATTTTAGAGGATAACGCAAGTTAGGTCTGGGGTAGGTCTGGGATTTGACCTCATCAGACTCATACTTTCGCACACTTCACATACTCGTTGAACAGATCCTGGGTTTTTTCTGGTTTGGATCACGTAGTAATGTGGTACCACACTGAAACGGTCAATTAAACCTGGTTTCGATCAATATTTTAGAGGATAACGCAAGTTAGGTCTGGGATAGGTCTGGGATTTGCCCTCATCAAGCTCATACATTCGCATTCTTCACATTCTTGTTGGACTGATCCTGGGTTTTTTCTGGTTTGAATCACGAAGTAATGTGGTACCACACTGAATCGGTCAATTAAACCTGGTTTCGATCAATATTTTAGAGAATAATTCATGTTAGGTCTAGGTTAGGTCCGGGATTTACTCTCATCAGGCTCGTTCTTTCGCATATTTCTCATACCTGATGGCTAGATCCTGGGCTTTTTCTGGATTGGATCACGTAGTAATGTGGGACCACACTGAAACAGTCGATTAAACCTGGTTTCGATCAATATTTTAGAGGATAGCGCATGTTAGGTCTGGGATAGGTCTGGGATTTGACCTCATCAGACTCATACTTTCGCACACTTCACATACTCCTTGAACAGATCCTGGGTTATTTTCTGGTTTGGATCACATAGTAATGTGGTACCACACTGAAACAGTCGATTAAACCTGGTTTCGATCAATATTTTAGAGGATAACGCAAGTTAGGTCTGGGATAGGTCTGGGATTTGCCCTCATCAGACTCATACTTTCGCATATTTCTCATACCTGATGGCTAGATCCTGGGCTTTTTCTGGATTGGATCACGTAGTAATGTGGGACCACACTGAAACAGTCGATTAAACCTGGTTTCGATCAATATTTTAGAGGATAGCGCATGTTAGGTCTGGGGTAGGTCTGGGATTTGACCTCATCAGACTCATACTTTCGCACACTTCACATACTCGTTGAACAGATCCTGGGTTTTTTCTGGATTGGATCACGTAGTAATGAAGTACAGCACTGAAACAGTCAATTAAACCTGGTCTCCATCAATATCTTAGAGGACAACGCATGTTAGGTCTAGGTTAGGCCTGGGATTTGCCCTCATCAGGCTCATACTTTCGCATATTTCTCATACTTCATGGCTAGATCCTGGGCTGTTTCTGGATTGTATCACGTAGTAATATGGTACCACGCTGAAACAGTCAATTAAACCTGGTTTCGATCAATATTTTAGAGGATAACGCAAGTTAGGTCTGGGGTAGGTCTGGGATTTGACCTCATCAGACTCATACTTTCGCACACTTCACATACTCGTTGAACAGATCCTGGGTTTTTTCTGGATTGGATCACGTAGTAATGTGGTACCACACTGAAACGGTCAATTAAACCTGGTTTCGATCAATATTTTAGAGGATAACGCAAGTTAGGTCTGGGGTAGGTCTGGGATTTGACCTCATCAGACTCATACTTTCGCACACTTCACATACTCGTTGAACAGATCCTGGGTTATCTTCTGGTTTGGATCACATAGTAATGTGGTACCACACTGAAACAGTCGATTAAACCTAGTTTCGATCAATATTTTAGAGGATAACGCATGTTAGGTCTAGGTTAGCCCTGGGAATTTCACTCATCAGACTCATACTTTCGCATTCTTCACATACTTGTTGAACTGATCCTGGGTTTTTTCTGGTTTGGATCACGTAGTAATGAAGTACAGCACTGAAACAGTCAATTAAACCTGGTCTCCATCAATATGTTAGAGGACAACGCATGTTAGGTCTAGGTTAGGCCTGGGATTTGCCCTCATCAGGCTCATACTTTCGCATATTTCTCATACTTCATGGCTAGATCCTGGGCTGTTTCTGGATTGTATCACGTAGTAATATGGTACCACGCTGAAACAGTCAATTAAACCTGGTTTCGATCAATATTTTAGAGGATAACGCAAGTTAGGTTTGGGATAGGTCTAGGATTTGCCCTCATCAGGCTCTTACTTTCGCATATTTCTCATACTTCATGGCTAGATCCTGAGCTATTTCTGGATTGGATCACGTAGTAAAGTGGTACCACACTGAAACATTCAATGAAACCTGGTCTGGATAAATATTTTAGAGGGTAACGCATCTTAGGTCTGGGTTAGGTCTAAGATTTGCCCTCATCAGGCTCACAGCTTCGCGTTTTTCACATACTTGTTGAACAGATCCTGGGTTTTTTCTGGTTTGGATCACGTAGTAATGTGGTACCACACTGAAACGGTCAATTAAACCTGGTTTCGATCAATATTTTACAGAATAATTCATGTTAGGTCAAGGTTAGGTCTGGGATATGCTCTCATCAGGCTCATTCTTTCACATATTTCTCATACTTCATGGCTAGATCCTGGGCTGTTTCTGGATTGTATCACGTAGTAATGTGGTACCACGCTGAAACAGTCAATTAAACCTGGTTTCGCACAATATTTTAGAGGATAACGCATGTTAGGTCTAGGTTAGGTCTGGGATTTGCTCTCATCAGGCTCATTCTTTCGCATATTTCTCATACTTGATGGCTAGATCCTGGGCTTTTTCTGGATTGCATCACGTAGTAATGTAGTACCACACTGAAACAGTCAATGAAACCTGGTTTCCATCAATATTTTTGAGGACAACGCATGTTAGGTCTAGGGAAGGCCTGAGATTTCACTGATCGGACTCATACTTTCGCATTTTTCAGATACTTGTTGAACGGATCCTGGGTTTCTTCTGGTTTGGATCACGTAGTAATGTGGTACCACACTGAAACGGTCAATTATACCTGGTTTCTATCAATATTTTAGAGAATAATTCATGTTAGGACAAGGTTAGGTCTGGGATTTGCTCTCATCAGGCTCATTCTTTCGCGTATTTCTCATACTTCATGGCTAGATCCTGGGCTGTTTCTGGATTGTATCACGTAGTAATATGATACCACGCTGAAACAGTCAATTAAACCTGGTTTCGCTCAATATTTTAGAGGATAACGCAAGTTAGGTCTGGGATAGGTCTGGGATTCGCCCTAATCAGGCTCATACTTTCGCGTTTTTCACGTACTTGTTGAACTGATCCTGGGTTTTTACTGGTTTCGATCACGTAGGAATGTGGTACCACACTGAAACAGTCGATTAAACCTGGTTTCGATCAATATTTTGGAGGATAACGCAAGTTAGGTCTGGGGTAGGTCCGGGATTTGACCTCATCAGACTCATACTTTCGCACACTTCACATACTCGTTGAACAGATCCTGGGTTTTTTCTGGTTTGGATCACGTAGTAATGTGGTACCACACTGAAACGGTCAATTAAACCTGGTTTCGATCAATATTTTAGAGGATAACGCAAGTTAGGTCTGGGATAGGTCTGGGATTTGCCCTCATCAAGCTCATACATTCGCATTCTTCACATTCTTGTTGGACTGATCCTGGGTTTTTTCTGGTTTGAATCACGAAGTAATGTGGTACCACACTGAATCGGTCAATTAAACCTGGTTTCGATCAATATTTTAGAGAATAATTCATGTTAGGTCTAGGTTAGGTCCGGGATTTACTCTCATCAGGCTCGTTCTTTCGCATATTACTCATACTTGATGGCTAGATCCTGGGCTTTTTCTGGATTGGATCACGTAGTAATGTGGTTCCACACTGAAACAGTCGATTAAACCAGGTTTCGATCAATATTTTTGAGGATAACGCAAGTTAGGTCTGGGATAGGTCTGGGATTTGACCTCATCAGACTCATACTTTGCACACTTCACATACTCCTTGAACAGATCCTGGGTTATTTTCTGGTTTGGATCACATAGTAATGTGGTACCACACTGAAACAGTCGATTAAACCTGGTTTCGATCAACATTTTAGAGAATAATTCATGTTAGGTCTAGGTTAGGTCTGGGATTTGCTCTCATCAGGCTCATTCTTTCGCATATTTCTCATACATTTTGAACAGATCCTGGGTTTTTTCTGGTTTGGATCACGTAGTAATGTGGGACCACACTGAAACAATCAATTAAACCTGGTTTCGCTCAATATTTTAGAGGATAACGCATGTTAGGTCTAGGTTAGGTCTGGGATTTGCTCTCATCAGGCTCATTCTTTCGCATATTTCTCATACTTGATGGCTAGATCCTGGGCTTTTTCTGGATTGCATCACGTAGTAATGTAGTACCACACTGAAACAGTCAATGAAACCTGGTTTCCATCAATATTTTTGAGGACAACGCATGTTAGGTCTAGGGAAGGCCTGAGATTTCACTGATCGGACTCATACTTTCGCATTTTTCAGATACTTGTTGAACGGATCCTGGGTTTCTTCTGGTTTGGATCACGTAGTAATGTGGTACCACACTGAAACGGTCAATTATACCTGGTTTCTATCAATATTTTAGAGAATAATTCATGTTAGGTCAAGGTTAGGTCTGGGATATGCTCTCATCAGGCTCATTCTTTCACATATTTCTCATACTTCATGGCTAGGTCCTGGGCTGTTTCTGGATTGTATCACGTAGTAATGTGGTACCACGCTGAAACAGTCAATTAAACCTGGTTTCGATCAATATTTTAGAGGATAACGCAAGTTAGGTCTGGGATAGGTCTGGGATTTGACCTCATCAGACTCATACTCTCGCACACTTCACATACTCGTTGAACAGATCCTGGGTTATTTTCTGGTTTGGATCACGTAGTAATGTGGTACCACACTGAAACAGTTGATTAAACCTGGTTTCGATCAATATTTTAGAGAATAATTCATGTTAGGTCAAGGTTAGGTCTGGGATATGCTCTCATCAGGCTCATTCTTTCACATATTTCTCATACTTCATGGCTAGATCCTGGGCTGTTTCTGGATTGTATCACGTAGTAATGTGGTACCACGCTGAAACAGTCAATTAAACCTGGTTTCGATCAATATTTTAGAGGATAACGCAAGTTAGGTCTGGGATAGGTCTGGGATTTGACCTCATCAGACTCATACTCTCGCACACTTCACATACTCGTTGAACAGATCCTGGGTTATTTTCTGGTTTGGATCACGTAGTAATGTGGTACCACACTGAAACGGTCAATTAAACCTGGTTTCGATCAATATTTTAGAGGATAACGCAAGTTAGGTCTGGGATAGGTCTGGGATTTGCCCTCATCAAGCTCATACATTCGCATTCTTCACATTCTTGTTGGACTGATCCTGGGTTTTTTCTGGTTTGAATCACGAAGTAATGTGGTACCACACTGAATCGGTCAATTAAACCTGGTTTCGATCAATATTTTAGAGAATAATTCATGTTAGGTCTAGGTTAGGTCCGGGATTTACTCTCATCAGGCTCGTTCTTTCGCATATTACTCATACTTGATGGCTAGATCCTGGGCTTTTTCTGGATTGGATCACGTAGTAATGTGGGACCACACTGAAACAATCAATTAAACCTGGTCTTGATAAATATTTTAGAGGATAGCGCATGTTAGGTCTGGGATAGGTCTGGGATTTGACCTCATCAGACTCATACTTTCGCACACTTGACATACTCCTTGAACAGATCCTGGGTTATTTTCTGGTTTGGATCACATAGTAATGTGGTACCACACTGAAACAGTCGATTAAACCTGGTTTCGATCAATATTTTAGAGGATAACGCAAGTTAGGTCTGGGATAGGTCTGGGATTTGCCCTCATCAGACTCATACTTTCGCATATTTCTCATACCTGATGGCTAGATCCTGGGCTTTTTCTGGATTGGATCACGTAGTAATGTGGGACCACACTGAAACAGTCGATTAAACCTGGTTTCGATCAATATTTTAGAGGATAACGCAAGTTAGGTCTGGGATAGGTCTGGGATTTGACCTCATCAGACTCATACTCTCGCACACTTCACATACTCCTTGAACAGATCCTGGGTTATTTTCTGGTTTGGATCACGTAGTAATGTGGTTCCACACTGAAACAGTCGATTAAACCAGGTTTCGATCAATATTTTTGAGGATAACGCAAGTTAGGTCTGGGATAGGTCTGGGATTTGACCTCATCAGACTCATACTTTGCACACTTCACATACTCCTTGAACAGATCCTGGGTTATTTTCTGGTTTGGATCACATAGTAATGTGGTACCACACTGAAACAGTCGATTAAACCTGGTTTCGATCAATATTTTAGAGAATAATTCATGTTAGGTCTAGGTTAGGTCTGGGATTTGCTCTCATCAGGCTCATTCTTTCGCATATTTCTCATACATTTTGAACAGATCCTGGGTTTTTTCTGGTTTGGATCACGTAGTAATGTGGGACCACACTGAAACAATCAATTAAACCTGGTTTCGCTCAATATTTTAGAGGATAACGCATGTTAGGTCTAGGTTAGGTCTGGGATTTGCTCTCATCAGGCTCATTCTTTCGCATATTTCTCATACTTGATGGCTAGATCCTGGGCTTTTTCTGGATTGCATCACGTAGTAATGTAGTACCACACTGAAACAGTCAATGAAACCTGGTTTCCATCAATATTTTTGAGGACAACGCATGTTAGGTCTAGGGAAGGCCTGAGATTTCACTGATCGGACTCATACTTTCGCATTTTTCAGATACTTGTTGAACGGATCCTGGGTTTCTTCTGGTTTGGATCACGTAGTAATGTGGTACCACACTGAAACGGTCAATTATACCTGGTTTCTATCAATATTTTAGAGAATAATTCATGTTAGGTCAAGGTTAGGTCTGGGATATGCTCTCATCAGGCTCATTCTTTCACATATTTCTCATACTTCATGGCTAGGTCCTGGGCTGTTTCTGGATTGTATCACGTAGTAATGTGGTACCACGCTGAAACAGTCAATTAAACCTGGTTTCGATCAATATTTTAGAGGATAACGCAAGTTAGGTCTGGGATAGGTCTGGGATTTGACCTCATCAGACTCATACTCTCGCACACTTCACATACTCGTTGAACAGATCCTGGGTTATTTTCTGGTTTGGATCACGTAGTAATGTGGTACCACACTGAAACAGTCGATTAAACCTGGTTTCGATCAATATTTTAGAGAATAATTCATGTTAGGTCAAGGTTAGGTCTGGGATATGCTCTCATCAGGCTCATTCTTTCACATATTTCACATACTCCTTGAACAGATCCTGGGTTATTTTCTGGTTTGGATCACGTAGTAATGTGGTACCACACTGAAACAGTCGATTAAACCTGGTTTCGATCAATATTTTAGAGAATAATTCATGTTAGGTCAAGGTTAGGTCTGGGATATGCTCTCATCAGGCTCATTCTTTCACATATTTCTCATACTTCATGGCTAGATCCTGGGCTGTTTCTGGATTGTATCACGTAGTAATGTGGTACCACGCTGAAACAGTCAATTAAACCTGGTTTCGCTCAATATTTTAGAGGATAACGCATGTTAGGTCTAGGTTAGGTACGGGATTTGCTCTCATCAGGCTCATTCTTTCGCATATTTCTCATACTCGATGGCTAGATCCTGGGCTTTTTCTGGATTGCATCACGTAGTAATGTAGTACCACACCGAAACAGTCAATGAAACCTGGTTTCCATCAATATTTTTGAGGACAACGCATGTTAGGTCTAGGGAAGGCCTGAGATTTCACTGATCGGACTCATACTTTCGCATTTTTCACATACTTGTTGAACGGATCCTGGGTTTCTTCTGGTTTGGATCACGTAGTAATGTGGTACCACACTGAAACGGTCAATTATACCTGGTTTCTATCAATATTTTAGAGAATAATTCATGTTAGGTCAAGGTTAGGTCTGGGATTTGCTCTCATCAGGCTCATTCTTTCGCATATTTCTCATACTTCATGGCTAGATCCTGGGCTGTTTCTGGATTGTATCACGTAGTAATATGATACCACGCTGAAACAGTCAATTAAACCTGGTTTCGCTCAATATTTTAGAGGATAACGCAAGTTAGGTCTGGGATAGGTCTGGGATTCGCCCTAATCAGGCTCATACTTTCGCGTTTTTCACGTACTTGTTGAACTGATCCTGGGTTTTTACTGGTTTCGATCACGTAGGAATGTGGTACCACACTGAAACAGTCGATTAAACCTGGTTTCGATCAATATTTTAGAGGATAACGCAAGTTAGGTCTGGGGTAGGTCTGGGATTTGACCTCATCAGACTCATACTTTCGCACACTTCACATACTCGTTGAACAGATCCTGGGTTTTTTCTGGTTTGGATCACGTAGTAATGTGGTACCACACTGAAACGGTCAATTAAACCTGGTTTCGATCAATATTTTAGAGGATAACGCAAGTTAGGTCTGGGATAGGTCTGGGATTTGCCCTCATCAAGCTCATACATTCGCATTCTTCACATTCTTGTTGGACTGATCCTGGGTTTTTTCTGGTTTGAATCACGAAGTAATGTGGTACCACACTGAATCGGTCAATTAAACCTGGTTTCGATCAATATTTTAGAGAATAATTCATGTTAGGTCTAGGTTAGGTCCGGGATTTACTCTCATCAGGCTCGTTCTTTCGCATATTACTCATACTTGATGGCTAGATCCTGGGCTTTTTCTGGATTGGATCACGTAGTAATGTGGGACCACACTGAAACAATCAATTAAACCTGGTCTTGATAAATATTTTAGAGGATAGCGCATGTTAGGTCTGGGATAGGTCTGGGATTTGACCTCATCAGACTCATACTTTCGCACACTTCACATACTCCTTGAACAGATCCTGGGTTATTTTCTGGTTTGGATCACATAGTAATGTGGTACCACACTGAAACAGTCGATTAAACCTGGTTTCGATCAATATTTTAGAGGATAACGCAAGTTAGGTCTGGGATAGGTCTGGGATTTGCCCTCATCAGACTCATACTTTCGCATATTTCTCATACCTGATGGCTAGATCCTGGGCTTTTTCTGGATTGGATCACGTAGTAATGTGGGACCACACTGAAACAGTCGATTAAACCTGGTTTCGATCAATATTTTAGAGGATAACGCAAGTTAGGTCTGGGATAGGTCTGGGATTTGACCTCATCAGACTCATACTCTCGCACACTTCACATACTCCTTGAACAGATCCTGGGTTATTTTCTGGTTTGGATCACGTAGTAATGTGGTACCACACTGAAACAGTCGATTAAACCAGGTTTCGATCAATATTTTTGAGGATAACGCAAGTTAGGTCTGGGATAGGTCTGGGATTTGACCTCATCAGACTCATACTTTGCACACTTCACATACTCCTTGAACGGATCCTGGGTTATTTTCTGGTTTGGATCACATAGTAATGTGGTACCACACTGAAACAGTCGATTAAACCTGGTTTCGATCAATATTTTAGAGAATAATTCATGTTAGGTCTAGGTTAGGTCTGGGATTTGCTCTCATCAGGCTCATTCTTTCGCATATTTCTCATACATTTTGAACAGATCCTGGGTTTTTTCTGGTTTGGATCACGTAGTAATGTGGGACCACACTGAAACAATCAATTAAACCTGGTCTTGATAAATACTTTAGAGGATAACGCATGTTAGGTCTGGGATAGGTCTAGGATTTGCCCTCATCAGGCTCCAACTTTCGCATATCTCTCATACCTGATGGCTAGATCCTGGGCTATTTCTGGATTGGATCACGTAGTAAAGTGGTACCACACTGAAACATTCAATGAAACCTGGTCTGGATAAATATTTTAGAGGATAACGCATCTTAGGTCTGGGTTAGGTCTAAGATTTGCCCTCATCAGGCTCACAGTTTAGCGTTTTTCACATACTTGTTGAACAGATCCTGGGCTATTTCTGGATTGGATCACGTAGTAAAGTGGTACCACACTGAAACGGTCAATTAAACCTGGTTTCGATCAATATTTTACAGAATAATTCATGTTAGGTCAAGGTTAGGTCTGGGATATGCTCTCATCAGGCTCATTCTTTCACATATTTCTCATACTTCATGGCTAGATCCTGGGCTGTTTCTGGATTGTATCACGTAGTAATGTGGTACCACGCTGAAACAGTCAATTAAACCTGGTTTCGCACAATATTTTAGAGGATAACGCATGTTAGGTCTAGGTTAGGTCTGGGATTTGCTCTCATCAGGCTCATTCTTTCGCATATTTCTCATACTTGATGGCTAGATCCTGGGCTTTTTCTGGATTGCATCACGTAGTAATGTAGTACCACACTGAAACAGTCAATGAAACCTGGTTTCCATCAATATTTTTGAGGACAACGCATGTTAGGTCTAGGGAAGGCCTGAGATTTCACTGATCGGACTCATACTTTCGCATTTTTCAGATACTTGTTGAACGGATCCTGGGTTTCTTCTGGTTTGGATCACGTAGTAATGTGGTACCACACTGAAACGGTCAATTATACCTGGTTTCTATCAATATTTTAGAGAATAATTCATGTTAGGACAAGGTTAGGTCTGGGATTTGCTCTCATCAGGCTCATTCTTTCGCGTATTTCTCATACTTCATGGCTAGATCCTGGGCTGTTTCTGGATTGTATCACGTAGTAATATGATACCACGCTGAAACAGTCAATTAAACCTGGTTTCGCTCAATATTTTAGAGGATAACGCAAGTTAGGTCTGGGATAGGTCTGGGATTCGCCCTAATCAGGCTCATACTTTCGCGTTTTTCACGTACTTGTTGAACTGATCCTGGGTTTTTACTGGTTTCGATCACGTAGGAATGTGGTACCACACTGAAACAGTCGATTAAACCTGGTTTCGATCAATATTTTGGAGGATAACGCAAGTTAGGTCTGGGGTAGGTCCGGGATTTGACCTCATCAGACTCATACTTTCGCACACTTCACATACTCGTTGAACAGATCCTGGGTTTTTTCTGGTTTGGATCACGTAGTAATGTGGTACCACACTGAAACGGTCAATTAAACCTGGTTTCGATCAATATTTTAGAGGATAACGCAAGTTAGGTCTGGGATAGGTCTGGGATTTGCCCTCATCAAGCTCATACATTCGCATTCTTCACATTCTTGTTGGACTGATCCTGGGTTTTTTCTGGTTTGAATCACGAAGTAATGTGGTACCACACTGAATCGGTCAATTAAACCTGGTTTCGATCAATATTTTAGAGAATAATTCATGTTAGGTCTAGGTTAGGTCCGGGATTTACTCTCATCAGGCTCGTTCTTTCGCATATTACTCATACTTGATGGCTAGATCCTGGGCTTTTTCTGGATTGGATCACGTAGTAATGTGGTTCCACACTGAAACAGTCGATTAAACCAGGTTTCGATCAATATTTTTGAGGATAACGCAAGTTAGGTCTGGGATAGGTCTGGGATTTGACCTCATCAGACTCATACTTTGCACACTTCACATACTCCTTGAACAGATCCTGGGTTATTTTCTGGTTTGGATCACATAGTAATGTGGTACCACACTGAAACAGTCGATTAAACCTGGTTTCGATCAACATTTTAGAGAATAATTCATGTTAGGTCTAGGTTAGGTCTGGGATTTGCTCTCATCAGGCTCATTCTTTCGCATATTTCTCATACATTTTGAACAGATCCTGGGTTTTTTCTGGTTTGGATCACGTAGTAATGTGGGACCACACTGAAACAATCAATTAAACCTGGTTTCGCTCAATATTTTAGAGGATAACGCATGTTAGGTCTAGGTTAGGTCTGGGATTTGCTCTCATCAGGCTCATTCTTTCGCATATTTCTCATACTTGATGGCTAGATCCTGGGCTTTTTCTGGATTGCATCACGTAGTAATGTAGTACCACACTGAAACAGTCAATGAAACCTGGTTTCCATCAATATTTTTGAGGACAACGCATGTTAGGTCTAGGGAAGGCCTGAGATTTCACTGATCGGACTCATACTTTCGCATTTTTCAGATACTTGTTGAACGGATCCTGGGTTTCTTCTGGTTTGGATCACGTAGTAATGTGGTACCACACTGAAACGGTCAATTATACCTGGTTTCTATCAATATTTTAGAGAATAATTCATGTTAGGTCAAGGTTAGGTCTGGGATATGCTCTCATCAGGCTCATTCTTTCACATATTTCTCATACTTCATGGCTAGGTCCTGGGCTGTTTCTGGATTGTATCACGTAGTAATGTGGTACCACGCTGAAACAGTCAATTAAACCTGGTTTCGATCAATATTTTAGAGGATAACGCAAGTTAGGTCTGGGATAGGTCTGGGATTTGACCTCATCAGACTCATACTCTCGCACACTTCACATACTCGTTGAACAGATCCTGGGTTATTTTCTGGTTTGGATCACGTAGTAATGTGGTACCACACTGAAACAGTTGATTAAACCTGGTTTCGATCAATATTTTAGAGAATAATTCATGTTAGGTCAAGGTTAGGTCTGGGATATGCTCTCATCAGGCTCATTCTTTCACATATTTCTCATACTTCATGGCTAGATCCTGGGCTGTTTCTGGATTGTATCACGTAGTAATGTGGTACCACGCTGAAACAGTCAATTAAACCTGGTTTCGATCAATATTTTAGAGGATAACGCAAGTTAGGTCTGGGATAGGTCTGGGATTTGACCTCATCAGACTCATACTCTCGCACACTTCACATACTCGTTGAACAGATCCTGGGTTATTTTCTGGTTTGGATCACGTAGTAATGTGGTACCACACTGAAACGGTCAATTAAACCTGGTTTCGATCAATATTTTAGAGGATAACGCAAGTTAGGTCTGGGATAGGTCTGGGATTTGCCCTCATCAAGCTCATACATTCGCATTCTTCACATTCTTGTTGGACTGATCCTGGGTTTTTTCTGGTTTGAATCACGAAGTAATGTGGTACCACACTGAATCGGTCAATTAAACCTGGTTTCGATCAATATTTTAGAGAATAATTCATGTTAGGTCTAGGTTAGGTCCGGGATTTACTCTCATCAGGCTCGTTCTTTCGCATATTACTCATACTTGATGGCTAGATCCTGGGCTTTTTCTGGATTGGATCACGTAGTAATGTGGGACCACACTGAAACAATCAATTAAACCTGGTCTTGATAAATATTTTAGAGGATAGCGCATGTTAGGTCTGGGATAGGTCTGGGATTTGACCTCATCAGACTCATACTTTCGCACACTTGACATACTCCTTGAACAGATCCTGGGTTATTTTCTGGTTTGGATCACATAGTAATGTGGTACCACACTGAAACAGTCGATTAAACCTGGTTTCGATCAATATTTTAGAGGATAACGCAAGTTAGGTCTGGGATAGGTCTGGGATTTGCCCTCATCAGACTCATACTTTCGCATATTTCTCATACCTGATGGCTAGATCCTGGGCTTTTTCTGGATTGGATCACGTAGTAATGTGGGACCACACTGAAACAGTCGATTAAACCTGGTTTCGATCAATATTTTAGAGGATAACGCAAGTTAGGTCTGGGATAGGTCTGGGATTTGACCTCATCAGACTCATACTCTCGCACACTTCACATACTCCTTGAACAGATCCTGGGTTATTTTCTGGTTTGGATCACGTAGTAATGTGGTTCCACACTGAAACAGTCGATTAAACCAGGTTTCGATCAATATTTTTGAGGATAACGCAAGTTAGGTCTGGGATAGGTCTGGGATTTGACCTCATCAGACTCATACTTTGCACACTTCACATACTCCTTGAACAGATCCTGGGTTATTTTCTGGTTTGGATCACATAGTAATGTGGTACCACACTGAAACAGTCGATTAAACCTGGTTTCGATCAATATTTTAGAGAATAATTCATGTTAGGTCTAGGTTAGGTCTGGGATTTGCTCTCATCAGGCTCATTCTTTCGCATATTTCTCATACATTTTGAACAGATCCTGGGTTTTTTCTGGTTTGGATCACGTAGTAATGTGGGACCACACTGAAACAATCAATTAAACCTGGTTTCGCTCAATATTTTAGAGGATAACGCATGTTAGGTCTAGGTTAGGTCTGGGATTTGCTCTCATCAGGCTCATTCTTTCGCATATTTCTCATACTTGATGGCTAGATCCTGGGCTTTTTCTGGATTGCATCACGTAGTAATGTAGTACCACACTGAAACAGTCAATGAAACCTGGTTTCCATCAATATTTTTGAGGACAACGCATGTTAGGTCTAGGGAAGGCCTGAGATTTCACTGATCGGACTCATACTTTCGCATTTTTCAGATACTTGTTGAACGGATCCTGGGTTTCTTCTGGTTTGGATCACGTAGTAATGTGGTACCACACTGAAACGGTCAATTATACCTGGTTTCTATCAATATTTTAGAGAATAATTCATGTTAGGTCAAGGTTAGGTCTGGGATATGCTCTCATCAGGCTCATTCTTTCACATATTTCTCATACTTCATGGCTAGGTCCTGGGCTGTTTCTGGATTGTATCACGTAGTAATGTGGTACCACGCTGAAACAGTCAATTAAACCTGGTTTCGATCAATATTTTAGAGGATAACGCAAGTTAGGTCTGGGATAGGTCTGGGATTTGACCTCATCAGACTCATACTCTCGCACACTTCACATACTCGTTGAACAGATCCTGGGTTATTTTCTGGTTTGGATCACGTAGTAATGTGGTACCACACTGAAACAGTCGATTAAACCTGGTTTCGATCAATATTTTAGAGAATAATTCATGTTAGGTCAAGGTTAGGTCTGGGATATGCTCTCATCAGGCTCATTCTTTCACATATTTCACATACTCCTTGAACAGATCCTGGGTTATTTTCTGGTTTGGATCACGTAGTAATGTGGTACCACACTGAAACAGTCGATTAAACCTGGTTTCGATCAATATTTTAGAGAATAATTCATGTTAGGTCAAGGTTAGGTCTGGGATATGCTCTCATCAGGCTCATTCTTTCACATATTTCTCATACTTCATGGCTAGATCCTGGGCTGTTTCTGGATTGTATCACGTAGTAATGTGGTACCACGCTGAAACAGTCAATTAAACCTGGTTTCGCTCAATATTTTAGAGGATAACGCATGTTAGGTCTAGGTTAGGTACGGGATTTGCTCTCATCAGGCTCATTCTTTCGCATATTTCTCATACTCGATGGCTAGATCCTGGGCTTTTTCTGGATTGCATCACGTAGTAATGTAGTACCACACCGAAACAGTCAATGAAACCTGGTTTCCATCAATATTTTTGAGGACAACGCATGTTAGGTCTAGGGAAGGCCTGAGATTTCACTGATCGGACTCATACTTTCGCATTTTTCACATACTTGTTGAACGGATCCTGGGTTTCTTCTGGTTTGGATCACGTAGTAATGTGGTACCACACTGAAACGGTCAATTATACCTGGTTTCTATCAATATTTTAGAGAATAATTCATGTTAGGTCAAGGTTAGGTCTGGGATTTGCTCTCATCAGGCTCATTCTTTCGCATATTTCTCATACTTCATGGCTAGATCCTGGGCTGTTTCTGGATTGTATCACGTAGTAATATGATACCACGCTGAAACAGTCAATTAAACCTGGTTTCGCTCAATATTTTAGAGGATAACGCAAGTTAGGTCTGGGATAGGTCTGGGATTCGCCCTAATCAGGCTCATACTTTCGCGTTTTTCACGTACTTGTTGAACTGATCCTGGGTTTTTACTGGTTTCGATCACGTAGGAATGTGGTACCACACTGAAACAGTCGATTAAACCTGGTTTCGATCAATATTTTAGAGGATAACGCAAGTTAGGTCTGGGGTAGGTCTGGGATTTGACCTCATCAGACTCATACTTTCGCACACTTCACATACTCGTTGAACAGATCCTGGGTTTTTTCTGGTTTGGATCACGTAGTAATGTGGTACCACACTGAAACGGTCAATTAAACCTGGTTTCGATCAATATTTTAGAGGATAACGCAAGTTAGGTCTGGGATAGGTCTGGGATTTGCCCTCATCAAGCTCATACATTCGCATTCTTCACATTCTTGTTGGACTGATCCTGGGTTTTTTCTGGTTTGAATCACGAAGTAATGTGGTACCACACTGAATCGGTCAATTAAACCTGGTTTCGATCAATATTTTAGAGAATAATTCATGTTAGGTCTAGGTTAGGTCCGGGATTTACTCTCATCAGGCTCGTTCTTTCGCATATTACTCATACTTGATGGCTAGATCCTGGGCTTTTTCTGGATTGGATCACGTAGTAATGTGGGACCACACTGAAACAATCAATTAAACCTGGTCTTGATAAATATTTTAGAGGATAGCGCATGTTAGGTCTGGGATAGGTCTGGGATTTGACCTCATCAGACTCATACTTTCGCACACTTCACATACTCCTTGAACAGATCCTGGGTTATTTTCTGGTTTGGATCACATAGTAATGTGGTACCACACTGAAACAGTCGATTAAACCTGGTTTCGATCAATATTTTAGAGGATAACGCAAGTTAGGTCTGGGATAGGTCTGGGATTTGCCCTCATCAGACTCATACTTTCGCATATTTCTCATACCTGATGGCTAGATCCTGGGCTTTTTCTGGATTGGATCACGTAGTAATGTGGGACCACACTGAAACAGTCGATTAAACCTGGTTTCGATCAATATTTTAGAGGATAACGCAAGTTAGGTCTGGGATAGGTCTGGGATTTGACCTCATCAGACTCATACTCTCGCACACTTCACATACTCCTTGAACAGATCCTGGGTTATTTTCTGGTTTGGATCACGTAGTAATGTGGTACCACACTGAAACAGTCGATTAAACCAGGTTTCGATCAATATTTTTGAGGATAACGCAAGTTAGGTCTGGGATAGGTCTGGGATTTGACCTCATCAGACTCATACTTTGCACACTTCACATACTCCTTGAACGGATCCTGGGTTATTTTCTGGTTTGGATCACATAGTAATGTGGTACCACACTGAAACAGTCGATTAAACCTGGTTTCGATCAATATTTTAGAGAATAATTCATGTTAGGTCTAGGTTAGGTCTGGGATTTGCTCTCATCAGGCTCATTCTTTCGCATATTTCTCATACATTTTGAACAGATCCTGGGTTTTTTCTGGTTTGGATCACGTAGTAATGTGGGACCACACTGAAACAATCAATTAAACCTGGTCTTGATAAATACTTTAGAGGATAACGCATGTTAGGTCTGGGATAGGTCTAGGATTTGCCCTCATCAGGCTCCAACTTTCGCATATCTCTCATACCTGATGGCTAGATCCTGGGCTATTTCTGGATTGGATCACGTAGTAAAGTGGTACCACACTGAAACATTCAATGAAACCTGGTCTGGATAAATATTTTAGAGGATAACGCATCTTAGGTCTGGGTTAGGTCTAAGATTTGCCCTCATCAGGCTCACAGTTTAGCGTTTTTCACATACTTGTTGAACAGATCCTGGGCTATTTCTGGATTGGATCACGTAGTAAAGTGGTACCACACTGAAACATTCAATGAAACCTGGTCTGGATAAATATTTTAGAGAATAACGCATGTTAGGTCTAGGTTAGGTCTGGGATTTGCTGTCATCAGGCTCATTCTTTCGCATATTTCTCATACTTGATGGCTAGAACCTGGGCTTTTTCTGGATTGCATCACGTAGTAATGTAGTACCACACTGAAACAGTCGATTAAACCAGGTTTCGATCAATATTTTAGAGGATAACGCATGTTAGGTCTAGGTTAGCCCTGGGAATTTCACTCATCAGACTCATACTTTCGCATTCTTCACATACTCCTTGAACAGATCCTGGGTTTTTTCTGGTTTGGATCACGTAGTAATGTGGTACCACACTGAAACAGTCGATTAAACCTGGTTTCGTTCAATATTTTTGAGGATAACGCAAGTTAGGTCTGGGATAGGTCTGGGATTTGCCCTCATCAGGCTCATACTTTCGCATATTTCTCATACTTCATGGCTAGATCCTGGGCTGTTTCTGGATTGTATCACGTAGTAATGTGGTACCACGCTGAAACAGTCAATTAAACCTGGTTTCGATGAATATTTTAGAGGATAACGCAAGTTAGGTCTGGGATAGGTCTAGGATTTGCCCTCATCAGGCTCTTACTTTCGCATATTTCTCATACTTCATGGCTAGATCCTGGGCTTTTTCTGGATTGCATCACGTAGTAATGTAGTACCACACTGAAACAGTCGATTAAACCAGGTTTCGATCAATATTTTAGAGGATAACGCATGTTAGGTCTAGGTTAGCCCTGGGAATTTCACTCATCAGACTCATACTTTCGCATTCTTCACATACTCCTTGAACAGATCCTGGGCTATTTCTGGATTGGATCACGTAGTAAAGTGGTACCACACTGAAACATTCAATGAAACCTGGTCTGGATAAATATTTTAGAGGGTAACGCATCTTAGGTCTGGGTTAGGTCTAAGATTTGCCATCATCAGGCTCACAGTTTCGCGTTTTTCACATACTTGTTGAACAGATCCTGGGTTTTTTCTCGTTTGGATCACGTAGTAATGTGGTACCACACTGAAACAGTCAATGAAACCTGGTTTCCATCAATATTTTAGAGGATAACGCATATAAGGTCTAGGTTAGGTCTGGGATTTGCTCTCATCAGGCTCATTCTTTCGCACACTTCACATACTCGTTGCACAGATCTTGGGTTTTTTCTGATTTGGATCACATAGTAATGTGGTACCACACTGAAACAGTCGATTAAACCTGGTTTCGATCAATATTTTAGAGGATAACGCAAGTTAGGTCTGGGATAGGTCTGGGATTTGACCTCATCAGACTCATACTCTCGCACACTTCACATACTCCTTGAACAGATCCTGGGTTATTTTCTGGTTTGGATCACGTAGTAATGTGGTACCACACTGAAACAGTCGATTAAACCAGGTTTCGATGAATATTTTTGAGGATAACGCATGTTAGGTCTAGGTTAGGTTTGGGATTTTCACCCATCAGACTCATACTTTCGCATTCTTCACATACTTGTTGAACAGATCCTGGGTTATTTTCTGGTTTGGATCACATAGTAATGTGGTACCATACTGAAACAGTCGATTAAACCAGGTTTCGATCAATATTTTGGAGGACAACGCATGTTAGGTCTAGGTTAGGCCTGGGATTTGCCCTCATCAGGCTCACACTTTCGCATATTTCTCATACTTCATGGCTAGATCCTGGGCTGTTTCTGGATTGTATCACGTAGTAATATGGTACCACGCTGAAACAGTCAATTAAACCTGGTTTCGATCAATATTTTAGAGGATAACGCAAGTTAGGTCTGGGATAGGTCTAGGATTTGCCCTCATCAGGCTCTTACTTTCGCATATTTCTCATACTTCATGGCTAGATCCTGGGCTATTTCTGGATTGGATCACGTAGTAAAGTGGTACCACACTGAAACATTCAATGAAACCTGGTCTGGATAAATATTTTACAGGGTAACGCATCTTAGGTCTGGGTTAGGTCTAAGATTTGCCCTCATCTGGCTCACAGCTTCGCGTTTTTCACTTACTTGTTGAACAGATCCTGGGTTTTTTCTGGTTTGGATCACAAAGTAGTGTGGTACCACACTGAAACAGTCAATGAAACCTGGTTTCCATCAATATTTTAGAGGATAACGCATATAAGGTGTAGGTTAGGTCTGGGATTTGCTCTCATCAGGCTCATTCTTTCGCATATTTCACATACTTGATGGCTAGATCCTGGGCTTTTTCTGGATTGCGTCACGTAGTAAGGTAGTACCACACTGAAACAGTCAATGAAATGTGGTTTCCATCAATATTTTACAGGACAACGCATGTTAGGTCTTGGTAAGGCCTGAGATTTTCACTGATCGGACTCATACTTTCGCATTTTTCACATACTTGTTGAACGGATCCTGGGTTTTTTCTGGTTTGGATCACGTAGTAACGTGGTACCACACTGAAACGATCAATTAAACCTGGTTTCGATCAATATTTTACAGAATAATTCATGTTAGGTCAAGGTTAGGTCTGGGATATGCTCTCATCAGGCTCATTCTTTCACATATTTCTCATACTTCATGGCTAGATCCTGGGCTGTTTCTGGATTGTATCACGTAGTAATGTGGTACCACGCTGAAACAGTCAATTAAACCTGGTTTCGCTCAATATTTTAGAGGATAACGCATGTTAGGTCTAGGTTAGGCCTGGGATTTGCTCTCATCAGGCTCATTCTTTCGCATATTTCTCATACTTGATGGCTAGATCCTGGGCTTTTTCTGGATTGCATCACGTAGTAATGTAGTACCACACTGAAACAGTCAATGAAACCTGGTTTCCGTCAATATTTTTGAGGACAACGCATGTTAGGTCTAGGGAAGGCCTGAGATTTCACTGATCGGACTCATACTTTCGCATTTTTCAGATACTTGTTGAACGGATCCTGGGTTTCTTCTGGTTTGGATCACGTAGTAATGTGGTACCACACTGAAACGGTCAATTATACCTGGTTTCTATCAATATTTTAGAGAATAATTCATGTTAGGTCAAGGTTAGGTCTGGGATTTGCTCCCATCAGGCTCATTCTTTCGCATATTTCTCATACTTCATGGCTAGATCCTGGGCTGTTTCTGGATTGTATCACGTAGTAATATGATACCACGCTGAAACAGTCAATTAAACCTGGTTTCGCTCAATATTTTAGAGGATAACGCAAGTTAGGTCTGGGATAGGTCTGGGATTCGCCCTAATCAGGCTCATACTTTCGCGTTTTTCACGTACTTGTTGAACTGATCCTGGGTTTTTACTGGTTTCGATCACGTAGGAATGTGGTACCACACTGAAACAGTCGATTAAACCTGGTTTCGATCAATATTTTAGAGGATAACGCAAGTTAGGTCTGGGGTAGTTCTGGGATTTGACCTCATCAGACTCATACTCTCGCACACTTCACATACTCCTTGAACAGATCCTGGGTTATTTTCTGGTTTGGATCACGTAGTAATGTGGTACCACACTGAAACAGTCGATTAAACCAGGTTTCGATCAATATTTTTGAGGATAACGCAAGTTAGGTCTGGGTTAGGTCTAGGATTTGCCCTCATCAGGCTCATACTTTCGCATATTTCTCATACTTCAAGGCTAGACCCTGGGCTGTTTCTGGATTGTATCACGTAGTAATGTGGTACCACGCTGAAACAGTCAATGAAACCTGGTCTGGATAAATGTTTTAGAGGATAACGCATCTCAGGTCTGGGTTAGGTCTAAGATTTGCCCTCATCAGGCTCACAGTTTAGCGTTTTTCACATACTTGTTGAACAGATCCTGGGCTATTTCTGGATTGGATCACGTAGTATAGTGGTACCACACTGAAACATTCAATGAAACCTGGTCTGGATAAATATTTTAGAGGATAACGCATGTTAGGTCTAGGTTAGGTCTGGGATTTGCTCTCATCAGGCTCATTCTTTCGCATATTTCTCATACTTGATGGCTAGATCCTGAGCTTTTTCTGGATTGCATCACGTAGTAATGTAGTACCACACTGAAACAGTCGATTAAACCAGGTTTCGATCAATATTTTAGAGGATAACGCATGTTAGGTCTAGGTTAGCCCTGGGAATTTCACTCATCAGACTCATACTTTCGCATTCTTCACATACTCCTTGAACAGATCCTGGGTTTTTTCTGGTTTGGATCATATAGTAATGTGGTACCATACTGAAACAGTCGATTAAACCTGGTTTCGATCAATATTTTAGAGGATAACGCAAGTTAGGTCTGGGATAGGTCTGGGATTTGACCTCATCAGACTCATACTTTCGCACACTTCACATACTCCTTGAACAGATCCTGGGTTATTTTCTGGTTTGGATCACATAGTAATGTGGTACCACACTGAAACAGTCGATTAAACCAGGTTTCGATCAATATTTTAGAGGATAACGCATGTTAGGTCTAGGTTAGGTCTGGGATTTTCACTCATCAGACCCATACTTTCGCATTCTTCACATACTTGTTGAACGGATCCTGGGTTTTTTCAGGTTTGGATCACGTAGTAATGTGGTACCACACTGAAACAGTCGATTAAACCTGGTTTCGATCAATATTTTTGAGGATAACGCAAGTTAGGTCTGGGATAGGTCTGGGATTTGACCTCATCAGACTCATACTTTCGCACACTTCACAACATCCTTGAACAGATCCTGGGTTATTTTCTGGTTTGGGTCACATAGTAATGTGGTACCACACTGAAACAGTCGATTAAACCAGGTTTCGATCAATATTTTAGAGGATAACGCATGTTAGGTCTAGGTTAGGCCTGGGATTTTCACTCATCAGACTCATACTTTCGCATTCTTCACATACTTGTTGAACGGATCCTGGGTTTTTTCTGGTTTGGATCACGTAGTAATGTGGGACCACACTGAAACATTCAATGAAACATGGTCTGGATAAATATTTTAGAGGATAACGCATCTTAGGTCTGGGTTAGGCCTGGGATTTGCCCTCATCAGGCTCATACTTTCGCATGTTTCTCATACTTCATGGCTAGATCCTGGGCTGTTTCTGGATTGTATCACGTAGTAATGTGGTACCACGCTGAAACAGTCAATTAAACCAGGTTTCGATCAATATTTTAGAGGATAACGCATGTTAGGTCTAGGTTAGGTCTGGGATTTGCTCTCATCAGGCTCATTCTTTCGCATATTTCTCATACTTGATGGCTAGATCCTAGGCTTTTCTTGGATTGCATCACGTAGTAATGTAGTACCACACTGAAACAGTCGATTAAACCTGGTTTCGATCAATATTTTTGAGGATAACGCATGTTAGGTCTAGGTTAGGCCTGGGATTTTCACTCATCAGACTCATACTTTCGCATTCTTCACATACTTGTTGAACGGATCCTGGTTTTTTTCTGGTTTGGATCACGTAGTAATGTGGCACCACACTGAAACAGTCAATTAAACCTGGTTTCGATCAATATTTTAGAGAATAATTCATGTTAGGTCTAGGTTAGGTCTGGGATTTGCTCTCATCAGGCTCATTCTTTCGCATATTTCTCATACTTGATGGCTAGATCCTGGGCTTTTTCTGGATCGCATCACGTAGTATTGAAGTACAACACTGAGACAGTCAATTAAACCTGGTTTCCATCAATATCTTAGAGGACAACGCAAGTTAGGTCTGGGATATGTCTGGGATTTGCCCTCATCAGGCTCATACTTTCGCGTTTTTCACATACTTGTTGAACAGATCCTGGGTTTTTTCTGGTTTGGATCACGTAGTAGTGTGGTACCACGCTGAAACAGTCCATTAAACCTGGTTTGGAACAATATTTTAGAGGATAACGCATGTTAGGTCTAGGTTAGGCCTGGGATTTTCACTCATCAGACTCATACTTTCGCATTCTTCACATACTTGTTGAACGGATCCTGGGTTATTTCTGGTTTGGATCACGTAGTAATGTGGGACCACACTGAAACAGTCAATTAATCCTGGTTTCGATCAATATTTTAGAGAATAATTCATGTTAGGTCTATGTTAGGTCTGGGATTTGCTCTCATCAGGCTCATTCTTTCGCATATTTCTCATACATGTTGAACAGATCCTGGGTTTTTTCTGGTTTGGATCACGTAGTAATGTGGGACCACACTGAAACAATCAATTAAACCTGGTCTTGATAAATATTTTAGAGGATAACGCATGTTAGGTCTGGGTTAGGTCTAGGATTTGCCCTCATCAGGCTCATACTTTCGCTTATTTCTCATACTTCAAGGCTAGATCCTGGGCTGTTTCTGGATTGTATTACGTAGTAATGTGGTACCACGCTGAAACAGTCAATTAAACCTGGTTTCGATCAATATTTTAGAGGATAACGCAAGTTAGGTCTGGGATAGGTCTAGGATTTGCCCTCATCAGGCTCTTACTTTCGCATATTTCTCATACTTCATGGCTAGATCCTGTGCTATTTCTGGATTGGATCACATAGTAAAGTGGTACCACACTGAAACATTCAATGAAACCTGGTCTGGATAAATATTTTAGAGGTTAACGCATCTTAGGTCTGGGTTAGGTCTAAGATTTGCCCTCATCAGGCTCACAGTTTAGAGTTTTTCACATACTTGTTGAACAGATCCTGGGATTTTTCTGGTTTGGATCACGAAGTAGTGTGGTACCACACTGAAACAGTCCACTAAACCTGGTTTCGCTCAATATTTTAGAGGATAACGTATGTAAGGTCTAGGTTAGGTCTGGGATTTGCTCTCATCAGGCTCATTCTTTCGCATATTTCTCATACTTGATGGCTAGATCCTGGGCTTTTTTTTTGGTTTGGATCACGTAGTAATGTGGTACCACACTGAAACTGTCGATTAAACCTGGTTTCGATCAATATTTTAGAGGATAACGCAAGTTAAGTCTGGGATGCACCCTCCCAAGGGGGGGTGGCGTGGAGTGAGGTGGTGGGGCGGAAGGCGAAGCGGGCGGCGAGGAAGGCCTCGCAACCGCAGCCTCCGCCTTCGCCGCCGGCGGCCAAGGTAAAGGCCGCGAAGGTCGGGAAGGCACGACCAGGTCGTCCCCCAAAAACGGCAGCGGTGACGCTGACCGTTGCGCAGGGGGGCGACCTGACCCTCGCGGAGGCGATGCGGCTCGCCAGGGAGAATATCTCCCTGGAAGAGCTGGGCATCGCCTCCGTGAGGGCGAAGAGGGCCGTGACCGGGGGTCTCTTGCTGGAGATCCCCGGTGCAGAAGGCGGCGCGAAGGCGGATCGTCTCGCCCAGAGGCTCCGGGAGCAGCTGGGCGAGCGAGGTGTCCGGGTCGCCCGGCCCACGAAGCGCACGGAGATGCGCGTTTGTGGGCTGGACGACTCGGTCAGCGCACAGGATGTGTCCCGTGCCCTTGCGAGGGCGGGGGACTGTACTGTGGAGGACCTGCGGATCGGAGAGATCCGCAGGTCGCCCTCCGGCCTCGGGTCGGTGTGGGCCCGGTGCCCCCTCTCCGCCGCCCGTAAGGTGGCGGAATCCGGGAGGGTGTTGGTGGGGTGGGTTTCGGCGCGAGTGGAAATCCTCGCGCCGCGCCCGCTCCAGTGTCACCGCTGCCTCGAATTGGGGCACGTGAGGCAGTGGTGCACCTCGCCGGTGGACCGCAGCGGTCAGTGTTACCGCTGCGGTGCCAAAGAGCACCGTGCGAGCCAGTGCTCGGCGGCCCCCCACTGCCCGCTGTGTGCGGACGTGGGGAGGCCAGCCGATCACAGGGTGGGGAGCAAGAAGTGCTCCCCCCCCTCCCGGAAGGAGAGGAAGAGGCGGGCTGCACCGGCTCCGGTGCCGAGGGCGGTGGCATCGTCCTCCATGGAGGTGGACGGTGCTACGGGGACGGACGGCCGGGAGGAGGCTGGCGCGGCCATTAATTAATGCCGCCCCGCCTCCTCCTCCAGGCCAACCTCAACCACTGCCGCGCGGCACAGGACTTGATGTCCCAAGTCCTCGCGGAGTGGGGGGTTGGCCTGGCGGTCGCCGCCGAGCCGTACCGCGTCCCTGATCACCCTCATTGGGTGGGCGACGCGGACGGCTTGGTGGCGACGGAATGGGGAGGGGGCGACGGGTCCCCACCGTTCTCCTTGTTGGAGCGCGGTCGGGGATTCGTCGCCGTGGACTGGGGGGGAGTCGCTGTGGTGGGGTGCTACATTTCGCCCCGTAGCGGTCACGCTGCGTTCGAGCTGTACTTGGCCGATGTCGCGGCATGCGTGCAGCGCTACGCGGCCCGGCCGGTGCTGGTCCTGGGGGATTTTAATGCCAAGTCGGTGGCTTGGGGATCCCCCAGGACCTCCGTTCGCGGCGGGATCCTGGGCGATTGGGCGGCGGGGCTCGACCTCCGGGTATTGAACCGGGGGTCGGAGCACACATGCGTGCGGCGATATGGGGGGTCCATCGTGGATGTTGGATTCGCGACCCCCAACGCCGTGTGCATGGTGTCGGGTTGGCACGTGGTCGCGGGGGCAGAGACACTCTCCGATCACCGGTACATCCGGATGGAGGTCTCTGCCGCCGCGAGTGCATCCCGACACGGCCGCCTGCGTGGCACCCCACCACGCCGCTGGGCGCTTCGGCGCCTGGACAAGGACGCCCTGATGGCAGCTGCCCTCGCTGCAACTTGGCCGCAGGGAGCGGCCGAGTTGCCGAGCATAGAGGAGGAGGTCGCCCGGCTCGGAGCATTGGTCGCGGGTATTTGCGACGCGGCGATGCCTCGGGTCGGGCGGGCTTCTCCTCGCCGGGCGGTGTACTGGTGGTCGGACGCGATCGCGGAGTTGCGAGTCGCGACTGTCCGCGCCCGACGCCAGTACACCCGCGCGCGCCGTCGTCAACGTACAGGCGACGGCGTGGCGCGAGCGAGGGCAGCTGATGACCTGTATGGAGCATACCACGTGGCGCGGGTTGCTCTGCAGGTCGCCATCAAACGGGCCAAGACCCAGGCATGGAAGGAGCTCCTCCAGACCCTTGATGACGATCCATGGGGGCGCCCATATAAGGTGGTGCTGAATAAGCTCCGCCCGTGGGCGCCCCCCGTCACCGAGGGTCTTGACCCCCGGCTGCTGGAGGACGTGGTCAATACACTCTTCCCAATTGGGGAGAGGGGACCGCGTCCTCCGGCGGCGGCGGCTGTCCCAGTGGAGTGGACGGCCGAGCTGTGGGTCACGCAGGAGGAGCTGGCAGCGGCCATCAGACGGCTCGGGGTTCGTAACACGGCCCCGGGTCCGGATGGTGTGCCCGGCCGGGTTTGGGTCTTGACCCAGGGCGTCCTTGGGGCCGACCTCAGGCGGTTGTTCGACCGCTGCCTGAGGGACGGGCGATTCCCCCCCAGTTGGAAGGTGGCGAGGATGGTCCTCCTCCGGAAGGAGGGTCGGCCCGCGGAGTCTCCCTCCGCATACCGGCCCATTTGTCTCCTCGACGAGGTGGGCAAGCTCTTCGAGCGTGTGATTGCTGCCCGCCTCGTCGAGCACCTGTCGCGGGGTGATCCCGGTCTGGCCGACTGCCAGTTCGGTTTCCGGGGGGGCCGATCGACTATCGACGCGATAGGTCGTGTGAGGGCCCTCTCGGAGGCGGCCGTCTCCCGGGGAGGGGTGGCATTGGCAATATCCTTGGATATTGCCAATGCCTTTAACACCCTCCCCTGGGAAGAGATAAGGAGGGGGCTCGAATATCATCGAGTCCCCCCTTGTCTCAGGGCGGTCGTCGGGGATTATCTCCGCGGCAGGTGGATCGAGTATCCGGGCCGGGATGGTGATATGCGGAGGGAGGTGTACTGCGGTGTTCCGCAGGGGTCGGTCCTCGGGCCACTCCTGTGGAACATCGCGTACGACTCGGTGTTGCGGGCCGGCCTCCCCGACGGCGTCAGCACGGTGTGTTATGCGGATGACACACTGGTGCTGGCCGTCGGGGCGCACTGGGGGAGGGCCATGCGTCGCGCGGAGGAGGGGTCGCAACGCGTCGTCGACCGGATCAGGGGGATGGGGATGACGGTGGCGGTCCATAAGACCGAGGTGATTGCGTTTCATTCACCTCGGCAGGATCCGCCACCCCCTCTGATTCGGGTGGGTGGGGCTGACATCGAGGTGAAGCCCCAGATCAGGTATCTGGGGCTGATCCTCGATAGCCACTGGCGTTTCGAGAAGCATTTCCGCTGCCTGGTCCCCCGGTTGGAAAGGATGGTTGCGGCTCTGGGCCGGATCCTGCCCAACTTGGGGGGCCCGGCGGGCAGAGTTCGTCGCCTCTATGTGGCAATGGTCCAGTCGGTGGCCCTATACGGGGCCCCCGTCTGGGCGGACGACCTGGCTGCCTCCCGGCGCAGCATGACTATGCTGCGTCGGGTGCAGAGGCGCATGGCGCTCAGGGTCGTCCGCGGGTATCGGACCATGTCACATGAGGCGGCGACGGTTCTAGCGGGGATGCCGCCCATGGACCTGCTCGCGCGGTCGCACGCGGTGATGTACCGGCACCGCGTCGACCGTCGCGCGGGGGTGGGGGCGGTCCCGGGCGGGCAGGAACCTGCTTGGGGCGATTTGAAGCGCCAGGCCCGGCAGTCCGTGTTGCTCGCGTGGCAGGAGCGGCTGGCTCTGCCAACCGCGGGGCACCGGACTGTCGGGGCTGTTCGGCCACTCCTGAAGGAGTGGATGGACAGAGGCCATGGCAGCCTCACCTACCGGCTGGCACAGGTATTTTCCGGGCATGGCAGCTTCGGAAGATACCTGTGCCGGATAGGGAAGGAGCCGACGGCGCGTTGCTGCCACTGCGACGCTGAGCAGGACACGGCGGATCATACCCTCGAGGTATGCCCCGCGTGGGAGGGGGAGCGCCGTGTCCTGGTCGGCGTCGTCGGGCGGGATGTCTCGCTGCCGGTCGTGGTGCGCGCCATGCTCGGCAGCGAGGAGAAGTGGAGGGCCGTGGCCTCCTTCTGCGAGAACGTAATGTTGCAGAAGGAGGCCGCGGGGAGGCAGCGCGAGCTTCAGCGGCGCGCTGAAGCTCGCGCTCGTGCGGTGGCCCGAGGTCGTCGCCCGGTCGCGAGGCGTCGCGGGCGGCCGCCTCGGCGTGGCGGATGACCTAGGCTGGGAGGGGGGTCCTGAGGGGACCCTCCTCCCGCCAGGCGGCGCCGGGTCGGACCGGTTGGGGGTAGGAGTGCCTCCCCCTACCGGTCCGACGCAAGGGGAGGCACCCTCGGCGGTCTGGTGTGGCCATGAACGCCCGGCCGCCGAGGGGTGGAAACGGGGTCGCGGGCGGTTGCGAGTTCGGGCTCGCAGCCGCCACTAAACGCGGCCCGGGACGGATAGCGGCGGGATGGAGTGGCCCCGTCCCGCCGCTATGAGGCAGTGTGTCTACTGGGGGGACCGATTGTCCCCCCGGGGGATGGGCGCGAAAGCGCGGGCACGGGGAGGATACCGGAAGAATGCTTCGAGCGATTCCCGGTATCCTCCCAAAGCGTGCCGAAGGGTCACCGTGGGGTTTTTAGTGGGTAGGTCCCGCGCCTGTCGTTGTACGGGCGCGGGGAATCCCACACACCCCTCCCACCTCTCCCCAAGGAGGTGGGAGGGAGTCTTTCGAAGATTTTCCCCACGACAAAAAAAAAAAAAAAAAAAAAAAAAAAAAAAAAAAAAAAAGTTAAGTCTGGGATTGGTCTGGGATTTGACCTCATCAGACTCATGCTTTCGCACACTTCACATACTCGTTGAACAGATCCTGGGTTATTTTCTGGTTGGGATCACATAGTAATGTGGTACCACACTGAAACAGTCGATTAAACCAGGTTTCGATCAATATTTTTGAGGATAATTCATGTTAGGTCTAGGTTAGGTCTGGGATTTGCCCTCATCAGGCTCATACTTTCGCATATTTCTCATACTTCATGGCTAGATCCTGGGCTTTTTCTGGATTGCATCACGTAGTTAGTGGTACCACAATGATACATTCAATGAAACCTGGTTTCGATCAATATTTTAGAGGATAACGCATGTTAGGTCTAGGTTAGGCCTGGGATTTTCACTCATCAGACTCATACTTTCGCATTCTTCACATACTTGTTGAACGGATCCTGGGTTTTTTCTGGTTTGGATCACGTAGTAATGTGGGACCACACTGAAACATTCCATTAAACCTGGTCTTGATAAATACTTTAGAGAATAACGCATGTTAGGTCTGGGTTAGGTCTAGGATTTGCCCTCATCGGGCTCATACTTTCGCATATTTCTCATACTTGATGGCTAGATCCTGGGCTATTTCTGGATTGGATCACGTAGTAAAGTGGTACCACACTGAAACATTCAATGAAACCTGGTCTGGATAAATAGTTTAGAGGATAACGCATGTTAGGTCAAGGTTAGGTCTAAGATTTGCCCTCTTCAGGCTCACAGTTTCGCGTTTCTCACATACTTGTTGACCTGATCGAGGGTTTTTTTTGCTTTGGATCACGTAGTAAAGTGGTACCACACTGAAACAGTCGATTAAACCTGGTTTCGATCAATATTTTAGAGGATAACGCAAGTTAGGTCTGGGTTAGGTCTAGGATTTGCCCTCATCGGGCTCATACTTTCGCATATTTCTCATACCTGATGGCTAGATCCTGGGCTATTTCTGGATTGGATCACGTAGTAAAGTGGTACCACACTGAAACATTCAATGAAACCTGGTCTGGATAAATATTTTAGAGGATAACGCATCTTAGGTCTGGGTTAGGTCTAAGATTTGCCCTCATCAGGCTCACAGTTTAGCGTTTTTCACATAGTTGTTGAACAGATCCTGGGTTTTTTCTGGTTTGGATCACGAAGTAGTGTGGTACCACACTGAAACAGTCAATGAAACCTGGTTTCCATCAATATTTTAGAGGATAACGCATATAAGGTCTAGGTTAGGTCTGGGATTCGCTCTCATCAGGCTCATTCTTTCGCATATTTCACATACTTGATGGCTAGATCCTGGGCTTTTTCTGGATTGCGTCACGTAGTAAGGTAGTACCACACTGAAACAGTCAATGAAACGTGGTTTCCATCAATATTTTAGAGGACAACGCATGTTAGGTCTAGGTAAGGCCTGAGATTTTCACTGATCGGACTCATACTTTCGCATTTTTCACATACTTGTTGAACGGATCCTGGGTTTTTTCTGGTTTGGATCACGTAGTAATGTGGTACCACACTGAAACGGTCAATTAAACCTGGTTTCGATCCATATTTTAGAGGATAACGCAAGTTAGGTCTGGGATAGGTCTGGGATTCGCCCTAATCAGGCTCATACTTTCGCGTTTTTCACGTACTTGTTGAACTGATCCTGGGTTTTTTCTGGTTTCGATCACGTAGTAATGTGGTACCACACTGAAACAGTCGATTAAACCTGGTTTCGATCAATATTTTAGAGGATAACGCAAGTTAGGTCTGGGATAGGTCTGGGATTTGACCTCATCAGACTCATACTTTCGCACACTTCACATACTCCTTGAACAGATCCTGGGTTATTTTCTGGTTTGGATCACATAGTAATGTGGTACCACACTGAAACAGTCGATTAAACCAGGTTTCGATCAATATTTTAGAGGATAACGCATGTTAGGTCTAGGTTAGGCCTGGGATTTTCACTCATCGGACTCATACTTTCGCATTCTTCACATACTTGTTGAACGGATCCTGGGTTTTTTCTGGTTTGGATCACATAGTAATGTGGTACCACTCTGAAACAGTCGAGTAAACCTGGTTTCGATCAATATTTTAGAGAATAATTCATGTTAGGTCTGGGTTAGGTCTATGATTTGCCCTCATCAGGCTCATACTTTCGCATATTTCTCATACTTCAAGGCTAGACCCTGGGCTGTTTGTGGATTGTATCACGTAGTAATGTGGTACCACGCTGAAACAGTCAATTAAACCTGGTTTCGCTCAATATTTTAGAGGATAACGCATGTTAGGTCTAGGTTAGGTCTGGGATTTGCTCTCATCAGGCTCATTCTTTCGCATATTTCTCATACTTGATGGCTAGATCCTGGGCTTTTTCTGGATTGCATCACGTAGTAATGTAGTACCACACTGAAACAGTCAATTATACCTGGTTTCTATCAATATTTTAGAGAATAATTCATGTTAGGTCAAGGTTAGGTCTGGGATTTGCTCTCATCAGGCTCATTCTTTCGCATATTTCTCATACTTCATGGCTAGATCCTGGGCTGTTTCTGGATTGTATCACGTAGTAATATGATACCACGCTGAAACAGTCAATTAAACCTGGTTTCGCTCAATATTTTAGAGGATAACGCAAGTTAGGTCTGGGATAGGTCTGGGATTCGCCCTAATCAGGCTCATACTTTCGCGTTTTTCACGTACTTGTTGAACTGATCCTGGGTTTTTTCTGGTTTCGATCACGTAGTAATGTGGTACCACACTGAAACAGTCGATTAAACCTGGTTTCGATCAATATTTTAGAGGATAACGCAAGTTAGGTCTGGGGTAGGTCTGAGATTTGACCTCATCAGACTCATACTTTCGCACACTTCACATACTCGTTGAACAGATCCTGGGTTTTTTCTGGTTTGGATCACGTAGTAATGTGGTACCACACTGAAACGGTCAATTAAACCTGGTTTCGATCAATATTTTAGAGGATAACGCAAGTTAGGTCTGGGATAGGTCTGGGATTTGCCCTCATCAAGCTCATACATTCGCATTCTTCACATTCTTGTTGGACTGATCCTGGGTTTTTTCTGGTTTGAATCACGTAGTAATGTGGTACCACACTGAATCGGTCAATTAAACCTGGTTTCGATCCATATTTTAGAGAATAATTCATGTTAGGTCTAGGTTAGGTCCGGGATTTACTCTCATCAGGCTCATTCTTTCGCATATTACTCATACTTGATGGCTAGATCCTGGGCTTTTTCTGGATTGGATGACGTAGTAATGTGGGACCACACTGAAACAATCAATTAAACCTGGTCTTGATAAATATTTTAGAGGATAGCGCATGTTAGGTCTGGGATAGGTCTGGGATTTGACCTCATCAGACTCATACTTTCGCACACTTCACATACTCCTTGAACAGATCCTGGGTTATTTTCTGGTTTGGATCACATAGTAATGTGGTACCACACTGAAACAGTCGATTAAACCTGGTTTCGATCAATATTTTAGAGGATAACGCAAGTTAGGTCTGGGATAGGTCTGGGATTTGACCTCATCAGACTCATACTTTCGCACACTTCACATACTCCTTGAACAGATCCTGGGTTATTTTCTGGTTTGGATCACATAGTAATGTGGTACCACACTGAAACAGTCGATTAAACCAGGTTTCGATCAATATTTTAGAGGATAACGCATGTTAGGTCTAGGTTAGGCCTGGGATTTTCACTCATCGGACTCATACTTTCGCATTCTTCACATACTTGTTGAACGGATCCTGGGTTTTTTCTGGTTTGGATCACATAGTAATGTGGTACCACTCTGAAACAGTCGAGTAAACCTGGTTTCGATCAATATTTTAGAGAATAATTCATGTTAGGTCTGGGTTAGGTCTATGATTTGCCCTCATCAGGCTCATACTTTCGCATATTTCTCATACTTCAAGGCTAGACCCTGGGCTGTTTGTGGATTGTATCACGTAGTAATGTGGTACCACGCTGAAACAGTCAATTAAAACTGGTTTCGATCAATATTTTAGAGGATAACGCAAGTTAGGTCTGGGATAGGTCTAGGATTTGCCCTCATCAGGCTCCTACTTTCGCATATTTCTCATACCTGATGGCTAGATCCTGGGCTATTTCTGGATTGGATCACGTAGTAAAGTGGTACCACACTGAAACATTCAATGAAACCTGGTCTGGATAAATATTTTAGAGGATAACGCATCTTAGGTCTGGGTTAGGTCTAAGATTTGCCCTCATCAGGCTCACAGTTTAGCGTTTTTCACATACTTGTTGAACAGATCCTGGGTTTTTTCTGGTTTGCATCACGAAGTAGTGTGGTACCACACTGAAACAGTCCATTAAACCTGGTTTCGCTCAATATTTTAGAGGATAACGCATGTTAGGTCTAGGTTAGGTCTGGGATTTGCTCTCATCAGGCTCATTCTTTCGCATATTTCTCATACTTGATGGCTAGATCCTGGGCTTTTTCTGGATTACATCACGTAGTAATGTAGTACCACACTGAAACAGTCGATTAAACCAGGTTTCGATCAATATTTTAGAGGATAACGCATGTTAGGTCTAGGTTAGGTCTGGGATTTTCACTCATCAGACTCATACTTTCGCATTCTTCACATACTTGTTGAACGGATCCTGGGTTATTTCTGGTTTGGATCATGTAGTAATGTGGGACCACACTGAAACAGTCAATTAAACCTGGTTTCGATCAATATTTTAGAGGATAACCCATCTTAAGTCTGGGATTGGTCTGGGATTTGACCTCATCAGACTCATAATTTCGCACACTTCACATTCTCGTTGAACAGATCCTGGGTTATTTTCTGGTTTGGATCACGTAGTAATGTGGGACCACACTGAAACAGCCAATTAAACCAGGTTTCGATCAATATTTTAGAGAATAATTCATGTTAGGTCTAGGTTAGGTCTGGGATTTGCTCCCATCAGGCTCACTCTTTCGCATATTTCCCATACTTGATGGCTAGATCCTGGGTTTTTTCTGGTTTGGATCACGTAGTAATGTAGTACCACACTGAAACAGTCGATTAAACCTGGTTTCGATCAATATTTTAGAGGATAACGCATGTTAAGTCTGGGATTGGTCTGGGATTTGACCTCATCAGACTCATACTTTCGCACACTTCACAACATCCTTGAACAGATCCTGGGTTATTTTCTGGTTTGGATCACATAGTAATGTGGTACCACACTGAAACAGTCGATTAAACCAGGTTTCGATCAATATTTTAGAGGATAACGCATGTTAGGTCTAGGTTAGGCCTGGGATTTTCACTCATCAGACTCATACTTTCGCATATTTCTCATACTTGATGGCTAGATCCTGGGTTTTTTCTGGTTTGGATCACGTAGTAATGTGGTACCATACTGAAACAGACGATTAAACCAGGTTTCGATCAATATTTTTGAGGATAACGCATGTTAGGTCTAGGTTAGGCCTGGGATTTTCACACATCAGACTCATACTTTCGCATTCTTCACATACTTGTTGAACGGATCCTGGGTTTTTTCTGGTTTGGATCACGTAGTAATGTGGGACCACACTGAAACAGCCAATTAAACCTGGTTTCGATCAATATTTTAGAGAATAATTCATGTTAGGTCTAGGTTAGGTCTGGGATTTGCTCCCATCAGGCTCATTCTTTCGCATATTTCTCATACTTGATGGCTAGATCCTGGGTTTTTTCTGGTTTGGATCACGTAGTAATGTGGTACCACACTGAAACAGTCGATTAAGCCTGGTTTCGATCAATATTTTAGAGGATAACGCAAGTTAAGTCTGGGAATGGTCTGGGATTTGACCTCATCAGACTCATACTTTCGCACACTTCACATACTCCTTGAACAGATCCTGGGTTATTTTCTGGTTTGGATCACACAGTAATGTGGTACCACACTGAAACAGTCGATTAAACCAGGTTTCGATCAATATTTTAGAGGATAACGCATGTTAGGTCTAGGTTAGGTCTGGGATTTTCACTCATCAGACCCATACTTTCGCATTCTTCACATACTTGTTGAACGGATCCTGGGTTTTTTCAGGTTTGGATCACGTAGTAATGTGGTACCACACTGAAACAGTCGATTAAACCTGGTTTCGATCAATATTTTTGAGGATAACGCAAGTTAGGTCTGGGATAGGTCTGGGATTTGACCTCATCAGACTCATACTTTCGCACACTTCACAACATCCTTGAACAGATCCTGGGTTATTTTCTGGTTTGGATCACATAGTAATGTGGTACCACACTGAAACAGTCGATTAAACCAGGTTTCGATCAATATTTTAGAGGATAACGCATGTTAGGTCTAGGTTAGGCCTGGGATTTTCACTCATCAGACTCATACTTTCGCATTCTTCACATACTTGTTGAACGGATCCTGGGTTTTTTCTGGTTTGGATCACGTAGTAATGTGGGACCACACTGAAACATTCAATGAAACATGGTCTGGATAAATATTTTAGAGGATAACGCATCTTAGGTCTGGGTTAGGCCTGGGATTTGCCCTCATCAGGCTCATACTTTCGCATGTTTCTCATACTTCATGGCTAGATCCTGGGCTGTTTCTGGATTGTATCACGTAGTAATGTGGTACCACGCTGAAACAGTCAATTAAACCAGGTTTCGATCAATATTTTAGAGGATAACGCATGTTAGGTCTAGGTTAGGTCTGGGATTTGCTCTCATCAGGCTCATTCTTTCGCATATTTCTCATACTTGATGGCTAGATCCTAGGCTTTTCTTGGATTGCATCACGTAGTAATGTAGTACCACACTGAAACAGTCGATTAAACCTGGTTTCGATCAATATTTTTGAGGATAACGCATGTTAGGTCTAGGTTAGGCCTGGGATTTTCACTCATCAGACTCATACTTTCGCATTCTTCACATACTTGTTGAACGGATCCTGGGTTATTTCTGGTTTGGATCAGGTAGTAATGTGGGACCACACTGAAACAGTCAATTAAACCTGGTTTCGATCAATATTTTAGAGAATAATTCATGTTAGGTCTATGTTAGGTCTGGGATTTGCTCTCATCAGGCTCATTCTTACGCATATTTCTCATACTTGATGGCTAGATCCTGGGCTTTTTCTGGATTGCATCACGTAGTAATGTAATACCACACTGAAACAGTCAATGAAACCTGGTTTCCATCAATATCTTAGAGGACAACGCAAGTTAGGTCTGGGATATGTCTGGGATTTGCCCTCATCAGGCTCATACTTTCGCGTTTTTCACATACTTGTTGAACAGATCCTGGGTTTTTTCTGGTTTGGATCACGTAGTAGTGTGGTACCACGCTGAGGCAGTCCATTAAACCTGGTTTCGATCAATATCTTAGAGGATAACGCATGTTAGGTCTAGGTTAGGCCTGGGATTTTCACTCATCAGACTCATACTTTCGCATTCTTCACATACTTGTTGAACGGCACCTGGGTTATTTCTGGTTTGGATCACGTAGTAATGTGGGACCACACTGAAACAGTCAATTAAACCTGGTTTCGATCAATATTTTAGAGAATAATTCATGTTAGGTCTATGTTAGGTCTGGGATTTGCTCTCATCAGGCTCATTCTTTCGCATATTTCTCATACTTGATGGCTAGATCGTGGGCTGTTTCTGGATTGTATCACGTAGTAATGTGGTACCACGCTGAAACAGTCGATTAAACCTGGTTTCGATCAATATTTTCGAGGATAACACAAGTTAAGTCTGGGATATGTCTGGGATTTGACCTCATCAGACTCATACTTTCGCGTTTTTCACATACTTGTTGAACAGATCCTGGGTTATTTTCAGGTTTGGATCACATAGTAATGTGGTACCACACTGAAACAGTCGATTAAACCAGGTTTCGATCAATATTTTAGAGGATAACGCATGTTAGGTCTAGGTTAGGCCTGGGATTTTCACTCATCGGACTCATACTTTCGCATTCTTCACATACTTGTTGAACGGATCCTGGTTTTTTTCTGGTTTGGATCACGTAGTAATGTGGGACCACACTGAAACAGTCAATTAAACCTGGTTTCGATCAATATTTTAGAGAATAATTCATGTTAGGTCTAGGTTAGGTCTGGGATTTGCTCTCATCAGGCTCATTCTTTCGCAAATTTCTCATACTTGATGGCTAGATCCTGGGCTTTTTCTGGATCGCATCACGTAGTATTGAAGTACAACACTGAGACAGTCAATTAAACCTGGTTTCCATCAATACCTTAGAGGACAACGCAAGTTAGGTCTGGGATCCGGGTCGGACCGGTTGGGGGTAGGAGTGCCCCCCCCTACCGGTCCGACGCAAGGGGAGGCACCCTCGGCGGTCTGGTGCGGCCATGAACGCCCGGCCGCCGAGGGGTGGAAACGGGGTCGCGGGCGGTTGCGAGTTGGGGCTCGCAGCCGCCACTAAACGCGGCCCCGGGACGGATAGCGGCGGGATGGAGTGGCTCCGTCCCGCCGCTATGAGGCAGTGTGTCTACTGGGGGGACCGATTGTCCCCCCGGGGGATGGGCGCGAAAGCGCGGGCACGGGGAGGATACCGGAAGAATGCTTCGAGCGATTCCCGGTATCCTCCCAAAGCGTGCCGAAGGGTCACCGTGGGGTTTTTAGTGGGTAGGTCCCGCGCCTGTCGTTGTACGGGCGCGGGGAATCCCACACACCCCTCCCACCTCTCCCCAAGGAGGTGGGAGGGAGTCTTTCGAAGATTTTCCCCACGACAAAAAAAAAAAAAGAAAAAAAAAAAAAAAAGTTAGGTCTGGGATATGTCTGGGATTTGCCCTCATCAGGCTCATACTTTCGCGTTTTTCACATACTTGTTGAACAGATCCTGGGTTTTTTCTGGTTTGGATCACGTAGTAGTGTGGTACCACGCTGAAACAGTCCATTAAACCTGGTTTGGAACAATATTTTAGAGGATAACGCATGTTAGGTCTAGGTTAGGCCTGGGATTTTCACTCATCAGACTCATACTTTCGCATTCTTCACATACTTGTTGAACGGATCCTGGGTTATTTCTGGTTTGGATCACGTAGTAATGTGGGACCACACTGAAACAGTCAATTAATCCTGGTTTCGATCAATATTTTAGAGAATAATTCATGTTAGGTCTATGTTAGGTCTGGGATTTGCTCTCATCAGGCTCATTCTTTCGCATATTTCTCATACATGTTGAACAGATCCTGGGTTTTTTCTGGTTTGGATCACGTAGTAATGTGGGACCACACTGAAACAATCAATTAAACCTGGTCTTGATAAATATTTTGGAGGATAACGCATGTTAGGTCTGGGTTAGGTCTAGGATTTGCCCTCATCAGGCTCATACTTTCGCATATTTCTCATACTTCAAGGCTAGATCCTGGGCTGTTTCTGGATTGTATTACGTAGTAATGTGGTACCACGCTGAAACAGTCAATTAAACCTGGTTTCGATCAATATTTTAGAGGATAACGCAAGTTAGGTCTGGGATAGGTCTAGGATTTGCCCTCATCAGGCTCTTACTTTCGCATATTTCTCATACTTCATGGCTAGATCCTGTGCTATTTCTGGATTGGATCACATAGTAAAGTGGTACCACACTGAAACATTCAATGAAACCTGGTCTGGATAAATATTTTAGAGGTTAACGCATCTTAGGTCTGGGTTAGGTCTAAGATTTGCCCTCATCAGGCTCACAGTTTAGAGTTTTTCACATACTTGTTGAACAGATCCTGGGATTTTTCTGGTTTGGATCACGAAGTAGTGTGGTACCACACTGAAACAGTCCACTAAACCTGGTTTCGCTCAATATTTTAGAGGATAACGTATGTAAGGTCTAGGTTAGGTCTGGGATTTGCTCTCATCAGGCTCATTCTTTCGCATATTTCTCATACTTGATGGCTAGATCCTGGGCTTTTTTTGGTTTGGATCACGTAGTAATGTGGTACCACACTGAAACTGTCGATTAAACCTGGTTTCGATCAATATTTTAGAGGATAACGCAAGTTAAGTCTGGGATTGGTCTGGGATTTGACCTCATCAGACTCATGCTTTCGCACACTTCACATACTCGTTGAACAGATCCTGGGTTATTTTCTGGTTGGGATCACATAGTAATGTGGTACCACACTGAAACAGTCGATTAAACCAGGTTTCGATCAATATTTTTGAGGATAATTCATGTTAGGTCTAGGTTAGGTCTGGGATTTGCCCTCATCAGGCTCATACTTTCGCATACTTCTCATACTTCATGGCTAGATCCTGGGCTTTTTCTGGATTGCATCACGTAGTTAGTGGTACCACACTGATACATTCAATGAAACCTGGTTTCGATCAATATTTTAGAGGATAACGCATGTTAGGTCTAGGTTAGGCCTGGGATTTTCACTCATTAGACTCATACTTTCGCATTCTTCACATACTTGTTGAACGGATCCTGGGTTTTTTCTGGTTTGGATCACGTAGTAATGTGGGACCACACTGAAACATTCAATTAAACCTGGTCTTGATAAATACTTTAGAGAATAACGCATGTTAGGTCTGGGTTAGGTCTAGGATTTGCCCTCATCGGGCTCATACTTTCGCATATTTCTCATACTTGATGGCTAGATCCTGGGCTATTTCTGGATTGGATCACGTAGTAAAGTGGTACCACACTGAAACATTCAATGAAACCTGGTCTGGATAAATAGTTTAGAGGATAACGCATGTTAGGTCAAGGTTACGTCTAAGATTTGCCCTCTTCAGGCTCACAGTTTCGCGTTTCTCACATACTTGTTGACCTGATCGAGGGTTTTTTTTGCTTTGGATCACGTAGTAAAGTGGTACCACACTAAAACAATCAATTAAACCAGGTTTCGATCAATATTTTACAGGATAACGCATGTTAGGTCTGGGATAGGTCTGGGATTAGCCCTCATCAGGGTCATACTGTCGCACACTTGACATACTCGTTGATCAGATCCTGGGTTATTTTCTGGTTGGGATCACATAGTAATGTGGTACCACACTGAAACAGTCGATTAAACCAGGTTTCGATCAATATTTTTGAGGATAATTCATGTTAGGTCTAGGTTAGGTCTGGGATTTGCCCTCATCGGGCTCATACTTTCGCATATTTCTCATACTTGATGGCTAGATCCTGGGCTATTTCTGGATTGGATCACGTAGTAAAGTGGTACCACACTGAAACATTCAATGAAACCTGGTCTGGATAAATAGTTTAGAGGATAACGCATGTTAGGTCAAGGTTACGTCTAAGATTTGCCCTCTTCAGGCTCACAGTTTCGCGTTTCTCACATACTTGTTGACCTGATCGAGGGTTTTTTTTGCTTTGGATCACGTAGTAATGTGGTACCACACTGAAACAGTCGATTAAACCTGGTTTCGATCAATATTATTGAGGATAACGCATGTTAGGTCTAGGTTAGGCCTGGGATTTTCACTCATCAGACTCATACTTTCGCATATTTCTCATACTTCATGGCTAGATCCTGGGCTGTTTCTGGATTGTATCACGTAGTAATGTGGTACCACACAGAAACAGTCCATTAAACCAGGTTTCGCTCAATATTTTAGAGGATAACGCAAGTTAGGTCTGGGATAGGTCTGGGATTTGACCTCATCAGACTCATACTTTCGCGTTTTTCACATACTTGTTGAACTGATCCTGGGTTTGTTCTGGTTTGGATCAGGTAGTAATGTGGGACCACACTGAAACAGTCAATTAAACCTGGTTTCGATCAATATTTTAGAGAATAATTCATGTTATGTCTATGTTAGGTCTGGGATTTGCTCTCATCAGGCTCATTCTTACGCATATTTCTCATACTTGATGGCTAGATCCTGGGCTTTTTCTGGATTGCATCACGTAGTAATGTAATACCACACTGAAACAGTCAATGAAACCTGGTTTCCATCAATATCTTAGAGGACAACGCAAGTTAGGTCTGGGATATGTCTGGGATTTGCCCTCATCAGGCTCATACTTTCGCGTTTTTCACATACTTGTTGAACGGCACCTGGGTTATTTCTGGTTTGGATCACGTAGTAATGTGGGACCACACTGAAACAGTCAATTAAACCTGGTTTCGATCAATATTTTAGAGAATAATTCATGTTAGGTCTATGTTAGGTCTGGGATTTGCTCTCATCAGGCTCATTCTTTCGCATATTTCTCATACTTGATGGCTAGATCGTGGGCTGTTTCTGGATTGTATCACGTAGTAATGTGGTACCACGCTGAAACAGTCGATTAAACCTGGTTTCGATCAATATTTTCGAGGATAACGCAAGTTAGGTCTGGGATAGGTCTGGGATTTGACCTCATCAGACTCATACTTTCGCGTTTTTCACATACTTGTTGAACTGATCCTGGGTTTTTTCTGGTTTGGATCACGTAGTCGTGTGGTACCACGCTGAAACAGACCATTAAACCTGGTTTGGATCAATATTTTAGAGGATAACGCATGTTAGGTCTAGGTTAGGTCTGGGATTTTCACTCATCAGACTCATACTATCGCATTCTTCAAATACTTGTTGAACAGATCCTGGTTTTTTTCTGGTTTGGATCACGTAGTAATGTGGTACCTCACTGAAACAGACGATTAAACCTGGTTTCGATCAATATTTTAGAGGATAACGCAAGTTTGGTCTGGGATAGGTCTGGGATTTGACCTCATCAGACTCATACTGTCGCACACTTCACATACTCCTTGAACAGATCCTGGGTTATTTTCTGGTTTGGATCACAAAGTAATGTGGTACCACACTGAAACAGTCGATTAAACCAGGTTTCGATCAATATTTTAGAGGATAACGCATGTTAGGTCTAGGTTAGGCCTGGGATTTTCACCCATCAGACTCATACTTTCGCATTCTTCACATACTTGTTGAACGGATCCTGGGTTTTTTCTGGTTTGGATCACGTAGTAATGTGGGACCACACTGAAACAGTCAAGTAAACCTGTTTTCGATCAATATTTTAGAGAATAATTCATGTTAGGTCTAGGTTAGGCCTGGGATTTTCACTCATCAGACCCATACTTTCGCATTCTTCACATACTTGTTGAACGGATCCTGGGTTTTTTCTGGTTTGGATCACGTAGTAATGTGGGACCACACTGAAACAGTCAATTAAACCTGGTTTCGATCAATATTTTAGAGAATAATTCATGTTAGGTCTAGGTTAGGTCTGGGATTTGCTCCCATCAGGCTCATTCTTTCGCATATTTCTCATACATGTAGAACAGATCCTGGGTTTTTTCTGTTTTGGATCACGTAGTAATGTGGGACCACACGGAAACAATCAATTAAACCTGGTCTTGATAAATATTTTAGAGGATAACGCATGTTAGGTCTGTGTTAGGTCTAGGATTTGCCCTCATCAGGCTCATACTTTCGCATATTGCTCATACTTCATGGCTAGATCCTGGGCTGTTTCTGGATTGTATCACGTAGTAATGTGGTACCACGCTGAAACAGTCAATCAAACCTGATTTCGATCAATATTTTAGAGGATAACGCAAGTTAGGTCTGGGATAGGTCTAGGATTTGCCCTCATCAGGCTCTTACTTTCGCATATTTCTCATACTTCATGGCTAGATCCTGGGCTATTTCAGGATTGGATCACGTAGTAAAGTGGTACCACACTGAAACATTCAATGAAAGCTGGTCTGGATAAATATTTTAGAGGATAACGCATGTTAGGTCAAGGTAAGGTCTAAGATTTGCCTTCATCAGGCTCACAGTTTCGCATTCTTCACATACTTGTTGTACGGATCCTCGGTTTTTTCTGGTTTTGATCACGTAGTAATGTGGTACCACACTGAAACATTCAATTAAACCTGGTCTTGATAAATATTTTAGAGAATAACGCATGTTAGGACTGGGTTAGGTCTAGGATTTGCCCTCATCGGGCTCATACTTTCACATATTTCTCATACTTCATGGCTAGATCTTGGGCTATTTCTGGATTGGATCACGTAGTAAAGTGGTACCACACTGAAACATTCAATGAAACCTGGTCTGGATAAATATTTTAGAGGATAACGCATGTTAGGTCAAGGTTAGGTCTAAGATTTGCCCTCATCAGGCTCATACTGTCGCACACTTCACATACTCCTTGAACAGATCCTGGGTTATTTTCTGGTTTGGATCACAAAGTAATGTGGTACCACACTGAAACAGTCCATTAAACCTGATTTGGATCAATATTTTAGAGGATAACGCATGTTAGGTCTAGGTTAGGTCTGATATTTTCACTCATCAGACTCATACTTTCGCATTCTTCACATACTTGTTGAACGGATCCTGGGTTTTTTCTGGTTTGGAAAATTTAGTAATGTGGTACCACACTGAAACAGTCGATTAAACCAGGTTTCGATCAATATTTTTGAGGATAACGCATGTTAGGTCTGGGATAGGTCTGGGATTAGCCCTCATCAGACTCATACTTTCGCACACTTCACATACTCGTTGACAAGATCCTGGGTTTTTTTCTGGTTTGGATCACGTAGTAATGTGGGACCATACTGAAACAATCAAGTAAACCTGGTCTTGATAAATATTTTATAGGATAACGCCTGTTAGGTCTGGGTTAGGTCTCGGATTTGCCCTCGTCAGGCTCATACTTTCGCATATTTCTCATACTTCATGGCTAGATCCTGGGCTATTTCTGGATTGGATCACGTAGTAATGAAGTACAACACTGAAACAGTCAATTAAACCTGGTTTCGATCAGTATTTTAGAGAATAATTCATGTTAGGTCTAGGTTAGGTCTGGGATTTGCTCTCTTCAGGCTCATTCTTTCGCATATTTCTCATACTTGTTGAACGGATCCTGGGTTTTTTCTGGTTTGGATCACGTAGTAATGAAGTACAACACTGAAACAGTCAATTAAACCTGGTTTCCATCAATATTTTAGAGGATAACGCATGTTAGGTCTAGGTTAGGTCTGGGATTTTCACTAATCAGACTCATACTTTCGCATTCTTCACATACTTGTTGAACGGATCCTGGGTTTTTTCTGGTTTGGATCACGTAGTAATGAAGTACAACACTGAAACAGTCAATTAAACCTGGTTTCCATCAATGTTTTAGAGGATAACGCATGTTAGGTCTAGGTTAGGCCTGGGATTTGCCCTCATCAGGGTCATACTTTCGCAGTTTTAACATACTTGTTGAACAGATCCTGGGTTTTTTCTGATTTGGATCACGTAGTGATGTAGTACCACAATGAAACAGTCAATTAAACCTGGTTTCGATCAATATTTTAGAGGATAACGCAAGTTAGGTCTGGGATAATAATATGGAGTATAAAATTAAAACGGGGATGGGACGGGGTAAGTCAGAGGGGGAGGAGGAAAGCGGTGTTGGGACTGGAGTGACGGCGCTCGTGCCGCCTCCAGCGCCTGGCAGGGCTTCGTGGAGGGTGGTGGAGGACGACGAGGCTGCGTCAGTGTTGTCCTTCTCCTCCACCAGGAGCCTTATAGGCTCCAAGAGAAAGATGACGGGGCAGGCCGTCATTGAAGTGGGCAGGGCGATTAGCCCGGTTGTCCGGATGAGCTGCCTCAGGGACGAGGTGACCGAGGAGATATCGGGGAGGATATCCTCGTCCCTGAGACGAGTGGAGAAAGTGGCCGCTGCCTGCTCTTTTAAGGGGCAGAAGTGCGGCGGGGCAGAGACTCTGAGGGAGGCTGCCCAAATGGTGAGGGACGCGGCGCGGGAGCTAAGCGGGCGGAACGCCCGTCTGCAGCTCCTGTTGGAGGAGGAGCGACGTGGGAGGATGAGGGCAGAGGCGCGCTGGAACAGCGCGGCCCTCCCTCCTCCTACGCCTCGCCCTCCTGCGGCCGTTAGAAAGCGGAGTGCGGCGGAGGTGGTGCGGGCCTCCACGGGCCCTTCCACACGCACTCCGCCCGCGCAGAGGTCCCCGTCCTCCTCAGAGGACGATCTCCTGAGGAAGATAGGGGACATGATTGAGAAGAAGCTGGCCGCCTTCCGGGAGGAGCTCCTCCCCGGAAGAGCGGTCGGTGGGAGGGTGGTGCCACCCCGACCAGTGCCAGCACGGCCGGGGAAGGCGAAGGTGGGGGGAGCGATGGCTCCGCCCACCGTGGCGACTCCGGGGCCTCGGATCGTGACCCCCAAGGGGGGAAGCGTACCCGTGGTCCCGGTTCCCGCATCCTCCGCGGCTCCGCCCCAAGGGGGGGTGTCGTGGAGCGAGGTGGTGGGGCGAAGGGCGAGGAGGGCGTCGAGGAAGGCCTCGCAGGCGCTGCCTTCGCCCCCGCCAGCCGCGGCCAAAGGAAAGGCCGCGAAGGCGCGACTAGGCCGCCCCCCTAAAACGGCAACGGTAGCGCTGACCGCTGCGCAGGGGGGCGACCTGACCCTCGCGGAGGCGATCCGGCTTGCCAGGGACTATGTGTCCCTGAAGAGCTTGGCATCGCTTCCGTCACGGCGAAGCGGGCCGTGACTGGGGGTCTCCTGCTGGAGATCCCCGGTCCATACGGCGGCGTGAAGGCCGATCGACTCGCCCAGAGGCTCCGGGAGCAGCTGGGCGAGCGGGGTGTCCGGGTCGCCCGGCCCACGAAGCGCACGGAGATGCGCGTGTGTGGGCTGGACGACTCGGCCACCGCGGAGGACGTGGCGCGTGCCCTAGCAAGGGCGGGGGATTGCCCTGAGGGGGATTTGCGGGTCGGGGAGATCCGCAGATCTCCTTCCGGCCTGGGGTCCGTGTGGGCCCGCTGCCCCCTCTCCGTCGCCCATAAATTGGTGGAATCCGGGAGGGTTGTGGTGGGGTGGGTTTCGGCGCGAGTGGAAATCCTCGCGCCGCGCCCGCTCCAGTGTCACCGATGCCTCGAATTGGGGCATGTGAGGCAGTGGTGCACCTCGTCGGTGGACCGCAGCGGTCAATGTTACCGTTGCGGGGCAAAGGACCACCGCGCGAGCCAGTGCTCGGCGGCCCTCCACTGCCCGCTATGTGCGGACAGGGGGATGCCAGCCGACCACAGAGTGGGGAGCAGGAAGTGCTCTCCCCCCTCCCGGAAGGAGAGGAAGAGGCGGGCCGTTCTGACTCCGGCGCCGCGGGCGGTGGCATCGTCCACCATGGAGGTGGACGGTGCCACGGGGACGGACAGCCGGGAGGAGGCTGGGGCGGTCGGTAATTAATGGCGCCCCGCCTCCTCCTCCAGGCCAACCTCAACCACTGCCGCGCGGCACAGGATATGATGTCCCAAGTCCTCGCGGAGTGGGGGGTTGGCCTGGCTGTCGCCGCCGAGCCGTACCGCGTCCCTGATCACCCTCATTGGGTGGGCGACGCGGACGGCTTGGTGGCGACGGTATGGGGAGGTGGCGACGGGTCCCCGCCGTTCTCCATGCTGGAACGCGGTCGAGGATTCGTCGCCGTGGACTGGGGGGGAGTCGCCGTGGTGGGGTGCTACATATCGCCTCGCAGCGGTCACGTCGCGTTCGAGCAGTACCTAGCCGAGGTCGCGGCATGCGTGCAGCGCTGCGCGGCCCGGCCGGTGCTGGTCCTGGGAGACTTCAACGCCAAGTCGGTGGCGTGGGGGTCCCCCAGGACTTCCGTTCGCGGCGGGATCCTGGGCGACTGGGCGGCCGGACTCGACCTTTGGTTACTAAACCGGGGGTCGGAGCACACGTGTGTGCGGCGATATGGGGGGTCTATCGTGGATGTTGGATTCGCGACCCCCAACGCCGTGCGCATGGTGTCGGGATGGCACGTGGTCGCGGGGGCAGAGACACTCTCGGATCACCGGTATATCCGGATGGAGGTCTCTGCCGCCGCGGGGGATGCATCCCGACACCACCGTCCGGGTGGTAACCCACCGCGCCGCTGGGCGCTTTGGCGCCTGAACAAGGATGCCCTGATGGCAGCTGCCCTCGCTGCAACTTGGCCGCAGAGGGCGGCCGAGTTGCCGAGTATAGAGGAGGAGGTCGCCCGGCTCGGGGGGATGGTCGCGAACATATGTGACGCGGCGATGCCCCGGATCGGGCGGGCTTCACCTCGCCAGGCGGTGTACTGGTGGTCGGCCGCGATCGCGGAAATGCGAGACGCGAGTGTCCGCGCCCGACGCCAGTACACCCGCGCGCGCCGTCGTCTACGGAGAGACGATAGCGTGGCGCGAGCGAGGACAGATGACCTGTATGAGGCATACCGCATGTCGCGGATGGCTCTGCAGGTCGCCATCAAACGGGCCAAGACCCGGGCATGGAAGGAGCTCCTCGAGACCCTTGATGACGACCCTTGGGGGCGCCCTTATAAGGTGGTGCTGAACAAGCTCCGCCCGTGGGCGCCCCCCGTCACCGAGGGTCTTGACCCCCGGCTGCTGGAGGGCGTGGTCAATACTCTCTTCCCAATTGGGGAGATGGGACCACGTCCTCCGGCAGAGGCGACGGCCCCGTTGGAGTGGGTGGCCGAGCCGGGGGTCACGCAGGGGGAGCTGGCCGCAGCAATCAGACGGCTCGGGGCGCGTAACACGGCCCCGGGTCCGGATGGTGTGCCTGGCCAGGTTTGGGTCTTAACCCACGGCGTCCTTGGGGCCGACCTCAGGCGGTTGTTTAACCGATGCCTGAGGGACGGGCGATTCCCCCCCAGTTGGAAGGTGGCGAGGATGGTCCTCCTCCGGAAGGAGGGTCGGCCCGCGGAGTCTCCATCCGCATACCGGCCCATCTGTCTCCTCGACGAGGTGGGCAAGCTCTTCGAGCGAGTGATTGCTGCCCGCCTCGTCGAGCACGTGTCGCGGGGTGCTCCGGGCCTGGCCGACTGCCAGTACGGTTTCCGGGGGGTCCGGTCGACGGTCGACGCGATCAGTCGGGTCAGGGTCCTCTTGGAGTCGGCCGTCTCCCGGGGAGGGGTGGCGTTGGCGGTATCGCTGGATATTGCCAACGCGTTTAACACCCTTCCCTGGGGGGAGATACGGAGGGGGCTCGAATATCATCGGGTACCCCCGTGTCTCAGGGCAGTCGTCGGGGATTATCTCCGCGGCAGGTGGATCGAGTATCCGGGCCGGAATGGTGATATGCGAAGGGAGGTCTACTGCGGGGTTCCGCAGGGGTCGCTCCTTGGGCCACTCCTGTGGAACATCGCGTACGACGCGGTGTTGCGGGCCGACCTCCCCGACGGCGTCAGTGCCGTGTGTTACGCAGATGACACACTGGTGCTGGCCGTCGGGGCTCAGTGGGAGAGGGCCAAGCGCCTCGCCGAGGAGGGGGCTCAACGCGTCGTCGACCGGATCAGGGGGATGGGGATGACGGTGGCGGTCCATAAGACCGAGGTGATAGCGTTCCACTCACCTCGGCAGGATCCGCCACCCCCTCTGATCCGGGTGGGTGGGGCTGATATCGAGGTGAAGCCCCGGATGAGGTTATCTGGGGTTGATCCTCGATAGCCACTGGCGCTTCGAGGAGCATTTCCGCTGCCTGGTTCCACGGTTGGACAGGATGGTCTCGGCTTTAGGCCGGATCCTCCCCAACCTGGGGGGCCCGGCGGGACGAGTCCGCCGCCTCTATGTGGCAATGGTTCAGTCGGTGGCCCTATACGGGGCCCCCGTCTGGGCGGACGACCTGGCGGCCTCCCGGCGCAGCATGACTATGCTGCGTCGGGTGCAGAGGCAGATGGCGCTGAGGGTCGTCCGCGGCTACCGGACCGTGTCGCATGAGGCGGCGACGGTCCTTGCGGGGATGCCGCCCATGGATCTCCTCGCGCGGTCGCACGCGATGATGTATCGTCATCGTGTCGACCGTCGCGCGGGAGTGGGGGCGGTCCCGGGCGAGCAGGAACCTGCTTGGGGCGATTTGAAGCGCCAGGCCCGGCAGTTCGTGGTGCTCGCGTGGCAGGAGCGGTTGGCCCTGCCAACTGCGGGGCACCGGACAGTCGGGGCTGTTCGGCCACTGCTGTGTGAGTGGCTGGACAGAGGCCATGGAAGCCTTACTTACCGGATGGCACAGGTATTTTCCGGGCATGGAAGCTTCGGAAGGTACCTGTGCCGGATAGGGAAGGAGCCGACGGCGCGTTGCTGCCATTGTGACGCCGAGCAGGACACGGCTGATCATACCCTCCAGGTATGCCCAGCGTGGGAGGGGGAGCGCCGTATCCTGGTCGGCGTCATAGGGCGGGATGTCTCGCTGCCGGGTGTGGTGCGCGCCATGCTCGGCAGCGAGAGGAAGTGGAGGGCCGTGGCCTCCTTCTGCGAGACCGTAATGGTGCAGAAGGAGGCTGCGGGAAGGGAGCGCGAGCTTCAGCGGCGAGCTGAGGCTCGCGCTCGTATGGTGGCGCGAGGGCGTCGCCCGGGCGCCAGGCGTCGCGGGCGGCGGCCTTTGCGCGGCGGATGACCCTGGCTGGGAGGGGGGCCCTGAGGGGAGCCTCCTCCCGCCAGGCGGCGATGGGTCGGACCGGGTAGGTTCGGCCCACGGGGAGGCACCCTCGGTGGCCTGGAGCGGCCATGAGCTCCCGGCCGCCGAGGGGTAGAAACGGGGTCGCAGGCGGTTGCGAGTTGGGGCTCGCAGCCCGCCACTAAATGCGGCCCCGGGACGGATCGCGGTGGGATGGAGTGGCCCCGTCCTGCCGCTATGAGACAGAGTGTCTACCGGGTGAACCGTTTGTCCCCCCCCCCCCCCCCGGGGATGGGCGCAAAGCGCGGGCACGGGGAGGATACCGGAAGAATGCTTCGAGCGATTCCCGGTATCCTCCCAAATCGTGCGGAAGGGTCACCGTGGGGTTTTTAGTGGGTAGGTCCCGTGCCCGTCATTCTACGGGCGCTGGGAATCCCACACAACCCTCCCGCCTCTCCCCAAAGAGGTGGGAGGGAGTCTTTCGAAGATTTTCCCCACGACAAAAAAAAAAAAAAAAAAAAAAAATGTTTGGTCTGGGATAGGTCTGGGATTGGCCCTCATCAGGCTCATACATTCGCGTTTTTCACATACTTGTTGAACTGATCCTGGGTTTCTTCTGGTTTGGATCACGTAGTAATGTGGTACCACATTGAAACATTCAATTAAACCTGGTTTCGAACAATATTTTAGAGGACAACGCAAGTTAGGTCTGGGATAGGTCTGGGATTTGCCCTCATCAGACTCATACTTTCGCACACTTCACATACTCGTTGAACAGATCATGGGTTCCTTTCTGGTTTGGATCACATGGTAATGTGGTACCACACTGAAACAGTCGATTCAACCAGGTTTCGATCAGTATTTTTGAGGATAACGCATGTTAGGTCTAGGTTAGGTCTGGTATTTTCACTCATCAGACTCATACTTTCGCATTCTTCACATACTTGTTGAACGGATCCTAGGTTTTTTCTGGTTTGGATCACGTAGTAATGTGGGACCACACTGAAACAATCAATTACACCTGGTTTCGATCAATATTTAAGAGAATAATTCATGTTAGGTCTAGTTTAGGTCTGGGATTTGCTCTCATCAGGCTCATTCTTTCGCATATTTCTCAAACTTGATGGCTAGATCCTGGGCTTTTTCTGGATTGCATCACGTAGTAATGAAGTACAACACTGGAACAGTCAATTAAACCTGGCTTCCATCAATATCTTAGAGGACAACGCAAGTTAGGTCTGGGATAGGTCTGGGATTTGCCCTCATCAGGCTCATACTTTCGCGTTTTTCACATCCTTGTTGAACAGATCCTGGGTTTTTTCTGGTTTGGATCACGTTGTAGTGTGGTTCCACACTGAAACAGTCCATTAAACCTGGTTTGGATCAATATTTTAGAGGATAACGCATGTTAGGTCTGGGATAGGTCTGGGATTTGCCCTCATCAGACTCATACTTTCGCACACTTCACATACTCGTTGAACAGATCCTGGGTTATTTTCTGGTTTGGATCACATGGTAATGTGGTACCACACTGAAACAGTCGATTCAACCAGGTTTCGATCAGTATTTTTGAGGATAACGCATGTTAGGTCTAGGTTAGGTCTGGTATTTTCACTCATCAGACTCATACTTTCGCATTCTTCACATACTTGTTGAACGGATCCTAGGTTTTTTCTGGTTTGGATCACGTAGTAATGTGGGACCACACTGAAACAATCAATTACACCTGGTTTCGATCAATATTTAAGAGAATAATTCATGTTAGGTCTAGTTTAGGTCTGGGATTTGCTCTCATCAGGCTCATTCTTTCGCATATTTCTCAAACTTGATGGCTAGATCCTGGGCTTTTTCTGGATTGCATCACGTAGTAATGAAGTACAACACTGGAACAGTCAATTAAACCTGGCTTCCATCAATATCTTAGAGGACAACGCAAGTTAGGTCTGGGATAGGTCTGGGATTTGCCCTCATCAGGCTCATACTTTCGCGTTTTTCACATCCTTGTTGAACAGATCCTGGGTTTTTTCTGGTTTGGATCACGTTGTAGTGTGGTTCCACACTGAAACAGTCCATTAAACCTGGTTTGGATCAATATTTTAGAGGATAACGCATGTTAGGTCTGGGATAGGTCTGGGATTTGCCCTCATCAGACTCATACTTTCGCACACTTCACATACTCGTTGAACAGATCCTGGGTTATTTTCTGGTTTGGATCACATAGTAATGTGGTGCCACACTGAAACAGTCGATTAAACCAGGTTTCGATCAATATTTTTGAGGATAACGCATGTTAGGTCTAGGTTAGGCCTGGGATTTTCAGTCATCAGACTCATACTTTCGCACACTTCACATACTCGTTGATCAGATCCTGGGTTTTTTTCTGGTTTGGTTCACGTAGTAATGTGGTACCATACTGAAACATTCATTTAAACCTGGTCTTGATAAATATTTTAGAGGATAACGCATGTTAGGTCTGGGTTAGGTCTAGGATTTGCCCTCATCAGGCACATACTTTCGCATATTTCTCATACTTCATGGCTAGATCCTGGGCTATTTCTGGATTGTATCACGTAGTAATGTGGTACCACGCTGAAACACTCAATTAAACCTGGTCTTGATAAATATTTTAGAGGATAACGCAAGTTAGGTCTGGGATAGGTCTAAGATTTGCCCTCATCAGGCTCACAGTTTCGCGTTTTTCACATACTTGTTGAACGGATCCTGGGTTTTTTCTGGTTTGGATCACGTAGTAATGTGGGACCACACTGAAACAATCAATTAAACCTGGTCTTGATAAATATTTTAGAGGATAACGCATGTTAGGTCTGGGTTAGGTCTAGGATTTGCCCTCGTCAGGCTCATACTTTCGCATATTTCTCATGCTTCATGGCTATATCCTGGGCTATTTCTGGTTTGGATCACGTAGTAATGTGGTACCACACTGAAACTGTCAATTAAACCTGGTTTCGATCAATATTTTAGAGGATAACGCAAGTTAGGTCTGGGATAGGTCTAAGATTTGCCCTCATCAAGCTCACAGTTTCGCGTTTTTCACATACTTGTTGGACGGATCCTGGGTTTTTTCTGGTTTGGATTACGTAGTAGTGTGGCTCCACACTGAAACAGTCCATTAAACCTGGTTTGGATCAATATCTTAGAGGATAACGCATGCTAGGTCTAGGTTAGGTCTGGGATTTTCACTCATCAGACCCACACTTTCGCATTCTTCACATACTTGTTGAACGGATCCTGGGTTTTTTCTGGTTTGGATCACGTAGTAATGTGGGACCACACTGAAACAATCAATTCGACCTGGTCTTGATAAATATTTTAGAGGATAACGCATGTTAGGTCTGGGATAGGTCTGGGATTTGCCCTCATCAGACTCATACTTTCGCACACTTCACATACTCGTTGAACAGACCCTGGGTTATTTTCTGGTTTGGATCACATAGTAATGTGGTACCAAACAGAAACAGTCGATTAAACCAGGTTTCGATCAATATTTTTGAGGATAACGCAAGTTAGGTCTGGGATAGGTCTGGGATTTGCCCTCATCAGGCTCATACTTTCGCGTTTTTCACATACTTGTTGAACAGATCCTGGGTTTTTTCTGGTTTGGATCACGTAGTAGTGTGGTACCACACAGAAACAGTCCATTAAACCTGGTTGCGATCAATATTTTAGAGGATAACGCATGTTAGGTCTGGGTTAGGTCTAGGATTTGCCCTCATCAGGCTCACTCTTTCGCATATTTCTTATACTTGATGGCTAGATCTTAGGCTTTTTCTGGATTGCATCACGTAGTAATGTGGTACCACACTGAAACATTCAATTAAACCTGGTCTTGATAAATATTTTAGAGGATAACGAATGTTAGGTCTGGGATAGGTCTGGGATTTGCCCTCATCAGTCTCATACTTACGCACACTTCACATACTCGTTGAGCAGATCCTGGGTTATTTTCTGGTTTGGATCACATAGTAATGTGGTACCAAACTGAAACAGTCGATTAAACCTGGTTTCGATCAATACTTTTGAGGATAACGCATGTTTGGTCTAGGTTAGGCCTGGGATTTTCACTCATCAGACTCATACTTTCGCATTCTTCACATACTTGTTGAACGGATCCTGCGTTTTTTCTGGTTTGGATCACGTAGTAAAGTGGGACCACACTGAAACAGTCAATTAAACCTGGTTTCGACCAATATTTTAAAGAATAATTCATGTTAGGTCTAGGTTAGGTCTGGGATTTGCTCTCATCAGGCTCATTCTTTCGCATATTTCTCATACTTGATGGCTAGATCCTGGGCTTTTTCTGGATTGCATGACGTAGTAATGAAGTACAACACTGAAACAGTCAATTAAACATGGTTTCCATCAATACTTTAGAGGACAACGCAAGTTAGGTCTGGGATAGGTCTGGGATTTGCTCTCATCAGGCTCATACTTTCGCGTTTTTCACATACTTGTTGAACAGATCCTGGGTTTTTTCTGGTTTGGATCCCGTAGTAGTGTGGTACCACACTGAAACAGTCCATTAAACATGGTTTCGCTCAATATTTTAGAGGATAACGCATGTTAGGTCTAGGTCAGGCCTGGGATTTTCACTCATCACACTCATACTTTCGCATTCTTCACATACTTGTTGAACGGATCCTGGGGTTTTTCTGGTTTGGATCAGGTAGTAATGTGGGTCCACACTGAAACAATCAATTAAACCTGGTCTTGATAAATATATTAGAGGATAACGCATGTTAGGTCTGGGATAGGTCTGGGATTTGCCCTCATGAGACTCATACTTTCGCACACTTCACATACTCGTTGAACGGATCCTGCGTTTTTTCTGGTTTGGATCACGTAGTAAAGTGGGACCACACTGAAACAGTCAATTAAACCTGCTCTCGACCAATATTCTAGAGAATAATTCATGTTAGGTCTGGGTTAGGTCTAGGATTTGCCCTCATCAGGCTCATACTTTCGCATATTTCTCATACTTCATGGCTAGATCCTTGGCTATTTCTGGATTGGATCACGTAGTAAAGTGGTACCACACTGAAACATTCAATGAAACCTGGTCTGGATAAATATTTTAGAGGATAACGCAAGTTAGGTCTGGGATAGGTGTGGGATTTGCCCTCATCAGACTCATACTTACGCACACTTCACATACTCGTTGAACAGATCCTGGGTTATTTTCTGGTTTGGATCACATAGTAATGTGGTACCAAACTGAAACAGTCGATTAAGCCAGGTTTCGATCAATATTTTTGAGGATAACGCATGTTAGGTCTAGGTTAGGCCTGGGATTTTCACACATCAGACTCATACTTTCGCATTCTTCACATACTTGTTGAACGGATCCTGGGTTTTTTCTGGTTTGTATCACGTAGTAATGTGGTACCACACTGAAACAGTCCATTAAACCTGGTTTGGATCAATATTTTAGAGGATAACGCATGTTAGGTCTAGGTTAACCCTGGGATTTTCACTCATCAGACTCATACATTCGCATTCTTCACATACTTGTTGAACGGATCCTGGGTTTTTTCTGGTTTGGATCACGTAGTAATGTGGGTCCACACTGAAACAATCAATTAAACCTGGTCTTGATAAATATTTTAGAGGATAACGCATGATAGGTCTGGGATAGGTCTGGGATTTGCCCTCATCAGGCTCCTACTTTCGCACACTTCACATACTCGTTGAACAGATCCTGGGTTATTTTCTGGTTTGGATCACATAGTAATGTGGTACCACACTGAAACAATCAATTAAACCTGGTCTCGACCAATATTCTAGAGAATAATTCATGTTAGGTCTGGGTTAGGTCTAGGATTTGCCCTCATCAGGCTCATACTTTCGCATATTTCTCATACTTCATGGCTAGATCCTTGGCTATTTCTGGATTGGATCACGTAGTAATGTGGGTCCACACTGAAACACTCAATGAAACCTGGTCTGGATAAATATTCTAGAGGACAACGCAAGTTAGGTCTTGGTAAGGCCTGAGTTTTTCACTGATCAGACTCATACATTCGCATTCTTCTCATACTTGTTGAACGGATCCTGGGTTTTTTCTGGTTTGGATCACGTAGTAATGTGGTACCACACTAAAACAGTCAATTAAACCTGGTTTCGATGAATATTTTAGAGGATAACGCAAGCTAGGTCTGGGATAGGTCTGGGATTAGCCCTCATCAGACTCATACTTTCGCACAATTCACATACTCGTTGACAAGATCCTGGGGTTTTTTCTGGTTTGGATCACGTAGTAATGTGGGTCCACACTGAAACAATCAATTAAACCTGGTCTTGATAAATATTTTAGAGGATAACGCATGTTAGGTCTGGGATAGGTCTGGGATTTGCCCTCATCAGGCTCCTACTTTCGCACACTTCACATACTCGTTGAACAGATCCTGCGTTATTTTCTGGTTTTGATCACATAGTAATGTGGTACCACACTGAAACATTCAATTAAACCTGGTCTTGATAAATATTTTAGAGGATGACGCATGTTAGGTCTGGGTCAGGTGTAGGATTTGCCCTCATCAGGCTCATACTTTCACATATTTCTCATACTTCAAGGCTAGATCCTGGGCTATTTCTGAATTGGATCACGTAGTAAAGTGGTACCACACTGAAACATTCAATGAAACCTGGTCTGGATAAATATTTTAGAGGACAACGCATCTTAGGTCTGGGATAGGTCTGGTTTTTTCACTCATCAGAATCATACTTTCGCATTCTTCACATACTTGTTGAACAGATCCTGGGTTTTTTCTCATTTGGATCACGTAGTAATGTGGTACCACACTGAAGCAGTCGATTAAACCTGGTTTCGATCAATATTTTAGAGGATAACGCAAGTTAAGTCTGGGATTGGTCTGGTTTTTTCACTCATCAGAATCATACTTTCGCATTCTTCACATACTTGTTGAACGGATCCTGGGTTATTTTCTGGATTGGATCACATAGTAATGTGGTACCACACTGAAACAGTCGACTAAACCAGGTTTCGATCAATATTTTTGAGGATAACGCATGTTAGGTCTAGGTTAGGCCTGGGATTTTCACTCATCAGACTCATACTTTCGCATTCTTCACATACTTGTTGAACGGATCCTGGGTTTTTTCTGGTTTGGATCACGTAGTAATGTGGGTCCACACTGAAACAATCAATTAAACCTGGTCTTGATAAATATTTTAGAGGATAACGCATGTTAGGTCTGGGATAGGTCTGGGATTTGCCCTCATCAGACTCATACTTTCGCACACTTCATATACTCGTTGAACAGATCCTGGGTTATTTTCTGGTTTGGATCACATAGTAATGTGGTACCACACTGAAACAGTCGATTAAACCTGGTCTCGATGAATATTTTAGAGAATAACGCAAGTTAGGTCTGGGATAGGTCCGGGATTTGCCCTCATCAGGCTCATACTTTCGCGTTTTTCACATACTTGTTGAACAGATCCTGGGTTTTTTCTGGTTTGGGTCACGTAGTAGTGTGATACTACACTGAAACATTCAATGAAACCTGGTCTGGATAAATATTTTAGAGGATAACGCATCTTAGGTCTGGGTTAGGTCTAAGATTTGCCCTCATCAGGCTCACAGTTTCGCGTTTTTCACATACTTGTTGAACAGATCCTGGGTTTTTTCTGGTTTGGATCACGAAGTAGTGTGGTACCACACTGAAACCGTCCATTAAACCTGGTTTCGCTCATTATTTTAGAGGATAACGCATGTTAGGTCTAGGTTAGGTCTGGGATTTGCTCTCATCAGGCTCATTCTTTCGCATATGTCTCATACTTGATGGCTAGATCCTGTGCTTTTTCTGGATTGCATCACGTAGTAACGTAGTACCACACTGAAACAGTCAACGAAACCTGGTTTCCATCAATATTTTAGAGGACAACGCAAGTTAGGTCTAGGTAAGGCCTGAGATTTTCACTGATCAGACTCATACATTCGCATTCTTCACATACTTGTTGAACGGATCCTGGGTTTTTTCTGGTTTGGATCACGTAGTAATGTGGTACCACACTGAAACATTCTATTAAACCTGGTCTTCATAAATATTTTAGAGGATAACGCATGTTAGGTCTGGGTTACGTCTAGGATTTGCCCTCATCAGGCTCATATTTTCGCATATTTCTCATACTTCATGGCTAGATCCTGGGCTGTTTCTGCATTGTTTCACGTAGTAATGTGGTACCACGCTGAAACAGTCAATTAAACCTGGTTTCGATCAATACTTTAGAGGATAACGCAAGTTAGGTCTGGGATAGGTCTAGGATTTGCCCTCATCAGGCTCATACTTTCGCGTTTTTCACATACTTGTTGAACAGATCCTGGGTTTTTTCTGGTTTGGGTCACGTAGTAAAGTGGTACCACACTGAAACATTCAATGAAACCTGGTTTCGCTCAATATTTTAGAGGATAACGCATGTTAGGTCTAGGTCAGGCCTGGTTTTTTCACTCATCAGAATCATACTTTCGCATTCTTCACATACTTGTTGAACGGATCCTGGGTTTTTTCTGGTTTGGATCACGTAGTAATGTGGGTCTACACTGAAACAATCAATTAAACCTGGTCTTGATAAATATTTTAGAGGATAACGCAAGTTAGGTCTGGGATAGGTCTGGGATTTGCCCTCATCAGACTCATACTTTCGCACACTTCACATACTCGTTGAACAGATCCTGGGTTATTTTCTGGTTTGGATCACATAGTAATGTGGTACCACACTGAAACAGTCGATTAAACCTGGTATCGATGAATATTTTAGAGGATAACGCAGGTTAGGTCTGGGATAGGTCCGGGATTTGCCCTCATCAGGCTCATACTTTCGCATTCTTCTTATACTTGTTGAACTGATCCTGGGTTTTTTCTGGTTTGGATCACGTAGTAATGTGGGTCCACACTGAAACAATCAATTAAACCTGGTCTTGATAAATATTTTAGAGGATAACGCAAGTTAGGTCTGGGATAGGTCTGGGATTTGCCCTCATCAGACTCATACTTTCGCACACTTCACATACTCGTTGAACAGATCCTGGGTTATTTTCTGGTTTGGATCACATAGTAATGTGGTACCACACTGAAACAGTCGATTAAACCTGGTATCGATGAATACTTTAGGGGATAACGCAGGTTAGGTCTGGGATAGGTCCGGGATTTGCCCTCATCAGGCTCATACTTTCGCATTCTTCTTATACTTGTTGAACTGATCCTGGGTTTTTTCTGGTTTGGATCACGCAGTAATGTGGGTCCACACTGAAACAATCAATTAAACCTGGTCTTGATAAATATTTTAGAGGATAACGCGAGTTAGGTCTAGGTAAGGCCTGGGATTTTCACTCATCAGACTCATACATTCGCATTCCTGACATACTTGTTGAACGGATCCTGGGTTTTTTCTGGTTTGTATCACGTAGTAATGTGGTACCACACTGAAACAGTCCATTAAACCTGGTTTGGATCAATATTTTAGAGGATAACGCATGTTAGGCCTAGGTTAGCCCTGGGATTTTCACTCATCAGACTCATACTTTCGCATTCTTCTTATACTTGTTGAACTGATCCTGGGTTTTTTCTCGTTTGGATCACGTAGTAATGTGGTACCACACTGAAGCAGTCGATTAAACCTGGTTTCGATCAATATTTTAGAGGATATCGCAAGTTAGGTCTGGGATAGGTCTGTGATTTGCCCTCATCAGACTCATACTTTCGCACACTTCACATACTCGTTGATCAGATCCTGGGTTTTTTTCTGGTTTGGTTCACGTAGTAATGTGGTACCATACTGAAACATTCATTTAAACCTGGTCTTGATAAATATTTTAGAGGATAACGAATGTTAGGTCTGGGTTAGGTCTAGGATTTGCCCTCATCAGGCACATACTTTCGCATATTTCTCATACTTCATGGCTAGATCCTGGGCTATTTCTGGATTGTATCACGTAGTAATGTGGTACCACGCTGAAACACTCAATTAAACCTGGTCTTGATAAATATTTTAGAGGATAACGCAAGTTAGGTCTGGGATAGGTCTAAGATTTGCCCTCATCAGGCTCACAGTTTCGCGTTTTTCACATACTTGTTGAACGGATCCTGGGTTTTTTCTGGTTTGGATCACGTAGTAATGTGGGACCACACTGAAACAATCAATTAAACCTGGTCTTGATAAATATTTTAGAGGATAACGCATGTTAGGTCTGGGTTAGGTCTAGGATTTGCCCTCGTCAGGCTCATACTTTCGCATATTTCTCATGCTTCATGGCTATATCCTGGGCTATTTCTGGTTTGGATCACGTAGTAATGTGGTACCACACTGAGACTGTCAATTAAACCTGGTTTCGATCAATATTTTAGAGGATAACGCAAGTTAGGTCTGGGATAGGTCTAAGATTTGCCCTCATCAAGCTCACAGTTGAGCGTTTTTCACATACTTGTTGGACGGATCCTGGGTTTTTTCTGGTTTGGATTACGTAGTAGTGTGGTTCCACACTGAAACAGTCCATTAAACCTGGTTTGGATCAATATCTTAGAGGATAACGCATGCTAGGTCTAGGTTAGGTCTGGGATTTTCACTCATCAGACCCACACTTTCGCATTCTTCACATACTTGTTGAACGGATCCTGGGTTTTTTCTGGTTTGGATCAGGTAGTAATGTGGGTCCACACTGAAACAATCAATTAAACCTGGTCTTGATAAATATATTAGAGGATAACGCATGTTAGGTCTGGGATAGGTCTGGGATTTGCCCTCATGAGACTCATACTTTCGCACACTTCACATACTCGTTGAACGGATCCTGCGTTTTTTCTGGTTTGGATCACGTAGTAAAGTGGGACCACACTGAAACAGTCAATTAAACCTGGTTTCGACCAATATTCTAGAGAATAATTCATGTTAGGTCTGGGTTAGGTCTAGGATTTGCCCTCATCAGGCTCATACTTTCGCATATTTCTCATACTTCATGGCTAGATCCTTGGCTATTTCTGGATTGGATCACGTAGTAAAGTGGTACCACACTGAAACATTCAATGAAACCTGGTCTGGATAAATATTTTGGAGGATAACGCAAGTTAGGTCTGGGATAGGTGTGGGATTTTCACTCATCAGACTCATACTTTCGCATTCTTCACATACTTGTTGAACGGATCCTGGGTTTTTTCTGGTTTGGGTCACGTAGTAATGTGGGTCCACACTGAAACAATCAATTAAACCTGGTCTTGATAAATATTTTAGAGGATGACGCATGTTAGGTCTGGGTCAGGTGTAGGATTTGCCCTCATCAGGCTCATACTTTCACATATTTCTCATACTTCAAGGCTAGATCCTGGGCTATTTCTGAATTGGATCACGCAGTAAAGTGGTACCACACTGAAACATTCAATGAAACCTGGTCTGGATAAATATTTTAGAGGACAACGCATCTTAGGTCTGGGATAGGTCTGGTTTTTTCACTCATCAGAATCATACTTTCGCATTCTTCACATACTTGTTGAACAGATCCTGGGTTTTTTCTCGTTTGGATCACGTAGTAATGTGGTACCACACTGAAGCAGTCGATTAAACCTGGTTTCGATCAATATTTTAGAGGATAACGCAAGTTAAGTCTGGGATTGGTCTGGTTTTTTCACTCATCAGAATCATACTTTCGCATTCTTCACATACTTGTTGAACGGATCCTGGGTTATTTTCTGGATTGGATCACATAGTAATGTGGTACCACACTGAAACAGTCGATTAAACCAGGTTTCGATCAATATTTTTGAGGATAACGCATGTTAGGTCTAGGTTAGGCCTGGGATTTTCACTCATCAGACTCATACTTTCGCATTCTTCACATACTTGTTGAACGGATCCTGGGTTTTTTCTGGTTTGGATCACGTAGTAATGTGGGTCCACACTGAAACAATCAATTAAACCTGGTCTTGATAAATATTTTAGAGGATAACGCATGTTAGGTCTGGGATAGGTCTGGGATTTGCCCTCATCAGACTCATACTTTCGCACACTTCACATACTCGTTGAACAGATCCTGGGTTTTTTCTCGTTTGGATGACGTAGTAATGTGGTACCACACTGAAGCAGCCGATTAAACCTGGTTTCGATCAATATTTTAGAGGATAACGCAAGTTAAGTCTGGGATTGGTCTGGTTTTTTTACTCATCAGAATCATACTTTCGCATTCTTCACATACTTGTTGAACGGATCCTGGGTTATTTTCTGGATTGGATCACATAGTAATGTGGTACCACACTGAAACAGTCGATTAAACCAGGTTTCGATCAATATTTTTGAGGATAACGCATGTTAGGTCTAGGTTAGGCCTGGGATTTTCACTCATCAGACTCATACTTTCGCATTCTTCACATACTTGTTGAACGGATCCTGGGTTTTTTCTGGTTTGGATCACGTAGTAATGTGGGTCCACACTGAAACAATCAATTAAACCTGGTCTCGATAAATATTTTAGAGGATAACGCAAGTTAGGTCTGGGATAGGTCCGGGATTTGCCCTCATCAGGCTCATACTTTCGCGTTTTTCACATACTTGTTGAACAGATCCTGGGTTTTTTCTGGTTTGGGTCACGTAGTAGTGTGATACTACACTGAAACATTCAATGAAACCTGGTCTGGATAAATATTTTAGAGGATAACGCATCTTAGGTCTGGGTTAGGTCTAAGATTTGCCCTCATCAGACTCATACTTTCGCATTCTTCATATACTTGTTGAACAGATCCTGGGTTTTTTCTGGTTTGGATCACGAAGTAGTGTGGTACCACACTGAAACCGTCCATTAAACCTGGTTTCACTCAATATTTTAGAGGATAACACATGTTAGGTCTAGGTTAGGTCTGGGATTTGCTCTCATCAGGCTCATTCTTTCGCATATGTCTCATACTTGATGGCTAGATCCTGTGCTTTTTCTGGATTGCATCACGTAGTAACGTAGTACCACACTGAGACAGTCAACGAAACCTGGTTTCCGTCAATATTTTAGAGGACAACGCAAGTTAGGCCTAGGTAAGGCCTGAGATTTTCACTGATCAGACTCATACATTCGCATTCTTCACATACTTGTTGATCGGATCCTGGGTTTTTTCTGGTTTGGATCACGTAGTAATGTGGTACCACACTGAAACATTCAATGAAACCTGGTCTGGATAAATATTTTAGAGGATAACGCATCTTAGGTCTGGGTTAGGTCTAAGATTTGCCCTCATCAGGCTCATTCTTTCGCATATGTCTCATACTTCATGGCTAGATCCTGGGCTGTTTCTGCATTGTTTCACGTAGTAATGTGGTACCACGCTGAAACAGTCAATTAAACCTGGTTTCGATCAATACTTTAGAGGATAACGCAAGTTAGGTCTGGGATAGGTCTAGGATTTGCCCTCATCAGGCTCATACTTTCGCGTTTTTCACATACTTGTTGAACAGATCCTGGGTTTTTTCTGGTTTGGGTCACGTAGTAAAGTGGTACCACACTGAAACATTCAATGAAACCTGGTCTGGATAAATATTTTAGAGGATAACGCAAGTTAGGTCTGGGATAGGTCTAGGATTTGCCCTCATCAGGCTCTTACTATCGCATATTTCTCATACTTCATGGCTAGATCCTGGGCTATTTCTGGATTGGATCACGTAGTAAAGTGGTACCACACTGAAACATTCAATGAAACCTGGTCTGGATAAATATTTTAGAGGATAACGCATTTTAGGTCTGGGTTAAGTCTAAGATTTGCCCTCATCAGGCTCACAGTTTCGCGTTTTTCACATACTTGTTGAACAGATCCTTGGTTTTTTCTGGTTTGGATCACGTAGTAATGTGGTACCACACTAAAACAGTCAATTAAACCTGGTTTCGATCAATATTTTGGAGGATAACGCAAGTTAGGTCTGGGGTAGGTCTGGGATTTGCTCTCATCAGGCTCATTCTTTCGCATATTTCTCATGCTTGATGGCTAGATCCTGAGCTTTTTCTGGATTGCATCACGTAGTAATGAAGTACAGCACTGAAACAGTCAATTAAACCTGGCTTCCATCAATATTTTAGAGGACAACGCATGTTAGGTCTAGGTCAGGCCTGGTTTTTTCACTCATCAGAATCATACTTTCGCATTCTTCACATACTTGTTGAACGGATCCTGGGTTTTTTCTGGTTTGGATCACGTAGTAATGTGGTACCACACTGAAACAGTCGATTAAACCAGGTTTCGATCAATATTTTTGAGGATAACGCATGTTAGGTCTAGATTAGGCCTGGGATTTTCACTCATCAGACTCATACTTTCGCATTCTTCACATACTTGTTGAACGGATCCTGGGTTTTTTCTGGTTTGGATCCCGTAGTAGTGTGGTACCACACTGAAACAGTCCATTAAACCTGGTTTCGCTCAATATTTTGGAGGATAACGCAAGTTAGGTCTGGGATAGGTCTAGGATTTGCCCTCATCAGGCTCTTACTATCGCATATTTCTCATACTTCATGGCTAGATCCTGGGCTATTTCTGTATTGGATCACGTAGTAAAGTGGTACCACACTGAAACATTCAATGAAACCTGGTCTGGATAAATATTTTAGAGGATAACGCATCTTAGGTCTGGGTTAGGTCTAAGATTTGCCCACATCAGACTCATACTTTCGCACATTTCTCATACTTCATGGCTAGATCCTGGGCCATTTCTGGATTGGATCACGTAGTAATGTGGTACCACACTGAAACAGTCAATTAAACCTGGTATCGATCAATATTTTAGAGGATAACGCAAGTTAGGTCTGGGTTAGGTCTAGGATTTGCCCTCATCAGGCTCATACTTTCGCATATTTCTCATACTTCATGGCTAGATCCTGGGCTGTTTCACGATTGTATCACGTAGTAATGTGGTACCACGCTGAAACAGTCAACTAAACCTGGTTTCGATCAATATTTTGGAGGATAACGCAAGTCAGGCCTGGGATAGGTCTAGGATTTGCCCTCATCAGGCTCTTACTTTCGCATATTTCTCATACTTCATGGCTAGATCCTGGGCTATTTCTCGATTGGATCACGTAGTAAAGTGGTACCACACTGAAACATTCAATGAAACCTGGTCTGGATAAATATTTTAGAGGATAACGCATCTTAGGTCTGGGTTAGGTCTAAGATTTGCCCTCATCAGGCTCAGAGTTTCGCGTTTTTCATATACTTGTTGAACAGAACCTGGGTTGCTTCTGGTTTGGATCCCGTAGTAATGTGGTACCACACTGAAACATTCAATTAAACCTGGTCTTGATAAATATTTTGGAGGATAACCCATGTTAGGTCTGGGTTAGGTCTGTGATTTGCCCTCATCAGGGTCATACTTTCGCAGTTTTAACATGCATGTTGACCTGATCGAGGGTTCTTTTTGCTTTGGATCACGTAGTAAAGTGGTACCGCACTAAAACAGTCAATTAAACCAGGTTTCGATCAATATTTTAGAGGATAACGCAAGTTAGGTCTGGGATAGGTCTGGGATTAGCCCTCATCAGACTCATACTTTCGCACACTTCACATACTCGCTGACAAGCTCCTGGGTTTTTTTCTGGTTTGGATCACGTAGTAATGTGCTACCACACTGAAACAGTCGATTAAACCTGGTTTCGTTCAATATTTTTGAGGATAACGCATGTTAGGTCTGGGATAGGTCTGGGATTTGCCCTCACCAGGCTCATACTTTCCCAGTTTTAACATGCATGTTGACCTGATCGAGGGTTTTTTCTGCTTTGGATCACGTAGTAAAGTGGTACCACAATAAAACAGTCAACTAAACCTGGTTTCGATCAATATTTTAGAGGATATCGCAAGTTAGGTCTGGGATAGGTCTGGGATTTGCCCTCATCAGACTCATACTTTCGCACACTTGACATAATCGTTGATCAGATCCTGGGTTTTTTTCTGGTTTGGATCACGTAGTAATGTGGTACCACACTGAAACAGTCGATTAAACCTGGTTTCGATCAATATTATTGAGGATAACGCATGTTAGGTCTAGGTTAGGCCTGGGATTTTCACTCATCAGTCTCATACTTTCGCATTCTTCACATACTTGTTGAACGGATCCTGGGTTTTTTCTGGTTTGGATCACGTAGTAATGTGGTACCACACTGAAACAGTCGATTAAACCAGGTTTCGATCAATATTATAGAGAATAATTCATGTTAGGTCTAGGTTAGGTCTAGGATTTGCTCTCGTCAGGCTCATACTTTCGCATGTTTCTCATACTTCAAGGCTAGATCCTGGGCTATTTCTGGATTGGACCACGTTGTAATGTGGTACCACACTGAAACAGTCAATGAAACCTGGTTTCGATCAATATTTTAGAGGATAACGCAAGTTAGGTCTGGGATAGGTCTGGGATTTGACCTCATCGGACTCATACTTTCGCACCCTTCACATACTCGTTGAACAGATCCTGGGTTATTTTCTGGTTTGGATCACATAGTAATGTGGTACCACACTGAAACAGTCGATTAAACCAGGTGTCGATCAATATTTTTGAGGATAACGCATGTTAGGTCTAGGTTAGGCCTGGGATTTTCACTCATCAGACTGATACTTTCGCATTCTTCACATACTTGTTGAACGGATCCTGGGTTTTTTCTGATTTGGATCACGTAGTAGAGTGGTACCACAATAAAACAGTCAATTAAACCTGGTTTCGATCAATATTTTAGAGGATAACGCAAGTTAGGTCTGGGATAGGTCTAGGATTTGCCCTCATCAGGCTCATACTTTCGCGTTTTTCACATACTTGTTGAACAGATCCTGGGTTTTTTCTGGTTTGGATCACGTAGTAAAGTGGTACCACACTGAAACATTCAATGAAACCTGGTCTGGATAAATATTTTAGAGGATAACGCATTTTAGGTCTGGGTTAAGTCTAAGATTTGCCCTCATCAGGCTCATTCTTTCGCATATGTCTCATACTTCATGGCTAGATCCTGGGCTGTTTCTGCATTGTTTCACGTAGTAATGTGGTACCACGCTGAAACAGTCAATTAAACCTGGTTTCGATCAATATTTTAGAGGATAACACATGTTAGGTCTAGGTTAGGTCTGGGATTTGCTCTCATCAGGCTCATTCTTTCGCATATGTCTCATACTTGATGGCTAGATCCTGTGCTTTTTCTGGATTGCATCACGTAGTAACGTAGTACCACACTGAGACAGTCAACGAAACCTGGTTTCCGTCAATATTTTAGAGGACAACGCAAGTTAGGCCTAGGTAAGGCCTGAGATTTTCACTGATCAGACTCATACATTCGCATTCTTCACATACTTGTTGATCGGATCCTGGGTTTTTTCTGGTTTGGATCACGTAGTAATGTGGTACCACACTGAAACATTCAATGAAACCTGGTCTGGATAAATATTTTAGAGGATAACGCATCTTAGGTCTGGGTTAGGTCTAAGATTTGCCCTCATCAGGCTCATTCTTTCGCATATGTCTCATACTTCATGGCTAGATCCTGGGCTGTTTCTGCATTGTTTCACGTAGTAATGTGGTACCACGCTGAAACAGTCAATTAAACCTGGTTTCGATCAATACTTTAGAGGATAACGCAAGTTAGGTCTGGGATAGGTCTAGGATTTGCCCTCATCAGGCTCATACTTTCGCGTTTTTCACATACTTGTTGAACAGATCCTGGGTTTTTTCTGGTTTGGGTCACGTAGTAAAGTGGTACCACACTGAAACATTCAATGAAACCTGGTCTGGATAAATATTTTAGAGGATAACGCATCTTAGGTCTGGGTTAGGTCTAAGATTTGCCCTCATCAGGCTCATATTTTCGCATATTTCTCATACTTCATGGCTAGATCCTGGGCTGTTTCTGCATTGTTTCACGTAGTAATGTGGTACCACGCTGAAACAGTCAATTAAACCTGGTTTCGATCAATACTTTAGAGGATAACGCAAGTTAGGTCTGGGATAGGTCTAGGATTTGCCCTCATCAGGCTCTTACTATCGCATATTTCTCATACTTCATGGCTAGATCCTGGGCTATTTCTGGATTGGATCACGTAGTAAAGTGGTACCACACTGAAACATTCAATGAAACCTGGTCTGGATAAATATTTTAGAGGATAACGCATTTTAGGTCTGGGTTAAGTCTAAGATTTGCCCTCATCAGGCTCACAGTTTCGCGTTTTTCACATACTTGTTGAACAGATCCTTGGTTTTTTCTGGTTTGGATCACGTAGTAATGTGGTACCACACTAAAACAGTCAATTAAACCTGGTTTCGATCAATATTTTGGAGGATAACGCAAGTTAGGTCTGGGGTAGGTCTGGGATTTGCTCTCATCAGGCTCATTCTTTCGCATATTTCTCATGCTTGATGGCTAGATCCTGAGCTTTTTCTGGATTGCATCACGTAGTAATGAAGTACAGCACTGAAACAGTCAATTAAACCTGGCTTCCATCAATATTTTAGAGGACAACGCATGTTAGGTCTAGGTCAGGCCTGGTTTTTTCACTCATCAGAATCATACTTTCGCATTCTTCACATACTTGTTGAACGGATCCTGGGTTTTTTCTGGTTTGGATCACGTAGTAATGTGGTACCACACTGAAACAGTCGATTAAACCAGGTTTCGATCAATATTTTTGAGGATAACGCATGTTAGGTCTAGATTAGGCCTGGGATTTTCACTCATCAGACTCATACTTTCGCATTCTTCACATACTTGTTGAACGGATCCTGGGTTTTTTCTGGTTTGGATCCCGTAGTAGTGTGGTACCACACTGAAACAGTCCATTAAACCTGGTTTCGCTCAATATTTTGGAGGATAACGCAAGTTAGGTCTGGGATAGGTCTAGGATTTGCCCTCATCAGGCTCTTACTATCGCATATTTCTCATACTTCATGGCTAGATCCTGGGCTATTTCTGTATTGGATCACGTAGTAAAGTGGTACCACACTGAAACATTCAATGAAACCTGGTCTGGATAAATATTTTAGAGGATAACGCATCTTAGGTCTGGGTTAGGTCTAAGATTTGCCCACATCAGACTCATACTTTCGCACATTTCTCATACTTCATGGCTAGATCCTGGGCCATTTCTGGATTGGATCACGTAGTAATGTGGTACCACACTGAAACAGTCAATTAAACCTGGTATCGATCAATATTTTAGAGGATAACGCAAGTTAGGTCTGGGTTAGGTCTAGGATTTGCCCTCATCAGGCTCATACTTTCGCATATTTCTCATACTTCATGGCTAGATCCTGGGCTGTTTCACGATTGTATCACGTAGTAATGTGGTACCACGCTGAAACAGTCAACTAAACCTGGTTTCGATCAATATTTTGGAGGATAACGCAAGTCAGGCCTGGGATAGGTCTAGGATTTGCCCTCATCAGGCTCTTACTTTCGCATATTTCTCATACTTCATGGCTAGATCCTGGGCTATTTCTCGATTGGATCACGTAGTAAAGTGGTACCACACTGAAACATTCAATGAAACCTGGTCTGGATAAATATTTTAGAGGATAACGCATCTTAGGTCTGGGTTAGGTCTAAGATTTGCCCTCATCAGGCTCAGAGTTTCGCGTTTTTCATATACTTGTTGAACAGAACCTGGGTTGCTTCTGGTTTGGATCCCGTAGTAATGTGGTACCACACTGAAACATTCAATTAAACCTGGTCTTGATAAATATTTTGGAGGATAACCCATGTTAGGTCTGGGTTAGGTCTGTGATTTGCCCTCATCAGGGTCATACTTTCGCAGTTTTAACATGCATGTTGACCTGATCGAGGGTTTTTTTTGCTTTGGATCACGTAGTAAAGTGGTACCGCACTAAAACAGTCAATTAAACCAGGTTTCGATCAATATTTTAGAGGATAACGCAAGTTAGGTCTGGGATAGGTCTGGGATTAGCCCTCATCAGACTCATACTTTCGCACACTTCACATACTCGCTGACAAGCTCCTGGGTTTTTTTCTGGTTTGGATCACGTAGTAATGTGCTACCACACTGAAACAGTCGATTAAACCTGGTTTCGTTCAATATTTTTGAGGATAACGCATGTTAGGTCTGGGATAGGTCTGGGATTTGCCCTCACCAGGCTCATACTTTCCCAGTTTTAACATGCATGTTGACCTGATCGAGGGTTTTTTCTGCTTTGGATCACGTAGTAAAGTGGTACCACAATAAAACAGTCAACTAAACCTGGTTTCGATCAATATTTTAGAGGATATCGCAAGTTAGGTCTGGGATAGGTCTGGGATTTGCCCTCATCAGACTCATACTTTCGCACACTTGACATAATCGTTGATCAGATCCTGGGTTTTTTTCTGGTTTGGATCACGTAGTAATGTGGTACCACACTGAAACAGTCGATTAAACCTGGTTTCGATCAATATTATTGAGGATAACGCATGTTAGGTCTAGGTTAGGCCTGGGATTTGCACTCATCAGTCTCATACTTTCGCATTCTTCACATACTTGTTGAACGGATCCTGGGTTTTTTCTGGTTTGGATCACGTAGTAATGTGGTACCACACTGAAACAGTCGATTAAACCAGGTTTCGATCAATATTATAGAGAATAATTCATGTTAGGTCTAGGTTAGGTCTAGGATTTGCTCTCGTCAGGCTCATACTTTCGCATGTTTCTCAAACTTCAAGGCTAGATCCTGGGCTATTTCTGGATTGGACCACGTTGTAATGTGGTACCACACTGAAACAGTCAATGAAACCTGGTTTCGATCAATATTTTAGAGGATAACGCAAGTTAGGTCTGGGATAGGTCTGGGATTTGACCTCATCGGACTCATACGTTCGCACCCTTCACATACTCGTTGAACAGATCCTGGGTTATTTTCTGGTTTGGATCACATAGTAATGTGGTACCACACTGAAACAGTCGATTAAACCAGGTGTCGATCAATATTTTTGAGGATAACGCATGTTAGGTCTAGGTTAGGCCTGGGATTTTCACTCATCAGACTGATACTTTCGCATTCTTCACATACTTGTTGAACGGATCCTGGGTTTTTTCTGATTTGGATCACGTAGTAGAGTGGTACCACAATAAAACAGTCAATTAAACCTGGTTTCGATCAATATTTTAGAGGATAACGCAAGTTAGGTCTGGGATAGGTCTAGGATTTGCCCTCATCAGGCTCATACTTTCGCGTTTTTCACATACTTGTTGAACAGATCCTGGGTTTTTTCTGGTTTGGATCACGTAGTAGTGTGGTACCACACTGAAACAGTCCATTAAACCTGGTTTGGATCAATATTTTAGAGGATAACGCATGTTAGGTCTAGGTTAGGTCTGGGATTTGCCCTCACCAGGCTCATACTTTCCCAGTTTTAACATGCATGTTGACCTGATCGAGGGTTTTTTCTGCTTTGGATCACGTAGTAAAGTGGTACCACAATAAAACAGTCAACTAAACCTGGTTTCGATCAATATTTTAGAGGATATCGCAAGTTAGGTCTGGGATAGGTCTGGGAATTGCCCTCATCAGACTCATACTTTCGCACACTTGACATAATCGTTGATCAGAACCTGGGTTTTTTTCTGGTTTGGATCACGTAGTAATGTGGTACCACACTGAAACAGTCGATTAAACCTGGTTTCGATCAATATTATTGAGGATAACGCATGTTAGGTCTAGGTTAGGCCTGGGAATTGCCCTCATCAGACTCATACTTTCGCACCCTTCACATACTCGTTGAACAGATCCTGGGTTATTTTCTGGTTTGGATCACGTAGTAATGTGGGACCACACTGAAACAGTCAATTAAACCTGGTTTCGATCAATATTTTAGAGAATAATTCATGTTAGGTCTAGGTTAGGTCTGGGATTTACTCTCATCAGGCTCATTCTTTCGCATATTACTCACACTTGATGGCTAGATCCTGGGCCCTTTCTGGATTGGATCACGTAGTAATGTGGGACCACACTGAAACAGTGAATTAAACCTGGTTTCCATCAATATCTTAGAGGACAACGCAAGTTAGGTCTGGGATAGGTCTGGGATTTGCCCTCATCAGGCTCATACTTTCGCGTTTTTCACATACTTGTTGAACAGATCCTGGGTTTTTTCTGGTTTGGATCACGTAGTAGTGTGGTACCACACTGAAACAGTCCATTAAACCTGGTTTGGATCAATATTTTAGAGGATAACGCATGTTAGGTCTAGGTTAGGTCTGGGATTTTCACTAATCAGACTCATACTTTCGCATTCTTCACATACTTGTTGAACGGATCCTGGGTTTTTTCTGGTTTGGATCACTTAGTAATGTGGTACCACACTGAAACAGTCGATTAAACCAGGTTTCGATCAATATTTTTGAGGATAACGCAAGATAGGTCTGGGATAGGTCTGGGATTTGCCCTCATCAGGCTCATACTTTCGCGTTTTTCACATACTTGTTGAACAGATCCTGGGATTTTTCTGGTTTGGGTCACGTAGTAGTGTGGTACCACACTGAAACAGTCGATTAAACCTGGTTTCGATCAATATTTTTGAGGATAACGCATGTTAGGTCTGGGTTAGGTCTAGGATTTGCCCTCATCAGGCTCATACTTTCGCATATTTCTCATACTTCATGGCTAGATCCTGGGCTATTTCTGGATTGGATCACGTAGTAATGAAGTACAACACTGAAACATTCAGTTAAACCTGGTTTCGATCAGTATTTTAGAGAACAATTCATGTTAGGTCTAGGTTAGGTCTGGGATTTACTCTCATCAGGCTCATTCTTTCGCATATTACTCATACTTGATGGCTAGATCCTGGGCCCTTTCTGGATTGGATCACGTAGTAATGTGGGACCACACTGAAACAGTGAATTAAACCTGGTTTCCATCAATATCTTAGAGGACAACGCAAGTTAGGTCTGGGATAGGTCTGGGATTTGCCCTCATCAGGCTCATACTTTCGCGTTTTTCACATACTTGTAGAACAGATCCTGGGTTTTTTCTGGTTTGGATCACGTAGTAGTGTGGTACCACACTGAAACAGTCCATTAAACCTGGTTTGGATCAATATTTTTGAGGATAACGCATGTTAGGTCTGGGTTAGGTCTGGGATTTGCTCTCATCAGACTCATTCTTTCGCATACTTGACATACTCGTTGATCAGATCCTGGGTTTTTTTCTGGTTTGGATCACGTAGTAATGTGGTACCACACTGAAACTGTCGATTAAACCAGGTTTCGATCAATATTTTAGAGGATAACGCCTGTTAGGTCTGGGATAGGTCTGGGATTAGCCCTCATCAGACTCATACTTTCGCACACTTCACATACTCGTTGACAAGATCCTGGGTTTTTTTCTGGTTTGGATCACGTAGTAATGTGGTACCACACTGAAACAGTCGATTAAACCTGGTTTCGATAAATATTTTTGAGGATAACGCATGTTAGGTCTGGGATAGGTCTGGGATTTGCCCTCATCAGGCTCATACTTTCCCAGTTTTAACATGCATGTTGACCTGATCGAGGGTTTTTTCTGCTTTGGATCACGTAGTAAAGTGGTACCGCAATAAAACATTCAATTAAACCTGGTTTCGATCAATATTTTAGAGGACATCGCAAGTGAGGTCTGGGATAGGTCTGGGATTTGCCCTCATCAGACTCATACTTTCGCACACTTGACATACTCGTTGATCAGATCCTGGGTTTTTTTCCGGTTTGGATCACGTAGTAATGTGGTACCACACTGAAACAGTCGATTAAACCTGGTTTCGATCAATATTATTCAGGATAACGCATGTTAGGTCTAGGTTAGGCCTGGGATTTTCACTCATCAGACTCATACTATCGCATTCTTCACATACTTGTTGAACGGATCCTGGGTTTTTTCTCGTTTAGATCACGTAGTAATGTGGGACCACACTGAAACAGTCAATTACACCTGGTTTCGATCAATATTATAGAGAATAATTCATGTTAGGTCTAGGTTAGGTCTGGGATATATTCTCATCAGGCTCATAATATCGCGGTTTTCACATACTCGTTGAACAGATCCTGGGTTATTTCTGGTTTGGATCACGTAGTAGTGTGGTACCACACTGAAACAGTCCATTAAACCTGGTTTGGATCAATATTTTAGAGGATAACGCATGTTAGGTCTAGGTAAGGTCTGGGATTTTCACTCATCAGACTCATACTTTCGCATTCTTCACATACTTGTTGAACGGATCCTGGGTTTTTTCTGGTTTGGATCACGTAGTAATGTGGTACCACACTGAAACAGTCGATTAAACCTGGTTTCGTTCAATATTTGTGAGGATAACGCATGTTAGGTCTGGGATAGGTCTGGGATTTGCCCTCACCAGGCTCATACTTTCCCAGTTTTAACATGCATGTTGACCTGATCGAGGGTTTTTTCTGCTTTGGATCACGTAGTAAAGTGGTACCACAATAAAACAGTCAACTAAACCTGGTTTCGATCAATATTTTAGAGGATATCGCAAGTTAGGTCTGGGATAGGTCTGGGATTTGCCCTCATCAGACTCATACTTTCGCACACTTGACATAATCGTTGATCAGATCCTGGGTTTTTTTCTGGTTTGGATCACGTAGTAATGTGGTACCACACTGAAACAGTCGATTAAACCTGGTTTCGATCAATATTATTGAGGATAACGCATGTTAGGTCTAGGTTAGGCCTGGGATTTTCACTGATCAGTCTCATACTTTCGCATTCTTCACATACTTGTTGAACGGAGCCTGGGTTTTTTCTGGTTTGGATCACGTAGTAATGTGGTACCACACTGAAACAGTCGATTAAACCAGGTTTCGATCAATATTTTTGAGGATAACGCATGTTAGGTCTAGGTTAGGCCTGGGATTTTCACTCATCAGACTCATACTTTCGCATTCTTCACATACTTGTTGAATGGTTTTGGGGGTTTTTTCTGGTTTGGATCACGTAGTAATGTGGGACCACACTGAAACAATCAATTAAACCTGGTCTTGATAAATATTTTAGAGGATAACGCATGTTAGGTCTGGGTTAGGTCTAGGATTTGCCCTCGTCAGGCTCATACTTTCGCATATTTCTCATACTTCATGGCTAGATCCTGAGCTATTTCTGGATTGGATCACGTAGTAATGAAGTACAACACTGAAACTGTCAATTAAACCTGGTTTCGACCAGTATTTTAGAGGATAACGCATGTTAGGTCTAGGTTAGCCCTGGGATTTTCACTCATCAGACTCATACTTTCGCATTCTTCTCATACTTGTTGAACTAAACCTGGGTTTTTTCAGGTTTGGATCACGTAGTAATGTGGTACCACACTGAAACAGTCCATTAAACCTTGTTTCGATCAATATTTTAGAAGATAACGCATGTTAGGCCTGGGATTTGCCCTCATCATGGTCATACTTTCGCAGTTTTAACATGCATGTTGACCTGATCGAGGGTTTTTTCTGCTTTGGATCACGTAGTAAAGTGGTACCACAAATAAAATAGTCAATTAAACCTGGTTTCTATCAATATTTTAGAGGATAACGCGAGCTAGGTCTGGGATAGGTCAGAGATTTGCCCTCATCAGACTCATACTTTCGCACACTTCACATACTCGTTGAACAGATCCTGGATTTTTTTCTGGTTTGGATCACGTAGTATTGTGGTACCACACTGAAACTGTCGATTAAACCTGGTTTGATCAATATTATTGAGGACAACCCAAGTTAGGTCTGGGATGGGTCTGGGATTTGCCCTCATCAGGATCATACTTTCGCATTTTTCACATACTTGTTGAACAGATCCTGGGCTATTTCTGGATTGTATCACGTAGTAATGTGGTACCACGCTGAAACAGTCCATTAAACCTGGTTTGGATCAATATTTTTGAGGATAACGCATGTTAGGTCTGGGTTAGGTCTGGGATTTGCTCTCATCAGACTCATTCTTTCGCATACTTGACATACTCGTTGATCAGATCCTGGGTTTTTTTCTGGTTTGGATCACGTAGTAATGTGGTACCACACTGAAACAGTCGATTAAACCAGGTTTCGATCAATATTTTAGAGGATAACGCCTGTTAGGTCTGGGATAGGTCTGGGATTAGCCCTCATCAGACTCATACTTTCGCACACTTCACATACTCGTTGACAAGATCCTGGGTTTTTTTCTGGTTTGGATCACGTAGTAATGTGGTACCACACTGAAACAGTCGATTAAACCTGGTTTCGATAAATATTTTTGAGGATAACGCATGTTAGGTCTGGGATAGGTCTGGGATTTGCCCTCATCAGGCTCATACTTTCCCAGTTTTAACATGCATGTTGACCTGATCGAGGGTTTTTTCTGCTTTGGATCACGTAGTAAAGTGGTACCGCAATAAAACATTCAATTAAACCTGGTTTCGATCAATATTTTAGAGGACATCGCAAGTGAGGTCTGGGATAGGTCTGGGATTTGCCCTCATCAGACTCATACTTTCGCACACTTGACATACTCGTTGATCAGATCCTGGGTTTTTTTCCGGTTTGGATCACGTAGTAATGTGGTACCACACTGAAACAGTCGATTAAACCTGGTTTCGATCAATATTATTCAGGATAACGCATGTTAGGTCTAGGTTAGGCCTGGGATTTTCACTCATCAGACTCATACTATCGCATTCTTCACATACTTGTTGAACGGATCCTGGGTTTTTTCTCGTTTAGATCACGTAGTAATGTGGGACCACACTGAAACAGTCAATTACACCTGGTTTCGATCAATATTATAGAGAATAATTCATGTTAGGTCTAGGTTAGGTCTGGGATATATTCTCATCAGGCTCATACTTTCGCGGTTTTCACATACTCGTTGAACAGATCCTGGGTTTTTTCTGGTTTGGATCACGTAGTAGTGTGGTACCACACTGAAACAGTCCATTAAACCTGGTTTGGATCAATATTTTAGAGGATAACGCATGTTAGGTCTAGGTAAGGTCTGGGATTTTCACTCATCAGACTCATACTTTCGCATTCTTCACATACTTGTTGAACGGATCCTGGGTTTTTTCTGGTTTGGATCACGTAGTAATGTGGTACCACACTGAAACAGTCGATTAAACCTGGTTTCGTTCAATATTTGTGAGGATAACGCATGTTAGGTCTGGGATAGGTCTGGGATTTGCCCTCACCAGGCTCATACTTTCCCAGTTTTAACATGCATGTTGACCTGATCGAGGGTTTTTTCTGCTTTGGATCACGTAGTAAAGTGGTACCACAATAAAACAGTCAACTAAACCTGGTTTCGATCAATATTTTAGAGGATATCGCAAGTTAGGTCTGGGATAGGTCTGGGATTTGCCCTCATCAGACTCATACTTTCGCACACTTGACATAATCGTTGATCAGATCCTGGGTTTTTTTCTGGTTTGGATCACGTAGTAATGTGGTACCACACTGAAACAGTCGATTAAACCTGGTTTCGATCAATATTATTGAGGATAACGCATGTTAGGTCTAGGTTAGGCCTGGGATTTTCACTGATCAGTCTCATACTTTCGCATTCTTCACATACTTGTTGAACGGAGCCTGGGTTTTTTCTGGTTTGGATCACGTAGTAATGTGGTACCACACTGAAACAGTCGATTAAACCAGGTTTCGATCAATATTTTTGAGGATAACGCATGTTAGGTCTAGGTTAGGCCTGGGATTTTCACTCATCAGACTCATACTTTCGCATTCTTCACATACTTGTTGAATGGTTTTGGGGGTTTTTTCTGGTTTGGATCACGTAGTAATGTGGGACCACACTGAAACAATCAATTAAACCTGGTCTTGATAAATATTTTAGAGGATAACGCATGTTAGGTCTGGGTTAGGTCTAGGATTTGCCCTCGTCAGGCTCATACTTTCGCATATTTCTCATACTTCATGGCTAGATCCTGAGCTATTTCTGGATTGGATCACGTAGTAATGAAGTACAACACTGAAACTGTCAATTAAACCTGGTTTCGACCAGTATTTTAGAGGATAACGCATGTTAGGTCTAGGTTAGCCCTGGGATTTTCACTCATCAGACTCATACTTTCGCATTCTTCTCATACTTGTTGAACTAAACCTGGGTTTTTTCAGGTTTGGATCACGTAGTAATGTGGTACCACACTGAAACAGTCCATTAAACCTTGTTTCGATCAATATTTTAGAAGATAACGCATGTTAGGCCTGGGATTTGCCCTCATCATGGTCATACTTTCGCAGTTTTAACATGCATGTTGACCTGATCGAGGGTTTTTTCTGCTTTGGATCACGTAGTAAAGTGGTACCACAAATAAAATAGTCAATTAAACCTGGTTTCTATCAATATTTTAGAGGATAACGCGAGCTAGGTCTGGGATAGGTCAGAGATTTGCCCTCATCAGACTCATACTTTCGCACACTTCACATACTCGTTGAACAGATCCTGGATTTTTTTCTGGTTTGGATCACGTAGTATTGTGGTACCACACTGAAACTGTCGATTAAACCTGGTTTGATCAATATTATTGAGGACAACCCAAGTTAGGTCTGGGATGGGTCTGGGATTTGCCCTCATCAGGATCATACTTTCGCATTTTTCACATACTTGTTGAACAGATCCTGGGCTATTTCTGGATTGTATCACGTAGTAATGTGGTACCACGCTGAAACAGTCAATTAAACCTGGTTTCGATCAATATTTTAGAGGATAACGCAAGTTAGGTCTGAGATAGGTCTGGGATTCGCCCTCATCAGGCTCATACTTTCGCGTTTTTCACATACTTGTTGAACTGATCCTGGGTTTTTTCTTGTTTGGATCACGTAGTAATGTGGTACCACACTGAAACAGTCCATTAAACCTGGTTTCGATCAATATTTTAGAGGATAACGCATGTTAGGTCTGGGATAGGTCTGGGATTTGCCCTCATCAGGCTCATACTTTCGCGTTTTTCACATACTTGTTGAACTGATCCTGGGTTCTTTCTGGTTTGGATCACGTAGTAATGTGGTACCACACTGAAACAGTCGATTAAACCTGGTTTCGAACAATATTTTTGAGGATAACGCAAGTTAGGTCTGGGATAGGTCTGGGATTTGCCCTCATCAGACACATACTTTCGCGTTTTTCACATACTTGTTGAACTGATCCTGGGTTCTTTCTGGTTTGGGTCACGTAGTAATGTGGTACCACACTGAAACAGTCGATTAAACCTGGTTTCGATCAATATTTTTGAGGATAACGCAAGTTAGGTCTGGGATAGGTCTGGGATTTGCCCTCATCAGGATCATCCTTTCGCATTTTTCACATACTTGTTGAACAGATCCTGGGCTTTTTCTGGATTGGATCACCTAGTAATGAAGTACGACACTGAAACAGACAATTAAACCTGGTTTCCATCAATATTTTAGAGGACAACGCATGTTAGGTATAGGTTAGGCCTGGGATTTGCCCTCATCAGGGTCATACTTTCGCAGTTTTAACATACATGTTGACCTGATCGAGGGTTTTTTCTACTTTGGACCACGTAGTAAAGTGGTACCACACTGAAACAGTCCATTAAACCTGGTTTCGATCAATGTTTTAGAGGATAACGCATGTTAGGTCTGGGTTAGGCCTGGGATTTGCACTCATCAGACTCATACTTTTTTTTTTTTTTTTTTTTTTTGTCGTGGGGAAAATCTTCGAAAGACTCCCTCCCACCTCCTTGGGGAGAGGTGGGAGGGGTGTGTGGGATTCCCCGCGCCCGTACAACGACAGGCGCGGGACCTACCCACTAAAAACCCCACGGTGACCCTTCGGCACGCTTTGGGAGGATACCGGGAATCGCTCGAAGCATTCTTCCGGTATCCTCCCCGTGCCCGCGCTTTCGCGCCCATCCCCCGGGGGTCCCCCCAGTAGACACACTGCCTCATAGCGGCGGGACGGGGCCACTCCATCCCGCCGCTATCCGTCCCGGGGCCGCGTTTAGTGGCGGCTGCGAGCCCCAACTCGCAACCGCCCGCGACCCCGTTTCCACCCCTCGGCGGCCGGGCGTTCATGGCCGCACCAGACCGCCGAGGGTGCCTCCCCTTGCGTCGGACCGGTAGGGGGAGGCACTCCTACCCCCAACCGGTCAGACCCGGCGCCGCCTGGCGGGAGGAGGGTCCCCTCAGGACCCCCCTCCCAGCCTAGGTCATCCGCCACGCCGAGGCGGCCGCCCGCGACGCCTCGCGACCGGGCGACGACCTCGGGCCACCGCACGAGCGCGAGCTTCAGCGCGCCGCTGAAGTTCGCGCTCCCTCCCCGCGGCCTCCTTCTGCAACATTACGTTCTCGCAGAAGGAGGCCACGGCCCTCCACTTCTCTTCGCTGCCGAGCATGGCGCGCACCACGCCCGGCAGCGAGACATCCCGCCCGACGACGCCGACCAGGACACGGCGCTCCCCCTCCCACGCGGGGCATACCTCCAGGGTATGATCCGCCGTGTCCTGCTCAGCGTCGCAGTGGCAGCAACGCGCCGTCGGCTCCTTCCCTATCCGGCACAGGTATCTTCCGAAGCTGCCATGCCCGGAAAATACCTGTGCCAGCCGGTAGGTGAGGCTGCCATGGCCTCTGTCCAGCCACTCCTTCAGGAGTGGCCGAACAGCCCCGACAGTCCGATGCCCCGCGGTTGGCAGAGCCAGCCGCTCCTGCCACGCGAGCAACACGGACTGCCGGGCCTGGCGCTTCAAATCGCCCCAAGCAGGTTCCTGCCCGCCCGGGACCGCCCCCACCCCCGCGCGACGGTCGACGCGGCGCCGGTACATCACCGCGTGCGACCGCGCGAGCAGGTCCATGGGCGGCATCCCCGCTAGAACCGTCGCCGCCTCATGTGACATGGTCCGATACCCGCGGACGACCCTGAGCGCCATGCGCCTCTGCACCCGACGCAGCATAGTCATGCTGCGCCGGGAGGCAGCCAGGTCGTCCGCCCAGACGGGGGCCCCGTATAGGGCCACCGACTGGACCATTGCCACATAGAGGCGACGAACTCGGCCCGCCGGGCCCCCCAGGTTGGGCAGGATCCGGCCCAGAGCCGCAACCATCCTTTCCAACCGGGGGACCAGGCAGCGGAAATGCTTCTCGAAACGCCAGTGGCTATCGAGGATCAGCCCCAGATACCTGATCTGGGGCTTCACCTCGATGTCAGCCCCACCCACCCGGATCAGAGGGGGTGGCGGATCCTGCCGAGGTGAATGAAACGCAATCACCTCGGTCTTATGGACCGCCACCGTCATCCCCATCCCCCTGATCCGGTCGACGACGCGTTGCGACCCCTCCTCCGCGCGACGCATGGCCGTCCCCCAGTGCGCCCCGACGGCCAGCACCAGTGTGTCATCCGCATAACACACCGTGCTGACGCCGTCGGGGAGGCCGGCCCGCAACACCGAGTCGTACGCGATGTTCCACAGGAGTGGCCCGAGGACCGACCCCTGCGGAACACCGCAGTACACCTCTCTCCGCATATCACCATCCCGGCCCGGATACTCGATCCACCTGCCGCGGAGATAATCCCCGACGACCGCCCTGAGACAAGGGGGGACTCGATGATATTCGAGTCCCCTCCTTATCTCTTCCCAGGGGAGGGTGTTAAAAGCATTGGCAATATCCAAGGATATTGCCAATGCCACCCCTCCCCGGGAGACGGCCGCCTCCGAGAGGGCCCTCACACGACCTATCGCGTCGATAGTCGATCGGCCCCCCCGGAAACCGAACTGGCAGTCGGCCAGACCGGGATCACCCCGCGACAGGTGCTCGACGAGGCGGGCAGCAATCACCCGCTCGAAGAGCTTGCCCACCTCGTCGAGGAGACAAATGGGCCGGTATGCGGAGGGAGACTCCGCGGGCCGACCCTCCTTCCGGAGGAGGACCATCCTCGCCACCTTCCAACTGGGGGGGAATCGCCCGTCCCTCAGGCAGCGGTCGAACAACCGCCTGAGGTCGGCCCCAAGGACGCCCTGGGTCAAGACCCAAACCCGGCCGGGCACACCATCCGGACCCGGGGCCGTGTTACGAACCCCGAGCCGTCTGATGGCCGCTGCCAGCTCCTCCTGCGTGACCCCCAGCTCGGCCGTCCACTCCACTGGGACAGCCGCCGCCGCCGGAGGACGCGGTCCCCTCTCCCCAATTGGGAAGAGTGTATTGACCACGTCCTCCAGCAGCCGGGGGTCAAGACCCTCGGTGACGGGGGGCGCCCACGGCCGGAGCTTATTCAGCACCACCTTATATGGGCGCCCCCATGGATCATCATCAAGGGTCTGGAGGAGCTCCTTCCATGCCTGGGTCTTGGCCCGTTTGATGGCGACCTGCAGAGCAACCCGCGCCACGCGGTATGCTCCATACAGGTCATCAGCTGCCCTCGCTCGCGCCACGCCGTCGCCTGTACGTTGACGACGGCGCGCGCGGGTGTACTGGCGTCGGGCGCGGACAGTCGCGACTCGCAACTCCGCGATCGCGTCCGACCACCAGTACACCGCCCGGCGAGGAGAAGCCCGCCCGACCCGAGGCATCGCCGCGTCGCAAATACCCGCGACCAATGCTCCGAGTCGGGCGACCTCCTCCTCTATGCTCGGCAACTCGGCCGCTCCCTGCGGCCAAGTTGCAGCGAGGGCAGCTGCCATCAGGGCGTCCTTGTCCAGGCGCCGAAGCGCCCAGCGGCGTGGTGGGGCGCCACGCAGGCGGCCGTGTCGGGATGCACTCGCGGCGGCAGAGACCTCCATCCGGATGTACCGGTGATCGGAGAGTGTCTCTGCCCCCGCGACCACGTGCCAACCCGACACCATGCGCACGGCGTTGGGGGTCGCGAATCCAACATCCACGATGGACCCCCCATATCGCCGCACGCATGTGTGCTCCGACCCCCGGTTCAATACCCGGAGGTCGAGCCCCGCCGCCCAATCGCCCAGGATCCCGCCGCGAACGGAGGTCCTGGGGGATCCCCAAGCCACCGACTTGGCATTAAAATCCCCCAGGACCAGCACCGGCCGGGCCGCGTAGCGCTGCACGCATGCCGCGACCTCGGCCAGGTACAGCTCGAACGCAGCGTGACCGCTACGGGGCGAAATGTAGCACCCCACCACAGCGACTCCCCCCCAGTCCACGGCGACGAATCCCCGACCGCGCTCCAACAAGGAGAACGGTGGGGACCCGTCGCCCCCTCCCCATACCGTCGCCACCAAGCCGTCCGCGTCGCCCACCCAATGAGGGTGATCAGGGACGCGGTACGGCTCGGCGGCGACCGCCAGGCCAACCCCCCACTCCGCGAGGACTTGGGACATCAAGTCCTGTGCCGCGCGGCAGTGGTTGAGGTTGGCCTGGAGGAGGAGGCGGGGCGGCATTAATTAATGGCCGCGCCAGCCTCCTCCCGGCCGTCCGTCCCCGTAGCACCGTCCACCTCCATGGAGGACGATGCCACCGCCCTCGGCACCGGAGCCGGTGCAGCCCGCCTCTTCCTCTCCTTCCGGGAGGGGGGGGAGCACTTCTTGCTCCCCACCCTGTGATCGGCTGGCTTCCCCATGTCCGCACACAGCGGGCAGTGGGGGGCCGCCGAGCACTGGCTCGCACGGTGCTCTTTGGCACCGCAGCGGTAACACTGACCGCTGCGGTCCACCGGCGAGGTGCACCACTGCCTCACGTGCCCCAATTCGAGGCAGCGGTGACACTGGAGCGGGCGCGGCGCGAGGATTTCCACTCGCGCCGAAACCCACCCCACCAACACCCTCCCGGATTCCGCCACCTTACGGGCGGCGGAGAGGGGGCACCGGGCCCACACCGACCCGAGGCCGGAGGGCGACCTGCGGATCTCTCCGATCCGCAGGTCCTCCACAGGACAGTCCCCCGCCCTCGCAAGGGCACGGGACACATCCTGTGCGCTGACCGAGTCGTCCAGCCCACAAACGCGCATCTCCGTGCGCTTCGTGGGCCGGGCGACCCGGACACCTCGCTCGCCCAGCTGCTCCCGGAGCCTCTGGGCGAGACGATCCGCCTTCGCGCCGCCTTCTGCACCGGGGATCTCCAGCAAGAGACCCCCGGTCACGGCCCTCTTCGCCCTCACGGAGGCGATGCCCAGCTCTTCCAGGGAGATATTCTCCCTGGCGAGCCGCATCGCCTCCGCGAGGGTTAGGTCGCCCCCCTGCGCAACGGTCAGCGTCACCGCTGCCGTTTTTGGGGGACGACCTGGTCGTGCCTTCCCGACCTTCGCGGCCTTTACCTTGGCCGCCGGCGGCGGAGGCGGAGGCTGCGGTTGCGAGGCCTTCCTCGCCGCCCGCTTCGCCTTCCGCCCCACCACCTCACTCCACGCCACCCCCCCTTGGGAGGGTACCGTGGAGGACGCGACCACCGCGACCACGGGTACACCACCCCCCTTGGGGGTCGCGACCCGGGGCCCTGGTGCCGCAACGTTGGGCGGAGCCTTCACTCCGCCCTTCTTTGCCTTCCCCGACTGTACCGGAACAGGTCGGGGAGGCACCGCCTTCCTGCTGACCGCTCTTCCGGCGAGGAGCTCCTCCCGGAAGGCGGCCAGCTTGCCATCAATCATGTCCCCAATCCTCCTCAGAAGATCGTCTTCTGAGGAGGACGGGGACTTCTTCACGGGCGGAGTGCGGGTGGAGGGGCCCGCGGTGCCCCGCACCACTGCCGCCGCACTCCGCTTATTTACCTCCGCCGAGGGACGCGGCGGTGGAGGAGGAGGGAGGATGGGAGGGAGGGCCGCGCTGTTCCACAGCGCCTCTGCCCTCCTCCTCCCCTGTCGCTCCTCCTCCAACAGGAGCTGCAGACGGGCGTTCCGCCCTCTGAGCTCCCGCGCCGCCTCCCTCATTTCCTCCGCCGCGGCCTTCAGGGCCTCCGCGCCACCGCTTTTCTGCCCCTTAAAGGCGCAGGCAGCGGCGACTTTCTCCACCCGCCTCAGGGACGAGGAGATCCTCTCCGATATCTCCTCGGTCACCTCGTCCCTGAGGCAACTCAGCCTCACCGACGGGCTCATCGCCCCGCCCACCTCGACGACGGCCTGCCCCGCCCTCTTCCTCTTAGAGCCTATGAGGCTCCTGGTGGAGGAGAAGGACGAGACTGACGCAGTCTCGTCGTCCTCCTCCACCTTCCACGAAGCCGGGCCAGGCGCTGGAGGCGGCGCGAGCGCCGTCACTCCAGTCCCAACACCGCCTTCGTCCTCCCCCTCTGACTTACCCCGTCCCATCCCCGTTTTAATATTGAACTCCATAATATTCCCACGAGCAGGTCGGAAGAAAAGGTCCGCCCGGGCAGAGCCGCCTTACCCGGGTAAGCCTATATACTCCGGGGGTTCGGCAGGTTCCCCGGAGGTGGTCGCTTGGGATTGGGCCTTCTCCCCCAACCATGCATCCCATCGCCGCGCACCATAGCTTAGGATTGGAGGGCGATTTTATAGAGTCGCCATACTCGTGGCCCAGGCGGTTAAGCCAAGACCCCCGTTCCTCCTGCCGTCACGTACCATTCACAAAACCAATAGGGAATTGTGAATGGGTCGTTGTGACGACCAACAGGAGGCTTACGGTGTGTGTATGACTCGGGTACCCCGGGTTCGTTAAGCCCGTACTGCAGCTGAAAGGCTGGCAGCCCCTGAGGGAGGCAGCCCCTGAGGGATCAGACTCATACTTTCGCATACTTCACATACTTGTTGAACGGATCCTGGGTTTTTTCCGGTTTGGTTCACGTAGTAAAGTGGTACCACACTGAAACAGTCCATTAAACCTGGTTTCGATCAATGTTTTAGAGGATAACGCATGTTAGGTCTGGGTTAGGCCTGGGATTTGCACTCATCAGACTCATACTTTCGCATACTTCACATACTTGTTGAACGGATCCTGGGTTTTTTCCGGTTTGGTTCACGTAGTAATGTGGTACCACACTGAAACATTCAATTAAACCTTGTCTTGATAAATTTTTTAGAGGATAACGTATGTTAGGTCTGGGTTACGTCTAGGGTGCCCTCATCAGGCTCATACTTTCGCATATTTCTCATACTTCATGGCTAGATCCTGGGCTATTTCTGGATTGTATCACGTAGTAATGTGGTACCACGCTGAAACAGTCAATTAAACCTGGTTTCGGTCAATATCTGAGAGGACAACGCAAGTTAGGTCTGGGATAGGTCTGAGATTTGCCCTCATCAGGCTCATACTTTCGCGTTTTTCAAATACTTGTTGAACAGATCCTGGGTTTTTTCAGGTTTGGGTCACGTAGTAGTGTGGTACCACACTGAAACAGTCGATTAAACCTGGTTTCGATCAATATTTTTGAGGACAACGCATGTTAGGTCTAGGTTAGGCCGGGGATTTTCACTCATCAGACTCATACTTTCGCATTCTTCACATACTTGTTGAACGGCTCCTGTGTTTTTTCTGGTTTGGTTCACGTAGTAATGTGGTACCACACTGAAACATTCAATTAAACCTGGTCTTGATAAATATTTTAGAGGATAACGCATGTTAGGTTTGGGTTAGGTCTAGGATTTGCCCTCATCAGGCTCATACTTTCGCATACTTCACATACTTGTTGAACGGATCCTGGGTTTTTTCCGGTTTGGTTCACGTAGTAAAGTGGTACCACACTGAAACAGTCCATTAAACCTGGTTTCGATCAATGTTTTAGAGGATAACGCATGTTAGGTCTGGGTTAGGCCTGGGATTTGCACTCATCAGACTCATACTTTCGCATACTTCACATACTTGTTGAACGGATCCTGGGTTTTTTCCGGTTTGGTTCACGTAGTAAAGTGGTACCACACTGAAACAGTCCATTAAACCTGGTTTCGATCAATGTTTTAGAGGATAACGCATGTTAGGTCTGGGTTAGGCCTGGGATTTGCACTCATCAGACTCATACTTTCGCATTCTTCACATACTTGTTGAACGGCTCCTGTGTTTTTTCTGGTTTGGTTCACGTAGTAATGTGGTACCACACTGAAACATTCAATTAAACCTGGTCTTGATAAATATTTTAGAGGATAACGCATGTTAGGTTTGGGTTAGGTCTAGGATTTGCCCTCATCAGGCTCATACTTTCGCATATTTCTCACACTTCATGGCTAGATCCTGGGCTTTTTCTGGATTGCATCACGTAGTAATGAAGTACAACACTGAAACAGTCAATTAATACTGGTTTCGATCAATATTTTAGAGGATAACGCAAGTTAGGTCTGGGATAGGTCTGGGATTTGCCCTCATCAGGCTCATACTTTCGCGTTTCTCACATACTTGTTGAACAGATCCTGGGTTTTTTCTGCTTTGGATCACGTAGTAAAGTGGTACCGCAATAAAACATTCAATTAAACCTGGTTTCGATCAATATTTTAGAGGACATCGCAAGTGAGGTCTGGGATAGGTCTGGGATTTGCCCTCATCAGACTCATACTTTCGCACACTTGACATACTCGTTGATCAGATCCTGGGTTTTTTTCCGGTTTGGATCACGTAGTAATGTGGTACCACACTGAAACAGTCGATTAAACCTGGTTTCGATCAATATTATTCAGGATAACGCATGTTAGGTCTAGGTTAGGCCTGGGATTTTCACTCATCAGACTCATACTATCGCATTCTTCACATACTTGTTGAACGGATCCTGGGTTTTTTCTCGTTTAGATCACGTAGTAATGTGGGACCACACTGAAACAGTCAATTACACCTGGTTTCGATCAATATTATAGAGAATAATTCATGTTAGGTCTAGGTTAGGTCTGGGATATATTCTCATCAGGCTCATACTTTCGCGGTTTTCACATACTCGTTGAACAGATCCTGGGTTTTTTCTGGTTTGGATCACGTAGTAGTGTGGTACCACACTGAAACAGTCCATTAAACCTGGTTTGGATCAATATTTTAGAGGATAACGCATGTTAGGTCTAGGTAAGGTCTGGGATTTTCACTCATCAGACTCATACTTTCGCATTCTTCACATACTTGTTGAACGGATCCTGGGTTTTTTCTGGTTTGGATCACGTAGTAATGTGGTACCACACTGAAACAGTCGATTAAACCTGGTTTCGTTCAATATTTGTGAGGATAACGCATGTTAGGTCTGGGATAGGTCTGGGATTTGCCCTCACCAGGCTCATACTTTCCCAGTTTTAACATGCATGTTGACCTGATCGAGGGTTTTTTCTGCTTTGGATCACGTAGTAAAGTGGTACCACAATAAAACAGTCAACTAAACCTGGTTTCGATCAATATTTTAGAGGATATCGCAAGTTAGGTCTGGGATAGGTCTGGGATTTGCCCTCATCAGACTCATACTTTCGCACACTTGACATAATCGTTGATCAGATCCTGGGTTTTTTCTGGTTTGGATCACGTAGTAATGTGGTACCACACTGAAACAGTCGATTAAACCTGGTTTCGATCAATATTATTGAGGATAACGCATGTTAGGTCTAGGTTAGGCCTGGGATTTTCACTGATCAGTCTCATACTTTCGCATTCTTCACATACTTGTTGAACGGATCCTGGGTTTTTTCTGGTTTGGATCACGTAGTAATGTGGTACCACACTGAAACAGTCGATTAAACCAGGTTTCGATCAATATTTTTGAGGATAACGCATGTTAGGTCTAGGTTAGGCCTGGGATTTTCACTCATCAGACTCATACTTTCGCATTCTTCACATACTTGTTGAATGGTTTTGGGGGTTTTTTCTGGTTTGGATCACGTAGTAATGTGGGACCACACTGAAACAATCAATTAAACCTGGTCTTGATAAATATTTTAGAGGATAACGCATGTTAGGTCTGGGTTAGGTCTAGGATTTGCCCTCGTCAGGCTCATACTTTCGCATATTTCTCATACTTCATGGCTAGATCCTGAGCTATTTCTGGATTGGATCACGTAGTAATGAAGTACAACACTGAAACTGTCAATTAAACCTGGTTTCGACCAGTATTTTAGAGGATAACGCATGTTAGGTCTAGGTTAGCCCTGGGATTTTCACTCATCAGACTCATACTTTCGCATTCTTCTCATACTTGTTGAACTAAACCTGGGTTTTTTCAGGTTTGGATCACGTAGTAATGTGGTACCACACTGAAACAGTCCATTAAACCTTGTTTCGATCAATATTTTAGAAGATAACGCATGTTAGGCCTGGGATTTGCCCTCATCAGGGTCATACTTTCGCAGTTTTAACATGCATGTTGACCTGATCGAGGGTTTTTTCTGCTTTGGATCACGTAGTAAAGTGGTACCACAAATAAAATAGTCAATTAAACCTGGTTTCTATCAATATTTTAGAGGATAACGCGAGCTAGGTCTGGGATAGGTCAGAGATTTGCCCTCATCAGACTCATACTTTCGCACACTTCACATACTCGTTGAACAGATCCTGGATTTTTTTCTGGTTTGGATCACGTAGTATTGTGGTACCACACTGAAACTGTCGATTAAACCTGGTTTGATCAATATTATTGAGGACAACCCAAGTTAGGTCTGGGATGGGTCTGGGATTTGCCCTCATCAGGATCATACTTTCGCATTTTTCACATACTTGTTGAACAGATCCTGGGCTATTTCTGGATTGTATCACGTAGTAATGTGGTACCACGCTGAAACAGTCAATTAAACCTGGTTTCGATCAATATTTTAGAGGATAACGCAAGTTAGGTCTGAGATAGGTCTGGGATTCGCCCTCATCAGGCTCATACTTTCGCGTTTTTCACATACTTGTTGAACTGATCCTGGGTTCTTTCTGGTTTGGATCACGTAGTAATGTGGTACCACACTGAAACAGTCGATTAAACCTGGTTTCGATCAATATTTTTGAGGATAACGCAAGTTAGGTCTGGGATAGGTCTGGGATTTGCCCTCATCAGACACATACTTTCGCGTTTTTCACATACTTGTTGAACTGATCCTGGGTTCTTTCTGGTTTGGGTCACGTAGTAATGTGGTACCACACTGAAACAGTCGATTAAACCTGGTTTCGATCAATATTTTTGAGGATAACGCAAGTTAGGTCTGGCATAGGTCTGGGATTTGCCCTCATCAGGATCATCCTTTCGCATTTTTCACATACTTGTTGAACAGATCCTGGGCTTTTTCTGGATTGGATCACGTAGTAATGAAGTACGACACTGAAACAGACAATTAAACCTGGTTTCCATCAATATTTTAGAGGACAACGCATGTTAGGTATAGGTTAGGCCTGGGATTTGCCCTCATCAGGGTCATACTTTCGCAGTTTTAACATACATGTTGACCTGATCGAGGGTTTTTTCTACTTTGGACTACGTAGTAAAGTGGTACCACACTGAAACAGTCCATTAAACCTGGTTTCGATCAATGTTTTAGAGGATAACGCATGTTAGGTCTGGGTTAGGCCTGGGATTTGCACTCATCAGACTCATACTTTCGCATACTTCACATACTTGTTGAACGGATCCTGGGTTTTTTCCGGTTTGGTTCACGTAGTAAAGTGGTACCACACTGAAACAGTCCATTAAACCTGGTTTCGATCAATGTTTTAGAGGATAACGCATGTTAGGTCTGGGTTAGGCCTGGGATTTGCACTCATCAGACTCATACTTTCGCATACTTCACATACTTGTTGAACGGATCCTGGGTTTTTTCCGGTTTGGTTCACGTAGTAATGTGGTACCACACTGAAACATTCAATTAAACCTTGTCTTGATAAATTTTTTAGAGGATAACGTATGTTAGGTCTGGGTTACGTCTAGGGTGCCCTCATCAGGCTCATACTTTCGCATATTTCTCATACTTCATGGCTAGATCCTGGGCTATTTCTGGATTGTATCACGTAGTAATGTGGTACCACGCTGAAACAGTCAATTAAACCTGGTTTCGGTCAATATCTGAGAGGACAACGCAAGTTAGGTCTGGGATAGGTCTGGGATTTGCCCTCATCAGGCTCATACTTTCGCGTTTTTCAAATACTTGTTGAACAGATCCTGGGTTTTTTCAGGTTTGGGTCACGTAGTAGTGTGGTACCACACTGAAACAGTCGATTAAACCTGGTTTCGATCAATATTTTTGAGGACAACGCATGTTAGGTCTAGGTTAGGCCGGGGATTTTCACTCATCAGACTCATACTTTCGCATTCTTCACATACTTGTTGAACGGCTCCTGTGTTTTTTCTGGTTTGGTTCACGTAGTAATGTGGTACCACACTGAAACATTCAATTAAACCTGGTCTTGATAAATATTTTAGAGGATAACGCATGTTAGGTTTGGGTTAGGTCTAGGATTTGCCCTCATCAGGCTCATACTTTCGCATACTTCACATACTTGTTGAACGGATCCTGGGTTTTTTCCGGTTTGGTTCACGTAGTAAAGTGGTACCACACTGAAACAGTCCATTAAACCTGGTTTCGATCAATGTTTTAGAGGATAACGCATGTTAGGTCTGGGTTAGGCCTGGGATTTGCACTCATCAGACTCATACTTTCGCATACTTCACATACTTGTTGAACGGATCCCTGGTTTTTTCCGGTTTGGTTCACGTAGTAAAGTGGTACCACACTGAAACAGTCCATTAAACCTGGTTTCGATCAATGTTTTAGAGGATAACGCATGTTAGGTCTGGGTTAGGCCTGGGATTTGCACTCATCAGACTCATACTTTCGCATTCTTCACATACTTGTTGAACGGCTCCTGTGTTTTTTCTGGTTTGGTTCACGTAGTAATGTGGTACCACACTGAAACATTCAATTAAACCTGGTCTTGATAAATATTTTAGAGGATAACGCATGTTAGGTTTGGGTTAGGTCTAGGATTTGCCCTCATCAGGCTCATACTTTCGCATATTTCTCACACTTCATGGCTAGATCCTGGGCTTTTTCTGGTTTGCATCACGTAGTAATGAAGTACAACACTGAAACAGTCAATTTAACCTGGTTTCCATCAATATCTGAGAGGACAACGCAAGTTAGGTCTGGGATAGGTCTGGGATTTGCCCTCATCAGGCTCATACTTTCGCGTTTTTCAAATACTTGTTGAACAGATCCTGGGTTTTTTCAGGTTTGGGTCACGTAGTAGTGTGGTACCACACTGAAACAGTCGATTAAACCTGGTTTCGATCAATATTTTTGAGGACAACGCATGTTAGGTCTAGGTTAGGCCGGGGATTTTCACTCATCAGACTCATACTTTCGCATTCTTCACATACTTGTTGAACGGCTCCTGTGTTTTTTCTGGTTTGGTTCACGTAGTAATGTGGTACCACACTGAAACATTCAATTAAACCTGGTCTTGATAAATATTTTAGAGGATAACGCATGTTAGGTTTGGGTTAGGCCTAGGATTTGCCCTCATCAGGCTCATACTTTCGCATATTTCTCATACTTCATGGCTGGATCCTGGGCTATTTCTGGATTGGATCACCTAGTAATGTGGTACCACACTGAAACAGTCAATTAAACCTGGTTTCGATCAATATTTTAGAGAATAATTCATGTTAGGTCTAGGTTAGGTCTAGGATTTGCCCTCATCAGGCTCATACTTTCGCATATTTCTCATACTTCATGGCTAGATCCTGGGCTGTTTCTGGATTGTATCACGTAGTAATGCGGTACCACGCTGAAACAGTCAATTAAACCTGGTTTCGGTCAATATTTTAGAGGATAACGCAAGTTAGGTCTGGGATAGGTCTGGGATTCGCCCTCATCAGGCTCATACTTTCGCGTTTTTCACGTACTTGTTGAACTGATCCTGTGTTTTTTCTGGTTTGCATCACGTAGTAAAGTGGTACCACACTGAAGCAGTCCATTAAACCTGGTTTGGATCAATATTTTAGAGGATAACGCATGTTAGGTTTGGTTAGGTCTAGGATTTTCCCTCATCAGGCTCATACTTTCGCATATTTCTCATACTTCATGGCTAGATCCTGGGCTGTTTCTGGATTGTATCACGTAGTAATGCGGTACCACGCTGAAACAGTCAATTAATACTGGTTTCGATCAATATTTTAGAGGATAACGCAAGCTAGGTCTGGGATAGGTCTGGGATTTGCCCTCATCAGGCTCATACTTTCGCGTTTCTCACATACTTGTTGAACAGATCCTGGGTTTTTTCTGATTTGGATCACGTAGTAATGTGGTACCACACTGAAACAGTCCATTAAACCTGGTTTCGATCAATATTTTAGAGAATAATTCATGTTAGGTCTAGGTTAGGTCTGGCATTTGCTCCCATCAGGCTCATTCTTTCGCATATTTCTCATACTTGATGGCTAGATCCTGGTCTTTTTCTGGATTGCATCACGTAGTAATGTGGTACCACGCTGAAACAGTCCATTAAACCTGGTTTCGATCAATATTTTAGAGGACAACCCAAGTTAGGTCTGGGATAGGTCTGGGATTTGCCCTCATCAGGATCATACTTTCGCATTTTTCACATACTTGTTGAACAGATCCTGGGCTATTTCTGGATTGTATCACGTAGTAATGTGGTACCACGCTGAAACAGTCAATTAAACCTGGTTTCGATCAATATTTTAGAGGATAGCGAAAGTTATGTCTAGTTTAGGCCTGGGATTTGCCCTCATCGGACTCATACTTTGGCATACTTCACATACTTGTTGAACAGATCCTGGGTTTTTTTCTGGTTTGGATCACGTAGTAATGTGGCACCACACTGAAACAGTCGATTAAACCTGGTTTCGATCAATATTTTAGAGGATAACGCATGTTAGGTCTAGGTTAGGCCGTGGATTTTCACTCATCAGATTCATACTTTCGCATTCTTCACATACTTGTTGAACGGCTCCTGTGTTTTTTCTGGTTTGGTTCACGTAGTAATGTGGTACCACACTGAAACATTCAATTAAACCTGGTCTTGATAAATATTTTAGAGGATAACGCATGTTAGGTTTGGGTTAGGTCTAGGATTTGCCCTCATCACGCTCATACTTTCGCATATTTCTCACACTTCATGGCTAGATCCTGGGCTTTTTCTGGATTGCATCACGTAGTAATGAAGTACAACACTGAAACAGACAATTTAACCTGGTTTCCATCAATATCTGAGAGGACAACGCAAGTTAGGTCTGAGATAGGTGTGGGATTCGCCCTCATCAAGCTCATACTGGTTTCGATCAATATTTTAGAGGACAACGCATGTTAGGTCTGGGATAGGTCTGGGATTTGCCCCCATCAGGGTCATACTTTCGCACACTTCACATACTCGTTGAACAGATCCTGGATTTTTTTCTGGTTTGGATCACGTAGTATTGTGGTACGACACTGAAACTGTCGATTAAACCTGGTTTCGATCAATATTATTGAGGATAACGCATGTTAGGTCTAGGTTAGGCCTGGGATTTTCACTGATCAGAGTCATACTTTCGCATTCTTCACATACTTGTTGAACGGATCCTGGGTTTTTTCCGGTTTGGTTCGCGTAATAATGTGGTACCACACTGAAACATTCAATTAAACCTGGTCTTGATAAACATTTTAGAGGATAACGTATGTTAGGTCTGGGTTACGTCTAGGATTTGCCCTCATCAGGCTCATACTTTCGCATATTTCTCATACTTCATGGCTAGATCCTGGATTTTCTTCTGGTTTGGATCACGTAGTATTGTGGTACCACACTGAAACTGTCGATTAAACCTGGTTTCGATCAATATTATTGAGGATAACGCAAGTTAGGTCTGGGATAGATCTGGGATTTGCCCTCATCAGGCTCATACTCGCTTCGATCAATATTTTAGAGGACAACGCAAGTTAGGTCTGGGATAGGTCTGGGATTTGCCCTCATCAGGGTCATACTTTCGCATATTTCTCATACTTCATGGCTAGATCCTGGGCTATTTCTGGATTGGATCACGTAGTAATGTGGTGCCACACTGAAACAGTCAATTAAACCTGGTTTCGATCAATATTTTAGAGGATAACGGAAGTTAGGTCTGGGATAGGTCTGGGATTTGCCCTCATCAGGATCATACTTTCGCATTTTTCACATACTTGTTGAACAGATCCTGGGCTATTTCTGGATTGTATCACGTAGTAATGTGGTTCCACGCTGAAACAGTCAATTAAACCTGGTTTCGATCAATATTTTAGAGGATAACGAAAGTTATGTCTAGTTTAGGCCTGGGATTTGCCCTCATCGGACTCATACTTTGGCATACTTCACATACTTGTTGAACAGATCCTGGGTTTTTTTCTGGTTTGGATCACGTAGTAATGTGGCACCACACTGAAACAGTCGATTAAACCTGGTTTCGACCAATATTTTAGAGGATAACGCATGTTAGGTCTAGGTTAGGCCTGGGATTTTCACTGATCAGTGTCATACTTTCGCATTCTTCACATACTTGTTAAACGGATCCTGGGTTTTTTCCGGTTTGGTTCGCGTAATAATGTGGTACCACACTGAAACATTCAATTAAACCTGGTCTTGATAAACATTTTAGAGGATAACGTATGTTAGGTCTGGGTTACGTCTAGGATTTGCCCTCATCAGGCTCATACTTTCGCATATTTCTCATACTTCATGGCTAGATCCTGGATTTTCTTCTGGATTGGATCACGTAGTATTGTGGTACCACACTGAAACTGTCGATTAAACCTGGTTTCGATCAATATTATTGAGGATAACGCAAGTTAGGTCTGGGATAGATCTGGGATTTGCCCTCATCAGGCTCATACTCGCTTCGATCAATATTTTAGAGGACAACGCAAGTTAGGTCTGGGATAGGTCTGGGATTTGCCCTCATCAGGGTCATACTTTCGCATATTTCTCATACTTCATGGCTAGATCCTGGGCTATTTCTGGATTGGATCACGTAGTAATGTGGTACCACACTGAAACAGTCAATTAAACCTGGTTTCGATCAATATTTTAGAGGATAACGGAAGTTAGGTCTGGGATAGGTCTGGGATTTGCCCTCATCAGGCTCATACTTTCGCGTTTTTCACATACCTGTTGAACAGATCCTGGGTTTTTTCTGGTTTGGATCACGTAGTAGTGTGGTACCACACTGAAACAGTCCATTAAACCTGGTTTCGATCAATATTTTAGAGGATATCGCATGTTAGGTCTGGGTTAGGTCTAGGATTTGCCCTCATCAGGCTCATACTTTCGCGTTTCTCACATACTTGTTGAACAGATCCTGGGTTTTTTCTGATTTGGATCACGTAGTAATGTGGTACCACACTGAAACAGTCCATTAAACCTGGTTTCGATCAATATTTTAGAGAATAATTCATGTTAGGTCTAGGTTAGGTCTGGCATTTGCTCCCATCAGGCTCATTCTTTCGCATATTTCTCATACTTGATGGCTAGATCCTGGTCTTTTTCTGGATTGCATCACGTAGTAATGTGGTACCACACTGAAACAGTCCATTAAACCTGGTTTCGATCAATATTTTAGAGGACAACCCAAGTTAGGTCTGGGATAGGTCTGGGATTTGCCCTCATCAGGATCATACTTTCGCATTTTTCACATACTTGTTGAACAGATCCTGGGCTATTTCTGGATTGTATCACGTAGTAATGTGGTACCACGCTGAAACAGTCAATTAAACCTGGTTTCGATCAATATTTTAGAGGATAACGAAAGTTATGTCTAGTTTAGGCCTGGGATTTGCCCTCATCGGACTCATACTTTGGCATACTTCACATACTTGTTGAACAGATCCTGGGTTTTTTTCTGGTTTGGATCACGTAGTAATGTGGCACCACACTGAAATAGTCGATTAAACCTGGTTTCGACCAATATTTTAGAGGATAACGCATGTTAGGTCTAGGTTAGGCCTGGGATTTTCACTGATCAGTGTCATACTTTCGCATTCTTCACATACTTGTTGAACGGATCCTGGGTTTTTTCCGGTTTGGTTCGCGTAATAATGTGGTACCACACTGAAACATTCAATTAAACCTGGTCTTGATAAACATTTTAGAGGATAACGTATGTTAGGTCTGGGTTACGTCTAGGATTTGCCCTCATCAGGCTCATACTTTCGCATATTTCTCATACTTCATGGCTAGATCCTGGATTTTCTTCTGGATTGGATCACGTAGTATTGTGGTACCACACTGAAACTGTCGATTAAACCTGGTTTCGATCAATATTATTGAGGATAACGCAAGTTAGGTCTGGGATAGATCTGGGATTTGCCCTCATCAGGCTCATACTCGCTTCGATCAATATTTTAGAGGACAACGCAAGTTAGGTCTGGGATAGGTCTGGGATTTGCCCTCATCAGGGTCATACTTTCGCATATTTCTCATACTTCATGGCTAGATCCTGGGCTATTTCTGGATTGGATCACGTAGTAATGTGGTACCACACTGAAACAGTCAATTAAACCTGGTTTCGATCAATATTTTAGAGGATAACGGAAGTTAGGTCTGGGATAGGTCTGGGATTTGCCCTCATCAGGCTCATACTTTCGCGTTTTTCACATACCTGTTGAACAGATCCTGGGTTTTTTCTGGTTTGGATCACGTAGTATTGTGGTACCACACTGAAACTGTCGATTAAACCTGGTTTCGATCAATATTATTGAGGATAACGCAAGTTAGGTCTGGGATAGATCTGGGATTTGCCCTCATCAGGCTCATACTCGCTTCGATCAATATTTTAGAGGACAACGCATGTTAGGTCTGGGATAGGTCTGGGATTTGCCCTCATCAGGGTCATACTTTCGCATATTTCTCATACTTCATGGCTAGATCCTGGGCTATTTCTGGATTGGATCACGTAGTAATGTGGTACCACACTGAAACAGTCAATTAAACCTGGTTTCGATCAATATTTTAGAGGATAACGGAAGTTAGGTCTGGGATAGGTCTGGGATTTGCCCTCATCAGGCTCATACTTTCGCGTTTTTCACATACCTGTTGAACAGATCCTGGGTTTTTTCTGGTTTGGATCACGTAGTAGTGTGGTACCACACTGAAACAGTCCATTAAACCTGGTTTCGATCAATATTTTAGAGGATATCGCATGTTAGGTCTGGGTTAGGTCTAGGGTTTGCCCTCATCAGGCTCGTACTTTCGCGTTTCTCACATACTTGTTGAACAGATCCTGGGTTTTTTCTGATTTGGATCACGTAGTAATGTGGTACCACACTGAAACAGTCCATTAAACCTGGTTTCGATCAATATTTTAGAGAATAATTCATGTTAGGTCTAGGTTAGGTCTGGCATTTGCTCCCATCAGGCTCATTCTTTCGCATATTTCTCATACTTGATGGCTAGATCCTGGTCTTTTTCTGGATTGCATCACGTAATAATGTGGTACCACACTGAAACAGTCCATTAAACCTGGTTTCGATCAATATTTTAGAGGACAACCCAAGTTAGGTCTGGGATAGGTCTGGGATTTGCCCTCATCAGGATCATACTTTCGCATTTTTCACATACTTGTTGAACAGATCCTGGGCTATGTCTGGATTGTATCACGTAGTAATGTGGTACCACGCTGAAACAGTCAATTAAACCTGGTTTCGATCAATATTTTAGAGGATAACGAAAGTTTTGTCTAGTTTAGGCCTGGGATTTGCCCTCATCGGACTCATACTTTGGCATACTTCACATACTTGTTGAACAGATCCTGGGTTTTTTTCTGGTTTGGATCACGTAGTAATGTGGCACCACACTGAAACAGTCGATTAAACCTGGTTTCGATCAATATTTTAGAGGATAACGCATGTTAGGTCTAGGTTAGGCCTGGGATTTTCACTGATCAGTGTCATACTTTCGCATTCTTCACATACTTGTTGAACGGATCCTGGGTTTTTTCCGGTTTGGTTCGCGTAATAATGTGGTACCACACTGAAACATTCAATTAAACCTGGTCTTGATAAACATTTTAGAGGATAACGTATGTTAGGTCTGGGTTACGTCTAGGATTTGCCCTCATCAGGCTCATACTTTCGCATATTTCTCATACTTCATGGCTAGATCCTGGATTTTCTTCTGGATTGGATCACGTAGTATTGTGGTACCACACTGAAACTGTCGATTAAACCTGGTTTCGATCAATATTATTGAGGATAACGCAAGTTAGGTCTGGGATAGATCTGGGATTTGCCCTCATCAGGCTCATACTCGCTTCGATCAATATTTTAGAGGACAACGCAAGTTAGGTCTGGGATAGGTCTGGGATTTGCCCTCATCAGGGTCATACTTTCGCATATTTCTCATACTTCATGGCTAGATCCTGGGCTATTTCTGGATTGGATCACGTAGTAATGTGGTACCACACTGAAACAGTCAATTAAACCTGGTTTCGATCAATATTTTAGAGGATAACGGAAGTTAGGTCTGGGATAGGTCTGGGATTTGCCCTCATCAGGCTCATACTTTCGCGTTTTTCACATACCTGTTGAACAGATCCTGGGTTTTTTCTGGTTTGGATCACGTAGTAGTGTGGTACCACACTGAAACAGTCCATTAAACCTGGTTTCGATCAATATTTTAGAGGATATCGCATGTTAGGTCTGGGTTAGGTCTAGGATTTGCCCTCATCAGGCTCATACTTTCGCGTTTCTCACATACTTGTTGAACAGATCCTGGGTTTTTTCTGATTTGGATCACGTAGTAATGTGGTACCACACTGAAACAGTCCATTAAACCTGGTTTCGATCAATATTTTAGAGAATAATTCATGTTAGGTCTAGGTTAGGTCTGGCATTTGCTCCCATCAGGCTCATTCTTTCGCATATTTCTCATACTTGATGGCTAGATCCTGGTCTTTTTCTGGATTGCATCACGTAGTAATGTGGTACCACACTGAAACAGTCCATTAAACCTGGTTTCGATCAATATTTTAGAGGACAACCCAAGTTAGGTCTGGGATAGGTCTGGGATTTGCCCTCATCAGGATCATACTTTCGCATTTTTCACATACTTGTTGAACAGATCCTGGGCTATTTCTGGATTGTATCACGTAGTAATGTGGTACCACGCTGAAACAGTCAATTAAACCTGGTTTCGATCAATATTTTAGAGGATAACGAAAGTTATATCTAGTTTAGGCCTGGGATTTGCCCTCATCGGACTCATACTTTGGCATACTTCACATACTTGTTGAACAGATCCTGGGTTTTTTTCTGGTTTGGATCACGTAGTAATGTGGCACCACACTGAAATAGTCGATTAAACCTGGTTACGATCAATATTTTAGAGGATAACGCATGTTAGGTCTAGGTTAGGCCGTGGATTCTCACTCATCAGATTCATACTTTCGCATTCTTCACATACTTGTTGAACGGCTCCTCTGTTTTTTCTGGTTTGGTTCACGTAGTAATGTGGTACCACACTGAAACATTCAAATAAACCTGGTCTTGATAAATATTTTAGAGGATAACGCATGTTAGGTTTGGGTTAGGTCTAGGATTTGCCCTCATCACGATCATACTTTCGCATATTTCTCACACTTCATGGCTAGATCCTGGGCTTTTTCAGGATTGCATCACGTAGTAATGAAGTACAACACTGAAACAGACAATTTAACCTGGTTTCCATCAATATCTGAGAGGATAACGCAAGTTAGGCCTGAGATAGGTCTGGGATTCGCCCTCATCAAGCTCATACTGGTTTCGATCAATATTTTAGAGGACAACGCATGTTAGGTCTGGGTTAGGTCTGGGATTTGCCCCCATCAGGGTCATACTTTCGCATACTTCTCATACTTCATGGCTAGATCCTGGGCTATTTCTGGATTGGATCACGTAGTAATGTGGTACCACACTGAAACAGTCAATTAAACCTGGTTTCGATCAATATTTTAGAGGATATCGCATGTTAGGTCTGGGTTAGGTCTAGGATTTGCCCTCATCAGGCTCATACTTTCGCGTTTCTCACATACTTGTTGAACAGATCCTGGGTTTTTTCTGATTTGGATCACGTAGTAATGTGGTACCACACTGAAACAGTCCATTAAACCTGGTTTCGATCAATATTTTAGAGAATAATTCATGTTAGGTCTAGGTTAGGTCTGGCATTTGCTCCCATCAGGCTCATTCTTTCGCATATTTCTCATACTTGATGGCTAGATCCTGGTCTTTTTCTGGATTGCATCACGTAGTAATGTGGTACCACACTGAAACAGTCCATTAAACCTGGTTTCGATCAATATTTTAGAGGACAACCCAAGTTAGGTCTGGGATAGGTCTGGGATTTGCCCTCATCAGGATCATACTTTCGCATTTTTCACATACTTGTTGAACAGATCCTGGGCTATGTCTGGATTGTATCACGTAGTAATGTGGTACCACGCTGAAACAGTCAATTAAACCTGGTTTCGATCAATATTTTAGAGGATAACGAAAGTTATGTCTAGTTTAGGCCTGGGATTTGCCCTCATCGGACTCATACTTTGGCATACTTCACATACTTGTTGAACAGATCCTGGGTTTTTTTCTGGTTTGGATCACGTAGTAATGTGGCACCACACTGAAACAGTCGATTAAACCTGGTTTCGATCAATATTTTAGAGGATAACGCATGTTAGGTCTAGGTTAGGCCTGGGATTTTCACTGATCAGACTCATACTTTCGCATTCTTCACATACTTGTTGAACGGATCCTGGGTTTTTTCCGGTTTGGTTCGCGTAATAATGTGGTACCACACTGAAACATTCAATTAAACCTGGTCTTGATAAACATTTTAGAGGATAACGTATGTTAGGTCTGGGTTACGTCTAGGATTTGCCCTCATCAGGCTCATACTCGCTTCGATCAATATTTTAGAGGACAACGCAAGTTAGGTCTGGGATAGGTCTGGGATTTGCCCTCATCAGGGTCATACTTTCGCATATTTCTCATACTCCATGGCTAGATCCTGGGCTATTTCTGGATTGGATCACGTAGTAATGTGGTACCACACTGAAACAGTCAATTAAACCTGGTTTCGATCAATATTTTAGAGGATAACGGAAGTTAGGTCTGGGATAGGTCTGGGATTTGCCCTCATCAGGCTCATACTTTCGCGTTTTTCACATACCTGTTGAACAGATCCTGGGTTTTTTCTGGTTTGGATCACGTAGTAGTGTGGTACCACACTGAAACAGTCCATTAAACCTGGTTTCGATCAATATTTTAGAGAATAATTCATGGTAGGTCTAGGTTAGGCCTGAGATTTTCACTCATCAGACTCATAGCTTCGCATTCTTCACATACTTGTTGAACGGATCCTGGGTTTTTTCTGGTTTGGTTCACGTAATAATGTGGTACCACACTGAAACATTCAATTAAACCTGGTCTTGATAAACACTTTATAGGATAACGTATGTTAGGTCTGGGTTACGTCTAGGATTTGCCCTCATCAGGCTCATACTTTCGCATATTTCTCATACTTCATGGCTAGATCCTGGATTTTCTTCTGGTTTGGATCACGTAGTATTGTGGTAGCACACTGAAACTGTCGATTAAACCTGGTTTCGATCAATATTTTAGAGGATAACGCAAGTTAGGTCTGAGATAGGTCTGGGATTCGCCCTTATCAGGCTCATACTGGTTTCGATCAATATTTTAGAGGATATCGCATGTTAGGTCTGGGTTAGGTCTAGGATTTGCCCTCATCAGGCTCATACTTTCGCGTTTCTCACATACTTGTTGAACAGATCCTGGGTTTTTTCTGATTTGGATCACGTAGTAATGTGGTACCACACTGAAACAGTCCATTAAACCTGGTTTCGATCAATATTTTAGAGAATAATTCATGTTAGGTCTGGGATAGGTCTGGGATTTGCCCTCATCAGGATCATACTTTCGCATTTTTCACATACTTGTTGAACAGATCCTGGGCTATTTCTGGATTGTATCACGTAGTAATGTGGTACCACGCTGAAACAGTCAATTAAACCTGGTTTCGATCAATATTTTAGAGGACAACACAAGTTAGGTCTGGGATAGGTCTGGGATTTGCCCTAATCAGGGTCATACTTTCGCAGTTTTAACATACATGTTGACCTGATCGAGGGTTTTTTCTACATTGCATCACGTAGTAGTGTGGTACCACACTGAAACAGTCCATTAAACCTGGTTTCGATCAATATTTTAGAGAATAATTCATGGTAGGTCTAGGTTAGGCCTGAGATCTTCACTCATCAGACTCATAGCTTCGCATTCTTCACATACTTGTTGAACGGATCCTGGGTTTTTTCTGGTTTGGTTCACGTAGTAATGTGGTACCACACTGAAACATTCAATTAAACCTGATCTTGATAAATATTTTAGAGGATAACGTATGTTAGGTCTGGGTTACGTCTAGGATTTGCCCTCATCAGGCTCATACTTTCGCATATTTCTCATACTTCATGGCTAGATCCTGGGCTATTTCTGGATTGTATCACGTAGTAATGTGGTACCACGCTGAAACAGTCCATTTAACCTGGTTTCGATCAATATTTTAGAGGATAACGCAAGTTAGGTCTGAGATAGGTCTGGGATTCGCCCTCATCAGGCTCATACTTTCGCGTTTTTCACATACTTGTTGAACTGATCCTGGGTTCCTTCTGGTTTGGATCACGTAGTAATGTGGTACCACACTGAAACAGTCAATTAAACCTGGTTTCGCTCAATATTTTAGTGGATAACGCATGTTAGGTCTAGGTTAGGTCTGGGATTTGCTCTCATCAGGCTCATTCTTTCGCATATTTCTCATACTTGATGGCTAGATCCTGGGCATTTTCTGGATTGCATCACGTAGTAATGAAGTACAACACTGAAACAGTCATTTTAACCTGGTTTCCATCAATATCTGAGAGGACAACGCAAGTTAGGTCTGGGATAGGTCTGGGATTTGCCCTCATCAGGCTCATACTTTCGCGTTTTTCAAATACTTGTTGAACAGATCCTGGGTTTTTTCAGGTTTGGGTCACGTAGTAGTGTGGTACCACACTGAAACAGTCGATTAAACCTGGTTTCGATCAATATTTTTGAGGACGACGCATGTTAGGTCTAGGTTAGGCCTCGGATTTTCACTCATCAGACTCATACTTTCGCATTCTTCACATACTTGTTGAACGGATCCTGGGTTTTCTCTGGTTTGGATCACGTAGTAATGTGGGACCACACTGAAACAATCAATTAAACCTGGTCTTGATAAATATTTAAGAGGCTAACGTATGTTAGGTCTGGGTTAGGTCTAGGATTTACCCTCATCAGGCTCATACTTTCGCATATTTCTCATACTTCATGGCTAGATCCTGGGCTATTTCTGGATTGGATCACGTAGTAATGTGGTACCACACTGAAACAGTCAATTAAACCTGGTCTCGCTCAACATTTTAGAAGATAACGCATGTTAGGCCTAGGTTAGGCCTGGGATCTGCCCTCACCAGGTTCATATTTTCGCGTTCTTCACATACTTGTTGAACAGATCCCTGGCTTTTTCTGCTTTGGATCACATAGTAATGTGGTACCACACTGAAACAGTCGATTAAACCAGGTTTCGATCAATATTTTTGAGGATAACGCATGTTAGGTCTAGGTTAGGCCTGGGATTTTCACTCATCAGACTCATACTATCGCATTCTTCACATACTTGTTGACCGGATCCTGGGTTTTTTCTGGTTTGGATCACGTAGCAATGTGGTACCACACTGAAACAGTCAATTAAACCTGGTTTCGATCAATATTTTGGAGAATAATTCATGTTAGGTCTAGGTTAGGTCTGGGATTTGCTCTTATCAGGCTCATTCTTTCGCATATTTCTCATACTTGATGGCTAGATCCTGCGCTTTTTCTGGTTTGCATCACGTAGTAATGAAGTACAACACTGAAACAGTCGATTAAACCTGGTTTCCATCAATATCTTAGAGGACAACGCAAGTTAGGTCTTGGATAGGTCTGGGATTTGCCCTCATCAGGCTCATACTTTCGTGATTTTCACATACTTGTTGAACAGATCCTGGGTTTTTTCTGGTTTGGATCACGTAGTAGTGTGGTACCACACTGAAACGGTCCATTAAACCTGGTTTGGATCAATATTTTAGAGGATAACGCATGTTAGGTCTAGGTTAGGTCTGTGATTTTCACTCATCAGACTCATACTTTCGCATTCTTCACATACTTGTTGAACGGATCCTGGGTTTTTTCTGGTTTGGATCACGTAGTAATGTGGGACCACACTGAAACAATCAATTAAACCTGGTCTTGATAAATATTTTAGAGGACAACGCATGTTAGGTCTGGGATAGGTCGGGGATTTGCCCTCACCGGACTCATACTTTCGCACACTTCACATACTCGTTGAACAGATCCTGGGTTATTTTCTGGTTTGGATCACATAGAAATGTGGTACCACACTGAAACAGACGATTAAACCAGGTTTCGATAAATATTTTTGAGGATAACGCATGTTAGGTCTAGGTTAGGCCGGGGTTTTTCACTCATCACACTCATACTTTCGCATTCTTCACATACTTGTTGAACGGATCCTGGGTTTTTACTGGTTTGGATCACGTAGTAATGAAATGCAACACTGAAACAGTCAATTAAACCTGGTTTCCATCAATATCTTTGAGGATAACGCATGTTAGGTCTAGGTTAGGTCTGTGATTTTCACTCATCAGACTCATACTTTCGCATTCTTCACATACTTGTTGAACGGATCCTGGGTTTTTTCTGGTTTGGATCACGTAGTAATGTGGGACCACACTGAAACAGTCCATTAAACCTGGTTTCGATCAATATTTTAGAGGATAACGCAAGTTAGGTCTGGGATAGGTCTGGGATTCGCCCTCATCAGGCTCATACTTTCGCATATTTCTCATACTTGATGGCTAGATCCTGGGTTTTCTCCGGTTTGGGTCACGTAGTAGTGTGGTACCACACTGAAACAGTCGATTAAACCTGGTTTCGAACAATATTTTTTAGGATAACGCACGTTAGGTCTAGGTTAGGCCGGGGATTTTCACTCATCAGACTCTTACTTTCGCATTCTTCACATACTTGTTGAACGGATCCTGGGTTTTTACCGGATTGTATCACGTAGTAATGAAGTACGACACTGAAACAGTCAATTAAACCTGGTTTCCATCAATGTTTTATAGGATAACGTATGTTAGGTCTGGGTTTGGCCTGGGATTTTCACTCATCAGACTCGTACTTTCGCATGCTTCACATACTTGTTGAACGGATCCTGGGTTTTTTCTGGTTTGGATCACGTAGTAATATGGGACCACACTGAAACAATCAATTAAACCTGGTCTTGATAAATATTTTAGAGGATAACGCATGTTAGGTCAGGGTTAGGTCTAGGATTTGCCCTCGTCAAGCTCATACTTTCGCATATTTCTCATACTTCATGGCTGGATCCTGGGCTATTGCTGGATTGGATCACGTAGTAATGTGGTACCACACTGAAACAGTCAATTAAACCTGGTTTCGATGAATATTTTAGAGAATAATTTATGTTAGGTCTAGGTTAGGCCTGGGATTTGCCCTCATCAGGCTCATACTTTCGCATATTTCTCATACTTCATGGCTAGATCCTGGGCTGTTTCTGGATTGTATCACATAGTAATGTGGCACCACGCTGAAACAGTCGATTAAACCTGGTTTCCATCAATATTTTAGAGGACAACGCATGTTAGGTCTAGGTTAGGCCTGGTATTTGCCCTCATCAGGGTCATACTTTCGCAGTTTTAACATACATGTTGACCTGATCGAGGGTTTTTTCTGCTTTGGATCACGTAGTAAAGTGGTACCACACTGAAACAGTCCATTAAACCAGGTTTGGATCAATATTTTAGAGGATAACGCAAGTTAGGTCTGGCATAGGTCTGGGATTCGCCCTCATCAGGCTCATACTTTCGCATTCTTCACACACTTGTTGAACGGATCCTGGGTTTTTTCTGGTTTGGATCACGTAGTAATGTGGGACCACACTGAAACAGTCAATTAAACCTGGTTTCGATCATTATATTAGAGAATAATTCATGTTAGGTCTAGGTTAGGTCTGGGATTTGCTCTCATCAGGCTCATACTTTCGCATATTTCTCATACTTCATGGCTAGATCCTGGGCTATTTCTGGATTGTATCACGTAGTAATGTGGTACCACACAGAAACAGTCAATTAAACCTGGTTTCGATCAATATTTTAGAGGATAATGCAAGTTAGGTCTGGGATAGGTCTGGGACAGATCCTGTGTTATTTTCTGTTTTGGATCGCATCGTAATGTGGTACCACACTGAAACAGTCGATGAATCCAGGTTTCGATCAATATTTTTGAGGATAACGCATGTTAGGTCTAGGTTAGGCCTGGGATTTTCACTCATCAGACTCATACTTTCGCATTCTTCACATACTTGTTGAACGGATCCTGGGTTGTTTCTGGTTTGGATCACGTAGTAATGTGGGACCACACTGAAACAGTCAACTAAACCTGGTTTCGATCAATATATTAGAGAATAATTCATGTTAGGTCTAGGTTAGGTCTGGGATTTGCTCTCATCAGGCTCATTCTTTCGCATATTTCTCATACTTGATGGCTAGATCCTGGGCTTTTTCTGGATTGCATCACGTCGTAATGAAGTACAACACTGAAACAGTCAATTAAACCTGGTTTCCATCAATATCTTAGAGGACAACGCAACTTAGGTCTGGGATAGGTCTGGGATTTGCCCACATCAGGCTCATACTTTCGCGTTTTTCACATACTTGTTGAACAGATCCTGGGTTTTTTCTGGTTTGGATCACGTAGTAATGTGGGACCACACTGAAACAATCAATTAAACCTGGTCTTGATAAATATTTTAGAGGATAACTCATGTTAGGTTTGGGTTAGGTCTTGGATTTGCCCTCATCAGGCTCATACTTTCGCATATTTCTCATACATCATGGCTAGATTCTGGGCTGTTTCTGGATTGTATCACGTAGTAATGTGGTACCACGCTGAAACAGTCAATTAAACCTGGTTTCGATCAATATTTTAGAGGATAACGCAAGTTAGGTCTGGCATAGGTCTGGGATTCGCCCTCATCAGGCTCATACTTTCGCGTTTTTCACATACTTGTTGAACTGATCCTGGGCTTTTTCTGGTTTGGATCACGTAGTAATGTGGTACCACACTGAAACAGTCAATTAAACCTGGTTTCGATCAATATTTTAGAGAATAATTCATGTTAGGTCTAGGTTAGGTCTGGGATTTGCTCTCATCAGTCTCATACTTTCGCACACTTCACATACTCGTTTGACAGATCCTGTGTTATTTTCTGGTTTGGATCGCATAGTAATGTGGTACCACACTGAAACAGTCGATTAAACCAGGTTTCGATCAATATTTTTGAGGATAACGCATGTTAGGTCTAGGTTAGGCCTGGGATTTTCACTCATCAGACTCATACTATCGCATTCTTCACATACTTGTTGAACGGATCCTGGGTTGTTTCTGGTTTGGATCACGTAGTAATGTGGGACCACACTGAAACAGTCAAGTAAACCTGGTTTCGATCAATATATTAGAGAATAATTCATGTTAGGTCTAGGTTAGGTCTGGGATTTGCTCTCATCAGGCTCATTCTTTCGCATATTTCTCATACTTGATGGCTAGATCCTGGGCTTTTTCTGGATTGCATCACGTAGTAATGAAGTACAACACTGAAACAGTCAATTAAACCTGGTTTCCATCAATATCTTAGAGGACAACGCAAGTTAGGTCTGGGATAGGTCTGGGATTTGCCCACATCAGGCTCATACTTTCGTGTTTTTCACATACTTGTTGAACAGATCCTGGGTTTTTTCTGGTTTGGATCACGTAGTAATGTGGGACCACACTGAAACAATCAATTAAACCTGGTCTTGATAAATATTTTAGAGGATAACTCATGTTAGGTTTGGGTTAGGTCTTGGATTTGCCCTCATCAGGCTCATACTTTCGCATATTTCTCATACATCATGGCTAGATTCTGGGCTGTTTCTGGATTGTATCACGTAGTAATGTGGTACCACGCTGAAACAGTCAATTAAACCTGGTTTCGATCAATATTTTAGAGGATAACGCAAGTTAGGTCTGGCATAGGTCTGGGATTCGCCCTCATCAGGCTCATACTTTCGCGTTTTTCACATACTTGTTGAACTGATCCTGGGCTTTTTCTGGTTTGGATCACGTAGTAATGTGGTACCACACTGAAACAGTCAATTAAACCTGGTTTCGATCAATATTTTAGAGAATAATTCATGTTAGGTCTAGGTTAGGTCTGGGATTTGCTCTCATCAGTCTCATACTTTCGCACACTTCACATACTCGTTTGACAGATCCTGTGTTATTTTCTGGTTTGGATCGCATAGTAATGTGTTACCACACTGAAACAGTCGATTAAACCAGGTTTCGATCAATATTTTTGAGGATAACGCATGTTAGGTCTAGGTTAGGCCTGGGATTTTCACTCATCAGACTCATACTATCGCATTCTTCACATACTTGTTGAACGGATCCTGGGTTGTTTCTGGTTTGGATCACGTAGTAATGTGGGACCACACTGAAACAGTCAACTAAACCTGGTTTCGATCAATATATTAGAGAATAATTCATGTTAGGTCTAGGTTAGGTCTGGGATTTGCTCTCATCAGGCTCATTCTTTCGCATATTTCTCATACTTGATGGCTAGATCCTGGGCTTTTTCTGGATTGCATCACGTAGTAATGAAGTACAACACTGAAACAGTCAATTAAACCTGGTTTCCATCAATATCTTAGAGGACAACGCAAGTTAGGTCTGGGATAGGTCTGGGATTTGCCCACATCAGGCTCATACTTTCGCGTTTTTCACATACTTGTTGAACAGATCCTGGGTTTTTTCTGGTTTGGATCACGTAGTAGTGTGGTACCACACTGAAACAGTCCATTAAACCTGGTTTGGATCAACATTTTAGAGGATAACGCATGTTAGGTCTAGGTTAGGTCTGGGATTTTCACTCATCAGACTCATACTTTCGCATTCTTCACATACTTGTTGAACGGATCCTGGGTTTTTTCTGGTTTGGATCACGTAGTAACGTGGGACCACACTGAAACAATCAATTAAACCTGGTCTTGATAAATATTTTAGAGGATAACGCATGTTAGGTCTGGGATAGGTCTGGGATTTGCCCTCATCAGACACATACTTTCGCACACTTCACATACTTGTTGAACAGATACAGGGTTTTTTCTGGTTTGGTTAACGTAGTAATGTGGTACCACACTGAAACATTCAATTAATCCTGGTCTTGATAAATATTTTAGAGGATAACTCATGTTAGGTTTGGGTTAGGTCTTGGATTTGCCCTCATCAGGCTCATACTTTCGCATATTTCTCATACTTCATGGCTAGATTCTGGGCTGTTTCTGGATTGTATCACGTAGTAATGTGGTACCACGCTGAAACAGTCAATTAAACCTGGTTTCGATCAATATTTTAGAGGATAACGCAAGTTAGGTCTGGCATAGGTCTGGGATTTGCCCTCATCAGGCTCATACTTTCGCGTTTTTCACATACTTGTTGAACTGATCCTGGGCTTTTTCCGGTTTGGATCACGTAGTAATGTGGTACCACACTGAAACAGTCAATTAAACCTGGTCTTGATAAATATTTTAGAGGATAACGCATGTTAGGTCTGGGATAGGTCTGGGATTTGCCCTCATCAGACTCATACTTTCGCACACTTCACATACTCGTTGAGCATATCCTGGGTTATTTTCTGGTTTGGATCACATAGTAATGTGGTACCACACTGAAACAGTCGATTAAACCAGGTTTCGATCAATATTTTTGAGGATAACGCATGTTAGGTCTAGGTTAGGCCTGGGATTTTCACTCATCAGACTCATACTTTCGTATTCTTCTCATACTTGTTGAACGGATCCTGGGTTTTTTCTGGTTTGGATCACGTAGTAATGTGGTACCACACTGAAACAGTCAATTAAACCTAGTTTTGATCAATATTTTAGAGAATAATTCATGTTGGGTCTAGGTTAGGTCTGGGATTTTCACTCATCAGGCTCATTCTTTCGCATATTTCTCATACTTGATGGCTAGATCCTGGGCTTTTTCTGGATTGCATCACGTAGTAATGAAGTACAACACTGAAACAGTCAATTAAACCTGGTTTCCATAAATATCTTAGAGGGCAACGCAAGTTAGGTCTGGGATAGGTCTGGGATTTGCCCACATCAGGCTCATACTTTCGTGTTTTTCACATACTCGTTGAACAGATCCTGGGTTATTTTCTGGTTTGGATAGCATAGTAATGTGGTACCACACTGAAACAGTCGATTAAACCAGGTTTCGATCAATATTTTTGAGGATAACACATGTTAGGTCTAGGTTAGGCCTGGGATTTTCACTCATCAGACTCATACTTTCGCATTCTTCTCATACTTGTTGAACGGATCCTGGGTTTTTGCTGGTTTGGATCACGTAGTAATGTGGGACCACACAGAAACAATCAATTAAACCTGGTCTTGATAAATATTTTAGAGGATAACGCATGTTAGGTCTGGGTTAGGTCTAGGATTTGCCCTCGTCAGGCTCATACTTTCGCATATTTCTCATACTTCATGGCTAGATCCTGGGCTATTTCTGGATTGTATCACGTAGTAATGTGGTACCACACAGAAACAGTCAATTAAACCTGGTTTGGATCAACATTTTAGAGGATAACGCATGTTAGGTCTAGGTTAGGTCTGGGATTTTCACTCATCAGACTCATACTTTCGCGTTTTTCACATACTTGTTGAACAGATCCTGGGTTTTTTCTGGTTTGGATCACGTAGTAGTGTGGTACCACACTGAAACACTACATTAAACCTGGTTTGGATCAACATTTTAGAGGATAACGCATGTTAGGTCTAGGTTAGGTCTGGGATTTTCACTCATCAGACTCATGCTTTCGCATTCTTCACATACTTGTTGAACGGATCCTGGGTTTTTTCTGGTTTGGATCACGTAGTAATGTGGGACCACACTGAAACAATCAATTAAACCTGGTCTGGATAAATATTTTAGAGGATAACGCATGTTAGGTCTGGGATAGGTCTGGGATTTGCCCTCATCAGACTCATACTTTCGCACACTTCACATACTCGTTGAACAGATCCTGGGTTATTTTCTGGTTTGGATCGCATACTAATGTGGTACCACACTGAAACAGTCGATTAAACCAGGTTTCGATCAATATTTTTGAGGATAACGCATGTTAGGTCTAGGTTAGGCCTGGGATTTTCACTCATCAGACTCATACTTTCGCATTCTTCTCATACTTGTTGAACGGATCCTGGTTTTTTTCTGGTTTGGATCACGTAGTAATGTGGTACCACACTGAAACAGTCAATTAAACCTGGTTTAGATCAATATTTTAGAGAATAATTCATGTTAGGTCTAGGTTAGGTCTGGGATTTGCTCTCATCAGGCTCATTCTTTCGCATATTTCTCATACTTGATGGCTAGATCCTGGCCTTTTTCTGGATTGCATCACGTAGTAATGAAGTACAACACTGAAACAGTCAATTAAACCTGGATTCCATCAATATCTTAGAGGACAACGCAAGTTAGGTCTGGGATAGGTCTGGGATTTGCCCACATCAGGCTCATACTTTCGCGTTTTTCACATACTCGTTGAACAGCTCCTGGGTTATCTTCTGGTTTGGATCGCATAGTAATGTGGTACCACACTGAAACAGTCGATTAAACCAGGTTTCGATCAATATTTTTGAGGATAACGCATGTTAGGTCTAGGTTAGGCCTGGGATTTTCACTCATCAGACTCATACTTTCGCATTCTTCTCATACTTGATGAACGGTTCCTGGGTTGTTTCTGGTTTGGATCACGTAGTAATGTGGGACCACACTGAAACAGTCGATTAAACCTGGTTTCGATCAATATTTTAGAGGATAACGCATGTTAGGTCTGGGATAGGTCTGGGATTTTCACTCATCAGACTCATACTTTCGCATTCTTCACACACTTGTTGAACGGATCCAGGGTTTTTTCTGGTTTGGATCACGTAGTAGTGTGGTACCACACTGAAACACTCCATTAAACCTGGTTTGGATCAACATTTTAGAGGATAACGCATGTTAGGTCTAGGTTAGGTCTGGGATTTGCTCTCATCAGGCTCATTCTTTCGCATATTTCTCATACTTGATGGCTAGATCCTGGGCTTTTTCTGGATTGCATCACGTAGTAATGAAGTACAACACTGAAACAGTCAATTAAACCTGGTTTCCATCAATATCTTAGAGGACAACGCAAGTTAGGTCTGGGATAGGTCTGGGATTTGCCCACATCAGGCTCATACCTTCGCGTTTTTCTCATACTTGTTGAACAGATCCTGGGTTTTTTCTGGTTTGGATCACGTAGTAGTGTGGTACCACACTGAAACAGTCCATTAAACCTGGTTTGGATCAACATTTTAGAGGATAACGCATGTTAGGTCTAGGTTAGGTCAGGGATTTTCACTCATCAGACTCATACTTTCGCATTCTTCACATACTTGTTGAACAGATACAGGGTTTTTTCTGGTTTGGTTCACGTAGTAATGTGGTACCACACTGAAACATTCAATTAAACCTGGTCTTGATAAATATTTTAGAGGATAACTCATGTTAGGTTTGGGTTAGGTCTTGGATTTGCCATCATCAGGCTCATACTTTCGCATATTTCTCATACTTCATGGCTAGATTCTGGGCTGTTTCTGGATTGTATCACGTAGTAATGTGGTACCACGCTGAAACAGTCAATTAAACCTGGTTTCGATCAATATTTTAGAGGATAACGCAAGTTAGGTCTGGCATAGGTCTGGGATTCGCCCTCATCAGGCTCATACTTTCGCGTTTTTCACATACTTGTTGAACTGATCCTGGGCTTTTTCTGGTTTGGATCACGTAGTAGTGTGGTACCACACTGAAACAGTCCATTAAACCTGGTTTGGATCAACATTTTAGAGGATAACGCATGTTAGGTCTAAGTTAGGTCTGGGATTTTCACTCATCAGACTCATACATTCGCGTTTTTCACATACTTGTTGAACAGATCCTGGGTTTTTTCTGGTTTGGATCACGTAGTAGTGTGGTACCACACTGAAACACTCCATTAAACCTGGTTTGGATCAAAATTTTAGGGGATAACGCATGTTAGGTCTAGGTTAGGTCTGGGATTTTCACTCATCAGACTCATGCTTTCGCATTCTTCACATACTTGTTGAACGGATCCTGGGTTTTTTCTGGTTTGGATCACGTAGTAATGTGGGACCACACTGAAACAATCAATTAAACCTGGTCTTGATAAATATTTTAGAGGATAACGCATGTTAGGTCTGGGATAGGTCTGGGATTTGCCCTCATCAGACTCATACTTTCGCACACTTCACATACTCGTTGAACAGATCCTGGGTTATTTTCTGGTTTGGATCGCATAGTAATGTGGTACCACACTGAAACAGTCGATTAAACCAGGTTTCGATCAATATTTTTGAGGATAACGCATGTTAGGTCTAGGTTAGGCCTGGGATTTTCACTCATCAGACTCATACTTTCGCATTCTTCTCATACTTGTTGAACGGATCCTGGGTTTTTTCTGGTTTGGATCACGTAGTAATGTGGGACCACACTGAAACAGTCGACTAAACCTGGTTTCGATCAATATTTTAGAGGATAACGCATGTTAGGTCTAGGTTAGTCCTGGGATTTTCCCTCATCAGACTCATACTTTCGCGTTCTTCACATACTTGTTGAACGGATCCTGGGTTTTTTCTGGTTTGGATCACGTAGTATTGTGGGACCACACTGAAGCAGTCAAGTAAACCTGGTTTCGATCAATATTTTAGAGATTAATTCATGTTAGGTCTAGGTTAGGTCTGGGATTTGCTCTCATCAGGCTCATTCTTTCGCATATTTCTCATACATGTTGAACAGATACTGGGTTTTTTCTGGTTTGGATCACGTAGTAATGTGGGACCACACTGAAACAATCAAATAAACCTGATCTTGAGAAATACTTTAGAGGATAACGCATGTTACGTCTGGGTTAGGTCTAGGATTTGCTCTCATCTGGCTCATACTTTCGCATACTTCTCATACTTCATGGCTAGATCCTGGGCTGTCTCTGGATTGTATCACGTAGTAATGTGGTACCACGCTGAAACAGTCAATTAAACCTGGTTTCGATCAATATTTTAGAGGATAACGCATCTTAGGTCTGGGTTAGGTCTAAGATTTGCCCTCGTCAGGCTCACAGTTTAGCGTTTTTCACATACTTCTAAAACAGATCCTGGGCTTTCTCTGGTTTGGATCACGAAGTAGTGTGGTACCACACTGAAACAGTCCATTAAACCTGGTTTCGCTCAATATTTTAGAGGATAACGCATGTTAGGTCTAGGTTAGGTCTGGGATTTGCTCCACATCAGGCTCATTCTTTCGAATATTCCTCATACTTGATGGCTAGATCCTGGGCTTTTTCTGGATTGCATCACGTAGTAATGTAGTACCACACTGAAACAGTCAATGAAACCTGGTTTCCATCAATATTTTAGAGGACAACGCAACTTAGGTCTTGGTAAGGCCTGAGATTTTCACTGATCAGACTCATACTTTCGCATTCTTCACATACTTGTTGAACGGATCCTGGGTTTTTTCTGGTTTGGTTCTCGTAGTAATGTTGTACCACACTGAAACATTCAATTAAACCTGGTCTTGATAAATATTTTAGAGGATAACGCATGTTAGGTTTGGGTTAGGTCTAGGATTTGCCCTCATCAGGCTCATACTTTCGCATATTTCTCATACTTCATGGCTAGATCCTGGGCTATTTTTGGATTGGATCACGTAGTAATGTGGTACTACACTGAAACAGTCAATTAAATCTGGTTTTGATCAACATTTTAGAGAATAATTCATGTTAGGTCTAGGTTAGGTCAGGGATTTGATCCCATCAGGCTCATTCTTTCGCATACTTCTCATACTTGATGGCCAGATCCTGGGCTTTTTCTGGATTGCATCACGTAGTAATGTAGTACCACACTGAAACTGTCAATGAAACCTGGTTTCCATCAATATTTTAGAGGACAACGCAAGTTAGGTCTAGGTAAGGCCTGAGATTTTCACTGATCAGACTCATACTTTCGCATTCTTCACATACTTGTTGAACGGAGCCTGGGTTTTTCTGGTTTTGATCACGTAGTAATGTGTTACCACACTGAAACATTCAATTAAACCTGGTCTTGATTAATATTTTATAGGATAACGCATGTTAGGTCTGGGTTAGGTCTTGGATTTGCCCTCATCAGGATCATACTTTCGCATATTTCTCATACTTCATGGCTAGATCCTGGGCTGTTTCTGGATTGCATCACGTAGTAATGAAGTACAACACTGAAACAGACAATTAAACCTGGTTTCGATCAATATTTTAGAGAATAATTCATGTTAGGTCTATGTTAGGTTTGGGATTTGCTCTCATCAGGCTCATTTTTTCGCATATTTCTCATACTTGATGGCTAGATCCTGGGCTTTTTCTGGATTGGATCACGTAGTAATGTGGTACCACACTGAAACAGTCAATTAAACCTGGTTTCCATCAATATTTTAGAGGACAACGCATGTTAGGTCCAGGTAAGTCCTGAGATTTTCACTGATCAGACTCATACTTTCGCATTCTTCACATACTTGTTGAACGGATACTGGGTTTTTTCTGGTTCGGTTCACGTAGTAATGTGGTACCACACTGAAACATTCAATTAAACCTGGTCTTGATAAATATTTTAGAGGATAACGCATGTTAGGTTTGGGTTAGGTCTAGGATTTGCCCTCATCAGGCTCATACTTTGGCATATTTCTCATACTTCATGGCTAGATCCTGGGCTGTTTCTGGATTGTATCACGTAGTAATGTGGTACCACGCTGAAACAGTCGATTAAACCTGGTTTCGATCAATATTTTAGAGGATAACGCAAGTTAAGTCGGGGATAGGTCTGGGATTTGACCTCATCAGACTCATACTTTCGCATTCTTCACATACTTGTTGAACGGATCCTGGGTTTTTTCTGGTTTGGATCACGTAGTAATGTGGGACCACACTGAAACAGTCGACTAAACCTGGTTTCGATCAATATTTTAGAGGATAACGCATGTTAGGTCTAGGTTAGTCCTGGGATTTTCCCTCATCAGACTCATACTTTCGCGTTCTTCACATACTTGTTGAACGGATCCTGGGTTTTTTCTGGTTTGGATCACGTAGTATTGTGGGACCACACTGAAGCAGTCAAGTAAACCTGGTTTCGATCAATATTTTAGAGAATAATTCATGTTAGGTCTAGGCTAGGTCTGGGATTTGCTCTCATCAGGCTCATTCTTTCGCATATTTCTCATACATGTTGAACAGATACTGGGTTTTTTCTGGTTTGGATCACGTAGTAATGTGGGACCACACTGAAACAATCAAATAAACCTGATCTTGAGAAATATTTTAGAGGATAACGCATGTTAGGTCTGGGTTAGGTCTAGGATTTGCTCTCATCTGGCTCATACTTTCGCATACTTCTCATACTTCATGGCTAGATCCTGGGCTGTCTCTGGATTGTATCACGTAGTAATGTGGTACCACGCTGAAACAGTCAATTAAACCTGGTTTCGATCAATATTTTAGAGGATAACGCAAGTTAGGACTGGGATAGGTCTAGGATTTGCCCTCATCAGGCTCTTACTTTCGCATATTTCTCATACTTCATGGCTAGATCCTGGGCTATTTCTGGATTGGATCACGTAGTAAAGTGGTACCACACTGAAACATTCAATGAAACCTGGTCTGGATAAATATTGTAGAGGATAACGCATCTTAGGTCTGGGTTAGGTCTAAGATTTACCCTCGTCAGGCTCACACTTTAGCGTTTTTCACATACTTCTAAAACAGATCCTGGGCTTTCTCTGGTTTGGATCACGAAGTAGTGTGGTACCACACTGAAACAGTCCATTAAACCTGGTTTCGCTCAATATTTTAGAGGATAACGCATGTTAGGTCTAGGTTAGGTCTGGGATTTGCTCTCATCAGGCTCATTCTTTCGCATATTCCTCATACTTGATGGCTAGATCCTGGGCTTTTTCTGGATTGCATCACGTAGTAATGTAGTACCACACTGAAACAGTCAATGAAGCCTGGTTTCCATCAATATTTTAGAGGACAACGCAACTTAGGTCTTGGTAAGGCCTGAGATTTTCACTGATCAGACTCATACTTTCGCATTCTTCACATACTTGTTGAACGGATCCTGGGTTTTTTCTGGTTTGGTTCTCGTAGTAATGTGGTACCACACTGAAACATTCAATTAAACCTGGTCTTGATAAATATTTTAGAGGATAACGCATGTTAGGTTTGGGTTAGGTCTAGGATTTGCCCTCATCAGGCTCATACTTTCGCATATTTCACATACTTCATGGCTAGATCCTGGGCTGTTTCTGGATTGTATCACGTAGTAATGTGGTACCACGCTGAAACAGTCGATTAAACCTGGTTTCGATCAATATTTTAGAGGATAACACAAGTTAAGTCTGGGATAGGTCTGGGATTTGACCTCAACAGACTCATACTTTCGCATTCTTCACATACTTGTTGAACGGATCCTGGGTTTTTTCTGGTTTGGATCACGTAGTAATGTGGGACCACACTGAAACAGTCAATTAAACCTGGTTTCGATCAATATTTTAGAGAATAATTCATGTTAGGTCTAGGTTAGGTCTGGGATTTGCTCTCATCAGGCTCATTCTTTCGCATATTTCTCATACTAGATGGCTAGATCCTGGGCTTTTTCTGGATTGCATCAGGTAGTAATGAAGTACAACACTGAAACAGTCAATTAAACCTGGTTTCCATCAATATCTTAGAGGACAACGCAAGTTAGGTCTGGGATAGGTCTGGGATTTGCCCTCATCAGGCTCATACTTTCGCGTTTTTCACATACTTGTTGAACAGATCCTGGGTTTTTTCTGGTTTGGATCCCGTAGTAGTGTGGTACCACGCTGAAACAGTCCATTAGACCTGGTTTGGATCAATATTATAGAGGATAAGGCATGTTAGGTCTAGGTTAGGCCTGGGATTTTCACTCATCAGACTCATACTTTCGCATTCTTCACATACTTGTTGAACGGATCCTGGGTTATTTCTGGTTTGTATCACGTAGTAATGTGGGACCACACTGAAACAGTCAATTAAACCAGGTTTCGATCAATATTTTAGAGATTAATTCATGTTAGGTCTATGTTAGGTCTGGGATTTGCTCTCATCAGGCTCATTCTTTCGCATATTCCTCATACATTTTGAACAGATCCTGGGTTTTTTCTGGTTTGGATCACGTAGTAATGTGGGACCACACTGAAACAATCAATTAAACCTGGTCTTGATAAATATTTTAGAGGATAACGCATGTTAGGTCTGGGTTAGGTCTAGGATTTGCCCTCATCAGGCTCATACTTTCGCATATTTCTCATACTTCAAGGCTAGATCCTGTGCTATTTCTGGATTGGATCACGTAGTAATGTGGTACCACACTGAAACAGTCCATTAAACCTGGTTTCGCTCAATATTTTAGAGGATAACGCATGTAAGGTCTAGGTTAGGTCTGGGATTTGCTCTCATCAGGCTCATTCTTTCGCATATTTCTCATACTTGATGGCTAGATTCTGGGATTTTTATGGTTTGGATCACGTAGTAATGTGGTACCACACTGAAACATTCAATGAAACCTGGTCTGGATAAATATTTTAGAGGATAACGCATCTTAGGTCTGGGTTAGGTCTAAGATTTACCCTCGTCAGGCTCACAGTTTAGCGTTTTTCACATACTTCTAAAACAGATCCTGGGCTTTCTCTGGTTTGGATCACGTAGTAATGTGGTACCACGCTGAAACAGTCAATTAAACCTGGTTTCGATCAATATTTTAGAGGATAACGCAAGTTAGGTCTGGGATAGGTCTAGGGTTTGCCCTCATCAGGCTCTTACTTTTGCATATTTCTCATACTTCATGGCTAGATCCTGGGCTATTTCTGGATTGGATCACGTAGTAAAATGGTACCACACTGAAACATTCAATGAAACCTGGTCTAGATAAATATTTTAGAGGATAACGCACCATAGGTCTGGGATAGGTCTAGGATTTGCCCTCATCAGGCTCTTACTTTCGCATATTTCTCATACTTCATGGCTAGATCCTGGGCTATTTCTGGATTGGATCACGTAGTAAAATGGTACCACACTGAAACATTCAATGAAACCTGGTCTAGATAAATATTTTAGAGGATAACGCACCTTAGGTCTGGGTTAGGTCTAAGATTTGCGCTCATCAGACTCATACTTTCGCATTCTTCACATACCTGATGAACTGATCCTGGGTTTTTTCTGGTTTGGATCACACAGTAATGTGGTACCACACTGAAACAGTCGATTAAACCAGGTTTCGATCAATATTTTAGAGGATAACGCACGTTAAGTCTTGGTTAGGTCTGGGATTTTCACTCATCAGACTCATACTTTCGCATTCTTCACATACTTGTTGAACGGATCCTGGGTTTTTTCTGGTTTGGATCACGTAGTAATGTGGTACCACACTGAAACAGTCGATTAAACCTGGTTTCGATCAATATTTTAGAGGATAACGCAAGTTAGGTCTGGGATAGGTCTAGGATTTGCCCTCATCAGGCTCTTACTTTCGCATATTTCTCATACTTCATGGCTAGATCCTGGGCTATTCCTGGATTGGATCACGTAGTAAAGTGGTACCACACTGAAACATTCAATGAAACCTGGTCTGGATAAATATTTTAGAGGATAGCGCATCTTAGGTCTGGGTTAGGTCTAAGATTTGCCCTCATCAGGCTCACAGTTTAGCGTTTTTCACATACTTCTCGAACAGATCCTGGGCTTTCTCTGGTTTGGATCACGAAGTAGTGTGGTACCACACTGAAACAGTCAATTAAACCTGGTTTCGATCAATATATTAGAGAATAATTCATGTTAGGTCTAGGTTAGGCCTGGGATTTTCACTCATCAGACTCATACTTTCGCATATTTCTCATACTTCATGGCTAGATCCTGGGCTATTTCTGGATTGGATCATGTAGTAATGTGGTACCACACTGAAACAGTCAATTGAACCTGGTTTTGATCAATATTTTAGAGAATAATTCATTGTAGGTCTAGGTTAGGTCAGGGATTTGCTCCCACCAGGCTCACTCTTTCGCATATTTCTCATACTTGTTGGCTAGATCTTGGGCTTTTTCTGGATTGCATCACGTAGTAATGAAGTACAACACTGAAACAGTCAATTAAACCAGGTTTCCATCAATATTTTAGAGGATAACGCATGTTAGGTCTAGGTTAGGTCTGTGATTTGCCCTCATCAGGGTCATACTTTCGCAGTTTTAACATGCATGTTGACCTGATCGAGGGTTTTTTTTGCTTTGGATCACGTAGTAAAGTGGTGCCACACTGAAACAGTCCATTAAACCTGGTTTCGATCAATATTTTAGAGGACAACGCAAGTTAGGTCTAGGGAAAGCCTGAGATTTTCACTGATCAGACTCATACTTTCGCATTCTTCACATACTTGTTGAACGGATCCTGGGTTTTTTCTGGTTTGGTTCTCGTAGTAATGTGGTACCACACTGAAACAGTCAATTAAACCTGGTTTCGATCAATATTTTAGAGAATAATTCATGTTAGTTCTAGGTTAGGCCTGGGATTTTCACTAATCAGACTTATACTTTCGCATATTTCTCATACTTCATGGCTAGATCCTGGGCTATTTCTGGATTGGATCACGTAGTAATGTGGTACCACACTGAAACATTCAATTAAACCTGGTCTTGATAAATATTTTAGAGGACAACGCATTTTAGGTCTAGGTTAGGCCTGGGATTTGCCCTCATCAGGGACATACTTTCGCAGTTTTAACATACATGTTGACCTGATCCCGGGTTTTTTCTGGTTTGGATCAGGTAGTAATGTGGTACCACACTGAAGCAGTCGATTAAATCTGGTTTCGATCAATATTTTAGAGGATAACGCAAGTTAGGTCTGGGATAGGTCTGGGATTTGACCTCGTCAGACTCATACCTTCGCACCCTTCACATACTCGTTGAACAGATCCTGGGTTATTTTCTGGTTTGGATCACATAGTAATATGGTACCACACTGAAACAGTCGATTAAACCTGGTCTTGATAAATATTTTAGAGGACAACGCATGTTAGGTTTGGGTTGGGTCTAGGATTTGCCCTCATCAGGCTCATACTTTCGCATATTTCTCATACTTCATGGCTAGATCCTGGGCTGTTTCTGGATTGTATCAGGTAGTAATGTGGTACCACGCTGAAACAGTCAATTAAACCTGGCTTCGATCAATATTTTAGAGGATAACGCAAGTTAGGTCTGGGATAGGTCTGGGATTTGACCTCGTCAGACTCATACTTTCGCACCCCTCACATACTCGTTGATCAGATCCTGGGTTATTTTCTGGTTTGGATCACATAGTAATATGGTACCACACTGAAACAGTCGATTAAACCAGGTTTCGATCAATATTTTTGAGGATAACGCATGTTAGGTCTAGATTAGGCCTGGGATTTTCACTCATCAGACTCATACTTTCGCATTCTTCACATACTTGTTGAACGGACCCTGGGCTTTTTCTGGTTTGGATCACGTAGTAACGTGGGACCTCACTGAAACAATCAATTAAACCTGGTCTTGATAAATATTTTAGAGGATAACGCATGTTAGGTCTGGGTTAGGTCTAGGATTTGCCCTCATCAGGCTCATACTTTCGCATATTGCTCTTACTTCATGGCTAGATCCTGGGCTGTTTCTGGATTGTATCACGTAGTAATGTGGTACCACGCTGAAACAGTCAATTAAACCTGGTTTCGATCAATATTTTAGAGGATAACGCAAGTTAGGTCTGGGATAGGTCTAGGATTTGCCCTCATCAGGCTCATACTTTCGCATATTTCTCATACTTCATGGATAGATCCTGGGCTGTTTCTGGATTGTATCACGTAGTAATGTGGGACCACACTGAAACAATCAATTAAACCTGGTCTTGATAAATATTTTAGAGGATAACGCATGTTAGGTCTGGGTTAGGTCTAGGATTTGCCCTCATCAGGCTTATACTTTCGCATATTCCTGATACTTCATGGCTAGATCCTGGGCTGTTTCTGGATTGTATCACGTTGTAATGTGGTACCACGCTGAAACAGTCAATTAAACCTGGTTTCGATCAATATTTTAGAGGATAACGCAAGTTACGTCTGGGATAGGTCAGGGATTTGCCCTCATCAGACTCATACTTTCGCGTTTTTCACATACTTGTTGAACAGATCCTGGGTTTTTTCTGGTTTGTGTCACGTAGTAATGTGGTACGACACTGAAACATTCAATTAAACCTGGTCTTGATAAATATTTTAGAGGATAACGCATGTTAGGTTTGGGTTAGGTCTAGGATTTGCCCTCATCAGGCTCATTCTTTCGCATATTACTCATACTTGATGGCTAGATCCTGGGCTTTTTCTGGATTGGATCACGTAGTAATGTGGGACCACACTGAAACAATCAATTAAACCTGGTCTTGATAAATATTTTAGAGGATAGCGCATGTTAGGTCTGGGATAGGTCTGGGATTTGCCCTAATCAGACTCATACTTTCGCACACTTCACATACTCGTTGAACTGATCCTGGGTTATTTTCTGGTTTGGATCACATAGTGATGTGGTACCACACTGAAACAGTCGATTAATCCAGGTTTCGATCAATATTTTTGAGGATAACGCATTTTAGGTCTGGGTTAGGTCTGGGATTTGCTCTCATCTGGCTCATTCTTTCGCATATTTCTCATACTTGATGGCTAGATCCTGGGCTTTTTCTGGATCGCATCACGTAGTAATGCAGTACAACACTGAAACAGTCAATTAAACCAGGTTTCCATCAATATTTTAGAGGTAACGCATGTTAGGTCTAGGTTAGGTCTGTGATTTGCCCTCATCAGGGTCTTACTTTCGCAGTTTTAACATGCATGTTGAGTTGATCGAGGGTTTTTTTTGCTTTGGATCACGTAGTAAAGTGGTACCACACTAAAACTGTCGATTAAACCTGGTTTCGATCAATATTTTAGAGGATAACGCATGTTAGGTCTGGGATAGGTCTGGGATCAGCCCTCATCAGGGTCATACTGTCGCACACTTGACATACTCGTTGATCAGATCCTGGGATTTTTTCTGGTTTGGATCACGTAGTAATGTGGTACCACACTGAAACAGTCGATTAAACCTGGTTTCGATCAATATTATTGAGGATAACGCATGTTAGGTCTGGGTTAGGTCTAGGATATGCCCTCATCAGGCTCATCCTTTCGCATATTTCTCATACTTCATGACTAGATCCTGGGCTGTTTCTGGATTGTATCACGTAGTAATGTGGTACCACACTGAAACAGTCAATTAAACCTAGTTTCGACCAATATTTTAGAGAATAATTCATGTTAGGTCTAGGTTAGGTCTGGGATTTGCTCTCATCAGGCTCATCCTTTCGCATATTTCTCATACTTGATGGCTAGATCCTGGGCTGTTTCTGGATTGTATCACGTAGGAATGTGGTACCACGCTGAAACAGTCGATTAAACCTGGTTTCGATCAATATTTTAGAGGATAACGCAACTTAAGTCTGGGAATGGTCTGGGATTTGACCTCATGAGACTCATACTTTCGCACACTTCACATACTCGTTGAACAGATCGTGGGTTATTTTCTGGTTTGGATCACATAGTAATGTGGTACCTCACTGAAACAGTCGATTAAACCTGGTCTTGATAAAAATTTTACAGAATAACGCATGTTAGGTCTGGGTTAGGTCTAGGATTTGCACTCATCAGGCTCACACTTTCGCATATTTCTCATACTTCATGGCTAGATCCTGGGCTATTTCTGGATTGGATCACGTAGTAATGTGGTACCACACTGAAACAGTCAATTAAACCTAGTTTCGATCAATATTTTAGAGAATAGTTCATGTTAGGTCTAGGTTAGGTCTGAGGTTTGGTCTCATCAGGCTCATTCTTTCGCATATTTTTCATACATGTAGAACAGATCCAGGGTTTTTTCTGTTTTGGATCACGTAGTAATGAAGTACAACACTGAAACAGTCAATTAAACCTGGTTTCCATCAATATTTTACAGAATAACGCATGTTAGGTCTGGGTTAGGTCTAGGATTTGCCCTCATCAGGCTCATTCTTTCGCATATTTCTCATACTTCATGGCTAGATCCTGGGCTTTTTCTGGATTGCATCACGTAGTAATGAAGTACAACACTGAAACAGTCAATTAAACCTGGTTTCGATCAATATTTTAGAGAATAATTCATGTTAGGTCTAGGTTAGGTCTGGGATTTGCTCTCATCAGGCTCATTCTTTCGCATATTTCTCATACTTGATGGCTAGATCCTGGGCTTTTTCTGGACGCATCACGTAGTGATGAAGTACAACACTGAAACAGTCAATTAAACCTGGTTTCGATCAATATTTTAGAGAATAATTCATGTTAGGTCTAGGTTAGGTCTGGGATTTGCTCTCATCAGGCTCATTCTTTCGCATATTTCTCATACTTGATGGCAAGATCCTGGGCTGTTTCTGGATTGTATCACGTAGGAATGTGGTACCACGCTGAAACAGTCGATTAAACCTGGTTTCGATCAATATTTTAGAGGATAACGCAAGTTAAGTCTGGGATAGGTCTGGGATTTGACCTCATCAGACTCATACTTTCGCATTCTTCACATACTTGTTGAACGGATCCTGGGATTTTTCTGGTGTGGATCACGTAGTAATGTGGGACCACACTGAAACAGTCGACTAAACCTGGTTTCGATCAATATTTTAGAGGATAACGCATGTTATGTCTAGGTTAGGCCTGGGATTTTCCCTCATCAGACTCATACTTTCGCATATTTCTCATACATGTTGAACAGATACTGGGTTTTTTCTGGTTTGGATCACGTAGTAATGTGGGACCACACTGAAACAATCAATTAAACCTGATCTTGATAAATATTTTAGAGGATAACGCATGTTAGGTCTGGGTTAGGTCTAGGATTTGCCCTCATCAGGCTCATACTTTCGCATATTTCTCATACTTCATGGCTCGATCCTGGGCTGTTTCTGGATTGTAACACGTAGTAATGTGGTACCACGCTGAAACAGTCAATTAAACCTGGTTTCGATCAATATTTTAGAGGATAACGCAAGTTAGGTCTGGGATAGGTCTAGGATTTGCCCTCATCAGGCTCTTACTTTCGCATATTTCTCATACTTCATGGCTAGATCCTGGGCTATTCCTGGATTGGATCACGTAGTAAAGTGGTACCACACTGAAACATTCAATGAAACCTGGTCTGGATAAATATGTTAGAGGATAACGCATCTTAGGTCTGGGTTAGGTCTAAGATTTGCCCTCATCAGGCTCACAGTTTAGCGTTTTTCACATACTTCTTGAACAGATCCTGGGCTTTCTCTGGTTTGGATCACGAAGTAGTGTGGTACCACACTGAAACAGTCCATTAAACCTGGTTTCGCTCAATATTTTAGAGGATAACGCATGTTAGGTCTAGGTTAGGTCTGGGATTTGCTCTCATCAGGCTCATTCTTTCGCATATTTCTCATACTTGATGGCTAGATCATGGGCTTTTTCTGGATTGCATCACGTAGAAATGAAGTACAACACTGAAACAGTCAATTAAACCAGGTTTCCATCAATATTTTAGAGGATACCGCATGTTAGGTCTAGGTTAGGTCTGTGATTTGCCCTCATCAGGGTCATACTTTCGCAGTTTTAACATGCATGTTGACCTGATCGAGGGTTTTTCTTGCTTTGGATCACGTAGTAAAGTGGTGCCACACTAAAACAGTCCATTAAACCTGGTTTCGATCAATATTTTAGAGGACAACGCTAGTTAGGTCTAGGTTAGCCCTGGGGTTTTCACTCATCAGACTCATACTTTCGCATTCTTCACATACTTGTTGAACTGATCCTGGGTTTTTTCTGGTTTGGTTCACGTAGTAATGTGGTACCACACTGAAACAGTCAATTAAACCTGGTTTCGATCAATATTTTAGAGAATAATTCATGTTAGGTCTAGGTTAGGCCTGGGAGTTTCACTCATCAGACTCATACTTTCGCATATTTCTCATACTTCATGACTAGATCCTGGGCTATTTCTGGATTGGATCACGTAGTAATGTGGTACCACACTGAAACATTCAATTAAACCTGGTCTTGATAAATATTTTAGAGGACAACGCATGTTAGGTCTAGGTTAGGCCTGGGATTTGCCCTCATCAGGGACATACTTTCGCAGTTTTAACATACATGTTGACCTGATCGAGGGTTTTTTCTGCTTTGGATCACGTAGTAAAGTGGTGCCACACTGAAACAGTCCATTAAACCTGGTTTGGATCAATATTTTAGAGGATAACGCATGTTAGGTCTAGGTTAGCTCTGGGGTTTTCACTCATCAGACTCATACTTTCGCATTCTTCACATACTTGTTGAACTGATCCTGGGTTTTTTCTGGTTTGGTTCACGTAGTAATGTGGTACCACACTGAAACATTCAATTAAACCTGGTCTTGATAAATATTTTAGAGGATAACGCACGTTAGGTTTGGGTTAGGTCTAGGATTTGCCCTCAGCAGGCTCATACTTTGGCATATTTCTCATACTTCATGGCTAGATCCTGGGCTGTTTCTGGATTGTATCAGGTAGTAATGTGGTACCACGCTGAAACAGTCAATTAAACCTGGCTTCGATCAATATTTTAGAGGATAACGCAAGTTAGGTCTGGGATAGGTCTGGGATTCGCCCTAATCAGGCTCATACTTTCGCGTTTTTCACATACTTGTTGAACTGATCCCGGGTTTTTTCAGGTAGTAATATGGTACCACACTGAAACAGTCGATTAAACCAGGTTTCGATCAATATTTTTGAGGATAACGCATGTTAGGTCTAGATTAGGCCTGGGATTTTCACTCATCAGACTCATACTTTCGCATTCTTCACATACTTGTTGAACGGACCCTGGGTTTTTTCTGGTTTGGATCACGTAGTAATGTGGGACCACACTGAAACCGTCAATTAAATCTGGTTTTGATCAATATTTTAGAGAATAATTCATGTTAGGTCTAGGTTAGGCCTAGGATTTTCACTCATCAGACTCATACTTTCGCATTCTTCACATACTTGTTGAACGGATCCTGGGTTTTTTCCGGTTTGGATCACGTAGTAATGTGGGACCACACTGAAACAGTCAATTAAACCTGGTTTCGATCAATATTTTAGAGAATAATTCATGTTTGGTCTAGGTTAGGTCTGGGATTTGCTCTCATCAGGCTCATTCTTTCGCATATTTCTCATACATGTAGAACAGATCCTGGGTTTTTTCTGTTTTGGATCACGTAGTAATGTGGGACCACACTGAAACAATCAATTAAACATGGTCTTGATAAATATTTTAGAGGATAACGCATGTTAGGCCTGGGTTAGGTCTAGGATTTGCCCTCATCAGGCTCATACTTTCGCATATTGCTCATACTTCATGGCTAGATCCTGGGCTGTTTCTGGATTGTATCACGTAGTAATGTGGTACCACGCTGAAACAGTCAATTAAACCTGGTTTCGATCAATATTTTAGAGGATAACGCAAGTTAGGTCTGGGATAGGTCTAGGATTTGCCCTCATCAGGCTCATACTTTCGCATATTTCTCATACTTCATGGCTAGATCCTGGGCTGTTTCTGGATTGTATCACGTAGCAATGTGGGACCACACTGAAACAATCAATTAAACCTGGTCTTGATAAATATTTTAGAGGAAAACGCATGTTAGGTCTGGGTTAGGTCTAGGATTTGCCCTCATCAGGCTCATACTTTCGCATATTGCTGATACTTCATGGCTAGATCCTGGGCTGTTTCTGGATTGTACCACGTTGTAATGTGGTACCACGCTGAAACAGTCAATTAAACCTGGTTTCGATCAATATTTTAGAGGATAACGCAAGTTACGTCTGGGATAGGTCTGGGATTTGCCCTCATCAGGCTCATACTTTCGCGTTTTTCACATACTTGTTGAACAGATCCTGGGTTTTTTCTGGTTTGTGTCACGTAGTAATGTGGTACGACACTGAAACATTTAATTAAACCTGGTCTTGATAAATATTTTAGAGGATAACGCATGTTAGGTCTAGGTTAGGTCTGTGATTTGCCCTCATCAGGGTCATACTTTCGCAGTTTTAACATGCATGTTGACCTGATCGAGGGTTTTTTCCGCTTTGGATCACGTAGTAAAGTGGTACCACACTGAAGCAGTCCATTAAACCCGGTTTGGATCAATATTTTAGAGGATAACGCATGTTAGGTCTGGGATAGGTCTGGGATCAGCCCTCATCAGGGTCATACTGTCGCACACTTCACATACTCGTTGAACTGATCCTGGGTTATTTTCTGGTTTGGATCACATAGTAATGTGGTACCACACTGAAACAGTCGATTAATCCAGGTTTCGATCAATATTTTTGAGGATAACGCATGTTAGGTGTGGGTTAGGTCTGGGATTTGCTCTCATCAGGCTCATTCTTTCGCATATTTCTCATACTTGATGGCTAGATACTGGGCTTTTTCTGGATCGCATCACGTAGTAATGAAGTACAACACTGAAACAGTCAATTAAACCAGGTTTCCATCAATATTTTAGAGGATAACGCATGTTAGGTCTAGGTTAGGTCTGTGATTTGCCCTCATCAGGGTCATACTTTCGCAGTTTTAACATGCATGTTGACCTGATCGAGGGTTTTTTTTGCTTTGGATCACGTAGTAAAGTGGTACCACACTAAAACAGTCGATTAAACCTGGTTTCGATCAATATTTTAGAGGATAACGCATGTTAGGTCTGGGATAGGTCTGGGATCAGCCCTCATCAGGGTCATACTGTCGCACACTTGACATACTCGTTGATCAGATCCTGGGTTTTTTTCGGGTTTGGATCACGTAGTAATGTGGTACCACACTGAAACAGTCGATTAAACCTGGTTTCGATCAATATTATTGAGGATAACGCATGTTAAGTCTAGGTTAGGCCTGGGATTTTCACTCATCAGACTCATACTTTCGCATATTTCTCATACTTCATGGCTAGATCCTGGGCTATTTCTGGATTGGATCACGTAGTAATGTGGTACCACACTGAAACATTCAATTAAACCTGGTCTTGATAAATATTTTAGAGGATGACGCATGTTAGGTTTGGGTTAGGTCTAGGATATGACCTCATCAGGCTCATCCTTTCGCATATTTCTCAAACTTGGTGGCTAGATCCTGGGCTTTTTCTGGATTGCATCACGTAGTAATGTGGTACCACACTGAAACATTCAATTAAACCTGGTCTTGATAAATATTTTAGAGGATAACGCATGTTAGGTCTGGGTTAGGTCTAGGATTTGCCCTCATCAGGCTCATACTTTCGCGTTTTTCACATACTTGTTGAACAGATCCTGGGTTATTTTCTGGTTTGGATCACATAGCAATGTGGTACCACACTGAAACAGTCGATTAATCCAGGTTTCGATCAATATTTTTGAGGATAACGCATGTTAGGTCTGGGATAGGTCTGGGATTTGCCCTCATCAGGCTCATGCTTTCGCGTTTTTCACATACTTGTTGAACAGATCCTGGGTTTTTTCTGGTTTGGATCACGTAGTGGTGTGGTACCACACTGAAACAGTCCATTAAACTTAGTTGCGATCAATATTCTAGACGATAGCGCATGTTAGGTCTGGGTTAGGTCTAGGATTTGCCCTCATCAGGCTCATTCTTTCGCATATTTCTCAAACTTGGTGGCTAGATCCTGGGCTTTTTCTGGATTGCATCACGTAGTAATGTGGTACCACACTGAAACATTCAATTAAACCTGGTCTTGATAAATATTTTAGAGGATAACGCATGTTAGGTCTGGGTTAGGTCTAGGATTTGCCCTCATCAGACTCATACTTTCGCATTCTTCACATACTTGTTGACCTGATCGAGGGTTTTTTCTGCTTTGGATCACGTAGTAATGTGGGACCACACTGAAACAGTCAATTAAACCTGGTTTCGATCAATATCTTAGAGAATAACGCATGTTAGGTCTAGGTTAGGTCTGGGATTTTCACTCATCAGACTCATACTTTCGCATTTTTCACATACTTGTTGAACGGATCCTGGGTCTTTTCTGGTTTGGATCACGTAGTAATGTGGTACCACACTGAAACATTCAATTAAACCTGGTCTTGATAAATATTTTAGAGGATAACGCATGTTAGGTTTGGGCTAGGTCTAGGATTTGCCCTCATCAGGCTCATACTTTCGCATATTTCTCATACTTCATGGCTAGATCCTGGGCTGTTTCTGCTTTGGATCACGTAGTAAAGTGGTGCCACACTGAAACAGTCCATTAAACCTGGTTTGGATCAATATTTTAGAGGATAACGCATGTTAGGTCTAGGTTAGCCCTGGGGTTTTCACTCATCAGACTCATACTTTCGCATTCTTCACATACTTGTTGAACTGATCCTGGGTTTTTTCTGGTTTGGTTCACGTAGTAATGTGGTACCACACTGAAACATTCAATTAAACCTGGTCTTGATAAATATTTTAGAGGATAACGCATGTTAGGTTTGGGTTAGGTCTAGGATTTGCCCTCAGCAGGCTCATACTTTCGCATATTTCTCATACTTCATGGCTAGATCCTGGGCTGTTTCTGGATTGTATCAGGTAGTAATGTGGTACCACGCTGAAACAGTCAATTAAACCTGGCTTCGATCAATATTTTAGAGGATAACGCAAGTTAGGTCTGGGATAGGTCTGGGATTCGCCCTAATCAGGCTCATACTTTCGCGTTTTTCACATACTTGTTGAACTGATCCCGGGTTTTTTCTGGTTTGGATCAGGTAGTAATGTGGTACCACACTGAACCAGTCGATTAAACCTGGTTTCGATCAATATTTTAGAGGATAGTGCAAGCTAGGTCTGGGATAGGTCTGGGATTTGACCTCGTCAGACTCATACTTTCGCACCCTTCACATACTCGTTGAACAGATCCTGGGTTATTTTCTGGTTTGGATCACATAGTAATATGGTACCACACTGAAGCAGTCGATTAAACCAGGTTTCAATCAATATTTTTGAGGATAACGCATGTTAGGTCTAGATTAGGCCTGGGATTTTCACTCATCAGACTCATACTTTCGCATTCTTCACATACTTGTTGAACGGATCCTGGGTTTTTTCCGGTTTGGATCACGTAGTAATGTGGGACCACACTTAAACAGTCAATTAAACCTGGTTTCCATCAATATTTTAGAGGATAACGCATGTTAGGTCTAGGTTAGGTCTGTGATTTGCCCTCATCAGGGTCATACTTTCGCAGTTTTAACATGCATGTTGACCTGATCGAGGGTTTTTTTTGCTTTGGATCACGTAGTAAAGTGGTACCACACTAAAACAGTCGATTAAACCTGGTTTCGATCAATATTTTAGAGGATAACGCATGTTAGGTCTAGGTTAGGCCTGGGATTTTCACTCATCAGACTCATACTTTCGCATATTTCTCATACTTCATGGCTAGATCCTGGGCTATTTCTGGATTGGATCACGTAGTAATGTGGTACCACACTGAAACATTCAATTAAACCTGGTCTTGATAAATATTTTAGAGGATAACGCATGTTAGGTTTGGGTTAGGTCTAGGATATGCCCCCATCAGGCTCATCCTTTCGCATATTTCTCATACTTCATGGCTAGATCCTGGGCTGTTTCTGGATTGTATCACGTAGTAATGTGATACCACGCTGAAACAGTCGATTAAACCTGGTTTCGATCAATATTTAAGAGGATAACGCAATTTAAGTCTGGGATAGGTCTGGGATTTGACCTCATCAGACCCATACTATCGCGTTTTTCACATACTTGTTGAACAGATCCTGGGTTTTTTCTGTTTTGGATCACGTAGTATTGTGGTACCACACTGAAACAGTCCATTAAACTTGGTTGCGATCAATATTCTAGAGGATAGCGCATGTTAGGTCTGGGTTAGGTCTAGGATTTGCCCTCATCAGGCTCATTCTTTCGCATATTTCTCAAACTTGGTGGCTAGATCCTGGGCTTTTTCTAGATTGCATCACGTAGTAATGTGGTACCACACTGAAACATTCAATTAAACCTGGTCTTGATAAATATTTTAGAGGATAACGCATGTTAAGTCTGGGATAGGTCTGGGATTTGACCTCATCAGACTCATACTTTCGCGTTTTTCACATACTTGTTGAACAGATCCTGGGTTTTTTCTGGTTTGGATCACGTAGTAGTGTGGTACCACACTGAAACAGTCCATTAAACTTAGTTGCGATCAATATTCTAGAGGATAGCGCATGTTAGGTCTGGGTTAGGTCTAGGATTTGCCCTCATCAGGCTCATTCTTTCGCATATTTCTCAAACTTGGTGGCTAGATCCTGGGCTTTTTCTGGATTGCATCACGTAGTAATGTGGTACCACACTGAAATAGTCAATTAAACCTGGTTTCCATTAATATTTTAGAGGACAACGCATGTTAGGTCTAGGTTAGGCCTGGGATTTGCCCTCATCAGGGTCATACTTTCGCAGTTTTCACATACCTGTTGAACGGATCCTGGGTCTTTTCTGGTTTGGATCACGTAGTAATGTGGTACCACACTGAAACATTCAATTAAACCTGGTCTTGATAAATATTTTAGAGGATAACGCATGTTAGGTTTGGGTTAGGTCTAGGATTTGCCCTCATCAGGCTCATACTTTCGCATATTTCTCATACTTCATGGCTAGATCCTGGGCTGTTTCTGGATTTTATCAGGTAGTAATGTGGTACCACGCTGAAACAGTCAATTAAACCTGGTTTCGATCAATATTTTAGAGGATAACGCAAGCTAGGTCTGGGATAGGTCTGGGATTCGCCCTAATCTGGCTCATACTTTCGCGTTTTTCACATACTTGTTGAACTGATCCTGGCTGTTTTCTGGTTTGGATCACGTAGTAATGTGGTACCACACTGAAACAGTCGATTAAACCTGGTTTCGATCAATATTTTAGAGGATAACGCAAGTTAGGTCTGGGATTGCGACGCGGCGATGCCTCGGGTCGGGCGGGCTTCTCCTCGCCGGGCGGTGTACTGGTGGTCGGACGCGATCGCGGAGTTGCGAGTCGCGACTGTCCGCGCCCGACGCCAGTACACCCGCGCGCGCCGTCGTCAACGTACAGGCGACGGCGTGGCGCGAGCGAGGGCAGCTGATGACCTGTATGGAGCATACCGCGTGGCGCGGGTTGCTCTGCAGGTCGCCATCAAACGGGCCAAGACCCGGGCATGGAAGGAGCTCCTCCAGACCCTTGATGACGATCCATGGGGGCGCCCATATAAGGTGCTGCTCAACAAGCTCCGCCCGTGGGCGCCCCCCGTCACCGAGGGTCTTGACCCCCGGCTGCTGGAGGACGTGGTCAATACACTCTTCCCAATTGGGGAGAGGGGACCGCGTCCTCCGGCGGCGGCGGCTGTCCCAGTGGAGTGGACGGCCGAGCTGGGGGTCACGCAGGAGGAGCTGGCAGCGGCCATCAGACGGCTCGGGGTTCGTAACACGGCCCCGGGTCCGGATGGTGTGCCCGGCCGGGTTTGGGTCTTGACCCAGGGCGTCCTTGGGGCCGACCTCAGGCGGTTGTTCGACCGCTGCCTGAGGGACGGGCGATTCCCCCCCAGTTGGAAGGTGGCGAGGATGGTCCTCCTCCGGAAGGAGGGTCGGCCCGCGGAGTCTCCCTCCGGATACCGGCCCATTTGTCTCCTCGACGAGGTGGGCAAGCTCTTCGAGCGGGTGATTGCTGCCCGCCTCGTCGAGCACCTGTCGCGGGGTGATCCCGGTCTGGCCGACTGCCAGTTCGGTTTCCGGGGGGGCCGATCGACTATCGACGCGATAGGTCGTGTGAGGGCCCTCTCGGGGGCGGCCGTCTCCCGGGGAGGGGTGGCATTGGCAATATCCTTGGATATTGCCAATGCCTTTAACACCCTCCCCTGGAAAGAGATAAGGAGGGGACTCGAATATCATCGAGTCCCCCCTTGTCTCAGGGCGGTCGTCGGGGATTATCTCCGCGGCAGGTGGATCGAGTATCCGGGCCGGGATGGTGATATGCGGAGGGAGGTGTACTGCGGTGTTCCGCAGGGGTCGGTCCTCGGGCCACTCCTGTGGAACATCGCGTACGACTCGGCGTTGCGGGCCGGCCTCCCCGACGGCGTCAGCACGGTGTGTTATGCGGATGACACACTGGTGCTGGCCGTCGGGGCGCACTGGGGGAGGGCCATGCGTCGCGCGGAGGAGGGGTCGCAACGCGTCGTCGACCGGATCAGGGGGATGGGGATGACGGTGGCGGTCCATAAGACCGAGGTGATTGCGTTTCATTCACCTCGGCAGGATCCGCCACCCCCTCTGATCCGGGTGGGTGGGGCTGACATCGAGGTGAAGCCCCAGATCAGGTATCTAGGGCTGATCCTCGATAGCCACTGGCGTTTCGAGGAGCATTTCCGCTGCCTGGTCCCCCGGTTGGAAAGGATGGTTGCGGCTCTGGGCCGGATCCTGCCCAACCTGGGGGGCCCGGCGGGCCGAGTTCGTCGCCTCTATGTGGCAATGGTCCAGTCGGTGGCCCTATACGGGGCCCCCGTCTGGGCGGACGACCTGGCTGCCTCCCGGCGCAGCATGACTATGATGCGTCGGGTGCAGAGGCGCATGGCGCTCAGGGTCGTCCGTGGGTATCGGACCATGTCACATGAGGCGGCGACGGTTCTAGCGGGGATGCCGCCCATGGACCTGCTCGCGCGGTCGCACGCGGTGATGTACCGGCACCGCGTCGACCATCGCGCGGGTGTGGGGGCCGTCCCGGGCGGGCAGGAACCTGCTTGGGGCGATTTGAAGCGCCAGGCCCGGCAGTCCGTGTTGCTCGCGTGGCAGGAGCGGCTGGCTCTGCCAACCGCGGGGCACCGGACTGTCGGGGCTGGTCGGCCACTCCTGAAGGAGTGGCTGGACAGAGGCCATGGCAGCCTCACCTACCGGATGGCACAGGTATTTTCCGGGCATGGCAGCTTCGGAAGATACCTGTGCCGGATAGGGAAGGAGCCGACGGCGCGTTGCTGCCACTGCGACGCTGAGCAGGACACGGCGGATCATACCCTGGAGGTATGCCCCGCGTGGGAGGGGGAGCGCCGTGTCCTGGTCGGCGTCGTCGGGCGGGATGTCTCGCTGCCGGGCGTGGTGCGCGCCATGCTCGGCAGCGAGGAGAAGTGGAGGGCCGTGGCCTCCTTCTGCGAGAACGTAATGTTGCAGAAGGAGGCCGCGGGGAGGGAGCGCGAGCTTCAGCGGCGCGCTGAAGCTCGCGCTCGTGCGGTGGCCAGGGGTCGTCGCCCGGTCGCGAGGCGTCGCGGGCGGCCGCCTCGGCGTGGCGGGTGACCTAGGCTGGGAGGGGGGTCCTGAGGGGACCCTCCTCCCGCCAGGCGGCGCCGGGTCGGACCGGTTGGGGGTAGGAGTGCCTCCCCCTACCGGTCCGACGCAAGGGGAGGCACCCTCGGCGGTCTGGTGCGGCCATGAACGCCCGGCCGCCGAGGGGTGGAAACGGGGTCGCGGGCGGTTGCGAGTTGGGGCTCGCAGCCGCCACTAAACGCGGCCCCGGGACGGATAGCGGCGGGATGGAGTGGCCCCGTCCCGCCGCTATGAGGCAGTGTGTCTACTGGGGGGACCGATTGTCCCCCTGGGGGATGGGCGCGAAAGCGCGGGCACGGGGAGGATACCGGAAGAATGCTTCGAGCGATACCCGGTATCCTCCCAAAGCGTGCCGAAGGGTCACCGTGGGGTTTTTAGTGGGTAGGTCCCGCGCCTGTCGTTGTACGGGCGCGGGGAATCCCACACACCCCTCCCACCTCTCCCCAAGGAGGTGGGACGGAGTCTTTCGAAGATTTTCCCCACGACAAAAAAAAAAAAAAAAAAAAAAAAAAAGTTAGGTCTGGGATAGGTCTGGGATTCGACCTCGTCAGACTCATACTTTCGCACCCTTCACATACTCGTTGAACAGATCCTGGGTTATTTTCTGGTTTGGATCACATAGTAATATGGTACCACACTGAAACAGTCGATTAAACCAGGTTTCGATCAATATTTTTGAGGATAACGCATGTTAGGTCTAGGTTAGGCCTGGGATTTTCACTCATCAGACTCATACTTTCGCATTCTTCACATACTTGTTGAACGGACCCTGGGTTTTTTCTGGTTTGGATCACGTAGTAATGTGGGACCATACTGAAACGGTCAATTAAACCTGATTTCGATCAATATTTTACAGAATAATTCATGTTAGGTCTAGGTTAGGCCTGGGATTTTCACTCATCCGACTCATACTTTCGCATTCTTCACATACTTGTCGAACGGATCCTGGGTTTTTTCCGGTTTGGATCACGTAGTAATGTGGGACCACACTGAAACAGTCAATTAAACCTGGTTTCGATCAATATTTTAGAGAATAATTCATGTTAGGTCTGGGTTAGGTCTAGGATTTGCCCTCATCAGGCTCATACTTTCGCATATTTCTCATACTTGATGGCTAGATCCTGGGTTTTTTCTGGTGTGGATCACGTAGTAGTGTGGTACCACACTGAAACAGTCCATTAAACCTGGTTTGGATCAATATTTTAGAGGATAACGCATGTTAGGTCTAGGTTAGGCCTGGGATTTTCACTCATCCGACTCATACTTTCGCATTCTTCACATACTTGTCGAACGGATCCTGGGTTTTTTCTGGTTTGGGTCACGTAGTAATGTGGTACCACACTGAAACATTCAATTAAACCTAGTCTTGAGAAATATTTTAGAGGATAACGCGTGTTAGGTCAGGGATAGGTCTAGGATTTGCCCTCATCATGCTCATACTTTCGCAATATTTCTCATACTTCATGGCTAGATCCTGGGCTGTTTCTGGATTGTATCACATAGTAAAGTGGTACCACACTGAAACATTCAATGAAACCTGGTCTGGATAAATATTTTAGAGGATAACGCATGTTAGGTCTGGGTTAGGTCTGGGATTTTCACTCATCAGACTCATACTTTCACATTCTTCACATACTTGTTGAACAGATCCTGGGATATTTTCTGGTTTGGATCACATAGTAATGTGGTACCACTCTGGGACAGTCGATTAAACCAGGTTTCGATCAATATCTTAGAGAATAATTCATGTTAGGTCTAGGTTAGGTCTGGGATTTACTCTCATCAGGCTCATTCTTTCGCATATTACTCATACTTGATGGCTAGATCCTGGGCTTTTTCTGGATTGGATCACGTAGTAATGTGGGACCACACTGAAACAATCAATTAAACCTGGTCTTGATAAATATTTTAGAGGATAGCGCATGTTAGGTCTGGGATTGGTCTGGGATTTGCCCTAATCAGACTCATACTTTCGCACACTTCACATACTCGCTGAACTGATCCTGGGTTATTTTCTGGTTTGGATCACATAGTAATGTGGGACCACACTGAAACAATCAATTAAACCTGGTCTTGATAAATATTTTAGAGGATAGCGCATGTTAGGTCTGGGATTGGTCTGGGATTTGCCCTAATCAGACTCATACTTTCGCACACTTCACATACTCGCTGAACTGATCCTGGGTTATTTTCTGGTTTGGATCACATAGTAATGTGGTACCACACTGAAACTGTCGATTAAACCAGGTTTCGATCAATATTTTTGAGGATAACGCATGTTAGGTCGGGGTTAGGTCTGGGATTTGCTCTCATCAGGCTCATTCTTTCGCATATTTCTCATACTTGATGGCTCGATCCTGGGCTTTTTCTGGATCGCATCACGTAGTAATGAAGTACAACACTGAAACAGTCAATTAAACCAGGTTTCCAACAATACTTTAGAGGATAACGCATGTTAGGTCTAGGTTAGGTCTGGGATTTTCACTCATCAGACTCATACTTTCGCATATTTCTCATACTTCATGGCTGGATCCTGGGCTGTTTCTGGATTGTATCCCGTAGTAATGTGGGACCACACTGAAACAATCAATTAAACCTGGTCTTGATAAATATTTTAGTGGATAGCGCATGTTAGGTCTGGGATAGGTCTGCGATTTGCCCTAATCAGACTCATACTTTCGCACACTTCACATACTTGTTGAACGGATCCTGGGATTTTTCTGGTTTGGATCACGTAGTAATGTGGTACCACACTGAAACAGTCGACTAAACATGGTTTCGATCAATATTTTAGAGGATAACACAAGTTAGGTCTGGGATAGGTCTGGGATTTGACCTCATCAGACTCCTACTTTCGCGTTTTTCACATACTTGTTGAACAGATCCTGGGTTTTTTCTGGTTTGGATCACGTAGTAGTGTGGTACCACACTGAAACAGTGCATTAAACCAGGTTTCGATCAATATTTTAGAGGATAACGCATGTTAGGTCTGGGTTAGGTCTAGGATCTCCCCTCATCAGGCTCATACTTTCGCATATTTCTCATACCTCATGGCTGGATCCTGGGCTGTTTCTGGATTGTATCACGTAGTAATGTGGTACCACGCTGAAACAGTCAATTAAACCTGGTTTCGATCAATATTTTCGAGAATAATTCATGTTAGGTCTAGGTTAGGTCTGGGATTTACTCTCATCAGGCTCATTCTTTCGCATATTACTCACACTTGATGGCTAGATCCTGGGCTTTTTCTGGATTGGATCACGTAGTAATGTGGTACCACACTGAAACATTCAATTAAACCTGGTCTTGATAAATATTTTAGAGGATAACGCATGTTAGGTTTGAGTTAGGTCTAGGATTTGCCCTCATCAGGCTCATACTTTCGCATATTTCTCATACTTCATGGCTAGATCCTGGTCTGTTTCTGGATTGTATTACGTAGTAATGTGGTACCACGCTGAAACAGTCAATTAAACCTGGTTTCGATCAATATTTTAGAGGATAACGCAAATTAGGTCTGGGATAGGTCTGGGATTCGCCCTAATCAGGCTCATTCTTTCGCATATCACTCATACTTGATGGCTAGATCCTGGGCTGTTTCTGGATTGTATCACGTAGTAATGTGGTACCACGCTGAAACAGACAATTAAACCTGGTTTCGATCAATATTTTAGAGAATAATTCATGTTAGGTCTAGGTTAGGTCTGGGATTTACTCTCATCAGGCTCATTCTTTCGCATATCACTCATACCTGATGGCTAGATCCTGGGCTTTTTCTGGATTGGATCACGTAGTAATGTGGGACCACACTGAAACAATCAATTAAACCTGGTCTTGATAAATATTTTAGAGGGTAGCGCATGTTAGGTCTGGGATAGGTCTGGGATTTGACCTCATCAGACTCCTACTTTCGCGTTTTTCACATACTTGTTGAACAGATCCTGGGTTTTTTCTGGTTTGGATCACGTAGTAGTGTGGTACCACACTGAAACAGTGCATTAAACCAGGTTTCGATCAATATTTTAGAGGATAACACAAGTTAGGTCTGGGTTAGGTCTAGGATTTGCTCTCGTCAGTCTCATACTTTCGCATATTTCTCATACTTCATGGCTAGATCCTGGGCTATTTCTGGATTGGATCACGTAGTAATGTGGTACCACACTGAAACATTCAATTAAACCTGGTCTTGATAAATATTTTAGAGGATAACGCATGTTAGGTTGGGGTTAGGTCTGGGATTTGACCTCATCAGACTCCTACTTTCGCGTTTTTCACATACTTGTTGAACAGATCCTGGGTCTTTTCTGGTTTGGATCACGTAGTAAAGTGGTGCCACACTGAAACAGTCCATTAAACCTGTTTTGGATCAATATTTTACAGGACAACCCATGTTAGGTCTGGGTTGGGCCTGGGATTTGCCCTCATCAGGGTCATACTGTCGCAGTTTTAACATACTTGTTGAACGGATCCTGGGTTTTTTCTGATTTGGTTCACGTAGTAATGTGGTACCACACTGAAACATTCAATTAAACCTCGTCATGATAAATATTCTACAGGATAACGCATGTTAGGTTTGGGTTAGGTCTAGGATTTGCCCACATCTGGCTCATACTTTCGCATATTTCTCATACTTCATGGCTAGATCCTGGGCTGTTTCTGGATTGTATCACGTAGTAATGTGGTACCACGCTGAAACAGTCGATTAAACCTGGTTTCGATCAATATTTTAGAGGATAACGCAAGTTAAGTCTGGGATAGGTCTGGGATTTGCCCTCATCAGGCTCATACTGTCGCGTTTTTCACATACTTGTTGAACAGATCCTGGGTTTTTTCTGGTCTGGATCACGTAGTAGTGTGGTACCACACTGAAACAGTGCATTAATCCAGGTTTCGATCAATATTTTAGAGGATAACGCATGTTAGGTCTGGGTTAGATCTAGGATTTGCCCTCATCAGGCTCATACTTTCGCATATTTCTCATACTTCATGGGTGGATCCTGGGCTGTTTCTGGATTGTATCACGTAGTAATGTGGGACCACACTGAAACAATCAATTAAACCTGGTCTTGATAAATATTTAAGAGGGTAGCGCATGTTAGGTCTGGGATAGGTCTGGGATTTGACCTCATCAGACTCCTACTTTCGCGTTTTTCACATACTTGTTGAACAGATCCTGGGTTTTTTCTGGTTTGGATCACGTAGCAGTGTGGTACCACACTGAAACAGTGCATTAAACCAGGTTTCGATCAATATTTTAGAGGATAACACAAGTTAGGTCTGGGTTAGGTCTAGGATTTGCTCTCGTCAGTCTCATACTTTCGCATATTTCTCATACTTCATGGCTAGATCCTGGGCTATTTCTGGATTGGATCACGTAGTAATGTGGTACCACACTGAAACATTCAATTAAACCTGGTCTTGATAAATATTTTAGAGGATGACGCATGTTAGGTTGGGGTTAGGTCTAGGATTTGCCCTCATCAGGCTCATACTTTCGCATATTTCTCATACTTCATGGCTAGATCCTGGGCTGTTTCTGGATTGTATCACGTAGTAATGTGGTACCATGCTGAAACAGTCAATTAAACCTGGTTTCGATCAATATTTTAGAGGATAACGCAAATTAGGTCTGGGATAGGTCTGGGATTCGCCCTAATCAGCCTCATACTTTCGCGTTTTTCACTTACTTATTGAACAGATCCTGGGTCTTTTCTGGTTTGGATCACGTAGTAGTGTGGTACCACACTGAAACAGTGCATTAAACCAGGTTTCGATCAATATTTTAGAGGATAACGCATGTTAGGTCTGGGTTAGATCTAGGATTTGCCCTCATCAGGCTCATACTTTCGCATATTTCTCATACTTCATGGCTGGATCCTGGGCTGTTTCTGGATTGTATCACGTAGTAATGTGGTACCACGCTGAAACAGACAATTAAACCTGGTCATGATAAATATTCTACAGGATAACGCATGTTAGGTTTGGGTTAGGTCTAGGATTTGCCCACATCTGGCTCATACTTTCGCATATTTCTCATACTTCATGGCTAGATCCTGGGCTGGTTCTGGATTGTATCACGTAGTAATGTGGTACCACGCTGAAACAGTCGATTAAACCTGGTTTCGATCAATATTTTAGAGGATAACGCAAGTTAAGTCTGGGATAGGTCTGGGATTTTCACTCATCAGACTCATACTTTCGCATTCTTCACATACTTGTTGAACGGATCCTGGGTTTTTTCTGGTTTGGATCACGTAGTAATGAGGTTACCACACTGAAACGGTCAATTAAACCTGGTTTCGATCAATATTTTAGAGGATAACGCAAGTTAGGTCTGGGATAGGTCTGGGATTTGCGCTCATCAGGCTCATTCTTTCGCATATTTCTCATACTTGATGGCTAGATCCTGGGCTTTTTCTGGATCGCATCACGTAGTATTGAAGAACAACACTGAAACAGTCAATTAAACCTGGTTTCCATCAATATCTTAGAGGACAACGCAAGTTAGGTCTGGGATAGGTCTGGGATTTGCCCTAATCAGACTCATACTTTCGCACACTTCACATACTCGTTGAACTGATCCTGGGTTATTTTCTGGTTTGGATCACATAGTAATGTGGTACCACACTGAAACAGTCGATTAAACCAGGTTTCGATCAATATTTTTGAGGCTAACGCATGTTAGGTCTGGGTTAGGTCTAGGATTTGCTCTCATCAGGCTCATTCTTTCACATATTTCTCATACTTGATGGCTAGATCCTGGGCTTTTTCTGGATCGCATCACGTAGTAATGTGGTACCACACTGAAACATTCAATTAAACCTGGTCTTGGTAAATATTTTAGAGGATAACGCATGTTAGGTTTGAGTTAGGTCTCGGATTTGCCCTCATCAGGCCCATACTTTCGCATATTTCTCATACTTCATGGCTAGATCCTGGGTCTTTTCTGGTTTGGATCACGTAGTAATGTGGTACCAGACTGAAACAGTCGATTAAACCATGTTTCGATCAATATTTTTGAGGATAACGCATGTTAGGTCTGGGTTAGGTCTAGGATTTGCTCTCGTCAGGCTCATACTTTCGCATATTTCTCATACGTCATGGCTAGATCCTGGGCTATTTCTGGATTGGATCATGTAGTAATGTGGTACCACACTGAAACAGTCAATTAAACCTGGTTTCGATCAATATTTTAGAGGATAACGCAAGTTAGGTTTGGTATAGGTCTGGGATTTGCCCTCATCAGGCTCATACTTTCGCGTTTTTCACATACTTGTTGAACAGATCCTGGGTTTTTTCTGGTTTGGATCACGTAGTTGTGTGGTACCACACAGAAACAGTCCATTAAACCTGGTTGCGATCAATATTTTAGAGGATAACGCAAGTTAGGTCTGGGATAGGTCTAGGATTTGCCCTCATCAGGCTCTTACTATCGCATATTTCTCATACTTCATGGCTAGATCCTGGGCTATTTCTGGATTGGATCACGTAGTAAAGTGGTACCACACTGAAACATTCAATGAAACCTGGTCGGGATAAATATTTTAGAGGATAACGCATCTTAGGTCTGGGTTAGGTCTAAGATTTGCCCTCATCAGGCTCACAGTTTCGCGTTTTTCACATACTTGTTGAACAGATCCTGGGTGTTTTCTGGTTTGGATCACGTAGTAATGTGGTACCACACTAAAACAGTCAATTAAACCTGGTTTCGATCAATATTTTAGAGGATAACGCAAGTTAGGTCTGGGATAGGTCTGGGATTAGCCCTCATCAGACTCATACTTTCGCACACTTCACATACTCGTTGAACTGATCCTGGGATATTTTCTGGTTTGGATCACATAGTATTGTGGTACCACACTGAAACAGTCGATTAAACCAGGTTTCGATCAATATTTTTGAGGATAACGCATGTTAGGTCTGGGTTAGGTCTAGGATTTGCTCTCGTCAGGCTCATACTTTCGCATATTTCTCATACTTCATGGCTAGATCCTGGGCTATTTCTGGATTGGATCTCGTAGTAATGTGGTACCACACTGAAACACTCAATTAAACCTGGTCTTGATAAATATTTTAGAGGATAACGCATGTTAGGTCTGGGATAGGTCTGGGATTTGCCCTAATCAGACTCATACTTTCGCACACTTCACATACTCGTTGAACTGATCCTGGGTTATTTTCTGGTTTGGATCACATAGTATTGTGGTACCACACTGAAACAGTCGATTAAACCAGGTTTCGATCAATATTTTTGAGGATAACGCATGTTAGGTCTGGGTTAGGTCTAGGATTTGCTCTCGTCAGGCTCATACTTTCGCATATTTCTCATACTTCATGGCTAGATCCTGGGCTATTTCTGGATTGGATCACGTAGTAATGTGGTACCACACTGAAACATTCAATTAAACCTGGTCTTGGTAAATATTTTAGAGGATAACGCATGTTAGGTTTGAGTTAGGTCTAGGATTTGCCCTCATCAGGCCCATACTTTCGCATATTTCTCATACTTCATGGCTAGATCCTGGGTCTTTTCTGGTTTGGATCACGTAGTAATGTGGTACCAGACTGAAACAGTCGATTAAACCATGTTTCGATCAATATTTTTGAGGATAACGCATGTTAGGTCTGGGTTAGGTCTAGGATTTGCTCTCGTCAGGCTCATACTTTCGCATATTTCTCATACTTCATGGCTAGATCCTGGGCTATTTCTGGATTGGATCACGTAGTAATGTGGTACCACACTGAAACAGTCAATTAAACCTGGTTTCGATCAATATTTTAGAGGATAACGCAAGTTAGGTTTGGGATAGGTCTGGGATTTGCCCTCATCAGGCTCATACTTTCGCGTTTTTCACATACTTGTTGAACAGATCCTGGGTTTTTTCTGGTTTGGATCACGTAGTTGTGTGGTACCACACAGAAACAGTCCATTAAACCTGGTTGCGATCAATATTTTAGAGGATAACGCAAGTTAGGTCTGGGATAGGTCTAGGATTTGCCCTCATCAGGCTCTTACTATCGCATATTTCTCATACTTCATGGCTAGATCCTGGGCTATTTCTGGATTGGATCACGTAGTAAAGTGGTACCACACTGAAACATTCAATGAAACCTGGTCTGGATAAATATTTTAGAGGATAACGCATCTTAGGTCTGGGTTAGGTCTAAGATTTGCCCTCATCAGGCTCACAGTTTCGCGTTTTTCACATACTTGTTGAACAGATCCTGGGTGTTTTCTGGTTTGGATCACGTAGTAATGTGGTACCACACTAAAACAGTCAATTAAACCTGGTTTCGATCAATATTTTAGAGGATAACGCAAGTTAGGTCTGGGATAGGTCTGGGATTAGCCCTCATCAGACTCATACTTTCGCAAACTTCACATACTGGATGACAAGATCCTGGGTTTTTTTCTGGTTTGGATCACGTAGTAATGTGTTTCCACACTGAAACAGTCGATTAAACCTGGTTTCGATCAATATTTTAGAGGATAACGCAAGTTAGGTCTGGGATAGGTCTGGGATTTGCTCTCATCAGGCTCATTCTGTCGCATATTTCTCATACTTGATAGCTAGATCCTGGGCTTTTTCTGGATTGCATCACGTAGTAATGAAGTACAACACTGAAACAGTCAATTAAACCTGGTTTCGCTCAATATTTTAGAGGATAACGCATGTTAGGTCTAGGTCAGGCCTGGTTTTTTCACTCATCAGACTCATACTTTCGCATTCTTCACATACTTGTTGAACGGATCCTGGGTTTTTTCTGGCTTGGATCAGGTAGTAATGTGGGACCACACTGAAACAATCAATTAAACCTGGTCTTGATAAATATTTTAGAAGATAACGCATGTTAGGTCTGGGATAGGTCTGGGATTTGCCCTCATCAGGCTCATACTTTCGCACACTTCACATACTTGTTGAACGGATCCTGGGTTTTTTCTGGTTTGGATCACGTAGTAGTGTGGTGCCACACTGAAACAGTCCATTAAACCTGGTTTCGCTCAATATTTTAGAGGATAACGCATGTTAGGTCTAGGTCAGGCCTGGGATTTTCATTCATCAGACTCATACTTTCGCATTCTTCACATACTTGTTGAACGGATCCTGGGTTTTTTCTGGCTTGGATCAGGTAGTAATGTGGGACCACACTGAAACAATCAATTTAACCTGGTCTTGATAAATATTTTAGAAGATAACGCATGTTAGGTCTGGGATAGGTCTGGGATTTGCCCTCATCAGGCTTATACTTTCGCACACTTCACATACTCGTTGAACAGATCCTGCGTTATTTTCTGGTTTGGATCACATAGTAATGTGGTACCACACTGAAACATTCAATTAAACCTGGTCTTGATAAATATTTTAGAGGATAACGCATGTTAGGTCTGGGTTAGGTCTAGGATTTGCCCTCATCAGGCTCATACTTTCGCATATTTCTCATACTTCATGGCTAGATCCTTGGCTATTTCTGGATTGGATCACGTAGTAAAGTGGTACCACACTGAAACATTCAATGAAACCTGGTCTACATAAATATTTTAGAGGACAACGCATCTTAGGTCTGGGATAGGTCTAAGATTTGCCCTCATCAGGCTCACAGTTTCGCGTTTTTCACATACTTGTTGAACAGATCCTGGGTTTTTTCTGGTTTGGATCCCGTAGTAGTGTGGTACCACACTGAAACAGTCAATTAAACCTGGTTTCGCTCAATATTTTAGAGGATAACGCATGTTAGGTCTAGGTCAGGCCTGGTTTTTTCACTCATCAGACTCATACTTTCGCATTCTTCACATACTTGTTGAACGGATCCTGGGTTTTTTCTGGTTTGGATCACGTAGTTATGTGGGTCCACACTGAAACAATCAATTAAACCAGGTTTCGATCAATATTTTTGAGGATAACGCATGTTAGGTCTAGGTTAGGCCTGGGATTTTCACTCATCAGACTCATACTTTCGCATTCTTCACATACTTGTTGAACGGATCCTGGGTTTTTTCTGGTTTGGATCACGTAGTAGTGTGGTGCCACACTGAAACAGTCCATTAAACCAGGTTTCGATCAATATTTTTGAGGATAACGCATGTTAGGTCTAGGTTAGGCCTGGGATTTTCACTCATCAGACTCATACTTTCGCACACTTCACATACTCGTTGACAAGATCCTGGGTTTTTTTCTGGTTTTGATCACGTAGTAATGTGGCTCCACACTGAAACAGTCGATTAAACCTGGTTTCGATTAATATTTTAGAGGATAACGCAAGTTAGGTCTGGGATAGGTCTGGGATTTGCCCTCATCAGGCTCATACTTTCGCGTTTTTCACATACTAGTTGAACAGATCCTGGGTTTTTTCTGGTTTGGATCACGTAGTAGTGTGGTGCCACACTGAAACAGTCCATTAAACCAGGTTTCGATCAATATTTTTGAGGATAACGCATGTTAGGTCTAGGTTAGGCCTGGGATTTTCACTCATCAGACTCATACTTTCGCATTCTTCACATACTTGTTGAACGGATCCTGGGTTTTTTCTGGTTTGGGTCACGTAGTAATGTGGGTCCACTCTGAAACAATCAATTAAACCTGGTCTTGATAAATATTTTAGAGGATAACGCATGTTAGGTCTGGGATAGGCCTGGTTTTTTCACTCATCAGACTCATACTTTCGCATTCTTCACATACTTGTTGAACGGATCCTGGGTTTTTTCTGGTTTGGATCACGTAGTAGTGTGGTGCCACACTGAAACAGTCCATTAAACCTGGTTTCGCTCAATATTTTAGAGGATAACGCATGTTAGGTCTGGGTTACGTCTAGGATTTGCCCTCATCAGGCTCATACTTTCGCATATTTCTCATACTTCATGGCTAGATCCTGGGCTGTTTCTGCATTGTATCACGTAGTAATGTGGTACCACGCTGAAACAGTCAATTAAACCTGGTTTCGATCAATATTTTAGAGGATAACGCAAGTTAGGTCTGGGATAGGTCTAGGATTTGCCCTCATCAGGCTCTTACTATCGCATATTTCTCATACTTCATGGCTAGATCCTGGGCTATTTCTGGATTGGATCACGTAGTAAAGTGGTACCACACTGAAACATTCAATGGAACCTGTTCTGGATAAATATTTTAGAGGATAACGCATCTTAGGTCTGGGTTAGGTCTAAGATTTGCCCTCATCAGGCTCACAGTTTCGCGTTTTTCACATACTTGTTAAACAGATTCTGGGTTTTTTCTGGTTTGGATCACGTACTAATGTGGTACCACAGTAAAACAGTCAATTAAACCTGGTTTCGATCAATATTTTAGAGGATAAAGCAAGCTAGGTCTGGGATAGGTCTGGGATTAGCCCTCATCAGACTCATACTTTCGCACACTTCACATACTCGTTGACAAGATCCTGGGTTTTTTTCTGGTTTTGATCACGTAGTAATGTGGCTCCACACTGAAACAGTCGATTAAACCTGGTTTCGATTAATATTTTAGAGGATAACGCAAGTTAGGTCTGGGATAGGTCTGGGATTTGCCCTCATCAGGCTCATACTTTCGCGTTTTTCACATACTAGTTGAACAGATCCTGGGTTTTTTCTGGTTTGGATCCCATAGTAAAGTGGTACCACACTGAAACATTCAATGAAACCTGTTCTGGATAAATATTTTAGAGGATAACGCATCTTAGGTCTGGGATAGGTCTAAGATTTGCCCTCATCAGGCTCACATTTTCGCGTTTTTCACATACTTGTTGAACAGATCCTGGGTTTTGTCTTGATTGCATCACGTAGTAACGTAGTACCACACTGAAACAGCCAATGAAACCTGGCTTCCATCAATATTTTAGAGGACAACGCAAGTTAGGTCTAGGTAAGGCCTGAGATCGTCACTGATCAGACTCATACATTCGCATTCTTTACATACTTGTTGAACGGATCCTGGGTTTTTTCTGGCTTGGATCACGTAGTAATGTGGCACCACACTGAAACATTCAACTAACCTGGTCTTGATGAATATTTTAGAGGATAACGCATGTTAGGTCTAGGTTAGGCCTGGGATTTTCACTCATCAGACTCATACTTTCGCATTCTTCACATACTTGATGAACGGATCCTGGGTTTTTTCTGGTTTGGATCACGTAGTAATGTGGGTCCACTCTGAAACAATCAATTAAACCTGGTCTTGATAAATATTTTAGAGGATAACGCTTGTTAGGTCTGGGATAGGTCTGGGATTTGTCCTCATCAGACTCATACTTTCGCACACTTCACATACTCGTTGAACAGATCCTGGGTTATTTTCTGGTTTGGATCACATAGTAAAGTGGTACCACACTGAAACATTCAATGAAACCTGTTCTGGATAAATATTTTAGAGGATAACGCATCTTAGGTCTGGGATAGGTCTAAGATTTGCCCTCATCAGGCTCACATTTTCGCGTTTTTCACATACTTGTTGAACAGATCCTGGGTTTTGTCTTGATTGCATCACGTAGTAACGTAGTACCACACTGAAACAGCCAATGAAACCTGGCTTCCATCAATATTTTAGAGGACAACGCAAGTTAGGTCTAGGTAAGGCCTGAGATTGTCACTGATCAGACTCATACTTTCGCATTCTTCACATACTTGTTGCACTGATCCTGGGTTTTTTCTGGTTTGGATCACGTAGTAATGTGGTTCCACACTGAAACAGTCAATTAAACCTGGTTTCGACCAATATTTTAGAGAATAATTCATGTTAGGTCTAGGTTAGGTCTGGGATTTGCTCTCATCAGGCTCATTCTTTCGCATATTTCTCATACTTGATGGCTAGATCCTGGGCTTTTTCTGGATTGCATCACGTAGTAATGAAGTACAACACTGAAACAGTCAATTAAACCAGGTTTCCATCAATATTTTAGAGGATAACGCATGTTAGGTCTAGGTTAGGTCTGGGATTTTCACTCGTCAGACTCATACTTTCGCATATTTCTCATACTTGTTGAACGGATCCTGGGTTTTTTCTGGTTTGGATCACGTAGTAATGTGGTACCACACTGAAACAGTCGACTAAACCTGGTTTCGATCAATATTTTAGAGGATAACACAAGTTAGGTCTGGGATAGGTCTAGGATTTGCTCTCGTCAGGCTCATACTTTCGCATATTTCTCATACTTCATGGCTAGATCCTGGGCTATTTCTGGATTGGATCTCGTAGTAATGTGGTACCACACTGAAACACTCAATTAAACCTGGTCTTGATAAATATTTTAGAGGATAACGCATGTTAGGTCTGGGATAGGTCTGGGATTTGCCCTAATCAGACTCATACTTTCGCACACTTCACATACTCGTTGAACTGATCCTGGGTTATTTTCTGGTTTGGATCACATAGTATTGTGGTACCACACTGAAACAGTCGATTAAACCAGGTTTCGATCAATATTTTTGAGGATAACGCATGTTAGGTCTGGGTTAGGTCTAGGATTTGCCCTCATCAGGCCCATACTTTCGCATATTTCTCATACGTCATGGCTAGATCCTGGGTCTTTTCTGGTTTGGATCACGTAGTAATGTGGTACCACACTGAAACAGTCAATTAAACCTGGTTTCGATCAATATTTTAGAGGATAACGCAAGTTAGGTTTGGGATAGGTCTGGGATTTGCCCTCATCAGGCTCATACTTTCGCGTTTTTCACATACTTGTTGAACAGATCCTGGGTTTTTTCTGGTTTGGATCACGTAGTTGTGTGGTACCACACAGAAACAGTCCATTAAACCTGGTTGCGATCAATATTTTAGAGGATAACGCAAGTTAGGTCTGGGATAGGTCTAGGATTTGCCCTCATCAGGCTCTTACTATCGCATATTTCTCATACTTCATGGCTAGATCCTGGGCTATTTCTGGATTGGATCACGTAGTAAAGTGGTACCACACTGAAACATTCAATGAAACCTGGTCTGGATAAATATTTTAGAGGATAACGCATCTTAAGTCTGGGTTAGGTCTAAGATTTGCCCTCATCAGGCTCACAGTTTCGCGTTTTTCACATACTTGTTGAACAGATCCTGGGTGTTTTCTGGTTTGGATCACGTAGTAATGTGGTACCACACTAAAACAGTCAATTAAACCTGGTTTCGATCAATATTTTAGAGGATAACGCAAGTTAGGTCTGGGATAGGTCTGGGATTAGCCCTCATCAGACTCATACTTTCGCAAACTTCACATACTGGATGACAAGATCCTGGGTTTTTTTCTGGTTTGGATCACGTAGTAATGTGTTTCCACACTGAAACAGTCGATTAAACCTGGTTTCGATCAATATTTTAGAGGATAACGCAAGTTAGGTCTGGGATAGGTCTGGGATTTGCTCTCATCAGGCTTATTCTGTCGCATATTTCTCATACTTGATAGCTAGATCCTGGGCTTTTTCTGGATTGCATCACGTAGTAATGAAGTACAACACTGAAACAGTCAATTAAACCTGGTTTCGCTCAATATTTTAGAGGATAACGCATGTTAGGTCTAGGTCAGGCCTGGTTTTTTCACTCATCAGACTCATACTTTCGCATTCTTCACATACTTGTTGAACGGATCCTGGGTTTTTTCTGGCTTGGATCAGGTAGTAATGTGGGACCACACTGAAACAATCAATTAAACCTGGTCTTGATAAATATTTTAGAAGATAACGCATGTTAGGTCTGGGATAGGTCTGGGATTTGCCCTCATCAGGCTCATACTTTCGCACACTTCACATACTTGTTGAACGGATCCTGGGTTTTTTCTGGTTTGGATCACGTAGTAGTGTGGTGCCACACTGAAACAGTCCATTAAACCTGGTTTCGCTCAATATTTTAGAGGATAACGCATGTTAGGTCTAGGTCAGGCCTGGGATTTTCATTCATCAGACTCATACTTTCGCATTCTTCACATACTTGTTGAACGGATCCTGGGTTTTTTCTGGCTTGGATCAGGTAGTAATGTGGGACCACACTGAAACAATCAATTAAACCTGGTCTTGATAAATATTTTAGAAGATAACGCATGTTAGGTCTGGGATAGGTCTGGGATTTGCCCTCATCAGGCTTATACTTTCGCACACTTCACATACTCGTTGAACAGATCCTGCGTTATTTTCTGGTTTGGATCACATAGTAATGTGGTACCACACTGAAACATTCAATTAAACCTGGTCTTGATAAATATTTTAGAGGATAACGCATGTTAGGTCTGGGTTAGGTCTAGGATTTGCCCTCATCAGGCTCATACTTTCGCATATTTCTCATACTTCATGGCTAGATCCTTGGCTATTTCTGGATTGGATCACGTAGTAAAGTGGTACCACACTGAAACATTCAATGAAACCTGGTCTGCATAAATATTTTAGAGGACAACGCATCTTAGGTCTGGGATAGGTCTAAGATTTGCCCTCATCAGGCTCACAGTTTCGCGTTTTTCACATACTTGTTGAACAGATCCTGGGTTTTTTCTGGTTTGGATCCCGTAGTAGTGTGGTACCACACTGAAACAGTCAATTAAACCTGGTTTCGCTCAATATTTTAGAGGATAACGCATGTTAGGTCTAGGTCAGGCCTGGTTTTTTCACTCATCAGACTCATACTTTCGCATTCTTCACATACTTGTTGAACGGATCCTGGGTTTTTTCTGGTTTGGATCACGTAGTTATGTGGGTCCACACTGAAACAATCAATTAAACCAGGTTTCGATCAATATTTTTGAGGATAACGCATGTTAGGTCTAGGTTAGGCCTGGGATTTTCACTCATCAGACTCATACTTTCGCATTCTTCACATACTTGTTGAACGGATCCTGGGTTTTTTCTGGTTTGGATCACGTAGTAGTGTGGTGCCACACTGAAACAGTCCATTAAACCAGGTTTCGATCAATATTTTTGAGGATACCGCATGTTAGGTCTAGGTTAGGCCTGGGATTTTCACTCATCAGACTCATACTTTCGCACACTTCGCATACTCGTTGAACAGATCCTGGGTTATTTTCTGGTTTGGATCACATAGTAATGTGGTACCACACTGAAACAGTCGATTAAACCAGGTTTCGATCAATATTTTTGAGGATAACGCATGTTAGGTCTAGGTTAGGCCTGGGATTTTCACTCATCAGACTCATACTTTCGCATTCTTCACATACTTGTTGAACGGATCCTGGGTTTTTTCTGGTTTGGATCACGTAGTAGTGTGGTGCCACACTGAAACAATCAATTAAACCTGGTCTTGATAAATATTTTAGAGGATAACGCATGTTAGGTCTGGGATAGGCCTGGTTTTTTCACTCATCAGACTCATACTTTCGCATTCTTCACATACTTGTTGAACGGATCCTGGGTTTTTTCTGGGTTGGATCACGTAGTTATGTGGGTCCACACTGAAACAATCAATTAAACCTGGTCTTGATAAATATTTTAGAGGATAACGCATGTTAGGTCTGGGTTACGTCTAGGATTTGCCCTCATCAGGCTCATACTTTCGCATATTTCTCATACTTCTTGGCTAGATCCTGGGCTGTTTCTGCATTGTATCACGTAGTAATGTGGTACCACGCTGAAACAGTCAATTAAACCTGGTTTCGATCAATATTTTAGAGGATAACGCAAGTTAGGTCTGGGATAGGTCTAGGATTTGCCCTCATCAGGCTCTTACTATCGCATATTTCTCATACTTCATGGCTAGATCCTGGGCTATTTCTGGATTGGATCACGTAGTAAAGTGGTACCACACTGAAACATTCGATGGAACCTGTTCTGGATAAATATTTTAGAGGATAACGCATCTTAGGTCTGGGTTAGGTCTAAGATTTGCCCTCATCAGGCTCACAGTTTCGCGTTTTTCACATACTTGTTAAACAGATTCTGGGTTTTTTCTGGTTTGGATCACGTAGTAATGTGGTACCACACTAAAACAGTCAATTAAACCTGGTTTCGATCAATATTTTAGAGGATAAAGCAAGCTAGGTCTGGGATAGGTCTGGGATTAGCCCTCATCAGACTCATACTTTCGCACACTTCACATACTCGTTGACAAGATCCTGGGTTTTTTTCTGGTTTTGATCACGTAGTAATGTGGCTCCACACTGAAACAGTCGATTAAACCTGGTTTCGCTCAATATTTTAGAGGATAACGCATGTTAGGTCTAGGTCAGGCCTGGTTTTTTCACTCATCAGACTCATACTTTCGCATTCTTCACATACTTGTTGAACGGATCCTGGGTTTTTTCTGGTTTGGATCAGGTAGTAATGTGGGTCCACACTGAAACAATCAATTAAACCTGGTCTTGATAAATATTTTAGAGGATAACGCATGTTAGGTCTGGGATAGGTCTGGGATTTGCCCTCATCAAGCTCATACTTTGGCATATTTCTCATACTTCATGGCTAGATCCTGGGCTGTTTCTGCATTGTATCACGTAGTAATGTGGTACCACGCTGAAACAGTCAATTAAACCTGGTTTCGATCAATATTTTAGAGGATAACGCATCTTAGGTCTGGGTTAGGTCTAAGATTTGCCCTCATCAGGCTCACAGTTTCGCGTTTTTCACATACTAGTTGAACAGATCCTGGGTTTTTTCTGGTTTGGATCCCGTAGTAGTGTGGTACCACACTGAAACAGTCCATTAAACCTGGTTTCGCTCAATATTTTAGAGGATAACGCATGTTAGGTCTAGGTCAGGCCTGGTTTTTTCACTCATCAGACTCATACTTTCGCATTCTTCACATACTTGTTGAACGGATCCTGGGTTTTTTCTGGTTTGGATCAGGTAGTAATGTGGGTCCACACTGAAACAATCAATTAAACCTGGTCTTGATAAATATTTTAGAGGATAACGCATGTTAGGTCTGGGATAGGTCTGGGATTTGCCCTCATCAAGCTCATACTTTGGCATATTTCTCATACTTCATGGCTAGATCCTGGGCTGTTTCTGCATTGTATCACGTAGTAATGTGGTACCACGCTGAAACAGTCAATTAAACCTGGTTTCGATCAATATTTTAGAGGATAACGCAAGTTAGGTCTGGGATAGGTTTAGGATTTGCCCTCATCAGGCTCTTACTATCGCATATTTCTCATACTTCATGGCTAGATCCTGGGCTATTTCTGGATTGGATCACGTAGTAAAGTGGTACCACACTGAAACATTCAATGAAACCTGTTCTGGATAAATATTTTAGAGGATAACGCATCTTAGGTCTGGGATAGGTCTAAGATTGGCCCTCATCAGGCTCACATTTTCACGTTTTTCACATACTTGTTGAACAGATCCTGGGTTTTGTCTTGATTGCATCACGTTGTAACGTAGTACCACACTGAAACAGCCAATGAAACCTGGCTTCCATCAATATTTTAGAGGACAACGCAAGTTAGGTCTAGGTAAGGCCTGAGATTGTCACTGATCAGACTCATACATTCGCATTCTTTACATACTTGTTGAACGGATCCTGGGTTTTTTCTGGCTTGGATCACGTAGTAATGTAGCACCACACTGAAACATTCAACTAACCTGGTCTTGATGAATATTTTAGAGGATAACGCATGTTAGGTCTAGGTTAGGCCTGGGATTTTCACTCATCAGACTCATACTTTCGCATTCTTCACATACTTGTTGAACGGATCCTGGGTTTTTTCTGGTTTGGATCACGTAGTAATGTGGGTCCACTCTGAAACAATCAATTAAACCTGGTCTTGATAAATATTTTAGAGGATAACGCTTGTTAGGTCTGGGATAGGTCTGGGATTTGTCCTCATCAGACTCATACTTTCGCACACTTCACATACTCGTTGAACAGATCCTGGGTTATTTTCTGGTTTGGATCACATAGTAATGTGGTACCACACTGAAACAGTCGATTAAACCAGGTTTCGATCAATATTTTTGAGGACAACGCATGTTTGGTCTAGGTTAGGCCTGGGGTTTTCACTCATCAGACTCATACTTTCGCATTCTTCACATACTTGTTGAACTGATCCTGGGTTTTTTCTGGTTTGGATCACGTAGTAATGTGGTTCCACACTGAAACAGTCAATTAAACCTGGTTTCGACCAATATTTTAGAGAATAATTCATGTTAGGTCTAGGTTAGGTCTGGGATTTGCTCTCATCAGGCTCATTCTTTCGCATATTTCTCATACTTGATGGCTAGATCCTGGGCTTTTTCTGGATTGCATCACGTAGTAATGAAGTACAACACTGAAACAGTCAATTAAACCTGGTTTCTATCAATATTTTAGAGGACAACGCAAGTTAGGTCTGGGATAGGTCTGGGATTTGTCCTCATCAGGCTCATACTTTCGCGTTTTTCACATACTTGTTGAACAGATCCTGTGTTTTTTCTGGTTTGGATCCCATAGTAGTGTGGTACCACACTGAAACAGTCCATTAAACCTGGTTTCGCTCAATATTTTAGAGGATAACGCATGTTAGGTCTAGGTCAGGCCTGGGATTTTCACTCATCAGACTCATACCTTCGCATTCTTCACATACTCGTTGACAAGATCCTGGGTTTTTTTCTGGTTTTGATCACGTAGTAATGTGGGTCCACACTGAAACAATCGATTAAACCTGGTCTTGTTAAATATTTTAGAGGATAACGCATGTTAGGTCTGGGATAGGTCTGGGATTTGCCCTCATCAGACTCATACTTTCGCACACTTCACATACTCGTTGAAAAGATCCTGGGTTGTTTTCTGGTTTGGATCACATAGTAATGTGGTACCACACTGAAACAGTCGATTAAACCAGGTTTCGATCAATATTTTAGAGGATAACGCAAGTTAGGTCTGGGATAGGTCTGGGATTTGCCCTCATCACGCTCATACTTTCGCGTTTTTCACATACTTGTTGAACGGATCCTGGGTTTTTTCTGGTTTGGATCAGGTAGTAATGTGGTACCACACTAAAACAGTCAATTAAACCTGGTTTCGATCAATATTTTAGAGGATAACGCAAGCTAGGTCTGGGATAGGTCTGGGATTAGCCCTCATAAGACTCATACTTTCGCACACTTCACATACTCGTTGACAAGATCCTGGGTTTTTTTCTGGTTTTGATCACGTAGTAATGTGGCTCCACACTGAAACAGTCGATTAAACCTGGTTTCGATTAATATTTTAGAGGATAACGCAAGTTAGGTCTGGGATAGGTCTGGGATTTGCCCTCATCAGGCTCATACTTTCGCGTTTTTCACATACTAGTTGAACAGATCCTGGGTTTTTTCTGGTTTGGATCCCGTAGTAGTGTGGTACCACACTGAAACAGTCCATTAAACCTGGTTTCGCTCAATATTTTAGAGGATAACGCATGTTAGGTCTAGGTCAGGCCTGGTTTTTTCACTCATCAGACTCATACTTTCGCATTCTTCACATACTTGTTGAACGGATCCTGGGTTTTTTCTGGTTTGGATCAGGTAGTAATGTGGGTCCACACTGAAACAATCAATTAAACCTGGTCTTGATAAATATTTTAGAGGATAACGCATGTTAGGTCTGGGATAGGTCTGGGATTTGCCCTCATCAGGCTCATACTTTGGCATATTTCTCATACTTCATGGCTAGATCCTGGGCTGTTTCTGCATTGTATCACGTAGTAATGTGGTACCACGCTGAAACAGTCAATTAAACCTGGTTTCGATCAATATCTTAGAGGATAACGCAAGTTAGGTCTGGGATAGGTCTAGGATTTGCCCTCATCAGGCTCTTACTATCGCATATTTCTCATACTTCATGGCTAGATCCTGGGCTAATTCTGGATTGGATCACGTAGTAAAGTGGTACCACACTGAAACATTCAATGAAACCTGTTCTGGATAAATATTTTAGAGGATAACGCATCTTAGGTCTGGGATAGGTCTAAGATTTGCCCTCATCAGGCTCACATTTTCGCGTTTTTCACATACTTGTTGAACAGATCCTGGGTTTTGTCTTGATTGCATCACGTAGTAACGTAGTACCACACTGAAACAGCCAATGAAACCTGGTTTCCATCAATATTTTAGAGGACAACGCATGTTAGGACTGGGATAGGTCTGGGATTTGCCCTCACCAGACTCATACTTTCGCACACTTCACATACTCGTTGAACAGATCCTGGGTTATTTTCTGGTTTGGATCACATAGTAATGTGGTACCACACTGAAACTGTCGATTAAACCAGGTTTCGATCAATATTTTTGAGGACAACGCATGTTAGGTCTAGGTTAGGGCTGGGGTTTTCACTCATCAGACTCATACTTTCGCATTCTTCACATACTTGTTGAACTGATCCTGGGTTTTTTCTGGTTTGGATCACGTAGTAATGTGGTTCCACACTGAAACAGTCAATTAAACCTGGTTTCGACCAATATTTTAGAGAATAATTCATGTTAGGTCTAGGTTAGGTCTGGGGTTTGCTCTCATCAGGCTCATTCTTTCGCATATTTCTCATACTTGATGGCTAGATCCTGGGCTTTTTCTGGATTGCATCACGTAGTAATGAAGTACAACACTGAAACAGTCAATTAAACCTGGTTTCTATCAATATTTTAGAGGACAACGCAAGTTAGGTCTGGGATAGGTCTGGGATTTGCCCTCATCAGGCTCATACCTTCGCATTCTTCACATACTTGTTGAACGGATCCTGGGTTTTTTCTGGTTTGGATCACGTAGTAATGTGGGTCCACACTGAAACAATCGATTAAACCTGGTCTTGTTAAATATTTTAGAGGATAACGCATGTTAGGTCTGGGATAGGTCTGGGATTTGCCCCCATCAGACTCATACTTTCGCACACTTCACATACTCGTTGAAAAGATCCTGGGTTATTTTCTGGTTTGGATCACATAGTAATGTGGTACCACACAGAAACAGTCGATTAAACCAGGTTTCGATCAATATTTTAGAGGATAACGCAAGTTAGGTCTGGGATAGGTCTGGGATTTGCCCTCATCAGGCTCATACTTTCGCGTTTTTCACATACTTGTTGAACGGATCCTGGGTTTCTTCTGGTTTGGATCAGGTAGTAATGTGGGTCCACACTGAAACAATCAAATAAACCTGGTCTGCATAAATATTTTAGAGGACAACGCATCTTAGGTCTGGGATAGGTCTGGGATTTGCTCTCATCAGGCTCATTCTTTCGCATATGTCTCATACTTGATGGCTAGATCCTGGGCTTTTTCTGGATTGCATCACGTAGTAGCGTAGTACCACACTGAAACAGCCAATGAAACCTGGTTTCCATCAATATTTTAGAGGACAACGCAAGTTAGGTCTAGGTAAGGCCTGAGATTGTCACTGATCAGACTCATACATTCGCATTCTTTACATACTTGTTGAACGGATCCTGGGTTTTTTCTGGTTTGGATCACGTAGTAAAGTGGTACCACACTGAAACATTCAATGAAACCTGGCCTGGATAAATATTTTAGATGATAACGCATCTTAGGTCTGGGTTAGGTCTAAGATTTGCCCTCATCAGGCTCACAGTTTCGCGTTTTCCACATACTTGTTGAACAGATCCTGGGTTTTTTCTGGTTTGGATCACGTAGTAATGTGGTACCACACTAAAACAGTCAATTAAACCTGGTTTCGATCAATATTTTGGAGGATAACGCAAGTTAGGTCTGGGACAGGTTTGGGATTTGCTCTCATCAGGCTCATTCTTTCGCATATATCTCATACTTGATGACTATCTCCTGAGCTTTTTCTGGATTGCATCACGTAGTAATGAAGTACAACACTGAAACAGTCAATTAAACCTGGTTTCCGTCAATATTTTAGAGGACAACGCAAGTTAGGTCTGGGATAGGTCTGGGATTTGCCCTCATCAGGCTCATACTGTCGCGTTTTTCACATACTTGTTGAACAGATCCTGGGTTTTTTCTGGTTTGGATCCCGTAGTAGTGTGGTACCACACTGAAACTGTCGATTAAACCAGGTTTCGATCAATATTTTTGAGGATAACGCATGTTAGGTCTAGGTTAGGCCTGGGATTTTCACTCATCAGACTCATACTTTCGCATTCTTCACATACTTGTTGAACGGATCCTGGGTTTTTTCTGGTTTGGATCACGTAGTAATGTGGGTCCACTCTGGTACAATCAATTAAACCTGGTCTTGATAAATATTTTAGAGGATAACGCATGTTAGGTCTGGGATAGGTCTGGGATTTGTCCTCATCAGACTCATACTTTCGCACACTTCACATACTCGTTGAACAGATCCTGGGTTTTTTCTGGTTTGGATCCCATAGTAGTGTGGTACCACACTGAAACAGTCTATTAAACCTGGTTTCGCTCAATATTTTAGAGGATAACGCATGTTAGGTCTAGGTCAGGCCTGGGATTTTCACTCATCAGACTCATACCTTCGCATTCTTCACATACTTGTTGAACGGATCCTGGGTTTTTTCTGGTTTGGATCACGTAGTTATGTGGGTCCACACTGTGACAATTAGTTAAACCTGGTCTTGATAAATATTTTAGAGGATAACGCATGTTAGGTCTGGGATAGGTCTGGGATTTGCCCTCATCAGACTCATACTTTCGCACACTTCACATACTCGTTGAACAGATCCTGGGTTATTTTCTGGTTTGGATCACATAGTAATGTGGTACCACACTGAAACAGTCGATTAAACCTGGTTTCGATCAATATTTTTGAGGATAACGCATGTTAGGTCTAGGTTAGGCCTGGGATTTTCACTCATCAGACTCATACTTTCGCATTCTTCACATACTTGTTGAACGGATCCTGGGTTTTTTCTGGTTTGGATCACGTAGTAATGTGGGTCCACTCTGAAACAATCAATTAAACCTGGTCTTGATAAATATTTTAGAGGATAACGCATGTTAGGTCTGGGATAGGTCTGGGATTTGTCCTCATCAGACTCATACTTTCGCACACTTCACATACTCGTTGAACAGATCCTGGGTTATTTTCTGGTTTGGATCACATAGTAATGTGGTACCACACTGAAACAGTCGATTAAACCAGGTTTCGATCAATATTTTTGAGGACAACGCATGTTAGGTCTAGTTTAGGCCTGGGGTTTTCACTCATCAGACTCATACTTTCGCATTCTTCACATACTTGTTGAACTGATCCTGGGTTTTTTCTGGTTTGGATCACGTAGTAATGTGGTTCCACACTGGAACAGTCAATTAAACCTGGTTTCGACCAATATTTTAGAGAATAATTCATGTTAGGTCTAGGTTAGGTCTGGGATTTGCTCTCATCAGGCTCATTCTTTCGCATATTTCTCATACTTGATGGCTAGATCCTGAGCTTTTTCTGGATTGCATCACGTAGTAATGAAGTACAACACTGAAACAGTCAATTAAACCTGGTTTCCGTCAATATCTTAGAGGACAACGCAAGTTAGGTCTGGGATAGGTCTGGGATTTGCCCTCATCAGGCTCATACTGTCGCGTTTTTCACATACTTGTTGAACAGATCCTGGGTTTTTTCTGGTTTGGATCCCGTAGTAGTGTGGTACCACACTGAAACAGTCCATTAAACCTGGTTTCGCTCAATATTTTAGAGGATAACGCATGTTAGGTCTAGGTCGGGCCTGGTTTTTTCACTCATCAGACTCATACTTTCGCATTCTTCACATACTCGTTGAACGGATCCTGGGTTTTTTCTGGTTTGGATCACGTAGTTATGTGGGTCCACACTGAGACAATCAATTAAACCTGGTCTTGATAAATATTTTAGAGGATAACGCATGTTAGGTCTGGGATAGGTCTGGGATTTGCCCTCATCAGACTCATACTTTCGCACACTTCACATACTCGTTGAACAGATCCTGGGTTATTTTCTGGTTTGGATCACATAGTAATGTGGTACCACACTGAAACAGTCGATTAAACCAGGTTTCGATCAATATTTTTGAGGATAACGCATGTTAGGTCTAGGTTAGGCCTGGGATTTTCACTCATCAGACTCATACTTTCGCATTCTTCACATACTTGTTGAATGGATCCTGGGTTTTTTCTGGTTTGGATCACGTAGTAATGTGGGTCCACTCTGAAACAATCAATTAAACCTGGTCTTGATAAATATTTTAGAGGATAACGCATGTTAGGTCTGGGATAGGTCTGGGATTTGTCCTCATCAGACTCATACTTTCGCATGCTTCACATACTCGTTGAACAGATCCTGGGTTATTTTCTGGTTTGGATCACATAGTAATGTGGTACCACACTGAAACAGTCGATTAAACCAGGTTTCGATCAATATTTTTGAGGACAACGCATGTTAGGTCTAGTTTAGGCCTGGGGTTTTCACTCATCAGACTCATACTTTCGCATTCTTCACATACTTGTTGAACTGATCCTGGGTTTTTTCTGGTTTGGATCACGTAGTAATGTGGTTCCACACTGGAACAGTCAATTAAACCTGGTTTCGACCAATATTTTAGAGAATAATTCATGTTAGGTCTAGGTTAGGTCTGGGATTTGCTCTCATCAGGCTCATTCTTTCGCATATTTCTCATACTTGATGGCTAGATCCTGAGCTTTTTCTGGATTGCATCACGTAGTAATGAAGTACAACACTGAAACAGTCAATTAAACCTGGTTTCCGTCAATATCTTAGAGGACAACGCAAGTTAGGTCTGGGATAGGTCTGGGATTTGCCCTCATCAGGCTCATACTGTCGCGTTTTTCACATACTTGTTGAACAGATCCTGGGTTTTTTCTGGTTTGGATCCCATAGTAGTGTGGTACCACACTGAAACAGTCCATTAAACCTGGTTTCGCTCAATATTTTTGAGGATAACGCATGTTAGGTCTAGGTCGGGCCTGGTTTTTTCACTCATCAGACTCATACTTTCGCATTCTTCACATACTCGTTGAACGGATCCTGGGTTTTTTCTGGTTTGGATCACGTAGTTATGTGGGTCCACACTGAGACAATCAATTAAACCTGGTCTTGATAAATATTTTAGAGGATAACGCATGTTAGGTCTGGGATAGGTCTGGGATTTGCCCTCATCAGACTCATACTTTCGCACACTTCACATACTCGTTGAACAGATCCTGGGTTATTTTCTGGTTTGGATCACATAGTAATGTGGTACCACACTGAAACAGTCCATTAAACCTGGTTTCGCTCAATATTTTAGAGGATAACGCATGTAAGGTCTAGGTCAGGCCTGGGATTTTCACTCATCAGACTCATACCTTCGCATTCTTCACATACTTGTTGAACGGATCCTGGGTTTTTTCTGGTTTGGATCACGTAGTAATGTGGGTCCACACTGAAACAACCGATTAAACCTGGTCTTGATAAATATTTTAGAGGGTAACGCATGTTAGGTCTGGGATAGGTCTGGGATTTGCCCTCATCAGACTCATACTTTCGCACACTTCACATACTCGTTGAAAAGATCCTGGGTTATTTTCTGGTTTGGATCACATAGTAATGTGGTACCACACTGAAACAGTCGATTAAACCAGGTTTCGATCAATATTTTAGAGGATAACGCAAGTTAGATCTGGGATAGGTCTGGGATTTGCCCTCATCAGGCTCGTACTTTCGCGTTTTTCACATACTTGTTGAACGGATCCTGGGTTTTTTCTGGTTTGGATCAGGTAGTAATGTGAGTCCACACTGAAACAATCAATTAAACCTGGTTTTGATAAATATTTTAGAGGATAACGCATGTTAGGACTGGGATAGGTCTGGGATTTGCCCTCATCAGGCTCATACTTTCGCACACTTCACATACTCGTTGAACAGATCCTGCGTTATTTTCTGGTTTGGATCACATAGTAATGTGGTACCACACTGAAACATTCAATTAAACCTGGTCTTGATAAATATTTTAGAGGATAACGCATGTTAGGTCTAGGTCAGGCCTGGTTTTTTCACTCATCAGACTCATACTTTCGCATTCTTCCCATACTTGTTGAATGGATCCTGGGTTCTTTCTGGTTTGGATCACGTAGTAATGTGGTTCCACACTGAAACAGTCAATTAAACCTGGTTTCGACCAATATTCTAGAGAATAATTCATGTTGGGTCTAGGTTAGGTCTGGGATTTGCTCTCATCAGGCTCATTCTTTCGCATATTTCTCATACTTGATGGCTAGATCCTGGGCTTTTTCTGGATTGCATCACGTAGTAATGAAGTACAACACTGAAACAGTCAATTAAACCTGGTTTCCATCAATATTTTAGAGGACAACGCAAGTTAGGTCTGGGATAGGTCTGGGATTTGCCCTCATCAGGCTCATACTGTCGCGTTTTTCACATATTTGATGAACAGATCCTGGGTTTTTTCTGGTTTGGAACCCGTAGTAGTGTGGTACCACACTGAAACAGTCCATTATACCTGGTTTCGCTCAATATTTTAGAGGATAACGCATGTTAGGTCTAGGTCAGGCCTGATTTTCACTCATCAGACTCATACTTTCGCATTCTTCACATACTTGTTGAACGGATCCTGGGTTTTTTCTGGTTTGGATCACGTAGTTATGTGGGTCCACACTGAAACAATCAATTAAACCTGGTCTTGATAAACATTTTAGAGGATAACGCATGTTAGGTCTGGGATAGGTCTGGGATTTGCCCTCATCAGACTCATACTTGCGCACACTTCACATACTCGTTGAACAGATCCTGGGTTATTTTCTGGTTTGGATCACATAGTAATGTGGTACCACACTGAAACAGTCGATTAAACCAGGTTTCGATCAATATTTTTGAGGATAACGCATGTTAGGTCTAGGTTAGGCCTGGGGTTTTCACTCATCAGACTCATACTTTCGCATTCTTCACATACTTGTTGAACGGATCCTGGGTTTTTTCTGGTTTGGATCAGGTAGTAATGTGGGTCCACAATGAAACAATCAATTAAACCTGGTCTTGATAAATATTTTAGAGGATAACGCATGTTAGGTCTAGGTTACGTCTGGGATTTGCTCTCATCAGGCTCATTCTTTCGTATATTTCTCATACTTGATGGCTAGATCCTGGGCTTTTTCTGGATTGCATCACGTAGTAATGAAGTACAACACTGAAACAGTCAATTAAACCTGGTTTCCATCAATATTTTAGAGGACAACGCAAGTTAGGTCAGGGATAGGTCTGGGATTTGCCCTCATCAGGCTCATACTTTCGCGTTTTTCACATACTTGTTGAACAGATCCTGGGTTTTTTCTGGTTTGGATCCCATAGTAGTGTGGTATCACACTGAAACAGTCCATTAAACCTGGTTTCGCTCAATATTTTAGAGGATAACGCATGTTTGGCCTAGGTCAGGCCTGGGATTTTCACTCATCAGACTCATACCTTCGCATTCTTCACATACTTGTTGAACGGATCCTGGGTTTTTTCTGGTTTGGATCACGTAGTAATGTGGGTCCATACTGAAACAATCGATTAAACCTGGTCTTGATAAATATTTTAGAGGATAACGCATGTTAGGTCTGGGAGAGTTCTGGGATTTGCCCTCATCAGACTCATACTTTCGCACACTTCACATACTCGTTGAACAGATCCTGGGTTATTTTCTGGTTTGGATCACATAGTAATGTGGTACCACACTGAAACAGTCGATTAAACCAGGTTTCGATCAATATTTTTCAGGATAACGCATGTTAGGTCTAGGTTAGGCCTGGGATTTTCACTCATCAGACTCATACTTTCGCATTCTTCACATACTTGTAGAACGGATCCTGGGTTTTTACTGGTTTGGATCACGTAGTAATGTGGTACCACACTGAAACATTCAATTAAATCTGGTTTCGATCAATATTTTAGAGGGTAACGCAAGTTAGGTCTGGGATAGGTCCGGGATTTGCCCTCATCAGGCTCATACTTTCGCGTTTTTCACATACTTGTTGAACAGATCCTGGGTTTTTTCTGGTTTGTATCACGTAGTAGTGTGGTACCACACTGAAACAGTCCATTATACCTGGTTTGGATCAATATTTTAGAGGATAACGCATGTTAGGTCTAGGTTAGCCCTGGGATTTTCACTCATCAGACTCATACTTTCGCATTCTTCTCATACTTGCTGAACTGATCCTGGGTTTTTTCTGGTTTGGGTCACGTAGTAATGTGGTACCATACTGAAACAGTCGATTAAACCTGGTTTCGATCAATATCTTAGAGGATAACGCAAGTTAAGTCTGGGATTGGTCTGGGATTTGACCTCATCAGACTCATACTTTCGCACACTTCACATACTCGTTGAACAAATCCTGGGTTATTTTCTGGTTTGGATCACATAGTAATGTGGTACCACACTGAAACAGTCGATTAAACCAGGTTTCGATCAATATTTTTGAAGATAACGCATGTTAGGTCTAGGTTAGGCCTGGGATTTTCACTCATCAGACTCATACTTTCGCATTCTTCACATACTTGTTGAACGGATCCTGGGTTTTTTCTGGTTTGGATCACGTAGTAATGTGGGACCACACTGAAACAGTCAATTAAACCTGGTTTCGATCAATATTTTAGAGAATAACTCATGTTAGGTCTAGGTTAGGTCTGGGATTTGCTCTCATCAGGCTCATTCTTTCGCATATTTCTCATACTTGATGGCTAGATCCTGGGCATTTTCTGGATTGCATCACGTAGTAATAAAGTACAACACTGAAACAGTCAATTAAACCTGGTTTCCATCAATATCTCAGAGGACAATGCAAGTTAGGTCTGGCATAGGTCTGGGATTCGCCCACATCAGGCTCATACTTTCGCGTTTTACACATATTTGTTGAACAGATCCTGGGTTTTTTTCTGGTTTGTATCCCGTAGTAATGAAGTACAACACTGAAACAGTCAATAAAACCTGGTTTCCATCAATATCTTAGAGGACAACGCAAGTTAGGTTTGGCATAGGTCTGGGATTCGCCCTCATCAGGCTCATACTTTCGCGTTTTTCACATACTTGTTGAACAGATCCTGGGTTTTTTCTGGTTTGTATCACGTAGTAGTGTGGTACCACACTGAAACAGTCCATTAAACCTGGTTTCGATCAATATTTTAGAGGATAACGCAAGTTAGGTCTGGGATAGGTCCGGGATTTGCCCTCATCAGGCTCATACTTTCGCGTTTTTCACATACTTGTTGAACAGATCCTGGGGTTTTTCTGGTTTGGGTCACGTAGTAGTGTGATACTACACTGAAACATTCAGTTAAACCTGGTCTTGATAAACATTTTAGTGGATAACGCATGTTAGGTCTGGGTTAGGTCTAGGATTTGCCCTCATCAGGCTCATTCTTTCGCATATTTCTCATAGTTGATGGCTAGATCCGGGGCTTTTTCTGGATTGCATCACGTAGTAATGAAGTACAACACTGAAACAGTCAATTAAACCTGGTGTCGATCAATATTTTAGAGAATAATTCATGTTAGGTCTAGGTTAGGTCTGGGATTTGCTCTCATCAGGCTCGTTCTTTCGCATATTTCTCATACTTGATGGCTAGATCCTGGGCTTTTTCTGGATTGCATCACGTAGTAATGAGGTACAACACTGAAACAGTCAATTAAACCTGGTTTCCATCAATATCTTAGAGGACAACGCAAGTTAGGTCTGGGATAGGTCTGGGATTTGCCCTCATCAGGCTCATACTTTCGCGTTTTTCACATACTTGTTGAACAGATCCTGGGTTTTCTCTGGTTTGGATTACGTAGTAGTGTGGTACCACACTGAAACGGTCGATTAAACCAGGTTTCGATGAATATTTTTGAGGATAACGCATGTTAGGTCTAGGTTAGGCCTGGGATTTTCACTGATCAGACTCATACTTTCGCATTCTTCACATACGTGTTGAACGGATCCTGGGTTTTTTCTGGTTTGGATCACGTTGTTGTGTGGGACCACACTGAAACAATCAATTAAACCTGGTCTTGATAAATATTTTAGAGGATAACGCATGTTAGGTTTGGGTTAGGTCTAGGATTTGCCCTTAGCAGGCTCATACTTTCGCATATCTCTCATACTTCATGGCCAGATCCTGGGCTGTTTCTGGATTGTATCACATAGTAATGTGGTACCACGCTGAAACAGTCAGTTAAACCTGGTTTCGATCAGTATTTTAGAGGATAACGCAAGTAAGGTCTGGCATAGGTCTGGGATTCGCCCTCATCAGGCTCATACTTTCGCGTTTTTCACATACTTGTTGAACAGATCCTGGGTTTTCTCTGGTTTGGATTACGTAGTAGTGTGGTACCACACTGAAACAGTCGATTAAACCAGGTTTCGATGAATATTTTTGAGGATAACGCATGTTAGGTCTAGGTTAGGCCTGGGATTTTCACTCATCAGACTCATACTTTCGCATTCTTCACATACGTGTTGAACTGATCCTGGGTTTTTTCTGGTTTGGATCACGTAGTAATGTGGTACCACACTGAAACAGACGATTAAACCTGGTTTCGATCAATATCTTAGAGGATAACGAAGGTTAAGTCTGGGATTGGTCTGGGATTTGACCTCATCAGGCTCATACTTTCGCGTTTTTCACATACTTGTTGAACAGATCCTGGGTTTTTTCTGGTTTGGATCACGTAGTAATGTGGTACCGCACTGAAGCGGTCAATTAAACCTGGTTTCGATCAATATTTTAGTGGATGACGCAAGTTAGGTCTGGGATTGGTCTGGGATTTGCCCTCATCAGGCTCATACTTTCGCGTTTTTCACATACTTGTTGAACAGATCCTGGGTTTTTTCTGGTTTGGGTCACGTAGTAGTGTGATACCACACTGAAACAGTCGATTAAACCTGGTTTCGATCGATATTATAGAGGTTAACGCATCTTAGGTCTGGGTTAGCTCTAAGATATGCCCTCATCAGGCTCACAGTTTCGAGTTTTTCACATACTTGTTGAACAGATCCTGGGTTTTTTCTGGTTTGGATCACGAAGTAGTGTGGTACCACACTGAAACAGTCCATTAAACCTGGTTTGGATCAACTGTTTAGAGGATAACGCATGTTAGGTCTAGGTTAGCCCTGGGATTTTCACTCATCAGACTCATACTTTCGCATTCTACTCATACTTGTTGAACTGATCCTGGGTTTTTTTCTGGTTTGGATCAGGTAGTAATGTGGTACCACACTGAAACAGTCAATTAAACCTGGTTTCGATCAATATTTTAGAGGATAACGCAAGTTAGGTCTGGCATAGGTCTGGGACTCGCCCTCATCAGGCTCATACTTTCGCGTTTTTCACATACTTGTTGGACAGATCCTGGGTTTTTTCTGGTTTGTATCACGTAGTAATGTGGCACCACACTGAAACATTCAGTTAAACCTGGTCTTGATAAACATTTTAGTGGATAACGCATGTCAGGTCTGGGTTAGGTCTAGGATTTGCCCTCATCAGGCTCATTCTTTCGCATATTTATCATACTTGATGGCTAGATCCTGGGCTTTTTCTGGATTGCATCCCGTAGTAATGAAGTACAACACTGAAACAGTCAATTAAACCTGGTTTCGATCAATATTTTAGAGAATAATTCATGTTAGGTCTAGGTTAGGTCTGGGATTTGCTCTCATCAGGCACATTCTTTCGCATATTTCTCATACTTGATGGCTAGATGCTGGGCTGTTTCTGGATTGTATGACGTAGTAATGTGGTACCACACTGAAACAGTCAATTAAACCTGGTTTCGATCAATATTTTAGAGGATAACGCAAGTTAGGTCTAGGTTAGGCCTGGGATTTGCCCTCATCAGGGTCATACTTTCGAAGTTTTATCATACATGTTGACCTGATCGAGGGTTTTTTCTGCTTTGGATCACGTAGCAAAGTGGTACCACACTGAAACATTCAATTAAACCTGGTCTTGATAAATATTTTAGAGGATAACGCATGTTAGGTCTAGGTTAGGTCTGGGATTTGCTCTCATCAGGCTCATTCTTTCGCATATTTCTCATACTTGATGGCTAGATCCTGTGCTTTTTCTGGATTGCATCACGTAGTAATAAAGTACAACACTGAAACAGTCAATTAAACCTGGTTTCCATCAATATCTTAGAGGACAATGCAAGTTAGGTCTGGCATAGGTCTGGGATTCGCCCTCATCAGGCTCATACTTTCGCGTTTTACACATATTTGTCGAACAGATCCTGGGTTTTTTCTGGTTTGTATCACGTAGTAATGAAGTACAACACTGAAACAGTCAATTAAACCTGGTTTCCATGAATATCTTAGAGGACAACGCAAGTTAGGTCTGGGATAGGTCTGGGATTTGCCCTCATCAGGCTCATACTTTTGCGTTTTTCACATACTTGTTGAACAGATCCTGGGTTATTTTCTGGTTTAGATCACATAGTAATGTGGTACCACACTGAAACAGTCGATTAAACCAGGTTTCGATGAATATTTTTGAGGATAACGCATGTTAGGTCTAGGTTAGGCCTGGGATTTTCACTCATCAGACTCATACTTTCGCATTCTTCACATACGTGTTAAACGGATCCTGGGTTTTTTCTGGTTTGGATCACGTTGTAGTGTGGGGCCACACTGAAACAATCAATTAAACCTGGTCTTGATAAATATTTTAGAGGATAACGCATGTTAGGTTTGGGTTAGGTCTAGGATTTGCCGTCAGCAGGCTCATACTTTCACATATCTCTCATACTTCATGGCCAGATCCTGGGCTGTTTCTGGATTGTATCACGTAGTAATGTGGTACCACGCTGAAACAGTCAGTTAAACCTGGTTTCGATCAGTATTTTAGAGGATAACGCAAGTTAGGTCTGGCATAGGTCTGGGATTCGCCCTCATCAGGCTCATACTTTCGCGTTTTTCACATACTTGTTGAACAGATCCTGGGTCTTTTCTGGATTGTATCACGTAGTAATGTTGTACCACGCTGAAACAGTCAGTTAAACCTGGTTTCGATCAGTATTTTAGAGGATAACGCAAGTTAGGTCTGGCATAGGTCTGGGATTCGCCCTCATCAGGCTCATACTTTCGCATTCTTCACATACTTGTTGAACGGATCCTGGGTTTTTTCTGGTTTGGATCACGTAGTAATGTGGTACCACACTGAAACAGTCAATGAAGCCTGGTTTCAATCAATACTTTAGACGACAACGCAAGTTAGGTCTAGGTAAGGCCTGAGATTTTCACTGATCGGACTCATACTTTCGCATTTTTCACATACTTGTTCAACAGATCCTGGGTTTTTTCTGGTTTGGGTCACGTAGTAGTGTGATACCACACTGAAACAGTCGATTAAACCTGGTTTCGATCAATATTTTAGAGGTTAACGCATCTTAGGTCTGGGTTAGCTCTAAGATATGCCCTCATCAGGCTCACAGTTTCGAGTTTTTCACATACTTGTTGAACAGATCCTGGGTTTTTTCTGGTGTGGATCACGAAGTAGTGTGGTACCACACTGAAACAGTCCATTAAACCTGGTTTCACTCAATATTTTAGAGGATAACGCATGTTAGGTCTAGGTTAGGTCTGGGATTTGCTCTCATTAGGCTCATTCTTTCGCATATTTCTCATACTTGATGGCTAGATCATGGGCTTTTTCTGGATTGCATCACGTAGTAATGTAGTACCACACTGAAACAGTCAATGAAACCTGATTTCCATCAATACTTTAGAGGACAACGCAAGTTAGGTCTAGGTAAGGCCTTAGATTTTCGCTGATCAGACTCATACTTTCGCCTTCTTCACATACTTGTTGAACGGATCCTGGGTTTTTTCTGGTTTGGAACACGTAGTAATGTGGTACCACACTGAAACATTCAATTAAACCTGGTCTTGATAAATATTTTAGAGAATAACGCATGTTAGGTCTGAGTTAGGTCTAGGATTTGCCCTCATCAGGCTCATACTTTCGCATATTTCTCATACTTCATGGCTAGATCCAGGGCTATTTCTGGATTGGATCACGTAGTAAAGTGGTACCACAATGAAACATTCAATGAAACCTGGTCTGGATAAAAATTTTAGAGGATAACGCATGTTAGGTCAACGTTAGTTCTAAGATTTGCCCTCATCAGGCTCACAGTTTCGCGTTTTTCACATACTTGTCGAACAGATCCTGGGTTTTTTCTGGTTTGGATCACGTAGTAATGTGGTACCACACTGAAAAATTCAATTAAACCTGGTCTTGATAAAGATTTTAGAGGATAACGCATGTTAGGTCTGGGATAGGTCTGGGATTAGCCCTCATCAGACTCATACTTTCGCACACTTCACATACTCGTTGACGAGATCCTGGGTTTTTTTCAAGTTTGGATCAGGTAGTAATGTGGTACCACACTGAAACAGTCGATTAAACCTGGTTTCGATCAATATCTTTGAGGATAACGCATGTTAGGTCTGGGATAGGTCTGGGATTAGCCCTCATCAGACTCATACTTTCGCATATTTCTCATACTTCATGGCTAGATACTGGGCTGTTTCTGCATTGTATCACGTAGTAATGTGGTACCACGCCGAAACAGTCAATTAAACCTGGTTTCGCTCAATATTTTAGAGGATAACGCATGCTAGGTCTAGGTAAGACCTGAGATTTTCACTGATCAGACTCATACTTTCGCATTCTTCACATACTTGTTGAACGGATCCTGGGTTTTTTCTGGTTTGGATCACGTAGTAATGAGGGTCCACACTGAAACAATCAATTAAACCTGGTCTTGATAAATATTTTAGAGGATAACGCATGTTAGGTCTGGGATAGGTCTAGGATTTGCCATCATCAGGCTCTTACTATCGCATATTTCTCATACTTCATGGCTAGATCCTGGGCTATTTCTGGATTGGATCACGTAGTAATGTGGTACCACACTGAACATTCAATTAAACCTGGTCTTGATAAATATTTTAGAGGATAACGCATGTTAGGTCTGGGTTACGTCTAGGATTTGCCCTCAACAGGCTCATACTTTCGCATATTTCTCATACTTCATGGCTAGATCCTGGGCTGTTTCTGCATTGTATCACGTAGTAATGTGGTACCACGCTGAAACAGTCAATTAAACCTGGTTTAGCTCAATATTTTAGAGGATAACGCATGTTAGGTCTAGGTCAGCCCTGAGATTTTCACTGATCAGACTCATACATTCGCATTCTTCACATACTTGTTGAACGGATCCTGGGTTTTTTCTGGTTTGGATCACGTAGTAATGTGGTACCACACTGAAACATTCAATTAAACCTGGTCTTGATAAATATTTTAGAGGATAACGCATGTTAGGTCTGGGGTACGTCTAGGATTTGCCCTCATCAGGCTCATACTTTCGCATATTTCTCATACTTTATGGCTAGATCCTGGGCTGTTTCTGCATTGTATCACGTAGTAATGTGCTACCACGCTGAAACAGTCAATTAAACCTGGTTTCGATCAATATTTTAGAGGATAACGCAAGTTAGGTCTGGGATAGGTCTAGGATTTGCCCTCATCAGGCTCTTACTATCGCATATTTCTCATTCTTCATGGCTAGATCCTGGGCTATTTCTGGATTGGATCACGTAGTAAAGTGGTACCAAACTGAAACACTCATTGAAACCTGGTCTGGATAAATATTTTAGAGGATAACGCATCTTAGGTCTGGGATTGGTCTTGGATTTGACCTCATCAGACTCATACTTTCGCACACTTCACATACTTGTTGAACAGATCCTGGGTTTTTTCTGGTTTGGATCCCGTAGTAGTGTGGTACCACACTGAAACAGTCAATTAAACCTGGTTTCCATCAATATTTTAGAGGACAACGCAAGTTAGGTCTGGGATAGGTCTGGGATTTGCCCTCATCAGGCTCATACCTTCGCGTTTTTCACATACTTGTTGAACGGATCCTGGGTTTTTTCTGCATTGTATCACGTAGTAATGTGCTACCACGCTGAAACAGTCAATTAAACCTGGTTTCGATCAATATTTTAGAGGATAACGCAAGTTAGGTCTGGGATAGGTCTAGGATTTGCCCTCATCAGGCTCTTACTATCGCATATTTCTCATTCTTCATGGCTAGATCCTGGGCTATTTCTGGATTGGATCACGTAGTAAAGTGGTACCAAACTGAAACACTCATTGAAACCTGGTCTGGATAAATATTTTAGAGGATAACGCATCTTAGGTCTGGGATTGGTCTTGGATTTGACCTCATCAGACTCATACTTTCGCACACTTCACATACTTGTTGAACAGATCCTGGGTTTTTTCTGGTTTGGATCCCGTAGTAGTGTGGTACCACACTGAAACAGTCAATTAAACCTGGTTTCCATCAATATTTTAGAGGACAACGCAAGTTAGGTCTGGGATAGGTCTGGGATTTGCCCTCATCAGGCTCATACCTTCGCGTTTTTCACATACTTGTTGAACGGATCCTGGGTTTTTTCTGGTTTGGATCACGTAGTTATGTGGGTCCACACTGAAACAATCAATTAAACCTGGTCTTGATAAATATTTTAGAGGATAACGCGTGTTAGGTCTGGGATAGGTCTGGGATTTGCCCTCATCAGACTCATACTTTCGCACACTTCACATACTCGTTGAACAGATCCTGGGTTATTTTGTGGTTTGGATCACATAGTAATGTGGTACCACACTGAAACAGTCGATTAAACCAGGTTTGGATCAATATTTTTGAGGATAACGCATGTTAGGTCTAGGTTAGGCCTGGGATTTTCACTCATCAGACTCATACTTTCGCATTCTTCACATACTTGTTGAACGGACCCTGGGTTTTTTCTGGTTTGAATCACGTAGTAATGTGGGTCCACACTGAAACAATCAATTAAAACTGGTCTTGATAAATATTTTAGAGGATAACGCATGTTAGGTCTGGGATAGGTCTGGGATTTGCCCTCATCAGACTCATACTTTCGCACACTTCACATACTCGTTGAACAGATCCTGGGTTATTTTCTGGTTTGGATCACATAGTAATGTGGTACCACACTGAAACAGTCGATTAAACCAGGTTTCGATCAATATTTTTGAGGACAATGCATGTTAGGTCTAGGTTAGGCCTGGGATATTCACTCATCAGACTCATATTTTCGCATTCTTCACATACTTGTTGAACTGATCCTGGGTTTTTTCTGGTTTGGATCACGTAGTAATGTGGTTCCACACTGAAACAGTCGGTTAAACCTGGTCTTGATAAATATTTTAGAGGATAACGCAAGTTAGGTCTGGGATAGGTCTGGGATTTGCCCTCATCAGACTCATACCTACGCACACTTCACATACTCGTTGAACAGATCCTGGGTTATTCACTGGTTTGGATCACATAGTAATGTGGTACCAAACTGAAACAGTCGATTAAACCAGGTTTCGATCAATATTTTTGAGGATAACGCATGTTAGGTCTAGGATAAGGCCTGGGATTTTCACTCATCAGACTCATACTTTCGCATTCCTCACATAATTGTTGAACGGATCTAAGGTTTTTTCTGGTTTGGATCACGTAGTAACGTGGGACCACACTGAAACAGTCAATTAAACCTGGTCTTGATAAATATTTTAGAGGATAACGCAAGTTAAGTCTGGGATTGGTCTGGGATTTGACCTCATCAGACTCATACTTTCGCATATTGCTCATACTTGATGGCTAGATCCTGGGCTGTTTCTGGATTGTATGACGTAGTAATGTGGTACCACGCTGAAACAGCGAATTAAACCTGGTTTCGATCAATATTTTAGGGGATAACGCAAGTTAGGTCTAGGTTAGGCCTGGGATTTGCCCTCATCAGGGTCATACTTTCGCAGTTTTAACATACATGTTGACCTGATCGAGGGTTTTTTCTGCTTTGGATCACGTAGTAAAGTGGTACCACGCTGAAACAGTCGATTAAACCTGGTTTCGATCAATATTTTAGAGGATAACGCAAGTTAAGTCTGGGATTGGTCTGGGATTTGACCTCATCAGACTCATACTTTCGCACACTTCACATACTCGTTGAACAGATCCTGGGTTTTTTCTGGTTTGGATCACGTAGTAATGTGGAACCACACTGAAACAGACGATTAAACCTGGTTTCGATCAATATCTTAGAGGATAACGCAAGTTAAGTCTGGGATTGGTCTGGGATTTGACCTCATCAGACTCATACTTTCGCACACTTCACATACTCGTTGAACAGATCCTGGGTTATTTTCTGGTTTGGATCACATAGTAATGTGGTACCACACTGAAACAGTCGATTAAACCAGGTTTCGATCAATATTTTAGAGGATAACGCATGTTAGGTCTAGGTTAGGCCTGGGATTTTCACTCATCAGACTCATACTTTCGCATTCTTCACATACTTGTTGAACGGATCCTGGGTATTTTCTGGTTTGGATCACGTAGTAATGTGGGACCACACTGAAACAGTCAATTAAACCTGGTTTCGATCAATATTTTAGAGAATAATTCATGTTAGGTCTAGGTTAGGTCTGGGATTTGCTCTCATCAGGCTCGTTCTTTCGCATATTTCTCATACTTGATGGCTAGATCCTGGGCTTTTTCTGGATTGCATCACGTAGTAATGAAGTACAACACTGAAACAGTCAATTAAACCTGGTTTCCATCAATATCTTAGAGGACAACGCAAGTTAGGTCTGGAATAGGTCTGGGATTTGACCTCATCGGACTCATACTTTCGCACTCTTCACATACTCGTTGAACAGATCCTGGGTTATTTTCTGGTTTGGATCACATTGTAATGTGGTACCACACTGAAACAGTCGATTAAACCTGGTTTCGATCAATATTTTAGAGAATAATTCATGTTAGGTCTAGGTTAGGTCTGGGATTTGCTCTCATCAGGCTCATTCTTTCGCATATTTCTCATTCTTGATGGCTAGATCCTGGGCTGTTTCTGGATTGTATGACGTAGTAATGTGGTACCACGCTGAAACAGCGAATTAAACCTGGTTTCGATCAATATTTTAGAGGATAACGCAAGTTAGGTCTAGGTTCGGCCTGGGATTTGCACTCATCAGGGTCATACTTTCGCGTTTTTCACATACTTGTTGAACAGATCCTGGGTTTTTTCTGGTTTGTATCACGTAGTAGCGTGGTACCACACTGAAACAGTCCATTAAACCAGGTTTCGATCAATATTTTTGAGGATAACGCATGTTAGGTCTAGGTCAGGCCTGGGATTTTCACTCATCAGACTCATACTTTCGCATTCTTTACATACTTGTTGAACGGATACTGGGTTTTTTCTGGTTTGGATCACGTAGTAATGTGGGTCCACACTGAAACAATCAATTAAACCTGGTCTTGATAAATATTTTAGAGGATAACGCATGTTAGGTCTGGGATAGGTATGGGATTTGCCCTCATCAGACTCATACTTTCGCACACTTCACATACTCGTTGAACAGATCCTGGGTTATTTTCTGGTTTGGATCACATAGTAATGTGGTACCACACTGAAACAGTCGATTAAACCTGCTTTCGATCAATATTTTAGAAGATAACGCATGTTAGGTCTAGATTAGGCCTGGGATATGCCCTCATCAGACACATACTTTCGCATTCTTCACGTACTTGTTGAACGGCTCCTGGGTTTTTTTCTGGTTTGGATCACGTAGTAGTGTGGTACCGCACTGAAACAGTCAATTAAACCTGGTTTCGATCAATATTTTAGAGGATAACGCAAGTTAGGTCTGGGATAGGTCTGGGATTTGCCCTCATCAGACTCATACTTTCGCATATTTCTAATACTTCATGGCTAGATCCTAGGCTATTTCTGGATTAGATCACGTAGTAATGTGGTACCACACTGAAACAGCCCATTAAACCTGGTTTCGATCAATATTATTGAGGATAACGCATGATAGGTCTGGGTTAGGTCTAGGATTTGCCCTCATCAGGCTCATACTTTCGCATATTTCTCATACTTCATGGCTCGATCCTGGGCTATTTCTGGATTGGATCACGTAGTAATGTGGTACCACACTGAAGCAGTCAATTAAACCTGGTTTCGATCAATATTTTAGAGGATAACGCAAGTTAGGTCTAGGGTAGGTCTGGGATTTGCTCTCATCAGGCTCATTCTTTCGCATATTTCTCATACTTGAAGGCTAGATCCTGGGCTATTTCTGGATTGGATCACGTAGTAATGTAGTACAACACTGAAACACACAATTAAACCTGGTTTCCATCAATATTTTAGAGGATTACGCGAGTTATGTCTGGGATAGGTCTGGGGATTTGCCCTCATCAGGCTTATACTTTCGCGTTTTTCACATACTTGTTGAACAGATCCTGGGTTTTGTCTGGTTTGTATCACGTAGTAGCGTGGTACCACACTGAAACAGTCCATTAAACCAGGTTTCGATCAATATTTTTGAGGATAACGCATGTTAGGTCTAGGTCAGGCCTGGGATTTTCACTCATCAGACTCATACTTTCGCATTCTTTACATACTTGTTGAACGGATACTGGGTTTTTTCTGGTTTGGATCACGTAGTAATGTGGGTCCACACTGAAACAATCATTTAAACCTGGTCTTGATAAATATTTTAGAGGATAACGCATGTTAGGTCTGGGATAGGTATGGGATTTGCCCTCATCAGACTCATACTATCGCACACTTCACATACTCGTTGAACAGATCCTGGGTTATTTTCTGGTTTGGTTCACATAGTAATGTGGTACCACACTGAAACAGTCGATTAAACCAGGTTTCGATCAATATTTTTGAGGATAACGCATGTTAGGTATAGGTTAGGCCTGGGATTTTCACTCATCAGACTCATACTTTCGCATTCTCCACATACTTGTTGAACGGATCCTGGGTTTTTTCTGGTTTGGATCACGTTGTAATGTGGGACCACACTGAAACAATCAATTAAACCTGGTCTTGATAAATATTTTAGAGGATAACGCATGTTAGGCTTGGGTTAGGTCTAGGATTTGCCCTCAGCAGGCTCATACTTTCGCATATCTCTCATACTTCATGGCTAGATCCAGGGCTGTTTCTGGATTGTGTCACGTAGTAATGTGGTACCACGCTGAAACAGTCAATTAAACCTGGTTTCGATCAATATTTTAGAGGATAACGCATGTTGGGTGTGGCATAGGTCTGGGATTCGCCCTCATAAGGCTCATACTTTCGCGTTTTTCACATACTTGTTGAACAGATCCTGGGTTTTTTCTGGTTTGTATCACGTAGTAGTGTGGTACCACACTGAAACAGTCGATTAAACCTGGTTTCGATCAATATTTTACAGGGTAACGCAAGTTAGGTCTGGGATAAGTCTGGGATTCGCACCCATCAGGCTCATACTTTCGCGTTTTTCACATACTTGTTGAACAGATCCTCGGTTTTTTCTGGCTTGGATCACGTAGTAATGTGGTACCACACTGAAACAGTCCATTAAACCTGGTTTCGATGAATAATTTAGAGGATAACGCATGTTAGGTCTGGGATAGGTCAAGTATTTGCCCTCATCATGGTCATACTTTCGCAGTTTTAACATACATGTTGACCCGATCGAGGGTTTTTTCTGCTTTGGATCACGTAGTAAAGTGGTACCACACTGAAACAGTCCATTAAACCTGGTTTCGATCAATATTTTAGAGGATAACGCAAGTTAGGTCTGGGATAGGTCTGGGATTCGCCCTCATCAGGCTCATACTTTCGCGTTTTTCACAATCTTCTTGAACAGATCCTGGGTTTTTTCTGGTTTGGATCACATAGTAATGTGGTACCACACTGAAACAGTCCATTAAACCAGGTTTCGATCAATATTTTAGAGGATAATGCATGTTATGTCTAGGTTAGGCCTGGGACTAGCCCTCATCAGATTCATACTTTCGCATACTTCACATACTTGTTGAACAGATCCTGGGTTTTTTTCTGCTTTGGATCACGTAGTAAAGTGGTACCACACTGAAACAGTCCATTAAACCTGGTTTCGATCAATATTTTAGAGGATAACGCAAGTTAGGTCTGGGATAGGTCTGGGATTCGCCCTCATCAGGCTCATACTTTCGCGTTTTTCACAATCTTCTTGAACAGATCCTGGGTTTTTTCTGGTTTGGATCACATAGTAATGTGGTACCACACTGAAACAGTCCATTAAACCAGGTTTCGATCAATATTTTAGAGGATAATGCATGTTATGTCTAGGTTAGGCCTGGGACTAGCCCTCATCAGATTCATACTTTCGCATACTTCACATACTTGTTGAACAGATCCTGGGTTTTTTTCTGGTTTGGATCACATAGTAATGTGGTACCACACTGAAACAGTCCATTAAACCAGGTTTCGATCAATATTTTTGAGGATAACGCATGTTAGGTCTAGGTCAGGCCTGGGATTTTCACTCATCAGACTCATACTTTCGCATTCTTTACATACTTGTTGAACGGATCCAGTGTTTTTACTGGTTTGGATCACGTAGTAATGTGGTACCACACTGAAACATTCAATTAAACCTGGTCTTGATAAATATTTTAGAGGATAACGCATGTTAGGTCTAGGTTAGGCCTGGGATTTGCCCTCATCAGGGTCATACTTTCGCAGTTTTAACATACATGTTAACCTAATCGAGGGTTTTTTCTGCTATGGATCACGTAGTAAAGTGGTACCACACTAAAACGGTCAATTAAACCTGGTTTCGATCAATATTTTAGAGGACAACGCAAGTTAGGTCTGGGATAGGTATGGGATTTGCCCTCATCAGGGTCATACTTTCGCATTTTTCACATACTTGTTGAACAGATCCTGGGTTTTTTCTGGTTTGGATCACGCAGTAATGTGGTACCACACTGAAACTGTCCACTAAACCTGGTTTCGATCAATATTTGAGAGGATAACGTATGTTATGTCTAGGTTAGGCCTGGGATTTGCCCTCATCAGACTCATACTTACGCATACTTCACATACTTGTTAAACAGATCCTGCGTTTTTTTCTGGTTTGGATCACGTAGTAATGTGGTACCACTCTGAAACAGTCCATTAAACCTGGTTTCGATCAATATTTTTGAGGATAACGCATGTTAGGTCTGGGATAGGTCTGGGATTTGCCCTCATCAGGCTCATACTTTCGCGTTTTTCAGATACATGTTTAACAGATCCTGGGATTTTTCTGGTTTTGGATCACGTAGTAATGTAATACCACACTGAAACAGTCAATTAAACGTGGTTCCCATCAATATTTTAGAGGATAACGCATGCTAGGTCTGGGACAGGTCTGGGATTTGCCCTCATCAGGCCCATACTTTCGCATATTTCTCATACTTCATGGCTAGATCCTGGGCTCTTTCTGGATTGCATCACGTAGTAATGAAGTACAACACCGAAACAGTCAATTAAACCTGGTTTCCATCAATATTTTAGAGGACAGCGCATGTTAGGTCTAGGTTAGGCCTGGGATTTGCCCTCATCAGGGTCATACTTTCGCATATTTCTCATACTTCATGGCTAGATCCTGGGCTATTTCTGGATTGCATCACGTAGTAATGTAGTACCACACTGAAACAGTCCATTAAACCTGGTTTCGATCAATATTTTAGAGGATAACGCAAGTTATGTCTGGGTTAGGTCTAGGATTTGCCCTCATCAGGCTCATACTTTCAAATATTTCTCATACTTCATGGCTAGATCCTGGGCTATTCCTGGATTGCATCACGTAGTAATGTAGTACCACACTGAAACAGTCAATTAAACCTGGTTTCCATCACTATTTTAGAGGACAACTCAAGTTAGGTCTGGGATAGGTCTGGGATTTGCCCTCGTCAGGATCATACTTTCGCATTTTTCACATACTTGTTGTACAGATCCTGGGTTTTATCCGGTTTGGATCACGCAGTAGTGTGGTACCACACTGAAACATTCAATTAAACCTGGTCTTGATAAATATTTTAGAGGACAACGCATGTTAGGTCTAGGTTAGGCCTGGGATTTGCCCTCATCAGGGTCATACTTTTGCATATTTCTCATACTTGATGGCCAGATTCTGGGCCTTTTCTGGTTTGGATCACGTAGTAATGTGGTACCACTCTGAAACAGTCGATTAAACATGGTTTCGATCAATATTTTTGAGGATAACGCAAGTTATGTCTGGGATAGGTCTGGGGATTTGCCCTCATCAGTCTCATACTTTCGCATTCCTCACATACTTCTTGAACAGATCCCGGGTTTTTTCTGGTTTCGATCACGTAGTAATGTGGTACCACACTGAAGCATACCAATAAACCTGGTTTCGATTTTTATTTTAGAGGATAACACATGTTATGTCTAGGTTAGGTCTAGGATTTGCCCTCGTCAGGATCATACTTTCGCATATTTCTCATACTTCATGGCTAGATCGTGGGCTTTTTCTGTATTGCATCACGTAGTAATGAAGTACAACACCGAAACAGTCAATTAAACCTGGTTTCCATCAATATTTTAGAGGACAGCGCATGTTAGGTCTAGGTTAGGCCTGGGATTTGCCCTCATCAGGGTCATACTTTCGCAGTTTTAACATACATGTCGACCTGATCGAGGGTTTTTTCTGCTTTGGATCACGTAGTAAAGTGGTACCACACTGAAACAGTCCATTAAACCTGGTTTGGATCAATATTTTAGAGGATAACGCATGTTCGGTCTAGGTTAGCCCTGGGATTTTCACTCATCAGGCTCATACTTTCGCATTCTTCACATACTTGTTGAACGGATCCTGGGTTTTTTCTGGGTTGGTTCACGTAGTAATGTGTTACCACACTGAAGCATTCAATTAAACCTGGTCTTGATAAATATTTTAGAGGATAACGCATGCTAGGTCTAGGTTAGGCCTGGGATTTGCCCCCATCAGACCCATACCTTCGCATATTTCTCATACTTCATGGCTAGATCCTGGGCTATTTATAGATTGGATCACGTAGTAATGTGGCACCACACTGAAACAGTCAATTAAACCTGGTTTCGATCAATATTTTAGAGGATAACGCAAGTTATGTCTGGGTTAGGTCTAGGATTTGCCCTCATCAGGCTCATACTTTCGCATATTTCTCATACTTCATGGCTAGATCCTGGGCTATTTCTGGATTGCATCACGTAGTAATGTGGTACCACACTGAAACAGTCAATTAAACCTGGTTTCCATCACTATTTTAGAGGACAACTCAAGTTAAGTCTGGGATAGGTCTGGGATTTGCACTCGTCAGGACCATACTTTCGCATTTTTCACATACTTGTTGAACAGATCCTGGGTTTTTTCTGGTTTGGATCACGCATTAGTGTGGTACCACACTGAAACATTCAATTAAACCTGGTCTTGATAAATATTTTAGAGGATAACGCATGTTAGGTCTAGGTTAGGCCTGGGACTTGCTCTCATCAGGCTCGTACTTTCGCATATTTCTCATACTTAATGGGCAGATTCTGGGCTTTTTGTGGATTGGATCACGTAGTAATTTAGTAGCACACTGAAACAGTCGATTAAACCTGGTTTCGATCAATATATATGAGCATAACGCATGTTAGGTCTAGGTTAGGCCTGGGATTTGCCCTCATCAGACTCATACTTTCGCATTCTTCATATACCTGTTGAACGGATCCTGTGTTTTTACTGGTTTGGATCACGTAGTAATGTGGTACCACACTGAAACATTCAATTAAACCTGGTCTTGATAAATATTTTAGAGGATAACGCATGTTAGGTCAGGGTAAGGTCTAGGATTTGCCCTCATCAGACACATACTTTCGCATTCTTCACGTACTTGTTGAACAGCTCCAGGGTTCTTTTCTGGTTTGGATCACGTAGTAAAGTGGTACCACACTAAAACGGTCAATTAAACCTGGTTTCGATCAATATTTTAGAGGATAACGCATGTTAGGTCTAGGTTAGGCCTGAGATTTTCACTCATCAGACACATACTTTCGCATTTTTCACATACTTCTTGAACGGATCCTGGGTTTTTTCTGGTGTGGATCACGTAGTAATGTGGTACCACACTGAAACAATCAATTAAACCTGGTCTTGATAAATATTTTAGAGGATAACGCATGTTAGGTCTGGGTTATGTCTGGGATTTGCCCTCATCAGGCTCATACTTTCGCATATTTATCATACTTCATGGCTAGATCCTGGGCTATTTCTGGATTGGATCACGTAGTAATGTGTTACCACACTGAAACAATCCATTAAACCTGGTTTCGATGAATATTTTAGAGGGTAACGTATGTTAGGTCTAGGATAGGCCTGCGATTTGCCCTCATCAGGATCATACTTTCGCAGTTTTAACATCCATGTTGACCTGATCGAGGGTTTTTTCTGCTTTGGATCACGTAGTAAAGTGGTACCACACTGAAACATTCCATTAAACCTGGTTTCGATCAATATTTTAGAGGATAACGCAAGTTAGGTCTGGGATAGGTCTGGGATTCGCCCTCATCAGGCTCATACTTTCGCGTTTTTCACATACTTCTTGAACAGATCCTGGGTTTTTTCTGGTTTGCATCACCTAGTAATGTGGTACCACACTGAAACAGTCCATTAAACCTGGTTTCGATCAATATTTTAGAGGATAATGCATGTTAGGTCTATGTTAGGCCTGGGATTTGCCCTCATCAGGGTCATACTTTCGCGTTTTTCACATACTTGTTGATCAGATCCTGGGTTTTTTCTAGTTTGGATCACGTAGTAATGTGGTACCACACTGAAACAGTCCATTAAACCTGGTTTCGATCAATATTTTTGAGGATAACGCATGTTAGGTCTGGGTTAGGTCTGGAATTTGCTCTCATCAGGCTCATTCTTTCGCATATTTCACATACTTGATGGCTAGATACTGAGTTTTTCCTGGTTTGGATCACGCAGTAATGTGGTACCACACTGAAACAGTCCACTCAACCTGGTTTCGATCAATATTTTAGAGGATAACGCATGTTATGTCTAGGTTAGGCCTGGGATTAGCCCTCATCAGATTCATACTTTCGCATACTTCACATACTTGTTGAACAGATCCTGGGTTTTTTTCTGGTTTGGATCACGTAGTAATGTGGTACCACACTGAAACAGTCGATTAAACCTGGTTTCGATCTATATTTTTGAGGATAACGCATGTTAGGTCTAGGTTAGGCCTGGGATTTTCACTCATCAGACTCATACTTTCGCATTCTTCACATACTTGTTGAACGGATCCTGGGATTTTTCTGGTTTTGGATCACGTAGTAATGTGGTACCAGACTGAAACATTCCATTAAACCTGGTTTCGATTAATATTTTAGAGGATAAGGCATGTTATGTCTAGGTTAGGTCTAGGATTTGCCCCCGTCAGGATCATACTTTCGCATATTTCTCATACTTGATGGCTAGATCCTGGGCTTTTTCTGGATTGCATCACGTAGTAATGTAGAACCACACTGAAACAGTCAATTAAACGTGGTCCCATCAATATTTTAGAGGATAACGCATGCTAGGTCTGGGACAGGTCTGGGATTTGCCCTCATCAGACCCATACTTTCGCATATTTCTCATACTTCATGGCTAGATCCTGGCCTTTTTCTGGATTGCATCACGTAGTAATGAAGTACAACACTGAAACAGTCAATTAAACCTGGTTTCCATCAATATTTTAGGGGACAGCGCATGTTAGGTCTAGGTTAGGCCTGGGATTTGCCCTCATCAGTGTCATACTTTCGCAGTTTTAACATACATGTCGACCTGATCGAGGGTTTTTTCTGCTTTGGATCACGTAGTAAAGTGGTACCACACTGAAACAGTCCATTAAACCAGGTTTGGATCAATATTTTAGAGGATAACGCATGTTCGGTCTAGGTTAGCCCTGGGATGTTCACTCATGAGACTCATACTTTCGCATTCTTCACATACTTGTTGAACGGATCCTGGGTTTTTACTGGTTTGGATCACGTAGTAATGTGGTACCACTCTGAAACATTCAATTAAACCTGGTTTCCAACAATATTTTAGAGGACAACGCTAGTTAGGTCTGGGTTAGGCCTGGGATTTGCCCTCATCAGACTTATATTTTCGCATACTTCACATACTTGTTGAACAGATCCTGGGTTTTGTTCCGGTTTCGATCACGTAGTAGTGTGGTACCACACTGAAACAGTCAATTAAACGTGGTCCCATCAATATTTTAGAGGATATCGCATGCTAGGTCTGGGACAGGTCTGGGATTTGCCCTCATCAGACCCATACTTTCGCATATTTCTCATACTTCATGGCTAGATCCTGGCCTTTTTCTGGATTGCATCACGTAGTAATGAAGTACAACACTGAAACAGTCAATTAAACCTGGTTTCCATCAATATCTTAGAGGACAACGCAAGTTAGGTCTGGGATAGGTCTGGGATTTGACCTCATCAGACTCATACTTTCGCACACTTCACATACTCGTTGAACAGATCCTGGGTTATTTTCTGGTTTGGATCACATTGTAATGTGGTACCACACTGAAACAGTCGATTAAACCTGGTTTCGATCAATATTTTAGAGAATAATTCATGTTAGGTCTAGGTTAGGTCTGGGATTTGCTCTCATCAGGCTCATTCTTTCGCATATTTCTCATTCTTGATGGCTAGATCCTGGGCTGTTTCTGGATTGTATGACGTAGTAATGTGGTACCACGCTGAAACAGCGAATTAAACCTGGTTTCGATCAATATTATTGAGGATAACGCATGATAGGTCTGGGTTAGGTCTAGGATTTGCCCTCATCAGGCTCATACTTTCGCATATTTCTCATACTTCATGGCTAGATCCTGGGCTATTTCTGGATTGGATCACGTAGTAATGTGGTACCACACTGAAGCAGTCAATTAAACCTGGTTTCGATCAATATTTTAGAGGATAACGCAAGCTAGGTCTAGGGTAGGTCTGGGATATGCCCTCATCAGACACATACTTTCGCATTCTTCACGTACTTGTTGAACGGCTCCTGGGTTTTTTTCTGGTTTGGATCACGTAGTAGTGTGGTACCGCACTGAAACAGTCAATTAAACCTGGTTTCGATCAATATTTTAGAGGATAACGCAAGTTAGGTCTGGGATAGGTCTGGGATTTGCCCTCATCAGACTCATACTTTCGCATATTTCTAATACTTCATGGCTAGATCCTAGGCTATTTCTGGATTAGATCACGTAGTAATGTGGTACCACACTGAAACAGCCCATTAAACCTGGTTTCGATCAATATTATTGAGGATAACGCATGATAGGTCTGGGTTAGGTCTAGGATTTGTCCTCATCAGGCTCATACTTTCGCATATTTCTCATACTTCATGGCTCGATCCTGGGCTATTTCTGGATTGGATCACGTAGTAATGTGGTACCACACTGAAGCAGTCAATTAAACCTGGTTTCGATCAATATTTTAGAGGATAACGCAAGTTAGGTCTAGGGTAGGTCTGGGATTTGCTCTCATCAGGCTCATTCTTTCGCATATTTCTCATACTTGAAGGCTAGATCCTGGGCTATTTCTGGATTGGATCACGTAGTAATGTAGTACAACACTGAAACACACAATTAAACCTGGTTTCCATCAATATTTTAGAGGATTACGCGAGTTATGTCTGGGATAGGTCTGGGGATTTGCCCTCATCAGGCTTATACTTTCGCGTTTTTCACATACTTGTTGAACAGATCCTGGGTTTTGTCTGGTTTGTATCACGTAGTAGCGTGGTACCACACTGAAACAGTCCATTAAACCAGGTTTCGATCAATATTTTTGAGGATAACGCATGTTAGGTCTAGGTCAGGCCTGGGATTTTCACTCATCAGACTCATACTTTCGCATTCTTTACATACTTGTTGAACGGATACTGGGTTTTTTCTGGTTTGGATCACGTAGTAATGTGGGTCCACACTGAAACAATCAATTAAACCTGGTCTTGATAAATATTTTAGAGGATAACGCATGTTAGGTCTGGGATAGGTATGGGATTTGCCCTCATCAGACTCATACTTTCGCACACTTCACATACTCGTTGAACAGATCCTGGGTTATTTTCTGGTTTGGTTCACATAGTAATGTGGTACCACACTGAAACAGTCGATTAAACCAGGTTTCGATCAATATTTTTGAGGATAACGCATGTTAGGTATAGGTTAGGCCTGGGATTTTCACTCATCAGACTCATACTTTCGCATTCTCCACATACTTGTTGAACGGATCCTGGGTTTTTTCTGGTTTGGATCACGTTGTAATGTGGGACCACACTGAAACAATCAATTAAACCTGGTCTTGATAAATATTTTAGAGGATAACGCATGTTAGGCTTGGGTTAGGTCTAGGATTTGCCCTCAGCAGGCTCATACTTTCGCATATCTCTCATACTTCATGGCTAGATCCAGGGCTGTTTCTGGATTGTGTCACGTAGTAATGTGGTACCACGCTGAAACAGTCAATTAAACCTGGTTTCGATCAATATTTTAGAGGATAACGCATGTTGGGTGTGGCATAGGTCTGGGATTCGCCCTCATAAGGCTCATACTTTCGCGTTTTTCACATACTTGTTTAACAGATCCTGGGTTTTTTCTGGTTTGTATCACGTAGTAGTGTGGTACCACACTGAAACAGTCGATTAAACCTGGTTTCGATCAATATTTTACAGGGTAACGCAAGTTAGGTCTGGGATAGGTCTGGGATTCGCCCTCATCAGGCTCATACTTTCGCGTTTTTCACAATCTTCTTGAACAGATCCTGGGTTTTTTCTGGTTTGGATCACATAGTAATGTGGTACCACACTGAAACAGTCCATTAAACCAGGTTTCGATCAATATTTTAGAGGATAATGCATGTTATGTCTAGGTTAGGCCTGGGACTAGCCCTCATCAGATTCATACTTTCGCATACTTCACATACTTGTTGAACAGATCCTGGGTTTTTTTCTGGTTTGGATCACATAGTAATGTGGTACCACACTGAAACAGTCCATTAAACCAGGTTTCGATCAATATTTTTGAGGATAACGCATGTTAGGTCTAGGTCAGGCCTGGGATTTTCACTCATCAGACTCATACTTTCGCATTCTTTACATACTTGTTGAACGGATCCAGTGTTTTTACTGGTTTGGATCACGTAGTAATGTGGTACCACACTGAAACATTCAATTAAACCTGGTCTTGATAAATATTTTAGAGGATAACGCATGTTAGGTCTAGGTTAGGCCTGGGATTTGCCCTCATCAGGGTCATACTTTCGCAGTTTTAACATACATGTTAACCTAATCGAGGGTTTTTTCTGCTATGGATCACGTAGTAAAGTGGTACCACACTAAAACGGTCAATTAAACCTGGTTTCGATCAATATTTTAGAGGACAACGCAAGTTAGGTCTGGGATAGGTATGGGATTTGCCCTCATCAGGGTCATACTTTCGCATTTTTCACATACTTGTTGAACAGATCCTGGGTTTTTTCTGGTTTGGATCACGCAGTAATGTGGTACCACACTGAAACTGTCCACTAAACCTGGTTTCGATCAATATTTGAGAGGATAACGTATGTTATGTCTAGGTTAGGCCTGGGATTTGCCCTCATCAGACTCATACTTACGCATACTTCACATACTTGTTAAACAGATCCTGCGTTTTTTTCTGGTTTGGATCACGTAGTAATGTGGTACCACTCTGAAACAGTCCATTAAACCTGGTTTCGATCAATATTTTTGAGGATAACGCATGTTAGGTCTGGGATAGGTCTGGGATTTGCCCTCATCAGGCTCATACTTTCGCGTTTTTCAGATACATGTTTAACAGATCCTGGGATTTTTCTGGTTTTGGATCACGTAGTAATGTAATACCACACTGAAACAGTCAATTAAACGTGGTTCCCATCAATATTTTAGAGGATAACGCATGCTAGGTCTGGGACAGGTCTGGGATTTGCCCTCATCAGGCCCATACTTTCGCATATTTCTCATACTTCATGGCTAGATCCTGGGCTCTTTCTGGATTGCATCACGTAGTAATGAAGTACAACACCGAAACAGTCAATTAAACCTGGTTTCCATCAATATTTTAGAGGACAGCGCATGTTAGGTCTAGGTTAGGCCTGGGATTTGCCCTCATCAGGGTCATACTTTCGCATATTTCTCATACTTCATGGCTAGATCCTGGGCTATTTCTGGATTGCATCACGTAGTAATGTAGTACCACACTGAAACAGTCCATTAAACCTGGTTTCGATCAATATTTTAGAGGATAACGCAAGTTATGTCTGGGTTAGGTCTAGGATTTGCCCTCATCAGGCTCATACTTTCAAATATTTCTCATACTTCATGGCTAGATCCTGGGCTATTCCTGGATTGCATCACGTAGTAATGTAGTACCACACTGAAACAGTCAATTAAACCTGGTTTCCATCACTATTTTAGAGGACAACTCAAGTTAGGTCTGGGATAGGTCTGGGATTTGCCCTCGTCAGGATCATACTTTCGCATTTTTCACATACTTGTTGTACAGATCCTGGGTTTTATCCGGTTTGGATCACGCAGTAGTGTGGTACCACACTGAAACATTCAATTAAACCTGGTCTTGATAAATATTTTAGAGGACAACGCATGTTAGGTCTAGGTTAGGCCTGGGATTTGCCCTCATCAGGGTCATACTTTTGCATATTTCTCATACTTGATGGCCAGATTCTGGGCCTTTTCTGGTTTGGATCACGTAGTAATGTGGTACCACTCTGAAACAGTCGATTAAACATGGTTTCGATCAATATTTTTGAGGATAACGCAAGTTATGTCTGGGATAGGTCTGGGGATTTGCCCTCATCAGTCTCATACTTTCGCATTCCTCACATACTTCTTGAACAGATCCCGGGTTTTTTCTGGTTTCGATCACGTAGTAATGTGGTACCACACTGAAGCATACCAATAAACCTGGTTTCGATTTTTATTTTAGAGGATAACACATGTTATGTCTAGGTTAGGTCTAGGATTTGCCCTCGTCAGGATCATACTTTCGCATATTTCTCATACTTCATGGCTAGATCGTGGGCTTTTTCTGTATTGCATCACGTAGTAATGAAGTACAACACCGAAACAGTCAATTAAACCTGGTTTCCATCAATATTTTAGAGGACAGCGCATGTTAGGTCTAGGTTAGGCCTGGGATTTGCCCTCATCAGGGTCATACTTTCGCAGTTTTAACATACATGTCGACCTGATCGAGGGTTTTTTCTGCTTTGGATCACGTAGTAAAGTGGTACCACACTGAAACAGTCCATTAAACCTGGTTTGGATCAATATTTTAGAGGATAACGCATGTTCGGTCTAGGTTAGCCCTGGGATTTTCACTCATCAGGCTCATACTTTCGCATTCTTCACATACTTGTTGAACGGATCCTGGGTTTTTTCTGGGTTGGTTCACGTAGTAATGTGTTACCACACTGAAGCATTCAATTAAACCTGGTCTTGATAAATATTTTAGAGGATAACGCATGCTAGGTCTAGGTTAGGCCTGGGATTTGCCCCCATCAGACCCATACCTTCGCATATTTCTCATACTTCATGGCTAGATCCTGGGCTATTTATAGATTGGATCACGTAGTAATGTGGCACCACACTGAAACAGTCAATTAAACCTGGTTTCGATCAATATTTTAGAGGATAACGCAAGTTATGTCTGGGTTAGGTCTAGGATTTGCCCTCATCAGGCTCATACTTTCGCATATTTCTCATACTTCATGGCTAGATCCTGGGCTATTTCTGGATTGCATCACGTAGTAATGTGGTACCACACTGAAACAGTCAATTAAACACGGTTTCCATCACTATTTTAGAGGACAACTCAAGTTAAGTCTGGGATAGGTCTGGGATTTGCACTCGTCAGGACCATACTTTCGCATTTTTCACATACTTGTTGAACAGATCCTGGGTTTTTTCTGGTTTGGATCACGCATTAGTGTGGTACCACACTGAAACATTCAATTAAACCTGGTCTTGATAAATATTTTAGAGGATAACGCATGTTAGGTCTAGGTTAGGCCTGGGACTTGCTCTCATCAGGCTCGTACTTTCGCATATTTCTCATACTTAATGGGCAGATTCTGGGCTTTTTGTGGATTGGATCACGTAGTAATTTAGTAGCACACTGAAACAGTCGATTAAACCTGGTTTCGAGCAATATATATGAGCATAACGCATGTTAGGTCTAGGTTAGGCCTGGGATTTGCCCTCATCAGACTCATACTTTCGCATTCTTCATATACCTGTTGAACGGATCCTGTGTTTTTACTGGTTTGGATCACGTAGTAATGTGGTACCACACTGAAACATTCAATTAAACCTGGTCTTGATAAATATTTTAGAGGATAACGCATGTTAGGTCAGGGTAAGGTCTAGGATTTGCCCTCATCAGACACATACTTTCGCATTCTTCACGTACTTGTTGAACAGCTCCAGGGTTCTTTTCTGGTTTGGATCACGTAGTAAAGTGGTACCACACTAAAACGGTCAATTAAACCTGGTTTCGATCAATATTTTAGAGGATAACGCATGTTAGGTCTAGGTTAGGCCTGAGATTTTCACTCATCAGACACATACTTTCGCATTTTTCACATACTTCTTGAACGGATCCTGGGTTTTTTCTGGTGTGGATCACGTAGTAATGTGGTACCACACTGAAACAATCAATTAAACCTGGTCTTGATAAATATTTTAGAGGATAACGCATGTTAGGTCTGGGTTATGTCTGGGATTTGCCCTCATCAGGCTCATACTTTCGCATATTTATCATACTTCATGGCTAGATCCTGGGCTATTTCTGGATTGGATCACGTAGTAATGTGTTACCACACTGAAACAATCCATTAAACCTGGTTTCGATGAATATTTTAGAGGGTAACGTATGTTAGGTCTAGGATAGGCCTGCGATTTGCCCTCATCAGGATCATACTTTCGCAGTTTTAACATCCATGTTGACCTGATCGAGGATTTTTTCTGCTTTGGATCACGTAGTAAAGTGGTACCACACTGAAACATTCCATTAAACCTGGTTTCGATCAATATTTTAGAGGATAACGCAAGTTAGGTCTGGGATAGGTCTGGGATTCGCCCTCATCAGGCTCATACTTTCGCGTTTTTCACATACTTCTTGAACAGATCCTGGGTTTTTTCTGGTTTGCATCACCTAGTAATGTGGTACCACACTGAAACAGTCCATTAAACCTGGTTTCGATCAATATTTTAGAGGATAATGCATGTTAGGTCTATGTTAGGCCTGGGATTTGCCCTCATCAGGGTCATACTTTCGCGTTTTTCACATACTTGTTGATCAGATCCTGGGTTTTTTCTAGTTTGGATCACGTAGTAATGTGGTACCACACTGAAACAGTCCATTAAACCTGGTTTCGATCAATATTTTTGAGGATAACGCATGTTAGGTCTGGGTTAGGTCTGGAATTTGCTCTCATCAGGCTCATTCTTTCGCATATTTCACATACTTGATGGCTAGATACTGAGTTTTTCCTGGTTTGGATCACGCAGTAATGTGGTACCACACTGAAACAGTCCACTCAACCTGGTTTCGATCAATATTTTAGAGGATAACGCATGTTATGTCTAGGTTAGGCCTGGGATTAGCCCTCATCAGATTCATACTTTCGCATACTTCACATACTTGTTGAACAGATCCTGGGTTTTTTTCTGGTTTGGATCACGTAGTAATGTGGTACCACACTGAAACAGTCGATTAAACCTGGTTTCGATCTATATTTTTGAGGATAACGCATGTTAGGTCTAGGTTAGGCCTGGGATTTTCACTCATCAGACTCATACTTTCGCATTCTTCACATACTTGTTGAACGGATCCTGGGATTTTTCTGGTTTTGGATCACGTAGTAATGTGGTACCAGACTGAAACATTCCATTAAACCTGGTTTCGATTAATATTTTAGAGGATAAGGCATGTTATGTCTAGGTTAGGTCTAGGATTTGCCCCCGTCAGGATCATACTTTCGCATATTTCTCATACTTGATGGCTAGATCCTGGGCTTTTTCTGGATTGCATCACGTAGTAATGTAGAACCACACTGAAACAGTCAATTAAACGTGGTCCCATCAATATTTTAGAGGATAACGCATGCTAGGTCTGGGACAGGTCTGGGATTTGCCCTCATCAGACCCATACTTTCGCATATTTCTCATACTTCATGGCTAGATCCTGGCCTTTTTCTGGATTGCATCACGTAGTAATGAAGTACAACACTGAAACAGTCAATTAAACCTGGTTTCCATCAATATTTTAGGGGACAGCGCATGTTAGGTCTAGGTTAGGCCTGGGATTTGCCCTCATCAGTGTCATACTTTCGCAGTTTTAACATACATGTCGACCTGATCGAGGGTTTTTTCTGCTTTGGATCACGTAGTAAAGTGGTACCACACTGAAACAGTCCATTAAACCAGGTTTGGATCAATATTTTAGAGGATAACGCATGTTCGGTCTAGGTTAGCCCTGGGATGTTCACTCATGAGACTCATACTTTCGCATTCTTCACATACTTGTTGAACGGATCCTGGGTTTTTACTGGTTTGGATCACGTAGTAATGTGGTACCACTCTGAAACATTCAATTAAACCTGGTTTCCAACAATATTTTAGAGGACAACGCTAGTTAGGTCTGGGTTAGGCCTGGGATTTGCCCTCATCAGACTTATATTTTCGCATACTTCACATACTTGTTGAACAGATCCTGGGTTTTGTTCCGGTTTCGATCACGTAGTAGTGTGGTACCACACTGAAACAGTCAATTAAACGTGGTCCCATCAATATTTTAGAGGATATCGCATGCTAGGTCTGGGACAGGTCTGGGATTTGCCCTCATCAGACCCATACTTTCGCATATTTCTCATACTTCATGGCTAGATCCTGGCCTTTTTCTGGATTGCATCACGTAGTAATGAAGTACAACACTGAAACAGTCAATTAAACCTGGTTTCCATCAATATCTTAGAGGACAACGCAAGTTAGGTCTGGGATAGGTCTGGGATTTGACCTCATCAGACTCATACTTTCGCACACTTCACATACTCGTTGAACAGATCCTGGGTTATTTTCTGGTTTGGATCACATTGTAATGTGGTACCACACTGAAACAGTCGATTAAACCTGGTTTCGATCAATATTTTAGAGAATAATTCATGTTAGGTCTAGGTTAGGTCTGGGATTTGCTCTCATCAGGCTCATTCTTTCGCATATTTCTCATTCTTGATGGCTAGATCCTGGGCTGTTTCTGGATTGTATGACGTAGTAATGTGGTACCACGCTGAAACAGCGAATTAAACCTGGTTTCGATCAATATTTTAGAGGATAACGCAAGTTAGGTCTAGGTTCGGCCTAGGATTTGCCCTCATCAGGGTCATACTTTCGCAGTTCTAACATACATGTTGACCTGATCGAGGGTTTTTTCTGCTTTGGATCACGTAGTAAAGTGGTACCACGCTGAAACAGCCGATTAAACCTGGTTTCGATCAATATTTTAGAGGATAACGCAAGTTAAGTCTGGGATTGGTCTGGGATTTGACCTCATCAGACTCATACTTTCGCACACTTCACATACTTGTTGAACAGATCCTGGGTTTTTTCTGGATTAGATCACGTAGTAATGTGGTACCACACTGAAACAGCCCATTAAACCTGGTTTCGATCAATATTATTGAGGATAACGCATGATAGGTCTGGGTTAGGTCTAGGATTTGCCCTCATCAGGCTCATACTTTCGCATATTTCTCATACTTCATGGCTAGATCCTGGGCTATTTCTGGATTGGATCACGTAGTAATGTGGTACCACACTGAAGCAGTCAATTAAACCTGGTTTCGATCAATATTTTAGAGGATAACGCAAGCTAGGTCTAGGGTAGGTCTGGGATTTGCTCTCATCAGGCTCATTCTTTCGCATATTTCTCATACTTGATGGCTAGATCCTGGGCTATTTTTGGATTGGATCAGGTAGTAATGTAGTACAACACTGAAACAGACAATTAAACCTGGTTCCCATCAATATTTTAGAGGATTACGCGAGTTATGTCTGGGATAGGTCCGGGGATTTGCCCTCATCAGGCTTATACTTTCGCGTTTTTCACATACTTGTTGAACAGATCCTGGGTTTTTTCTGGTTTGTATCACGTAGTATTGTGGTACCACACTGAAACAGACGATTAAACCTTGTTTCGATCAATATCTTAGAGGATAACGCAAGTTAAGTCTGGGATTGGTCTGGGATTTGACCTCATCAGACTCATACTTTCGCACACTTCACATACTCGTTGAACAGATCCTGGGTTATTTTCTGGTTTGGATCACATAGTAATATGGTACCACACTGAAACAGTCGATTAAACCAGGTTTCGATCAATATTTTAGAGGATAACGCATGTTAGGTCTGTGTCAGGTCTAGAATTTGCCCTCATCATGCTCATACTTTCGCATCTTTCTCATACATCATGGCTAGATCCTGGGCTATTTCTGGATTGTATTACGTAGTAATGTGGTACCACGCTGAAACAGTCGATTAAACCTGGTTTCGATCAATATTTTAGAGGATAACGCAAGTTAAGTCTGGGATTGGTCTGGGATTTGACCTCATCAGACTCATACTTTCGCACACTTCACATACTTGTTGAACAGATCCTGGGTTATTTTCTGGTTTGGATCACATAGTATTGCGGTACCACACTGAAACAGTCGATTAAACCAGGTTTCGATCAATATTTTTGAGGATAACGCATGTTAGGTCTAGGTTAGGCCTGGGATTTTCACTCATCAGACTCGTACTTTCGCATTCTTCACATACTTGTTGAACGGATCCTGGGTTTTTTCTGGTTTGGATCACGTTGTAATGTGGGACCACACTCAAACAATCAATTAAACCTGGTCTTGATAAATATTTTAGAGGATAACGCAAGTTAAGTCTGGGATTGGTCTGGGATTTGACCTCATCAGGCTCATACTTTCGCGTTTTTCACATACTTGTTGAACAGATCCTGGGTTTTTTCTGGCTTGTATCACGTAGTAGTGTGGTACCACACTGAAACAGTCCATTAAACCTGGTTTGGATGAATATTTTAGTGGATAACGCATGTAAGGTCTATGTTAGCCCTGGGATTTCCACTCATCAGACTCATACTTTCGCATTCTTCTCATACTTGTTGAACTGATCCTGGGTTTTTTCTTTTTTGGATCACGTAGTAATGTGGGACCACACTGAAACAGTCAATTAAACCTGGTTTCGATCAATATTTTAGAGACTAATTCATGTTAGGTCTAGGTTAGGTCTGGGATTTGCTCTCATCAGGCTCGTTCTTTCGCATATTTCTCATACTTGATGGCTAGATCCTGGGCTTTTTCTGGATTGCATCACGTAGTAATGAAGTACAACACTGAAACAGTCAATTAAACCTGGTTTCCATCAATATCTTAGAGGACAACGCAAGTTAAGTCTGGGATAGGTCTGGGATTTGACCTCATCAGACTCATACTTTCGCACACTTCACTTACTCGTTGAACAGATCCTGGGTTATTTTCTGGTTTGGATCACATTGTAATGTGGTACCACACTGAAACAGTCGATTAAACCTGGTTTCGATCAATATTTTAGAGAATAATTCATGTTAGGTCTAGGTTAGGTCTGGGATTTGCTCTCATCAGGCTCATTCTTTCGCATATTTCTCATTCTTGATGGCTAGATCCTGGGCTGTTTCTGGATTGTATGACGTAGTAATGTGGTACCACGCTGAAACAGCGTATTAAACCTGGTTTCGATCAATATTTTAGAGGATAACGCAAGTTAGGTCTAGGTTCGGCCTGGGATTTGCCCTCATCAGGGTCATACTTTCGCAGTTCTAACATACATGTTGACCTGATCGAGGGTTTTTTCTGCTTTGGATCACGTAGTAAAGTGGTACCACGCTGAAACAGTCGATTAAACCTGGTTTCGATCAATATTTTAGAGGATAACGCAAGTTAAGTCTGGGATTGGTCTGGGATTTGACCTCATCAGACTCATACTTTCGCACACTTCACATACTTGTTGAACAGATCCTGGGTTTTTTCTGGATTAGATCACGTAGTAATGTGGTACCACACTGAAACAGCCCCTTAAACCTGGTTTCGATCAATATTATTGAGGATAACGCATGATAGGTCTGGGTTAGGTCTAGGATTTGCCCTCATCAGGCTCATACTTTCGCATATTTCTCATATTTCATGGCTAGATCCTGGGCTATTTCTGGATTGGATCACGTAGTAATGTGGTACCACACTGAAGCAGTCAATTAAACCTGGTTTCGATGAATATTTTAGAGGATAACGCAAGCTAGGTCTAGGGTAGGTCTGGGATTTGCTCTCATCAGGCTCATTCTTTCGCATATTTCTCATACTTGATGGCTAGATCCTGGGCTATTTTTGGATTGGATCACGTAGTAATGTAGTACAACACTGAAACAGTCAATTAAACCTGGTTTCCATCAATATTTTAGGGGACAGCGCATGTTAGGTCTAGGTTAGGCCTGGGATTTGCCCTCATCAGGGTCATACTTTCGCAGTTTTAACATACATGTCGACCTGATCGAGGGTTTTTTCTGCTTTGGATCACGTAGTAAAGTGGTACCACACTGAAACAGTCCATTAAACCTGGTTTGGATCAATATTTTAGAGGATAACGCATGTTCAGTCTAGGTTAGCCCTGGGATTTTCACTCATCAGGCTCATACTTTCGCATTCTTCACATACTTGTTGAACGGATCCTGGGTTTTTTCTGGGTTGGTTCACGTAGTAGTGTGGCACCACACTGAAACAGTCAATTAAACCTGGTTTCGATCAATATTTTAGAGGATAACGCAAGTTATGTCTGGGTTAGGTCTAGGATTTGCCCTCATCAGGCTCATACTTTCGCATATTTCTCATACCTCATGGCTAGATCCTGGGCTATTTCTGGATTGCATCACGTAGTAATGTAGTACCACACTGAAACAGTCAATTAAACCTGGTTTCCATCACTATTTTAGAGGACAACTCAAGAAAAGTCTGGGATAGGTCTGGGATTTGCACTCGTCAGGACCATACTTTCGCATATTTCTCATACTTAATGGGCAGATTCTGGGCTTTTTGTGGATTGGATCACGTAGTAATTTAGTAGCACACTGAAACAGTCGATTAAACCTGGTTTCGATCAATATATATGAGCATAACGCATGTTAGGTCTAGGTTAGGCCTGGGATTTGCCCTCATCAGACTCATACTTTCGCATTCTTCATATACCTGTTGGACGGATCCTGTGTTTTTACTGGTTTGGATCACGCAGTAATGTGGTACCACACTGAAACATTCAATTAAACCTGGTCTTGATAAATATTTTAGAGGATAACGCATGTTCGGTCAGGGTAAGGTCTAGGATTTGCCCTCATCAGACACATACTTTCGCATTCTTCACGTACTTGTTGAACAGCTCCAGGGTTTTTTTCTGGTTTGGATCACGTAGTAAAGTGGTACCACACTAAAACGGTCAATTAAACCTGGTTTCGATCAATATTTTAGAGGATAATTCATGTTAGGTCTAGGTTAGGTCTGGGATTTTCTCTCATCAGGCTCATTCTTTCGCATATTTCTCATACTTGATGGGCAGATTCTGGGCTTTTTCTGGTTTGGAGCACGTAGTAATGTGGTACCACACGGAAACAGACCATTAAACCTGCTTTCGATCAATATTTTAGAAGATAACGCATGTTAGGTCTAGGTTAGGCCTGGGATATGCCCTCATCAGACACATACTTTCGCGTTTTTCACATACTTGTTGTACAGATCCTGCGTTTTTTCTGGTTTGGATCACGTAGTAACGCGGTACCACACTGAAACATTCCATTAAACCTGGTTTCGATCAATATGTTAGAGAATAATTCATGTTAGGTCTGGGATAGGTCTGGGATTAGCCCTCATCAGGCTTATACTTTCGCGTTTTTCACATACTTGTTGAACGGATCCTGGGTTTTTTCTGGTGTGGATCACGTAGTAATGTGGTACCACACTGAAACAATCAATTAAACCTGGTCTTGATAAATATTTTAGAGGATAACGCATGTTAGGTCTGGGTTATGTCTGGGATTTGCCCTCATCAGGCTCATACTTTCGCATATTTCTCATACTTCATGGCTAGATCCTGGGCTATTAATGGATTGGATCACGTAGTAATGTGGCACCACACTGAAACAGTCAATTAAACCTGGTTTCCATCAATATTTTAGAGGATTACGCGAGTTATGTCTGGGATAGGTCTGGGATTTGCCCTCATCATGCTTATACTTTCGCGTTTTTCACATTCTTCTTGAACGGATCCTGGGTTTTTTCTGGTGTGGATCACGTAGTAATGTGGTACCACACTGAAACAATCAATTAAACCTGGTCTTGATAAATATTTTAGAGGATAACGCATGTTAGGTCTGGGTTATGTCTGGGATTTGCCCTCATCAGGCTCATACTTTCGCATATTTCTCATACTTCATGGCTAGATCCTGGGCTATTAATGGATTGGATCACGTAGTAATGTGGCACCACACTGAAACAGTCAATTAAACCTGGTTTCGATCAATATTTTAGCGGATAACGCAAGTTAGGTCTGGGATAAGTCTGGGATACGCACTCATCAGGCTCATACTTTCGAATTCCTCACATACTTCTTGAACAGATCCCGGGTTTTTTCTGGTTTCGATCACGTAGTAATGTGGTACCACACTGAAGCATACCAATAAACCTGGTTTCGATTTTTATTTTAGAGGATAACACATGTTATGTCTAGGTTAGGTCTAGGATTTGCCCTCGTCAGGATCATACTTTCGCATATTTCTCATACTTGATGGCTAGATCCTGGGCTTTTTCTGGATTGCATCACGTAGTAATGTAGAACCACACTGAAACAGTCGATTAAACCTGGTTTCGATCTATATTTTTGAGGATAACGCATGTTAGGTCTAGGTTAGGCCTGGGATTTTCACTCATCAGACTCATACTTTCGCGTTTTTCACAATCTTCTTGAACAGATCCTGGGTTTTTTCTGGTTTGGATCACATTGTAATGTGGTACCACACTGAAACAGTCCATTAAACCTGGTTTCGATCAATATTTTAGAGGATAATGCATGTTATGTCTATGTTAGGCCTGGGATTAGCCCTCATCAGATTCATACTTTCGCATACTTCACATACTTGTTGAACAGATCCTGGGTTTTTTTCTGGTTTGGATCACGTAGTAATGTGGTACCACACTGAAACAGTCGATTAAACCTGGTTTCGATCTATATTTTTGAGGATAACGCATGTTAGGTCTAGGTTAGGCCTGGGATTTTCACTCATCAGACTCATACTTTCGCATTCTTCACATACTTGTTGAACGGATCCTGGGATTTTTCTGGTTTTGGATCACGTAGTAATGTGGTACCAGACTGAAACATTCCATTAAACCTGGTTTCGATTAATATTTTAGAGGATAAGGCATGTTATGTCTAGGTTAGGTCTAGGATTTGCCCCCGTCAGGATCATACTTTCGCATATTTCTCATACTTGATGGCAAGATCCTGGGCTTTTTCTGGATTGCATCACGTAGTAATGTAGAACCACACTGAAACAGTCAATTAAACGTGGTCCCATCAATATTTTAGAGGATAACGCATGCTAGGTCTGGGACAGGTCTGGGATTTGCCCTCATCAGACCCATACTTTCGCATATTTCTCATACTTCATGGCTAGATCCTGGCCTTTTTCTGGATTGCATCACGTAGTAATGAAGTACAACACTGAAACAGTCAATTAAACCTGGTTTCCATCAATATTTTAGGGGACAGCGCATGTTAGGTCTAGGTTAGGCCTGGGATTTGCCCTCATCAGGGTCATACTTTCGCAGTTTTAACATACATGTCGACCTGATCGAGGGTTTTTTCTGCTTTGGATCACGTAGTAAAGTGGTACCACACTGAAACAGTCCATTAAACCTGGTTTGGATCAATATTTTAGAGGATAACGCATGTTCAGTCTAGGTTAGCCCTGGGATTTTCACTCATCAGGCTCATACTTTCGCATTCTTCACATACTTGTTGAACGGATCCTGGGTTTTTTCTGGGTTGGTTCACGTAGTAGTGTGGCACCACACTGAAACAGTCAATTAAACCTGGTTTCGATCAATATTTTAGAGGATAACGCAAGTTATGTCTGGGTTAGGTCTAGGATTTGCCCTCATCAGGCTCATACTTTCGCATATTTCTCATACTTCATGGCTAGATCCTGGGCTATTTCTGGATTGCATCACGTAGTAATGTAGTACCACACTGAAACAGTCAATTAAACCTGGTTTCCATCACTATTTTAGAGGACAACCCAAGAAAAGTCTGGGGTAGGTCTGGGATTTGCACTCGTCAGGACCATACTTTCGCATATTTCTCATACTTAATGGGCAGATTCTGGGCTTTTTGTGGATTGGATCACGTAGTAATTTAGTAGCACACTGAAACAGTCGATTAAACCTGGTTTCGATCAATATATATGAGCATAACGCATGTTAGGTCTAGGTTAGGCCTGGGATTTGCCCTCATCAGACTCATACTTTCGCATTCTTCATATACCTGTTGGACGGATCCTGTGTTTTTACTGGTTTGGATCACGTAGTAATGTGGTACCACACTGAAACATTCAATTAAACCTGGTCTTGATAAATATTTTAGAGGATAACGCATGTTAGGTCAGGGTAAGGTCTAGGATTTGCCCTCATCAGACACATACTTTCGCATTCTTCACGTACTTGTTGAACAGCTCCAGGGTTTTTTTCTGGTTTGGATCACGTAGTAAAGTGGTACCACACTAAAACGGTCAATTAAACCTGGTTTCGATCAATATTTTAGAGGATAATTCATGTTAGGTCTAGGTTAGGTCTGGGATTTTCTCTCATCAGGCTCATTCTTTCGCATATTTCTCATACTTGATGGGCAGATTCTGGGCTTTTTCTGGTTTGGATCACGTAGTAATGTGGTACCACACGGAAACAGACCATTAAACCTGCTTTCGATCAATATTTTAGAAGATAACGCATGTTAGGTCTAGGTTAGGCCTGGGATATGCCCTCATCAGACTCATACTTTCGCATTCTTCACATACTTGTTGAACGGACCCTGGGATTTTTCTGGTTTTGGATCACGTAGTAATGTGGTACCAGACTGAAACATTCCATTAAACCTGGTTTCGATTAATATTTTAGAGGATAAGGCATGTTATGTCTAGGTTAGGTCTAGGATTTGCCCCCGTCAGGATCATACTTTCGCATATTTCTCATACTTGATGGCTAGATCCTGGGCTTTTTCTGGATTGCATCACGTAGTAATGTAGAACCACACTGAAACAGTCAATTAAACGTGGTCCCATCAATATTTTAGAGGATAACGCATGCTAGGTCTGGGACAGGTCTGGGATTTGCCCTCATCAGACCCATACTTTTGCATATTTCTCATACTTCATGGCTAGATCCTGGCCTTTTTCTGGATTGCATCGCGTAGTAATGAAGTACAACACTGAAACAGTCAATTAAACCTGGTTTCCATCAATATTTTAGGGGACAGCGCATGTTAGGACTAGGTTAGGCCTGGGATTTGCCCTCATCAGGGTCATACTTTCACAGTTTTAACATACATGTCGACCTGATCGAGGGTTTTTTCTGCTTTGGATCACGTAGTAAAGTGGTACCACACTGAAACAGTCCATTAAACCTGGTTAGGATCAATATTTTAGAGGATAACGCATGTTCGGTCTAGGTTAGCCCTGGGATTTTCACTCATGAGACTCATACTTTCGCATTCTTCACATACTTGTTGAACGGATCCTGGGCTTTTACTGGTTTGGATCACGTAGTAATGTGGTACCACACTGAAACATTCAATTAAACCTGGTTTCCAACAATATTTTAGAGGACAACGCTAGTTAGGTCTGGGTTAGGCCTGGGATTTGCCCTCATCAGACTTATATTTTCGCATACTTCACATACTTGTTGAACAGATCCTGGGTTTTGTTCCGGTTTCGATCACGTAGTAGTGTGGTACCACACTGAGACAGTCCATTAAACCTGGTTTCGATCAATATCTTAGAGAATAATTCATGTTAGGTCTAGGTTAGGTCTGGGATTTTCTCTCATCAGGCTCGTACTTTCGCATATTTCTCATACTCGATGGCTAGATCCTGGGCTTTTTCTAGATTGGATCACGTAGTAATGTAGTACCACACTGAAACAGTCGATTAACCTTGGTTTCGATCAATATTTTAGAGGATAACGCATGTTAGGGCTAGGTTAGGCCTGGGATATGCCCTCATCAGGGTCTTACTTTCGCAGTTTTAACATACATGTTGACCTCATCGAGGGTTTTTTCTGCTTTGGATCACGTAGTAAAGTGGTGCCACACTAAAACTGTCAATTAAACCTGGTTTCGACCAATATTTTAGAGGATAACGCAAGTTATGTCTGGGATAGGTCTGGGGATTTGCCCTCATCAGGCTCATACTTTCGCGTTTTTCACATTCCAGTTGAACATATCCTGGGTTCTTTCTGGTTTGGATCACCTAGTAATGTGGTACCACACTGAGACAGTCCATTAAACCTGGTTTCGATCAATATTTTAGAGAATAATTCATGTTAGGTCTAGGTTAGGTCTGGGATTTTCTCTCATCAGGCTCATTCTTTCGCATATTTCTCATACTTGATGGGCAGATTCTGGGCTTTTTCTGGTTTGGATCACGTAGTAATGTGGTACCACACGGAAACAGACCATTAAACCTGCTTTCGATCAATATTTTAGAAGATAACGCATGTTAGGTCTAGGTTAGGCCTGGGATATGCCCTCATCAGACACATACTTTCGCGCTTTTCACATACTTGTTGAACTGATCCTGGGTTTTTTCTGGCTTGGATCACGCAGTTATGTGGCACCACACTGAAACAGTCCATTAAACCTGGTTTCGACCAATATTTTAGAGGATAACGCATGTTAGGTCTGGGATAGGTCTGGGATTTGCCCTCATCAGGGTCATACTTTCGCATTTTTCACATACATGTTGAACAGATCCTGGGTTTTTTCTGGTTTGGATCACGGAGTAATGTGGTACTACACTGAAACAGTCCACTAAACCTGGTTTCGATCAATATTTTAGAGGATAACTCATGCTAGGTCTAGGTTAGGCCTGGGATTTGCCCCCATCAGACCCATACTTTCGCATATTTCTCATACTTCATGGCTAGATTCCGGGCTATTTCTGGATTGCATCACGTAGTAATGTAGTACCACACTGAAACAGTCCATTAAACCTGGTTTCCATCAACATTTTTGAGGATAACGCAAGTTAGGTCTGGGTTAGGTCTAGGATTTGCCCTCATCAGTCTCATACTTTCGCATATTTCTAATACTTCATGGCTAGATCCTTGGATCTTTCTGGATTGGATCACGTATTATTGTTGTGCCACACTGAAACCGTCCATTAAACCTGGTTTCGATCAATATTTTTGAGGATAACACATGTTAGGTCTAGGTTAGGTCTGGGATTTGCTCTCATCAGGCTCATTCTTTCGCATATTTCTCATACTTGATGGCTAGATCCTGGGCTTTTTCTGGATTGGATCACGTTGTAATGTAGAACCACACTGAAACAGTCAATTAACCCTGGTTTCGATCACTATTTTAGAGGATAACGCATGTTAGGTATGGGATAGTTCTGGGATTTGCCCTCATCAGACTCATACTTTCGCAGTCTTCACATACTTGTTGAACGGATCCTGTGTTTTTACTGGTTTGGTACACGTAGTAATGACGTACCACACTGACACATTCAATTAAACCTGGTCTTGATAAATATTTTAGAGGATAACGCATGCTAGGTCTAGGTTAGGCCTGGGATTTGCCCCCATCAGACCCATACCTTCGCATATTTCTCATACTTCATAGCTAGACTCTGGGCTATTTATAGTTTGGATCACGTAGTAATGTGGTACCACACTGAAACAGTCCATTAAACCTGGTTTCGATCAATATTTTAGAGGATAACGCAAGTTATGTCTGGGTTAGGTCTAGGATTTGCCCTCATCAGGATCATACTTTCGCATATTTCTAATACTTCATGGCTAGATCCTGGGCTCTTCCTGGATTGGATCACGTAGTAATGTGGTACCACACTGAAACAGTCCATTAAACCTGGTTTCGATCAATATTTTTGAGGATAACACATGTTAGGTCTAGGTTAGGTCTGGGATTTGCTGTCATCAGGCTCATTCTCTCGCATATTTCACATACTTGATGGCTAGATACTGGGTTTTTCCTGGTTTGGATCACGCAGTAATGTGGTACCACACTGAAACAGTACACTCAACCTGGTTTCGATCAATATTTTAGAGGATAACGCATGTTATGTCTAGGTTAGGCCTGGGATTTGCCCTCATCAGACTCATACTTTCGGATTTTTCACATACTTGTTGAACAGATCCTGGGTTTTTTATGGTTTGGATTACGTAGTAATGTGGAACCACACTAAAACAGTCCATGAAACCTGGTTTCGATCAATATTTTAGAGAATAATTCATGTTAGGTCTAGGTTAGGTCTGGGATTTGCTCACGTCAGGCTCATTTTTTCGCATATTTCTCATACTTGATGGCTAGATCCTAGGCTTTTTCTGGATTGCATCACGTAGTAATGTAGTACCACACTGAAACAGTCAATAAATCTTGGTTTCCATCAATATTTTAGAGAATAATTCATGTTAGGTCTAGTTTAGGTGTGGGATTTGCTCTCATCAGACTCATTCTTTCGCGTATTTCTCATATTTGATGGCTAGATCCTGGGCTTTTTCTGGATTGCGTCACGCAGTAATGTAGTACAACACTGAAACAGTCAATTAAACCTGGTTTCCATCAATATTGTAGAGGACAACGCATGTTAGGTCTAGGTTAGGCCTGGGATTTGCCCTCATCAGGGTCATACTTTCGCATATTTCTCATACTTGATGGCCAGATTCTGGGCCTTTTCTGGTTTGGATCACGTAGTAATGTGGTACCACACTGCAACAGTCCATTAAACCTGGTTTCGATCAATATTTTTGAGGATAACGCATGTTAGGTCTGGGTTAGGCCTGGGATTTGCCCTCATCAGGGTCATACTTTCGCAGGTTTAACATACATGTTAACCTAATCGAGGGTTTTTTCTGCTATGGATAACGTAGTAAAGTGGTACCACACTAAAACAGTCAATTAAACCTGGTTTCCATCAATATTTTAGAGGACAACGCAAGTTAGCTCTGGGTTAGGCCTGGGATTTGCCCTCATCAGGCTCATACTTTCGCATATTTCTCATAATTCATGGCTAGATCCTGGGCTATTTCTGGATTGCATCACGTAGTAATGTAGTACCACACTGAAACATTCAATTAAACCTGGTTTCCATCACTATTTTAGAGGACAACTCAAGTTAGGTCTGGGATAGGTCTGGGATTTGCCCTCGTCAGGATCATACTTTCGCATTTTTCACATACTTGTTGAACAGATCCTGGGTTTTTTCTGGTTTGGATCACGCAGTAGTGTGGTACCACACTGAAACATTTAATTAAACCTGGTCTTGATAAATATTTTAGAGGATAACGCATGTTAGGTCTAGGTTAGGCCTGGGATTTGCCCTCATCAGGGTCATACTTTCGCAGTTTTAACATACATGTTGACCTAATCGAGGGTTTTTTCTGCTATGGATAACGTAGTAAAGTGGTACCACACTAAAACAGTCAATTAAACCTGGTTTCCATCAATATTTTAGAGGACAACGCAAGTTAGGTCTGGGTTAGGCCTGGGATTTGCCCTCATCAGACTCATACTTTCGCATACTTCACATACTTGTTGAACAGATCCTGGGTTTTTTTCCGGTTTGGATCACTTAGAAATGTGGTACCACACTGAAACATTCAATTAAACCTGGTACTGATAAATATTTTTGATGGAAACGCATGTTAGGTCTAGGTTAGGCCTGGGATTTTCCCTCATCAGACACATACTTTCGCATTCTTCACATACTTGTTGCACGGATCCTGGGTATTTTTCTGGTTTGCATCACGTAGTGATGTGGTACCACACTGAAACAGTCCATAAAACCTGGTTTCGATCAATACTTTTGAGAATAACTCATGTTAGGTCTAGGTTAGGTCTGGGATTTGCTCTTATCAGGCTCGTACTTTCGCAAATTTCTCATACTTGATGGCCAGATTCTGTGCTTTTTCTGGTTTGGATCACGTAGTAATGTGGTACCACACTGAAACAGTCCATTAAACCTGGTTTCGATCAATATTTTAGAGGATAACGCATGTTAGCTCTTGGTTAGGTCTGGGATTTTCCCTCATCAGACACATACTTTCGCATTCTTCGCATACTTGTTGAACGTATCCTGGGTTTTTTCTGGTTTGGATCACGTAGTAATGTGGTACCACAATGAAACTGTCGATTAAACCTGCTTTCGATCAATATATTTGAGAATAACTCATGTTAGGTCTAGGTTAGGTCTGGGATTTGCTCTCATCAGGCTCGTACTTTCGCAAATTTTTCATACTTAATGGCCTGATTCTGTGCTTTTTCTGGTTTGGATCCCGTAGTAATGTGGTTCCTCAATGAAACAGTCCATTAAACCTGGTTTCGATCATTATTTTTGAGGATAACGCATGTTATGTCTAGGTTAGGCCTGTGATTTGCCCTCATCAGACACATACTTTCGCATTCTTCACATACTTGTTGAACGGATCCTGGGTATTTTTCTGGTTTGGATCACGTAGTGATGTGGTACCACACTGAAACAGTCAATTAAACCTGGTTTCCATCAATATTTTAGAGGTCAACGCATGTTAGGTCCAGGTTGGCCTGGGATTTGCCCTCATCAGGGTCATATTTCCGCGTTCTTCACATACTTGTTGAACAGATCCTGGGCATTTTTCTGGTTTGGATCACGTAGTAATGTGGCACCACACAGAAATAGTCGATTAAACCTGGTTTCGATCAATATTTTAGAGGATAACGCATGTTATGTCTAGGTTAGGCCTGGGATTTGCCCTCATCAGACACATACTTTCGCATTCTCCACATACTTGTTGAAAAGATCCTGGGTTTTTTCAGGTTTGGACACATAGTGATGTGGTACCACACTGAAACATTCAATTAAACCTGGTCTTGATAAATATTATAGAGGATAACGCATGTTAGGTCTGGGTTAGGTCTGGGATTTGCCCTCATCACGCTCATAGTTTCGCGTTTTTCACATACTTGTTGAACAGATCCTGGGTTTTTTCTGGTTTTGATCATGTAGTAATGTGGTACCATGTTGGGTCTTGGTTAGGTCTGGGATTTGCTCTCATCAGGCTCGTACTTTCGCATATTTCTCATACTTGATGGCCAGATTCTGGGCCTTTTCTGGTTTGGATCACGTAGTAATGTGGTACCACACTGAAACAGTCGATTAAACCTGGTTTCTAACAATATTTTAGAGGATAACGCATGTTATGTCTAGGTTGGGCCTGGGATTTGCCCTCATCAGACACATACTTTCGCATTCTCCACATACTTGTTGAACAGATCCTGGGTTTTTTCAGGTTTGGACACATAGTGATGTGGTACCACACTGAAACATTCAATTAAACCTGGTCTTGATAAATATTATAGAGGATAACGCATGTTAGGTCGGGGTTAGGTCTAGGATTTGCCCTCATCAGGCTCATACTTTCGCATACTTCTCATACTTGATAGCTAGATCCAGGGCTTTTTCTGGATTGGATCACGTAGTAATGTGGTAGCACACTGAAACAGTCCATTAAACCTGGTTTCGATCAATATCTTAGACGATAACGCTAGTTATGACTGGGATAGGTCTGGGATTTGCCCTCGTCAGGCTCATACTTTCGCATTCTTCACATATTTGTTGAACGTATCCTGGGTTTTTTCTGGTTTGGATCACGTAGTAATGTGGTAGCACACTGAAACAGTCCATTAAACCTGGTTTCTATCAATATTTTTGAAGGTAACGCATGTTAGGTCTAGGTTAGGCCTGGGATTTTCCCTCATCAGACACATACTTTCGCATTCTTCACATACCTGTTGAACAGATCCTGGGTTTTTTCTGGTTTGGATCACGTAGTAATGAGGTACCGCACTGAAACAGTCCATTAAACCCGGTTTCGATCAATATTTTAGAGAATAACGCATGATAGAGCTTGGTTAGGTCTGGGATTTGCTCTCATCAGGCTCGTACTTTCGCATATTTCTCATACTTGATGGCCAGATTCTGGACTTTTTCTAGTTTGGATCCTGTAGTAATGTGGTACCACACTGAAACAGTCCATTTAACCTGGTTTCGATCAACATTTTAGAGGATAACGCATGTTATGTCTAGGTTAGGCCTGGGATTTGCCCTCATCAGACACATACTTTCGCATTCTCCACATACTTGTTGAACAGATCCTGGGTTTTTCAGGTTTGGATCACGTAGGAATGTGGTACCACACTGAAACATTCAATTAAACCTGGTCTTGATAAATATTTTAGAGGATAACGCATGTTAGGTCTGGGTTAGGTCTAGGATTTGCCCTCATCAGGCTCATACTTTCGCATATTTCTCATACTTGATGGCTAGATCTAGGGCTTTTTCTGGATTGGATCACGTAGTAATGTGGTACCACACTGAAACAGTAAATGTAACCCAGTTTCGATCGATATTTTAGAGGATAACGCATGTTAGGTCTGGGTTAGGCCTTGGATTTGCTCTCATCAGGCTCGTACTTTCGCATATTTCTCATACTTGATGGCTAAATCCAGGGCTTTTTCAGGATTGGATCACGTAGTAATGTGGTACCACACTGAAACAGTAAATGAAACCCAGTTTCGATCGATATTTTAGAGGATAACGCATGTTAGGTCTAAGTTAGGCCTGTGATTTTCCCTCATCAGACACATACTTTCGCATTCTTCACATACTTGTTGAACGTATCCTGGGTTTTTTCTGGTTTGGATCACGTAGTAATGTGGTACCACACTGAAACAGTCGATTAAACCTGGTTTCGATAAATATTTTTGAGAATAACGCATGTTAGGTCTAGGTTAGGCCTGGGATTTGCCCTCATCAGGGTCATATTTCCGCGTTCTTCACATACTTGTTGAACAGATCCTGGGTATTTTTCTGGTTTGGATCACGTAGTAATGTGGCACCACACAGAAATAGTCGATTAAACCTGGTTTCGATCAATATTTTTGAGGATAACTCATGTTTGCTCTAGGATAGGTCTGGGATTTGCCCTCATCACGCTCATAGTTTCGCGTCTTTCACATACTTGTTGAACAGATCCTGGGTTTTTTCTGGTTTCGATCATGTAGTAATGTGGTACCACACTGGACCAGTCCATTAAACCTGGTTTCGATCAGTATTTTAGAGAATAACGTATGTTAGCTCTTGGTTAGGTCTGGGATTTGCTCTCATCAGGCTCGTACTTTCGCATATTTCTCATAGTTGATGGCCAGATTCTGGGCTTTTTCTGGTTTGGATCACGTAGTAATGTGGTATCACACTGAAGCAGTCCATTAAACCTGGTTTCGATCAATATTTTAGAGAATAACGCATGTTAGGTCTTGGTTAGGTCTGGGATTTGCTCTCATCAGGCTCGTACTTTCGCATATTTCTCTTACTTGATGGCTAGACCCAGGGCTTTTTCTGGATTGAATCACGTAGTAATGTGGTAGCACACTGAAACAGTCCATTAAACCTGGTTTCGATCAATATCTTAGATGATAACGCTAGTTATGTCTGGGATAGATCTGGGATTTGCCCTCGTCACGCTCATACTTTCGCATTCTTCACATACTTGTTGAACGTATCCTGGGTTTTTTCTGGTTTGGATCACGTAGTAATGTGGTACCACACTGAAACAGTCGATTAAACCTGCTTTCGATCAATATTTTTGAGAATAACTCATGTTAGGTCTAGGTTAGGTCTGGGATTTGCTCTCATCAGGCTCGTACTTTCGCAAATTTCTCATACTTGATGGCCTGATTCTGTGCTTTTTCTGGTTTGGATCCCGTAGTAATGTGGTACCACACTGAAACAGTCCATTAAACTTGGTCTCGATAAATATTTTAGAGGATAACGCATGTTATGTCTAGGTTAGGCCTGTGATTTGCCCTCATCAGACACATACTTTCGCATTCTTCACATACTTGTTGAACGGATCCTGGGTTTTTTCTGGTTTGGATCACGTAGTAATGTGGTAGCACACTGAAACAGTCCATTAAACCTGGTTTCGATCAATTTTTTAGAGGATAACGCATGTTCTGTCTAGGTTAGGTCTGAGATTTGCTCTCATCAGGCTCGTACTTTCGCAAATTTCTCATACTTGATGGCCCGATTCTGTGCTTTTTCTGGTTTGGATCCCGTAGTAATGTGGTACCATACTGAAACAGTCCATTAAACCTGGTTTCGATCAATATCTTAGATGATAACGCTAGTTATGTCTGGGATACATCTGGGATTTGCCCTCGTCAGGCTCATACTTTCGCATTCTTCACATACTTGTTGAACGTATCCTGAGTATTTTTCTGGTTTGGATCACGTAGTGATGTGGTACCACACTGAAACAGTCCACTAAACCTGGTTTCGATCAATATTTTTGAGGATAACGCATGTTATGTCTAGGTTAGGCCTGTGATTTGCCCTCATCAGGGTTATATTTCCGCGTTCTTCACATACTTGTTGAACAGATCCTGGGTATTTTTCTGGTTTGGATCACGTAGTAATGTGGCAGCACACAGAAATAGTCGATTAAACCTGGTTTCTATCAATATTTTTGAGGGTAACGCATGTTAGGTCTAGGTTAGGCCTGGGATTTTCCCTCATCAGACACACACTTTCGCATTCTTCACATACTTGTTGAACGTATCCTGGGTTTTTTCTGGTTTGGATCACGTAGTAATGTGGTACCACACTGAAACTGTCGATTAAACCTGCTTTCGATCAATATTTTTGAGAATAACTCATGTTAGGTCTAGGTTAGGTCTGGGATTTGCTCTTATCAGGCTCGTACTTTCGCAAATTTCTCATACTTGATGGCCAGATTCTGTGCTTTTACTGGTTTGGATCACGTAGTAATGTGGTACCACACTGAAACAGTCGATTAAACCTGCTTTCGATCAATATTTTTGAGAATAACTCATGTTAGGTCTAGGTTAGGCCTGGGTTTTGCCCTCATCAGGGTCATATTTCCGCGTTCTTCACATACTTGTTGAACAGATCCTGGGTATTTTTCTGGTTTGGATCACGTAGTAATGTGGTACCACACTGAAACAGTCGATTAAACCTGGTTTCGATCAATATCTTAGATGATAACGCTAGTTAGGTCTGGTATAGGTCTGGGATTTGCCCTCCTCAGGGTCATATTTTCGCGTTCTTCACATACCTGTTGAACAGATCCTGGGTATTTTTCTGGTTTGGATCAGGTAGTGATGTGGTACCACAGTGAAACAGTCGATTAAACCTGGTTTCGATAAATATTTTTGAGGATAACGCATGTTAGGACTAGGTTAGGCCTGGGATTTGCCCTCATCAGGGTCATATTTCCGCGTTCTTCACATACTTGTTGAACAGATCCTGGGTATTTTTCTGGTTTGGATCACGTAGTAATGTGGCACCACACAGAAATAGTCGATTAAACCTGGTTTCGATCAGTATTATAGAGAATAACGCATGTTAGGTCTTGGTTAGGTCTGGGATTTGCTCTCATCAGGCTCGTACTTTCGCATATTTCTCATAGTTGATGGCCAGATTCTGGGCTTTTTCTGGTTTGGATCACGTAGTAATGTGGTACCACACTGAAACAGTCCATTAAACCTGGTTTCGATCAATATTTTAGAGGATAACTCATGCTAGGTCTAGGTTAGGCCTGGGATTTGCCCCCATCAGACCCATACTTTCGCATATTTCTCATACTTCATGGCTAGATTCCGGGCTATTTCTGGATTGCATCACGTAGTAATGTAGTACCACACTGAAACAGTCCATTAAACCTGGTTTCCATCAACATTTTTGAGGATAACGCAAGTTAGGTCTGGGTTAGGTCTAGGATTTGCCCTCATCAGTCTCATACTTTCGCATATTTCTAATACTTCATGGCTAGATCCTTGGCTCTTTCTGGATTGGATCACGTATTATTGTTGTGCCACACTGAAACCGTCCATTAAACCTGGTTTCGATCAATATTTTTGAGGATAACACATGTTAGGTCTAGGTTAGGTCTGGGATTTGCTCTCATCAGGCTCATTCTTTCGCATATTTCTCATACTTGATGGCTAGATCCTGGGCTTTTTCTGGATTGCATCACGTAGTAATGTAGTACCACACTGAAACAGTCCATTAAACCTGGTTTCCATCAACATTTTTGAGGATAACGCAAGTTAGGTCTGGGTTAGGTCTAGGATTTGCCCTCATCAGTCTCATACTTTCGCATATTTCTAATACTTCATTGCTAGATCCTTGGCTCTTTCTGGATTGGATCACGTATTATTGTTGTGCCACACTGAAACCGTCCATTAAACCTGGTTTCGATCAATATTTTTGAGGATAACACATGTTAGGTCTAGGTTAGGCCTGCGATTTGCCCTCATCAGACACATACTTTCGCATTCTTCACATACTTGTTGAACAGATCCTGGGTTTTTTTCTGGTTTGGATCACGTAGTTATGTGGCACCACACTGAAACAGTCCATTAAACCTGGTTTCGACCAATATTTTAGAGGATAACGCATGTTAGGTCTGGGATAGGTCTGGGATTTGCCCTCATCAGGGTCATACTTTCGCATTTTTCACATGCATGTTGAACAGATCCTGGGTTTTTTCTGGTTTGGATCACGGAGTAATGTGGTACTACACTGAAACAGTCCACTAAACCTGGTTTCGATCAATATTTTAGAGGATAACTCATGCTAGGTCTAGGTTAGGCCTGGGATTTGCCCCCATCAGACCCATACTTTCGCATATTTCTCATACTTCATGGCTAGATTCCGGGCTATTTCTGGATTGCATCACGTAGTAATGTAGTACCACACTGAAACAGTCCATTAAACCTGGTTTCCATCAACATTTTTGAGGATAACGCAAGTTAGGTCTGGGTTAGGTCTAGGATTTGCCCTCATCAGTCTCATACTTTCGCATATTTCTAATACTTCATGGCTAGATCCTTGGCTCTTTCTGGATTGGATCACGTATTATTGTTGTGCCACACTGAAACCGTCCATTAAACCTGGTTTCGATCAATATTTTTGAGGATAACACATGTTAGGTCAAGGTTAGGTCTGGGATTTGCTCTCATCAGGCTCATTCTTTCGCATATTTCTCATACTTGATGGCTAGATCCTGGGCTTTTTCTGGATTGGATCACGTTGTAATGTAGAACCACACTGAAACAGTCAATTAACCCTGGTTTCGATCACTATTTTAGAGGATAACGCATGTTAGGTATGGGATAGTTCTGGGATTTGCCCTCATCAGACTCATACTTTCGCATTCTTCACATACTTGTTGAACGGATCCTGTGTTTTTACTGGTTTGGTTCACGTAGTAATGACGTACCACACTGACACATTCAATTAAACCTGGTCTTGATAAATATTTTTGAGGATAACACATGTTAGGTCTAGGTTAGGTCTGGGATTTGCTCTCATCAGGCTCATTCTTTCGCATATTTCTCATACTTCATGGCTAGACCCTGGGCTATTTATAGTTTGGATCACGTAGTAATGTGGTACCACACTGAAACAGTCCATTAAACCTGGTTTCGATCAATATTTTAGAGGATAACGCAAGTTATGTCTGGGTTAGGTCTAGGATTTGCCCTCATCAGGATCATACTTTCGCATATTTCTAATACTTCATGGCTAGATCCTGGGCTCTTCCTGGATTGGATCACGTAGTAATGTGGTACCACACTGAAACAGTCCATCAAACCTGGTTTCGATCAATATTTTTGAGGATAACACATGTTAGGTCTAGGTTAGGTCTGGGATTTGCTCTCATCAGGCTCATTCTTTCGCATATTTCACATACTTGATGGCTAGATACGGGGTTTTTCCTGGTTTGGATCACGCAGTAATGTGGTACCACACTGAAACAGTACACTCAACCTGGTTTCGATCAATATTTTAGAGGATAACGCATGTTATGTCTAGGTTAGGCCTGGGATTTGCCCTCATCAGACTCATACTTTCGGATTTTTCACATACTCGTTGAACAGATCCTGGGTTTTTTATGGTTTGGATTACGTAGTAATGTGGTACCACACTAAAACAGTCCATGAAACCTGGTTTCGATCAATATTTTAGAGAATAATTCATGTTAGGTCTAGGTTAGGTCTGGGATTTGCTCACGTCAGGCTCATTTTTTCGCATATTTCTCATACTTGATGGCTAGATCCTAGGCTTTTTCTGGATTGCATCACGTAGTAATGTAGTACCACACTGAAACAGTCAATAAATCTTGGTTTCCATCAATATTTTAGAGAATAATTCATGTTAGGTCTAGTTTAGGTGTGGGATTTGCTCTCATCAGACTCATTCTTTCGCATATTTCTCATATTTGATGGCTAGATCCTGGGCTTTTTCTGGATTGCGTCACGCAGTAATGTAGTACAACACTGAAACAGTCAATTAAACCTGGTTTCCATCAATATTGTAGAGGACAACGCATGTTAGGTCTAGGTTAGGCCTGGGATTTGCCCTCATCAGGGTCATACTTTCGCATATTTCTCATACTTGATGGCCAGATTCTGGGCCTTTTCTGGTTTGGATCACGTAGTAATGTGGTACCACACTGAAACAGTCCATTAAACCTGGTATCGGTCAATATTTTTGAGGATAACGCATGTTAGGTCTGGGTTAGGCCTGGGATTTGCCCTCATCAGGGTCATACTTTCGCAGTTTTAACATACATGTTGACCTAATCGAGGGTTTTTTCTGCTATGGATAACGTAGTAAAGTGGTACCACACTAAAACAGTCAATTAAACCTGGTTTCCATCAATATTTTAGAGGACAACGCAAGTTAGCTCTGGGTTAGGCCTGGGATTTGCCCTCATCAGGCTCATACTTTCGCATATTTCTCATAATTCATGGCTAGATCCTGGGCTATTTCTGGATAGCATCACGTAGTAATGTAGTACCACACTGAAACATTCAATTAAACCTGGTTTCCATCACTATTTTAGAGGACAACTCAAGTTAGGTCTGGGATAGGTCTGGGATTTGCCCTCGTCAGGATCATACTTTCGCATTTTTCACATACTTGTTGAACAGATCCTGGGTTTTTTCTGGTTTGGATCACGCAGTAGTGTGGTACCACACTGAAACATTTAATTAAACCTGGTCTTGATAAATATTTTAGAGGATAACGCATGTTAGGTCTAGGTTAGGCCTGGGATTTGCCCTCATCAGGGTCATACTTTCGCAGTTTTAACATACATGTTGACCTAATCGAGGGTTTTTTCTGCTATGGATAACGTAGTAAAGTGGTACCACACTAAAACAGTCAATTAAACCTGGTTTCCATCAATATTTTAGAGGACAACGCAAGTTAGGTCTGGGTTAGGTCTGGGATTTGCCCTCATCACGCTCATAGTTTCGCGTTTTTCACATACTTGTTGAACAGATCCTGGGTTTTTTCTGGTTTTGATCATGTAGTAATGTGGTACCACACTGGAACAGTCCATTAAACCTGGTTTCGATCAGTATTTTAGAGAATAACGCATGTTGGGTCTTGGTTAGGTCTGGGATTTGCTCTCATCAGGCTCGTACTTTCGCATATTTCTCATACTTGATGGCCAGATTCTGGGCCTTTTCTGGTTTGGATCACGTAGTAATGTGGTACCACACTGAAACAGTCGATTAAACCTGGTTTCTAACAATATTTTAGAGGATAACGCATGTTATGTCTAGGTTAGGCCTGGGATTTGCCCTCATCAGACACATACTTTCGCATTCTCCACATACTTGTTGAACAGATCCTGGGTTTTTCAGGTTTGGATCACGTAGGAATGTGGTACCACACTGAAACATTCAATTAAACCTGGTCTTGATAAATATTTTAGAGGATAACGCATGTTAGGTCTGGGTTAGGTCTAGGATTTGCCCTCATCAGGCTCATACTTTCGCATATTTCTCATACTTGATGGCTAGATCTAGGGCTTTTTCTGGATTGGATCACGTAGTAATGTGGTACCACACTGAAACAGTAAATGTAACCCAGTTTCGATCGATATTTTAGAGGATAACGCATGTTAGGTCTGGGTTAGGCCTTGGATTTGCTCTCATCAGGCTCGTACTTTCGCATATTTCTCATACTTGATGGCTAAATCCAGGGCTTTTTCTGGATTGGATCACGTAGTAATGTGGTACCACACTGAAACAGTAAATGAAACCCAGTTTCGATCGATATTTTAGAGGATAACGCATGTTAGGTCTAAGTTAGGCCTGTGATTTTCCCTCATCAGACACATACTTTCGCATTCTTCACATACTTGTTGAACGTATCCTGGGTTTTTTCTGGTTTGGATCACGTAGTAATGTGGTACCACACTGAAACAGTCGATTAAACCTGGTTTCGATAAATATTTTTGAGAATAACGCATGTTAGGTCTAGGTTAGGCCTGGGATTTGCCCTCATCAGGGTCATATTTCCGCGTTCTTCACATACTCGTTGAACAGATCCTGGGTATTTTTCTGGTTTGGATCACGTAGTAATGTGGCACCACACAGAAATAGTCGATTAAACCTGGTTTCGATCAATATTTTTGAGGATAACTCATGTTTGCTCTAGGATAGGTCTGGGATTTGCCCTCATCACGCTCATAGTTTCGCGTCTTTCACATACTTGTTGAACAGATCCTGGGTTTTTTCTGGTTTCGATCATGTAGTAATGTGGTACCACACTGGACCAGTCCATTAAACCTGGTTTCGATCAGTATTTTAGAGAATAACGTATGTTAGCTCTTGGTTAGGTCTGGGATTTGCTCTCATCAGGCTCGTACTTTCGCATATTTCTCATAGTTGATGGCCAGATTCTGGGCTTTTTCTGGTTTGGATCACGTAGTAATGTGGTATCACACTGAAGCAGTCCATTAAACCTGGTTTCGATCAATATTTTAGAGAATAACGCATGTTAGGTCTTGGTTAGGTCTGGGATTTGCTCTCATCAGGCTCGTACTTTCGCATATTTCTCTTACTTGATGGCTAGACCCAGGGCTTTTTCTGGATTGAATCACGTAGTAATGTGGTAGCACACTGAAACAGTCCATTAAACCTGGTTTCGATCAATATCTTAGATGATAACGCTAGTTATGTCTGGGATAGATCTGGGATTTGCCCTCGTCACGCTCATACTTTCGCATTCTTCACATACTTGTTGAACGTATCCTGGGTTTTTTCTGGTTTGGATCACGTAGTAATGTGGTACCACACTGAAACAGTCGATTAAACCTGCTTTCGATCAATATTTTTGAGAATAACTCATGTTAGGTCTAGGTTAGGTCTGGGATTTGCTCTCATCAGGCTCGTACTTTCGCAAATTTCTCATACTTGATGGCCTGATTCTGTGCTTTTTCTGGTTTGGATCCCGTAGTAATGTGGTACCACACTGAAACAGTCCATTAAACTTGGTCTCGATAAATATTTTAGAGGATAACGCATGTTATGTCTAGGTTAGGCCTGTGATTTGCCCTCATCAGACACATACTTTCGCATTCTTCACATACTTGTTGAACGGATCCTGGGTTTTTTCTGGTTTGGATCACGTAGTAATGTGGTAGCACACTGAAACAGTCCATTAAACCTGGTTTCGATCAATTTTTTAGAGGATAACGCATGTTCTGTCTAGGTTAGGTCTGAGATTTGCTCTCATCAGGCTCGTACTTTCGCAAATTTCTCATACTTGATGGCCCGATTCTGTGCTTTTTCTGGTTTGGATCCCGTAGTAATGTGGTACCATACTGAAACAGTCCATTAAACCTGGTTTCGATCAATATCTTAGATGATAACGCTAGTTATGTCTGGGATACATCTGGGATTTGCCCTCGTCAGGCTCATACTTTCGCATTCTTCACATACTTGTTGAACGTATCCTGAGTATTTTTCTGGTTTGGATCACGTAGTGATGTGGTACCACACTGAAACAGTCCACTAAACCTGGTTTCGATCAATATTTTTGAGGATAACGCATGTTATGTCTAGGTTAGGCCTGTGATTTGCCCTCATCAGGGTTATATTTCCGCGTTCTTCACATACTTGTTGAACAGATCCTGGGTATTTTTCTGGTTTGGATCACGTAGTAATGTGGCAGCACACAGAAATAGTCGATTAAACCTGGTTTCTATCAATATTTTTGAGGGTAACGCATGTTAGGTCTAGGTTAGGCCTGGGATTTTCCCTCATCAGACACACACTTTCGCATTCTTCACATACTTGTTGAACGTATCCTGGGTTTTTTCTGGTTTGGATCACGTAGTAATGTGGTACCACACTGAAACAGTCGATTAAACCTGCTTTCGATCAATATTTTTGAGAATAACTCATGTTAGGTCTAGGTTAGGTCTGGGATTTGCTCTTATCAGGCTCGTACTTTCGCAAATTTCTCATACTTGATGGCCAGATTCTGTGCTTTTACTGGTTTGGATCACGTAGTAATGTGGTACCACACTGAAACAGTCGATTAAACCTGCTTTCGATCAATATTTTTGAGAATAACTCATGTTAGGTCTAGGTTAGGCCTGGGTTTTGCCCTCATCAGGGTCATATTTCCGCGTTCTTCACATACTTGTTGAACAGATCCTGGGTATTTTTCTGGTTTGGATCACGTAGTAATGTGGTACCACACTGAAACAGTCGATTAAACCTGGTTTCGATCAATATCTTAGATGATAACGCTAGTTAGGTCTGGTATAGGTCTGGGATTTGCCCTCCTCAGGGTCATATTTTCGCGTTCTTCACATACCTGTTGAACAGATCCTGGGTATTTTTCTGGTTTGGATCAGGTAGTGATGTGGTACCACAGTGAAACAGTCGATTAAACCTGGTTTCGATAAATATTTTTGAGGATAACGCATGTTAGGACTAGGTTAGGCCTGGGATTTGCCCTCATCAGGGTCATATTTCCGCGTTCTTCACATACTTGTTGAACAGATCCTGGGTATTTTTCTGGTTTGGATCACGTAGTAATGTGGCACCACACAGAAATAGTCGATTAAACCTGGTTTCGATCAGTATTATAGAGAATAACGCATGTTAGGTCTTGGTTAGGTCTGGGATTTGCTCTCATCAGGCTCGTACTTTCGCATATTTCTCATAGTTGATGGCCAGATTCTGGGCTTTTTCTGGTTTGGATCACGTAGTAATGTGGTACCACACTGAAACAGTCCATTAAACCTGGTTTCGATCAATATTTTAGAGGATAACTCATGCTAGGTCTAGGTTAGGCCTGGGATTTGCCCCCATCAGACCCATACTTTCGCATATTTCTCATACTTCATGGCTAGATTCCGGGCTATTTCTGGATTGCATCACGTAGTAATGTAGTACCACACTGAAACAGTCCATTAAACCTGGTTTCCATCAACATTTTTGAGGATAACGCAAGTTAGGTCTGGGTTAGGTCTAGGATTTGCCCTCATCAGTCTCATACTTTCGCATATTTCTAATACTTCATGGCTAGATCCTTGGCTCTTTCTGGATTGGATCACGTATTATTGTTGTGCCACACTGAAACCGTCCATTAAACCTGGTTTCGATCAATATTTTTGAGGATAACACATGTTAGGTCTAGGTTAGGTCTGGGATTTGCTCTCATCAGGCTCATTCTTTCGCATATTTCTCATACTTGATGGCTAGATCCTGGGCTTTTTCTGGATTGCATCACGTAGTAATGTAGTACCACACTGAAACAGTCCATTAAACCTGGTTTCCATCAACATTTTTGAGGATAACGCAAGTTAGGTCTGGGTTAGGTCTAGGATTTGCCCTCATCAGTCTCATACTTTCGCATATTTCTAATACTTCATTGCTAGATCCTTGGCTCTTTCTGGATTGGATCACGTATTATTGTTGTGCCACACTGAAACCGTCCATTAAACCTGGTTTCGATCAATATTTTTGAGGATAACACATGTTAGGTCTAGGTTAGGCCTGCGATTTGCCCTCATCAGACACATACTTTCGCATTCTTCACATACTTGTTGAACAGATCCTGGGTTTTTTTCTGGTTTGGATCACGTAGTTATGTGGCACCACACTGAAACAGTCCATTAAACCTGGTTTCGACCAATATTTTAGAGGATAACGCATGTTAGGTCTGGGATAGGTCTGGGATTTGCCCTCATCAGGGTCATACTTTCGCATTTTTCACATGCATGTTGAACAGATCCTGGGTTTTTTCTGGTTTGGATCACGGAGTAATGTGGTACTACACTGAAACAGTCCACTAAACCTGGTTTCGATCAATATTTTAGAGGATAACTCATGCTAGGTCTAGGTTAGGCCTGGGATTTGCCCCCATCAGACCCATACTTTCGCATATTTCTCATACTTCATGGCTAGATTCCGGGCTATTTCTGGATTGCATCACGTAGTAATGTAGTACCACACTGAAACAGTCCATTAAACCTGGTTTCCATCAACATTTTTGAGGATAACGCAAGTTAGGTCTGGGTTAGGTCTAGGATTTGCCCTCATCAGTCTCATACTTTCGCATATTTCTAATACTTCATGGCTAGATCCTTGGCTCTTTCTGGATTGGATCACGTATTATTGTTGTGCCACACTGAAACCGTCCATTAAACCTGGTTTCGATCAATATTTTTGAGGATAACACATGTTAGGTCAAGGTTAGGTCTGGGATTTGCTCTCATCAGGCTCATTCTTTCGCATATTTCTCATACTTGATGGCTAGATCCTGGGCTTTTTCTGGATTGGATCACGTTGTAATGTAGAACCACACTGAAACAGTCAATTAACCCTGGTTTCGATCACTATTTTAGAGGATAACGCATGTTAGGTATGGGATAGTTCTGGGATTTGCCCTCATCAGACTCATACTTTCGCATTCTTCACATACTTGTTGAACGGATCCTGTGTTTTTACTGGTTTGGTTCACGTAGTAATGACGTACCACACTGACACATTCAATTAAACCTGGTCTTGATAAATATTTTTGAGGATAACACATGTTAGGTCTAGGTTAGGTCTGGGATTTGCTCTCATCAGGCTCATTCTTTCGCATATTTCTCATACTTCATGGCTAGACCCTGGGCTATTTATAGTTTGGATCACGTAGTAATGTGGTACCACACTGAAACAGTCCATTAAACCTGGTTTCGATCAATATTTTAGAGGATAACGCAAGTTATGTCTGGGTTAGGTCTAGGATTTGCCCTCATCAGGATCATTCTTTCGCATATTTCACATACTTGATGGCTAGATACGGGGTTTTTCCTGGTTTGGATCACGCAGTAATGTGGTACCACACTAAAACAGTCCATGAAACCTGGTTTCGATCAATATTTTAGAGAATAATTCATGTTAGGTCTAGGTTAGGTCTGGGATTTGCTCACGTCAGGCTCATTTTTTCGCATATTTCTCATACTTGATGGCTAGATCCTAGGCTTTTTCTGGATTGCATCACGTAGTAATGTAGTACCACACTGAAACAGTCAATAAATCTTGGTTTCCATCAATATTTTAGAGAATAATTCATGTTAGGTCTAGTTTAGGTGTGGGATTTGCTCTCATCAGACTCATTCTTTCGCATATTTCTCATATTTGATGGCTAGATCCTGGGCTTTTTCTGGATTGCGTCACGCAGTAATGTAGTACAACACTGAAACAGTCAATTAAACCTGGTTTCCATCAATATTGTAGAGGACAACGCATGTTAGGTCTAGGTTAGGCCTGGGATTTGCCCTCATCAGGGTCATACTTTCGCATATTTCTCATACTTGATGGCCAGATTCTGGGCCTTTTCTGGTTTGGATCACGTAGTAATGTGGTACCACACTGAAACAGTCCATTAAACCTGGTATCGGTCAATATTTTTGAGGATAACGCATGTTAGGTCTGGGTTAGGCCTGGGATTTGCCCTCATCAGGGTCATACTTTCGCAGTTTTAACATACATGTTGACCTAATCGAGGGTTTTTTCTGCTATGGATAACGTAGTAAAGTGGTACCACACTAAAACAGTCAATTAAACCTGGTTTCCATCAATATTTTAGAGGACAACGCAAGTTAGCTCTGGGTTAGGCCTGGGATTTGCCCTCATCAGGCTCATACTTTCGCATATTTCTCATAATTCATGGCTAGATCCTGGGCTATTTCTGGATAGCATCACGTAGTAATGTAGTACCACACTGAAACATTCAATTAAACCTGGTTTCCATCACTATTTTAGAGGACAACTCAAGTTAGGTCTGGGATAGGTCTGGGATTTGCCCTCGTCAGGATCATACTTTCGCATTTTTCACATACTTGTTGAACAGATCCTGGGTTTTTTCTGGTTTGGATCACGCAGTAGTGTGGTACCACACTGAAACATTTAATTAAACCTGGTCTTGATAAATATTTTAGAGGATAACGCATGTTAGGTCTAGGTTAGGCCTGGGATTTGCCCTCATCAGGGTCATACTTTCGCAGTTTTAACATACATGTTGACCTAATCGAGGGTTTTTTCTGCTATGGATAACGTAGTAAAGTGGTACCACACTAAAACAGTCAATTAAACCTGGTTTCCATCAATATTTTAGAGGACAACGCAAGTTAGGTCTGGGTTAGGCCTGGGATTTGCCCTCATCAGACTCATACTTTCGCATACTTCACATACTTGTTGAACAGATCCTGGGTTTTTTTCCGGTTTGGATCACGTAGAAATGTGGTACCACACTGAAACATTCAATTAAGCCTGGTACTGATAAATATTTTTGATGGAAACGCATGTTAGGTCTAGGTTAGGCCTGGGATTTTCCCTCATCAGACACATACTTTCGCATTCTTCACATACTTGTTGCACGGATCCTGGGTATTTTTCTGGTTTGCATCACGTAGTGATGTGGTACCACACTGAAACAGTCCATAAAACCTGGTTTCGATCAATACTTTTGAGAATAACTCATGTTAGGTCTAGGTTAGGTCTGGGATTTGCTCTTATCAGGCTCGTACTTTCGCAAATTTCTCATACTTGATGGCCAGATTCTGTGCTTTTTCTGGTTTGGATCACGTAGTAATGTGGTACCACACTGAAACAGTCCATTAAACCTGGTTTCGATCAATATTTTAGAGAATAACGCATGTTAGCTCTTGGTTAGGTCTGGGATTTTCCCTCATCAGACACATACTTTCGCATTCTTCGCATACTTGTTGAACGTATCCTGGGTTTTTTCTGGTTTGGATCACGTAGTAATGTGGTACCACACTGAAACTGTCGATTAAACCTGCTTTCGATCAATATATTTGAGAATAACTCATGTTAGGTCTAGGTTAGGTCTGGGATTTGCTCTCATCAGCCTCGTACTTTCGCAAATTTTTCATACTTAATGGCCTGATTCTGTGCTTTTTCTGGTTTGGATCCCGTAGTAATGTGGTACCACAATGAAACAGTCCATTAAACCTGGTTTCGATCATTATTTTTGAGGATAACGCATGTTATGTCTAGGTTAGGCCTGTGATTTGCCCTCATCAGACACATACTTTCGCATTCTTCACATACTTGTTGAACGGATCCTGGGTATTTTTCTGGTTTGGATCACGTAGTGATGTGGTACGACACTGAAACAGTCAATTAAACCTGGTTTCCATCAATATTTTAGAGGTCAACGCATGTTAGGTCTAGGTTGGCCTGGGATTTGCCCTCATCAGGGTCATATTTCCGCGTTCTTCACATACTTGTTGAACAGATCCTGGGCATTTTTCTGGTTTGGATCACGTAGTAATGTGGCACCACACAGAAATAGTCGATTAAACCTGGTTTCGATCAATATTTTAGAGGATAACGCATGTTATGTCTAGGTTAGGCATGGGATTTGCCCTCATCAGACACATACTTTCGCATTCTCCACATACTTGTTGAACAGATCCTGGGTTTTTTCAGGTTTGGACACATAGTGATGTGGTACCACACTGAAACATTCAATTAAACCTGGTCTTGATAAATATTATAGAGGATAACGCATGTTAGGTCTGGGTTAGGTCTGGGATTTGCCCTCATCACGCTCATAGTTTCGCGTTTTTCACATACTTGTTGAACAGATCCTGAGTTTTTTCTGGTTTTGATCATGTAGTAATGTGGTACCACACTGGAACAGTCCATTAAACCTGGTTTCGATCAGTATTTTAGAGAATAACGCATGTTGGGTCTTGGTTAGGTCTGGGATTTGCTCTCATCAGGCTCGTACTTTCGCATATTTCTCATACTTGATGGCCAGATTCTGGGCCTTTTCTGGTTTGGATCACGTAGTAATGTGGTACCACACTGAAACAGTCGATTAAACCTGGTTTCTAACAATATTTTAGAGGATAACGCATGTTATGTCTAGGTTAGGCCTGGGATTTGCCCTCATCAGACACATACTTTCGCATTCTCCACATACTTGTTGAACAGATCCTGGGTTTTTTCAGGTTTGGACACATAGTGATGTGGTACCACACTGAAACATTCAATTAAACCTGGTCTTGATAAATATTATAGAGGATAACGCATGTTAGGTCGGGGTTAGGTCTAGGATTTGCCCTCATCAGGCTCATACTTTCGCATACTTCTCATACTTGATAGCTAGATCCAGGGCTTTTTCTGGATTGGATCACGTAGTAATGTGGTAGCACACTGAAACAGTCCATTAAACCTGGTTTCGATCAATATTTTAGAGAATAACGCATGTTAGGTCTTGGTTAGGTCTGGGATTTGCTCTCATCAGGCTCGTACTTTCGCATATTTCTCATACTTGATGGCTAGACCCAGGGCTTTTTCTGGATTGAATCACGTAGTAATGTGGTAGCACACTGAAACAGTCCATTAAACCTGGTTTCGATCAATATCTTAGATGATAACGCTAGTTATGTCTGGGATAGATCTGGGATTTGCCCTCGTCAGGCTCATACTTTCGCATTCTTCACATACTTGTTGAACGTATCCTGGGTTTTTTCTGGTTTGGATCACGTAGTAATGTGGTACCACACTGAAACAGTCGATTAAACCTGCTTTCGATCAATATTTTTGAGAATAACTCATGTTAGGTCTAGGTTAGGTCTGGGATTTGCTCTCATCAGGCTCGTACTTTCGCAAATTTCTTATACTTGATGGCCTGATTCTGTGCTTTTTCTGGTTTGGATCCCATAGTAATGTGGTACCACACTGAAACAGTCCATTAAACCTGGTCTCGATAAATATTTTAGAGGATAACGCATGTTATGTCTAGGTTAGGCCTGTGATTTGCCCTCATCAGACACATACTTTCGCATTCTTCACATACTTGTTGAACGGATCCTGGGTTTTTTCTGGTTTGGATCACGTAGTAATGTGGTAGCACACTGAAACAGTCCATTAAACCTGGTTTCGATCAATTTTTTAGAGGATAACGCATGTTCTGTCTAGGTTAGGTCTGAGATTTGCTCTCATCAGGCTCGTACTTTCGCAAATTTCTCATACTTGATGGCCTGATTCTGTGCTTTTTCTGGTTTGGATCCCGTAGTAATGTGGTACCATACTGAAACAGTCCATTAAACCAGGTTTCGATCAATATCTTAGATGATAACGCTAGTTATGTCTGGGATAGATCTGGGATTTGCCCTCGTCAGGCTCATACTTTCGCATTCTTCACATACTTGTTGAACGTATCCTGGGTTTTTTCTGGTTTGGATCACGTAGTAATGTGGTACCACACTGAAACAGTCGATTAAACCTGCTTTCGATCAATATTTTTGAGAATAACTCATGTTAGGTCTAGGTTAGCCCTGGGATTTGCTCTCATCAGGCTCGTACTTTCGCAAATTTCTCATACTTGATGGCCTGATTCTGTGCTTTTTCTGGTTTGGATCCCGTAGTAATGTGGTACCACACTGAAACAGTCCATTAAACCTGGTCTCGATAAATATTTTAGAGGATAACGCATGTTATGTCTAGGTTAGGCCTGTGATTTGCCCTCATCAGACACATACTTTCGCATTCTTCACATACTTGTTGAACGGATCCTGGGTTTTTTCTGGTTTGGATCACGTAGTAATGTGGTAGCACACTGAAACAGTCCATTAAACCTGGTTTCGATCAATTTTTTAGAGGATAACTCATGTTAGGTCTAGGTTAGGTCTGGGATTTGCTCTTATCAGGCTCGTACTTTCGCAAATTTCTCATACTTGATGGCCAGATTCTGTGCTTTTACTGGTTTGGATCACGTAGTAATGTGGTACCACACTGAAACAGTCGATTAAACCTGCTTTCGATCAATATTTTTGAGAATAACTCATGTTAGGTCTAGGTTAGGCCTGGGTTTTGCCCTCATCAGGGTCATATTTCCGCGTTCTTCACATACTTGTTGAACAGATCCTGGGTATTTTTCTGGTTTGGGTCACGTAGTAATGTGGCACCACACAGAAATAGTCGATTAAACCTGGTTTCGATGAATATTTTTGAGAATAACTCATGTTAGGTCTAGGTTAGGTCTGGGATTTGCTCTTATCAGGCTCGTACTTTCGCAAATTTCTCATACTTGATGGCCAAATTCTGTGCTTTTACTGGTTTGGATCACGTAGTAATGTGGTACCACACTGAAACAGTCGATTAAACCTGGTTTCGATCAATATCTTAGATGATAACGCTAGTTAGGTCTGGTATAGGTCTGGGATTTGCCCTCCTCAGGGTTATATTTCCGCGTTCTTCACATACCTGTTGAACAGATCCTGGGTATTTTTCTGGTTTGGATCAGGTAGTGATGTGGTACCACAGTGAAACAGTCGATTAAACCTGGTTTCGATAAATATTTTTGAGGATAACGCATGTTAGGTCTAGGTTAGGCCTGGGATTTGCCCTCATCAGGGTCATATTTCCGCGTTCTTCACATACTTGTTGAACAGATCCTGGGTATTTTTCTGGTTTGGATCACGTAGTAATGTGGCACCACACAGAAATAGTCGATTAAACCTGGTTTCGATCAATATTTTAGAGGATAACTCATGTTAGGTCTAGGATAGGTCTGGGATTTGCCCTCATCACGCTCATAGTTTCGCGTTTTTCACATACTTGTTGAACAGATCCTGGGTTTTTTCGGGTTTCGATCATGTAGTAATGTGGTACCACACTGGAACAGTCCATTAAACCTGGTTTCGATCAGTATTTTAGAGAATAACGCATGTTAGGTCTTGGTTAGGTCTGGGATTTGCTCTCATCAGGCTCGTACTTTCGCAAATTTCTCATACTTGATGGCCTGATTCTGTGCTTTTTCTGGTTTGGATCCCGTAGTAATGTGGTACCATACTGAAACAGTCCATTAAACCAGGTTTCGATCAATATCTTAGATGATAACGCTAGTTATGTCTGGGATAGATCTGGGATTTGCCCTCGTCAGGCTCATACTTTCGCATTCTTCACATACTTGTTGAACGTATCCTGGGTTTTTTCTGGTTTGGATCACGTAGTAATGTGGTACCACACTGAAACAGTCGATTAAACCTGCTTTCGATCAATATTTTTGAGAATAACTCATGTTAGGTCTAGGTTAGCCCTGGGATTTGCTCTCATCAGGCTCGTACTTTCGCAAATTTCTCATACTTGATGGCCTGATTCTGTGCTTTTTCTGGTTTGGATCCCGTAGTAATGTGGTACCACACTGAAACAGTCCATTAAACCTGGTCTCGATAAATATTTTAGAGGATAACGCATGTTATGTCTAGGTTAGGCCTGTGATTTGCCCTCATCAGACACATACTTTCGCATTCTTCACATACTTGTTGAACGGATCCTGGGTTTTTTCTGGTTTGGATCACGTAGTAATGTGGTAGCACACTGAAACAGTCCATTAAACCTGGTTTCGATCAATTTTTTAGAGGATAACTCATGTTAGGTCTAGGTTAGGTCTGGGATTTGCTCTTATCAGGCTCGTACTTTCGCAAATTTCTCATACTTGATGGCCAGATTCTGTGCTTTTACTGGTTTGGATCACGTAGTAATGTGGTACCACACTGAAACAGTCGATTAAACCTGCTTTCGATCAATATTTTTGAGAATAACTCATGTTAGGTCTAGGTTAGGCCTGGGTTTTGCCCTCATCAGGGTCATATTTCCGCGTTCTTCACATACTTGTTGAACAGATCCTGGGTATTTTTCTGGTTTGGGTCACGTAGTAATGTGGCACCACACAGAAATAGTCGATTAAACCTGGTTTCGATGAATATTTTTGAGAATAACTCATGTTAGGTCTAGGTTAGGTCTGGGATTTGCTCTTATCAGGCTCGTACTTTCGCAAATTTCTCATACTTGATGGCCAAATTCTGTGCTTTTACTGGTTTGGATCACGTAGTAATGTGGTACCACACTGAAACAGTCGATTAAACCTGGTTTCGATCAATATCTTAGATGATAACGCTAGTTAGGTCTGGTATAGGTCTGGGATTTGCCCTCCTCAGGGTTATATTTCCGCGTTCTTCACATACCTGTTGAACAGATCCTGGGTATTTTTCTGGTTTGGATCAGGTAGTGATGTGGTACCACAGTGAAACAGTCGATTAAACCTGGTTTCGATAAATATTTTTGAGGATAACGCATGTTAGGTCTAGGTTAGGCCTGGGATTTGCCCTCATCAGGGTCATATTTCCGCGTTCTTCACATACTTGTTGAACAGATCCTGGGTATTTTTCTGGTTTGGATCACGTAGTAATGTGGCACCACACAGAAATAGTCGATTAAACCTGGTTTCGATCAATATTTTAGAGGATAACTCATGTTAGGTCTAGGATAGGTCTGGGATTTGCCCTCATCACGCTCATAGTTTCGCGTTTTTCACATACTTGTTGAACAGATCCTGGGTTTTTTCGGGTTTCGATCATGTAGTAATGTGGTACCACACTGGAACAGTCCATTAAACCTGGTTTCGATCAGTATTTTAGAGAATAACGCATGTTAGGTCTTGGTTAGGTCTGGGATTTGCTCTCATCAGGCTCGTACTTTCGCATATTTCTCATAGTTGATGGCCAGATTCTGGGCTTTTTCTGGTTTGGATCACGTAGTAATGTGGTACCACACTGAAACAGTCCATTAAACCTGGTTTCGATCAATATTTTTGAGGATAACGCATGTTATGTCTAGGTTAGGCCTGTGATTTGCCCTCATCAGACACATACTTTCGCATTCTTCACATACTTGTTGAACGGATCCTGGGTTTTTCTCTGGTTTGGATCACGTAGTAATGTGGCACCACAAAGAAATAGTCGATTAAACCTGGTTTCGATCAATATTTTAGAGGATAACGCATGATATGTCTAGGTTAGGCCTGTGATTTGCCCTCATCAGACACATACTTTCGCATTCTTCACATACTTGTTGAACGGATCCTGGGTTTTTCTCTGGTTTGGATCACGTAGTAATGTGGCACCACAAAGAAATAGTCGATTAAACCTGGTTTCGATCAATATTTTAGAGGATAACGCATGATATGTCTAGGTTAGGCCTGTGATTTGCCCTCATCAGACACATACTTTCCGATTCTCCACATACTTGTTGAACAGATCCTGGGTTTTTTCTTGTTTGGATCACGTAGTAATGTGGTACCACAATGAAACTGTCGATTAAACCTGCTTTCGATCAACATATTTTAGAATTACTCATGTTAGGTCTAGGTTAGGTCTGGGATTTGCTCTCATCAGGCTCGTACTTTCGCAAATTTCTCAGACTTGATGGCCTGATTCTGTGCTTTTTCTGGTTTGGATCCCGTAGTAATGTGGTACCACTCTGAAACAGTCGATTAAACCTGGTTTCGATCAATATCTTAGATGATAACGCTAGTTAGGTCTGGTATAGGTCTGGGATTTGCCCTCCTCAGGGTCATATTTTCGCGTTCTTCACATACCTGTTGAACAGATCCTGGGTTTTTTTCTGGTTTGGATCACGTAGTAATGTGGTACCACACTGAAACAGTCGGTTAAACCTGGTCTTGATAAATATTCTTGAGGGTAACGCATGTTAGGTCTAGGTTAGGCATGGGATTTTCCCTCATCCGACACATACTTTCGCATTCTTCACATACTTGTTGAACGGATCCTGGGTTTTTTCTGGTTTGGATCACGTAGTAATGTGGTAGCACACTGAAACGGTCCATTAAACCAGGTTTCGATCAATATTTTAGAGAATAACTCATGTTAGGTCTAGGTTAGGTCTGGGATTTTCCTTCATCAGACTCATACTTTCGCATTCTTCACATACTTGTTGAACGGATCCTGGGTTTTTTCTGGTTTGGATCACGTAGTAATGTGGTATCACACTGAAGCAGTCCATTAAACCTGGTTTCGATCAATATTTTAGAGAATAACGCATGTTAGGTCTTGGTTAGGTCTGGGATTTGCTCTCATCAGGCTCGTACTTTCGCATATTTCTCATACCTGATGGCTAGATCCAGGGCTTTTTCTGGATTGGATCACGTAGTAATGTGGTACCACACTGAAACAGTAAATGAAACCCAGTTTCGATCGATATTTTAGAGGATAACGCATGTTAGGTCTAAGTTAGGCCTGTGATTTTCCCTCATCAGACACATACTTTCGCATTCTTCACATACTTGTTGAACGTATCCTGGGTTTTTTCTGGTTTGGATCACGTAGTAATGTGGTACCACACTGAAACAGTCGATTCAACCTGGTTTCGATCAATACTTTTGAGGATAACGCATGTTAGGTCTGGGTTAGGTCTGGGATTTGCCCTCATCACGCTCATAGTTTCGCGTTTTTCACATACTTGTTGAACAGATCCTGAGTTTTTTCTGGTTTTGATCATGTAGTAATGTGGTACCACACTGGAACAGTCCATTAAACCTGGTTTCGATCAGTATTTTAGAGAATAACGCATGTTGGGTCTTGGTTAGGTCTGGGATTTGCTCTCATCAGGCTCGTACTTTCGCATATTTCTCATACTTGATGGCCAGATTCTGGGCCTTTTCTGGTTTGGATCACGTAGTAATGTGGTACCACACTGAAACAGTCGATTAAACCTGGTTTCTAACAATATTTTAGAGGATAACGCATGTTATGTCTAGGTTAGGCCTGGGATTTGCCCTCATCAGACACATACTTTCGCATTCTCCACATACTTGTTGAACAGATCCTGGGTTTTTTCAGGTTTGGACACATAGTGATGTGGTACCACACTGAAACATTCAATTAAACCTGGTCTTGATAAATATTATAGAGGATAACGCATGTTAGGTCGGGGTTAGGTCTAGGATTTGCCCTCATCAGGCTCATACTTTCGCATACTTCTCATACTTGATAGCTAGATCCAGGGCTTTTTCTGGATTGGATCACGTAGTAACGTGGTACCACACTGAAACAGTCGATTAAACCAGGTTTCTAACAATATTTTTGAGGGTAACGCATGTTAGGTCTAGGATAGGCCTGGGATTTTCCCTCATCCGACACATACTTTCGCATTCTTCACATACTTGTTGGACGGATCCTGGGTTTTTTCTGGTTTGGATCACGTAGTAATGTGGTAGCACACTGAAACAGTCCATTAAACCTGGTTTCGATCAATATTTTAGAGGATAACGCATGTTATGTCTAGGTTAGACCTGGGATTTGCCCTCATCAGACACATACTTTTTTTTTTTTTTTTTTTTTTTTTTTTTGTCGTGGGGAAAATCTTCGAAAGACTCCCTCCCACCTCCTTGGGGAGAGGTGGGAGGGGTGTGTGGGATTCCCAGCGCCCGTACAACGACAGGCGCGGGACCTACCCACTAAAAACCCCACGGTGACCCTTCGGCACGCTTTGGGAGGATACCGGGAATCGCTCGAAGCATTCTTCCGGTATCCTCCCCGTGCCCGCGCATTCGCGCCCATCCCCCGGGGGGACAATCGGTCCCCCCAGTAGACACACTGCCTCATAGCGGCGGGACGGGGCCACTCCATCCCGCCGCTATCCGTCCCGGGGCCGCGTTTAGTGGCGGCTGCCAGCCCCAACTCGCAACCGCCCGCGACCCCGTTTCCACCCCTCGGCGGCCGGGCGTTCATGGCCGCACCAGACCGCCGAGGGTGCCTCCCCCTGCGTCGGACCGGTAGGGGGAGGCACTCCTACCCCTACCGGTCCGACCCGGCGCCGCCTGGCGGGAGGAGGGTCCCCTCAGGACCCCCCTCCCAGCCTAGGTCATCCGCCACGCCGAGGCGGCCGCCCGCGACGCCTCGTGACCGGGCGACGACCTCGGGCCACCGCACGAGCGCGAGCTTCAGCGCGCCGCTGAAGCTCGCGCTCCCTCCCCGCGGCCTCCTTCTGCAACATTACGTTCTCGCAGAAGGAGGCCACGGCCCTCCACTTCTCCTCGCTGCCGAGCATGGCGCGCACCACGCCCGGCAGCGAGACATCCCGCCCGACGACGCCGACCAGGACACGGCGCTCCCCCTCCCACGCGGGGCATACCTCCAGGGTATGATCCGCCGTGTCCTGCTCAGCGTCGCAGTGGCAGCAACGCGCCGTCGGCTCCTTCCCTATCCGGCACAGGTATCTTCCGAAGCTGCCATGCCCGGAAAATACCTGTGCCAGCCGGTAGGTGAGGCTGCCATGGCCTCTGTCCAGCCACTCCTTCAGGAGTGGCCGAACAGCCCCGACAGTCCGGTGCCCCGCGGTTGGCAGAGCCAGCCGCTCCTGCCACGCGAGCAACACGGACTGCCGGGCCTGGCGCTTCAAATCGCCCCAAGCAGGTTCCTGCCCGCCCGGGACCGCCCCCACCCCCGCGCGACGGTCGACGCGGTGCCGGTACATCGCCGCGTGCGACCGCGCGAGCAGGTCCATGGGCGGCATCCCCGCTAGAACCGTCGCCGCCTCATGTGACATGGTCCGATACCCGCGGACGACCCTGAGCTCCATGCGCCTCTGCACCCGACGCAGCATAGTCATGCTGCGCCGGGAGGCAGCCAGGTCGTCCGCCCAGACGGGGCCCCGTATAGGGCCACCGACTGGACCATTGCCACGTAGAGGCGACGAACTCGGCCCGCCGGGCCCCCCAGGTTGGGCAGGATCCGGCCCAGAGCCGCAACCATCCTTTCCAACCGGGGGACCAGGCAGCGGAAATGCTTCTCGAAACGCCAGTGGCTATCGAGGATCAGCCCCAGATACCTGATCTGGGGCTTCACCTCGATGTCAGCCCCACCCACCCGGATCAGAGGGGGTGGCGGATCCTGCCGAGGTGAATGAAACGCAATCACCTCGGTCTTATGGACCGCCACCGTCATCCCCATCCCCCTGATCCGGTCGACGACGCGTTGCGACCCCTCCTCCGCGCGACGCATGGCCCTCCCCCAGTGCGCCCCGACGGCCAGCACCAGTGTGTCATCCGCATAACACACCGTGCTGACGCCGTCGGGGAGGCCGGCCCGCAACACCGAGTCGTACGCGATGTTCCACAGGAGTGGCCCGAGGACCGACCCCTGCGGAACACCGCAGTACACCTCCCTCCGCATATCACCATCCCGGCCCGGATACTCGATCCACCTGCCGCGGAGATAATCCCCGACGACCGCCCTGAGACAAGGGGGGACTCGATGATATTCGAGCCCCCTCCTTATCCCTTCCCAGGGGAGGGTGTTAAAGGCATTGGCAATATCCAAGGATATTGCCAATGCCACCCCTCCCAGGGAGACGGCTGCCTCCGAGAGGGCCCTCACACGACCTATCGCGTCGATAGTCGATCGGCCCCCCCGGAAACCGAACTGGCAGTCGGCCAGACCGGGATCACCCCGCGACAGGTGCTCGACGAGGCGGGCAGCAATCACACGCTCGAAGAGCTTGCCGACCTCGTCGAGGAGACAAATGGGCCGGTATGCGGAGGGAGACTCCGCGGGCCGACCCTCCTTCCGGAGGAGGACCATCCTCGCCACCTTCCAACTGGGGGGGAATCGCCCGTCCCTCAGGCACCGTCCTCAACAACCGCCTGAGGTCGGCCCCAAGGACGCCCTGGGTCAAGACCCAAACCCGGCCGGGCACACCATCCGGACCCGGGGCCGTGTTACGAACCCCGAGCCGTCTGATGGCCGCTGCCAGCTCCTCCTGCGTGACCCCCAGCTCGGCCGTCCACTCCACTGGGACAGCCGCCGCCGCCGGAGGACGCGGTCCCCTCTCCCCAATTGGGAAGAGTGTATTGACCACGTCCTCCAGCAGCCGGGGGTCAAGACCCTCGGTGACGGGGGGCGCTCACGGGCGGAGCTTATTCAGCACCACCTTATATGGGCGCCCCCATGGATCGTCATCAAGGGTCTGGAGGAGCTCCTTCCATGCCTGGGTCTTGGCCCGTTTGATGGCGACCTGCAGAGCAACCCGCGCCACGCGGTATGCTCCATACAGGTCATCAGCTGCCCTCGCTCGCGCCACGCCGTCGCCTGTACGTTGACGACGGCGCGCGCGGGTGTACTGGCGTCGGGCGCGGACAGTCGCGACTCGCAACTCCGCGATCGCGTCCGACCACCAGTACACCGCCCGGCGAGGAGAAGCCCGCCCGACCCGAGGCATCGCCGCGTCGCAAATACCCGCGACCAATGCTCCGAGCCGGGCGACCTCCTCCTCTATGCTCGGCAACTCGGCCGCTCCCTGCGGCCAAGTTGCAGCGAGGGCAGCTGCCATCAGGGCGTCCTTGTCCAGGCGCCGAAGCGCCCAGCGGCGTGGTGGGGTGCCACGCAGGCGGCCGTGTCGGGATGCACTCGCGGCGGCAGAGACCTCTATCCGGATGTACCGGTGATCGGAGAGTGTCTCTGCCCCCGCGACCACGTGCCAACCCGACACCATGCGCACGGCGTTGGGGGTCGCGAATCCAACATCCACGATGGACCCCCCATATCGCCGCACGCATGTGTGCTCCGACCCCCGGTTCAATACCCGGAGGTCGAGCCCCGCCGCCCAATCGCCCAGGATCCCGCCGCGAACGGAGGTCCTGGGGGATCCCCAAGCCACCGACTTGGCTTTAAAATCCCCCAGGACCAGCACCGGCCGGGCCGCGTAGCGCTGCACGCATGCCGCGACCTCGGCCAAGTACAGCTCGAACGCAGCGTGACCGCTACGGGGCGAAATGTAGCACCCCACCACAGCGACTCCCCCCCAGTCCACGGCGACGAATCCCCGACCGCGCTCCAACAAGGAGAACGGTGGGGACCCGTCGCCCCCTCCCCATACCGTCGCCCCCTCCCCATATCGTCGCCACCAAGCCGTCCGCGTCGCCCACCCAATGAGGGTGATCAGGGACGCGGTACGGCTCGGCGGCGACCGCCAGGCCAACCCCCCACTCCGCGAGGACTTGGGACATCAAGTCCTGTGCCGCGCGGCAGTGGTTGAGGTTGGCCTGGAGGAGGAGGCGGGGCGGCATTAATTAATGGCCGCGCCAGCCTCCTCCCGGCCGTCCGTCCCCGTAGCACCGTCCACCTCCATGGAGGACGATGCCACCGCCCTCGGCACCGGAGCCGGTGCAGCCCGCCTCTTCCTCTCCTTCCGGGAGGGGGGGGAGCACTTCTTGCTCCCCACCCTGTGATCGGCTGGCCTCCCCATGTCCGCACACAGCGGGCAGTGGGGGGCCGCCGAGCACTGGCTCGCACGGTGCTCTTTGGCACCGCAGCGGTAACACTGACCGCTGCGGTCCACCGGCGAGGTGCACCACTGCCTCACGTGCCCCAATTCGAGGCAGCGGTGACACTGGAGCGGGCGCGGCGCGAGGATTTCCACTCGCGCCGAAACCCACCCCACCAACACCCTCCCGGATTCCGCCACCTTACGGGCGGCGGAGAGGGGGAACCGGGCCCACACCGACCCGAGGCCGGAGGGCGACCTGCGGATCTCTCCGATCCGCAGGTCCTCCACAGGACAGTCCCCCGCCCTCGCAAGGGCACGGGACACATCCTCTGCGCTGACCGAGTCGTCCAGCCCACAAACGCGCATCTCCGTGCGCTTCGTGGGCCGGGCGACCCGGACACCTCGCTCGCCCAGCTGCTCCCGGAGCCTCTGGGCGAGACGATCCGCCTTCGCGCCGCCTTCTGCACCGGGGATCTCCAGCAAGAGACCCCCGGTCACGGCCCTCTTCGCCCTCACGGAGGCGATGCCCAGCTCTTCCAGGGAGATATTCTCCCTGGCGAGCCGCATCGCCTCCGCGAGGGTCAGGTCGCCCCCCTGCGCAACGGTCAGCGTCACCGCTGCCGTTTTTGGGGGACGACCTGGTCGTGCCTTCCCGACCTTCGCGGCCTTTACCTTGGCCGCCGGCGGCGGAGGCGGAGGCTGCGGTTGCGAGGCCTTCCTCGCCGCCCGCTTCGCCTTCCGCCCCACCACCTCACTCCACGCCACCCCCCCTTGGGAGAGTGCTGTGGAGGACGCGACCACCGCGACCACGGGTACACCACCCCCCTTGGGGGTCGCGACCCGGGGCCCTGGTGCCGCAACGCTGGGCGGAGCCTTCACGCCGCCCTTCTTTGCCTTCCCCGACTGTACCGGAACAGGTCGGGGAGGCACCGCCTTCCTGCTGACCGCTCTTCCGGCGAGGAGCTCCTCCCGGAAGGCGGCCAGCTTGCCATCAATCATGTCCCCAATCCTCCTCAGAAGATCGTCTTCTGAGGAGGACGGGGACTTCTTCACGGGCGGAGTGCGGATGGAGGGGCCCGCGGTGCCCCGCACCACTGCCGCCGCACTCCGCTTATTTACCTCCGCCGAGGGACGCGGCGGTGGAGGAGGAGGGAGGATGGGAGGGAGGGCCGCGCTGTTCCACAGCGCCTCTGCCCTCCTCCTCCCCTGTCGCTCCTCCTCCAACAGGAGCTGCAGACGGGCGTTCCGCCCTCTGAGCTCCCGCGCCGTCTCCCTCATTTCCTCCGCCGCGGCCTTCAGGGCCTCCGCGCCACCACTTTTCTGCCCCTTAAAGGCGCAGGCAGCGGCGACTTTCTCCACCCGCCTCAGGGACGAGGAGATCCTCTCCGATATCTCCTCGGTCACCTCGTCCCTGAGGCAACTCAGCCTCACCGACGGGCTCATCGCCCCGCCCACCTCGACGACGGCCTGCCCCGTCCTCTTCCTCTTAGAGCCTATGAGGCTCCTGGTGGAGGAGAAGGACGAGACTGACGCAGTCTCGTCGTCCTCCTCCACCATCCACGAAGCCGGGCCAGGCGCTGGAGGCGGCGCGAGCGCCGTCACTCCAGTCCCAACACCGCCTTTGTCCTCCCCCTCTGACTTACCCCGTCCCATCCCCGTTTTAATATTGAACTCCATAATATTCCCACGAGCAGGTCGGAAGAAAAGGTCCGCCCGGGCAGAGCCGCCTTACCCGGGTAAGCCTATATACTCCGGGGGTTCGGCAGGTTCCCCGGAGGTGGTCGCTTGGGATTGGGCCTTCTCCCCCAACCATGCATCCCATCGCCGCGCACCATAGCTTAGGATTGGAGGGCGATTTTATAGAGTCGCCATACTCGTGGCCCAGGCGGTTAAGCCAAGACCCCCGTTCCTCCTGCCGTCACGTACCATTCACAAAACCAATAGGGAATTGTGAATGGGTCGTTGTGACGACCAACAGGAGGCTTACGGTGTGTGTATGACTCGGGTACCCCGGGTTCGTTAAGCCCGTACTGCAGCTGAAAGGCTGGCAGCCCCTGAGGGGATCAGACACATACTTTCGCATTCTCCACATACTTGTTGGACAGATCCTGGGTTTTTTCAGGTTTGGACACATAGTAATGTGGTACCACACTGAAACATTCAATTAAACCTGGTCTTGATAAATATTTTAGAGGATAACGCATGTTAGGTCTGGGTTAGGTCTAGGATTTGCCCTCATCAGGCTCATACTTTCGCATATATCTCATTCTTGATGGCTAGATCCAGGGCTTTTTCTGGATTGAATCACGTAGTAATGTGGTAGCACACTGAAACAGTCCATTAAACCTGGTTTCGATCAATATCTTAGATGATAACGCTAGTTATGTCTGGGATAGATCTGGGATTTGCCCTCGTCAGGCTCATACTTTCGCATTCTTCACATACTTGTTGAACGTATCCTGGGTTTTTTCTGGTTTGGATCACGTAGTAATGTGGTACCACACTGAAACAGTCGATTAAACCTGCTTTCGATCAATATTTTTGAGAATAACTCATGTTAGGTCTAGGTTAGGTCTGGGATTTGCTCTCATCAGGCTCGTACTTTCGCAAATTTCTCATACTTGATGGCCTGATTCTGTGCTTTTTCTGGTTTGGATCCCGTAGTAATGTGGTACCACACTGAAACAGTCCATTAAACCTGGTCTCGATAAATATTTTAGAGGATAACGCATGTTATGTCTAGGTTAGGCCTGTGATTTGCCCTCATCAGACACATACTTTCGCATTCTTCACATACTTGTTGAACAGATCCTGGGTTTTTTCTGGTTTGGATCACGCATTAGTGTGGTACCACACTGAAACATTCAACTAAACCTGGTCTTGATAAATATTTTAGAGGATAACGCATGTTAGGTCTAGGTTAGGCCTGGGATTTGCTTTCATCAGACTCATACTTCCGCATTCTTCACATACTTGTTGGACGGATCCTGGATTTTTTCTGGTTTGGATCACGTAGTAATGTGGTATCACACTGAAACAGTCCATCAAACCAGGTTTCGATCAATATTTTAGAGAATAACGCATGTTAGGTCTTGGTTAGGTCTGGGATTTGCTCTCATCAGGCTCGTACTTTCGCATATTTCTCATAGTTGATGGCCAGATTCTGAGCTTTTTCTGGTTTGGATCACGCAGTAATGTGGTACCACACTGAAATAGTCGATTAAACCTGGTTTCGATCAATATTTTAGAGAATAACTCATGTTAGGTCTAGGTTAGGTGTGGGATTTTCCTTCATCAGGCTCATACTTTCGCATATTTCTCATACTTGATGGCTAGACCCAGGGCTTTTTCTGGATAGGATCCCGTAGTAATGTGGTACCACACTGAAACAGTCCATTAAACCTGGTTTCGATCAATATTTTAGAGGATAACGCATGTTCTGTCTAGGTTAGGCCTGGGATTTGCCCTCATCAGACACATACTTTCGCATTCTTCACATACTTGTTGAACGGATCCTGGGTTTTTTCTGGTTTGGATCACGTAGTAATGTGGTACCACAATGAAACTGTCGATTAAACCTGCTTTCGATCAATATATTTGAGAATTACTCATGTTAGGTCTAGGTTAGGTCTGGGATTTGCTCTCATCAGGCTCGTACTTTCGCAAATTTCTCATACTTGATGGCCTGATTCTGTGCTTTTTCTGGTTTGGATCCCGTAGTAATGTGGTACCACACTGAAACAGTCCATTAAACCAGGTTTCGATTAATATTTTTGAGGATAACGCATGTTATGTCTAGGTTAGGCCTGTGATTTGCCCTCATCAGACACATACCTTCGCATTCTTCACATACTTGTTGAACGGATCCTGGTTATTTTTCTTGTTTGGATCACGTAGTGATGTGGTGCCACACTAAAACAGTCCATTAAACCTGGTTTCGATCAATATTTTAGAGGATAACGCATGTTATGTCTAGGTTAGGCCTGTGATTTGCCCTCATCAGACACATACTTTCGCATTCTCCACATACTTGTTGAACAGATCCTGGGTTTTTTCAGGTTTGGATCACGTAGTAATGTGGTACCACACTGAAACATTCAATTAAACCTGGTCTTGATAAATATTTTAGAGGATAACGCATGTTAGGTCTGGGTTAGGTCTAGGATTTGCCCTCATCTGACACATACCTTCGCATTCTTCACATACTTGTTGAACGGATACTGGGTTTTTTCAGGTTTGGATCACGTAGTAATGTGGTACCACACTGAAACATTCAATTAAACCTGGTCTTGATAAATATTTTAGAGGATAACGCATGTTAGGTCTGGGTTAGGTCTAGGATTTGCCCTCATCTGACACATACCTTCGCATTCTTCACATACTTGTTGAACGGATCCGTGGTATTTTTCTCGTTTGGATCACGTAGTGATGTGGTGCCACACTGAAACAGTTCATTAAACCTGGTTTCGATCAATATTTTAGAGGATAACGCATGTTATGTCTAGGTTAGGCCTGGGATTTGCCCTCATCAGACACATACTTTCGCATTCTCCACATACTTGTTGAACAGATCCTGGGTTTTTTCAGGTTTGGACACATAGTAATGTGGTACCACACTGAAACATTCAATTAAACCTGGTCTTGATAAATATTTTAGAGGATAACACATGTTAGGTCTGGGTTAGGTCTAGGATTTGCCCTCATCAGGCTCATACTTTCGCATATATCTCATACTTGTTGGCTAGATCCAGGGCTTTTTCTGGATTGGCTCACGTAGTTATGTGGTAGCACACTGAAACAGTCCATTAAACCTGGTTTCGATCAATATCTAAGATGATAACGCTAGTTATGTCTGGGATAGGTCTGGGATTTGCCCTCGTCAGGCTCATACTTTCGCATTCTTCACATACTTGTTGAACGTATCCTGGGTTTTTTCTGGATTGGATCACGTAGTAATGTGGTACCACACTGAAACTGTCGATTAAACCTGCCTTCGATCAATATTTTTGAGAATAACTCATGTTAGGTCTAGGTTAGGTCTGGGATTTGCTCTCATCAGGCTCGTACTTTCGCAAATTTCTCATACTTGATGGCCTGATTCTGTGCTTTTTCTGGTTTGGATCCCGTAGTAATGTGGTACCACACTGAAACAGTCCATTAAACCTGGTTTCGATCAATATATTAGAGGATAACGCATATTAGGTCTAAGTTAGGCCTGGGATTTTCCCTCATCAGACATATACTTTCGCATTCTTCACATACTTGTTGAACGTATCCTGGGTTTTTTCTGGTTTGGATCACGTAGTAATGTGCTACCACACTGAAACAGTCGATTAAACCTGGTTTCGATCAATATTTCAGAGAATAACGCATGTTAGGTCTTGGTTAGGTCTGGGATTTGCTCTCATCAGGCTCGTACTTTCGCAAATTTCTCATACTCGATGGCCTGATTCTGTGCTTTTTCTGGTTTGGATCCAGTAGTAACGTGGTACTACACTGAAACAGTCCATTAAACCTGGTTTCGATCAATATTTCAGAGAATAACGCATGTTAGGTCTTGGTTAGGTCTGGGATTTGCTCTCATCAGGCTCGTACTTTCGCATATTTCTCATAGTTGATGGCCAGATTCTGGGCTTTTTCTGGTTTGGATCACGTAGTAATGTGGCACCACACTGAAATAGTCGATTAAACCTGGTTTCTATCAATATTTTTGAGGGTAACGCATGTTAGGTCTAGGTTAGGCCTGGGATTTTCCCTCATCAGACACGTACTTTCGCATTCTTCACATACTTGTTGAACGTATCCTGGGTTTTTTCTGGTTTGGATCACGTAGTAATGTGGTACCACACTGAAACAGTCGATTAAACCTGGTTTCGATCAATATTTTTGAGAATTACTCATGTTAGGTCTAGGTTAGGTCTGGGATTTGCTCTGATCAGGCTCGTACTTTCGCAAATTTCTCATACTTGATGGCCTGATCCTGTGCTGTTTCTGATTTGGATCCCGTAGTAATGTGGTACCACACTGAAGCAGTCCATTAAACCTGGTTTCGATCAATATTTTTGAGGATAACGCATGTTAGGTCTAGGTTAGGCCCGGGATTTGCCCTCATCAGGGTCATATTTCCGCGTTCTTCACATACTTGTTGAACAGATCCTGGGTATTTTTCTGGCTTGGATCAGGCAGTAATGCGGTACCACACTGAAACAGTCGGTTACACCTGGTTTCGATCAATATCTTAGATGATAGCGCTAGTTATGTCTGGGATAGGTCTGGGATTTGCCTCGTCAGGCTCATACTTTCGCATTCTTCACATACTTCTTGTACAGATCCTGGGTTTTTTTCTGGTTTGGATCACGTAGTAATGTGGTACCACACCGAAACAGTCGATTAAACCTGGTCTTGATAAATATTCTTGAGGGTAACGCATGTTAGGTCTAGGTGAGGACTGGGATTTTCCGTCATCCGACACATATTTTCGCATTCTTCACATACTTGTTGAACGGATCCTGGGTTTTTTCTGGTTTGAATCACGTAGTAATGTGGTAGCACACTGAAACAGTCCATTAAACCTGGTTTCGATCAATATTTTAGAGAATAACTCATGTTAGGTCTAGGTTAGGTCTGGGATTTTCCTTCATCAGACTCATACTTTCGCATTCTTCACATACTTGTTGAACGGATCCTGGGTTTTTTCTGGTTTGGATCACGTAGTAGTGTGGTACCACACTGAAACAGTCCATTAAACCTGGTTTGGATCAACATTTTAGAGGATAACGCATGTTAGGTCTAGGTTAGGTCAGGGATTTTCACTCATCAGACTCATACTTTCGCATTCTTCTCATACTTGTTGAACGGATCCTGGGTTTTTTCTGGTTTGGATCACGTAATAATGTGGGACCACACTGAAACAATCAATTAAACCTGGTCTTGATAAATATTTTAGAGGATAACGCATGCTAGGTCTGGGATAGGTCTGGGATTTGCCCTCATCAGACTCATACTTTCGCACACTTCACATACTTGTTGAACAGAGACAGGGTTTTTTCTGGTTTGGTTCACGTAGTAATATGGTACCACACTGAAACATTCAATTAAACCTGGTCTTGATAAATATTTTAGAGGATAACTCATGTTAGGTTTGGGTTAGGTCTTGGATTTGCCATCATCAGGCTCATACTTTCGCATATTTCTCATACTTCATGGCTAGATTCTGGGCTGTTTCTGGATTGTATCACGTAGTAATGTGGTACCACGCTGAAACAGTCAATTAAACCTGGTTTCGATCAATATTTTAGAGGATAACGCAAGTTAGGTCTGGCATAGGTCTGGGATTCGCCCTCATCAGGCTCATACTTTCGCGTTTTTCACATACTTGTTGAACTGATCCTGGGCTTTTTCTGGTTTGGATCACGTAGTAGTGTGGTACCACACTGAAACAGTCCATTAAACCTGGTTTGGATCAACATTTTAGAGGATAACGCATGTTAGGTCTAGGTTAGGTCTGGGATTTTCACTCATCAGACTCATACTTTCGCGTTTTTCACATACTTGTTGAACAGATCCTGGGTTTTTTCTGGTTTGGATCACGTAGTAGTGTGGTACCACACTGAAACACTCCATTAAACCTGGTTTGGATCAACATTTTAGAGGATAACGCATGTTAGGTCTAGGTTAGGTCTGGGATTTTCACTCATCAGACTCATGCTTTCGCATTCTTCACATACTTGTTGAACGGATCCTGGGTTTTTTCTGGTTTGGATCACGTAGTAATGTGGGACCACACTGAAACAATCAATTAAACCTGGTCTTGATAAATATTTTAGAGGATAACGCATGTTAGGTCTGGGATAGGTCTGGGATTTGCCCCCATCAGACTCATACTTTCGCACACTTCACATACTCGTTGAACAGATCCTGGGTTATTTTCTGGTTTGGATCGCATAGTAGTGTGGTACCACACTGAAACAGTCGATTAAACCAGGTTTCGATCAATATTTTTGAGGATAACGCATGTTAGGTCTAGGTTAGGCCTGGGATTTTCACTCATCAGACTCATACTTTCGCATTCTTCTCATACTTGTTGAACGGATCCTGGGTTTTTTCTGGTTTGGATCACGTAGTAATGTGGTACCACACTGAAACAGTCAATTAAACCTGGTTTTGATCAATATTTTAGAGAATAATTCATGTTAGGTCTAGGTTAGGTCTGGGATTTGCTCTCATCAGGCTCATTCTTTCGCATATTACTCATACTTGATGGCTAGATCCTGGCCTTTTTCTGGATTGCATCACGTAATAATGAAGTACAACTCTGAAACAGTCAATTAAACCTGGATTCCATCAATATCTTAGAGGACAACGCAAGTTAGGTCTGGGATAGGTCTGGGATTTGCCCACATCAGGCTCATACTTTCGCGTTTTTCACATACTCGTTGAACAGCTCCTGGGTTATCTTCTGGTTTGGATCGCATAGTAATGTGGTACCACACTGAAACAGTCGATTAAACCAGGTTTCGATGAATATTTTTGAGGATAACGCATGTTAGGTCTAGGTTAGGCCTGGGAGTTTCACTCATCAGACTCATACTTTCGCATTCTTCTCATACTTGTTGAACAGATACAGGGTTTTTTCTGGTTTGGTTCACGTAGTAATGTGGTACCACACTGAAACATTCAATTAAACCTGGTCTTGATAAATATTTTAGAGGATAACTCATGTTAGGTTTGGGTTAGGTCTTGGATTTGCCATCATCAGGCTCATACTTTCGCATATTTCTCATACTTCATGGCTAGATTCTGGGCTGTTTCTGGATTGTATCACGTAGTAATGTGGTACCACGCTGAAACAGTCAATTAAACCTGGTTTCGATCAATATTTTAGAGGATAACGCAAGTTAGGTCTGGCATAGGTCTGGGATTCGCCCTCATCAGGCTCATACTTTCGCGTTTTTCACATACTTGTTGAACTGATCCTGGGCTTTTTCTGGTTTGGATCACGTAGTAATGTGGTACCACACTGAAACAGTCAATTAAACCTGGTTTCGATCAATATTTTAGAGAATAATTCATGTTAGGTCTAGGTTAGGTCTGGGATTTGCTCTCATCAGGCTCATACTTTCGCACACTTCAGATACTCGTTTGGCAGATCCTGTGTTATTTTCTGGTTTGGATCGCATAGTAATGTGGTACCACACTGAAACAGTCGATTAAGCCAGGTTTCGATCAATATTTTTGAGGATAACGCATGTTAGGTCTAGGTTAGGCCTGGGATTTTCACTCATCAGACTCATACTTTCGCATTCTTCACATACTTGTTGAACGGATCCTGGGTTGTTTCTGGTTTGGATCACGTAGTAATGTGGGACCACACTGAAACAGTCAACTAAACCTGGTTTCGATCAATATATTAGAGAATAATTCATGTTAGGTCTAGGTTAGGTCTGGGATTTGCTCTCATCAGGCTCATTCTTTCGCATATTTCTCATACTTGATGGCTAGATCCTGGGCTTTTTCTGGATTGCATCACGTAGTAATGAAGTACAACACTGAAACAGTCAATTAAACCTGGTTTCCATCAATATCTTAGAGGACAACGCAAGTTAGGTCTGGGATAGGTCTGGGATTTGCCCACATCAGGCTCATACTTTCGCGTTTTTCACATACTTGTTGAACGGATCCTGGGTTTTTTCTGGTTTGGATAACGTAGTAATGAGGCACCACACCGAGACGGTCAATTAAACCTGGTTTCGATCAATATTTTAGAGGATAACGCAAGTTAGGTCTGGGATAGGTCTGGGATTTGCCCTCATCAGGCTCATACTTTCGCATTCTTCACATACTTGTTGCACTGATCCTGGGTTTTTTCTGGTTTGGATCACGTAGTAATGTGGTACCACACTGAAACGGTCAATTAAACCTGGTTTCGATCAATATTTTAGAGGATAACGCAAGTTAGGCCTGGGATAGGTCTGGGATTTGCCCTCATCAGGCTCATACTTTCGCATTCTTCACATACTTGTTGCACTGATCCTGTGTTTTTTCTGGTTTGGATCACGTAGTAATGTGGTACCACACTGAAACAGTCCATTAAACCTGGTTTGGATCAACGTTTTAGAGGATAACGCATGTTAGGTCTAGGTTAGGTCTGGGATTTTCACTTATCAGACTCATACTTTCGCATTCTTCACATACTTGTTGAACAGATCCTGGGCTTTCTCTGGATTGGATCACGTAGTAATGTTGGACCACACTGAAACAATCAATTAAACCTGGTTGCGATCAATATTTTAGAGGATAACGCAAGTTAGGTCTGGGATAGGTCTGGGATTTGACCTCATCAGACTCATACTTTCGCATTCTTCACATACTTGTTGAAGGGATCCTGGGTTTTTTCTGGATTGGGTCACGTAGTAGTGTGGTGCCACACTGAAACAGTCGATTAAACCTGGTTTCGATCAATATTCTTGAGGATAACGCATGTTAGGTCTAGGTTAGGCCGGGGATTTTCACTCATCAAACTCATACTTTCGCATTCTTCACATACACGTTGAACAGATCCTGGGTTATTTTCTGGTTTGGATCACATAGTAATGTGGTACCACACTGAAACAGTCGATTAAACCACGTTTCGATCAATACTTTTGAGGATAACGCATGTTAGGTCTGGGTTAGGTCTAGGATTTGCTCTCGTCAGGCTCATACTTTCGCATATTTCTCATACTTCATGGCTAGATCCTGGGCTGTTTCTGGATTGTATCACGTAGTAATGTTGTACCACGCTGAAACAGTCAATTAATCCTGGTTTCGATAGATATTTTAGAGGATAACACAAGTTAGGTCTGGGATAGGTCTGGGATTAACCCCAATCAGGCTCATACTTTCGCGTTTTTCACGTACTTGTTGAACTGATCCTGGGTTTTTTCTGGTTTCGATCACGTAGTAATGGGGTACCACACTGAAACAGTCGATTAAACCTGGTTTCGATCAATATTTTAGAGGATAACGCAAGTTAGGTCTGGGATAGGTCTGGGATTTGACCTCATCAGACTCATACTTTCGCACACTTCACATACTCGTTGAACAGATCCTGGGTTTTTTCTGGTTTGGATCACGTAGTAATGTGGTACCACACTGAAACGGTCAATTAAACCTGGTTTTGATCAATATTTTAGAGGATAACGCAAGTTAGGTCTGGGATAGGTCTGGGATTTGCCCTCATCAGGCTCATACATTCGCATTCTTCACATACTTGTTGAAAGGATCCTGGGTTTTTTCTGGTTTGGATCACGTAGTAATGTGGGACCACACTGAAACAGTCAATTAAACCCGGTTTCGATCAATATTTTAGAGAATAATTCATGTTAGGTCTAGTTTTGGTCCGGGATTTACTCTCATCAGGCTCATTCTTTCGCATATTACTCATACTTGATGGCTAGATCCTGGGCTTTTTCTGGATTGGATCACGTAGTAATGTGGGGCCACACTGAAACAATCAATTAAACCTAGTCTTGATAAATATTTTGGAGGATAGCGCATGTTAGGTCTGGGATAGGTCTGGGATTTGCCCTCATCAGACTCATACTTTCGCACACTTCACATACTCGTTGAACAAATCCTGGGTTATTTTCTGGTTTGGATCACATAGTAATGTGGTACCACACTGAAACAGTCGATTAAACCAGGTTTCGATCAATACTTTTGAGGATAACGCATGTTAGGTCTGGGTTAGGTCTAGGATTTGCTCTCGTCAGGCTCATACTTTCGCATATTTCTCATACTTCAAGGCTAGATCCTGGGCTATTTCTGGATTGGATCACGTAGTAATGTGGTACCACACTGAAACATTCAATTAAACCTGGTCTTGATAAATATTTTAGGGGATAACGCATGTTAGGTTTGGGTTAGGTCTAGGATTTGCCCTCATCAAGCTCATACTTTCGCATATTTCTCATACTTCATGGCTAGATCCTGGGCTGTTTCTGGATTGTTTCACGTAGTAATGTGGTACCACGCTGAAACAGTCAATTAATCCTGGTTTCGATAAATATTTTAGAGGATAACGCAAGTTAGGTCTGGGATAGGTCTGGGATTAACCCTGATCAGGCTCATTATTTCGCGTTTTTCTCGTACTTGTTGAACTGATCCTGGGTTTTTTCTGGTTTCGATCACGTAGTAATGTGGTACCACACTGAAACAGTCGATTAAACCTGGTTTCGATCAATATTTTAGAGGATAACGCAAGTTAGGTCTGGGATAGGTCTGGGATTTGACCTCATCAGACTCATACTTTCGCACACTTCACATACTCGTTGAACAGATCCTGGGTTTTTTCTGGTTTGGATCACGTAGTAATGTGGTACCACACTGAAACGGTCAATTAAACCTGGTTTCGATCAATATTTTAGAGGATAGCGCAAGTTAGGTCTGGGATAGGTCTGGGATTTGCCCTCACCAGGCTCATACATTCGCATTCTTCACATACTTGTTGAACTGATCCTGGGTTTTTTCTGGTTTGAATCACGTAGTAATGTGGTACCACACTGAAACGGTCAATTAAACCTGGTTTCGATCAATATTTTAGAGGATAACGCAAGTTAGGTCTGGGATAGGTCTGGGATTTGACCTCATCAGACTCATACTTTCGCACACTTCACATACTCGTTGAACAGATCCTGGGTTATTTTCTGGTTTGGATCACATAGTAATGTGGTACCACACTGAAACTGTCGATTAAACCAGGTTTCGATCAATATTTTTGAGGATAACGCATGTTAGGTCTAGGTTAGGCCTGGGATTTTCACTCATCAGGCTCATTCTTTCGCATATTACACATACTTGATGGCTAGATCCTGGGCTTTCTCTGGATTGGATCACGTAGTAATGTTGGACCACACTGAAACAATCAATTAAACCTGGTTGCAATCAATATTTTAGAGGATAACGCATGTTAGGTCTAGGTCAGGCCTGGGATTTTCACTCATCAGACTCATTCTTTCGCATTCTTCACATACTTGTTGAACGGATCCTGGGTTTTTTCTGGTTTGGATCACGTAGTAATGAGGCACCACACCGAAACGGTCAATTAAACCTGGTTTCGATCAATATTTTAGAGGATAACGCAAGTTAGGCCTGGGATAGGTCTGGGATTTGCCCTCATCAGGCTCATACTTTCGCATTCTTCACATACTTGTTGAACTGATCCTGGGTTTTTTCTGGTTTGGATCACGTAGTAATGTGGTACCACACTGAAACGGTCAATTAAACCTGGTTTCGATCAATATTTTAGAGGATAACGCAAGTTAGGTCTGGGATAGGTCTGGGATTTGACCTCATCAGACTCATACTTTCGCACACTTCACATACTCGTTGAACAGATCCTGGGTTATTTTCTGGTTTGGATCACATAGTAATGTGGTACCACACTGAAACAGTCGATTAAACCAGGTTTCGAACAATATTTTAGAGGATAACGCAAGTTAGGTCTGGGATAGGTCTGGGATTTGACCAACATACTTGTTGAACGGATCCTGGGTTTTTTCTGGTTTGGATCACGTAGTAATGTGGGACCACACTGAAACAGTCAATTAAACCTGGTTTCGATCAATATTTTAGAGAATAATTCATGTTAGGTCTAGTTTAGGTCCGGGATTTACTCTCATCAGGCTCATTCTTTCGCATATTACTCATACTTGATGGCTAGATCCTGGGCTTTTTCTGGATTGGATCACGTAGTAATGTGGGACCACACTGAAACAATCAATTAAACCTGGTCTTGATAAATATTTTGGAGGATAGCGCATGTTAGGTCTGGGATAGGTCTGGGAGTTGCCCTCATCAGACTCATACTTTCGCACACTTCACATACTCGTTGAACAGATCCTGGGTTATTTTCTGGTTTGGATCACATAGTAATGTGTTACCACACTGAAACAGTCGATTAAACCAGGTTTCGATCAATACTTTTGAGGATAACGCATGTTAGGTCTGGGTTAGGTCTAGGATTTGCTCTCGTCAGGCTCATACTTTCGCATATTTCTCATACTTCAAGGCTAGATCCAGGGCTATTTCTGGATTGGATCACGTAGTAATGTGGTACCACACTGAAACATTCAATTAAACCTGGTCTTGATAAATATTTTAGAGGATAACGCATGTTAGGTTTGGGTAAGGTCTAGGATTTGCCCTCATCAGGCTCATACTTTCGCATATTTCTCATACTTCATGGCTAGATCCTGGGCTGTTTCTGGATTGTTTCACGTAGTAATGTGGTACCACGCTGAAACAGTCAATTAATCCTGGTTTCGATAAATATTTTAGAGGATAACGCAAGTTAGGTCTGGGATAGGTCTGGGATTAACCCTGATCAGGCTCATGCTTTTGCGTTTTGCACGTACTTGTTGAACTGATCCTGGGTTTTTTCTGGTTTCGATCACGTAGTAATGTGGTACCACACTGAAACAGTCGATTAAACCTGGTTTCGATCAATATTTTAGAGGATAACGCAAGTTAGGTCTGGGATAGGTCTGGGATTTGACCTCATCAGACTCATACTTTCGCACACTTCACATACTCGTTGAACAGATCCTGGGTTTTTTCTGGTTTGGATCACGTAGTAATGTGGTACCACACTGAAACGGTCAATTAAACCTGGTTTCGATCAATATTTTAGAGGATAACGCAAGTTAGGTCTGGGATAGGTCTGGGATTTGCCCTCATCAGGCTCATACATTCGTATATTACTCATACTTGATGGCTAGATCCTGGACTCTTTCTGGATTGGATCACGTAGTAATGTGGGACCACACTGAAACAATCAATTAAACCTGGTCTTGATAAATATTTTGGAGGATAGCGCATGTTAGGTCTGGGATAGGTCTGGGATTTGCCCTCATCAGACTCATACTTTCGCACACTTCTCATACTCGTTGAACAGATCCTGGGTTATTTTCTGGTTTGGATCACATAGTAATGTGGTACCACACTGAAACAGTCGATTAAACCAGGATTCGATCAATACTTTTGTGGATAACGCATGTTAGGTCTGGGTTAGGTCTAGGATTTGCTCTCGTCAGGCTCATACTTTCGCATATTTCTCATACTTCAAGGCTAGATCCTGGGCTATTTCTGGATTGGATCACGTAGTAATGTGGTACCACACTGAAACATTCAATTAAACCTGGTCTTGATAAATATTTTAGAGGATAACGCATGTTAGGTTTGGGTTAGGTCTAGGATTTGCCCTCATCAGGCTCATACTTTCGCATATTTCTCATACTTCATGGCTAGATCCTGGGCTGTTTCTGGATTGTTTCACGTAGTAATGTGGTACCACACTGAAACTGTCGATTAAACCAGGTTTCGATCAATATTTTTGAGGATAACGCATGTTAGGTCTAGGTTAGGCCTGGGATTTTCACTTATCAGGCTCATACTTTCGTATATTACACATACTTGATGGCTAGATCCTGGGCTTTCTCTGGATTGGATCACGTAGTAATGTTGGACCACACTGAAACAATCAATTAAACCTGGTTTCGATCAATATTTTAGAGGATAACGCATGTTAGGTCTAGGTTAGCTCTGGGAATTTCACTCATCAGACTCATACTTTCGCATTCTTCACATACTTGTTGAACTGATCCTGGGTTTTTTCTGGTTTGGATCACGTAGTAATGTGGTACCACACTGAAACAGTCGATTAAACCTGGTTTCGATCAATATTTTAGAGGATAACGCAAGTTAGGTCTGGGATAGGTCTGGGATTTGACCTCATCAGACTCATACTTTCGCACACTTCACATACTCGTTGAACAGATCCTGGGTTATTTTCTGGTTTGGATCACATAGTAATGTGGTACCACACTGAAACTGTCGATTAAACCAGGTTTCGATCAATATTTTTGAGGATAACGCATGTTAGGTCTAGGTTAGGCCTGGGATTTTCACTTATCAGGCTCATACTTTCGTATATTACACATACTTGATGGCTAGATCCTGGGCTTTCTCTGGATTGGATCACGTAGTAATGTTGGACCACACTGAAACAATCAATTAAACCTGGTTGCGATCAATATTTTAGAGGATAACGCATGTTAGGTCTAGGTTAGGCCTGGGATTTTCACTCATCAGACTCATTCTTTCGCATTCTTCACATACTTGTTGAACGGATCCTGGGTTTTTTCTGGTTTGGATCACGTAGTAATGAGGCACCACACCGAAACGTCAATTAAACCTGGTTTCGATCAATATTTTAGAGGATAACGCAGGTTAGGCCTGGGATAGGTCTGGGATTTGCCCTCATCAGGCTCATACTTTCGCATTCTTCACATACTTGTTGAACTGATCCTGGGTTTTTTCTGGTTTGGATCACGTAGTAATGTGGTACCACACTGAAACGGTCAATTAAATCTGGTTTCGATCAATATTTTAGAGGATAACGCAAGTTAGGTCTGGGATAGGTCTGGGATTTGACCTCATCAGACTCATACTTTCGCACACTTCACATACTCGTTGAACAGATCCTGGGTTATTTTCTGGTTTGGATCACATAGTAATGTGGTACCACACTGAAACAGTCGATTAAACCAGGTTTCGATCAATATTTTAGAGGATAACGCAAGTTAGGTCTGGGATAGGTCTGGGATTTGACCTCATCAGACTCATACTTTCGCATTCTTCACATACTTGTTGAAAGGATCCTGGGTATATTCTGGTTTGGATCACGTAGTAATGTGGGACCACACTGAAACAGTCAATTAAACCTGGTTTCGATCAATATTTTAGAGAATAATTCATGTTAGGTCTAGTGTAGGTCCGGGATTTACTCTCATCAGGCTCATTCTTTCGCATATTACTCATACTTGATGGCTAGATCCTGGGCTTTTTCTGGATTGGATCACGTAGTAATGTGGGACCACACTGAAACAATCAATTAAACCTGGTCTTGATAAATATTTTGGAGGATAGCGCATGTTAGGTCTGGGATAGGTCTGGGATTTGCCCTCATCAGACTCATACTTTCGCACACTTCACATACTCGTTGAACAGATCCTGGGTTATTTTCTGGTTTGGATCACATAGTAATGTGGTACCACACTGAACCAGTCGATTAAACCAGGTTTCGATCAATACTTTTGAGGATAACGCATGTTAGGTCTGGGTTAGGTCTAGGATTTGCTCTCGTCAGGCTCATACTTTCGCATATTTCTCATACTTCAAGACTAGATCCTGGGCTATTTCTGGATTGGATCACGTAGTAATGTGGTACCACACTGAAACGGTCAATTAAACCTGGTTTCGATCAATATTTTAGAGGATAACGCAAGTTAGGTCTGGGATAGGTCTGGGATTTGCCCTCATCAGGCTCATACATTCGTATTCTTCACATACTTGTTGAACTGATCCTGGGTTTTTTCTGGTTTGAATCACGTAGTAATGTGGTACCACACTGAAACGGTCAATTAAACCTGGTTTCGATCAATATTTTAGAGGATAACGCAAGTTAGGTCTGGGATAGGTCTGGGATTTGACCTCATCAGACTCATACTTTCGCAAACTTCACATACTCGTTAAACAGATCCTGGGTTATTTTCTGGTTTGGATCACATAGTAATGTGGTACCACACTGAAACAGTCGATTAAACCTGGTTTCGATCAATATTTTAGAGGATAACGCATGTTAGGTCTAGGTTAGCCCTGGGAATTTCACTCATCAGGCTCATACTTTCGCATTCTTCACATACTTGTTGAACTGATCCTGGGTTTTTTCTGGTTTGGATCACGTAGTAATGTGGTACCACACTGAAACAGTCGATTAAACCTGGTTTCGATCAATATTTTAGAGGATAACGCATGTTAGGTCTATGTTAGCCCTGGGATTCTCACTCATCCGACACATTCTTTCGCATTCTTCACATACTTGTTGAACAGATCCTGGGTTTTTTCTGGTTTGGATCACGTAGTAATGTGGTATCACACTGAAACAGTCGATTAAACCTGGTTTCGATCAATATTTTAGAGGATAACGCAAGTTAGGTCTGGGATAGGTCTGGGATTTGACCTCATCAGACTCATACTTTCGCAAACTTCACATACTCGTTAAACAGATCCTGGGTTATTTTCTGGCTTGGATCACATAGTAATGTGGTACCACACTGAAACAGTCAATGAAATCTGGTTTCCATCAATATTTTAGAGGATAACGCATATAAGGTCTAGGTTAGGTCTGGGATTTGCTCTCATCAGGCTCATTCTTTCGCACACTTCACATACTCGTTGAACAGATCCTGGGTTTTTTCTGATTTGGATCACGTAGTAATGTGGTACCACACTGAAACGGTCAATTAAACCTGGTTTCGATCAATATTTTAGAGGATAACGCATGTTAGGTCTAGGTTAGCTCTGGGAATTTCACTCATCAGTCTCATACTTTCGCATTCTTCACATACTTGTTGAACTGATCCTGGGTTTTTTCTGGTTTGGATCACGTAGTAATGTGGTACCACACTGAAACAGTCGATTAAACCTGGTTTCGATCAATATTTTACAGGATAACGCATGTTAGGTCTATGTTAGCCCTGGGATTCTCACTCATCAGACTCATACTTTCGCATTCTTCACATACTCGTTGAACAGATCCTGGGTTTTTTCTGGTTTGGATCACGTAGTAATGTGGTACCGCACTGAAACAGTCGATTAAACCAGGTTTCGATCAATATTTTAGAGGATAACGCAAGTTAGGTCTGGGATAGGTCTGGGATTTGACCTCATCAGACTCATACTTTCGCACACTTCACGTACTCCTTGAACAGATCCTGGGTTATTTTCTGGATTGGATCACGTAGTAATGTTGGACCACACTGAAACAATCAGTTAAACCTGGTTGCGATCAATATTTTAGAGGATAACGCATGTTAGGTCTAGGTTAGGCCTGGGATTTTCACTCATCAGACTCATTCTTTCGCATTCTTCACATACTTGTTGAACGGATCCTGGGTTTTTTCTGGTTTGGATCACGTAGTAATGAGGCACCACACCGAAACGGTCAATTAAACCTGGTTTCGATCAATATTTTAGAGGATAACGCAAGTTAGGCCTGGGATAGGTCTGGGATTTGCCCTCATCAGGCTCATACTTTCGCATTCTTCACATACTTGTTGAACTGATCCTGGGTTTTTTCTGGTTTGGATCACGTAGTAATGTGGTACCACACTGAAACGGTCAATTAAACCTGGTTTCGATCAATATTTTAGAGGATAACGCGAGTTACGTCTGGGGTAGGTCTGGGATTTGACCTCATCAGACTCATACTTTCGCACACTTCACATACTCGTTGGACAGATCCTGGGTTTTTTCTGGTTTGGATCACGTAGTAATGTGGTACCGCACTGAAACAGTCGATTAAACCTGGTTTCGATCAATATTTTAGAGGATAACGCAAGTTAGGTCTGGGATAGGTCTGGGATTTGACCTCATCAGGCTCATTCTTTCGCACACTTCACATACTCGTTGAACAGATCCTGGGTTTTTTCTGATTTGGATCACGTAGTAATGTGGTACCACACTGAAACGGTCAATTAAACCTGGTTTCGATCAATATTTTAGAGGATAACGCATGTTAGGTCTAGGTTAGCTCTGGGAATTTCACTCATCAGACTCATACTTTCGCATTCTTCACATACTTGTTGAACTGATCCTGGGTTTTTTCTGGTTTGGATCACGTAGTAATGTGGAACCACACTGAAACAGTCGATTAAACCTGGTTTCGATCAATATTTTAGAGGATAACGCATGTTAGGTCTATGTTAGCCCTGGGATTCTCACTCATCAGACTCATACTTTCGCACACTTCACATACTCGTTGAACAGATCCTGGGTTTTTTCTGGTTTGGATCACGTAGTAATGTGGTACCACACTGAAACAGTCGATTAAACCAGGTTTCGATCAATATTTTAGAGGATAACGCAAGTTAGGTCTGGGATAGGTCTGGGATTTGACCTCATCAGACTCATACTTTCGCATTCTTCACATACTTGTTGAACGGATCCTGGGTATATTCTGGTTTGGATCACGTAGTAATGTGGGACCACACTGAAACAGTCAATTAAACCTGGTTTCGATCAATATTTTAGAGAATAATTCATGTTAGGTCTAGTTTAGGTCCGGGATTTACTCTTATCAGGCTCATTCTTTCGCATATTACTCATACTTGATGGCTAGATCCTGGGCTTTTTCTGGATTGGATCACGTAGTAATGTGGGACCACACTGAAACAATCAATTAAACCTGGTCTTGATAAATATTTTGGAGGATAGCGCATGTTAGGTCTGGGATAGGTCTGGGATTTGCCCTCATCAGACTCATACTTTCGCACACTTCACATACTCGTTGAACAGATCCTGGGTTATTTTCTGGTTTGGATCACATAGTAATGTGGTACCACACTGAAACAGTCGATTAAACCAGGTTTCGTTCAATACTTTTGAGGATAACGCATGTTAGGTCTGGGTTAGGTCTAGGATTTGCTCTCGTCAGGCTCATACTTTCGCATATTTCTCATACTTCAAGGCTAGATCCTGGGCTATTTCTGGATTGGATCACGTAGTAATGTGGTACCACACTGAAACATTCAATTAAACCTGGTCTTGATAAATATTTTAGAGGATAACGCATGTTAGGTTTGGGTTAGGTCTAGGATTTGCCCTCATCAGGCTCATACTTTCGCATATTTCTCATACTTCCTGGCTAGATCCTGGGTTTTTTCTGGTTTGGATCACGTAGTAATGTGGTACCACATTGAAACGGTCAATTAAACCTGGTTTCGATCAATATTTTAGAGGATAACGCAAGTTAGGTCTGGGATAGGTCTGGGATTTGCCCTCATCAGGCTCATACATTCGTATTCTTCACATACTTGTTGAACTGATCCTGGGTTTTTTCTGGTTTGAATCACGTAGTAATGTGGTACCACACTGAAACGGTCAATTAAACCTGGTTTCGATCAATATTTTAGAGGATAACGCAAGTTAGGTCTGGGATAGGTCTGGGATTTGACCTCATCAGACTCATACTTTCGCAAACTTCACATACTCGTTAAACAGATCCTGGGTTATTTTCTGGTTTGGATCACGTAGTAATGTGGTACCACACTGAAACAGTCGATTAAACCTGGTTTCGATCAATATTTTAGAGGATAACGCATGTTAGGTCTAGGTTAGCCCTGGGAATTTCACTCGTAAGGCTCATACTTTCGCATTCTTCACATACTTGTTGAACAGATCCTGGGTTTTTTCTGATTTGGATCACGTAGTAATGTGGTACCACACTGAAACGGTCAATCAAACCTGGTTTCGATCAATATTTTAGAGGATAACGCATGTTAGGTCTAGGTTAGCTCTGGGAATTTCACTCATCAGACTCATACTTTCGCATTCTTCACATACTTGTTGAACTGATCCTGGGTTTTTTCTGGTTTGGATCACGTAGTAATGTGGTACCACACTGAAACAGTCGATTAAACCTGGTTTCGATCAATATTTTAGAGGATAACGCATGTTAGGTCTATGTTAGCCCTGGGATTCTCACTCATCAGACTCATACTTTCGCATTCTTCACATACTCGTTGAACAGATCCTGGGTTTTTTCTGGTTTGGATCACATAGTAATGTGGTACCACACTGAAACAGTCGATTAAACCAGGTTTCGATCAATATTTTGGAGGATAACGCATGTTAGGTCTAGGTTAGGCCTGGGATTTGCCCTCATCAGGCTCATACTTTCGCATATTTCTCATACTTCATGGCTAGATCCTGGGCTGTTTCTGGATTGTATCACGTAGTAATGTGGTACCACGCTGAAACAGTCAATTAAACCTGGTTTCGATCAATATTTTAGAGGATAACGCAAGTTAGGTCTGGGATAGGTCTAGGATTTGCCCTCATCAGGCTCTTACTTTCGCATATTTCTCATACTTCATGGCTAGATCCTGGGCTATTTCTGGATTGGATCACGTAGTAAAGTGGTACCACACTGAAACATTCAATGAAACCTGGTCTGGATAAATATTTTAGAGGGTAACGCATCTTAGGTCTGGGTTAGGTCTGAGATTTGCCCTCATCAGGCTCACAGTTTCGCGTTTTTCACATACTTGTTGAACAGATCCTGGGTTTTTTCTGGTTTGGATCACGTAGTAATGTGGTACCACACTGAAACAGTCAATGAAACCTGGTTTCCGTCAATATTTTAGAGGATAACGCATATAAGGTCTAGGTTAGGTCTGGGATTTGCTCTCATCAGGCTCATTCTTTCGCACACTTCACATACTCGTTGAACTGATCCTGGGTTTTTTCTGGTTTGGATCACGTAGTAATGTGGTACCACACTGAAACAGTCGATTAAACCTGGTTTCGATCAATATTTTAGAGGATAACGCATGTTAGGTCTATGTTAGCCCTGGGATTCTCACTCATCAGACTCATACTTTCGCATTCTTCACATACTCGTTGAACAGATCCTGGGTTTTTTCTGGTTTGGATCACGTAGTAATGTGGTACCACACTGAAACAGTCAATGAAACCTGGTTTCCATCAATATTTTAGAGGATAACGCATATAAGGTCTAGGTAAGGTCTGGGATTTGCTCTCATCAGGCTCATTCTTTCGCACACCTCACATACTCGTTGAACAGATCCTGGGTTTTTTCTGATTTGGATCACGTAGTAATGTGGTACCACACTGAAACGGTCAATTAAACCTGGTTTCGATCAATATTTTAGAGGATAACGCATGTTAGGTCTAGGTTAGCCCTGGGAATTTCACTCATCAGACTAATACTTTCGCATTCTTCACATACTTGTTGAACTGATCCTGGGTTTTTTCTGGTTTGGATCACGTAGTAATGTGGTACCACACTGAAACAGTCGATTAAACCAGGTTTCGATCAATATTTTGGAGGATAACGCATGTTAGGTCTAGGTTAGGCCTAGGATTTGCTCTCATCAGGCTCATTCTTTCGCATATTTCTCATACTTCATGGCTAGATCCTGGGCTGTTTCTGGATTGTATCACGTAGTAATGTGGTACCACACTGAAACAGTCGATTAAACCTGGTTTCGATCAATATTTTAGAGGATAACGCAAGTTAGGTCTGGGGTAGGTCTGGGATTTGACCTCATCAGACTCATACTTTCGCACACTTCACATACTCGTTGAACAGATCCTGGGTTTTTTCTGGTTTGGATCACGTAGTAATGTGGTACCACACTGAAACGGTCAATTAAACCTGGTTTCGATCAATATTTTAGAGGATAACGCAAGTTAGGTCTGGGGTAGGTCTGGGATTTGACCTCATCAGACTCATACTTTCGCACACTTCACATACTCGTTGAACAGATCCTGGGTTATCTTCTGGTTTGGATCACATAGTAATGTGGTACCACACTGAAACAGTCGATTAAACCTAGTTTCGATCAATATTTTAGAGGATAACGCATGTTAGGTCTAGGTTAGCCCTGGGAATTTCACTCATCAGACTCATACTTTCGCATTCTTCACATACTTGTTGAACTGATCCAGGGTTTTTTCTGGTTTGGATCACGTAGTAATGTGGTACCGCACTGAAACAGTCGATTAAACCTGGTTTCGATCAATATTTTAGAGAATAATTCATGTTAGGTCTAGGTTAGGTCCGGGATTTACTCTCATCAGGCTCATTCTTTCGCATATTACTCATACTTGATGGCTAGTTCCTGGGCTTTTTCTGGATTGGATCACGTAGTAATGTGGGACCACACTGAAACAGTCAATTAAACCTGGTTTCGATCAATATTTTAGAGGATAACGCAAGTTAGGTCTAGGTTAGGTCTGGGATTTGCTCTCATCAGGCTCTTACTTTCGCATATTTCTCATACTTCATGGCTAGATCCTGGGCTATTTCTGGATTGGATCACGTAGTAAAGTGGTACCACACTGAAACATTCAATGAAACCTGGTCTGGATAAATATTTTAGAGGGTAACGCATCTTAGGTCTAGGTTAGGCCTGGGATTTGCTCTCATCAGGCTCATTCTTTCGCATATTTCTCATACTTCATGGCTAGATCCTGGGCTGTTTCTGGATTGTATCACGTAGTAATGTGGTACCACACTGAAACAGTCGATTAAACCTGGTTTCGATCAATATTTTAGAGGATAGCGCACGTTAGGTCTGGGGTAGGTCTGGGATTTGACCTCATCAGACTCATACTTTCGCACACTTCACATACTCCTTGAACAGATCCTGGGTTATTTTCTGGTTTGGATCACATAGTAATGTGGTACCACACTGAAACAGTCGATTAAACCTGGTTTCGATCAATATTTTAGAGGGTAACGCAAGTTAGGTCTGGGATAGGTCTGGGATTTGACCTGATCAGACTCATACTCTCGCACACTTCACATACTCCTTGAACAGGTCCTGGGTTATTTTCTGGTTTGGATCACGTAGTAATGTGGTACCACACTGAAACAGTCGATTAAACCAGGTTTCGATGAATATTTTTGAGGACAACGCATGTTAGGTCTAGGTTAGGTCTGGGATTTTCACTCATCAGACTCATACTTTCGCATTCTTCACATACTTGTTGAACAGATCCTGGGTTATTTTCTGGTTTGGATCACATAGTAATGTGGTACCACACTGAAACAGTCGATTAAACCAGGTTTCGATCAATATTTTGGAGGACAACGCATGTTAGGTCTAGGTTAGGCCTGGGATTTGCCCTCATCAGGCTCATACTTTCGCATATTTCTCATACTTCATGGCTAGATCCTGGGCTGTTTCTGGATTGTATCACGTAGTAATGTGGTACCACGCTGAAACAGTCAATTAAACCTGGTTTCGATCAATATTTTAGAGGATAACGCAAGTTAGGTCTAGGTTAGGTCTGGGATTTGCTCTCATCAGGCTCTTACTTTCGCATATTTCTCATACTTCATGGCTAGATCCTGGGCTATTTCTGGATTGGATCACGTAGTAAAGTGGTACCACACTGAAACATTCAATGAAACCTGGTCTGGATAAATATTTTAGAGGGTAACGCATCTTAGGTCTGGGTTAGGTCTAAGATTTGCCCTCATCAGGCTCACAGCTTCGCGTTTTTCACATACTTGTTGAACAGATCCTGGGTTTTTTCTGGTTTGGATCACGAAGTAGTGTGGTACCACACTGAAACAGTCAATGAAACCTGGTTTCCATCAATATTTTAGAGGATAACGCATATAAGGTCTAGGTAAGGTCTGGGATTTGCTCTCATCAGGCTCATTCTTTCGCACACCTCACATACTCGTTGAACAGATCCTGGGTTTTTTCTGATTTGGATCACGTAGTAATGTGGTACCACACTGAAACGGTCAATTAAACCTGGTTTCCATCAATATTTTAGAGGATAACGCATGTTAGGTCTAGGTTAGCCCTGGGAATTTCACTCATCAGACTCATACTTTCGCATTCTTCACATACTTGTTGAACTGATCCTGGGTTTTTTCTGGTTTGGATCACGTAGTAATGTGGTACCACACTGAAACAGTCGATTAAACCAGGTTTCGATCAATATTTTGGAGGATAACGCATGTTAGGTCTAGGTTAGGCCTGGGATTTGCTCTCATCAGGCTCATTCTTTCGCACACTTCACATACTCGTTGAACAGATCCTGGGTTTTTTCTGGTTTGGATCACGTAGTAATGTGGTACCACACTGAAACGGTCAATTAAACCTGGTTTCCATCAATATTTTAGAGGATAACGCATGTTAGGTCTAGGTTAGCCCTGGGAATTTCACTCATCAGACTCATACTTTCGCATTCTTCACATACTTGTTGAACTGATCCTGGGTTTTTTCTGGTTTGGATCACGTAGTAATGTGGTACCACACTGAAACAGTCGATTAAACCTGGTTTCGATCAATATTTTAGAGGATAACGCAAGTTAGGTCTGGGGTAGGTCTGGGATTTGACCTCATCAGACTCATACTTTCGCACACTTCACATACTCGTTGAACAGATCCTGGGTTTTTTCTGGTTTGGATCACGTAGTAATGTGGTACCACACTGAAACGGTCAATTAAACCTGGTTTCGATCAATATTTTAGAGGATAACGCAAGTTAGGTCTGGGGTAGGTCTGGGATTTGACCTCATCAGACTCATACTTTCGCACACTTCACATACTCGTTGAACAGATCCTGGGTTATCTTCTGGTTTGGATCACATAGTAATGTGGTACCACACTGAAACAGTCGATTAAACCTAGTTTCGATCAATATTTTAGAGGATAACGCATGTTAGGTCTAGGTTAGCCCTGGGAATTTCACTCATCAGACTCATACTTTCGCATTCTTCACATACTTGTTGAACTGATCCTGGGTTTTTTCTGGTTTGGATCACGTAGTAATGTGGTACCGCACTGAAACAGTCGATTAAACCTGGTTTCGATCAATATTTTAGAGAATAATTCATGTTAGGTCTAGGTTAGGTCCGGGATTTACTCTCATCAGGCTCATTCTTTCGCATATTACTCATACTTGATGGCTAGTTCCTGGGCTTTTTCTGGATTGGATCACGTAGTAATGTGGGACCACACTGAAACAGTCAATTAAACCTGGTTTCGATCAATATTTTAGAGGATAACGCAAGTTAGGTCTAGGTTAGGTCTGGGATTTGCTCTCATCAGGCTCTTACTTTCGCATATTTCTCATACTTCATGGCTAGATCCTGGGCTATTTCTGGATTGGATCACGTAGTAAAGTGGTACCACACTGAAACATGCAATGAAACCTGGTCTGGATAAATATTTTAGAGGGTAACGCATCTTAGGTCTAGGTTAGGCCTGGGATTTGCTCTCATCAGGCTCATTCTTTCGCATATTTCTCATACTTCATGGCTAGATCCTGGGCTGTTTCTGGTTTGGATCACATAGTAATGTGGTACCACACTGAAACAGTCGATTAAACCTGGTTTCGATCAATATTTTAGAGGATAACGCAAGTTAGGTCTGGGATAGGTCTGGGATTTGACCTCATCAGACTCATACTCTCGCACACTTCACATACTCCTTGAACAGGTCCTGGGTTATTTTCTGGTTTGGATCACGTAGTAATGTGGTACCACACTGAAACAGTCGATTAAACCAGGTTTCGATGAATATTTTTGAGGACAACGCATGTTAGGTCTAGGTTAGGTCTGGGATTTTCACTCATCAGACTCATACTTTCGCATTCTTCACATACTTGTTGAACAGATCCTGGGTTATTTTCTGGTTTGGATCACATAGTAATGTGGTACCACACTGAAACAGTCGATTAAACCAGGTTTCGATCAATATTTTGGAGGACAACGCATGTTAGGTCTAGGTTAGGCCTGGGATTTGCCCTCATCAGGCTCATACTTTCGCATATTTCTCATACTTCATGGCTAGATCCTGGGCTGTTTCTGGATTGTATCACGTAGTAATGTGGTACCACGCTGAAACAGTCAATTAAACCTGGTTTCGATCAATATTTTAGAGGATAACGCAAGTTAGGTCTAGGTTAGGTCTGGGATTTGCTCTCATCAGGCTCTTACTTTCGCATATTTCTCATACTTCATGGCTAGATCCTGGGCTATTTCTGGATTGGATCACGTAGTAAAGTGGTACCACACTGAAACATTCAATGAAACCTGGTCTGGATAAATATTTTAGAGGGTAACGCATCTTAGGTCTGGGTTAGGTCTAAGATTTGCCCTCATCAGGCTCACAGCTTCGCGTTTTTCACATACTTGTTGAACAGATCCTGGGTTTTTTCTGGTTTGGATCACGAAGTAGTGTGGTACCACACTGAAACAGTCATTGAAACCTGGTTTCCATCAATATTTTAGAGGATAACGCATATAAGCTCTAGGTTAGGTCTGGGATTTGCTCTCATCAGGCTCATTCTTTCGCATATTTCACATACTTGATGGCTAGATCCTGGGCTTTTTCTGGATTGCGTCACGCAGTAAGGTAGTACCACACTGAAACAGTCAATGAAACGTGGTTTCCATCAATATTTTAGAGGACAACGCATGTTAGGTCTAGGTAAGGCCTGAGATTTTCACTGATCGGACTCATACTTTCGCATTTTTCACATACTTGTTGAACGGATCCTGGGTTTTTTCTGGTTTGGATCACGTAGTAATGTGGTACCACACTGAAACGGTCAATTATACCTGGTTTCTATCAATATTTTAGAGAATAATTCATGTTAGGTCAAGGTTAGGTCTGTGATTTGCTCTCATCAGGCTCATCCTTTCGCATATTTCTCATACTTCATGGCTAGATCCTGGGCTGTTTCTGGATTGTATCATGTAGTAATATGATACCACGCTGAAACAGTCAATTAAACCTGGTTTCGCTGAATATTTTAGAGGATAACGGAAGTTAGGTCTGGGATAGGTCTGGGATTCGCCCTAATCAGGCTCATACTTTCGCGTTTTTCACGTACTTGTTGAACTGATCCTGGGTTTTTTCTGGTTTCGATCACGTAGTAATGTGGGACCACACTGAAACAATCAATTAAACCTGGTCTTGATAAATATTTTAGAGGATAACGCATGTTAGGTCTGGGATAGGTCTGGGATTTGACCTCATCAGACTCATACTTTCGCACACTTCACATACTCCTTGAACAGATCCTGGGTTATTTTCTGGTTTGGATCACATAGTAATGTGGTACCACACTGAAACAGTCGATTAAACCTGGTTTCGATCAATATTTTAGAGGATAACGCAAGTTAGGTCTGGGATAGGTCTGGGATTTGACCTCATCAGACTCATACTTTCGCACACTTCACATACTCCTTGAACAGATCCTGGGTTATTTTCTGGTTTGGATCACATAGTGATGTGGTACCACACTGAAACAGTCGATTAAACCAGGTTTCGATCAATATTTTAGAGGATTACGCATGTTAGGTCTAGGTTAGGCCTGGGATTTGACCTCATCAGACTCATACTCTCGCACACTTCACATACTCCTTGAACAGATCCTGGGTTATTTTCTGGTTTGGAGCACGTAGTAATGTGGTACCACACTGAAACAGTCGATTAAACCAGGTTTCGATCAATGTTTTTGAGGGTAACGCAAGTTAGGTCTGGGATAGTTCTGGGATTTGACCTCATCAGACTCATACTTTGCACACTTCACATACTCCTTGAACAGATCCTGGGTTATTTTCTGGTTTGGATCAGATAGTAATGTGGTACCACACTGAAACAGTCGATTAAACCTGGTTTCGATCAATATTTTAGAGAATAATTCATGTTAGGTCTAGGTTAGGTCTGGGATTTGCTCTCATCAGGCTCATTCTTTCGCATATTTCTCATACATTTTGAACAGATCCTGGGCTATTTCTGGATTGGATCACGTAGTAATGTGGTACCACACCGAAACATTCAATTAAACCTGGTCTTGATAAATATTTTAGAGGATAACGCATGTTAGGTTTGGGTTAGGTCTAGGATTTGCCCTCATCATGCTCATACTTTCGCATATTTCTCATACTTCATGGCTAGATCCTGGGTTTTTTCTGGTTTGGATCACGTAGTAATGTGGTACCACACTGAAACGGTCAATTAAACCTGGTTTCGATCAATATTTTAGAGGATAACGCAAGTTAGGTCTGGGATAGGTCTGGGATTTGACCTCATCAGACTCATACTTTCGCAAACTTCACATACTCGTTAAACAGATCCTGGGTTATTTTCTGGTTTGGATCACATAGTAATGTGGTACCACACTGAAGCAGTCGATTAAACCTGGTTTCGATCAATATTTTAGAGGATAACGCATGTTAGGTCTAGGTTAGTCCTGGGAATTTCACTCATAAGGCTCATACTTTCGCATTCTTCACATACTTGTTGAACTGATCCTGGGTTTTTTCTGGTCTGGATCACGTAGTAATGTGGTACCACACTGAAACAGTCGATTAAACCTGGTTTCGATCAATATTTTAGAGGATAACGCATGTTAGGTCTATGTTAGCCCTGGGATTCTCACTCATCCGACTCATTCTTTCGCATTCTTCACATACTTGTTGAACTGATCCTGGGTTTTTTCTGGTTTGGATCACGTAGTAATGTGGTACCACACTGAAACAGTCGATTAAACCTGCTTTCGATCAATATTTTAGAGGATAACGCAAGTTAGGTCTGGGATAGGTCTAGGATTTGCCCTCATCAGGCTCTTACTTTCGCATATTTCTCATACTTCATGGCTAGATCCTGGGCTATTTCTGGATTGGATCACGTATTAAAGTGGTACCACACTGAAACATTCAATGAAACCTGGTCTGGATAAATATTTTAGAGGGTAACGCATCTTAGGTCTGGGTTAGGTCTGAGATTTGCCCTCATCAGGCTCACAGTTTCGCGTTTTTCACATACTTGTTGAACAGATCCTGGGTTTTTTCTGGTTTGGATCACGTAGTAAAGTGGTACCACACTGAAACATTCAATGAAACCTGGTCTGGATAAATATTTTAGAGGGTAACGCATCTTAGGTCTGGGTTAGGTCTGAGATTTGCCCTCATCAGGCTCACAGTTTCGCGTTTTTCACATACTTGTTGAACAGATCCTGGGTTTTTTCTGGTTTGGATCACGTAGTAATGTGGTACCACACTGAAACAGTCAATGAAACCTGGTTTCCATCAATATTTTAGAGGATAACGCATATAAGGTCTAGGTTAGGTCTGGGATTTGCTCTCATCAGGCTCATTCTTTCGCACACTGCACATACTCGTTGAACAGATCCTGGGTTTTTTCTGATTTGGATCACGTAGTAATGTGGTACCACACTGAAACGGTCAATTAAACCTGGTTTCGATCAATATTTTAGAGGATAACGCATGTTAGGTCTAGGTTAGCTCTGGGAATTTCACTCATCAGACTCATACTTTCGCATTCTTCACATACTTGTTGAACTGATCCTGGGTTTTTTCTGGTTTGGATCACGTAGTAATGTGGTACCACACTGAAACAGTCGATTAAACCTGGTTTCGATCAATATTTTAGAGGATAACGCATGTTAGGTCTATGTTAGCCCTGGGATTCTCACTCATCAGACTCATACTTTCGCATTCTTCACATACTCGTTGAACAGATCCTGGGTTTTTTCTGGTTTGGATCACGTAGTAATGTGGTACCACACTGAAACAGTCAATGAAACCTGGTTTCCATCAATATTGTAGAGGATAACGCATATAAGGTCTAGGTTAGGTCTGGGATTTGCTCTCATCAGGCTCATTCTTTCGCACACCTCACATACTCGTTGAACAGATCCTGGGTTTTTTCTGATTTGGATCACGTAGTAATGTGGTACCACACTGAAACGGTCAATTAAACCTGGTTTCGATCAATATTTTAGAGGATAACGCATGTTAGGTCTAGGTTAGCCCTGGGAATTTCACTCATCAGACTCATACTTTCGCATTCTTCACATACTTGTTGAACTGATCCTGGGTTTTTTCTGGTTTGGATCACGTAGTAATGTGGTACCACACTGAAACAGTCGATTAAACCAGGTTTCGATCAATATTTTGGAGGATAACGCATGTTAGGTCTAGGTTAGGCCTGGGATTTGCTCTCATCAGGCTCATTCTTTCGCATATTTCTCATACTTCATGGCTAGATCCTGGGCTGTTTCTGGATTGTATCACGTAGTAATGTGGTACCACACTGAAACAGTCGATTAAACCTGGTTTCGATCAATATTTTAGAGGATAACGCAAGTTAGGTCTGGGGTAGGTCTGGGATTTGACCTCATCAGACTCATACTTTCGCACACTTCACATACTCGTTGAACAGATCCTGGGTTTTTTCTGGTTTGGATCACGTAGTAATGTGGTACCACACTGAAACGGTCAATTAAACCTGGTTTCGATCAATATTTTAGAGGATAACGCAAGTTAGGTCTGGGGTAGGTCTGGGATTTGACCTCATCAGACTCATACTTTCGCACACTTCACATACTCGTTGAACAGATCCTGGGTTATCTTCTGGTTTGGATCACATAGTAATGTGGTACCACACTGAAACAGTCGATTAAACCTAGTTTCGATCAATATTTTAGAGGATAACGCATGTTAGGTCTAGGTTAGCCCTGGGAATTTCACTCATCAGACTCATACTTTCGCATTCTTCACATACTTGTTGAACTGATCCTGGGTTTTTTTCTGGTTTGGATCACGTAGTAATGTGGTACCGCACTGAAACAGTCGATTAAACCTGGTTTCGATCAATATTTTAGAGAATAATTCATGTTAGGTCTAGGTTAGGTCCGGGATTTACTCTCATCAGGCTCATTCTTTCGCATATTACTCATACTTGATGGCTAGTTCCTGGGCTTTTTCTGGATTGGATCACGTAGTAATGTGGGACCACACTGAAACAATCAATTAAACCTGGTCTTGATAAATATTTTAGAGGATAGCGCACGTTAGGTCTGGGATAGGTCTGGGATTTGACCTCATCGGACTCATACTTTCGCACACTTCACATACTCCTTGAACAGATCCTGGGTTATTTTCTGGTTTGGATCACATAGTAATGTGGTACCACACTGAAACAGTCGATTAAACCTGGTTTCGATCAATATTTTAGAGGATAACGCAAGTTAGGTCTGGGATAGGTCTGGGATTTGACCTCATCAGACTCATACTCTCGCACACTTCACATACTCCTTGAACAGGTCCTGGGTTATTTTCTGGTTTGGATCACGTAGTAATGTGGTACCACACTGAAACAGTCGATTAAACCAGGTTTCGATGAATATTTTTGAGGACAACGCATGTTAGGTCTAGGTTAGGTCTGGGATTTGCCCTCATCAGGCTCATACTTTCGCATATTTCACATACTTGATGGCTAGATCCTGGGCTTTTTCTGGATTGCGTCACGCAGTAAGGTAGTACCACACTGAAACAGTCAATGAAACGTGGTTTCCATCAATATTTTAGAGGACAACGCATGTTAGGTCTAGGTAAGGCCTGAGATTTTCACTGATCGGACTCATTCTTTCGCATATTACTCATACTTGATGGCTAGATCCTGGGCTTTTTCTGGATTGGATCACATAGTAATGTGGTACCACACTGAAACAGTCGATTAAACCAGGTTTCGATCAATATTTTGGAGGACAACGCATGTTAGGTCTAGGTTAGGCCTGGGATTTGCCCTCATCAGGCTCATACTTTCGCATATTTCACATACTTGATGGCTAGATCCTGGGCTTTTTCTGGATTGCGTCACGCAGTAAGGTAGTACCACACTGAAACAGTCAATGAAACGTGGTTTCCATCAATATTTTAGAGGACAACGCATGTTAGGTCTAGGTAAGGCCTGAGATTTTCACTGATCGGACTCATTCTTTCGCATATTACTCATACTTGATGGCTAGATCCTGGGCTTTTTCTGGATTGGATCACATAGTAATGTGGTACCACACTGAAACAGTCGATTAAACCTGGTTTCGATCAATATTTTGGAGGATAACGCATGTTAGGTCTAGGTTAGGCCTGGGATTTGCCCTCATCAGGCTCATACTTTCGCATATTTCTCATACTTCATGGCTAGATCCTGGGCTGTTTCTGGATTGTATCACGTAGTAATGTGGTACCACGCTGAAACAGTCAATTAAACCTGGTTTCGATCAATATTTTAGAGGATAACGCAAGTTAGGTCTAGGTTAGGTCTGGGATTTGCTCTCATCAGGCTCTTACTTTCGCATATTTCTCATACTTCATGGCTAGATCCTGGGCTATTTCTGGATTGGATCACGTAGTAAAGTGGTACCACACTGAAACATTCAATGAAACCTGGTCTGGATAAATATTTTAGAGGGTAACGCATCTTAGGTCTGGGTTAGGTCTAAGATTTGCCCTCATCAGGCTCACAGCTTCGCGTTTTTCACATACTTGTTGAACAGATCCTGGGTTTTTTCTGGTTTGGATCACGAAGTAGTGTGGTACCACACTGAAACAGTCAATGAAACCTGGTTTCCATCAATATTTTAGAGGATACCGCATATAAGCTCTAGGTTAGGTCTGGGATTTGCTCTCATCAGGCTCATTCTTTCGCATATTTCACATACTTGATGGCTAGATCCTGGGCTTTTTCTGGATTGCGTCACGCAGTAAGGTAGTACCACACTGAAACAGTCAATGAAACGTGGTTTCCATCAATATTTTAGAGGACAACGCATGTTAGGTCTAGGTAAGGCCTGAGATTTTCACTGATCGGACTCATTCTTTCGCATATTACTCATACTTGATGGCTAGATCCTGGGCTTTTTCTGGATTGGATCACGTAGTAATGTGGGACCACACTGAAACAATCAATTAAACCTGGTCTTGATAAATATTTTAGAGGATAGCGCATGTTAGGTCTGGGATAGGTCTGGGATTTGACCTCATCAGACTCATACTTTCGCACACTTCACATACTCCTTGAACAGATCCTGGGTTATTTTCTGGTTTGGATCACATAGTAATGTGGTACCACACTGAAACAGTCGATTAAACCTGGTTTCGATCAATATTTTAGAGGATAACGCAAGTTAGGTCTGGGATAGCTCTGGGATTTGACCTCATCAGACTCATACTTTCGCACACTTCACATACTCCTTGAACAGATCCTGGGTTATTTTCTGGTTTGGATCACATAGTGATGTGGTACCACACTGAAACAGTCGATTAAACCAGGTTTCGATCAATATTTTAGAGGATTACGCATGTTAGGTCTAGGTTAGGTCTGGGATTTTCACTCATCGGACTCATACTTTCGCATTCTTCACATACTTGTTGAACGGATCCTGGGTTTTTTCTGGTTTGGATCACGTAGTAATGTGGTACCACACTGAAACAGTCGATTAAACCAGGTTTCGATCAATGTTTTTGAGGATAACGCAAGTTAGGTCTGGGATAGGTCTGGGATTTGACCTCATCAGACTCATACTTTCGCACACTTCACATACTCCTTGAACAGATCCTGGGTTATTTTCTGGTTTGGATCACATAGTGATGTGGTAGCACACTGAAACAGTCGATTAAACCAGGTTTCGATTAATATTTTAGAGGATTACGCATGTTAGGTCTAGGTTAGGCCTGGGATTTTCACTCATCGGACTCATACTTTCGCATTCTTCACATACTTGTTGAACGGATCCTGGGTTTTTTCTGGTTTGGATCACGTAGTAATGTGGGACCACACTGAAACAATCAATTAAACCTGGTCTTGATAAATATTTTAGAGGATAACGCATGTTAGGTCTGGGTTAGGTCTAGGATTTGCCCTCATCAGGCTCATACTTTCGCATATTTCTCATACTTCAAGGCTAGACCCTGGGCTGTTTCTGGATTGTATCACGTAGTAATGTGGTACCACGCTGAAACAGTCAATTAAACCTGGTTTCGATCAATATTTTAGAGGATAACGCAAGTTAGGTCTGGGATAGGTCTCGGATTTGCCCTCATCAGGCTCCTACTTTCGCATACTTCTCATACCTGATGGCTAGATCCTGGGCTATTTCGGAATGGATCACGTAGTAAAGTGGTACCACACTGAAACATTCAATGAAACCTGGTCTGGATAAATATTTTAGAGGATAACGCATCTTAGGTCTGGGTTAGGTCTAAGGTTTGCCCTCATCAGGCTCACAGTTTAGCGTTTTTCACATACTTGTTGAACAGATCCTGGGTTTTTTCTGGTTTGCATCACGAAGTAGTGTGGTACCACACTGAAACAGTCCATTAAACCTGGTTTCGCTCAATATTTTAGAGGATAACGCATGTTAGGTCTAGGTTAGGTCTGGGATTTGCTCCCATCAGGCTCATTCTTTCGCATATTTCTCATACTTGATGGCTAGATCCTGGGTTTTTTCTGGTTTGGATCACGTAATAATGTGGTACCACACTGAAACAGTCGATTAAACCTGGTTTCGGTCAATATTTTAGAGGATAACGCATGTTAAGTCTGGGATTGGTCTGGGATTTGACCTCATCAGACTCATACTTTCGCACACTTCACATTCTCGTTGAACAGATCCTGGGTTATTTTCTGGTTTGAATCACGTAGTAATGTGGGACCACACTGAAACAGCCAATTAAACCTGGTTTCGATCAATATTTTAGAGAATAATTCATGTTAGGTCTGGGATAGGTCTAGGATTTGCCCTCATCAGGCTCCTACTTTCGCATATTTCTCATACCTGATGGCTAGATCCTGGGCTATTTCTGGATTGGATCACGTAGTACAGTGGTACCACACTGAAACATTCAATGAAACCTGGTCTGGATAAATATTTTAGAGGATAACGCATCTTAGGTCAGGGTTAGGTCTAAGATTTGCCCTCATCAGGCTCACAGTTTAGCGTTTTTCACATACTTGTTGAACGGATCCTGGGTTTTTTCTGGATTGGGTCACGTAGTAGTGCGGTACCACACTGAAACAGTCGATTAAACCTGGTTTCGATCAATATTTTTGAGGATAACGCAAGTTAGGTCTGGGATAGGTCTGGGATTTTCCCTCATCCGGCTCATACTTTCGCGTTTTTCACATACTTGTTGAACAGATCCTGGGTTTTTTCTGGTTTGGATCACGTAGTAATGTGGTACCACACTGAAGCAGACGATTAAACCAGGTTTCGATCAATATTTTTGAGGATAACGCATGTTAGGTCTAGGTTAGGCCTGGGATTTTCACACATCAGACTCATACTTTCGCATTCTTCACATACTTGTTGAACAGATCCTGGGTTATTTTCTGGTTTGGATCACGTAGTAATGTGGTACCACACTGAAACAGTCGATTAAACCTGGTTTCGATCAATATTTTTGAGGATAACGCAAGTTAGGTCTGGGATAGGTCTGGGATTTGACCTCATCAGACTCATACTTTCGCACACTTCACAACATCCTTGAACAGATCCTGGGTTATTTTCTGGTTTGGATCACATAGTAATATGGTACCACACTGGAACAGTCGATTAAACCTGGTTTGGATCAATATTTTAGAGGATAACGCATGTTAGGTCTAGGTTAGGTCTGGGATTTTCACTCATCAGACCCATACTTTCGCATTCTTCACATACTTGTTGGACGGATCCTGGGTTTTTTCTGGTTTGGATCACGTAGTAATGTGGTACCACACTGAAACATTCAAGTAAACCTGTTTTCGATCAATCTTTTAGAGAATAATTCATGTTAGGTCTGGGATAGGTCTGGGATTTGCTCTCATCAGGCTCATTCTTTCGCATATTTCTCATACATGTTGAACAGATCCTGGGTTTTTTCGGGTTTGGTTCACGTAGTAATGTGGTACCATACTGAAACATTCAATTAAACCTTTTCTTGATAAATATTTTAGAGGATAACGCATGTTAGGATTGGGTTAGGTCTAGGATTTGCCCTCATCAGGCTCATACTTTCGCATATTTCTCATACTTCATGGCTAGATCCTGGGCTGTTTCTGGATTGTATCAGGTAGTAAAGTGGTACCACACTGAAACATTCAATGAAACCTGGTCTGGATAAATATTTTAGAGGATAACGCATCTTAGGTCTGGGTTAGGTCTATGATTTGCCCTCATCAGTCCCACAGTTTAGAGTTTTTCACATACTTCTTGAACAGATCCTGGGCTTTCTCTGGTTTGGATCACGAAGTAGTGTGGTACCACACTGAAACAGTCAAATAAACCTGGTTTTGATCAATATTTTAGAGAATAATTCATGTTAGGTCTAGGTTAGGTCAGGGATTTGCTCCCATCAGGCTCATTCTTTCGCATATTTCTCATACTTGTTGAACAGATCCTGGGTTTTTCCTGGTTTGGATCACGTAGTAATGTGGGGCCAAACTGAAACAGTCAAGTAAACCTGGCTTCGATCAATATTTTAGAGAATAATACATGCTAGGTCTAGGTTAGGTCTGGGATTTGCCCTCATCAGGCTCATACTTTCGCATATTTCTCATACATGTAGAACAGATCCTGGGTTTTTTCTGTTTTGGATCACGTAGTAATGTGGGACCACACTGAAACAATCAATTTAACCTGGTCTTGATAAATATTTTAGAGGATAACGCATGTTAGGTTTGGGTTAGGTCTAGGATTTGCCCTCATCAGGCTCATACTTTCGCATATTTCACATACTTCATGGCTAGATCCTGGGCTGTTTCTGGACTGTATCACGTAGTAATGTGGTACCACGCTGAAACAGTCGATTAAACCTGGTTCCGATCAATATTTTAGAGGATAACGCAAGTTAAGTCTGGGATCCCCTCAGGGGCTGCCAGCCTTTCAGCTGCAGTACGGGCTTAACGAACCCGGGGTACCCGAGTCATACACACACCGTATGCCTCCTGTTGGTCGTCACAACGACCCATTCACAATTCCCTATTGGTTTTGTGAATGGTACGTGACGGCAGGAGGAACGGGGGTCTTGGCTTAACCGCCTGGGCCACGAGTATGGCGACTCTATAAAATCGCCCTCCAATCCTAAGCTATGGTGCGCGGCGATGGGATGCATGGTTGGGGGAGAAGGCCCAATCCCAAGCGACCACCTCCGGGGAACCTGCCGAACCCCCGGAGTATTAGGCTTACCCGGGTAAGGCGGCTCTGCCCGGGTGGACCTTTATTTCCGACCATCTCGTGGGATTCTTATGGACACAGAAAATAAAATGGGGATGGGGCGGGTTTTGTCGGTTGGGGAGGACGGAGACGGGGTTGGGGTTAGGGTGGCGGCGCTCGCGCCCCACGCAGCGCCAGGTCCGGCTTCGTGGAGGGTGGAGGAGGACGACGAGACGGCGTCGGTCTCGTCCTTCTCCTCCAGCACGAGCCACATAGGCTCTAAGAGGAAGAGGACGGGGCAGGCCGTCGTCGAGGTGGGCGGGGCGATGAGCCCGTCGGTGAGGCTGAGTTGCCTCAGGGACGAGGTGACCGAGGAGATATCGGAGAGGATCTCCTCGTCCCTGAGGCGGGTGGAGAAAGTCGCCGCTGCCTGCGCCTTTAAGGGGCAGAAAAGCGGTGGCGCGGAGGCCCTGAAGGCCGCGGCGGAGGAAATGAGGGAGGCGGCGCGGGAGCTCAAAGGGCGGAACGCCCGTCTGCAGCTCCTGATGGAGGAGGAGCGACAGGGGAGGAGGAGGGCAGAGGCGCTGTGGAACAGCGCGGCCCACCCTCCCATCCTTCCTCCTCCTCCACCGCCGCGTCCCTCGGCAGAGGTAAATAAGCGGAGTGCGGCGGCAGTGGTGCGGGGCACCGCGGGCCCCTCCACCCGCACTCCGCCCGTGAAGAAGTCCCCGTCCTCCTCAGAAGACGATCTTCTGAGGAGGATTGGGGACATGATTGATGGCAAGCTGGCCGCCTTCCGGGAGGAGCTCCTCGCCGGAAGAGCGGTCAGCAGGAAGGCGGTGCCTCCCCGACCTGTTCCGGTACAGTCGGGGAAGGCAAAGAAGGGCGGAGTGAAGGCTCCGCCCAGCGTTGCGGCACCAGGGCCCCGGGTCGCGACCCCCAAGGGGGGTGGTGTACCCGTGGTCGCGGTGGTCGCGTCCTCCACAGCACCCTCCCAAGGGGGGGTGGCGTGGAGTGAGGTGGTGGGGCGGAAGGCGAAGCGGGCGGCGAGGAAGGCCTCGCAACCGCAGCCTCCGCCTCCGCCGCCGGCGGCCAAGGTAAAGGCCGCGAAGGTCGGGAAGGCACGACCAGGTCGTCCCCCAAAAACGGCAGCGGTGACGCTGACCGTTGCGCAGGGGGGCGACCTGACCCTCGCGGAGGCGATGCGGCTCGCCAGGGAGAATATCTCCCTGGAAGAGCTGGGCATCGCTTCCGTGAGGGCGAAGAGGGCCGTGACCGGGGGTCTCTTGCTGGAGATCCCCGGTGCAGAAGGCGGCGCGAAGGCGGATCGTCTCGCCCAGAGGCTCCGGGAGCAGCTGGGCGAGCGAGGTGTCCGGGTCGCCCGGCCCACGAAGCGCACGGAGATGCGCGTTTGTGGGCTGGACGACTCGGTCAGCGCAGAGGATGTGTCCCGTGCCCTTGCGAGGGCGGGGGACTGTCCTGTGGAGGACCTGCGGATCGGAGAGATCCGCAGGTCGCCCTCCGGCCTCGGGTCGGGGTGGTCCCGGTTCCCCCTCTCCGCCGCCCGTAAGGTGGCGGAATCCGGGAGGGTGTTGGTGGGGTGGGTTTCGGCGCGAGTGGAAATCCTCGCGCCGCGCCCGCTCCAGTGTCACCGCTGCCTCGAATTGGGGCACGTGAGGCAGTGGTGCACCTCGCCGGTGGACCGCAGCGGTCAGTGTTACCGCTGCGGTGCCAAAGAGCACCGTGCGAGCCAGTGCTCGGCGGCCCCCCACTGCCCGCTGTGTGCGGACATGGGGAGGCCAGCCGATCACAGGGTGGGGAGCAAGAAGTGCTCCCCCCCCTCCCGGAAGGAGAGGAAGAGGCGGGCTGCACCAGCTCCGGTGCCGAGGGCGGTGGCATCGTCCTCCATGGAGGTGGACGGTGCTACGGGGACGGACGGCCGGGAGGAGGCTGGCGCGGCCATTAATTAATGCCGCCCCGCCTCCTCCTCCAGGCCAACCTCAACCACTGCCGCGCGGCACAGGACTTGATGTCCCAAGTCCTCGCGGAGTGGGGGGTTGGCCTGGCGGTCGCCGCCGAGCCGTACCGCGTCCCTGATCACCCTCATTGGGTGGGCGACGCGGACGGCTTGGTGGCGACGGTATGGGGAGGGGGCGACGGGTCCCCACCGTTCTCCTTGTTGGAGCGCGGTCGGGGATTCGTCGCCGTGGACTGGGGGGGAGTCGCTGTGGTGGGGTGCTACATTTCGCCCCGTAGCGGTCACGCTGCGTTCGAGCTGTACTTGGCCGAGGTCGCGGCATGCGTGCAGCGCTACGCGGCCCGGCCGGTGCTGGTCCTGGGGGATTTTAATGCCAAGTCGGTGGCTTGGGGATCCCCCAGGACCTCCGTTCGCGGCGGGATCCTGGGCGATTGGGCGGCGGGGCTCGACCTCCGGGTATTGAACCGGGGGTCGGAGCACACATGCGTGCGGCGATATGGGGGGTCCATCGTGGATGTTGGATTCGCGACCCCCAACGCCGTGCGCATGGTGTCGGGTTGGCACGTGGTCGCGGGGGCAGAGACACTCTCCGATCACCGGTACATCCGGATGGAGGTCTCTGCCGCCGCGAGTGCATCCCGGCACGGCCGCCTGCGTGGCACCCCACCACGCCGCTGGGCGCTTCGGCGCCTGGACAAGGACGCCCTGATGGCAGCTGCCCTCGCTGCAACTTGGCCGCAGGGAGCGGCCGATTTGCCGAGCATAGAGGAGGAGGTCGCCCGGCTCGGAGCATTGGTCGCGGGTATTTGCGACGCGGCGATGCCTCGGGACGGGCGGGCTTCTCCTCGCCGGGCGGTGTACTGGTGGTCGGACGCGATCGCGGAGTTGCGAGTCGCGACTGTCCGCGCCCGACGCCAGTACACCCGCGCGCGCCGTCGTCAACGTACAGGCGACGGCGTGGCGCGAGAGAGGGCAGCTGATGACCTGTATGAAGCATACCGCGTGGCGCGGGTTGCTCTGCAGGTCGCCATCAAACGGGCCAAGACCCAGGCATGGAAGGAGCTCCTCCAGACCCTTGATGACGATCCATGGGGGCGCCCATATAAGGTGGTGCTGAATAAGCTCCGCCCGTGGGCGCCCCCCGTCACCGAGGGTCTTGACCCCCGGCTGCTGGAGGACGTGGTCAATACACTCTTCCCAATTGGGGAGAGGGGACCGCGTCCTCCGGCGGCGGCGGCTGTGCCAGTGGAGTGGACGGCCGAGCTGGGGGTCACGCAGGAGGAGCTGGCAGCGGCCATCAGACGGCTCGGGGTTCGTAACACGGCCCCGGGTCCGGATGGTGTGCCCGGCCGGGTTTGGGTCTTGACCCAGGGCGTCCTTGGGGCCGACCTCAGGCGGTTGTTCGACCGCTGTCTGAGGGACGGGCGATTCCCCCCCAGTTGGAAGGTGGCGAGGATGGTCCTCCTCCGGAAGGAGGGTCGGCCCGCGGAGTCTCCCTCCGCATACCGGCCCATTTGTCTCCTCGACGAGGTGGGCAAGCTCTTCGAGCGGGTGATTGCTGCCCGCCTCGTCGAGCACCTGTCGCGGGGTGATCCCGGTCTGGCCGACTGCCAGTTCGGTTTCCGGGGGGGCCGATCGACTATCGACGCGATAGGTCGTGTGAGGGCCCTCTCGGGGGCGGCCGTCTCCCGGGGAGGGGTGGCATTGGCAATATCCTTGGATATTGCCAATGCCTTTAACACCCTACCCTGGGAAGAGATAGGGAGAGGGCTCGAATATCATCGAGTCCCCCCTTGTCTCAGGGCGGTCGTCGGGGATTATCTCCGCGGCAGGTGGATCGAGTATCCGGGCCGGGATGGTGATATGCGGAGGGAGGTGTACTGCGGTGTTCCGCAGGGGTCGGTCCTCGGGCCACTCCTGTGGAACATCGCGTACGACTCGGTGTTGCGGGCCGGCCTCCCCGACGGCGTCAGCACGGTGTGTTATGCGGATGACACACTGGTGCTGGCCGTCGGGGCGCACTGGGGGAGGGCCATGCGTCGCGCGGAGGAGGGGTCGCAACGCGTCGTCGACCGGATCAGGGGGATGGGGATGACGGTGGCGGTCCATAAGACCGAGGTGATTGCGTTTCATTCACCTCGGCAGGATCCGCCACCCCCTCTGATCCGGGTGGATGGGGCTGACATCGAGGTCAAGCCCCAGATCAGGTATCTAGGGCTGATCCTCGATAGCCACTGGCGTTTCGAGGAGCATTTCCGCTGCCTGGTCCCCCGGTTGGAAAGGATGGTTGCGGCTCTGGGCCGGATCCTGCCCAACCTGGGGGACCCGGCGGGCCGAGTTCGTCGCCTCTATGTGGCAATGGTCCAGTCGGTGGCCCTATACGGGGCCCCCGTCTGGGCGGACGACCTGGCTGCCTCCCGGCGCAGCATGACTATGCTGCGTCGGGTACAGAGGCGCATGGCGCTCAGGGTCGTCCGCGGGTATCGGACCATGTCACATGAGGCGGCGACGGTTCTAGCGGGGATGCCGCCCATGGACCTGCTCGCGCGGTCGCACGCGGTGATGTACCGTCACCGCGTCGACCGTCGCGCGGGGGTGGGGGCGGTCCCGGGCGGGCAGGAACCTGCTTGGGGCGATTTGAAGCGCCAGGCCCGGCAGTCCGTGTTGCTCGCGTGGCAGGAGCGGCTGGCTCTGCCAACCGCGGGGCACCGGACTGTCGGGGCTGTTCGGCCACTCCTGAAGGAGTGGCTGGACAGAGGCCATGGCAGCCTCACCTACCGGCTGGCACAGGTATTTTCCGGGCATGGCAGCTTCGGAAGATACCTGTGCCGGATAGGGAAGGAGCCGACGGCGCGTTGCTGCCACTGCGACGCTGAGCAGGACACGGCGGATCATACCCTGGAGGTATGCCCCGCGTGGGAGGGGGAGCGCCGTGTCCTGGTCGGCGTCGTCGGGCGGGATGTCTCGCTGCCGGGCGTGGTGCGCGCCATGCTCGGCAGCGAGGAGAAGTGGTGGGCCGTGGCCTCTTTCTGCGAGAACGTAATGTTGCAGAAGGAGGCCGCGGGGAGGGAGCGCGAGCTTCAGCGGCGCACTGAAGCTCGCGCTCGTGCGGTGGCCCGAGGTCGTCGCCCGGTCGCGAGGCGTCGCGGGCGGCCGCCTCGGCGTGGCGGATGACCTAGGCTGGGAGGGGGGTCCTGAGGGGACCCTCCTCCCGCCAGGCGGCGCCGGGTCGGACCGGTTGGGGGTAGGAGAGCCTCCCCCTACCGGTCCGACGCAAGGGGAGGCACCCACGGCGGTCTGGTGCGGCCATGAACGCCCGGCCGCCGAGGGGTGGAAACGGGGTCGCGGGCGGTTGCGAGTTGGGGCTCGCAGCCGCCACTAAACGCGGCCCCGGGACGGATAGCGGCGGGATGGAGTGGCCCCGTCCCGCCGCTATTAGGCAGTGTGTCTACTGGGGGGACCGATTGTCCCCCCGGGGGATGGGCGCGAAAGCACGGGCACGGGGAGGATACCGGAAGAATGCTTCGAGCGATTCCCGGTATCCTCCCAAAGCGTGCCGAAGGGTCACCGTGGGGTTTTTAGTGGGTAGGTCCCGCGCCTGTCGTTGTACGGGCGCGGGGAATCCCACACACCCCTCCCACCTCTCCCCAAGGAGGTGGGAGGGAGTCTTTCGAAGATTTTCCCCACGACAAAAAAAAAAAAAAAAAAAAAAAAGTTAAGTCTGGGATTGGTCTGGGATTTGTCCTCATCAGAGTCATACTTTCGCGTGTTTCACATACTCCTTGAACAGATCCTGGGTTATTTTCAGGTTTGGACCACATAGTAATGTGGTACCACACTGAAACAGTCGATTAAACCAGGTTTCGATCAATATTTTTGAGGATAACGCATGTTAGGTCTAGGTTAGGCCTGGGATTTGCCCTCATCAGACTCATACTGTCGCACACTTCACACACTCCTTGAACAGATCCTGGGTTATTTTCAGGTTTGGACCACATAGTAATGTGGTACCCCACTGAAACAGTCGATTAAACCTGGTTTCGATCAATATTTTAGAGGATAACGCAAGTTTGGTCTGGGATAGGTCTGGGATTTGACCTCATCAGACTCATACTGTCGCACACTTCACATACTCCTTGAACAGATCCTGGGTTATTTTCTGGTTTGGATCACAAAGTAATGTGGTACCACACTGAAACAGTCGATTAAACCAGGTTTCGATCAATATTTTAGAGGATAACGCATGTTAGGTCTAGGTTAGGCCTGGGATTTTCACCCATCAGACTCATACTTTCGCATTCTTCACATACTTGTTGAACGGATCCTGGGTTTTTTCTGGTTTGGATCAGGTAGTAATGTGGGACCACACTGAAACAGTCAAGTAAACCTGTTTTCGATCAATATTTTAGAGAATAATTCATGTTAGGTCTAGGTTAGGCCTGGGATTTTCACTCATCAGACTCATACTTTCGCATTCTTCACATACTTGTTGAACGGATCCTGGGTTTTTACTGGTTTGGATCACGTAGTAATGTGGGACCACACTGAAACAGTCAATTAAACCTGGTTTCGATCAATATTTTAGAGAATAATTCATGTTAGGTCTAGGTTAGGTCTGGGATTTGCTCCCATCAGGCTCATTCTTTCGCATATTTCTCATACATGTAGAACAGATCCTGGGTTTTTTCTGTTTTGGATCACGTAGTAATGTGGGACCACACGGAAACAATCAATTAAACCTGGTCTTGATAAATATTTTAGAGGATAACGCATGTTAGGTCTGGGTTAGGTCTAGGATTTGCCCTCATCAGGCTCATACTTTCGCATATTGCTCATACTTCATGGCTAGATCCTGGGCTGTTTCTGGATTGTATCACGTAGTAATGTGGTACCACGCTGAAACAGTCAATTAAACCTGATTTCGATCAATATTTTAGAGGATAACGCAAGTTAGGTCTGGGATAGGTCTAGGATTTGCCCTCATCAGGCTCTTACTTTCGCATATTTCTCATACTTCATGGCTAGATCCTGGGCTATTTCTGGATTGGATCACGTAGTAAAGTGGTACCACACTGAAACATTCAATGAAAGCTGGTCTGGATAAATATTTTAGAGGATAACGCATGTTAGGTCTGGGTTAGGTCTGTGATTTGCCCTCATCAGGCTCACAGTTTCGCGTTTTTCACATACTTGTTGAACAGATCCTGGGTTTTTTCTGGTTTGGATCACGTAGTAATGTGGTACCACACTGAAACAGTCCATTAAACCTGGTTCCGCTCAATATTTTAGAGGATACGGCATGTTAGGTCTAGGTTAGGTCTGGGATTTGCTGTCATCAGGCTCATTCTTTCGCATATTTCTCATACTTGATGGCTAGATACTGGGCTTTTTCTAGATTGCATCACGTAGTAATGTAGTACCACACTGAAACAGTCAATGAAACCAGGTTTCCATCAATATTTTAGAAGACAACGCAAGTTAGGTCTAGGTAAGGCCTGAGATTTTCACTGATCAGACTCATACTTTCGCATTCTTCACATACTTGTTGTACGGATCCTCGGTTTTTTCTGGTTTGGATCACGTAGTAATGTGGTACCACACTGAAACATTCAATTAAACCTGGTCTTGATAAATATTTTAGAGAATAACGCATGTTAGGACTGGGTTAGGTCTAGGATTTGCCCTCATCGGGCTCACAGTTTCGCGTTTTTCACATACTTGTTGAACAGATCCAGGGTTTTTTCTGGTTTGGATCACGTAGTAATGTGGTACCACACTGAAACATTAAATTAAACCTGGTCTTGATAAATATTTTAGAGGATAACGCATGTTAGGTCTGGGTTAGGTCTGTGATTTGCCCTCATCAGGGTCACACTTTCGCAGTTTTAACATGCATGTTGACCTGGTCGAGGGTTTTTTTTGCTTTGGATCACGTAGTAATGTGATACCACGCTGAAACAGTCGATTAAACCTGGTTTCGACCAATATTTTAGAGAATAATTCATGTTAGGTCTAGGTTAGGTCTGGGATTTGCTCTCATCAGGCTCATTCTTTCGCATATTTCTCATACTTGATGGCTAGATCCTGGGCTTTTTCTGGATTGCATGACGTAGTAATGAAGTACAACACTGAAACAGTCAATTAAACCTGGTTTCCATCAATACTTTAGAGGACAACGCAAGTTAGGTCTGGGATAGGTCTGGGATTTGCTCTCATCAGGCTCATAGTTTCGCGTTTTTCACATACTTGTTGAACAGATCCTGGGTTTTTTCTGGTTTGGATCCCGTAGTAGTGTGGTACCACACTGAAACAGTCGATTAAGCCAGGTTTCGATCAATATTTTTGAGGATAACGCATGTTAGGTCTAGGTTAGGCCTGGGATTTTCACTCATCAGACTCATACTTTCGCATTCTTCACATACTTGTTGAACGGATCCTGCGTTTTTTCTGGTTTGGATCACGTAGTAAAGTGGGACCACACTGAAACAGTCAATTAAACCTGGTTTCGACCAATATTTTAGAGAATAATTCATGTTAGGTCTAGGTTAGGTCTGGGATTTGCTCTCATCAGGCTCATTCTTTCGCATATTTCTCATACTTGATGGCTAGATCCTGGGCTTTTTCTGGATTGCATGACGTAGTAATGAAGTACAACACTGAAACAGTCGATTAAGCCAGGTTTCGATCAATATTTTTGAGGATAACGCATGTTAGGTCTAGGTTAGGCCTGGGATTTTCACTCATCAGACTCATACTTTCGCATTCTTCACATACTTGTTGAACGGATCCTGGGTTTTTTCTGGTTTATATCACGTAGTAATGTGGTACCACACTGAAACAGTCCATTAAACCTGGTTTGGATCAATATTTTAGAGGATAACGCATGTTAGGTCTAGGTTAACCCTGGGATTTTCACTCATCAGACTCATACATTCGCATTCTTCTCATACTTGTTGAACTGATCCTGGGTTTTTTCTGGTTTGGATCACGTAGTAATGTGGTACCGCACTGAAACAGTCGATTGAACCTGGTTTCGATCAATATTTTAGAGGAAAACGCAAGTTAAGTCTGGGATTGGTCTGGGATTTGACCTCATCAGGCTCATACTTTCGCATATTTCTCATACTTCATGGCTAGATCCTGGGCTATTTCTGGATTGGATCACGTGGAAAGGTGGTACCACACTGAAACATTCAATGAAAGCTGGTCTGGATAAATATTCTAGAGGACAACGCAAGTTAGGTCTTGGTAAGGCCTGAGATTTTCACTGATCAGACTCATACATTCGCATTCTTCACATACTTGTTGAACGGATCCTGGGTTTTTTCTGGTTTGGATCACGTAGTAATGTGGTACCACACTAAAACAGTCAATTAAACCTGGTTTCGATCAATATTTTAGAGGATAACGCAAGCTAGGTCTGGGATAGGTCTGGGATTAGCCCTCATCAGACTCATACTTTCGCACAATTCACATACTCGTTGACAAGATCCTGGGGTTCTTTCTGGTTTGGATCACGTAGTAATGTGGTTCCACACTGAAACAGTCGACTAAACCTGGTTTCGATCAATATTTTAGAGGATAACGCAAGTTAGGTCTGGGATAGGTCTGGGATTTGCCCTCATCAGGCTCATACTTTCGCGTTTTTCACATACTAGTTGAACAGATCCTGGGTTTTTTCTGGTTTGGATCCCGTAGTAGTGTGGTACAACACTGAAACAGTCCATTAAACCTGGTTTCGCTCAATATTCTAGAGGATAACGCATGTTAGGTCTAGGTCTGGCCTGGTTTTTTCACTCATCAGACTCATACTTTCGCATTCTTCACATACTTGTTGAACGGATCCTGGGTTTTTTCTGGTTTGGGTCACGTAGTAATGTGGGACCACACTGAAACAGTTGATTAAACCTGGTTTCGACCAATATTTTAGAGAATAATTCATGTTAGGTCTAGGTTAGGTCTGGGATTTGCTGTCATCAGGCTCATACTTTCGCACACTTCACATACTTGTTGAACGGATCCTGGGTTTTTTCTGGTTTGGATCACGTAGTAGTGTGGTACCACACTGAATCAGTCCATTAACCCTGGTTTCGCTCAATATTTTAGACGATAACGCATGTTAGGTCTAGGTCAGGCCTGGGATTTTCACTCATCAGACTCATACTTTCGCATTCTTCACATACTTGTTGAACGGATCCTGGGTTTTTTCTGGTTTGGATCACGTAGTAATGTGGGTCCACACTGAAACAATCAATTAAACCTGGTCTTGATAAATATTTTAGAGGATAACGCATGTTAGGTCTGGGATAGGTCTGGGATTTGCCCTCATCAGGCTCATACTTTCGCACACTTCACATACTCGTTGAACAGATCCTGCGTTATTTTCTGGTTTGGATCACATAGTAATGTGGTACCACACTGAAACATTCAATTAAACCTGGTCTTGATAAATATTTTAGAGGATGACGCATGTTAGGTCTGGGTTAGGTCTAGGATTTGCCCTCATCAGGCTCATACTTTCGCATATTTCTCATACTTCAAGGCTAGATCCTGGGCTATTTCTGAATTGGATCACGTAGTAAAGTGGTACCACACTGAAACATTCAATGAAACCTGGTCTGGATAAATATTTTAGAGGACAACGCATCTTAGGTCTGGGATAGGTCTGGTTTTTTCACTCATCAGAATCATACTTTCGCATTCTTCACATACTTGTTGAACAGATCCTGGGTTTTTTCTGGTTTGGGTCACGTAGTAGTGTGATACTACACTGAAACATTCAATGAAACCTGGTCTGGATAAATATTTTAGAGGATAACGCATCTTAGGTCTGGGTTAGGTCTAAGATTTGCCCTCATCAGGCTCACAGTTGCGCGTTTTTCACATACTTGTTGAACAGATCCTGGGTTTTTTTCTGGTTTGGATCACGAAGTAGTGTGGTACCACACTGAAACAGTCCATTAAACCTGGTTTCGCTCATTATTTTAGAGGATAACGCATGTTAGGTCTAGGTTAGGGCTGGGATTTGCTCTCATCAGGCTCATTCTTTCGCATATTTCTCATACTTGATGGCTAGATCCTGGGCTTTTTCTGGATTGCATCACGTAGTAATGTGGTACCACGCTGAAACAGTCAATTAAACCTGGTTTCGATCAATATTTTAGAGGATAACGCAAGTATTTTCTGGGATAGGTCTAGGATTCGCCCTCATCAGACTCATACTTTCGCATTCTTCATATACTTGTTGAACAGATCCTGGGTTTTTTCTGGTTTGGATCACGAAGTAGTGTGGTACCACACTGAAACCGTCCATTAAACCTGGTTTCACTCAATATTTTAGAGGATAACTCATGTTAGGTCTAGGTTAGGTCTGGGATTTGCTCTCATCAGGCTCATTCTTTCGCATATGTCTCATACTTGATGGCTAGATCCTGTGCTTTTTCTGGATTGCATCACGTAGTAACGTAGTACCACACTGAAACAGTCAACGAAACCTGGTTTCCATCAATATTTTAGAGGACAACGCAAGTTAGGTCTAGGTAAGGCCTGAGATTTTCACTGATCAGACTCATACATTCGCATTCTTCACATACTTGTTGAACGGATCATGGGTTTTTTCTGGTTTGGATCACGTAGTAATGTGGTACCACACTGAAACATTCTATTAAACCTGGTCTTGATAAATATTTTAGAGGATAACGCATGTTAGGTCTGGGTTACGTCTAGGATTTGCCCCCATCAGGCTCATATTTTCGCATATTTCTCATACTTCATGGCTAGATCCTGGGCTGTTTCTGCATTGTTTCACGTAGTAATGTGGTACCACGCTGAAACAGTCAATTAAACCTGGTTTCGATCAATACTTTAGAGGATAACGCAAGTTAGGTCTGGGATAGGTCTAGGATTTGCCCTCATCAGGCTCATACTTTCGCGTTTTTCACATACTTGTTGAACAGATCCTGGGTTTTTTCTGGTTTGGGTCACGTAGTAAAGTGGTACCACACTGAAACATTCAATGAAACCTGGTCTGGATAAATATTTTAGAGGATAACGCATCTTAGGTCTGGGTTAGGTCTAAGATTTGCCCTCATCAGGCTCACAGTTTCGCGTTTTTCACATACATGTTGAACAGATCCTGGGTTTTTTCTGGTTTGGATCACGTAGTAATGTGGTACCACACTAAAACAGTCAATTAAACCTGGTTTCGATCAATATTTTGGAGGATAACGCAAGTTAGGTCTGGGATAGGTCTGGGATTTGCTCTCATCAGGTTCATTCTTTCGCATATTTCTCATACTTGAAGGCTAGATCCTGAGCTTTTTCTGGATTGCATCACGTAGTAATGAAGTACAGCACTGAAACAGTCAATTAAACCTGGTTTCCATCAATATTTTAGAGGACAACGCAAGTTAGGTCTGGGATAGGTCTGGGATTTGCCCTCATCAGGCTCATACTGTCGCGTTTTTCACATACTTGTTGAACAGATCCTGGGTTTTTTCTGGTTTGGATCCCGTGGTAGTGTGGTACCACACTGAAACAGTCCATTAAACCTGGTTTCGCTCAATATTTTAGAGGATAACGCATGTTAGGTCTAGGTCAGGCCTGGTTTTTTCACTCATCAGAATCATACTTTCGCATTCTTCACATACTTGTTGAACGGATCCTGGGTTTTTTCTGGTTTGGATCACGTAGTAATGTGGGTCCACACTGAAACAATCAATTAAACCTGGTCTTGATAAATATTTTGGAGGATAACGCAAGTTAGGTCTGGGATAGGTCTGGGATTTGCCCTCATCAGACTCATACTTTCGCACACTTCACATACTCGTTGAACAGATCCTGGGTTATTTTCTGGTTTGGATCACATAGTAATGTGGTACCACACTGAAACAGTCGATTAAACCTGGTTTCGATGAATATTTTAGAGGATAACGCAGGTTAGGTCTGGGATAGGTCCGGGATTTGCCCTCATCAGGCTCATACCTTCGCATTCTTCTTATACTTGTTGAACTGATCCTGGGTTTTTTCTGGTTTGGATCACGTAGTAATGTGGGTCCACACTGAAACAATCAATTAAACCTGGTCTTGATAAATATTTTAGAGGATAACGCAAGTTAGGTCTAGGTAAGGCCTGGGATTTTCACTCATCAGACCCATACATTCGCATTCCTCACATACTTGTTGAACGGATCCTGGGTTTTTTCTGGTTTGTATCACGTAGTAATGTGGTACCACACTGAAACCGTCCACTAAACCTGGTTTGGATTAATATTTTAGAGGATAACGCATGTTAGGTCTAGGTTAGCCCTGGGATTTTCACTCATCAGACTCATACTTTCGCATTCTTCTTATACTTGTTGAACTGATCCTGGGTTTTTTCTCGTTTGGATCACGTAGTAATGTGGTACCACACTGAAACAGTCGATTAAACCTGGTTTCGATCAATATTTTAGAGGATAACGCAAGTTAAGTCTGGGATTGGTCTGGGATTTGACCTCATCAGACTCATACTTTCGCATACTTCACATACTCGTTGAACAGATCCTGGGTTATTTTCTGGTTTGGATCACATAGTAATGTGGTACCACACTGAAACAGTCGATTAAACCAGGTTTCGATCAATATTTTTGAGGATAACGCATGTTAGGTCTAGGTTAGGCCTGGGATTTTCACTCATCAGACTCATACTTTCGCACACTTCACATACTCGTTGAACAGATCCTGGGTTATTTTCTGGTTTGGATCACATAGTAATGTGGTACCACACTGAAACAGTCGATTAAACCTGGTTTCGATGAACATTTTAGAGGATAACGCAAGTTAGGTCTGGGATATGTCCGGGATTTGCCCTCATCAGGCTCATACTTTCGCGTTTTTCACATACTTGTTGAACAGATCCTGGGTTTTTTCTGGTTTGGGTCACGTAGTAGTGTGATACTACACTGAAACATTCAATTAAACCTGGTCTTGATAAACATTTTAGAGGATAACGCATGTTAGGTCTGGGTTAGGTCTGGGATTTGCTCTCATCAGGCACATTCTTTCGCATATTTCTCATACTTGATGGCTAGATCCTGGGCTGTTTCTGGATTGTATGACGTAGTAATGTGGTACCACACTGAAACAGTCAATTAAACCTGGTTTCGATCAATATTTTAGAGGATAAGGCAAGTTAGGTCTAGGTTAGGCCTGGGATTTGCACTCATCAGGGTCATACTTTCGCAGTTTTAACATACATGTTGACCTGATCGAGGGTTTCTTCTGCTTTGGATCACGTAGTAAAGTGGTACCACACTGAAACATTCAATTAAACCTGGTCTTGATAAATATTTTAGAGGATAACGCATGTTAGGTCTAGGTTAGGGCTGGGATTTTCTCTCATCAGGCTCATTCTTTCGCATATTTCTCATACTTGATGGCTATATCCTGGGCTTTTCTGGACTGCATCACGTAGTAATGAAGTACAACACTGAAATAGTCAATAAACCTGGTTTCCATCAATATCTTAGTGGACAACGCAAGTTAGGTCTGGGATAGGTCTGGGATTTGCACTCATCAGGCTCATACTGTCGCGTTTTTCACATACTTGTTGAACAGATCCTGGGTTTTTTCTGGTTTGGATCCCGTGGTAGTGTGGTACCACACTGAAACAGTCCATTAAACCTGGTTTCGCTCAATATTTTAGAGGATAACGCATGTTAGGTCTAGGTCAGGCCTGGTTTTTTCACTCATCAGAATCATACTTTCGCATTCTTCACATACTTGTTGAACGGATCCTGGGTTTTTTATGGTTTGGATCACGTAGTAATGTGGGTCCACACTGAAACAATCAATTAAACCTGGTCTTGATAAATATTTTGGAGGATAACGCAAGTTAGGTCTGGGATAGGTCTGGGATTTGCCCTCATCAGACTCATACTTTCGCACACTTCACATACTCGCTGAACAGATCCTGGGTTATTTTCTGGTTTGGATCACATAGTAATGTGGTACCACACTGAAACAGTCGATTAAACCTGGTTTCGATGAATATTTTAGAGGATAACGCAGGTTAGGTCTGGGATAGGTCCGGGATTTGCCCTCATCAGGCTCATACCTTCGCATTCTTCTTATACTTGTTGAACTGATCCTGGGTTTTTTCTGGTTTGGATCACGTAGTAATGTGGGTCCACACTGAAACAATCAATTAAACCTGGTCTTGATAAATATTTTAGAGGATAACGCAAGTTAGGTCTAGGTAAGGCCTGGGATTTTCACTCATCAGACCCATACATTCGCATTCCTCACATACTTGTTGAACGGATCCTGGGTTTTTTCTGGTTTGTATCACGTAGTAATGTGGTACCACACTGAAACCGTCCACTAAACCTGGTTTGGATTAATATTTTAGAGGATAACGCATGTTAGGTCTAGGTTAGCCCTGGGATTTTCACTCATCAGACTCATACTTTCGCATTCTTCTTATACTTGTTGAACTGATCCTGGGTTTTTTCTCGTTTGGATCACGTAGTAATGTGGTACCACACTGAAACAGTCGATTAAACCTGGTTTCGATCAATATTTTAGAGGATAACGCAAGTTAAGTCTGGGATTGGTCTGGGATTTGACCTCATCAGACTCATACTTTCGCATACTTCACATACTCGTTGAACAGATCCTGGGTTATTTTCTGGTTTGGATCACATAGTAATGTGGTACCACACTGAAACAGTCGATTAAACCAGGTTTCGATCAATATTTTTGAGGATAACGCATGTTAGGTCTAGGTTAGGCCTGGGATTTTCACTCATCAGACTCATACTTTCGCACACTTCACATACTCGTTGAACAGATCCTGGGTTATTTTCTGGTTTGGATCACATAGTAATGTGGTACCACACTGAAACAGTCGATTAAACCTGGTTTCGATGAACATTTTAGAGGATAACGCAAGTTAGGTCTGGGATATGTCCGGGATTTGCCCTCATCAGGCTCATACTTTCGCGTTTTTCACATACTTGTTGAACAGATCCTGGGTTATTTTCTGGTTTGGATCACATAGTAATGTGGTACCACACTGAAACAGTCGATTAAACCAGGTTTCGATCAATATTTTTGAGGATAACGCATGTTAGGTCTAGGTTAGGCCTGGGATTTTCACTCATCAGACTCATACTTTCGCACACTTCACATACTCGTTGAACAGATCCTGGGTTTTTTCTGGTTTGGGTCACGTAGTAGTGTGATACTACACTGAAACATTCAATTAAACCTGGTCTTGATAAACATTTTAGAGGATAACGCATGTTAGGTCTGGGTTAGGTCTGGGATTTGCTCTCATCAGGCACATTCTTTCGCATATTTCTCATACTTGATGGCTAGATCCTGGGCTGTTTCAGGATTGTATGACGTAGTAATGTGGTACCACACTGAAACAGTCAATTAAACCTGGTTTCGATCAATATTTTAGAGGATAAGGCAAGTTAGGTCTAGGTTAGGCCTGGGATTTGCACTCATCAGGGTCATACTTTCGCAGTTTTAACATACATGTTGACCTGATCGAGGGTTTCTTCTGCTTTGGATCACGTAGTAAAGTGGTACCACACTGAAACATTCAATTAAACCTGGTCTTGATAAATATTTTAGAGGATAACGCATGTTAGGTCTAGGTTAGGGCTGGGATTTTCTCTCATCAGGCTCATTCTTTCGCATATTTCTCATACTTGATGGCTATATCCTGGGCTTTTCTGGACTGCATCACGTAGTAATGAAGTACAACACTGAAATAGTCAATAAACCTGGTTTCCATCAATATCTTAGTGGACAACGCAAGTTAGGTCTGGCATAGGTCTGGGATTCGCCCTCATCAGGCTCATACTTTCGCGTTTTTCACATACTTGTTGAACAGATCCTGGGTTTTTTCTGGTTTGGATCACGAAGTAGTGTGGTACCACACTGAAACCGTCCATTAAACCTGGTTTCGCTCAATATTTTAGAGGATAACACATGTTAGGTCTAGGTTAGGTCTGGGATTTGCTCTCATCAGGCTCATTCTTTCGCATATTTCTCGTACTTGATGGCTAGATCCTGGGCTTTTTCTGGATTGCATCACGTAGTAATGTAGTACCACACTGAAACAGTCAATGAAACCTGGTTTCCATCAATATTTTAGAGGACAACGCAAGTTAGGTCTAGGTCAGGCCTGGGATTTTCACTCATCAGACTCATACATTCGCATTCTTCACATACTTGTTGAACGGATCCTGGGTTTTTTCTGGTTTGGATCACGTAGTAATGTTGGTCCACACTGAAACAATCAATTAAACCTGGTCTTGATAAATATTTTAGAGGATAACGCATGTTAGGTCTGGGATAGGTCTGGGATTTGCCCTCATCAGGCTCATACTTTCGCACACTTCACATACTCGTTGAACAGATCCTGCGTTATTTTCTGGTTTGGATCACATAGTAACGTGGTACCACACTGAAACATTCAATTAAACCTGGTCTTGATAAATATTTTAGAGGATGACGCATGTTAGGTCTGGGTTAGGTCTAGGATTTGCCCTCATCAGGCTCATACTTTCGCATATTTCTCATACTTCAAGGCTAGATCCTGGGTTTTTTCTGGTTTGGATCACGAAGTAGTGTGGTACCACACTGAAACCGTCCATTAAACCTGGTTTCGCTCAATATTTTAGAGGATAACACATGTTAGGTCTAGGTTAGGTCTGGGATTTGCTCTCATCAGGCTCATTCTTTCGCATATGTCTCATACTTGATGGCTAGATCCTCTGCTTTTTCTGGATTGCATCACGTAGTAACGTAGTACCACACTGAAACAGTCAACGAAACCTGGTTTCCATCAATATTTTAGAGGACAACGCAAGTTAGGTCTAGGTAAGGCCTGAGATTTTCATTGATCAGACTCATACATTCGCATTCTTCACATACTTGTTGAACGGATCCTGGGTTTTTTCTGGTTTGGATCACGTAGTAATGTGGTACCACACTGAAACATTCTATTAAACCCGGTCTTGATAAATATTTTAGAGGATAACGCATGTTAGGTCTGGGTTACGTGTAGGATTTACCCTCATCAGGCTCATATTTTCGCATATTTCTCATACTTGATGGCTAGATCCTGGGCTGTTTCTGGATTGTATGACGTAGTAATGTGGTATCACACTGAAACAGTCAATTAAACCTGGTTTCGATCAAAATAATGGAGGATAACGCAAGTTAGGTCTAGGTTAGGCCTGGGATTTGCACTCATCAGGGTCATACTTTCGCAGTTTTAACATACATGTTGACCTGATCGAGGGTTTTTTCTGCTTTGGATCACGTAGTAAAGTGGTACCACACTGAAACATTCAATTAAACCTGGTCTTGATAAATATTTTAGAGGATAACGCATGTTAGGTCTAGGTTAGGGCTGGGATTTGCTCTCATCAGGCTCATTCTTTCGCATATTTCTCATACTTGATGGCTATATCCTGGGCTTTTTCTGGACTGCATCACGTAGTAATGAAGTACAACACTGAAATAGTCAATAAACCTGGTTTCCATCAATATCTTAGTGGACAACGCAAATTAGGTCTGGCATAGGTCTGGGATTCGCCCTCATCAGGCTCATACTTTCACGTTTTTCACATACTTGTTGAACAGATCCTGGGTTTTTTCTGGTTTGGATCACGAAGTAGTGTGGTACCACACTGAAACAGTCCATTAAACCTGGTTTCGCTCATTATTTTAGAGGATAACGCATGTTAGGTCTAGGTTAGGTCTGGGATTTGCTCTCATCAGGCTCATTCTTTCGCATATTTCTCGTACTTGATGGCTAGATCCTGGGCTTTTTCTGGATTGCATCACGTAGTAATGTAGTACCACACTGAAACAGTCAATGAAACCTGGTTTCCATCAATATTTTAGAGGACAACGCAAGTTAGGTCTAGGTCAGGCCTGGGATTTTCACTCATCAGACTCATACATTCGCATTCTTCACATACTTGTTGAACGGATCCTGGGTTTTTTCTGGTTTGGATCACGTAGTAATGTGGGTCCACACTGAAACAATCAATTAAACCTGGTCTTGATAAATATTTTAGAGGATAACGCATGTTAGGTCTGGGATAGGTCTGGGATTTGCCCTCATCAGGCTCATACTTTCGCACACTTCACATACTCGTTGAACAGATCCTGCGTTATTTTCTGGTTTGGATCACATAGTAATGTGGTACCACACTGAAACATTCAATTAAACCTGGTCTTCATAAATATTTTAGAGGATGACGCATGTTTGGTCTGGGTTAGGTCTAGGATTTGCCCTCATCAGGCTCATACTTTCGCATATTTCTCATACTTCAAGGCTAGATCCTGGGTTTTTTCTGGTTTGGATCACGAAGTAGTGTGGTACCACACTGAAACCGTCCATTAAACCTGGTTTCGCTCAATATTTTAGAGGATAACACATGTTAGGTCTAGGTTAGGTCTGGGATTTGCTCTCATCAGGCTCATTCTTTCGCATATGTCTCATACTTGATGGCTAGATCCTGTGCTTTTTCTGGATTGCATCACGTAGTAACGTAGTACCACACTGAAACAGTCAACGAAACCTGGTTTCCATCAATATTTGAGAGGACAACGCAAGTTAGGTCTAGGTAAGGCCTGAGATTTTCATTGATCAGACTCATACATTCGCATTCTTCACATACTTGTTGAACGGATCCTGGGTTTTTTCTGGTTTGGATCACGTAGTAATGTGGTACCACACTGAAACATTCTATTAAACCCGGTCTTGATAAATATTTTAGAGGATAACGCATGTTAGGTCTGGGTTACGTCTAGGATTTGCCCTCATCAGGCTCATATTTTCGCATATTTCTCATACTTCATGGCTAGATCCTGGGCTGTTTCTGCATTGTTTCACGTAGTAATGTGGTACCACGCTGAAACAGTCAATTAAACCTGGTTTCGATCAATACTTTAGAGGATAACGCAAGTTAGGTCTGGGATAGGTCTAGGATTTGCCCTCATCAGGCTCTTACTATCGCATATTTCTCATACTTCATGGCTAGATCCTGGGCTATTTCTGGATTGGATCACGTAGTAAAGTGGTACCACACTGAAACATTCAATGAAACCTGGTCTGGATTAATATTTTAGAGGATAACGCATCTTAGGTCTGGGTTAGGTCTAAGATTTGCCCTCATTAGGCTCACAGTTTCGCGTTTTTCACATACTTGTTGAACAGATCCTTGGTTTTTTCTGGTTTGGATCACGTAGTAATGTGGTACCACACTAAAACAGTCAATTAAACCTGGTTTCGATCAATATTTTGGAGGATAACGCAAGTTAGGTCTGGGATAGGTCTGGGATTTGCCCTCATCAGGCTCTTACTATCGCATATTTCTCATACTTCATGGCTAGATCCTGGGCTATTTCTGGATTGGATCACGTAGTAAAGTGGTACCACACTGAAACATTCAATGAAACCTGGTCTGGATAAATATTTTAGAGGATAACGCATCTTAGGTCTGGGTTAGGTCTAAGATTTGCCCACATCAGACTCATACTTTCGCACATTTCTCATACTTCATGGCTAGATCCTGGGCTATTTCTGGATTGGATCACGTAGTAATGTGGTACCACACTGAAACAGTCAATTAAACCTGGTATCGATCAATATTTTAGAGGATAACGCAAGTTAGGTCTGGGATAGGTCTGGGATTTGCCCTCATCAGGCTCATACTGTCGCGTTTTTCACATACTTGTTGAACAGATCCTGGGTTTTTTCTGGTTTGTATCACGTAGTAATGTGGTACCACACTGAAACAGTCCATTAAACCTGGTTTGGATCAATATTTTAGAGGATAACGCATGTTAGGTCTAGGTTAGCCCTGGGATTTTCACTCATCAGACTCATACTTTCGCATTCTTCTCATACTTGTTGAACTGATCCTGGGTTTTTTCTGGTTTGGATCACGTAGTAATGTGGTACCGCACTGAAACAGTCGATTAAACCTGGTTTCGATCAATATTTTAGAGGAAAACGCAAGTTAAGTCTGGGATTGGTCTGGGATTTGACCACATCAGACTCATACTTTCGCATATTTCTCATACTTCATGGCTAGATCCTGGGCTATTTCTGGATTGGATCACGTAGTAATGTGGTACCACACTGAAACAGTCAATTAAACCTGGTTTCGATCAATATTTTAGAGGATAACGCATGTTAGGTCTGGGTTAGGTCTAGGATTTGCCCTCATCAGGCTCATACTTTCGCATATTTCTCATACTTCATGGCTAGATCCTGGGCTATTTCTGGATTGGATCACGTAGTAAGGTGGTACCACACTGAAACATTCAATGAAACCTGGTCTGGATAAATATTTTAGAGGACAACGCAAGTTAGGTCTTGGTAAGGCCTGAGATTTTCACTGATCAGACTCATACATTCGCATTCTTCACATACTTGTTGAACGGATCCTGGGTTTTTTCTGGTTTGGATCACGTAGTAATGTGGTACCACACTAAAACAGTCAATTAAACCTGGTTTCGGTCAATATCTTAGAGGATAACGCAAGCTAGGTCTGGGATAGGTCTGGGATTAGCCCTCATCAGACTCATACTTTCGCACAATTCACATACTCGTTGACAAGATCCTGGGTTTTTTTCTGGATTGGATCACGTAGTAATGTGGTACCACACTGAAACAGTCAATTAAACCTGGTATCGATCAATATTTTAGAGGATAACGCAAGTTAGGTCTGGGATAGGTCTGGGATTTGCCCTCATCAGGCTCATACTGTCGCGTTTTTCACATACTTGTTGAACAGATCCTGGGTTTTTTCTGGTTTGTATCACGTAGTAATGTGGTACCACACTGAAACAGTCCATTAAACCTGGTTACGCTCAATATTTTAGAGTTTAACGCATGTTAGGTCTAGGTCAGGCCTGGTTTTTTCACTCATCAGACTCATACTTTCGCATTCTTCACATACTTGTTGAACGGATCCTGGGTTTTTTCTGGTTTGGGTCACGTAGTAATGTGGGACCACACTGAAACAGTCAATTAAACCTGGTTTCGACCAATATTTTAGAGAATAATTCATGTTAGGTCTAGGTTAGGTCTGGGATTTGCTCTCATCAGGCTCATACTTTCGCGTTTTTCACATACTTGTTGAACAGATCCTGGGTTTTTTCTGGTTGGGATCCCGTAGTAGTGTGGTACCACACTGAAACAGTCCATTAAACCTGGTTACGCTCAATATTTTAGAGTTTAACGCATGTTAGGTCTAGGTCAGGCCTGGTTTTTTCACTCATCAGACTCATACTTTCGCATTCTTCACATACTTGTTGAACGGATCCTGGGTTTTTTCTGGTTTGGGTCACGTAGTAATGTGGGACCACACTGAAACAGTCAATTAAACCTGGTTTCGACCAATATTTTAGAGAATAATTCATGTTAGGTCTAGGTTAGGTCTGGGATTTGCTCTCATCAGGCTCATACTTTCGCACACTTCACATACTTGTTGAACGGATCCTGGGTTTTTTCTGGTTTGGATCACGTAGTAGTGTGGTACCACACTGAAGCAGTCCATTAACCCTGGTTTCGCTCAATATTTTAGACGATAACGCATGTTAGGTCTAGGTCAGGCCTGGGATTTTCACTCATCAGACTCATACTTTCGCATTCTTCACATACTTGTTGAACGGATCCTGGGTTTTTTCTGGTTTGGATCACGTAGTAATGTGGGTCCACACTGAAACAATCAATTAAACCTGGTCTTGATAAATATTTTAGAGGATAACGCATGTTAGGTCTGGGATAGGTCTGGGATTTGCCCTCATCAGGCTCATACTTTCGCACACTTCACATACTCGTTGAACAGATCCTGCGTTATTTTCTGGTTTGGATCACATGGTAATGTGGTACCATACTGAAACATTCAATTAAACCTGGTCTTGATAAATATTTTAGAGGATGACGCATGTTAGGTCTGGGTTAGGTCTAGGATTTGCCCTCATCAGGCTCATTCTTTCGCATATGTCTCATACTTCATGGCTAGATCCTGGGCTGTTTCTGCATTGTTTCACGTAGTAATGTGGTACCACGCTGAAACAGTCAATTAAACCTGGTTTCGATCAATACGTTAGGGGATAACGCAAGTTAGGTCTGGGATAGGTCTAGGATTTGCCCTCATCAGGCTCTTACTATCGCATATTTCTCATACTTCATGGCTAGATCCTGGGCTATTTCTGGATTGGATCACGTAGTAATGTGGTACCACACTGAAACAGTCGATTAAACCAGGTTTCGATCAATATTTTTGAGGATAACGCATGTTAGGTCTAGATTAGGCCTGGGATTTTCACTCATCAGACTCATACTTTCGCATTCTTCACATACTTGTTGAACGGATCCTGGGTTTTTTCTGGTTTGGATCCCGTAGTAGTGTGGTACCACACTGAAACAGTCCATTAAACCTGGTTTCGCTCAATATTTTGGAGGATAACGCAAGTTAGGTCTGGGATAGGTCTAGGATTTGCCCTCATCAGGCACTTACTATCGCATATTTCTCATACTTCATGGCTAGATCCTGGGCTATTTCTGGATTGGATCACGTAGTAAAGTGGTACCACACTGAAACATTCAATGAAACCTGGTCTGGATAAATATTTTAGAGGATAACGCATGTTAGGTCAAGGTTAGGTCTAAGATTTGCCCTCATCAGGCCCACAGTTTCGCGTTTTTCACATACTTGTTGAACAGATCCTGGGCTTTTTCTGGTTTGGATCACGTAGTAATGTGGTACCACACTGAAACAGTTCATTAAACCTGGTTTCGCTCAATATTTTAGAGGATACCGCATGTTAGGTCTAGGTTAGGTCTGGGATTTGCTGTCATCAGGCTCATACTTTCGCAGATTTCTCATACTAGATGGCTAGATCCTGGGCTTTTTCCAGATTGCATCACGTAGTAATGTAGTACCACACTGAAACAGTCAATGAAACCAGGTTTCCATCAATATTTTAGAAGACAACGCAAGTTAGGTCTAGGTAAGGCCTGAGATTTTCACTGATCAGACTCATACTTTCGCATTCTTCACATACTTGTTGTACGGATCCTCGGTTTTTTCTGGTTTGGATCACGTAGTAATGTGGTACCACACTGAAACATTCAATTAAACCTGGTCTTGATAAATATTTTAGAGAATAACGCATGTTAGGACTGGGTTAGGTCTAGGATTTGCCCTCATCGGGCTCATACTTTCGCATATTTCTCATACTACATGGCTAGATCCTGGGCTATTTCTGGATTGGATCACGTAGTAAAGTGGTACCACACTGAAACATTCAATGAAACCTGGTCTGGATAAATATTTTAGAAGATAACGCATGTTAGGTCAAGGTTAGGTCTAAGATTTGCCCTCATCAGGCTCACAGTTTCGCGTTTTTCACATACTTGTTGAACAGATCCAGGGTTTTTTCTAGTTTGGATCACGTAGTAATGTGGTACCACACTGAAACATTAAATTAAACCTGGTCTTGATAAATATTTTAGAGGATAACGCATTTTAGGTCTGGGATAGGTCTGGGATTAGCCCTCATCAGGGTCATACTGTCGGACACATGACATACTCGTTGATCAGATCCTGGGTTTTTTTCTGGTTTGGATCACGTAGTAATGTGGTACCACACTGAAACAGTCGATTAAACCTGGTTTCGATCAATATTTTAGAGAATAATTCATGTTAGGTCTAGGTTAGGTCTGGGATTTGCTCTCATCGGGCTCATTCTTTCGTATATTTCTCATACATGTAGAACAGATCCTGGGCTGTTTCTGGATTGTATCACGTAGTAATGTGGTACCACGCTGAAACAGTCAATTAAACCTGATTTCGATCAATATTTTAGAGGATAACGCAAGTTAGGTCTGGGATAGGTCTAGGATTTGCCCTCATCAGGTTCTTACTTTCGCATATTTCTCATACTTCATGGCTAGATCCAGGGCTATTTCTGGATTGGATCACGTAGTAAAGTGGTACCACACTGAAACATTCAATGAAACCTGGTCTGGATAAATAGTTTAGAGGATATCGCATGTTAGGTCAAGGTTAGGTCTAAGATTTGCCCTCATCAGGCTCACAGTTTCGCGTTTTTCACATAGTTGTTGAACAGATCCTGGGCTGTTTCTGGTTTGGATCACGTAGTAATGTGGTACCACACTGAAACAGTCCATTAAACCTGGTTTCGCTCAATATTTTAGAGGATAACGCATGTTAGGTCTAGGTTAGGTCTGGGATTTGCTGTCATCAGGCTCATTCTTTCGCATATTTCTCATACTTGATGGCTAGATCCTGGGCTTTTTCTAGATTGCATCACGTAGTAATGTAGTACCACACTGAAACAGTCAATGAAACCAGGTTTCCATCAATATTTTAGAAGACAACGCAAGTTAGGTCTAGGTAAGGCCTGAGATTTTCACTGATCCGACTCATACTTTCGCATTCTTCAAATACTTCTTGTACGGATCCTCGGTTTTTCTGGTTTGGATCACGTAGTAATGTGGTACCACACTGAAACATTCAATTAAACCTGGTCTTGATAAATACTTTAGAGAATAACGCATGTTAGGTCTGGGTTAGGTCTAGGATTTGCCCTCATCGGGCTCATACTTTCGCATATTTCTCATTCTTCATGGCTAGATCCTGGGCTATTTCTGGATTGGATCACGTAGTAAAGTGGTACCACACTGAAACATTCAATGAAACCTGGTCTGGATAAATAGTTTAGAGGATAACGCATGTTAGGTCAAGGTTAGGTCTAAGATTTGCCCTCTTCAGGCTCACAGTTTCGCGTTTTTCACATACTTGTTGAACAGATCCAGGGTTTTTTCTGGTTTGGATCACGTAGTAATGTGGTACCTCACTGAAACATTAAATTAAACCTGGTCTTGATAAATATTTTAGAGGATAACGCATGTTAGGTCTGGGTTAGGTCTGTGATTTGCCCTCATCAGGGTCATACTTTCGCAGTTTTAACATGCATGTTGACCTGATCGAGGGTTTTTTTTGCATTGGATCACGTAGTAAAGTGGTACCACACAAAAACAATCAACTAAACCTGGTTTCGATCAATATTTTAGAGGATAACGCATGTTAGGTCTGGGATAGGTCTGGGATTCGCCCTAATCAGGCTCATACATTCGCGTTTTTCACGTACTTGTTGAACTGATCCTGGGTTTTTTCTGGTTTGGATCACGTAGTAATGTGGTACCACACTGAAACATTCAATTAAACCTGGTCTTGATAAATATTTTAGAGGATAACGCAAGTTAGGTCTGGGATAGGTCTGGGATTTGACCTCGTCAGACTCATACTTTCGCACCCTTCACATACTCGTTGAACAGATCCTGGGTTACTTTCTGGTTTGGATCACATAGTAATGTGGTACCACACTGAAACAGTCGATTAACCCAGGTTTCGATCAGTATTTTTGAGGATAACGCATGTTTGGTCTAGGTTAGGTCTGGTATTTTCACTCATCAGACTCATACTTTCGCATTCTTCACATACTTGTTGAACGGATCCTAGGTTTTTTCTGGTTTGGATCACGTAGTAATGTGGGACCACACTGAAACAATCAATTACACCTGCTTTCGATCAATATTTAAGAGAATAATTCATGCTAGGTCTAGTTTATGTCTGGGATTTGCTCTCATCAGGCTCATTCTTTCGCATAATTCTCAAACTTGATGACTAGATCCTGGGCTTTTTCTGGATTGCATCACGTAGTAATGAAGTACCACACTGAAACAGTCAATTAAACCTGGTTTCCATCAATATTTTAGAGGACAACGCAAGTTAGGTCTGGGATAGGTCTGGGATTTGCCCTCATCAGGCTCATACTTTCGCGTTTTTCACATACTTGTTGAACAGATCCTGGGTTTTTTCTGGTTGGGATCCCGTAGTAGTGTGGTACCACACTGAAACAGTCCATTAAACCTGGTTTAGCTCAATATTTTAGAGGATAACGCATGTTAGGTCTAGGTCAGGCCTGGGATTTTCACTCATCAGGCTCATACTTTCGCATTCTTCACATACTTGTTGAACGGATCCTGGGTTTTTTCTGGTTTGGATCACGTAGCAATGTGGGACCACACTGAAACAATCAATTAAACCTGGTCTTGATAAATATTTTAGAGGATAACGCAAGTTAGGTCTGGGATAGGTCTGGGTTTTGCCCTCATCAGGCTCATACTTTCGCGTTTTTCACATACTTGTTGAACAGATCCTGGGTTTTTTCTGGTTTGGATCACGTAGTAGTGTGGTACCACACAGAAACAGTCCATTAAACCTGGTTGCGATCAATATTTTAGAGGATAACGCAAGTTAGGTCTGGGACAGGTCTGGGATTTGCCCTCATCAGGCTCATACTTTCGCGTTTTTCACATACTTGTTGAACAGATCCTGGGTTTTTTCTGGTTTGGATTACGTAGTAGTGTGGTTCCACACTGAAACAGTCCATTAAACCTGGTTTGGATCAATATCTTAGAGGATAACGCATGTTAGGTCTAGGTTAGGTCTGGGATTTTCACTCATCAGACCCATACTTTCGCATTCTTCACATACTTGTCGAACGGATCCTGGGTTTTTTCTGGTTTGGATCACGTAGTAACGTGGGACCACACTGAAACAATCAATTAAACCTGGTCTTGATAAATATTTTAGAGGATAACGCATGTCAGGTGGGATAGGTCTGGGATTTGCCCTCATCAGACTCATACTTTCGCACACTTCACATACTCGTTGAGCAGATCCTGGGTTATTTTCTGGTTTGGATCACATAGTAATGTGGTGCCACACTGAAACGGTCGATTAAACCAGGTTTCGATCAATATTTTTGAGGATAACGCATGTTAGGTCTAGGTTAGCCCTGGGATTTTCACTCATCAAACTCATACTTTCGCATTCTTCACATACTTGTTGAACGGATCCTGGGTTTTTTCTGGTTTGCATCACGTAGTAATGTGGGACCACACTGAAACAGTCAATTAAACCTGGTTTCGATCAATATTTTAGAGGATAACGCAAGTTAGGTCTGGGATAGGTCTGGGTTTTGCCTTCATCAGGCTCATACTTTCGCGTTTTTCACATACTTGTTGAACAGATCCTGGGTTTTTTCTGGTTTGGATCACGTAGTAGTGTGGTACCACACAGAAACAGTCCATTAAACCTGGTTTCGCTCATTATTTTAGAGGATAACGCATGTTAGGTCTAGGTTAGGTCTGGGATTTGCTCTCATCAGGCTCATTCTTTCGCATATTTCTCATACTTGATGGCTAGATCCTGGGCTTTTTCTGGATTGCATCACGTAGTAATGTGGTACCACGCTGAAACAGTCAATTAAACCTGGTTTCGATCAATATTTTAGAGGATAACGCAAGTTAGGTCTGGGATAGGTCTAGGATTTGCCCTCATCAGACTCATACTTTCGCATTCTTCACATACTTGTTGAACGGATCCTGGGGTTTTTCTGGTTTGGATCACGTAGTAAAGTGGTACCACACTGAAACATTCAATGAAACCTGTTCTGGATAAATATTTTAGAGGATAACGCATCTTAGGTCTGGGATAGGTCTGGGATTTGCCCTCATCAGGCTCATACTTTCGCGTTTTTCACATACTAGTTGAACAGATCCTGGGTTTTTTCTGGTTTGGATCACGTAGTAATGTGGGTCCACACTGAAACAATCAATTAAACCTGGTCTTGATAAATATTTTAGAGGATAACGCATGTTAGGTCTGGGTTACGTCTAGGATTTGCCCTCATCAGGCTCATATTTTCGCATATTTCTCATACTTCATGGCTAGATCCTGGGCTGTTTCTGCATCGTTTCACGTAGTAATGTGGTACCACGCTGAAACAGTCAATTAAACCTGGTTTCGATCAATACTTTAGAGGATAACGCAAGTTAGGTCTGGGATAGGTCTAGGATTTGCCCTCATCAGGCTCTTACTATCGCATATTTCTCATACTTCATGGCTAGATCCTGGGCTATTTCTGGATTGCATCACGTAGTAATGAAGTACAGCACTGAAACAGTCAATTAAACCTGGTTTCCATCAATATTTTAGAGGACAACGCAAGTTAGGTCTGGGATAGGTCTGGGATTTGCCCTCATCAGGCTCATACTGTCGCGTTTTTCACATACTTATTGAACAGATCCTGGGCTTTTTCTGGTTTGGATCCCGTAGTAGTGTGGTACCACACTGAAACAGTCCATTAAACCTGGTTTCGCTCAATATTTTAGAGGATAACGCATGTTAGGTCTAGGTCAGGCCTGGTTTCTTCACTCACCAGAATCATACTTTCGCATTCTTCACATACTTGTTGAACGGATCCTGGGTTTTTTCTGGTTTGGATCACGTAGTAATGTGGGTCCACACTGAAACAATCAATTAAACCTGGTCTTGATAAATATTTTAGAGGATAACGCAAGTTAGGTCTGGGATAGGTCTGGGATTTGCCCTCATCAGACTCATACTTTCGCACACTTCACATACTCGTTGAACAGATCCTGGGTTATTTTCTGGTTTGGATCACATAGTAATGTGGTACCACACTGAAACAGTCGATTAAACCTGGTTTCGATGAATATTTTAGAGGATAACGCAGGTTAGGTCTGGGATAGGTCCGGGATTTGCCCTCATCAGGCTCATACTTTCGCATTCTTCTTATACTTGTTGAACGGATCCTGGGTTTTTTCTGGTTTGGATCACGTAGTAATGTGGGTCCACACTGAAACAATCAATTAAACCTGGTCTTGATAAATATTTTAGAGGATAACGCAAGTTAGGTCTAGGTAAGGCCTGGGATTTTCACTCATCAGACACATACATTCGCATTCCTCACATACTTGTTGAACGGATCCTGGGTTTTTTCTGGTTTGTATCACGTAGTAATGTGGTACCACACTGAAACAGTCCATTAAACCTGGTTTGGATCAATATTTTAGAGGATAACGCATGTTAGGTCTAGGTTAGCCCTGGGATTTTCACTCATCAGACTCATACTTTCGCATTCTTCTTATACTTGTTGAACTGATCCTGGGTTTTTTCTCGTTTGGATCACGTAGTAATGTGGTACCACACTGAAACAGTCGATTAAACCTGGTTTCGAACAATATTTTAGAGGATAACGCAAGTTAAGTCTTAGATTGGTCTGGGATTTGACCTCATCAGACTCATACTTTCGCAAACTTCACATACTCGTTGAACAGATCCTGGGTTATTTTCTGGTTTGGATCACATAGTAATGTGGTACCACACTGAAACGGTCGATTAAACCAGGTTTCGATCAATATTTTTGAGGATAACGCATGTTAGGTCTAGGTTAGGCCTGGGATTTTCACTCATCAGACTCATACTTTCGCATTCTTCACATACTTGTTGAACGGATCCTGGGTTTTTTCTGGTTTGGATCACGTAGTAATGTGGGTCCACACTGAAACAATCAATTAAACCTGGTCTTGATAAATATTTTAGAGGATAACGCATGTTAGGTCTGGGATAGGTCTGGGATTTGCCCTCATCAGACTCATACTTTCGCACACTTCACATACTCGTTGAACAGACCCTGGGTTATTTTCTGGTTTGGATCACATAGTAATGTGGTACTAAACTGAAACATTCAATTAAACCTGGTCTTGATAAACATTTTAGAGGATAACGCATGTTAGGGCTAGGTTAGTCCTGGGATTTGCACTCATCAGACTCATACTTTCGCATTCTTCTCATACTTGTTGAACTGATCCTGGGTTTTTTCTGGTTTGGATCACGTAGTAATGTGGTACCACACTGAAACAGTCGATTAAACCTGGTTTCGACCAATATTTTAGAGAATAATTCATGTTGGGTCTAGGTTAGGTCTGGGATTTGCTCTCATCAGGCTCATACTTTCGCGCACTTCACATACTTGTTGAACGGATCCTGGGTTTTTTCTGGTATGGATCACGTAGTAGTGTGGTACCACACTGAAACAGTCCATTAACCCTGGTTTCGCTCAATATTTTAGACGATAACGCATGTTAGGTCTAGGTCAGGCCTGGGATTTTCACTCATCAGACTCATACTTTCGCATTCTTCACATACTTGTTGAACGGATCCTGGGTTTTTTCTGGTTTGGATAACGTAGTAATGTGGGTCCACACTGAAACAATCAATTAAACCTGGTCTTGGTAAATATTTTAGAGGATAACGCATGTTAGGTCTGGGTTAGGTCTAGGATTTGCCCTCATCAGGCTCATACTTTCGCATATTTCTCATACTTCAAGGCTAGATCCTGGGCTATTTCTGAATTGGATCACGTAGTAAAGTGGTACCACACTGAAACATTCAATGAAACCTGGTCTGGAAAAATATTTTAGAGGACAACGCATCTTAGGTCTGGGATAGGTCTAAGATTTGCCCTCATCAGGCTCACAGTTTCGCGTTTTTCATATAGTTGTTGAACAGATCCTGGATTTTTTCTGGTTTGGATCACGAAGTAGTGTGGTACCACACTGGAACCGTCCATTAAACCTGGTTTCGCTCATTATTTTAGAGGATAACGCATGTTAGGTCTAGCTTAGGTCTGGGATTTGCTCTCATCCGGCTCATTCTTTCGCATATTTCTCATACTTGATGGCTAGATCCTGGGCTTTTTCTGGATTGCATCACGTAGTAATGTAGTACCACACTGAAACAGTCAATGAAACCCGGTTTCCATCAATATTTTAGAGGACAACGCAAGTTAGGTCTAGGTAAGGCCTGAGATTTTCACTGATCAGACTCATACATTCGCATTCTTCACATACTTGTTGAACGGATCCTGGGTTTTTTCTGGATTGCGTCACGTAGTAATGAAGTACAGCACTGAAATAGTCAATTAAACGTGGTTTCCATCAATATTTTAGAGGACAACGCAAGTTAGGTCTGGGATAGTTCTGGGATTTGCCCTCATCAGGCTCATACTGTCGCGTTTTTCACATACTTGTTGAACAGATCCTGGGGTTCTTCTGGTTTGGATCCCGTAGTAGTGTGGTACCACACTGAAACAGTCCATTAAACCTTGTTTCGCTCAATATTTTAGAGGATAACGCATGTTAGGTCTAGGTCAGGCCTGGTTTTTTCACTCATCAGAATCATACTTTCGCATTCTTCACATACTTGTTGAACGGATCCTGGGTTTTTTCTGGTTTGGATCACGTATTAATGTGGGTCCACACTGAGACAATCAATTAAACCTGGTCTTGAAAAATATTTTAGAGGATAACGCAAGTTAGGTCTGGGATAGGTCTGGGATTTGCCCTCATCAGACTCATACTTTCGCACACTTCACATACTCGTTGAACAGATCCTGGGGTATTTTCTGGTTTGGATCACACAGTAATGTGGTACCACACTGAAACAGTCGATTAAACCTGGTTTCGATGAATATTTTAGAGGATAACGCAAGTTAGGTCTGGGATAGGTCCGGGATTTGCCCTCATCAGGCTCATACTTTCGCATTCTTCTTATACTTGTTGAACTGATCCTGGGTTTTTTCTGGTTTGGATCACGTAGTAATGTGGGTCCACACTGAAACAATCAATTAAACCTGGTCTTGATAAATATTTTAGAGGATAACGCAAGTTAGGTCTAGGTAAGGCCTGGGATTTTCACTCATCAGACTCATACATTCGCATTCCTCACATACTTGTTGAACGGATCCTGGGTTTTTTCTGGTTTGTATCACGTAGTAATGTGGTACCACACTGAAACAGTCCATTAAACCTGGTTTGGATTAATATTTTAGAGGATAACGCATGTTAGGTCTAGGTTAGCCCTGGGATTTTCACTCATCAGACACATACTTTCGCATTCTTCTTATACTTGTTGAACTGATCCTGGGTTTTTTCTCGTTTGGATCACGTAGTAATGTGGTACCACACTGAAACAGCCGATTAAACCTGGTTTCGATCAATATTTTAGAGGATAACGCAAGTTAAGTCTGGGATTGGTCTGGGATTTGACCTCATCAGACTCATACTTTCGCACACTTCACATACTCGTTGAACAGATCCTGGGTTATTTTCTGGTTTGGATCACATAGTAGTGTGGTACCACACTGAAACAGTCGATTAAACCAGGTTTCGATCAATATTTTTGAGGATAACGCATGTTAGGTCTAGGTTAGTCCTGGGATTTTCACTCATCAGACTCATACTTTCGCATTCTTCACATACTTGTTGAACGGATGCTGGGTTTTTTCTGGTATGGATCACGTAGTAATGTGGGTCCGCACTGAAACAATCAATTAAACCTTGTCTTGATAAATATTTTAGAGGATAACGCATGTTAGGCTTGGGTTAGGTCTAGGATTTGCCCTCAGCAGGCTCATACTTTCGCATTCTTCACATACTTGTAGAACGGATCCTGGGTTTTTTCTGGTTTGGGTCACGTAGTAATGTGGAGCCACACTGAAACAGTCAATTAAACCTGGTCTTGATCAATATTTTAGAGGATAACGCATGTTAGGGCTAGGTTAGTCCTGGGATTTGCACTCATCAGACTCATACTTTCGCATTCTTCTCATACTTGTTGAACTGATCCTGGGTTTTTTCTGGTTTGGATCACGTAGTAATGTGGTACCACACTGAAACAGTCGATTAAACCTGGTTTCGATCAATATTTTAGAGGATAACGCAAGTTAAGTCTGGGATTGGTCTGGGATTTGACCTCATCAGACTGATACTTTCGCACACTTCACATACTTGTTGAACGGATCCTGGGTTTTTTCTGGTTTGGACCCCGTAGTAGTGTGGTACCACACTGAAACAGTCCATTAAACCTGGTTTCGCTCAATATGTTAGAGGATAACGCATGTTAGGTCTAGGTCAGGCCTGGGATTTTCACTCATCAGACTCATACTTTCGCATTCTTCACATACTTGTTGAACGGATGCTGGGTTTTTTCTGGTATGGATCACGTAGTAATGTGGGTCCGCACTGAAACAATCAATTAAACCTTGTCTTGATAAATATTTTAGAGGATAACGCATGTTAGGCTTGGGTTAGGTCTAGGATTTGCCCTCAGCAGGCTCATACTTTCGCATATCTCTCATACTTCATGGCTAGGTCCTGGGCTTTTTCTGGATTGCATCACGTAGTAATGAAGTACAACACTGAAACAGTCAATTAAACCTGGTTTCCATCAATATTTTAGAGGACAACGCAAGTTAGGTCTAGGTTAGGCCTGGGATTTGCCCTCATCAGACTCATACTTTCGCACACTTCACATACTCGTTGGACAGATCCTGGGTTTTTTTCTGGTTTGGATCACGTAGTAATGTGGTAACACACTGAAACAGTCGATTAAACCTGGTTTCGATCAATATTATTGAGGATAACGCATGTTAGGTCTAGGTCAGGTCTAGGATTTGCCCTCATCAGGCTCATACTTTCTCATATTTCTCATACTTCATGGCTGGATCCTGGGCTATTTCTGGATTGGATAACGTAGTAATATGGTACCACACTGAAACAGTCAATTAAACCTGGTTTCGATTAATATTTTAGAGAATAATTCATGTTAGGTCTGGGTTTGGTCTGGGATTTGCTCTCATCAGGCTCATTCTTTCGCATATTTTTCATACTTGATGGCTAGATCCTGGGCTTTTTCTGGATTGCATCACGTAGTAATGAAGTACAACACTGAAACAGTCAATTAAACCTGGTTTCCAACAATATTATAGAGGACAACGCAAGTTAGGTCTAGGTTAGGCCTGGGATTTGCCCTCATCAGGATCATACTTTTGCAGTTTTAACATACATGTTCACCTGATCGAGGGTTTTTTCTGCTTTGGATCACGTAGTAAAGTGGTACCACACTGAAACAGTCCATTAAACCTGGTTTGCATCAATATTTTAGAGGATAACGCATGTTAGGTCTAGGTTAGCCCCGAGATTTTCACTCATCAGACTCATACTTTCGCATTCTTCACATACTTGTTGAACGGTTCCTGGGTTTTTTCTGGTTTGGATCACGTAGTAATGTGGGACCACACTGAAACAATCAATTAAACCTGGTCTTGATAAATATTTTAGAGGACAACGTATGTTAGGTCTGGGTTAGGTCTAGGATTTGCCCTCATCAGGCTCATACTTTCGCATATTTCTCATACTTCATGGCTAGATCCTGGGCTATTTCTGGATTGGATCACGTAGTAATGTGGTACTACACTGAAACAGTCAATTAAACCTGGTTTCGCTCAATATTTTAGAAGATAACGCATGTTAGGCCTAGGTTATGCCTGGGATTTGCCTTATCAGGGTCATACTTTCGCAGTTTTAACATGCATGTTGACCTGATCGAGTGTTTTTTCTGCTTTGGATCACGTAGTAAAGTGGTACCACAACTAAAACAGTCAATTAAACCTGGTTTCGATCAATATTTTTGAGGATAACGCATGTTAGGTCTAGGTTAGGCCTGGGATTCTCACTCATCAGACTCATACTTTCGCATTCTTCACATACTTGTAGAACGGATCCTGGGTTTTTTCTGGTTTGGATCACGTAGTAATGTGGGACCACACTGAAACAGTCAATTAAACCTGGTCTTGATAAATATTTTAGAGGATAACGCATGTTAGGGCTAGGTTAGCCCTGGGATTTGCACTCATCAGACTCATACTTTCGCATTCTTCTCATACTTGTTGAACTGATCCTGGGTTTTTTCTGGTTTGGATCACGTAGTAATGTGGTACCACACTGAAACAGTCGAATAAACCAGGTTTCGATCAATATTTTTGAGGATAACGCATGTTAGGTCTAGGTTAGGCCTGGGATTCTCACTCATCAGACTCATACTTTCGCATTCTTCACATACTTGTAGAACGGATCCTGGGTTTTTTCTGGTTTGGATCACGTAGTAATGTGGGACCACACTGAAACAGTCAATTAAACCTGGTCTTGATAAATATTTTAGAGGATAACGCATGTTAGGGCTAGGTTAGCCCTGGGATTTGCACTCATCAGACTCATACTTTCGCATTCTTCTCATACTTGTTGAACTGATCCTGGGTTTTTTCTGGTTTGGATCACGTAGTAATGTGGTACCACACTGAAACAGTCGATTAAACCTGGTTTCGATCAATATCTTAGAGGATAACGCAAGTTAAGTCTGGGATTGGTCTGGGATTTGACCTCATCAGACTCATACTTTCGCACACTTCACATACTTGTTGAACGGATCCTGGGTTTTTTCTGGTTTGGACCCCGTAGTAGTGTGGTACCACACTGAAACAGTCCATTAAACCTGGTTTCGCTCAATATTTTAGAGGATAACGCATGTTAGGTCTAGGTCAGGCCTGGGATTTTCACTCATCAGACTCATACTTTCGCATTCTTCACATACTTGTTGAACGGATGCTGTGTTTTTTCTGGTATGGATCACGTAGTAATGTGGGTCCACACTGAAACAATCAATTAAACCTTGTCTTGATAAATATTTTAGAGGATAACGCATGTCAGGCTTGGGTTAGGTCTAGGATTTGCCCTCAGCAGGCTCATACTTTCGCATTCTTCACATACTTGTAGAACGGATCCTGGGTTTTTTCTGGTTTGGATCACGTAGTAATGTGGGGCCACACTGAAACAGTCAATTAAACCTGGTCTTGATCAATATTTTAGAGGATAACGCATGTTAGGGCTAGGTTAGTCCTGGGATTTGCACTCATCAGACTCATACTTTCGCATTCTTCTCATACTTGTTGAACTGATCCTGGGTTTTTTCTGGTTTGGATCACGTAGTAATGTGGTACCACACTGAAACAGTCGATTAAACCTGGTTTCGATCATTATTTTAGAGGATAACGCAAGTTAAGTCTGGGATTGGTCTGGGATTTGACCTCATCAGACTGATACTTTCGCACACTTCACATACTTGTTGAACGGATCCTGGGTTTTTTCTGGTTTGGACCCCGTAGTAGTGTGGTACCACACTGAAACAGTCCATTAAACCTGGTTTCGCTCAATATGTTAGAGGATAACGCATGTTAGGTCTAGGTCAGGCCTGGGATTTTCTCTCATCAGACTCATACTTTCGCATTCTTCACATACTTGTTGAACGGATGCTGGGTTTTTTCTGGTATGGATCACGTAGTAATGTGGGTCCGCACTGAAACAATCAATTAAACCTTGTCTTGATAAATATTTTAGAGGATAACGCATGTTAGGCTTGGGTTAGGTCTAGGATTTGCCCTCAGCAGGCTCATACTTTCGCATATCTCTCATACTTCATGGCTAGATCCTGGGCTGTTTCTGGTTTGGATCACGTAGTAATGTGGTAACACACTGAAACAGTCGATTAAACCTGGTTTCGATCAATATTATTGAGGATAACGCATGTTAGATCTAGGTCAGGTCTAGGATTTGCCCTCATCAGGCTCATACTTTCTCATATTTCTCATACTTCATGGCTGGATCCTGGGCTATTTCTGGATTGGATAACGTAGTAATATGGTACCACACTGAAACAGTCAATTAAACCTGGTTTCGATTAATATTTTAGAGAATAATTCATGTTAGGTCTGGGTTAGGTCTGGGATTTGCTCTTATCAGGCTCATTCTTTCGCATATTTTTCATACTTGATGGCTAGATCCTGGGCTTTTTCTGGATTGCATCACGTAGTAATGAAGTACAACACTGAAACAGTCAATTAAACCTGGTTTCCAACAATATTATAGAGGACAACGCAAGTTAGGTCTAGGTTAGGCCTGGGATTTGCCCTCATCAGGATCATACTTTTGCAGTTTTAACATACATGTTCACCTGATCGAGGGTTTTTTCTGCTTTGGATCACGTAGTAAAGTGGTACCACACTGAAACAGTCCATTAAACCTGGTTTGCATCAATATTTTAGAGGATAACGCATGTTAGGTCTAGGTTAGCCCCGAGATTTTCACTCATCAGACTCATACTTTCGCATTCTTCACATACTTGTTGAACGGTTCCTGGGTTTTTTCTGGTTTGGATCACGTAGTAATGTGGGACCACACTGAAACAATCAATTAAACCTGGTCTTGATAAATATTTTAGAGGACAACGTATGTTAGGTCTGGGTTAGGTCTAGGATTTGCCCTCATCAGGCTCATACTTTCGCATATTTCTCATACTTCATGGCTAGATCCTGGGCTATTTCTGGATTGGATCACGTAGTAATGTGGTACTACACTGAAACAGTCAATTAAACCTGGTTTCGCTGAATATTTTAGAAGATAACGCATGTTAGGCCTAGGTTAGGCCTGGGATTTGCCTTATCAGGGTCATACTTTCGCAGTTTTAACATGCATGTTGACCTGATCGAGTGTTTTTTCTGCTTTGGATCACGTAGTAAAGTGGTACCACAACTAAAACAGTCAATTAAACCTGGTTTCGATCACTATTTTAGAGGATAGTGCAAGTTAGGTCTGGGATAGGTCTGGGATTAGCCCTCATCAGACTCATACTTTCGCATATTTCTCATACTTGATGACTAGATCCTGGGCTTTTTCTGGATTGCATCACGTAGTAATGAAGTACAACACTGAAACAGTCAATTAAACCTGGTTTCGCTCAATATTTTAGAAGATAACGCATGTTAGGTCTAGGTTAGGCCTGGGATTTGCCCTCATCAGGGTCATACTTTCGTACACTTCACATACTCGTTGAACAGATCCTGGGTTACTTTCTGGTTTGGATCACATAGTAATGTGGTACCACACTGAAACAGTCGAATAAACCAGGTTTCGATCAATATTTTTGAGGATAACGCATGTTAGGTCTAGGTTAGGCCTGGGATTCTCACTCATCAGACTCATACTTTCGCGTTCTTCACATACTTGTAGAACGGATCCTGGGTTTTTTCTGGTTTGGATCACGTAGTAATGTGGGACCACACTGAAACAGTCAATTAAACCTGGTCTTGATAAATATTGTTGCGACGGTATGAAGATGCCGCGCAATACCGCGAAATTGCATCGTCGCAATGGTGTGAAGAGGCTTTGCGATGAGGTGAAGCTGCCACACGAAAACGAGCGGATGCGAGATCCCGAGCCTTCCGGTTGCTGAGAGACCGGAAACGATTTGAAGATTAGAATTACGACAGATCACAAGGCGAACAGACGTATTGAAAAGCACTGTTGTTAATAAAGTTCCCAGTTTGCATTAGTTGTGTTACGTTGTGGTATTTTAATTGTGTTGTGTCAATATGAGTTATTGGAAGAAAGCCCCGCCCCGGCGCAACAGTGGTGCCAGAAGCGGGATTACGACTCGTTCTGCTGCCAGGGCGGAGACTTTTTCATCGTTGGAGGTGCTCTTGGAAGGACTACAGCGGAACATCGCAACGCAGTTCCAGGAGCAGCAACGTTTATTTGCTGAGGAACGGGAGCGAACTGAAGAGAGGCAGGCCGCGAAGGAGGCTGCCGCTTCGGCGAAGGAGGCTGCTGTGGAAGAAAGGATAAGGGCCATGGAGGATCGTTATCAGGTGCTTGCGGAGAATTTTAAAAATGTGATTGATAACCTGTCGGCCGCGGCGTTCCGTAGCGAGGATCGCGAGTCCAGCCTTGTTAATAATTTTGTTAGGGATAATCCTGTTGTTGCTGGACTCGCGATGCCTTCCACTTCGCAGTCGGCTCCTCCGTTGGAAGCGACTGGTGGATTTCTGGGGTACGTCCTAAAACCACCAGCGTTTGATGGAAGAGCTTGTTGGGAGGAGTACCGGGTGCAATTCGAGGCGATTGCGAAGGCGAATGGATGGGATGCACCAAGGAAAGCTTTGGCCTTGGTCGCATGTCTGGAGGGGCCCGCTCGGAGTGTTTTGACTACCCTTTCCGAGGAGTCGCGTTGTGATTTTGGTGTCTTGGTTTCCGCTTTGGAGTTCCGTTTCGGAACCAAGAATTTCGCGAATCTAAATTACGTGAAATTCCAAAATTATACTCAACGGAAGGGGGAGTCGATTTCTGATTTGGCTTCGGAGATTGAGAGGTTGGCGCAGGCTTCCTTTTGTGATTGTCCAATGGAAGTCAGGGATAAGCTGGCCGCCTCTCAGTTTGTCTCCGCCCTGGCCAATGAGGAAATGAGGAGGACGCTGAGGCTAGGCGGTTCCACTACTCTCAGGGCGGCTGTGATCAGAGCCCTGGAGATTGAGGCCGTCGAGTCTGTGGCCCCTGGTCCTTGCCGTGTTAAGGACTGCATTCAGGGTGTCACTTGTTTTCCCAAGGGAAAGTTGGAGAAGAGGACTGCTGGGAAGCCGGTCTCGGAGTGCTGGAACTGCGGACAGGAGGGACATTTACAGCGGAACTGCCCGAAGAAGAGGAGGAGAGAAGAGGCCCCCTAGAAGAAGGGAAACTGGAAGAAGTTGGCGTAGTGGGGCTCCCGCCGACTTCGTCTTCATCCGCCCCCGTCGTGCGCAGGATCGCTGTCAAGGATTGTTCTTCCGTCGAGGAGGGAGAGTCTCGCAAGAGGAGATATCCGGACGAAGAAGAGGATACACCGGAAAAGGGGACTGAATGCGAAAGACCCATGGAGTGTTGGAACTGCGGGGAAACGGGACCTATGCGGTGGAATTGCCCCAGGAAGTACCAGCAGAAGGCGGCGTAGAAGGAGAATTGTTCCGCGTTGAAGGAATCGCCGAGATGATTTGGAAAATGAATCATCGTCATGGTCAACTGACTGCAATGGAAGGACCTTTTAAGAAGGGAAGAGGAGTACCCTTTGGAGGGATAAGGCTCGCCGGAGCACCTTCTCAGGGGATGGCGCTCGGCGGGGCATCTTTTGGAAGGATAGGGCTCGTGGGAGCACCTTTCGAAGGGATAAGGCTCGTCGCAGCACTCTTTGAAGGGATAGGGCTCGCCAGAGCACCTTCTGGAGGGATGGCGCTCGTCGGGGCATCTTTCGGAAGGATAGGGCTTATGGGAGCACCTTCTGAAGGGAAAGCGCTGTATGTTATGGGTTCCCTGCCAAGGTCTGTGCTGAAGGTGACAACAAGAAGGCGATGTGAAGAATCGGCTGGATAAGTTGGGTTTCCGTATAGTCCGTTTCCAGAAGTCCAAACCAAGGGTTGAGCATGTGAATCGACTGGCTCGGTACGATTCACGAGACGCCCCCTGCGAAGATATTGCGAGGTGAGGATCGAGGAAGATGGCCAACATCTTCGCCCAAGAAGAGGACGTTTCATCGCAGAAGGCGAGGATCGGGTTTTCCTACCGGCCGCGGAGGACTCTCCATTTCCGCAGGTCAGAACGGCCGGGGAAGTGCGATTCTCCCCGGGGAGGGTCGCCCCCCAGTCATGCTCGACTCTAATAGCGGAGTGGGGCACAGACGGTCGGACGGCGGAATTGTGGTATGTTCCACAACCGATCTTCGAGGAAATTCTCCTTGGAGATCGGGGAACATCCCATGGGAAGTTCTTTCGTGAGGCTGGGGGGAATCCGCATCCGGGAAGTCCTCAAGAAAGAAGCACGCAAGCCGCAAGAGTCAAGGGGAAGGGCGAGGAGCAGTCGGGATTTCCTCATCCTCGAAGATGTTATAATGTTCGGACGAAGTATTCCGAAGGTTACACCGGCGCCTTGCTCAAGGTTTTTGAGTGGTTTTCCTTGGGACGAAGGACGAATGTCAAGGTGCTGACTGTCTGATAAAGGCCACTCAGGTAAATGTTCGACCTATTAGTTTATCTACTTTACAGACAGAGGTGTACAGGTTCGACGCAGCTTCGCGACAACCCGGAGGTTAGGAGACTACGGGTGAAGTTGGCTGTTCGAACGGAATTTGCAGCGGTCGGGACGACCGCTCTGAAGGAAGAGGGAGCAGTGTTGCGACGGTATGAAGATGCCGCGCAATACCGCGAAATTGCATCGTCGCAATGGTGTGAAGAGGCTTTGCGATGAGGTGAAGCTGCCACACGAAAACGAGCGGATGCGAGATCCCGAGCCTTCCGGTTGCTGAGAGACCGGAAACGATTTGAAGATTAGAATTACGACAGATCACAAGGCGAACAGACGTATTGAAAAGCACTCTTGTTAATAAAGTTCCCAGTTTGCATTAGTTGAGTTACGTTGTGGTATTTTAATTGTGTTGTGTCAATATGAGTTATTGGAAGAAAGCCCCGCCCCGGCGCAACAATATTTTAGAGGATAACGCATGTTAGGGCTAGGTTAGCCCTGGGATTTGCACTCATCAGACTCATACTTTCGCATTCTTCTCATACTTGTTGAACTGATCCTGGGTTTTTTCTGGTTTGGATCACGTAGTAATGTGGTACCACACTGAAACAGTCGATTAAACCTGGTTTCGATCAATATTTTAGAGGATAACGCAAGTTAAGTCTGGGATTGGTCTGGGATTTGACCTCATCAGACTCATACTTTCGCACACTTCACATACTTGTTGAACGGATCCTGGGTTTTTTCTGGTTTGGACCCCGTAGTAGTGTGGTACCACACTGAAACAGTCCATTAAACCTGGTTTCGCTCAATATTTTAGAGGATAACGCATGTTAGGTCTAGGTCAGGCCTGGGATTTTCACTCATCAGACTCATACTTTCGCATTCTTCACATACTTGTTGAACGGATGCTGTGTTTTTTCTGGTATGGATCACGTAGTAATGTGGGTCCACACTGAAACAATCAATTAAACCTTGTCTTGATAAATATTTTAGAGGATAACGCATGTTAGGCTTGGGTTAGGTCTAGGATTTGCCCTCAGCAGGCTCATACTTTCGCATATCTCTCATACTTCATGGCTAGATCCTGGGCTGTTTCTGGATTGTATCACATAGTAATGTGGTACCATGCTGAAACAGTCAATTAAACCTGGTTTCGATCAATATTTTAGAGGATAACGCAAGTTAGGTCTGGCATAGGTCTGGGATTCGACCTCATCAGGCTCATACTTTCGCGTTTTTCACATACTTGTTGAACAGATCCTGGGTTTTTTCTGGTTTGTATCACGTAGTAGTGTGGTACCACACTGAAACAGTCTATTAAACCTGGTTTGGATGAATATTTTAGAGGATAACGCATGTAAGGTCTAGGTTAGCCCTGGGATTTCCACTCATCAGACTCATACTTTCGCATTCTTCTCATACTTGTTGAACTGATCTTGGGTTTTTTCTGGTTTGGATCACGTAGTAATGTGGTACCACACTGAAACAGACGATTAAACCTGGTTTCGATCAATATCTTAGAGGATAACGCAAGTTAAGTCTGCGATTGGTCTGGGATTTGACTTCATCAGACTCATACTTTCGCACACTTCACATACTCGTTGAACAGATCCTGGGTTATTTTCTGGTTTGGATCACATAGTAATGTGGTACCACACTGAAACAGTCGATAAAACCAGGTTTCGATCAATATTTTAGAGGATAACGCATGTTAGGTCTAGGTTAGGCCTGGGATTTTCACTCATCAGACTCATACTTTCGCATTCTTCACATACTTGTTGAACGGATCCTGGGTTTTTTCTGGTTTGGATCACGTAGTAATGTGGGACCACACTGAAACAGTCAATTAAACCTGGTTTCGATCAATATTTTTGAGAATAATTCATGTTAGGTCTAGGTTAGGTCTGGGATTTGCTCTCATCAGGCTCATTCTTTCGTATATTTCTCATACATGTTGAACAGATCCTGGGTTTTTTCTGGTTTGGATCACGTAGTAATGTGGGACCACACTGAAACAGTCAATTAAACCTGGTTTCGATCAATAGTTTAGAGAATAATTCATGTTAGGTCTAGGTTAGGTCTGGGATTTGCTCTCATCAGGCTCATTCTTTCGTATATTTCTCATACATGTTGAACAGATCCTGGGTTTTTTCCGGTTTGGATCACGAAGTAGTGTGGTACCACACTGAAACAGTCCATAAAACCTGGTTTCGCACAATATTTTAGAGGATAACGCATGTTAGGTCTAGGTTAGGTCTGGGATTTGCTCTCATTAGGCTCATTCTTTCGCATATTTCTCATACTTGATGGCTAGATCATGGGCTTTTTCTGCATTGCATCACGTAGTTATGTAGAACCACACTGAAACAGTCAATGAAACCTGGTTTCCATCAATATTTTAGAGGACAACGCAAGTTAGGTCTAGGTAAGGCCTGAGATTTTCACTGATCAGACTCATAATTTCGCCTTCTTCACATACTTGTTGAACGGATCCTGGGTTTTTTCTGGTTTGGAACACGTAGTAATGTGGTACCACACTGAAACATTCAATTAAACCTGGTCTTGATAAATATTTTAGAGAATAACGCATGTGAGGTCAGGGTTAGGTCTAGGATTTGCCCTCATCAGGCTCGTACTTTCGCATATTTCTCATAATTCATGGCTAGATCCTGGGCTATTTCTGGATTGGATCACGTAGTAAAGTGGTACCACACTGAAACATTCAATGAAACCTGGACTGGATAAAAATTTTAGAGAATAACGCATGTTAGGTCAAGGTTTGGTCTAAGATTTGCCATCATCAGGCTCACAGTTTCGCGTTATTCACATACTTGTTGAACAGATCCTGGGTTTTTTCTGGTTTGTATCACGCAGTAGTGTGGTACCACACTGAAACAGTCCATTAAACCTGGTTTGGATGAATATTTTAGAGGATAACGCATGTAAGGTCTAGGTTAGCCCTGGGATTTTCACTCATCAGACTCATACTTTCGCATTGTTCTCATACTTGATGGCTAGATCCTGGGCTTTTTCTGGATTGCATAACGTAGTAATGAAGTACAACACTGAAACAGTCAATTAAACCTGGTTTCCATCAATATCTTAGAGGACAACGCAAGTTAGGTCTGGGATTGGTCTGGGATTTGCCCTCATCAGGCTCATACTTTCGCGTTTTTCAAATACTTGTTGAACAGATCCTGGGTTTTTTCTTGTTTGGGTCACGTAGTAGTGTGTTACCACACTGAAACAGTCCATTAAACCTGGTTTGGATCAATATTTTAGAGGATAACGCATGTTAGGTCTAGGTTAGGTCTGGGATTTTCGCTCATGAGACTCATACTTTCGCATTCTTCAGATACTTGTTGAACGGATCCTGGGTTTTTTCTGGTTTGGTTCAGGTAGCAATGTGGTACCACACTGAAACATTCAATTAAACCTGGTCTTGATAAATATTTTAGAGGATAACGCAAGTTAGGTCTGGCATAGGTCTGGGATTCGCCCTCATCACGCTCATACTTTCGCGTTTTTCACATACTTGTTGAACAGATCCTGGGTTTTTTCTGGTCTGTATCACGTAGTAGTGTGGTACCACACTGAAACAGTCAATGAAACCTGGTTTCCATCAATATTTTAGAGGATAACGTAAGTTAGGTCTGGGATAGGTCTAGGATTTGCCCTCATCAGGCTCTTACTATCGCATATTTCTCATACTTCATGGCTAGATCCTGGGCTATTTCTGGATTGGATCACGTAGTAAAGTGGTACCACACTGAAACAATCAATGAAACCTGTTCTGGATAAATATTTTAGAGGATAACGCATCTTAGGTCTGGGTTAGGTCTAAGATTTGCCCTCATCAGGCTCACAGTTTCGCGTTTTTCACATACTTGTTGAACGGATCCTGGGCTTTTCCTGGTTTGGGTCACGTAGTAATGTGGGACCACACTGAAACAGACAATTAAACCTGGTTTCGACCAATATCTTAGAGAATAATTCATGTTAGGTCTAGGTTAGGTCTGGGATTTGCTCTCATCAGGCTCATACTTTCGCACACTTCACATACTTGTTGAACGGATCCTGGGTTTTTTCTAGTTTGGATCACGTAGTAGTGTGGTATCACACTGAAACAGTCCATTAAACCTGGTTTCGCTCAATATTTTAGAGGATAACGCATGTTAGGTCTAGGTCAGTCCTGGGATTTTCACTCATCAGACTCATACTTTCGGATTCTTCACATACTTGTTGAAAGGATCTTGGGTTTTTTCTGGTTTGGATCACGTAGTAATGTGGGTCCACACTGAAACAATCAATTAAACCTGGTCTTGATAAATATTTTAGAGGATAACGCATGTTAGGTCTGGGATAGGTCTGGGATTTGCCCTCATCAGACTCATACTTTCGCACACTTCACATACTCGTTGAACAGATCCTGCGTTATTTTCTGGTTTGGATCACATAGTAATGTGGTACCACACTGAAACATTCAATTAAACCTGGTCTTGATAAATATTTTAGAGGATAACGCATGTTAGGTCTGGGTTAGGTCTAGGATTTGCCCACATCAGGCTCATACTTTCGCATATTTCTCATACTTCATGGCTAGATCCTGGGCTATTTCTGGATTGGATCACGTAGTAAAGTGGTACCACACTGAAACATTCAATGAAACCTGGTCTGGATAAATATTTTAGAGGACAACGCATCTTAGGTCTGGGTTAGGTCTAAGATTTGCCCTCATCAGGCTCACAGTTTCGCGTTTTTCACATACTTGTTGAACAGATCCTGGGTTTTTTCTTGTTTGGATCACGAAGTAGTGTGGTACCACACTGAAACAGTCCATTAAACCTGGTTTAGCTCAATATTTTAGAGGATAACGCATGTTAGGTCTAGGTTAGGTCTGGGATTTGCTCTCATCAGGCTCATTCTTTCGCATATTTCTCATACTTGATGGCTATATCCTGGGCTTTTTCTGGATTGCATCACGTAGTAACGTAGTACCACACTGAAACAGTCAATCAAACCAGGTTTCCATCAATATTTTAGAGGACAACGAAAGTTAGGTCTAGGTAAGGCCTGAGATTTTCACTGATCAGACTCATACTTTCGCCTTCTTCACTTACTTGTTGAACGGATCCTGGGTTTTTTCTGGTTTGGAACACGTAGTAATGTGGTACCACACTGAAACATTCAATTAAACCTGGTTTCGATCAATATTTTAGAGGATAACGCATGTTAGGTCTGGGTTAGGTCTAGGATTTGCCCACATCAGGCTCATACTTTCGCATATTTCTCATACTTCATGGCTAGATCCTGGGCTATTTCTGGATTGGATCACGTAGTAAAGTGGTACCACACTGAAACATTCAATGAAACCTGTTCTGGGTAAATATTTTAGAGGATAACGCATCTTAGGTCTGGGTTAGGTCTAAGATTTGCCCTCATCAGGCTCACAGTTTCGCGTTTTTCACATACTTGATATACAGATCCTGGGTTTTTTCTGGTTTGGATCAGGTAGTAATGTGGTACCACACTAAAACAGTCAATTAAACCTGGTTTCGATCAATATTTTAGAGGATCACGCAAGCTAGGTCTGGGATAGGTCTGGGATTAGCCCTCATCAGACTCATACTTCCGCACGCTTCACATACTCGTTGACAAGATCCTGGGTTTTTTTCTGGCTTGGATCACGTAGTAATGTGGTTCCTCACTGAAACAGTCGATTAAACTTGGCTTCGATCAATATTTTAGAGGATAACGCAAGTTAGGTCTGGGATAGGTCTGGGATTTGCCCTCATCAGGCTCATACTTTCGCATATTTCTCATACTTCATTGCTAGATCCTGGGCTATTTCTGGATTGGATCACGTAGTAAAGTGGTACCACACTGAAACATTCAATGAAACCTGTTCTGGGTAAATATTTTAGAGGATAACGCATCTTAGGTCTGGGTTAGGTCTAAGATTTGCCCTCATCAGGCTCACAGTTTCGCGTTTTTCACATACTTGTTATACAGATCCTGGGTTTTTTCTGGTTTGGTTCACGTAGTAATGTGGGTCCACACTGAAACAATCAATTAAACCTGGTCTTGATAAATATTATAGAGGATAACGCATGTTAGGTCCGGGATAGGTCTGGGATTTGCCCTCATCAGACTCATACTTTCGCACACTTCACATACTCGTTGAACAGATCCTGCGTTATTTTCTGGTTTGGATCACATAGTAATGTGGTACCACACTGAAACATTCAATTAAACCTGGTCTTGATAAATATTTTAGAGGACAACGCATGTTAGGTCTGGGTTAGGTCTAGGATTTGCCCTCATCAGGCTCATACTTTCGCATATTTCTCATACTTCATGGCTAGATCCTGGGCTATTTCTGGATTGGATCACGTAGTAAAGTGGTACCACACTGAAACATTCAATGAAACCTGGTCTGGATAAATATTTTAGAGGACAACGCATCTTAGGTCTGGGTTACGTCTAAGATTTGCCTTTATCAGGCTCACAGTTTCGCGTTTTTCACATACTGGATGAACAGATCCTGGGTTATTTTCTGGTTTGGATCACATAGTAATGTGGTACCACACTGAAACAGTCCATTAAACCTGGTTTGGATCAATTGTTTAGTGGATAACGCATGTTAGGTCTAGGTTAGCCCTGGGATTTTCACTCATCAGACTCATACTTTCGCATTCTTCTCATACATGTTGAACTGATCTTGGGGTTTTTCTGGATCGGATCACGTAGTAATGTGGTACCACACGGAAACAGTCGATTAAACCTGGTTTCGATCAATATCTTAGAGGATAACGCAAGTTAAGTCTGGGATTGTTCTGGGATTTGACCTCATCAGACTCATACTTTCGCACACTTCACATACTCGTTGAACAGATCCTGGGTTATTTTCTGGTTTGGATCACATAGTAATGTGGTACCACACTGAAACAGTCGATTAAACCAGGTTTCGATCAATATTTTTGAGGATAACGCATGTTAGGTCTAGGTTAGGCCTGGTATTTTCACTCATCAGACTCATACTTTCGCATTCTTCACATACTTGTTGAACGGATCCTGGGTTTTTTCTGGTTTGGATCACGTAGTAATGTGGTACCACACTGAAACAGTCGATTAAACCTGGTTATGATCAATATTTTAGAGGATAACGCATAGTTAGGTTTGGGATAGGTCTGGGATTTGACCTCATCAGACTCATACTTTCGCACACTTCACATACTCGTTGAACAGATCCTGGGTTATTTTCTGGTTTGGATCACACAGTAATGTGGTACCACACTGAAACAGTCGATTAAACCTGGTTGCGATCAATATTTTAGAGAATAATTCATGTTAGGTCTAGGTTAGGTCTGGGATTTGCTCTAATCAGGCTCGTTCTTTCGGATATTTCTCATACTTGATGGCTAGATCCTGGGCTTTTTCTGGATTGCATCACGTAGTAATGAAGTACAACACTGAAACAGTCAATTAAACCTGGTTTCCATCAATATCTTGGAGGACAACGCAAGTTAGGTCTGGGATAGGTCTGGGATTTGACCTCATCAGACTCATACTTTCGCACACTTCACATACTCGTTGAACAGATCCTGGGTTATTTTCTGGTTTGTATCACGTAGTAGTGTGGTACCACACTGAAACAGTCGATTAAACCTGGTTTCGATCAATATTTTAGAGGATAACGCAAGATAGGTCTGGGATAGGTCTAGGATTTGCCCTCATCAGGCTCTTACTATCGCATATTTCTCATACTTCATGGCTAGATCCTGGGCTATTTCTGGATTCGATCACGTAGTAAAGTGGTACCACACTGAAACATTCAATGAAACCTGATCTGGATAATTATTTTAGAGGATAACGCATCTTAGGTCTGGGTTAGGTCTAAGATCTGCCCTCATCAGGCTCACAGTTTCGCGTTTTTCACATACTTGTTAAACAGATCCTGGGTTTTTTCTGGTTTGGATCACGTAGTAATGTGGTACCACACTAAAACAGTCAATTAAACCTGGTTTCGATCAATATTTTACAGGATCACGCAAGCTAGGTCTGGGATAGGTCTGGGATTAGCCCTCATCAGACTCATACTTTCGCACACTTCACATACTCGTTGACAAGATCCTGGGTTTGTTTCTGGCTTGGATCACGTAGTAATGTGGTTCCACACTGAAACAGTCGATTAAACTTGGCTTCGATCAATATTTTAGAGGATAACGCAAGTTAGGTCTGGGATAGGTCTGGGATTTGCCCTCATCAGGCTCATACTTTCGCGTTTTTCACATACTTGTTGAACGGATCCTGGGTTTTTTCTGGTTTGGTTCACGTAGTAATGTGGGTCCACACTGAAACAATCAATTAAACCTGGTCTTGATAAATATTTTAGAGGATAACGCATGTTAGGTCCGGGATAGGTCTGGGATTTGCCCTCATCAGACTCATACTTTCGCACACTTCACATACTCGTTGAACAGATCCTGCGTTATTTTCTGGTTTGGATCACATAGTAATGTGGTACCACACTGAAACATTCAATTAAACCTGGCCTTGATAAATATTTTGGAGGATAACGCAAGTTAGGTCTGGGATAGGTCTGGGATTTGCTCTCATCAGGCTCATTCTTTCGCATATTTCTCATACTTGATGGCTAGATCTTGAGCTTTTTCTGGATTGCATCACGTAGTAATGTAGTACCACACTGAAACAGTCAATGAAACCTGGTTTCCATCAATATTTTAGAGGACAACGCAAGTTAGGTCTAGGTAAGGCCTGAGATTTTCACTGATCAGACTCATACATTCGCATTCTTCACATACTTGTTGAACGGATCCTGGGTTTTTTCTGGTTTGGATCACGTAGTTATGTGGGTCCACACTGAAACAATCAATTAAACCTGGTCTTGATAAATATTTTAGAGGATAACGCGTGTTAGGTCTGGGATAGGTCTGGGATTTGCCCTCATCAGACTCATACTTTCGCACACTTCACATACTCGTTGAACAGATCCTGGGTTATTTTCTGGTTTGGATCACATAGTAATGTGGTACCACACTGAAACAGTCGATTAAACCAGGTTTCGATCAATATTTTTGAGGATAACGCATGTTAGGTCTAGGTTAGGCATGGCATTTTCACTCATCAGACTCATACTTTCGCATTCTTCACATACTTGTTGAACGGATCCTGGGTTTTTTCTGGTTTGGATCACGTAGTTATGTGGGTCCACACTGAAACAATCAATTAAACCTGGTCTTGATAAATATTTTAGAGGATAACGCATGTTAGGTCTGGGATAGGTCTGGGATTTGCCCTCACCAGACTCATACTTTCGCACACTTCACATACTCGTTGAACAGATCCTGGGTTATTTTCTGGTTTGGATCACATAGTAATGTGGTACCACACTGAAACAGTCGATAAAACCAGGTTTCGATCACTATGTTTGAGGACAACGCATGTTAGGTCTAGGTTGGGCCTGGGATTTTCACTCATCAGACTCATACTTTCGCACACTTCACATACTCGTTGAACAGATCCTGGGTTATTTTCTGGTTTGGATCACATAGTAATGTGGTACCACACTGAAGCAGTCGATTAAACCTGGTTTCGATCAATATTTTAGAGAATAATTCATGTTAGGTCTAGGTTAGGTCTGGGATTTGCTCTCATCAGGCTCATTCTTTCGTATATTTCTCATACATGTTGAACAGATCCTGGGTTTTTTCTGGTTTGGATCACGTAGTAATGTGGGACCACACTGAAACAATCAATTAAACCTGGTTTCCATCAATATTTTAGAGGATAACGCAAGTTAGGTCTAGGGTAGTCCTGGGATTTGCCCTCATCAGGGTCATACTTTCGCAGTTTTAACATACATGTTGACCTGATCGACGGTTTTTTCTGCTTTGGATCACGTAGTAAAGTGGCACCACACTGAAACATTCAATTAAACCTGGTCTTGATAAATATTTTAGAGGATAACGCATGTTAGGTTTGGGTTAGGTCTAGGATTTGCCCTCATCAGGCTCATACTTTCGCATATTTCTCATACTTCATGGCTAGATCCTGGGCTGTTTCTGGATTGTATCACGTAGTACTGTGGTACCACGCTGAAACAGTCAATTGAACCTGGTTTCGATCAATATTTTAGAGGATAACGCAAGTTAGGTCTGGCATAGGTCTGGGATTCGCCCTCATCAGGCTCATACTTTCGCGTTTTTCACATACTTGTTGAACAGATCCTCGGTTTTTTCTGGTTTGTATCACGTAGTAGTGTGGTACCACACTGAAACTGTCCATTAAACCTGGTTTGGATCAATATTTTAGAGGATAACGCATGTTAGGGCTAGGTTAGCCCTGGGATTTGCACTCATCAGACTCATACTTTCGCATTCTTCTCATACTTGTTGAACTGATCCTGGGTTTTTTCTGGTTTGGATCACGTAGTAATGTGGTACCACACTGAAACAGTCGATTAAACCTGGTTTCGATCAATATTTTAGAGGATAACGCAAGTTAAGTCTGGGATTGGTCTGGGATTTGACCTCATCAGACTCATACTTTCGCATTCTTCTCATACTTGTTGAACTGATCCTGGGTTTTTTCTGGTTTGGATCACGTAGTAATGTGGTACCACACTGAAACAGTCGATTAAACCTGGTTTCGATCAATATTTTAGAGGATAACGCAAGTTAAGTCTGGGATTGGTCTGGGATTTGACCTCATCAGACTCATACTTTCGCACACTTCACATACTTGTTGAACGGATCCTGGGTTTTTTCTGGTTTGGACCCCGTAGTAGTGTGGTTCCACACTGAAACAGTCCATTAAACCTGGTTTCGCTCAATATTTTAGAGGATAACGCATGTTAGGTCTAGGTCAGGCCTGGGATTTTCACTCATCAGACTCATACTTTCGCATTCTTCACATACTTGTTGAACGGATGCTGGGTTTTTTCTGGTATGGATCACGTAGTAATGTGGGTCCGCACTGAAACAATCAATTAAACCTTGTCTTGATAAATATTTTAGAGGATAACGCATGTTAGGCTTGGGTTAGGTCTAGGATTTGCCCTCAGCAGGCTCATACTTTCGCATATCTCTCATACTTCATGGCTAGATCCTGGGCTGTTTCTGGATTGTATCACGTAGTAATGTGGTACCATGCTGAAACAGTCAATTAAACCTGGTTTCGATCAATATTTTAGAGGATAACGCAAGTTAGGTCTGGCATAGGTCTGGGATTCGCCCTCATCAGGCTCATACTTTCGTGTTTTTCACATACTTGTTGAACAGATCCTGGGTTTTTTCTGGTTTGTATCACGTAGTAGTGTGGTACCACACTAAAACAGTCTATTAAACCTGGTTTGAATGGATATTTTAGAGGACAACGCATGTAAGGTCTAGGTTAGCCCTGGGATTTGCCCTCATCAGGCTCATACTTTCGCGTTTTTCACATTCTTGTTGAACAGATCCTGGGTTTTTTCTGGTTTGGATCCCGTAGTAGTGTGGTACCACAATAAAACAGTCAATTAAACCTGGTTTCGATCAATATTTTAGAGGATATCGCAAGTTAGGTCTGGGATAGGTCTGGGATTTGCCCTCATCAGACTCATACTTTCGCTTTCTTCACATACTCGTTGAACAGATCCTGGGTTTTTTCTGGTTTGGATCACGTAGTAATGTGGGACCACACTGAAACAATCAATTAAACCTGGTCTTGATAAATATTTTAGAGGACAACGTATGTTAGGTCTGGGTTAGGCCTAGGATTTGCCCTCATCAGGCTCATACTTTCGCATATTTCTCATACTTCATGGCTAGATCCTGGGCTATTTCTGGATTGGATCACGTAGTAATGTGGTACCTCACTGAAACAGTCAATTAGACCTGGTTTCGCTCAATATTTTAGAAGATAACGCATGTTAGGCCTAGGTTAGGCCTGGGATTTGCCTTATCAGGGTCATACTTTCGCATATCTCTCATACTTGATGGCTAGATCCTGGGCTTCTTCTGGATTGCATCACGTAGTAATGAAGTACAACACTGAAACAGTCAATTAAACCTGGTTTCCATCAATATTTTAGAGGCCAACGCAAGTTAGGTCTAGGTTAGGCCTGGGATTTGCCCTCATCAGACTCATACTTTCGCACACTTCACATACTCGTTGGACAGATCCTGGGTTTTTTTCTGGTTTGGATCACGTAGTAATGTGGTAACACACTGAAACAGTCGATTAAACCTGGTTTCGATCAATATTATTGAGGATAACGCATGTTAGGTCTAGGTCAGGTCTAGGATTTGCCCTCATCAGGCTCATACTTTCTCATATTTCTCATACTTCATGGCTGGATCCTGGGCTATTTCTGGATTGGATAACGTAGTAATATGGTACCACACTGAAACAGTCAATTAAACCTGGTTTCGATTAATATTTTAGAGAATAATTCATGTTAGGTCTGGGTTAGGTCTGGGATTTGCTCTCATCAGGCTCATTCTTTCGCATATTTTTCATACTTGATGCCTAGATCCTGGGCTTTTTCTGGATTGCATCACGTAGTAATGAAGTACAACACTGAAGCAGTCAATTAAACCTGGTTTCCATCAATATTTTAGAGGACAACGCAAGTTAGGTCTAGGTTAGGCCTGGGATTTGCCCTCATCAGGATCATACTTTTGCAGTTTTAACATACATGTTCACCTGATCGAGGGTTTTTTCTGCTTTGGATCACGTAGTAAAGTGGAACCACACTGAAACAGTCCATTAAACCTGGTTTGCATCAATATTTTAGAGGATAACGCATGTTAGGTCTAGGTTAGCCCCGAGATTTTCACTCATCAGACTCATACTTTCGCATTCTTCACATACTTGTTGAACGGTTCCTGGGTTTTTTCTGGTTTGGATCACGTAGTAATGTGGGACCACACTGAAACAGTCAATTAAACCTGGTCTTGATAAATATTTTAGAGGACAACGCAAGTTAGGTCTAGGTTAGGCCTGGGATTTGCCCTCATCAGGGTCATACTTTCGTACACTTCACATACTCGTTGAACAGATCCTGGGTTACTTTCTGGTTTGGATCACATAGTAATGTGGTACCACACTGAAACAGTCGAATAAACCAGGTTTCGATCAATATTTTTGAGGATAACGCATGTTAGGTCTAGGTTAGGCCTGGGATTCTCACTCATCAGACTCATACTTTCGCATTCTTCACATACTTGTAGAACGGATCCTGGGTTTTTTCTGGTTTGGATCACGTAGTAATGTGGGACCACACTGAAACAGTCAATTAAACCTGGTCTTGATAAATATTTTAGAGGATAACGCATGTTAGGGCTAGGTTAGCCCTGGGATTTGCACTCATCAGACTCATACTTTCGCATTCTTCTCATACTTGTTGAACTGATCCTGGGTTTTTTCTGGTTTGTATCACGTAGTAGTGTGGTACCACACTGAAACAGTCTATTAAACCTGGTTTGGATGAATATTTTAGAGGATAACGCATGTAAGGTCTAGGTTAACCCTGGGATTTCCACTCATCAGACTCATACTTTCGCATTCTTCTCATACTTGTTGAACTGATCTTGGGTTTTTTCTGGTTTGGATCACGTAGTAATGTGGTACCACACTGAAACAGACGATTAAACCTGGTTTCGATCAATATCTTAGAGGATAACGCAAGTTAAGTCTGGGATTGGTCTGGGATTTGACCTCATCAGACTCATACTTTCGCACACTTCACATACTCGTTGAACAGATCCTGGGTTATTCTCTGGTTTGGATCACATAGTAATGTGGTACCACACTGAAACAGTCGATTAAACCAGGTTTCGATCAATATTTTAGAGGATAACGCATGTTAGGTCTAGGTTAGGCCTGGGATTTTCACTCATCAGACTCATACTTTCGCATTCTTCACATACTTGTTGAACGGATCCTAGGTTTTTTCTGGTTTGGATCACGTAGTAATGTGGGACCACACTGAAACAGTCAATTAAACCTGGTTTCGATCAATATTTTAGAGAATAATTCATGTTAGGTCTAGGTTAGGTCTGGGATTTGCTCTCATCAGGCTCATTCTTTCGTATATTTCTCATACATGTTGAACAGATCCTGGGTTTTTTCTGGTTTGGATCACGTAGTAATGTGGGACCACACTGAAACAATCAATTAAACCTGGTTTCCATCAATATTTTAGAGGACAACGCAAGTTAGGTCTGGGATAGGTCTGGGATTTGCCCTCATCAGGCTCATACTTTCGCGTTTTTCACATACTTGTTGAACAGATCCTGGGTTTTTTCTGGTTTGGATCCCGTAGTAGTGTGGTACCACAATAAAACAGTCAATTAAACCTGGTTTCGATCAATATTTTAGAGGATATCGCAAGTTAGGTCTGGGATAGTTCTGGGATTTGCCCTCATCAGACTCATACTTTCGGACACTTGACATACTCGTTGATCAGATCCTGGGTTTTTTTCTGGTTTGGATCACGTAGTAATGTGGTACCACACTGAAACAGTCGATTAAACCAGGTTTCGATCAATATTTTTGAGGATAACGCATGTTAGGTCTAGGTTAGGCATGGCATTTTCACTCATCAGACTCATACTTTCGCATTCTTCACATACTTGTTGAACGGATCCTGGGTTTTTTCTGGTTTGGATCACGTAGTTATGTGGGTCCACACTGAAACAATCAATTAAACCTGGTCTTGATAAATATTTTAGAGGATAACGCATGTTAGGTCTGGGATAGGTCTGGGATTTGCCCTCACCAGACTCATACTTTCGCACACTTCACATACTCGTTGAACAGATCCTGGGTTATTTTCTGGTTTGGATCACATAGTAATGTGGTACCACACTGAAACAGTCGATAAAACCAGGTTTCGATCACTATGTTTGAGGACAACGCATGTTAGGTCTAGGTTGGGCCTGGGATTTTCACTCATCAGACTCATACTTTCGCACACTTCACATACTCGTTGAACAGATCCTGGGTTATTTTCTGGTTTGGATCACATAGTAATGTGGTACCACACTGAAGCAGTCGATTAAACCTGGTTTCGATCAATATTTTAGAGAATAATTCATGTTAGGTCTAGGTTAGGTCTGGGATTTGCTCTCATCAGGCTCATTCTTTCGTATATTTCTCATACATGTTGAACAGATCCTGGGTTTTTTCTGGTTTGGATCACGTAGTAATGTGGGACCACACTGAAACAATCAATTAAACCTGGTTTCCATCAATATTTTAGAGGATAACGCAAGTTAGGTCTAGGGTAGTCCTGGGATTTGCCCTCATCAGGGTCATACTTTCGCAGTTTTAACATACATGTTGACCTGATCGACGGTTTTTTCTGCTTTGGATCACGTAGTAAAGTGGCACCACACTGAAACATTCAATTAAACCTGGTCTTGATAAATATTTTAGAGGATAACGCATGTTAGGTTTGGGTTAGGTCTAGGATTTGCCCTCATCAGGCTCATACTTTCGCATATTTCTCATACTTCATGGCTAGATCCTGGGCTGTTTCTGGATTGTATCACGTAGTACTGTGGTACCACGCTGAAACAGTCAATTAAACCTGGTTTCGATCAATATTTTAGAGGATAACGCAAGTTAGGTCTGGCATAGGTCTGGGATTCGCCCTCATCAGGCTCATACTTTCGCGTTTTTCACATACTTGTTGAACAGATCCTCGGTTTTTTCTGGTTTGTATCACGTAGTAGTGTGGTACCACACTGAAACTGTCCATTAAACCTGGTTTGGATCAATATTTTAGAGGATAACGCATGTTAGGGCTAGGTTAGCCCTGGGATTTGCACTCATCAGACTCATACTTTCGCATTCTTCTCATACTTGTTGAACTGATCCTGGGTTTTTTCTGGTTTGGATCACGTAGTAATGTGGTACCACACTGAAACAGTCGATTAAACCTGGTTTCGATCAATATTTTAGAGGATAACGCAAGTTAAGTCTGGGATTGGTCTGGGATTTGACCTCATCAGACTCATACTTTCGCATTCTTCTCATACTTGTTGAACTGATCCTGGGTTTTTTCTGGTTTGGATCACGTAGTAATGTGGTACCACACTGAAACAGTCGATTAAACCTGGTTTCGATCAATATTTTAGAGGATAACGCAAGTTAAGTCTGGGATTGGTCTGGGATTTGACCTCATCAGACTCATACTTTCGCACACTTCACATACTTGTTGAACGGATCCTGGGTTTTTTCTGGTTTGGACCCCGTAGTAGTGTGGTTCCACACTGAAACAGTCCATTAAACCTGGTTTCGCTCAATATTTTAGAGGATAACGCATGTTAGGTCTAGGTCAGGCCTGGGATTTTCACTCATCAGACTCATACTTTCGCATTCTTCACATACTTGTTGAACGGATGCTGGGTTTTTTCTGGTATGGATCACGTAGTAATGTGGGTCCGCACTGAAACAATCAATTAAACCTTGTCTTGATAAATATTTTAGAGGATAACGCATGTTAGGCTTGGGTTAGGTCTAGGATTTGCCCTCAGCAGGCTCATACTTTCGCATATCTCTCATACTTCATGGCTAGATCCTGGGCTGTTTCTGGATTGTATCACGTAGTAATGTGGTACCATGCTGAAACAGTCAATTAAACCTGGTTTCGATCAATATTTTAGAGGATAACGCAAGTTAGGTCTGGCATAGGTCTGGGATTCGCCCTCATCAGGCTCATACTTTCGTGTTTCTCACATACTTGTTGAACAGATCCTGGGTTTTTTCTGGTTTGTATCACGTAGTAGTGTGGTACCACACTAAAACAGTCTATTAAACCTGGTTTGAATGGATATTTTAGAGGACAACGCATGTAAGGTCTAGGTTAGCCCTGGGATTTGCCCTCATCAGGCTCATACTTTCGCGTTTTTCACATTCTTGTTGAACAGATCCTGGGTTTTTTCTGGTTTGGATCCCGTAGTAGTGTGGTACCACAATAAAACAGTCAATTAAACCTGGTTTCGATCAATATTTTAGAGGATATCGCAAGTTAGGTCTGGGATAGGTCTGGGATTTGCCCTCATCAGACTCATACTTTCGCTTTCTTCACATACTCGTTGAACAGATCCTGGGTTTTTTCTGGTTTGGATCACGTAGTAATGTGGGACCACACTGAAACAATCAATTAAACCTGGTCTTGATAAATATTTTAGAGGACAACGTATGTTAGGTCTGGGTTAGGCCTAGGATTTGCCCTCATCAGGCTCATACTTTCGCATATTTCTCATACTTCATGGCTAGATCCTGGGCTATTTCTGGATTGGATCACGTAGTAATGTGGTACCTCACTGAAACAGTCAATTAGACCTGGTTTCGCTCAATATTTTAGAAGATAACGCATGTTAGGCCTAGGTTAGGCCTGGGATTTGCCTTATCAGGGTCATACTTTCGCATATCTCTCATACTTGATGGCTAGATCCTGGGCTTCTTCTGGATTGCATCACGTAGTAATGAAGTACAACACTGAAACAGTCAATTAAACCTGGTTTCCATCAATATTTTAGAGGCCAACGCAAGTTAGGTCTAGGTTAGGCCTGGGATTTGCCCTCATCAGACTCATACTTTCGCACACTTCACATACTCGTTGGACAGATCCTGGGTTTTTTTCTGGTTTGGATCACGTAGTAATGTGGTAACACACTGAAACAGTCGATTAAACCTGGTTTCGATCAATATTATTGAGGATAACGCATGTTAGGTCTAGGTCAGGTCTAGGATTTGCCCTCATCAGGCTCATACTTTCTCATATTTCTCATACTTCATGGCTGGATCCTGGGCTATTTCTGGATTGGATAACGTAGTAATATGGTACCACACTGAAACAGTCAATTAAACCTGGTTTCGATTAATATTTTAGAGAATAATTCATGTTAGGTCTGGGTTAGGTCTGGGATTTGCTCTCATCAGGCTCATTCTTTCGCATATTTTTCATACTTGATGCCTAGATCCTGGGCTTTTTCTGGATTGCATCACGTAGTAATGAAGTACAACACTGAAGCAGTCAATTAAACCTGGTTTCCATCAATATTTTAGAGGACAACGCAAGTTAGGTCTAGGTTAGGCCTGGGATTTGCCCTCATCAGGATCATACTTTTGCAGTTTTAACATACATGTTCACCTGATCGAGGGTTTTTTCTGCTTTGGATCACGTAGTAAAGTGGAACCACACTGAAACAGTCCATTAAACCTGGTTTGCATCAATATTTTAGAGGATAACGCATGTTAGGTCTAGGTTAGCCCCGAGATTTTCACTCATCAGACTCATACTTTCGCATTCTTCACATACTTGTTGAACGGTTCCTGGGTTTTTTCTGGTTTGGATCACGTAGTAATGTGGGACCACACTGAAACAGTCAATTAAACCTGGTCTTGATAAATATTTTAGAGGACAACGCAAGTTAGGTCTAGGTTAGGCCTGGGATTTGCCCTCATCAGGGTCATACTTTCGTACACTTCACATACTCGTTGAACAGATCCTGGGTTACTTTCTGGTTTGGATCACATAGTAATGTGGTACCACACTGAAACAGTCGAATAAACCAGGTTTCGATCAATATTTTTGAGGATAACGCATGTTAGGTCTAGGTTAGGCCTGGGATTCTCACTCATCAGACTCATACTTTCGCATTCTTCACATACTTGTAGAACGGATCCTGGGTTTTTTCTGGTTTGGATCACGTAGTAATGTGGGACCACACTGAAACAGTCAATTAAACCTGGTCTTGATAAATATTTTAGAGGATAACGCATGTTAGGGCTAGGTTAGCCCTGGGATTTGCACTCATCAGACTCATACTTTCGCATTCTTCTCATACTTGTTGAACTGATCCTGGGTTTTTTCTGGTTTGTATCACGTAGTAGTGTGGTACCACACTGAAACAGTCTATTAAACCTGGTTTGGATGAATATTTTAGAGGATAACGCATGTAAGGTCTAGGTTAACCCTGGGATTTCCACTCATCAGACTCATACTTTCGCATTCTTCTCATACTTGTTGAACTGATCTTGGGTTTTTTCTGGTTTGGATCACGTAGTAATGTGGTACCACACTGAAACAGACGATTAAACCTGGTTTCGATCAATATCTTAGAGGATAACGCAAGTTAAGTCTGGGATTGGTCTGGGATTTGACCTCATCAGACTCATACTTTCGCACACTTCACATACTCGTTGAACAGATCCTGGGTTATTCTCTGGTTTGGATCACATAGTAATGTGGTACCACACTGAAACAGTCGATTAAACCAGGTTTCGATCAATATTTTAGAGGATAACGCATGTTAGGTCTAGGTTAGGCCTGGGATTTTCACTCATCAGACTCATACTTTCGCATTCTTCACATACTTGTTGAACGGATCCTAGGTTTTTTCTGGTTTGGATCACGTAGTAATGTGGGACCACACTGAAACAGTCAATTAAACCTGGTTTCGATCAATATTTTAGAGAATAATTCATGTTAGGTCTAGGTTAGGTCTGGGATTTGCTCTCATCAGGCTCATTCTTTCGTATATTTCTCATACATGTTGAACAGATCCTGGGTTTTTTCTGGTTTGGATCACGTAGTAATGTGGGACCACACTGAAACAATCAATTAAACCTGGTTTCCATCAATATTTTAGAGGACAACGCAAGTTAGGTCTGGGATAGGTCTGGGATTTGCCCTCATCAGGCTCATACTTTCGCGTTTTTCACATACTTGTTGAACAGATCCTGGGTTTTTTCTGGTTTGGATCCCGTAGTAGTGTGGTACCACAATAAAACAGTCAATTAAACCTGGTTTCGATCAATATTTTAGAGGATATCGCAAGTTAGGTCTGGGATAGTTCTGGGATTTGCCCTCATCAGACTCATACTTTCGGACACTTGACATACTCGTTGATCAGATCCTGGGTTTTTTTCTGGTTTGGATCACGTAGTAATGTGGTACCAGACTGAAACATTCAATGAAACCAGGTCTGGATAAATATTTTAGAGGATAACGCAAGTTAGGTCTGGGATAGGTCTGGGATTAGCCCTCATCAGACTCATACTTTCGCTTTCTTCACATACTCGTTGAACAGATCCTGTGTTATTTTCTGGTTTGGATCACATAGTAATGTGGTACCACACTGGAACAGTCGATTAAACCAGGTTTCGATCAATATTTTTGAGGATAACGCATGTTAGGTCTAGGTTAGGTCTGGGATTTTCACTCATCAGACTCATACTTTCGCATTCTTCACATACTTGTTGAACGGATCCTGGGTTTTTTCTGGTTTGGATCACGTAGTAATGTGGGACCACACTGAAACAATCAATTAAACCTGGTCTTGATAAATATTTTAGAGGACACCGTATGTTAGGTCTGGATTAGGTCTAGGATTTGCCCTCATCAGGCTCATACTTTCGCATATTTCTCATACTTCATGGCTAGATCCTGGGCTATTTCTGGATTGGATCACGTAGTAATGTGGTACTACACTGAAACAGTCAATTAAACCTGGTTTCGCTCAATATTTTAGAAGATAACGCATGTTAGGCCTAGGTTAGGCCTGGGATTTGCCTTATCAGGGTCATACTTTCGCATATTTCTCATACTTGATGGCTAGATCCTGGGCTTTTTCTGGATTGCATCACGTAGTAATGAAGTACAACACTGAAACAGTGAATTAAACCTGGTTTCCATCAATATTTTAGAGGACAACGCAAGTTAGGTCTAGGTTAGGCCTGGGATTTGCCCTCATCAGACTCATACTTTCGCACACTTCACATACTCGTTGGACAGATCCTGGGTTTTTTTCTGGTTTGGATCACGTAGTAATGTGGTAACACACTGAAACAGTCGATTAAACCTGGTTTCGATCAATATTATTGAGGATAACGCATGTTAGGTCTAGATCAGGTCTAGGATTTGCCCTCATCAGGCTCATACTTTCTCATATTTCTCATACTTCATGGCTGGATCCTGGGCTATTTCTGGATTGGATAACGTAGTAATGTGGTACCACACTGAAACAGTCAATTAAACCTGGTTTCGATTAATATTTTAGAGAATAATTCATGTTAGGTCTGGGTTAGGTCTGGGATTTGCTCTCATCAGGCTCATTCTTTCGCATATTTTTCATACTTGATGGCTAGATCCTGGGCTTTTTCTGGATTGCATCACGTAGTAATGAAGTACAACACTGAAACAGTCAATTAAACCTGGTTTCCATCAATATTTTAGAGGACAACGCAAGTTAGGTCTAGGTTAGGCCTGGGATTTGCCCTCATCAGGATCATACTTTTGCAGTTTTAACATACATGTTCACCTGATCGAGGGTTTTTTCTGCTTTGGATCACGTAGTAAAGTGGTACCACACTGAAACAGTCCATTAAACCTGGTTTGCATCAATATTTTAGAGGATAACGCATGTTAGGTCTAGGTTAGCCCCGAGATTTTCACTCATCAGACTCATACTTTCGCATTCTTCACTTACTTGTTGAACGGTTCCTGGGTTTTTTCTGGTTTGGATCACGTAGTAATGTGGGACCACACTGAAACAATCAATTAAACCTGGTCTTGATAAATATTTTAGAGGACAACGTATGTTAGGTCTGGGTTAGGTCTAGGATTTGCCCTCATCAGGCTCATACTTTCGCATATTTCTCATACTTCATGGCTAGATCCTGGGCTATTTCTGGATTGGATCACGTAGTAATGTGGTACTACACTGAAACAGTCAATTAAACCTGGTTTCGCTCAATATTTTAGAAGATAACGCATGTTAGGCCTAGGTTAGGCCTGGGATTTGCCTTATCAGGGTCATACTTTCGCAGTTTTAACATGCATGTTGACCTGATCGAGTGTTTTTTCTGCTTTGGATCACGTAGTAAAGTGGTACCACAACTAAAACAGTCAATTAAACCTGGTTTCGATCACTATTTTAGAGGATAGTGCAAGTTAGGTCTGGGATAGGTCTGGGATTAGCCCTCATCAGACTCATACTTTCGCATATTTCTCATACTTGATGACTAGATCCTGGGCTATTTCTGGATTGGATCACGTAGTAATGTGGTACTACACTGAAACAGTCAATTAAACCTGGTTTCGCTCAATATTTTAGAAGATAACGCATGTTAGGTCTAGGTTAGGCCTGGGATTTGCCCTCATCAGGGTCATACTTTCGTACACTTCACATACTCGTTGAACAGATCCTGGGTTACTTTCTGGTTTGGATCACATAGTAATGTGGTACCACACTGAAACAGTCGAATAAACCAGGTTTCGATCAATATTTTTGAGGATAACGCATGTTAGGTCTAGGTTAGGCCTGGGATTCTCACTTATCAGACTCATACTTTCGCATTCTTCACATACTTGTAGAACGGATCCTGGGTTTTTTCTGGTTTGGATCACGTAGTAATGTGGGACCACACTGAAACAGTCAATTAAACCTGGTCTTGATAAATATTTTAGAGGATAACGCATGTTAGGGCTAGGTTAGCCCTGGGATTTGCACTCATCAGACTCATACTTTCGCATTCTTCTCATACTTGTTGAACTGATCCTGGGTTTTTTCTGATTTGGATCACGTAGTAATGTGGTACCACACTGAAACAGTCGATTAAACCTGGTTTCGATCAATATTTTAGAGGATAACGCAAGTTAAGTCTGGGATTGGTCTGGGATTTGACCTCATCAGACTCATACTTTCGCACACTTCACATTCTTGTTGAACGGATCCTGGGTTTTTTCTGGTTTGGACCCCGTAGTAGTGTGGTACCACACTGAAACAGTCCATTAAACCTGGTTTCGCTCAATATTTTAGAGGATAACGCATGTTAGGTCTAGGTCAGGCCTGGGATTTTCACTCATCAGACTCATACTTTCGCATTCTTCACATACTTGTTGAACGGATGCTGTGTTTTTTCTGATATGGATCACGTAGTAATGTGGGTCCACACTGAAACAATCAATTAAACCTTGTCTTGATAAATATTTTAGAGGATAACGCATGTTAGGCTTGGGTTAGGTCTAGGATTTGCCCTCAGCAGGCTCATACTTTCGCATATCTCTCATGGTTCATGGCTAGATCCTGGGCTGTTTCTGGATTGTATCACATAGTAATGTGGTACCATGCTGAAACAGTCAATTAAACCTGGTTTCGATCAATATTTTAGAGGATAACGCAAGTTAGGTCTGGCATAGGTCTGGGATTCGCCCTCATCAGGCTCATACTTTCGCGTTTTTCACATACTTGTTGAACAGATCCTGGGTTTTTTCTGGTTTGTATCACGTAGTAGTGTGGTACCACACTGAAACAGTCTATTAAACCTGGTTTGGATGAATATTTTAGAGGATAACGCATGTAAGGTCTAGGTTAGCCCTGGGATTTCCACTCATCAGACTCATACTTTCGCATTCTTCTCATACTTGTTGAACTGATCTTGGGTTTTTTCTGGTTTGGATCACGTAGTAATGTGGTACCACACTGAAACAGACGATTAAACCTGGTTTCGATCAATATCTTAGAGGATAACGCAAGTTAAGTCTGGGATTGGTCTGGGATTTGACCTCATCAGACTCATACTTTCGCACACTTCACATACTCGTTGAACAGATCCTGGGTTATTTTCTGGTTTGGATCACATAGTAATGTGGTACCACACTGAAACAGTCGATTAAACCAGGTTTCGATCAATATTTTAGAGGATAACGCATGTTAGGTCTAGGTTAGGCCTGGGATTTTCACTCATCAGACTCATACTTTCGCATTCTTCACATACTTGTTGAACGGATCCTGGGTTTTTTCTGGTTTGGATCACGTAGTAATGTGGGACCACACTGAAACAGTCAATTAAACCTGGTTTCGATCAATATTTTAGAGAATAATTCATGTTAGGTCTAGGTTAGGTCTGGGATTTGCTCTCATCAGGCTCATTCTTTCGTATATTTCTCATACATGTTGAACAGATCCTGGGTTTTTTCTGGTTTGGATCACGTAGTAATGTGGGACCACACTGAAACAATCAATTAAACCTGGTTTCCATCAATATTTTAGAGGACAACGCAAGTTAGGTCTGGGATAGGTCTGGGATTTGCCCTCATCAGGCTCATACTTTCGCGTTTTTCACATACTTGTTGAACAGATCCTGGGTTTTTTCTGGTTTGGATCCCGTAGTAGTGTGGTACCACAATAAAACAGTCAATTAAACCTGGTTTCGATCAATATTTTAGAGGATATCGCAAGTTAGGTCTGGGATAGGTCTGGGATTTGCCCTCATCAGACTCATACTTTCGGACACTTGATATACTCGTTGATCAGATCCTGGGTTTTTTTCTGGTTTGGATCACGTAGTAATGTGGTACCACACTGAAACATTCAATGAAAACAGGTCTGGATAAATATTTTAGAGGATAACGCAAGTTAGGTCTGGGATAGGTCTGGGATTAGCCCTCATCAGACTCATACTTTCGCTTTCTTCACATACTCGTTGAACAGATCCTGTGTTATATTCTGGTTTGGATCACATAGTAATGTGGTACCACACTGGAACAGTCGATTAAACCAGGTTTCGATCAATATTTTTGAGGATAACGCATGTTAGGTCTAGGTTAGGTCTGGGATTTTCACTCATCAGACTCATACTTTCGCATTCTTCACATACTTGTTGAACGGATCCTGGGTTTTTTCTGGTTTGGATCACGTAGTAATGTGGGACCACACTGAAACAATCAATTAAACCTGGTCTTGATAAATATTTTAGAGGACAACGTATGTTAGGTCTGGGTTAGGTCTAGGATTTGCCCTCATCAGGCTCATACTTTCGCATATTTCTCATACTTCATGGCTAGATCCTGGGCTATTTCTGGATTGGATCACGTAGTAATGTGGTACTACACTGAAACAGTCAATTAAACCTGGTTTCGCTCATTATTTTAGAAGATAACGCATGTTAGGCCTAGGTTAGGCCTGGGATTTGCCTTATCAGGGTCATACTTTCGCATATTTCTCATACTTGATCGCTAGATCCTGGGCTTTTTCTGGATTGCATCACGTAGTAATGAAGTACAACACTGAAACAGTCAATTAAACCTGGTTTCCATCAATATTTTAGAGGACAACGCAAGTTAGGTCTAGGTTAGGCCTGGGATTTGCCCTCATCAGACTCATACTTTCGCACACTTCACATACTCGTTGGACAGATCCTGGGTTTTTTTCTGGTTTGGATCACGTAGTAATGTGGTAACACACTGAAACAGTCGATTAAACCTGGTTTCGATCAATATTATTGAGGATAACGCATGTTAGGTCTAGGTCAGGTCTAGGATTTGCCCTCATCAGGCTCATACTTTCTCATATTTCTCATACTTCATGGCTGGATCCTGGGCTATTTCTGGATTGGATAACAAAGTAATGTGGTACCACACTGAAACAGTCAATTAAACCTGGTTTCGATTAATATTGTAGAGAATAATTCATGTTAGGTCTGGGTTAGGTCTGGGATTTGCTCTCATCAGGCTCATTCTTTCGCATATTTTTCATACTTGTTGGCTAGATCGTGGGCTTTTTCTGGATTGCATCACGTAGTAATGAAGAACAACACTGAAACAGTCAATTAAACCTGTTTTCCATCAATATTTTAGAGGACAACGCAAGTTAGGTCTAGGTTAGGCCTGGGATTTGCCCTCATCAGGATCATACTTTTGCAGTTTTAACATACATGTTCACCTGATCGAGGGTTTTTTCGGCTTTGGATCACGTAGTAAAGTGGTACCACACTGAAACAGTCCATTAAACCTGGTTTGCATCAATATTTTAGAGGATAACGCATGTTAGGTCTAGGTTAGCCCCGAGATTTTCACTCATCAGAATCATACTTTCGCATTCTTCACATACTTGTTGAACGGTTCCTGGGTTTTTTCTGGTTTGGATCACGTAGTAATGTGGGACCACACTGAAACAATCAATTAAACCTGGTCTTGATAAATATTTTAGAGGACAACGTATGTTAGGTCTGGGTTAGGTCTAGGATTTGCCCTCATCAGGCTCATACTTTCGCGTATTTCTCATACTTCATGGCTAGATCCTGGGCTATTTCTGGATTGGATCATGTCGTAATGTGGTACTACACTGAAACAGTCAATTAAACCTGGTTTCGCTCCATATTTTAGAAGATAACGCATGTTAGGCCTAGGTTAGGCCTGGGATTTGCCTTATCAGGGTCATACTTTCGCAGTTTAACATGCATGTTGACCTGATCGAGTGTTTTTTCTGCTTTGGATCACGTAGTAAAGTGGTACCACAACTAAAACAGTCAATTAAACCTGGTTTCGATCACTATTTTAGAGGATAGTGCAAGTTAGGTCTGGGATAGGTCTGGGATTAACCCTCATCAGACTCATACTTTCGCATATTTCTCATACTTGATGACTAGATCCTGGGCTTTTTCTGGATTGCATCACGTAGTAATGAAGTACAACACTGAAACAGTCAATTAAACCTGGTTTCGCTCAATATTTTAGAAGATAACGCATGTTAGGTCTAGGTTAGGCCTGGGATTTGCCCTCATCAGGGTCATACTTTCGCAGTTTTAACATGCATGTTGACCTGATCGAGGGTTTTTTCTGCTTTGGATCACGTAGTAAAGTGGTACCAGAACTAAAACAGTCAATTAAACCTGGTTTCGATGACTATTTTAGAGGATAACGCAAGTTAGGTCTGGGATAGGTCTGGGATTATCCCTCATCAGACTCATACTTTCGCACACTTCACATACTCGTTGACAAGATCCTGGGTTTTTTTCTGGTTTGGATCACGTAGTAATGTGGTACCACACTGAAACTGTCGGTTAAACCTGGTTTCGATCAATATTTTAGTGGATAAAGCAAGTTAGGTCTGGGATAGGTCTGGGATTTGCCCTCATCAGACTCATACCTACGCACACTTCACATACTCGGTGAACAGATCCTGGGTTATTTTCCGGTTTGGATCACATAGTAATGTGGTACCAAACTGAAACAGTCAATTAAACCTGGTTTCCATCAATAGTTTAGAGGACAACGCATGTTAGGTCTAGGTTAGGCCTGGGATTTGCCCACATCAGGGTCATACTTTCGCAGTTTTAACATACATGTTGACCTGATCGAGGGTTTTTTTCTGGTTTGGATCACGTAGTAATGTGGTACCACACTGAAACTGTCGGTTAAACCTGGTTTCGATCAATATTTTAGTGGATAACGCAAGTTAGGTCTGGGATAGGTCTGGGATTTGCCCTCATCAGACTCATACCTACGCACACTTCACATACTCGGTGAACAGATCCTGGGTTATTTTCCGGTTTGGATCACATAGTAATGTGGTACCAAACTGAAACAGTCAATTAAACCTGGTTTCCATCAATAGTTTAGAGGACAACGCATGTTAGGTCTAGGTTAGGCCTGGGATTTGCCCACATCAGGGTCATACTTTCGCAGTTTTAACATACATGTTGACCTGATCGAGGGTTTTTTCTGCTTTGGATCATGCAGTAAAGTGGTACCACACTGAAACAGTCCATTAAACCTGGTTTCGAACAATATTTTTTAGGATAACGCATGTTAGGTCTAGGTTAGGCCGGGGATTTTCACTCATCAGACTCATACTTTCGCATTCTTCACATACTTGTTGAACGGATCCTGGGTTTTTACTGGTTTGGATCACGTAGTAATGTGGTACCACACTGAAACATTCAATTAAACCTGGTCTTGATAAATATTTTAGAGGAAAACGCATGTTAGGTCTGGGATAGGTCTGGGATTTGCACTCATCAGACTCATACTTTCGCACGCCTCACATACTCGTTGAACAGATCCTGGGTTATTTTCTGGTTTGGATCTCATAGTAATGTGGTACCACACTGAAACAGTCGATTAAACCAGGTTTCGATCAATATTTTTGAGGATAACGCAAGTCAGGTCTAGGTTAGGCCTGGGATTTGCCCTCATCAGGGTCATACTTTCGCATTCTTCACATACTTGTTGAACGGATCCTGTGTTTTGTCTGGTTTGGATCACGTAGTAATGTGGTACCACACTGAAACATTCAATTAAACCTGGTCTTGATAAATATTTTAGAGGATAACGCATGTTAGGTCTGGGTTAGGTCTAGGATTTGCCCCCATCAGGCTTATACTTTCGCATATTTCTCATACTTGTTGAACGGATCCTGGGTTTTTTCTGGATTGGGTCACGTAGTAATGTGGTACCACACTGAAACAGTCAATTAAGCCTGGTTTCCATCAATATTTTAGAGGACAACGCATGTTAGGTCTAGGTTGGGCCTGGGATTTGCCCTCATCAGGGTCATACTTTCGCTGTTTTAACATACATGTTGACGTGATCAAGGGTTTTTTCTGCTTTGTATCACGTAGTAAAAAGGTACCACACTGAAACAGACCATTAAACCTGGTTTGGATCAATATTTTAGAGGATAACGCATGTTAGGTCTAGGTTAGCCCTGGGATTTTCACTCATCAGACTCATACTTTCGCATTCTTCACATACTTGTTGAACGGATCCTGGGTTTTTTCTGGATTGGATCACGTAGTAATGTGGTACCACACTGAAACAGTCAATTAAACCTGGTTTCCATCAATATTTTAGAGGATAACGCAAGTTAGGTCTGGGATATGTCTGGGATTCGCCCTCATCAGGCTCATACTTTCGCGTTTTTCACATACTTGTTGAACTGGTCCTGGGTTTTTTCTGGTTTGGATCACGTGGTAATGTGGTACCACATTGAAACATTCAATTAAACCTGGTCTTGATAAATATTTTAGAGGATAACGCATGTTAGGTCTGGGTTAGGACTAGGATTTGCCCCCATCAGGCTCATACTTTCGCATATTTCTCATACTTCATGGCTAGATCCTGGGCTGTTTCAGGATTGTATCACGTAGTAATGTGGTACCACGCTGAAACAGTCAATTAAAACTGGTTTCGATCAATATTTCAGAGGATAACGCAAGTTTGGTCTGGGATAGGTCTGGGATTTGCCCTCATCAGGCTCATACTTTCGCGTTTTTCACATACTTGTTGAACTGGTCCTCGGTTTTTTCTGGTTTGGATCACGTAGCAATGTGGTACCACACTGAAGCAGTCGATTAAACCTGGTTTCGATCAATAGTTTAAAGGATAACGCAAGTTTGGTCTGGGATAGGTCTGGGATTTGCCCTCATCAGGCTCATACTTTCGCATTCTTCACATACTTGTTGAACGGATCCTGGGTTTTTTTCTGGTTTGGATCACGTAGTAATGTGGGACCACACTGAAACAATCAATTAAACCTGGTCATGATCAATATTTTAGAGAATAATTCATGTTATGTCTAGGTTAGGTCTGGGATTTGCTCTCATCAGGCTCATACTTTCGCATATTTCTCATACTTCATGGCTGGATCCTGGGCTATTTCTGGTTTGGATCACGTAGTAATGTGGTACCACACTGAAACAGTCAATTAAAACTGGTTTCGATCAATATTTTAGAGGATAACGCAAGTTTGGTCTGGGATAGGTCTGGGATTTGTTCTCATCAGGCTCATTCTTTCGCATATTTCTCATACTTGATGGCTAGATCCTGGGCTTTTTCCGGTTTGCATCACGTAGTAATGAAGTACAACACTGAAACAGTTAACTCAACCTGGTTTCCATCAATATTTTAGAGGACAACGCATGTTAGGTCTAGGTTAGGCCTGGGATTTGCCCTCATCAGGGTCATACTTTCGCAGTTTTAACATACATGTTGACGTGATCGAGGGTTTTTTTTGCTTTGGATCACGTAGTAAAGTGGTACCACACTGAAACAGTCCATTAAACCTGGTTTGGATCAATATTTTAGAGGATAACGCATGTTAGGTCAAGGTTAGCCCTGTGATTTTCACTCATCAGACTCATACTTTCGCATTCTTCACATACTTGTTGAACGGATCCTAGGTTTTTTCTGGTTTGGTTCACGTAGTAATGTGGTACCACACTGGAACATTCAATTAAACCTGGTCTTGATAAATATTTGAGAGGATAACGCATGTTAGGTTAGGGTTAGGTCTAGGATTTGCCCTCATCAGGCTGATACTTTCGCATATTTCTCATACTTCATGGCTAGATCCTGGGCTGTTTCTGGATTGTATCACGTAGTAATGTGGTACCACGCTGAAACAGTCAATTAAGCCTGATTTCGATGAATATTTTAGAGGATAACGCAAGTTAGGTCTGGGATAGGTCTGGGATTCGCCCTCATCAGGCTCATACCTTCGCATATTTCTCATACTTGGTGGCTAGATCCTGGGCTTTTTCTGGATTGCATCACGTAGTAATGAAGTACAACACTGAAGCAGTCAATTAAACCTGGTTTCCATCAATATCTTAGAGGACAACGCAAGTTAGGTCTGGGATAAGTCTGGGATTTGCCCTCATCAGACTCATACTTTCGCACACTTCACATACTCGTTGAACAGATCCTGGGTTATTTTCCGGTTTGGATCACATAGTAATGTGGTACCACACTGAAACAGTCGATTAAACCAGGTTTCGATCAATATTTTTGAGGATAACGCATGTTAGGTCTACGTTAGGCCTGGGATTTTCACTCATCAGACTCATACTTTCGTATTCTTCACATACTTGTTGAACGGATCCTGGGTTTTTTCTGGTTTGGATTACGTAGTAATGAGGGACCACACTGAAACAATCAAATAAACCTGGTCTTGATAAATATTTTAGAGGACAAAGCATGTTAGGTCTGCGTTAGGTCTAGGATTTGCCCTCGTCAGGCTCAAACTTTCGCATATTTCTCATACTTGACAAGATCCTGGGCTATTTCTGGATTGGATCACGTAGTAATGTGGTACCACACTGGAACAGTCGATTAAACCAGGTTTCGATCAATATTTTTGAGGATAACGCAACTTAGGTCTGGGATAGGTCTGGGATTTGCCCTCGTCAGGCTCATACTTTCGCGTTTTTCACATACTTGTTCAACAGATCCTGGGTTTTTCCGGTTTGGGTCACGTAGTAGTGTGGTACCACACCGAAACAGTCAATTATGCCTGATTTCGATGAATATTTTAGAGGATAACGCAAGTTAGGTCTGGGATAGGTCTGGGATTCGCCCTCATCAGGCTCATACCTTCGCATATTTCTCATACTTGGTGGCTAGATCCTGGGCTTTTTCTGGATTGCATCACGTAGTAATGAAGTACAACACTGAAGCAGTCAATTAAACCTGGTTTCCATCAATATCTTAGAGGACAACGCAAGTTAGGTCTGGGATAAGTCTGGGATTTGCCCTCATCAGACTCATACTTTCGCACACTTCACATACTCGTTGAACAGATCCTGGGTTATTTTCCGGTTTGGATCACATAGTAATGTGGTACCACACTGAAACAGTCGATTAAACCAGGTTTCGATCAATATTTTTGAGGATAACGCATGTTAGGTCTAGGTTAGGCCGGGGATTTTCACTCAGCAGACTCGTACTTTCGCATTCTTCACATACTTGTTGAACGGATCCTGGGTTTTTACTGGTTTGGATCACATAGTAATGTGGTACCACACTGAAACATTCAATTAAGCCTGGTTTGGATCAATATTTTAGAAGACAACGCATGTTAGGTCTGGGTTAGGTCTAGGATTTGCCCCCATCAGACTCATACTTTCGCATATTTCTCATACTTCATGGTTGGATCCTGGGCTATTTCTGCTTTGGATCACGTAGTAAAGTGGTACCACACTGAAACAGTCCATTAAACCTGATTTGGATCAATATTTTAGAGGATAACGCATGTTATGTCTAGGTTAGCCCTGGGATTTGCCCTCATCAGGCTCATACTTTCGCGTTTTTCACATACTTGTTGAACAGATCCTGGGTTTTTTCCGGTTTGGGTCACGTAGTAATGTGGTACCACGCTGAAACAGTCAATTAAGCCTGATTTCGATGAATATTTTAGAGGATAACGCAAGTTAGGTCTGGGATAGGTCTGGGATTCGCCCTCATCAGGCTCATACCTTCGCATATTTCTCATACTTGGTGGCTAGATCCTGGGCTTTTTCTGGATTGCATCACGTAGTAATGAAGTACAACACTGAAGCAGTCAATTAAACCTGGTTTCCATCAATATCTTAGAGGACAACGCAAGTTAGGTCTGGGATAAGTCTGGGATTTGCCCTCATCAGACTCATACTTTCGCACACTTCACATACTCGTTGAACAGATCCTGGGTTATTTTCCGGTTTGGATCACATAGTAATGTGGTACCACACTGAAACAGTCGATTAAACCAGGTTTCGATCAATATTTTTGAGGATAACGCATGTTAGGTCTAGGTTAGGCCTGGGATTTTCACTCATCAGACTCATACTTTCGTATTCTTCACATACTTGTTGAACGGATCCTGGGTTATTTTCTGGTTTGGATCACATAGTAATGTGGTACCACACTGAATCAGTCGATTAAACCAGGTTTCGATCAATATTTTTGAGGATAACGCATGTTAGGTCTAGGTTAGGCCTGGGATTTTCACTCATCAGACACATACTTTCGTATTCTTCACATACTTGTTGAACGGATCCTGGGTTTTTTCTGGCTTGGATTACGTAGTAATGAGGGACCACACTGAAACAATCAAATAAACCTGGTCTTGATAAATATTTTAGAGGATAAAGCATGTTAGGTCTGCGTTAGGTCTAGGATTTGCCCTCGTCAGGCTCAACCTTTCGCATATTTCTCATACTTCATGACAAGATCCTGGGCTATTTCTGGATTGGATCACGTAGTAATGTGGTACCACACTGAGACAGTCGATTAAACCAGGTTTCGATCAATATTTGTGAGGATAACGCAACTTAGGTCTGGGATAGGTCTGGGATTTGCCCTCGTCAGGCTCATACTTTCGCGTTTTTCACATACTTGTTCAACAGATCCTGGGTTTTTCCGGTTTGGGTCACGTAGTAGTGTGGTACCACACTGAAACAGTCGATTAAACCTGGTTTCGATCAATATTTTTGAGGATAACGCATGTTAGGTCTAGGTTAGGCCGGGGATTTTCACTCAGCAGACTCGTACTTTCGCATTCTTCACATACTTGTTGAACGGAGCCTGGGTTTTTACTGGTTTGGATCACATAGTAATGTGGTACCACACTGAAACATTCAATTAAGCCTGGTTTGGATCAATATTTTAGAGGACAACGCATGTTAGGTCTGGGTTAGGTCTAGGATTTGCCCCCATCAGGCTCATACATTCGCATATTTCTCATACTTCATGGCTGGATCCTGGGCTATTTCTGCTTTGGATCACGTAGTAAAGTGGTACCACACTGAAACAGTCCATTAAACCTGATTTGGATCAATATTTTAGAGGACAACGCATGTTAGGTCTGGGTTAGGTCTAGGATTTGCCCCCATCAGGCTCATACATTCGCATATTTCTCATACTTCATGGCTGGATCCTGGGCTATTTCTGCTTTGGATCACGTAGTAAAGTGGTACCACACTGAAACAGTCCATTAAACCTGATTTGGATCAATATTTTAGAGGATAACGCATGTTAGGTCTAGGTTAGGCCTGGGATTTTCACTCATCAGACCCATACTTTCGCATTCTTCACATACTTGTTGAACGGAACCTGGGTTTTTTCTGGTTTGGATTACGTATTAATGTGGGACCACACTGAAACAATCAAATAAACCTGGCCTTGATAAATATTTTAGAGGATAACGCATGTTAGGTCTGCGTTAGGTCTAGGATTTGCCATCGTCAGGCTCATACTTTCGCATATTTCTCATACTTCATGGCTAGATCCTGGGTTATTTCTGGATTGGATCACATAGTAATGTGGTACCACACTGAAACAGTCGATTAAACCAGGTTTCGATCAATATTTTTGAGGATAACGCAAGTTAGGTCTGGGATAGGTCTGGGATTTGCCCTCATCAGGCTCATTCTTTCGCATATTTCTCATACTTGATGGCTAGATCCTGGGCTTTTTCTGGATTGCATCACGTAGTAATGAAGTACAACACTGAAACAGTCAATTAAACCTGGTTTCCATCAATATTTTAGAGGACAACGCATGTTAGGTCTAGGTAAGGCCTGGGATTTGCCCTCATCAGGGTCATACTTTCGCAGTTTTAACATACATGTTGACCTGATCGAGGGTTCTTAATGCTTTGGATCACGTAGTAAAGTGGTACCACCCTGGAACAGTCCATTAAACCTGGTTTGGATCAATATTTTAGAGGATAACGCATGTTAGGTTTGGGTTAGGTCTAGGATTTGCCCTCATCAGGCTCATACAATCGCGTTTTTCACATACTTGTTGAACAGATCCTGGGTTTTTTCCTGTTTGGGTCACGTAGTAGTGTGGTACCACACTGAAACAGTCGATTAAACCTATATCGATCAATATTTTAGAGCATAACGCAAGTTTGGTCTGGGATAGGTCTGGGATTTGCCCTCATCAGGCTCATACTTTCGCGTTTTTCACATACTTGTTGAACAGATCCTGGGTTTTTACTGGTTTGGATCACGTAGTAATGTGGGACCACACTGAAACAGTCCATTAAACCTGGTTTGGATCAATATTTTAGAGGATAACGCATGTTAGGTCTAGGTTAGGTCTGGGATTTTCACTCATCAGGGTCATACTTTCGCAGTTTTAACATACATGTTGACGTGATCGAGGGTTAATTTGCTTTGGATCACGTAGTAAAGTGGTACCACACTGAAACAGTCCATTAAACCTGGTTTGGATCAATATTTTAGAGGATAACGCATGTTAGGTCTAGGTTAGCCCTGTGATTTTCACTCATCAGACTCATACTTTCGCATTCTTCACATTCCTGTTGAACGGATCCTAGGTTTTTTCTGGTTAGGTTCACGTAGTAATGTGGTACCACACTGGAACATTCAATTAAACCTGGTCTTGATAAATATTTTAGAGGATAACGCATGTTAGGTTTGGGTTAGGTCTAGGATTTGCCCTCATCAGGCTGATACTTTCGCATATTTCTCATACTTCATGGCTAGATCCTGGGCTGTTTCTGGATTGTATCACGTAGTAATGTGGTACCACGCTGAAACAGTCAATTAAGCCTGATTTCGATGAATATTTTAGAGGATAACGCAAGTTAGGTCTGGGATAGGTCTGGGATTCGCCCTCATCAGGCTCATACCTTCGCATATTTCTCATACTTGGTGGCTAGATCCTGGGCTTTTTCTGGATTGCATCACGTAGTAATGAAGTACAACACTGAAGCAGTCAATTAAACCTGGTTTCCATCAATATCTTAGAGGTCAACGCAAGTTAGGTCTGGGATAAGTCTGGGATTTGCCCTCATCAGACTCATACTTTCGCACACTTCACATACTCGTTGAACAGATCCTGGGTTATTTTCCGGTTTGGATCACATAGTAATGTGGTACCACACTGAAACAGTCGATCAAACCAGGTTTCGATCAATATTTTTGAGGATAACGCATGTTAGGTCTAGGTTAGGCCTGGGATTTTCACTCATCAGACTCATACTTTCGTATTCTTCACATACTTGTTGAACGGATCCTGGGTTTTTTCTGGTTTGGATCACGTAGTAATGTGGGACCACACTGAAACAATCAATTAAACCTGGTCATGATAAATATTTTAGAGGATAACGCATGTTAGGTCTGGGTTTGGTCTAGGATTTGCCCTCGTAAGGCTCATACTTTCGCATATTTCTCATACTTCATGACAAGATCCTGGGCTATTTCTGGATTGGATCACGTAGTAATGTGGTACCACACTGAAGCAGTCGATTAAACCAGGTTTCGATCAATATTTTTGAGGATAACGCAACTTAGGTCTGGGATATGTCTGGGATTCGCCCTCATCAGGCTCATACTTTCGCACACTTCGCGTACTCGTTTAACAGATCCTGGGTTTTTTCAGGTTTGGTTCATATAGAAATGTGGTACCACACTGAAACATTCAATTAAACCTGGTCTTGATAAATATTTTAGAGGATAACGCATGTTAGGTTTGGGTTAGGTCTAGGATTTGCCCTCATCAGGCTTATACTTTCGCATATTTCTCATACTTCATGGCTAGATCCTGGGCTATTTCTGGATTGGATCACGTAGTAATGTGGTAACACACTGAAACATTCAATGAAACCTGGTCTGGATAAATATTTTAGAGGATAACGCATCTTAGGTCTGTGTTAGGTCTAAGATTTGCCCTCCTCAGGCTCACAGTTTCGCGTTTTTCGCATACTTGTTGAACAGATCCTGGGTTTTCTCTGGTTTGGATCACGAAGTAGTTAGGTACCACACTGAAACTGTCCATTAAACCTGGTTTCGCTCAATATCTTAGAAGATAACGCATGTTAGGTCTAGGTTAGGCCTGGGATTTGCCCTCATCAGGGTCATACTTTCGCAGTTTTAACATGCATGTTGACCTGATCGAGGGTTTTTTCTGCTTTGGATCACGTAGTAAAGTGGTACCACACTAAAACAGTCAATTAAACCTGGTTTCGATCAATATTTTAGAGGATAACGCAAGTTAGGCCTGGGATAGGTCTAGGATTTGCCCTCATCAGGCTCATTCTTTCGCATATTTCTCATACTTGATGGCTAGATCCTGGCCTTTTTCTGGTTTGGATCCCGTAATAATGACGTTCCACACCGAAGCAGTCAATTAAACCTGGTTTCGATTAATACTTTAGAGGATAACGCAAGTTTGGTCTGGGATAGGTCTGGGATTTGCTCTCATCAGGCTCATTCTTTCGCATATTTCTCATACTTGATGGCTAGATCCTGGGCTTTTTCCGGTTTGCATCACGTAGTAATGAAGTACAACACTGAAACAGTTAACTCAACCTGGTTTCCATCAATATTTTAGAGGACAACGCATGTTAGGTCTAGGTTAGGCCTGGGATTTGCCCTCATCAGGGTCATACTTTCGCAGTTTTAACATACATGTTGACGTGATCGAGGGTTTTTTTTGCTTTGGATCACGTAGTAAAGTGGTACGACACTGAAACAGTCCATTAAACCTGGTTTGGATCAATATTTTAGAGGATAACGCATGTTAGGTCTGGGTTAGGACTAGGATTTGCCCCTATCAGGCTCATACTTTCGCATATTTCTCATACTTCATGGCTGGATCCTGGGCTATTTCTGGTTTGGATCACGTAGTAATGTGGTACCACACTGGAACATTCAATTAAAACTGGTTTCGATCAATATTTTAGAGGATAACGCAAGTTTGGTCTGGGATAGGTCTGGGATTTGCTCTCATCAGGCTCATTCTTTCGCATATTTCTCATACTTGATGGCTAGATCCTGGGCTTTTTCCGGTTTGCATCACGTAGTAATGAAGTACAACACTGAAACAGTTAACTCAACCTGGTTTCCATCAATATTTTAGAGGACAACGCATGTTAGGTCTAGGTTAGGCCTGGGATTTGCCCTCATCAGGGTCATACTTTCGCAGTTTTAACATACATGTTGACGTGATCGAGTGTTTTTTTTGCTTTGGATCACGTAGTAAAGTGGTACCACACTGAAACAGTCCATTAAACCTGGTTTGGATCAATATTTTAGAGGATAACGCATGTTAGGTCTAGGTTAGCCCTGTGATTTTCACTCATCAGACTCATACTTTCGCATTCTTCACATACCTGTTGAACGGATCCTAGGTTTTTTCTGGTTTGGTTCACGTAGTAATGTGGTACCACACTGGAACATTCAATTAAACCTGGTCTTGATAAATATTTTAGAGGATAACGCATGTTAGGTTTGGGTTAGGTCTAGGATTTGCCCTCATCAGGCTGATACTTTCGCATATTTCTCATACTTCATGGCTAGATCCTGGGCTGTTTCTGGATTGTATCACGTAGTAATGTGGTACCACGCTGAAACAGTCAATTAAGCCTGATTTCGATGAATATTTTAGAGGATAACGCAAGTTAGGTCTGGGATAGGTCTGGGATTCGCCCTCATCAGGCTCATACCTTCGCCTATTTCTCATACTTCATGGCTGGATCCTGGGCTATTTCTGCTTTGGATCACGTAGTAAAGTGGTACCACACTGAAACAGTCCATTAAACCTGATTTGGATCAATATTTTAGAGGATAACGCATGTTATGTCTAGGTTAGCCCTGGGATTTGCCCTCATCAGGCTCATACTTTCGCGTTTTTCACATACTTGTTGAACAGATCCTGGGTTTTTTCCAGTTTGGGTCACGTAGTAATGTGGTACCACGCTGAAACAGTCAATTAAGCCTGATTTCGATGAATATTTTAGAGGATAACGCAAGTTAGGTCTGGGATAGGTCTGGGATTCGCCCTCATCAGGCTCATACCTTCGCATATTTCTCATACTTGGTGGCTAGATCCTGGGCTTTTTCTGGATTGCATCACGTAGTAATGAAGTACAACACTGAAGCAGTCAATTAAACCTGGTTTCCATCAATATCTTAGAGGACAACGCAAGTTAGGTCTGGGATAAGTCTGGGATTTGCCCTCATCAGACTCATACTTTCGCACACTTCACATACTCGTTGAACAGATCCTGGGTTATTTTCCGGTTTGGATCACATAGTAATGTGGTACCACACTGAAACAGTCGATTAAACCAGGTTTCGATCAATATTTTTGAGGATAACGCATGTTAGGTCTAGGTTAGGCCTGGGATTTTCACTCATCAGACTCATACTTTCGTATTCTTCACATACTTGTTGAACGGATCCTGGGTTATTTTCTGGTTTGGATCACATAGTAATGTGGTACCACACTGAATCAGTCGATTAAACCAGGTTTCGATCAATATTTTTGAGGATAACGCATGTTAGGTCTAGGTTAGGCCTGGGATTTTCACTCATCAGACTCATACTTTCGTATTCTTCACATACTTGTTGAACGTATCCTGGGTTTTTTCTGGTTTGGATTACGTAGTAATGAGGGACCACACTGAAACAATCAAATAAACCTGGTCTTGATAAATATTTTAGAGGATAAAGCATGTTAGGTCTGCGTTAGGTCTAGGATTTGCCCTCGTCAGGCTCAACCTTTCGCATATTTCTCATACTTCATGACAAGATCCTGGGCTATTTCTGGATTGGATCACGTAGTAATGTGGTACCACACTGAGACAGTCGATTAAACCAGGTTTCGATCAATATTTGTGAGGATAACGCAACTTAGGTCTGGGATAGGTCTGGGATTTGCCCTCGTCAGGCTCATACTTTCGCGTTTTTCACATACTTGTTCAACAGATCCTGGGTTTTTCCGGTTTGGGTCACGTAGTAGTGTGGTACCACACTGAAACAGTCGATTAAACCTGGTTTCGATCAATATTTTTGAGGATAACGCATGTTAGGTCTAGGTTAGGCCGGGGATTTTCACTCAGCAGACTCGTACTTTCGCATTCTTCACATACTTGTTGAACGGAGCCTGGGTTTTTACTGGTTTGGATCACATAGTAATGTGGTACCACACTGAAACATTCAATTAAGCCTGGTTTGGATCAATATTTTAGAGGACAACGCATGTTAGGTCTGGGTTAGGTCTAGGATTTGCCCCCATCAGGCTCATACATTCGCATATTTCTCATACTTCATGGCTGGATCCTGGGCTATTTCTGCTTTGGATCACGTAGTAAAGTGGTACCACACTGAAACAGTCCATTAAACCTGATTTGGATCAATATTTTAGAGGACAACGCATGTTAGGTCTGGGTTAGGTCTAGGATTTGCCCCCATCAGGCTCATACATTCGCATATTTCTCATACTTCATGGCTGGATCCTGGGCTATTTCTGCTTTGGATCACGTAGTAAAGTGGTACCACACTGAAACAGTCCATTAAACCTGATTTGGATCAATATTTTAGAGGATAACGCATGTTAGGTCTAGGTTAGGCCTGGGATTTTCACTCATCAGACTCATACTTTCGCATTCTTCACATACTTGTTGAACGGAACCTGGGTTTTTTCTGGTTTGGATTACGTATTAATGTGGGACCACACTGAAACAATCAAATAAACCTGGCCTTGATAAATATTTTAGAGGATAACGCATGTTAGGTCTGCGTTAGGTCTAGGATTTGCCATCGTCAGGCTCATACTTTCGCATATTTCTCATACTTCATGGCTAGATCCTGGGTTATTTCTGGATTGGATCACGTAGTAATGTGGTACCACACTGAAACAGTCGATTAAACCAGGTTTCGATCAATATTTTTGAGGATAACGCAAGTTAGGTCTGGGATAGGTCTGGGATTTGCCCTCATCAGGCTCATTCTTTCGCATATTTCTCATACTTGATGGCTAGATCCTGGGCTTTTTCTGGATTGCATCACGTAGTAATGAAGTACAACACTGAAACAGTCAATTAAACCTGGTTTCCATCAATATTTTAGAGGACAACGCATGTTAGGTCTAGGTAAGGCCTGGGATTTGCCCTCATCAGGGTCATACTTTCGCAGTTTTAACATACATGTTGACCTGATCGAGGGTTCTTAATGCTTTGGATCACGTAGTAAAGTGGTACCACCCTGGAACAGTCCATTAAACCTGGTTTGGATCAATATTTTAGAGGATAACGCATGTTAGGTTTGGGTTAGGTCTAGGATTTGCCCTCATCAGGCTCATACAATCGCGTTTTTCACATACTTGTTGAACAGATCCTGGGTTTTTTCCTGTTTGGGTCACGTAGTAGTGTGGTACCACACTGAAACAGTCGATTAAACCTATATCGATCAATATTTTAGAGCATAACGCAAGTTTGGTCTGGGATAGGTCTGGGATTTGCCCTCATCAGGCTCATACTTTCGCGTTTTTCACATACTTGTTGAACAGATCCTGGGTTTTTACTGGTTTGGATCACGTAGTAATGTGGGACCACACTGAAACAGTCCATTAAACCTGGTTTGGATCAATATTTTAGAGGATAACGCATGTTAGGTCTAGGTTAGGTCTGGGATTTTCACTCATCAGGGTCATACTTTCGCAGTTTTAACATACATGTTGACGTGATCGAGGGTTAATTTGCTTTGGATCACGTAGTAAAGTGGTACCACACTGAAACAGTCCATTAAACCTGGTTTGGATCAATATTTTAGAGGATAACGCATGTTAGGTCTAGGTTAGCCCTGTGATTTTCACTCATCAGACTCATACTTTCGCATTCTTCACATACCTGTTGAACGGATCCTAGGTTTTTTCTGGTTAGGTTCACGTAGTAATGTGGTACCACACTGGAACATTCAATTAAACCTGGTCTTGATAAATATTTTAGAGGATAACGCATGTTAGGTTTGGGTTAGGTCTAGGATTTGCCCTCATCAGGCTGATACTTTCGCATATTTCTCATACTTCATGGCTAGATCCTGGGCTGTTTCTGGATTGTATCACGTAGTAATGTGGTACCACGCTGAAACAGTCAATTAAGCCTGATTTCGATGAATATTTTAGAGGATAACGCAAGTTAGGTCTGGGATAGGTCTGGGATTCGCCCTCATCAGGCTCATACCTTCGCATATTTCTCATACTTGGTGGCTAGATCCTGGGCTTTTTCTGGATTGCATCACGTAGTAATGAAGTACAACACTGAAGCAGTCAATTAAACCTGGTTCCATCAATATCTTAGAGGTCAACGCAAGTTAGGTCTGGGATAAGTCTGGGATTTGCCCTCATCAGACTCATACTTTCGCACACTTCACATACTCGTTGAACAGATCCTGGGTTATTTTCCGGTTTGGATCACATAGTAATGTGGTACCACACTGAAACAGTCGATCAAACCAGGTTTCGATCAATATTTTTGAGGATAACGCATGTTAGGTCTAGGTTAGGCCTGGGATTTTCACTCATCAGACTCATACTTTCGTATTCTTCACATACTTGTTGAACGGATCCTGGGTTATTTTCTGGTTTGGATCACATAGTAATGTGGTACCACACTGAATCAGTCGATTAAACCAGGTTTCGATCAATATTTTTGAGGATAACGCATGTTAGGTCTAGGTTAGGCCTGGGATTTTCACTCATCAGACTCATACTTTCGTATTCTTCACATACTTGTTGAACGGATCCTGGGTTTTTTCTGGTTTGGATTACGTAGTAATGAGGGACCACACCGAAACAATCAAATAAACCTGGTCTTGATAAATATTTTAGAGGATAAAGCATGTTAGGTCTGCGTTAGGTCTAGGATTTGCCCTCGTCAGGCTCAACCTTTCGCATATTTCTCATACTTCATGACAAGATCCTGGGCTATTTCTGGATTGGATCACGTAGTAATGTGGTACCACACTGAAACAGTCGATTATACCAGGTTTCGATCAATATTTGTGAGGATAACGCAACTTAGGTCTGGGATAGGTCTGGGATTTGCCCTCGTCAGGCTCATACTTTCGCGTTTTTCACATACTTGTTCAACAGATCCTGGGTTTTTCCGGTTTGGGTCACGTAGTAGTGTGGTACCACACTGAAACAGTCGATTAAACCTGGTTTCGATCAATATTTTTGAGGATAACGCATGTTAGGTCTAGGTTAGGCCGGGGATTTTCACTCAGCAGACTCGTACTTTCGCATTCTTCACATACTTGTTGAACGGATCCTGGGTTTTTACTGGTTTGGATCACATAGTAATGTGGTACCACACTGAAACATTCAATTAAGCCTGGTTTGGATCAATATTTTAGAGGACAACGCATGTTAGGTCTGGGTTAGGTCTAGGATTTGCCCCCATCAGGCTCATACATTCGCATATTTCTCATACTTCATGGCTGGATCCTGGGCTATTTCTGCTTTGGATCACGTAGTAAAGTGGTACCACACTGAAACAGTCCATTAAACCTGATTTGGATCAATATTTTAGAGGATAACGCATGTTAGGTCTAGGTTAGCCCTGGGATTTGCCCTCATCAGGCTCATACTTTCGCGTTTTTCACATACTTGTTGAACAGATCCTGGGTTTTTTCCGGTTTGGGTCACGTAGTAGTGTGGTACCACACTGAAACAGTCGATTAAACCTGGTTTCGATCAATATTTTTGAGGATAACGCATGTTAGGTCTAGGTTAGGCCGGGGATTTTCACTCATCAGACTCATACTTTCGCATTCTTCACATACTTGTTGAACGCATCGTGGGTTTTTTCTGGTTTGGATCACATAGTAATGTGGTACCACACTGAAACAGTCGATTAAACCAGGTTGCGATCAATATTTTTGAGGATAACGCATGTTAGGTCTAGGTTAGGCCTGGGATTTCCACTCATCAGACTCATACTTTCGCATTCTTCACATACTTGTTGAACGGAACCTGGGTTTTTTCTGGTTTGGATTACGTATTAATGTGGGACCACACTGAAACAATCAAATAAACCTGGCCTTGATAAATATTTTAGAGGATAACGCATGTTAGGTCTGCGTTAGGTCTAGGATTTGCCATCGTCAGGCTCATACTTTCGCATATTTCTCATACTTCATGGCTAGATCCTGGGTTATTTCTGGATTGGATCACGTAGTAATGTGGTACCACACTGAAACAGTCGATTAAACCAGGTTTCGATCAATATTTTTGAGGATAACGCAAGTTAGGTCTGGGATAGGTCTGGGATTTGCCCTCATCAGGCTCATTCTTTCGCATATTTCTCATACTTGATGGCTAGATCCTGGGCTTTTTCTGGATTGCATCACGTAGTAATGAAGTACAACACTGAAACAGTCAATTAAACCTGGTTTCCATCAATACTTTAGAGGACAACGCATGTTAGGTCTAGGTAAGGCCTGGGATTTGCCCTCATCAGGGACATACTTTCGCAGTTTTAACATACATGTTGACCTGATCGAGGGTTCTTAATGCTTTGGATCACGTAGTAAAGTGGTACCACCCTGCAACAGTCCATTAAACCTGGTTTGGATCAATATTTTAGAGGATAACGCATGTTAGGTTTGGGTTAGGTCTAGGATTTGCCCTCATCAGGCTCATACATTCGCGTTTTTCACATACTTGTTGAACAGATCCTGGGTTTTTTCCTGTTTGGGTCACGTAGTAGTGTGGTACCACACTGAAACAGTCGATTAAACCAGGTTTCGATCAATATTTTTGAGGATAACGCATGTTAGGTCTAGGTTAGCCCAGGGATTATCACTCATCAGACTCATACTTTCGCATTCTTCACATACTTGTTGAACGGATCCTGGGTTTTTTCTGGTTTGGATCACGTAGTAATGTGGGACCACACTGAAACAATCAATTAAACCTGGTCATGATAAATATTTTAGAGGATAACGCATGTTAGGTCTGGGTTTGGTCTAGGATTTGCCCTCGTAAGGCTCATACTTTCGCATATTTCTCATACTTCATGACAAGATCCTGGGCTATTTCTGGATTGGATCACGTAGTAATGTGGTACCACACTGAAGCAGTCGATTAAACCAGGTTTCGATCAATATTTTTGAGGATAACGCAACTTAGGTCTGGGATATGTCTGGGATTCGCCCTCATCAGGCTCATACTTTCGCACACTTCGCGTACTCGTTTAACAGATCCTGGGTTTTTTCAGGTTTGGTTCATATAGAAATGTGGTACCACACTGAAACATTCAATTAAACCTGGTTTCGATCAATATTTTTGAGGATAACGCATGTTAGGTCTAGGTTAGGCCGGGGATTTTCACTCATCAGACTCATACTTTCGCATTCTTCACATACTTGTTGAACGGATCGTGGGTTTTTTCTGGTTTGGATCACATAGTAATGTGGTACCACACTGAAACAGTCGATTAAACCAGGTTGCGATCAATATTTTTGAGGATAACGCATGTTAGGTCTAGGTTAGGCCTGGGATTTTCACTCATCAGACTCATACTTTCGCATTCTTCACATACTTGTTGAACGGAACCTGGGTTTTTTCTGGTTTGGATTACGTATTAATGTGGGACCACACTGAAACAATCAAATAAACCTGGCCTTGATAAATATTTTAGAGGATAACGCATGTTAGGTCTGCGTTAGGTCTAGGATTTGCCATCGTCAGGCTCATACTTTCGCATATTTCTCATACTTCATGGCTAGATCCTGGGTTATTTCTGGATTGGATCACGTAGTAATGTGGTACCACACTGAAACAGTCGATTAAACCAGGTTTCGATCAATATTTTTGAGGATAACGCAAGTTAGGTCTGGGATAGGTCTGGGATTTGCCCTCATCAGGCTCATTCTTTCGCATATTTCTCATACTTGATGGCTAGATCCTGGGCTTTTTCTGGATTGCATCACGTAGTAATGAAGTACAACACTGAAACAGTCAATTAAACCTGGTTTCCATCAATATTTTAGAGGACAACGCATGTTAGGTCTAGGTAAGGCCTGGGATTTGCCCTCATCAGGGTCATACTTTCGCAGTTTTAACATACATGTTGACCTGATCGAGGGTTCTTAATGCTTTGGATCACGTAGTAAAGTGGTACCACCCTGGAACAGTCCATTAAACCTGGTTTGGATCAATATTTTAGAGGATAACGCATGTTAGGTTTGGGTTAGGTCTAGGATTTGCCCTCATCAGGCTCATACATTCGCGTTTTTCACATACTTGTTGAACAGATCCTGGGTTTTTTCCTGTTTGGGTCACGTAGTAGTGTGGTACCACACTGAAACAGTCGATTAAACCAGGTTTCGATCAATATTTTTGAGGATAACGCATGTTAGGTCTAGGTTAGCCCAGGGATTATCACTCATCAGACTCATACTTTCTCATTCTTCACATACTTGTTGAACGGATCCTGGGTTTTTTCTGGTTTGGATCACGTAGTAATGCGGGACCACACTGAAACAATCAATTAAACCTGGTCATGATAAATATTTTAGAGGATAACGCATGTTAGGTCTGGGTTTGGTCTAGGATTTGCCCTCGTAAGGCTCATATTTTCGCATTCTTCACATACTTGTTGAACGGATCGTGGGTTTTTTCTGGTTTGGATCACATAGTAATGTGGTACCACACTGAAACAGTCGATTAAACCAGGTTGCGATCAATATTTTTGAGGATAACGCATGTTAGGTCTAGGTTAGGCCTGGGATTTTCACTCATCAGACTCATACTTTCGCATTCTTCACATACTTGTTGAACGGAACCTGGGTTTTTTCTGGTTTGGATTACGTATTAATGTGGGACCACACTGAAACAATCAAATAAACCTGGCCTTGATAAATATTTTAGAGGATAACGCATGTTAGGTCTGCGTTAGGTCTAGGATTTGCCATCGTCAGGCTCATACTTTCGCATATTTCTCATACTTCATGGCTAGATCCTGGGCTATTTCTGGATTGGATCACGTAGTAATGTGGTACCACACTGAAGCAGTCGATTAAACCAGGTTTCGATCAATATTTTTGAGGATAACGCAACTTAGGTCTGGGATATGTTTGGGATTCGCCCTCATCAGGCTCATACTTTCGCACACTTCGCGTACTCGTTTAACAGATCCTGGGTTTTTTCAGGTTTGGTTCATATAGAAATGTGGTACCACACTGAAACATTCAATTAAACCTGGTTTCGATCAATATTTTTGAGGATAACGCATGTTAGGTCTAGGTTAGGCCGGGGATTTTCACTCATCAGACTCATACTTTCGCATTCTTCACATACTTGTTGAACGGATCGTGGGTTTTTTCTGGTTTGGATCACATAGTAATGTGGTACCACACTGAAACAGTCGATTAAACCAGGTTGCGATCAATATTTTTGAGGATAACGCATGTTAGGTCTAGGTTAGGCCTGGGATTTTCACTCATCAGACTCATACTTTCGCATTCTTCACATACTTGTTGAACGGAACCTGGGTTTTTTCTGGTTTGGATTACGTATTAATGTGGGACCACACTGAAACAATCAAATAAACCTGGCCTTGATAAATATTTTAGAGGATAACGCATGTTAGGTCTGCGTTAGGTCTAGGATTTGCCATCGTCAGGCTCATACTTTCGCATATTTCTCATACTTCATGGCTAGATCCTGGGTTATTTCTGGATTGGATCACGTAGTAATGTGGTACCACACTGAAACAGTCGATTAAACCAGGTTTCGATCAATATTTTTGAGGATAACGCAAGTTAGGTCTGGGATAGGTCTGGGATTTGCCCTCATCAGGCTCATTCTTTCGCATATTTCTCATACTTGATGGCTAGATCCTGGGCTTTTTCTGGATTGCATCACGTAGTAATGAAGTACAACACTGAAACAGTCAATTAAACCTGGTTTCCATCAATATTTTAGAGGACAACGCATGTTAGGTCTAGGTAAGGCCTGGGATTTGCCCTCATCAGGGTCATACTTTCGCAGTTTTAACATACATGTTGACCTGATCGAGGGTTCTTAATGCTTTGGATCACGTAGTAAAGTGGTACCACCCTGGAACAGTCCATTAAACCTGGTTTGGATCAATATTTTAGAGGATAACGCATGTTAGGTTTGGGTTAGGTCTAGGATTTGCCCTCATCAGGCTCATACATTCGCGTTTTTCACATACTTGTTGAACAGATCCTGGGTTTTTTCCTGTTTGGGTCACGTAGTTGTGTGGTACCACACTGAAACAGTCGATTAAACCAGGTTTCGATCAATATTTTTGAGGATAACGCATGTTAGGTCTAGGTTAGCCCAGGGATTATCACTCATCAGACTCATACTTTCTCATTCTTCACATACTTGTTGAACGGATCCTGGGTTTTTTCTGGTTTGGATCACGTAGTAATGTGGGACCACACTGAAACAATCAATTAAACCTGGTCATGATAAATATTTTAGAGGATAACGCATGTTAGGTCTGGGTTTGGTCTAGGATTTGCCCTCGTAAGGCTCATACTTTCGCATATTTCTCATACTTCATGACAAGATCCTGGGCTATTTCTGGATTGGATCACGTAGTAATGTGGTACCACACTGAAGCAGTCGATTAAACCAGGTTTCGATCAATATTTTTGAGGATAACGCAACTTAGGTCTGGGATATGTCTGGGATTCGCCCTCATCAGGCTCATACTTTCGCACACTTCGCGTACTCGTTTAACAGATCCTGGGTTTTTTCAGGTTTGGTTCATATAGAAATGTGGTACCACACTGAAACATTCAATTAAACCTGGTCTTGATAAATATTTTAGAGGATAACGCATGTTAGGTTTGGGTTAGGTCTAGGATTTGCCCTCATCAGGCTTATACTTTCGCATATTTCTCATACTTCATGGCTAGATCCTGGGCTATTTCTGGATTGGATCACGTAGTAATGTGGTAACACACTGAAACATTCAATGAAACCTGGTCTGGATAAATATTTTAGAGGATAACGCATCTTAGGTCTGTGTTAGGTCTAAGATTTGCCCTCCTCAGGCTCACAGTTTCGCGTTTTTCGCATACTTGTTGAACAGATCCTGGGTTTTCTCTGGTTTGGATCACGAAGTAGTTAGATACCACACTGAAACTGTCCATTAAACCTGGTTTCGCTCAATATCTTAGAAGATAACGCATGTTAGGTCTAGGTTAGGCCTGGGATTTGCCCTCATCAGGGTCATACTTTCGCAGTTTTAACATGCATGTTGACCTGATCGAGGGTTTTTTCTGCTTTGGATCGCGTAGTAAAGTGGTACCACACTAAAACAGTCAATTAAACCTGGTTTCGATCAATATTTTAGAGGATAACGCAAGTTAGGCCTGGGATAGGTCTAGGATTTGCCCTCATCAGGCTCATTCTTTCGCATATTTCTCATACTTGATGGCTAGATCCTGGCCTTTTTCTGGTTTGGATCCCGTAATAATGACGTTCCACACCGAAGCAGTCAATTAAACCTGGTTTCGATTAATACTTTAGAGGATAACGCAAGTTTGGTCTGGGATAGGTCTGGGATTTGCTCTCATCAGGCTCATTCTTTCGCATATTTCTCATACTTGATGGCTAGATCCTGGGCTTTTTCCGGTTTGCATCACGTAGTAATGAAGTACAACACTGAAACAGTTAACTCAACCTGGTTTCCATCAATATTTTAGAGGACAACGCATGTTAGGTCTAGGTTAGGCCTGGGATTTGCCCTCATCAGGGTCATACTTTCGCAGTTTTAACATACATGTTGACGTGATCGAGGGTTTTTTTTGCTTTGGATCACGTAGTAAAGTGGTACGACACTGAAACAGTCCATTAAACCTGGTTTGGATCAATATTTTAGAGGATAACGCATGTTAGGTCTGGGTTAGGACTAGGATTTGCCCCTATCAGGCTCATACTTTCGCATATTTCTCATACTTCATGGCTGGATCCTGGGCTATTTCTGGTTTGGATCACGTAGTAATGTGGTACCACACTGGAACATTCAATTAAAACTGGTTTCGATCAATATTTTAGAGGATAACGCAAGTTTGGTCTGGGATAGGTCTGGGATTTGCTCTCATCAGGCTCATTCTTTCGCATATTTCTCATACTTGATGGCTAGATCCTGGGCTTTTTCCGGTTTGCATCACGTAGTAATGAAGTACAACACTGAAACAGTTAACTCAACCTGGTTTCCATCAATATTTTAGAGGACAACGCATGTTAGGTCTAGGTTAGGCCTGGGATTTGCCCTCATCAGGGTCATACTTTCGCAGTTTTAACATACATGTTGACGTGATCGAGTGTTTTTTTTGCTTTGGATCACGTAGTAAAGTGGTACCACACTGAAACAGTCCATTAAACCTGGTTTGGATCAATATTTTAGAGGATAACGCATGTTAGGTCTAGGTTAGCCCTGTGATTTTCACTCATCAGACTCATACTTTCGCATTCTTCACATACCTGTTGAACGGATCCTAGGTTTTTTCTGGTTTGGTTCACGTAGTAATGTGGTACCACACTGGAACATTCAATTAAACCTGGTCTTGATAAATATTTTAGAGGATAACGCATGTTAGGTTTGGGTTAGGTCTAGGATTTGCCCTCATCAGGCTGATACTTTCGCATATTTCTCATACTTCATGGCTAGATCCTGGGCTGTTTCTGGATTGTATCACGTAGTAATGTGGTACCACGCTGAAACAGTCAATTAAGCCTGATTTCGATGAATATTTTAGAGGATAACGCAAGTTAGGTCTGGGATAGGTCTGGGATTCGCCCTCATCAGGCTCATACCTTCGCATATTTCTCATACCTGGTGGCTAGATCCTGGGCTTTTTCTGGATTGCATCACGTAGTAATGAAGTACAACACCGAAGCTGTCAATTAAACCTGGTTTCCATCAATATCTTAGAGGACAACGCAAGTTAGGTCTGGGATAAGTCTGGGATTTGCCCTCATCAGACTCATACTTTCGCACACTTCACATACTCGTTGAACAGATCCTGGGTTATTTTCCGGTTTGGATCACATAGTAATGTGGTACCACACTGAAACAGTCGATTAAACCAGGTTTCGATCAATATTTTTGAGGATAACGCATGTTAGGTCTAGGTTAGGCCTGGAATTTTCACTCATCAGACTCATACTTTCGTATTCTTCACATACTTGTTGAACGGATCCTGGGTTATTTTCTGGTTTGGATCACATAGTAATGTGGTACCACACTGAATCAGTCGATTAAACCAGGTTTCGATCAATATTTTTGAGGATAACGCATGTTAGGTCTAGGTTAGGCCTGGGATTTTCACTCATCAGACTCATACTTTCGTATTCTTCACATACTTGTTGAACGGATCCTGGGTTTTTTCTGGTTTGGATTACGTAGTAATGAGGGACCACACTGAAACAATCAAATAAACCTGGTCTTGATAAATATTTTAGAGGATAAAGCATGTTAGGTCTGCGTTAGGTCTAGGATTTGCCCTCGTCAGGCTCAACCTTTCGCATATTTCTCATACTTCATGACAAGATCCTGGGCTATTTCTGGATTGGATCACGTAGTAATGTGGTACCACACTGAAACAGTCGATTAAACCAGGTTTCGTTCAATATTTGTGAGGATAACGCAACTTAGGTCTGGGATAGGTCTGGGATTTGCCCTCGTCAGGCTCATACTTTCGCGTTTTTCACATACTTGTTCAACAGATCCTGGGTTTTTCCGGTTTGGGTCACGTAGTAGTGTGGTACCACACTGAAACAGTCGATTAAACCTGGTTTCGATCAATATTTTTGAGGATAACGCATGTTACGTCTAGGTTAGGCCGGGGATTTTCACTCAGCAGACTCGTACTTTCGCATTCTTCACATACTTGTTGAACGGATCCTGGGTTTTTACTGGTTTGGATCACATAGTAATGTGGTACCACACTGAAACATTCAATTAAGCCTGGTTTGGATCAATATTTTAGAGGACAACGGATGTTAGGTCTGGGTTAGGTCTAGGATTTGCCCCCATCAGGCTCATACATTCGCATATTTCTCATACTTCATGGCTGGATCCTGGGCTATTTCTGCTTTGGATCACGTAGTAAAGTGGTACCACACTGAAACAGTCCATTAAACCTGATTTGGATCAATATTTTAGAGGATAACGCATGTTAGGTCTAGGTTAGCCCTGGGATTTGCCCTCATCAGGCTCATACTTTCGCGTTTTTCACATACTTGTTGAACAGATCCTGGGTTTTTTCCGGTTTGGGTCACGTAGTAGTGTGGTACCACACTGAAACAGTCGATTAAACCTGGTTTCGATCAATATTTTTGAGGATAACGCATGTTAGGTCTAGGTTAGGCCGGGGATTTTCACTCATCAGACTCATACTTTCGCATTCTTCACATACTTGTTGAACGGATCGTGGGTTTTTTCTGGTTTGGATCACATAGTAATGTGGTAGCACACTGAAACAGTCGATTAAACCAGGTTGCGATCAATATTTTTGAGGATAACGCATGTTAGGTCTAGGTTAGGCCTGGGATTTTCACTCATCAGACTCATACTTTCGCATTCTTCACATACTTGTTGAACGGAACCTGGGTTTTTTCTGGTTTGGATTACGTATTAATGTGGGACCACACTGAAACAATCAAATAAACCTGGCCTTGATAAATATTTTAGAGGATAACGCATGTTAGGTCTGGGATAGGGTTGGGATTTGCCCTCATCAGGCTCATTCTTTCGCATATTTCTCATACTTGATGGCTAGATCCTGGGCTTTTTCTGGATTGCATCACGTAGTAATGAAGTACAACACTGAAACAGTCAATTAAACCTGGTTTCCATCAATATTTTAGAGGACAACGCATGTTAGGTCTAGGTAAGGCCTGGGATTTGCCCTCATCAGGGTCATACTTTCGCAGTTTTAACATACATGTTGACCTGATCGAGGGTTCTTAATGCTTTGGATCACGTAGTAATGTGGGACCACACTGAAACAATCAATTAAACCTGGTCATGATAAATATTTTAGAGGATAACGCATGTTAGGTCTGGGTTTGGTCTAGGATTTGCCCTCGTCAGGCTCATACTTTCGCATATTTCTCATACTTCATGACAAGATCCTGGGCTATTTCTGGATTGGATCACGTAGTAATGTGGTACCACACTGAAGCAGTCGATTAAACCAGGTTTCGATCAATATTTTTGAGGATAACGCAACTTAGGTCTGGGATATGTCTGGGATTCGCCCTCATCAGGCTCATACTTTCGCACACTTCGCGTACTCGTTTAACAGATCCTGGGTTTTTTCAGGTTTGGTTCATATAGAAATGTGGTACCACACTGAAACATTCAATTAAACCTGGTCTTGATAAATATTTTAGAGGATAACGCATGTTAGGTTTGGGTTAGGTCTAGGGTTTGCCCTCATCAGGCTTATACTTTCGCATATTTCTCATACTTCATGGCTAGATCCTGGGCTATTTCTGGATTGGATCACGTAGTAATGTGGTAACACACTGAAACATTCAATGAAACCTGGTCTGGATAAATATTTTAGAGGATAACGCATCTTAGGTCTGTGTTAGGTCTAAGATTTGCCCTCCTCAGGCTCACAGTTTCGCGTTTTTCGCATACTTGTTGAACAGATCCTGGGTTTTCTCTGGTTTGGATCACGAAGTAGTGAGGTACCACACTGAAACTGTCCATTAAACCTGGTTTCGCTCAATATCTTAGAAGATAACGCATGTTAGGTCTAGGTTAGGCCTGGGATTTGCCCTCATCAGGGTCATACTTTCGCAGTTTTAACATGCATGTTGACCTGATCGAGGGTTTTTTCTGCTTTGGATCACGTAGTAAAGTGGTACCACACTAAAACAGTCAATTAAACCTGGTTTCGATCAATATTTTAGAGGATAACGCAAGTTAGGCCTGGGATAGGTCTAGGATTTGCCCTCATCAGGCTCATTCTTTCGCATATTTCTCATACTTGATGGCTAGATCCTGGCCTTTTTCTGGTTTGGATCCCGTAATAATGACGTTCCACACCGAAGCAGTCAATTAAACCTGGTTTCGATTAATACTTTAGAGGATATTGCCGTTTATGTCTCGGTTAGGTCTGGGATTTGCCCTCATCTGGATCGTACTTTCGCATTTTTCGCATACTTGTTGGCCAGATCCTGGGTTTTTCCTGGTTTGTATCCCGTAATCATGACATTCCACACCGAAACAGTCAATTAAACCCTGTTTCGATTAATATTTTAGAGGATATTGCCGGTTATATCTCGGTTAGGTCTGGGATTTGCCCTCATCTGGCCCGTACTTTCGCATTTTTCGCATACTTGAATGGCCAGATCCTGTGTTCTTCTATTGTTAGGATCACGTAGTAATGTGGTACCACACTGAAACAGTCAATTAAACCTGGTTGCGACTAAAATTTTACAGGATAACGCAGGTTATGTCTCGGTTAGTTCTGGTATTTGCAATCATCTGGCTCATACTTTCGCGTTTCTCGCATACTTGTTCGCAAGATCCTGGGCTATTTCTGGTTTGTGTCACGTAGTAATGCGGTACCACACCGAAACAGTCAATTAAACCTTGGTTGCGATTAATATTTTAGAGGATAACGCTGGCTATGTCTGGGTTAGTTCTGGTATTTGCAATCATCTGGCTCATACTTTCGCGTTTTTCGCATATTTGTTGGCCAGATCCTGGGTTTTTTCTGGTTTGGAACCCGTAGTAATGAGGTTCCACACCTGAACAGTCAATTAAACCTGGTTGCGATTAATATTTTAGAGGATAACGCCGGTTATGTCTCGGTTAGGTCTGGGTTTTGCCTTCATCTGGCTCGTACTTTCGCATTTTTCGCATACTTGTTGGCCAGACCCTGGGCTTTTTCTGGCTTGGACCAAGTAGTAATGTGGGACCACACAGAAACAGTCAATTAAACCTGGTTGCGATTAATATTTTAGAGGATAACGCCGTTTATGTCTCGGTTAGGTCTGGGATTTGCCCCCATCTGGCTCGTACTTTCGCATTTTTCGCATACTTGTTGGCAAGATCCTGGCCTTTTTCTGGTTTGTATCACGTAGTAATGAGATACCTCATTGAAACAGTCAATAAAAGCTGGTTCCGAATAGTATTTTAGAGGATAACTCTGGTTATGTCTGGGTTCGTTCTGGTATTTGCAATCATCTTGCTCATACTTTCGCTTTTTTCGCATACTTGTTGGCCAGATGCTGGGTTTTTTCTGGTTTGGACCACGTAGTAATGAGGTACCTCACTGAAACAGTCAATAAAAGCTGGTTCCGATTAGTGTTTTAGAGGATAACGCCGGTTATATCTCGGTTAGGTCTGGGATTTGCCCTCATCTGGCTCGTACTTTCGCATTTTTCGCATACTTGTTGGCCAGAACCTGGGTTTTTCCTGGTTTGTATCCCGTAATAATGACATTCCACACCGAAACAGTCAATTAAACCCTGTTTCGATTAATATTTTAGAGGATATTGCCGGTTATATCTCGGTTAGGTCTGGGATTTGCCCTCATCTGGCCCGTACTTTCGCATATTTCGCATACTTGAATGGCCAGATCCTGTGTTCTTCTATTGTTAGGATCACGTAGTAATGTGGTACCACACTGAAACAGTCAATTAAACCTGGTTGCGACTAAAATTTTACAGGATAACGCAGGTTATGACTCGGTTAGTTCTGGTATTTGCAATCATCTGGCTCATACTTTCGCGTTTCTCGCATACTTGTTCGCAAGATCCTGGGCTTTTTCTGGTTTGTGTCACGTAGTAATGCGGTACCACACCGAAACAGTCAATTAAACCTTGGTTGCGATTAATATTTTAGAGAATAACGCAGGTTATGTCTCGGTTAGGTCTGGGTTTTGCCCTCATCTGGCTCGTACTTTCGCATTTTTCGCATACTTGTTGGCCAGATCCTGGCCTTTTTCTGGTTTGTATCACGTAGTAATGTGGTACCACACTGAAACAGTCAATAGAAGCTGGTTCGGAATAGTATTTTAGAGGATAACGCTGGCTATGTCTGGGTTAGTTCTGGTATTTGCAATCATCTGGCTCATACTTTCGCGTTTTTCGCATATTTGTTGGCCAGATCCTGGGTTTTTTCTGGTTTGGATCCCGTAGTAATGAGGTTCCACACCTGAACAGTCAATTAAACCTGGTTGCGATTAATATTTTAGAGGATAACGCCGGTTATGTCTCGGTTAGGTCTGGGTTTTGCCCTCATCTGGCTCGTACTTTCGCAGTTTTCGCATACTTGTTGGCCAGATCCTGGGCTTTTTCTGGTTTGGATCACGTAGTAATGTGGTACCACACTGAAACAGTCAATAAAAACTGGTTCCGATTAGTGTTTTAGAGGATAACGCTGGTTATGTCTGGGTTAGTTCTGGTATTTGCAATCATCTTGCTCATACTTTCGCTTTTTTCGCATACTTGTTGGCCAGATGCTGGGTTTTTTCTGGTTTGGACCACGTAGTAATGAGGTACCTCACTGAAACAGTCAATAAAAGCTGGTTCCGATTAGTGTTTTAGTGGATAACGCCGGTTATATCTCGGTTAGGTCTGGGATTTGCACTCATCTGGTTCGTACCTTCGCATTTTTCGCATACTTGTTGGCCAGATCCTGGCCTTTTTCAGGTTTGTATCACGTAGTAATGTGGTACCACACTGAAACAGTCAATAGAAGCTGGTTCCGAATAGTATTTTAGAGGATAACGCTGGCTATGTCTGGGTTAGTTCTGGTATTTGCAATCATCTGGCTCATACTTTCGCGTTTTTCGCATATTTGTTGGCCAGATCCTGGGTTTTTTCTGGTTTGGATCCCGTAGTAATGAGGTTCCACACCTGAAGAGTCAATTGAACCTGTTTGCGATTAATATTTTAGAGGATAACGCCGGTTATGTCTCGGTTAGGTCTGGGATTTGCCCTCATCTGGCTCGTACTTTCGCATTTTTCGCATACTTGTTGGCCAGATCCTGGGTTTTTTTCTGGCTTGGACCACGTAGTAATGAGGTACCTCACTGAAACAGTCAATAAAAGCTGGTTCCGATTAGTGTTTTAGAGGATAACGCCGGTTATATCTCGGTTAGGTCTGGGATTTGCACTCATCTGGTTCGTACCTTCGCATTTTTCGCATACTTGTTGGCCAGATCCTGGCCTTTTTCTGGTTTGTATCACGTAGTAATGTGGTACCACACTGAAACAGTCAATAGGATCTGGTTCCGAATAGTATTTTAGAGGATAACGCTGGCTATGTCTGGGTTAGTTCTGGTATTTGCAATCATCTGGCTCATACTTTCGCGTTTTTCGCATATTTCTTGGCCAGATCCTGGGTTTTTTCTGGTTCGGATCCCGTAGTAATGAGGTACCTCACTGAGACGGTCAATAAAAGCTGGTTCCGATTAGTGTTTTAGAGGATAACGCCGGTTATATCTCGGTTAGGTCTCGGATTTGCCCACATCTGGCTCGTACCTTCGCATTTTTCCCATACTTGTTGGCCAGATCCGGGCGTTTTTCTGGCTTGGACCAAGTAGTAATGTGGGACCACACTGAAACAGTCAATTAAACCCGGTTTCGATTAATATTTTAGAGGATAACGCCGTTTATGTCTCGGTTAGGTCTGGGATTTGCCCTCATCTGGCTCGTACTTTCGCATTTTTCGCATACTTGTTGGCCAGATCCTGGGTTTTTCCTGGTTTGTATCCCGTAATAATGAGGTACCTCACTGAAACAGTCAATAAAAGCTGGTTCTGATTAGTGTTTTAGAGGATAACGCCGGTTATATCTCGGTTAGGTCTGGGATTTGCACTCATCTGGTTCGTACCTTCGCATTTTTCGCATACTTGTTGGCCAGATCCTGGCCTTTTTCTGGTTTGTATCACGTAGTAATGTGGTACCACACCTGAAGAGTCAATTGAACCTGTTTGCGATTAATATTTTAGAGGATAACGCCGGTTATGTCTCGGTTAGGTCTGGGATTTGCCCTCATCTGGCTCGTACTTTCGCATTTTTCGCATTCTTGTTGGCCAGATCCTGGCCTTTTTCTGGTTTGTATCACGTAGTAATGAGGTACCTCACTGAAACAGTCAATAAAAGCTGGTTCCGAATAGTATTTTACAGGATAACTCTGGTTATGTCTGGGTTCGTTCTGGTATTTGCAATCATGTGGCTCATACTTTCGCGTTTTTCGCATATTTGTAGGCCAGATCCTGGGTTTTTTCTGGTTTGGATTCCGTAGTAATGAGGTGCCGCACCGAAACAGTCAATTAAACCTGGTTGCGATTAATATTTTAGAGGATGACGCCGGTTATGTCTCGGTTAGGGCTGAGATTTGCCCTCATCTGGCTCGTACTTTCGCATTTCTCGCATACTTGTTGGCCAGATGCTGGGTTTTTTCTGGTTTGGATCACGTAATAATGACGTTCCACACCGAAACAGTCAATTAGACCTGGTTTCAATTAATATTTTAGAGGATAACGCCGGTTTTGTCTCGGTTAGGTCAGGGATTTGCCCTCATCTGGCTCGTACTTTCGCATTTCTCGCATACTTGTTGGCCAGATCCTGGCCTTTTTCTGGTTTGTATCACGTAGTTATGTGGTACCACACTGAAACAGTCAATAGAAGCTGGTTCCGAATAGTATTCTTGAGGATAACGCTGGCTATGTCTGGGTTAGTTCTGGTATTTGCAATCATCTTGCACATACTTTCGCTTTTTTCGCATACTTGTTGGCCGGATGCTGGGTTTTTTCTGGTTTGGACAACGTAGTAATGAGGTACCTCACTGAAACAGTCAATAAAAGCTGGTTCCGATTAGAGTTTTAGAGGATAACGCTGGTTATGTCTGGGTTAGTTCTGGTATTTGCAATCATCTGGCTCATGCTTTGGCGTTTTTCTCATATTTGTTGGCCAGATCCTGGGTTTTTTCTGGTTTGGATTCCGTAGTAATGAGGTGCCACACCGAAACAGTCAATTAAACCTGGTTGCGAATAATATTTTAGAGGATAACGCAGGTTATGTCTCGGTTAGTTCTGGGATTTGCCGTATATCTGGCCCGTACTTTCGCGTTTCTCGCATACTTGTTCGCAAGATCCTGGGCTTTTTCTGGTTTGTGTCACGTAGTAATGCGGTACCACACCGAAACAGTCAATTAAACCTTGGTTGCGATTAATATTTTAGAGGATAACGCAGGTTATGTCTCGGTTAGGTCTGGGTTTTGCCCTCATCTGGCTCGTACTTTTGCATTTTTCGCATACTTGTTGGCCAGATCCTGGCCTTTTTCTGGTTTGTATCACGTAGTAATGTGGTACCACACTGAAACAGTCAATAGAAGCTGGTTCCGAATAGTATTTTAGAGGATAACGCTGGCTACGTCTGGGTTAGTTCTGGTATTTGCAATCATCTGGCTCATACTTTCGCGTTTTTCGCATATTTGTTGGCCAGATCCTGGGTTTTTTCTGGTGTGGATCCCGTAGTAATGTGGTACCACACTGAAACAGTCAAGAAAAACTGGTTCCGATTAGTGTTTTAGAGGATAACGCTGGTTATGTCTGGGTTAGTTCTGGTATTTGCAATCATCTTGCTCATACTTTCGCTTTTTTCGCATACTTGTTGGCCAGATGCTGGGTTTTTTCTGGTTTGGACCACGTAGTAATGAGGTACCTCACTGAAACGGTCAATAAAAGCTGGTTCCGATTAGTGTTTTAGAGGATAACGCCGGTTATATCTCGGTTAGGTCTGGGATTTGCACTCATCTGGTTCGTACCTTCGCATTTTTCGCATACTTGTTGGCCAGATCCTGGCCTTTTTCTGGTTTGTATCACGTAGTAATGTGGTACCACACCTGAAGAGTCAATTGAACCTGTTTGCGATTAATATTTTAGAGGATAACGCCGGTTATGTCTCGGTTAGGTCTGGGATTTGCCCTCATCTGGCTCGTACTTTCGCATTTTTCGCATACTTGTTGGCCAGATCCTGGCCTTTTTCTGGTTTGTATCACGTAGTAATGAGGTACCTCACTGAAACAGTCAATAAAAGCTGGTTCCGAATAGTATTTTACAGGATAACTCTGGTTATGTCTGGGTTCGTTCTGGTATTTGCAATCATGTGGCTCATACTTTCGCGCTTTTCGCATATTTGTAGGCCAGATCCTGGGTTTTGTCTGGTTTGGATTCCGTAGTAATGAGGTGCCACACCGAAACAGTCAATTAAACCTGGTTGCGATTAATATTTTAGAGGATGACGCCGGTTATGTCTCGGTTAGGGATGAGATTTGCCCTCATCTGGCTCGTACTTTCGCATTTCTCACATACTTGTTGGCCAGATCCTGGCCTTTTTCTAGTTTGTATCACGTAGTAATATGGTACCACACTGAAACAGTCAATAGAAGCTGGTTCCGAATAGTATTCTAGAGGATAACGCTGGCTATGTCTGGGTTAGTTCTGGTATTTGCAATCATCTTGCTCATACTTTCGCTTTTTTCGCATACTTGTTGGCCGGATGCTGGGTTTTTTCTGGTTTGTATCACGTAGTAATGAGGTACCTTACTGAAACAGTCAATAAAAGCTGGTTGCGAATAGTATTTTAGAGGATAACTCTGGTTATGTCTGGGTTCGTTCTGGTATTTGCAATCATCTTGCTCATACTTTCGCTTTTTTCGCATACTTGTTAGCCAGATGCTGGATTTTTTCTGGTTTGGATCCCGTAATAATGACGTTCCACACCGAAGCAGTCAATTAAACCTGGTTTCGATTAATACTTTAGAGGATATTGCCGGTTATATCTCGGTTAGGTCTCGGATTTGCCCTCATCTGGCTCGTACCTTCGCATTTTTCGCATACTTGTTGGCCAGATCCTGGCCTTTTTCTGGCTTGGACCAAGTATTAATGTGGGACCACACTGAAACAGTCAATTAAACCTGGTTGCGATTAATATTTTAGAGGATAACGCCGTTTATGTCTCGGTTAGGTCTGGGATTTGCCCTCATCTGGCCCGTACTTTCGCATTTTTCGCATACTTGAATGGCCAGATCCTGTGTTCTTCTATTGTTAGGATCACGTAGTAATGTGGTACCACACTGAAACAGTCAATTAACCCTGGTAGCGACTAAAATTTTACAGGATAACGCAGGTTATGTCTCGGTTAGTTCTGGGATTTGCCCTCATCTGGCCCGTACTTTCGCGTTTCTCGCATACTTGTTCGCAAGATCCTGGGCTTTTTCTGGTTTGTGTCACGTAGTAATGCGGTACCACTCCGAAACAGTCAATTAAACCTTGGTTGCGATTAATATTTTAGAGGATAATGCAGGTTATGTCTCGGTTAGGTCTGGTATTTGCAATCATCTTGCTTATACTTTCGCTTTCTTCGCATACTTGTTGGCCAGATGCTGGGTTTTTTCTGGTTTGGACCACGTAGTAATGAGGTAGCTCACTGAAACGGTCAATAAAAGCTGGTTCCGATTAGTGTTTTAGAGGATAACGCCGGTTATATCTCGGTTATGTCTCGGATTTGCCCTCATCTGGCTCGTACCTTCGCATTTTTCCCATACTTGTTGGCCAGATCCTGGCCTTTTTCTGGCTTGGACCAAGTAGTAATGTGGGACCACACTGAAACAGTCAATTAAACCTGGTTGCGATTAATATTTTTGAGGATAACGCCGTTTATGTCTCGGTTAGGTCTGGGATTTGCCCTCATCTGGCTCGTACTTTCGCATTTTTCGAATACTTGTTGGCCAGATCCTGGCCTTTTTCTGGTTTGTATCACGTAGTAATGAGGTACCTCACTGAAACAGTCAATAAAAGCTGGTTCCGAATAGTATTTTCGAGGATAACTCTGGTTATGTCTGGGTTCGTTCTGGTATTTGCAATCATCTTGCTCATACTTTCGCTTTTTTCGCATACTTGTTGGCCAGATGCTGGGTTTTTTCTGGTTTGGACCACGTAGTAATGAGGTACCTCACTGAAACAGTCAATAAAAGCTGGTTCCGATTAGTGTTTTAGAGGATAACGCCGGTTATATCTCGGTTAGGTCTGGGATTTGCACTCATCTGGTTCGTACCTTCGCATTTTTCGCATACTTGTTGGCCAGATCCTGGCCTTTTTCTGGTTTGTATCACGTAGTAATGTGGTACCACACCTGAAGAGTCAATTGAACCTGTTTGCGATTAATATTTTAGAGGATAACGCCGGTTATGTCTCGGTTAGGTCTGGGATTTGCCCTCATCTGGCTCGTACTTTCGCATTTTTCGCATACTTGTTGGCCAGATCCTGGCCTTTTTCTGGTTTGTATCACGTAGTAATGAGGTACCTCACTGAAACAGTCAATAAAAGCTGGTTCCGAATAGTATTTTAGAGGATAACTCTGGTTATGTCTGGGTTAGTTCTGGTATTTGCAATCATCTGGCTCATACTTTCGCGTTTTTCGCATATTTGTTGGCCAGGTCCTGGGTTTTTTCTGGTTTGGATCCCGTAGTAATGAGGTTCCACACCTGAAGAGTCAATTGAACCTGTTTGCGATTAATATTTTAGAGGATAACGCCGGTTATGTCTCGGTTAGGTCTGGGATTTGCCCTCATCTGGCTCGTACTTTCGCATTTTTCGCATACTTGTTGGCCAGATCCTGGGTTTTTTTCTGGTTTGGACCACGTAGTAATGAGGTACCTCACTGAAACAGTCAATAAAAGCTGGTTCCGATTAGTGTTTTAGAGGATAACGCCGGTTATATCTCGGTTAGGTCTGGGATTTGCACTCATCTGGTTCGTACCTTCGCATTTTTCGCATACTTGTTGGCCAGATCCTGGCCTTTTTCTGGTTTGTATCACGTAGTAATGTGGTACCACACTGAAACAGTCAATAGAAGCTGGTTCCGAATAGTATTTTAGAGGATAACGCTGGCTATGTCTGGGTTAGTTCTGGTATTTGCAATCATCTGGCTCATACTTTCGCGTTTTTCGCATATTTGTTGGCCAGATCCTGGGTTTTTTTCTGGTTCGGATCCCGTAGTAATGAGGTACCTCACTGAGACGGTCAGTAAAAGCTGGTTCCGATTAGTGTTTTAGAGGATAACGCCGGTTATATCTCGGTTAGGTCTCGGATTTGCCCTCATCTGGCTCGTACCTTCGCATTTTTCCCATACTTGTTGGCCAGATCCGGGCCTTTTTCTGGCTTGGACCAAGTAGTAATGTGGGACCACACTGAAACAGTCAATTAAACCTGGTTGCGATTAATATTTTAGAGGATAACGCCGTTTATGTCTCGGTTAGGTCTGGGATTTGCCCTCATCTGGCTCGTACTTTCGCATTTTTCGCATACTTGTTGGCCAGATCCTGGCCTTTTTCTGGTTTGTATCACGTAGTAATGAGGTACCTTACTGAAACAGTCAATAAAAGCTGGTTGCGAATAGTATTTTAGAGGATAACTCTGGTTATGTCTGGGTTCGTTCTGGTATTTGCAATCATCTTGCTCATACTTTCGCTTTTTTCGCATACTTGTTAGCCAGATGCTGGATTTTTTCTGGTTTGGATCCCGTAATAATGACGTTCCACACCGAAGCAGTCAATTAAACCTGGTTTCGATTAATACTTTAGAGGATATTGCCGGTTATATCTCGGTTAGGTCTCGGATTTGCCCTCATCTGGCTCGTACCTTCGCATTTTTCGCATACTTGTTGGCCAGATCCTGGCCTTTTTCTGGCTTGGACCAAGTATTAATGTGGGACCACACTGAAACAGTCAATTAAACCTGGTTGCGATTAATATTTTAGAGGATAACGCCGTTTATGTCTCGGTTAGGTCTGGGATTTGCCCTCATCTGGCTCGTACTTTCGCATTTTTCGCATACTTGTTGGCCAGATCCTGGGTTTTTCCTGGTTTGTATCCCGTAATAATGACATTCCACAACGAAACAGTCAATTAAACCCGGTTTCGATTAATATTTTAGAGGATATTGCCGGTTGTATCTCGGTTAGGTCTGGGATTTGCCCTCATCTGGCCCGTACTTTCGCATTTTTCGCATACTTGAATGGCCAGATCCTGTGTTCTTCTATTGTTAGGATCACGTAGTAATGTGGTACCACACTGAAACAGTCAATTAACCCTGGTAGCGACTAAAATTTTACAGGATAACGCAGGTTATGTCTCGGTTAGTTCTGGGATTTGCCCTCATCTGGCCCGTACTTTCGCGTTTCTCGCATACTTGTTCGCAAGATCCTGGGCTTTTTCTGGTTTGTGTCACGTAGTAATGCGGTACCACTCCGAAACAGTCAATTAAACCTTGGTTGCGATTAATATTTTAGAGGATAATGCAGGTTATGTCTCGGTTAGGTCTGGTATTTGCAATCATCTTGCTTATACTTTCGCTTTCTTCGCATACTTGTTGGCCAGATGCTGGGTTTTTTCTGGTTTGGACCACGTAGTAATGAGGTAGCTCACTGAAACGGTCAATAAAAGCTGGTTCCGATTAGTGTTTTAGAGGATAACGCCGGTTATATCTCGGTTATGTCTCGGATTTGCCCTCATCTGGCTCGTACCTTCGCATTTTTCCCATACTTGTTGGCCAGATCCTGGCCTTTTTCTGGCTTGGACCAAGTAGTAATGTGGGACCACACTGAAACAGTCAATTAAACCTGGTTGCGATTAATATTTTTGAGGATAACGCCGTTTATGTCTCGGTTAGGTCTGGGATTTGCCCTCATCTGGCTCGTACTTTCGCATTTTTCGAATACTTGTTGGCCAGATCCTGGCCTTTTTCTGGTTTGTATCACGTAGTAATGAGGTACCTCACTGAAACAGTCAATAAAAGCTGGTTCCGAATAGTATTCTAGAGGATAACGCTGGCTATGTCTGGGTTAGTTCTGGTATTTGCAATCATCTTGCTCATACTTTCGCTTTTTTCGCATACTTGTTGGCCAGATGCTGGGTTCTTTCTGGTTTGTATCACGTAGTAATGTGGTACCACACTGAAACAGTCAATAGAAGCTGGTTCCGAATAGTATTCTAGAGGATAACGCTGGCTATGTCTGGGTTAGTTCTGGTATTTGCAATCATCTTGCTCATACTTTCGCTTTTTTCGCATACTTGTTGGCCGGATGCTGGGTTTTTTCTGGTTTGGACAACGTAGTAATGAGGTACATCACTGAAACGGTCAATAAAAGCTGGTTCCGATTAGTGTTTTAGAGGATAACGCCGGTTATATCTCGGCTAGGTCTCGGATTTGCCCTCATCTGGCTCGTACCATCGCATTTTTCCCATACTTGTTGGCCAGATCCTGGCCTTTTTCTGGCTTGGACCAAGTAGTAATGTGGGACCACACTGAAACAGTCAATTAAACCTGGTTGCGATTAATATTTTAAAGGATAACGCCGTTTATGTCTCGGTTAGGTCTGGGATTTGCCCTCATCTGGCTCGTACTTTCGCATTTTTCGCATACTTGTTGGCCAGATCCTGGCCTTTTTCTGGTTTGTATCACGTAGTAATGAGGTACCTCACTGAAACAGTCAATAAAAGCTGGTTCCGAATAGTATTTTGCAGGATAACTCTGGTTATGTCTGGGTTCGTTCTGGTATTTGCAATCATCTTGCTCATACTTTCGCTTTTTTCGCATACTTGTTGGCCAGATGCTGGGTTTTTTCTGGTTTGGACCACGTAGTAATGAGGTACCTCACTGAAACAGTCAATAAAAGCTGGTTCCGATTAGTGTTTTAGAGGATAACGCCGGTTATATCTCGGTTAGGTCTGGGATTTGCACTCATCTGGTTCGTACCTTCGCATTTTTCGCATACTTGTTGGCCAGATCCTGGCCTTTTTCTGGTTTGTATCACGTAGTAATGTGGTACCACACCTGGAGAGTCAATTGAACCTGTTTGCGATTAATATTTTAGAGGATAACGCCGGTTATGTCTCGGTTAGGTCTGGGATTTGCCCTCATCTGGCTCGTACTTTCGCATTTTTCGCATACTTGTTGGCCAGATCCTGGCCTTTTTCTGGTTTGTATCACGTAGTAATGAGGTACCTCACTGAAACAGTCAATAAAAGCTGGTTCCGAATAGTATTTTACAGGATAACTCTGGTTATGTCTGGGTTCGTTCTGGTATTTGCAATCATGTGGCTCATACTTTCGCGTTTTTCGCATATTTGTAGGCCAGATCCTGGGTTTTTTCTGGTTTGGATTCCGTAGTAACGAGGTGCCACACCGAAACAGTCAATTAAACCTGGTTGCGATTAATATTTTAGAGGATGACGCCGGTTATGTCTCGGTTAGGGCTGAGATTTGCCCTCATCTGGCTCGTACTTTCGCATTTCTCGCATACTTGTTGGCCAGATGCTGGGTTTTTTCTGGTTTGGATCACGTAATAATGACGTTCCACACCGAAACAGTCAATTAAACCTGGTTTCTATTAATATTTTAGAGGATAACGCCGGTTTTGTCTCGGTTAGGTCAGGGATTTGCCCTCATCTGGCTCGTACCTTCGCATTTCTCGCATACTTGTTGGCCAGATCCTGGCATTTTTCTGGTTTGTATCACGTAGTAATGTGGTACCACACTGAAACAGTCAATAGAAGCTGGTTCCGAATAGTATTCTAGAGGATAACGCTGGCTATGTCTGGGTTAGTTCTGGTATTTGCAATCATCTTGCTCATACTTTCGCTTTTTTCGCATACTTGTTGGCCGGATGCTGGGTTTTTTCTGGTTTGGACAACGTAGTAATGAGGTACCTCACTGAAACAGTCAATAAAAGCTGGTTCCGATTAGAGTTTTAGAGGATAACGCTGGTTATGTCTGGGTTAGTTCTGGTATTTGCAATCATCTGGCTCATGCTTTGGCGTTTTTCTCATATTTGTTGGCCAGATCCTGGGTTTTTTCTGGTTTGGATTCCGTAGTAATGAGGTGCCACACCGAAACAGTCAATTAAACCTGGTTGCGAATAATATTTTAGAGGATAACGCAGGTTATGTCTCGGTTAGTTCTGGGATTTGCCGTCATCTGGCCCGTACTTTCGCGTTTCTCGCATACTTGTTCGCAAGATCCTGGGCTTTTTCTGGTTTGTGTCACGTAGTAATGCGGTACCACACCGAAACAGTCAATTAAACCTTGGTTGCGATAAATATTTTAGAGGATAACGCCGGTTATGTCTCGGTTAGGTCTGGGATTTGCCCTCATCTGGCTCGTACTTTCGCATTTTTCGCATACTTGTTGGCCAGATCCTGGCCTTTTTCTGGTTTGTATCACGTAGTAATGAGGTACCTCACTGAAACAGTCAATAAAAGCTGGTTCCGAATAGTATTTTAGAGGATAACTCTGGTTATGTCTGGGTTAGTTCTGGTATTTGCAATCATCTGGCTCATACTTTCGCGTTTTTCGCATATTTGTTGGCCAGGTCCTGGGTTTTTTCTGGTTTGGATCCCGTAGTAATGAGGTTCCACACCTGAGGAGTCAATTGAACCTGTTTGCGATTAATATTTTAGAGGATAACGCCGGTTATGTCTCGGTTAGGTCTGGGATTTGCCCTCATCTGGCTCGTACTTTCGCATTTTTCGCATACTTGTTGGCCAGATCCTGGGTTTTTTTCTGGTTTGGACCACGTAGTAATGAGGTACCTCACTGAAACAGTCAATAAAAGCTGGTTCCGATCAGTGTTTTAGAGGATAACGCCGGTTATATCTCGGTTAGGTCTGGGATTTGCACTCATCTGGTTCGTACCTTCGCATTTTTCGCATACTTGTTGGCCAGATCCTGGCCTTTTTCTGGTTTGTATCACGTAGTAATGTGGTACCACACTGAAACAGTCAATAGAAGCTGGTTCCGAATAGTATTTTAGAGGATAACGCTGGCTATGTCTGGGTTAGTTCTGGTATTTGCAATCATCTGGCTCATGCTTTGGCGTTTTTCTCATATTTGTTGGCCAGATCCTGGGTTTTTTCTGGTTTGGATTCCGTAGTAATGAGGTGCCACACCGAAACAGTCAATTAAACCTGGTTGCGAATAATATTTTAGAGGATAACGCCGGTTATGTCTCGGTTAGGTCTGGGATTTGCCCTCATCTGGCTCGTACTTTCGCATTTTTCGCATACTTGTTGGCCAGATCCTGGCCTTTTTCTGGTTTGTATCACGTAGTAATGAGGTACCTCACTGAAACAGTCAATAAAAGCTGGTTCCGAATAGTATTTTAGAGGATAACTCTGGTTATGTCTGGGTTAGTTCTGGTATTTGCAATCATCTGGCTCATACTTTCGCGTTTTTCGCATATTTGTTGGCCAGGTCCTGGGTTTTTTCTGGTTTGGATCCCGTAGTAATGAGGTTCCACACCTGAGGAGTCAATTGAACCTGTTTGCGATTAATATTTTAGAGGATAACGCCGGTTATGTCTCGGTTAGGTCTGGGATTTGCCCTCATCTGGCTCGTACTTTCGCATTTTTCGCATACTTGTTGGCCAGATCCTGGGTTTTTTTCTGGTTCGGATCCCGTAGTAATGAGGTACCTCACTGAGACGGTCAATAAAAGCTGGTTCCGATTAGTGTTTTAGAGGATAACGCCGGTTATATCTCGGTTAGGTCTCGGATTTGCCCTCATCTGGCTCGTACCTTCGCATTTTTCCCATACTTGTTGGCCAGATCCGGGCCTTTTTCTGGCTTGGACCAAGTAGTAATGTGGGACCACACTGAAACAGTCAATTAAACCTGGTTGCGATTAATATTTTAGAGGATAACGCCGTTTATGTCTCGGTTAGGTCTGGGATTTGCCCTCATCTGGCTCGTACTTTCGCATTTTTCGCATACTTGTTGGCCAGATCCTGGCCTTTTTCTGGTTTGTATCACGTAGTAATGAAGTACCTTACTGAAACAGTCAATAAAAGCTGGTTGCGAATAGTATTTTAGAGGATAACTCTGGTTATGTCTGGGTTCGTTCTGGTATTTGCAATCATCTTGCTCATACTTTCGCTTTTTTCGCATACTTGTTAGCCAGATGCTGGATTTTTTCTGGTTTGGATCCCGTAATAATGACGTTCCACACCGAACCAGTCAATTAAACCTGGTTTCGATTAATACTTTAGAGGATATTGCCGGTTATATCTCGGTTAGGTCTCGGATTTGCCCTCATCTGGCTCGTACCTTCGCATTTTTCGCATACTTGTTGGCCAGATCCTGGCCTTTTTCTGGCTTGGACCAAGTATTAATGTGGGACCACACTGAAACAGTCAATTAAACCTGGTTGCGATTAATATTTTAGAGGATAACGCCGTTTATGTCTCGGTTAGGTCTGGGATTTGCCCTCATCTGGCTCGTACTTTCGCATTTTTCGCATACTTGTTGGCCAGATCCTGGGTTTTTCCTGGTTTGTATCCCGTAATAATGACATTCCACACCGAAACAGTCAATTAAACCCGGTTTCGATTAATATTTTAGAGGATATTGCCGGTTATATCTCGGTTAGGTCTGGGATTTGCCCTCATCTGGCCCGTACTTTCGCATTTTTCGCATACTTGAATGGCCAGATCCTGTGTTCTTCTATTGTTAGGATCACGTAGTAATGTGGTACCACACTGAAACAGTCAATTAACCCTGGTAGCGACTAAAATTTTACAGGATAACGCAGGTTATGTCTCGGTTAGTTCTGGGATTTGCCCTCATCTGGCCCGTACTTTCGCGTTTCTCGCATACTTGTTCGCAAGATCCTGGGCTTTTTCTGGTTTGTGTCACGTAGTAATGCGGTACCACTCCGAAACAGTCAATTAAACCTTGGTTGCGATTAATATTTTAGAGGATAATGCAGGTTATGTCTCGGTTAGGTCTGGTATTTGCAATCATCTTGCTTATACTTTCGCTTTCTTCGCATACTTGTTGGCCAGATGCTGGGTTTTTTCTGGTTTGGACCACGTAGTAATGAGGTAGCTCACTGAAACGGTCAATAAAAGCTGGTTCCGATTAGTGTTTTAGAGGATAACGCCGGTTATATCTCGGTTATGTCTCGGATTTGCCCTCATCTGGCTCGTACCTTCGCATTTTTCCCATACTTGTTGGCCAGATCCTGGCCTTTTTCTGGCTTGGACCAAGTAGTAATGTGGGACCACACTGAAACAGTCAATTAAACCTGGTTGCGATTAATATTTTTGAGGATAACGCCGTTTATGTCTCGGTTAGGTCTGGGATTTGCCCTCATCTGGCTCGTACTTTCGCATTTTTCGAATACTTGTTGGCCAGATCCTGGCCTTTTTCTGGTTTGTATCACGTAGTAATGAGGTACCTCACTGAAACAGTCAATAAAAGCTGGTTCCGAATAGTATTTTCGAGGATAACTCTGGTTATGTCTGGGTTCGTTCTGGTATTTGCAATCATCTTGCTCATACTTTCGCTTTTTTCGCATACTTGTTGGCCAGATGCTGGGTTTTTTCTGGTTTGGACCACGTAGTAATGAGGTACCTCACTGAAACAGTCAATAAAAGCTGGTTCCGATTAGTGTTTTAGAGGATAACGCCGGTTATATCTCGGTTAGGTCTGGGATTTGCACTCATCTGGCTCGTTCCATCGCATTTTTCCCATACTTGTTGGCCAGATCCTGGCCTTTTTCTGGCTTGGACCAAGTAGTAATGTGGGACCACACTGAAACAGTCAATTAAACCTGGTTGCGATTAATATTTTAGAGGATAACGCCGTTTATGTCTCGGTTAGGTCTGGGATTTGCCCTCATCTGGCTCGTACTTTCGCATTTTTCGCATACTTGTTGGCCAGATCCTGGCCTTTTTCTGGTTTGTATCACGTAGTAATGAGGTACCTCACTGAAACAGTCAATAAAAGCTGGTTCCGAATAGTATTTTGCAGGATAACTCTGGTTATGTCTGGGTTCGTTCTGGTATTTGCAATCATCTTGCTCATACTTTCGCTTTTTTCGCATACTTGTTGGCCAGATGCTGGGTTTTTTCTGGTTTGGACCACGTAGTAATGAGGTACCTCACTGAAACAGTCAATAAAAGCTGGTTCCGATTAGTGTTTTAGAGGATAACGCCGGTTATATCTCGGTTAGGTCTGGGATTTGCACTCATCTGGTTCGTACCTTCGCATTTTTCGCATACTTGTTGGCCAGATCCTGGCCTTTTTCTGGTTTGTATCACGTAGTAATGTGGTACCACACCTGGAGAGTCAATTGAACCTGTTTGCGATTAATATTTTAGAGGATAACGCCGGTTATGTCTCGGTTAGGTCTGGGATTTGCCCTCATCTGGCTCGTACTTTCGCATTTTTCGCATACTTGTTGGCCAGATCCTGGCCTTTTTCTGGTTTGTATCACGTAGTAATGAGGTACCTCACTGAAACAGTCAATAAAAGCTGGTTCCGAATAGTATTTTACAGGATAACTCTGGTTATGTCTGGGTTCGTTCTGGTATTTGCAATCATGTGGCTCATACTTTCGCGTTTTTCGCATATTTGTAGGCCAGATCCTGGGTTTTTTCTGGTTTGGATTCCGTAGTAACGAGGTGCCACACCGAAACAGTCAATTAAACCTGCTTGCGATTAATATTTTAGAGGATGACGCCGGTTATGTCTCGGTTAGGGCTGAGATTTGCCCTCATCTGGCTCGTACTTTCGCATTTCTCGCATACTTGTTGGCCAGATGCTGGGTTTTTTCTGGTTTGGATCACGTAATAATGACGTTCCACACCGAAACAGTCAATTAAACCTGGTTTCTATTAATATTTTAGAGGATAACGCCGGTTTTGTCTCGGTTAGGTCAGGGATTTGCCCTCATCTGGCTCGTACCTTCGCATTTCTCGCATACTTGTTGGCCAGATCCTGGCATTTTTCTGGTTTGTATCACGTAGTAATGTGGTACCACACTGAAACAGTCAATAGAAGCTGGTTCCGAATAGTATTCTAGAGGATAACGCTGGCTATGTCTGGGTTAGTTCTGGTATTTGCAATCATCTTGCTCATACTTTCGCTTTTTTCGCATACTTGTTGGCCGGATGCTGGGTTTTTTCTGGTTTGGACAACGTAGTAATGAGGTACCTCACTGAAACAGTCAATAAAAGCTGGTTCCGATTAGAGTTTTAGAGGATAACGCTGGTTATGTCTGGGTTAGTTCTGGTATTTGCAATCATCTGGCTCATGCTTTGGCGTTTTTCTCATATTTGTTGGCCAGATCCTGGGTTTTTTCTGGTTTGGATTCCGTAGTAATGAGGTGCCACACCGAAACAGTCAATTAAACCTGGTTGCGAATAATATTTTAGAGGATAACGCAGGTTATGTCTCGGTTAGTTCTGGGATTTGCCGTCATCTGGCCCGTACTTTCGCGTTTCTCGCATACTTGTTCGCAAGATCCTGGGCTTTTTCTGGTTTGTGTCACGTAGTAATGCGGTACCACACCGAAACAGTCAATTAAACCTTGGTTGCGATAAATATTTTAGAGGATAACGCAGGTTATGTCTCGGTTAGGTCTGGGTTTTGCCCTCATCTGGCTCGTACTTTCGCATTTTTCGCATACTTGTTGGCCAGATCCTGGCCTTTTTCTGGTTTGTATCACGTAGTAATGTGGTACCACACTGAAACAGTCAATAGAAGCTGGTTCCGAATAGTATTTTAGAGGATAACGCTGGCTACGTCTGGGTTAGTTCTGGTATTTGCAATCGTCTGGCTCATACTTTCGCGTTTTTCGCATATTTGTTGGCCAGATCCTGGGTTTTTTCTGGTGTGGATCCCGTAGTAATGTGGTACCACACTGAAACAGTCAACAGAAACTGGTTCCGATTAGTGTTTTAGAGGATAACGCTGGTTATGTCTGGGTTAGTTCTGGTATTTGCAATCATCTTGCTCATACTTTCGCTTTTTTCGCATAATTGTTGGCCAGATGCTGGGTTTTTTCTGGTTTGGACCACGTAGTAATGAGGTACCTCACTGAAACGGTCAATAAAAGCTGGTTCCGATTAGTGTTTTAGAGGATAACGCCGGTTATATCTCGGCTAGGTCTCGGATTTGCCCTCATCTGGCTCGTACCATCGCATTTTTCCCATACTTGTTGGCCAGATCCTGGCCATTTTCTGGCTTGGACCAAGTAGTAATGTGGGACCACACTGAAACAGTCAATTAAACCTGGTTGCGATTAATATTTTAGAGGATAACGCCGTTTATGTCTCGGTTAGGTCTGGGATTTGCCCTCATCTGGCTCGTACTTTCGCATTTTTCGCATACTTGTTGGCCAGATCCTGGCCTTTTTCTGGATTGTATCACGTAGTAATGAGGTACCTCACTGAAACAGTCAATAAAAGCTGGTTCCGAATAGTATTTTGGAGGATAACTCTGGTTATGTCTGGGTTCGTTCTGGTATTTGCAATCATCTTGCTCATACTTTCGCTTTTTTCGCATACTTGTTGGCCAGATGCTGGGTTTTTTCTGGTTTGGACAACGTAGTAATGAGGTACCTCACTGAAACAGTCAATAAAAGCTGGTTCCGATTAGAGTTTTAGAGAATAACGCTGGTTATGTCTGGGTTAGTTCTGGTATTTGCAATCATCTGGCTCATGCTTTCGCGTTTTTCTCATATTTGTTGGCCAGATCCTGGGTTTTTTCTGGTTTGGATTCCGTAGTAATGAGGTGCCACACCGAAACAGTCAATTAAACCTGGTTGCGAATAATATTTTAGAGGATAACGCCGGTTATGTCTCGGTTAGGGCTGGGATTTGCCCTCATCTGGCTCGTACCAATCGCATTTCTCGCATACTTGTTGGCCAGATCCTGGGCTTTTTCTGGTTCGGATCACGTAGTAATGTGGTACCACACTGAGACAGTCAATAAAAGTTGGTCCCGATTAGTATTTTAGAGGATAACGCTGGTTATGTTTCGGTTAGGTCTGGGATTTGCCCTCATCTGGCTCGTACTTTCGCATTTTTCGCATACTTGTTGGCCAGATCCTGGGTTTTTTTCTGGTTTGGACCACGTAGTAATGAGGTACCTCACTGCAACAGTCAATAAAAGCTGGTTCCGATTAGTGTTTTAGAGGATAACGCCGGTTATATCTCGGTTAGGTCTGGGATTTGCACTCATCTGGTTCGTACCTTCGCATTTTTTGCATACTTGTTGGCCAGATCCTGGCCTTTTTCTGGTTTGTATCACGTAGTAATGTGGTACCACACTGAAACAGTCAATAGAAGCTGGTTCCGAATAGTATTTTAGAGGATAACGCTGGCTATGTCTGGGTTAGTTCTGGTATTTGCAATCATCTGGCTCATACTTTCGCGTTTTTCGCATATTTATTGGCCAGATCCTGGGTTTTTTCTGGTTCGGATCCCGTAGTAATGAGGAACCTCACTGAGACGGTCAATAAAAGCTGGTTCCGATTAGTGTTTTAGAGGATAACGCCGGTTATATCTCGGTTAGGTCTCGGATTTGCCCTCATCTGGCTCGTACCTTCGCATATTTCCCGTACTTGTTGGCCAGATCCGGGCCTTTTTCTGGCTCGGACCAAGTAGTAATGTGGGACCACACTGAAACAGTCAATTAAACCTGGTTGCGATTAATATTTTAGAGGATAACGCCGTTTATGTCTCGGTTAGGTCTGGGATTTGCCCTCATCTGGCTCGTACTTTCGCATTTTTCGCATACTTGTTGGCCAGATCCTGGCCTTTTTCTGGTTTGTATCACGTAGTAATGAGGTACCTTACTGAAACAGTCAATAAAAGCTGGTTGCGAATAGTATTTTACAGGATAACTCTGGTTATGTCTGGGTTCGTTCTGGTATTTGCAATCATCTTGCTCATACTTTCGCTTTTTTCGCATACTTGTTAGCCAGATGCTGGATTTTTTCTGGTTTGGATCCCGTAATAATGACGTTCCACACCGAAGCAGTCAATTAAACCTGGTTTCGATTAATACTTTAGAGGATATTGCCGGTTATATCTCGGTTAGGTCTGGGATTTGCCCTCATCTGGCTCGTACTTTCGCATTTTTCGCATACTTGTTGGCCAGATCCTGGCCTTTTTCTGGCTTGGACCAAGTATTAATGTGGGACCACACTGAAACAGTCAATTAAACCTGGTTGCGATTAATATTTTAGAGGATAACGCCGTTTATGTCTCGGTTAGGTCTGGGATTTGCCCTCATCTGGCTCGTACTTTCGCATTTTTCGCATACTTGTTGGCCAGATCCTGGGTTTTTCCTGGTTTGTATCCCGTAATAATGACATTCCACACCGAAACAGTCAATTAAACCCGGTTTCGATTAATATTTTAGAGGATATTGCCGGTTATATCTCGGTTAGGTCTGGGATTTGCCCTCATCTGGCCCATACTTTCGCATTTTTCGCATACTTGAATGGCCAGATCCTGTGTTCTTCTATTGTTAGGATCACGTAGTAATGTGGTACCACACTGAAACAGTCAATTAAACCTGGTAGCGACTAAAATTTTACAGGATAACGCAGGTTATGTCTCGGTTAGTTCTGGGATTTGCCCTCATCTGGCCCGTACTTTCGCGTTTCTCGCATACTTGTTCGCAAGATCCTGGGCTTTTTCTGGTTTGTATCACGTAGTAATGCGGTACCACACCGAAACAGTCAATTAAACCTTGGTTGCGACTAATATTTTAGAGGATAATGCAGGTTATGTCTCGGTTAGGTCTGGTATTTGCAATCATCTTGCTTATACTTTCGCTTTCTTCGCATACTTGTTGGCCAGATGCTGGGTTTTTTCTGGTTTGGACCACGTAGCAATGAGGTAGCTCACTGAAACGGTCAATAAAAGCTGATTCCGATTAGTGTTTTAGAGGATAACGCCGGTTATATCTCGGTTATGTCTCGGATTTGCCCTCATCTGGCTCGTACCTTCGCATTTTTCCCATACTTGTTGGCCAGATCCTGGCCTTTTTCTGGCTTGGACCAAGTAGTAATGTGGGACCACACTGAAACAGTCAATTAAACCTGGTTGCGATTAATATTTTTGAGGATAACGCCGTTTATGTCTCGGTTAGGTCTGGGATTTGCCCTCATCTGGCTCGTACTTTCGCATTTCTCGCATACTTGTTGGCCAGATGCTGGGTTTTTTCTGGTTTGGACCACGTAGTAATGAGGTACCTCACTGAAACAGTCAATCAAAGCTGGTTCCGATTAGTGTTTTACAGGATAACGCCGGTTATATCTCGGTTAGGTCTGGGATTTGCACTCATCTGGTTCGTACCTTCGCATTTTTCGCATACTTGTTGGCCAGATCCTGGCCTTTTTCTGGTTTGTATCACGTAGTAATGTGGTACCACACCTGGAGAGTCAATTGAACCTGTTTGCGATTAATATTTTAGAGGATAACGCCGGTTATGTCTCGGTTAGGTCTGGGATTTGCCCTCATCTGGCTCGTACTTTCGCATTTTTCGCATACTTGTTGGCCAGATCCTGGCCTTTTTCTGGTTTGTATCACGTAGTAATGAGGTACCTCACTGAAACAGTCAATAAAAGCTGGTTCCGAATAGTATTTTACAGGATAACTCTGGTTATGTCTTGGTTCGTTCTGGTATTTGCAATCATGTGTCTCATACTTTCGCGTTTTTCGCATATTTGTAGGCCAGATCCTGGGTTTTTTCTGGTTTGGATTCCGTAGTAATGAGGTGCCACACCGAAACAGTCAATTAAACCTGGTTGCGATTAATATTTTAGAGGATGACGCCGGTTATGTCTCGGTTAGGGCTGAGATTTGCCCTCATCTGGCTCGTACTTTCGCATTTCTCGCATACTTGTTGGCCAGATGCTGGGTTTTTTCTGGTGTGGATCACGTAATAATGACGTTCCACACCGAAACAGTCAATTAAACCTGGTTTCTATTAATATTTTAGAGGATAACGCCGGTTTTGTCTCGGTTAGGTCAGGGATTTGCCCTCATCTGGCTCGTACTTTCGCATTTCTCGCATACTTGTTGGCCAGATCCTGGCATTTTTCTGGTTTGTATCACGTAGTAATGTGGTACCACACTGAAACAGTCAATAGAAGCTGGTTCCGAATAGTATTCTAGAGGATAACGCTGGCTATGTCTGGGTTAGTTCTGGTATTTGCAATCATCTTGCTCATACTTTCGCTTTTTTCGCATACTTGTTGGCCGGATGCTGGGTTTTTTCTGGTTTGGACAACGTAGTAATGAGGTACCTCACTGAAACAGTCAATAAAAGCTGGTTCCGATTAGAGTTTTAGAGGATAACGCTGGTTATGTCTGGGTTAGTTCTGGTATTTGCAATCATCTGGCTCATGCTTTGGCGTTTTTCTCATATTTGTTGGCCAGATCCTGGGTTTTTTCTGGTTTGGATTCCGTAGTAATGAGGTGCCACACCGAAACAGTCAATTAAACCTGGTTGCGAATAATATTTTAGAGGATAACGCAGGTTATGTCTCGGTTAGTTCTGGGATTTGCCGTCATCTGGCCCGTACTTTCGCGTTTTTTGCATATTTGTTGGCCAGATCCTGGCCTTTTTCAGGTTTGTATCACGATGTAATGCGGTACTACACCGAAACTGTCAATTAAATCTGGTTGCGATTAATATTCTAGAGGATAACGCTGGTAATGTCTCGGTTAGGTCAGGGATTTGCCCTCATCTGGCTCGTACTTTCACATTTTTCGCATACTAGTTGGCCAGATCCTGGGCTTTTTCTGGTTTGGATCACGCAGTAATGTGGTACCACACTGAAACAGTCAATAAAAGCTGGTTCTGATTAGTGTTTTAGAGGATAACGCTGGTTATGTCAGGGTTAGTTCTGGTATTTGCAATCATCTTGCTCATACTTTCGCTTTTTTCGCATACTTGTTGGCCAGATGCTGGGTTTCTTCTAGTTTGGACCACGTAGTAATGAGGTACCTCACTGAAACAGTCAATAAAAGCTGGTTCTGATTAGTGTTTTAGAGGATAACGCTGCTTATGTCTGGGTTAGTTCTGGTATTTGCAATCATCTTGCTCATACTTTCGCATTTCTCGCATACCTGTTGGCCAGATCCTGGCCTTTTTCTGGTTTGTATCACGTAGTAATGTGGTACCACACTGAAACAGTCAATAGAAGCTGGTTCCGAATAGTATTCTAGAGGATAACGCTGGCTATGTCTGGGTTAGTTCTGGTATTTGCAATCATCTTGCTCATACTTTCGCTTTTTTCGCATACTTGTTGGCCAGATGCTGGGTTTTTTCTGGTTTGGACAACGTAGTAATGAGGTACCTCACTGAAACAGTCAATAAAAGCTGGTTCCGATTAGAGTTTAGAGGATAATGCTGGTTATGTCTGGGTTAGTTCTGGTATTTGCAATCATCTGGCTCATGCTTTCGCGTTTTTCTCATATTTGTTGGCCAGATCCTGGGTTTTTTCTGGTTTGGATTCCGTAGTAATGAGGTGCCACACCGAAACAGTCAATTAAACCTGGTTGCGAATAATATTTTAGAGGATAACGCCGGTTATGTCTCGGTTAGGGCTGGGATTTGCCCTCATCTGGCTCGTACCAATCGCATTTCTCGCATACTTGTTGGCCAGATCCTGGGCTTTTTCTGGTTCGGATCACGTAGTAATGTGGTACCACACTGAGACAGTCAATTAAAGGTGGTCCCGATTAGTATTTTAGAGCTGGTTATGTTTCGGTTAGGTCTGGGATTTGCCCTCATCTGGCTCGTACTTTCGCATTTTTCGCATACTTGTTGGCCAGATCCTGGGCTTTTTCTGGTTTGTATCATGTAGTAATGTGGTACCACACTGAAACAGTCAATAGAAGCTGGTTACGAATAGTATTTTAGAGGATAACGCCGGTTATATCTCGGTTAGGTCTGGGATTTGCCCTCATCTGGCTCGTACCTTCGCATTTTTCGCGTACTTGTTGGCCAGATCCTGGCCTTTTTCTGGCTCGGACCACGTAGTAGTGTGGTACCACACCGAAACAGGGTATTAATCCCGGTTGCAATTAATATTTTAGAGGATAACGCCGGTTATGTCTCGGTTAGGGCTTGGATTTGCCCTCATCTGGCTCGTACTTTCGCATTTCTCGCATACTTGATGGCCAGATCCTGGGCTTTTTCTGGTTTGGGTCACGTAGTAATGTGGTACCACACTGAAACAGTCAATAAAAGCTGGACCCGAATAGTATTTTAGAGGATAACGCTGGCTATGTCTGGGTTAGTTCTGGTATTTGCAATCATCTGGCTCATACTTTCGCGTTTTTCGCATATTTGTTGGCCAGATCCTGGGTTTTTTCTGGTTAGGATCCCGTAGTAACGAGGTTCCACACCGAAACAGTCAATTAAACCTGGTTGCGATTAATATTTTAGAGGATAACGCCGGTTATGTCTCGGTTAGGTCTGGGATTTGCCCTCATCTGGCTCGTACCTGCGCATTTTTCGCATACTTGTTGTCCATATCCTGGCCTTATTCTGCTTTGTATCACGTAGTAATGTGGTACCACACTGAAACAGTCAATAGAAGCTGGTTCCGAATAGTATTTTAGAGGATAACGCTGGCTATGTCTGGGTTAGTTCTGGTATTTGCAATCATCTGGCTCATACTTTCGCGTTTTTCGCATATTTGTTGGCAAGATCCTGGGTTTTTTCTGGTTTGGATCCCGTAGTAATGAGGTTCCACACCGAAACAGTCAATTAAACCTGGTTGCGATTAATATTTTAGAGGATAACGCCGGTTATGTCTCGGTTAGGTCTGGGATTTGCCCTCATCTGGCTCGTACTTTCGCATTTTTCGCATACTTGTTGGCCAGATCCTGGGCTTTTTCTGGTTTGGATCACGCAGTAATGTGGTACCACACTGAAACAGTCAATAAAAGCTGGTTCCGATTAGTGTTTTAGAGGATAACGCTGGTTATGTCTGGGTTAGTTCTGGTATTTGCAATCATCTTGCTCATACTTTCGCTTTTTTCGCATACTTGTTGGCCAGATGCTGGGTTTCTTCTAGTTTGGACCACGTAGTAATGAGGTACCTCATTGAAACAGTCAATAAAAGCTGGTTCTGATTAGTGTTTTAGAGGATAACGCTGCTTATGTCTGGGTTAGTTCTGGTATTTGCAATCATCTTGCTCATACTTTCGCATTTCTCGCATACTTGTTGGCCAGATCCTGGCCTTTTTCTGGTTTGTATCACGTAGTAATGTGGTACCACACTGAAACAGTCAATAGAAGCTGGTTCCGAATAGTATTCTAGAGGATAACGCTGGCTATGTCTGGGTTAGTTCTGGTATTTGCAATCATCTTGCTCATACTTTCGCTTTTTTCGCATACTTGTTGGCCAGATGCTGGGTTTTTCTGGTTTGGACAACGTAGTAATGAGGTACCTCACTGAAACAGTCAATAAAAGCTGGTTCCGATTAGAGTTTTAGAGGATAACGCTGGTTATGTCTGGGATAGTTCTGGTATTTGCAATCATCTGGCTCATGCTTTCGCGTTTTTCTCATATTTGTTGGCCAGATCCTGGGTTTTTTCTGGTTTGGATTCCGTAGTAATGAGGTGCCACACCGAAACAGTCAATTAAACCTGGTTGCGAATAATATTTTAGAGGATAACGCCGGTTATGTCTCGGTTAGGGCTGGGATTTGCCCTCATCTGGCTCGTACCAATCGCATTTCTCGCATACTTGTTGGCCAGATCCTGGGCTTTTTCTGGTTCGGATCACGTAGTAATGTGGTACCACACTGAGACAGTCAATAAAAGTTGGTCCCGATTAGTATTTTAGAGGATAACGCTGGTTATGTTTCGGTTAGGTCTGGGATTTGCCCTCATCTGGCTCGTACTTTCGCATTTTTCGCATACTTGTTGGCCAGATCCTGGGTTTTTCCTGGTTTGGATCCCGTAATAATGACATTCCACACCGAAACAGTCAATTAAACCTGGTTGCGATTAATATTTTAGAGGATAACGCCGGTTATGTCTCGGTTAGGTCTGGGATTTGCCCTCATCTGGCTCGTACATTCGCATTTTTCGCATACTTGTTGGCCAGATCCTGGGTTTCTTCTGGTTTGGATCCCGTAATAATGACATTCCACACCCAAACAGTCAATTAAACCTGGTTTCTATTAATATTTTAGAGGATATTGCCGGTTATATCTCGGTTAGGTCTGGGATTTGCCCTCATCTGGCCCGTACTTTCGCATTTTTCGCATACTTGAATGGCCAGATCCTGTGTTCTTCTATTGTTAGGATCACGTAGTAATGTGGTACCACACTGAAACAGTCAATAGAAGCTGGTTCCGAATAGTATTTTAGAGGATAACGCTGGCTATGTCTGGGTTAGTAATGGTATTTGCAATCATCTGGCTCATACTTTCGCGTTTTTCGCATATATGTTGGCCAGATCCTGGGTTTTTTCTGGTTAGGATCCCGTAGTAATGAGGTTCCACACCGAAACAGTCAATTAAACCTGGTTGCGATTAATATTTTAGAGGATAACGCCGGTTATGTCTCGGTTAGGTCTGGGATTTGCCCTCATCTGGCTCGTACTTTCGCATTTTTCGCATACTTGTTGGCCAGATCCTGGGCTTTTTCTGGTTTGGATCACGCAGTAATGTGGTACCACACTGAAACAGTCAATAAAAGCTGGTTCCGATTAGTGTTTTAGAGGATAACGCTGGTTATGTCTGGGTTAGTTCTGGTATTTGCAATCATCTTGCTCATACTTTCGCTTTTTTCGCATACTTGTTGGCCAGATGCTGGGTTTCTTCTAGTTTGGACCACGTAGTAATGAGGTACCTCACTGAAACAGTCAATAAAAGCTGGTTCCGATTAGTGTTTTAGAGGATAACGCTGGTTATGTCTGGGTTAGTTCTGGTATTTGCAATCATCTTGCTCATACTTTCGCATTTCTCGCATACTTGTTGGCGAGATCCTGGCCTTTTTCTGGTTTGTATCACGTAGTAATGTGGTACCACACTGAAACAGTCAATAGAAGCTGGTTCCGAATAGTATTCTAGAGGATAACGCTGGCTATGTCTGGGTTAGTTCTGGTATTTGCAATCATCTTGCTCATACTTTCGCTTTTTTCGCATACTTGTTGGCCAGATGCTGGGTTTTTTCTGGTTTGGACAACGTAGTAATGAGGTACCTCACTGAAACAGTCAATAAAAGCTGGTTCCGATTAGAGTTTAGAGGATAACGCTGGTTATGTCTGGGTTAGTTCTGGTATTTGCAATCATCTGGCTCATGCTTTCGCGTTTTTCTCATATTTGTTGGCCAGATCCTGGGTTTTTTCTGGTTTGGATTCCGTAGTAATGAGGTGCCACACCGAAACAGTCAATTAAACCTGGTTGCGAATAATATTTTAGAGGATAACGCCGGTTATGTCTCGGTTAGGGCTGGGATTTGCCTTCATCTGGCTCGTACCAATCGCATTTCTCGCATACTTGTTGGCCAGATCCTGGGCTTTTTCTGGTTCGGATCACGTAGTAATGTGGTACCACACTGAGACAGTCAATAAAAGTTGGTCCCGATTAGTATTTTAGAGGATAACGCTGGTTATGTTTCGGTTAGGTCTGGGATTTGCCCTCATCTGGCTCGTACTTTCGCATTTTTCGCATACTTGTTGGCCAGATCCTGGGTTTTTCCTGGTTTGGATCCCGTAATAATGACATTCCACACCGAAACAGTCAATTAAACCTGGTTTCTATTAATATTTTAGAGGATATTGCCGGTTATATCTGGGTTAGGTCTGGGATTTGCCCTCATCTGGCCCGTACTTTCGCATTTTTCGCATACTTGAATGGCCAGATCCTGTGTTCTTCTATTGTTAGGATCCCGTAGTAATGAGGTTCCACACCGAAACAGTCAATTAAACCTGGTTGCGATTAATATTTTAGAGGATAACGCCGGTTATGTCTCGGTTAGGTCTGGGATTTGCCCTCATCTGGCTCGTACATTCGCATTTTTCGCATACTTGTTGGCCAGATCCTGGGTTTCTTCTGGTTTGGATAACGTAGTAATGTGGGACCACACTGAAACAGTCAATTAAACCTGGTTTCGATTAATATTTTAGAGGATAACTCCGGTTATGTCTCGGTTAGGTCTGGGTTTTGCCCTCATCTGGCTCGTACTTTCGCATTTTTCGCATACTTGTTGGCCAGATCCTGGGCTTTTTCTGGTTTGTATCACGTAGTAATGTGGTACCACACTGAAACAGTCAATAGAAGCTGGTTACGAATAGTATTTTAGAGGATAACGCCGGTTATATCTCGGTTAGGTCTGGGATTTGCCCTCATCTGGCTCGTACCTTCGCATTTTTCGCGTACTTGTTGGCCAGATCCTGGCCTTTTTCTGGCTCGGACCACGTAGTAGTGTGGTACCACACCGAAACAGGGTATTAATCCCGGTTGCAATTAATATTTTAGAGGATAACGCCGGTTATGTCTCGGTTAGGGCTTGGATTTGCCCTCATCTGGCTCGTACTTTCGCATTTCTCGCATACTTGATGGCCAGATCCTGGGCTTTTTCTGGTTTGGGTCACGTAGTAATGTGGTACCACACTGAAACAGTCAATAAAAGCTGGACCCGAATAGTATTTTAGAGGATAACGCTGGCTATGTCTGGGTTAGTTCTGGTATTTGCAATCATCTGGCTCATACTTTCGCGTTTTTCGCATATTTGTTGGCCAGATCCTGGGTTTTTTCTGGTTAGGATCCCGTAGTAACGAGGTTCCACACCGAAACAGTCAATAAAACCTGGTTGCGATTAATATTTTAGAGGATAACGCCAGTTATGTCTCGGTTAGGTCTGGGATTTGCCCTCATCTGGCTCGTACCTGCGCATTTTTCGCATACTTGTTGTCCATATCCTGGCCTTATTCTGGTTTGTATCACGTAGTAATGTGGTACCACACTGAAACAGTCAATAGAAGCTGGTTCCGAATAGTATTTTAGAGGATAACGCTGGCTATGTCTGGGTTAGTTCTGGTATTTGCAATCATCTGGCTCATACTTTCGCGTTTTTCGCATATTTGTTGGCAAGATCCTGGGTTTTTTCTGGTTTGGATCCCGTAGTAATGAGGTTCCACACCGAAACAGTCAATTAAACCTGGTTGCGATTAATATTTTAGAGGATAACGCCGGTTATGTCTCGGTTAGGTCTGGGATTTGCCCTCATCTGGCTCGTACTTTCGCATTTTTCGCATACTTGTTGGCCAGATCCTGGGCTTTTTCTGGTTTGGATCACGCAGTAATGTGGTACCACACTGAAACAGTCAATAAAAGCTGGTTCCGATTAGTGTTTTAGAGGATAACGCTGGTTATGTCTGGGTTAGTTCTGGTATTTGCAATCATCTTGCTCATACTTTCGCTTTTTTCGCATACTTGTTGGCCAGATGCTGGGTTTCTTCTAGTTTGGACCACGTAGTAATGAGGTACCTCATTGAAACAGTCAATAAAAGCTGGTTCTGATTAGTGTTTTAGAGGATAACGCTGCTTATGTCTGGGTTAGTTCTGGTATTTGCAATCATCTTGCTCATACTTTCGCATTTCTCGCATACTTGTTGGCCAGATCCTGGCATTTTTCTGGTTTGTATCACGTAGTAATGTGGTACCACACTGAAACAGTCAATAGAAGCTGGTTCCGAATAGTATTCTAGAGGATAACGCTGGCTATGTCTGGGTTAGTTCTGGTATTTGCAATCATCTTGCTCATACTTTCGCTTTTTTCGCATACTTGTTGGCCAGATGCTGGGTTTTTCTGGTTTGGACAACGTAGTAATGAGGTACCTCACTGAAACAGTCAATAAAAGCTGGTTCCGATTAGAGTTTTAGAGGATAACGCTGGTTATGTCTGGGATAGTTCTGGTATTTGCAATCATCTGGCTCATGCTTTCGCGTTTTTCTCATATTTGTTGGCCAGATCCTGGGTTTTTTCTGGTTTGGATTCCGTAGTAATGAGGTGCCACACCGAAACAGTCAATTAAACCTGGTTGCGAATAATATTTTAGAGGGTAACGCCGGTTATGTCTCGGTTAGGGCTGGGATTTGCCTTCATCTGGCTCGTACCAATCGCATTTCTCGCATACTTGTTGGCCAGATCCTGGGCTTTTTCTGGTTCGGATCACGTAGTAATGTGGTACCACACTGAGACAGTCAATAAAAGTTGGTCCCGATTAGTATTTTAGAGGATAACGCTGGTTATGTTTCGGTTAGGTCTGGGATTTGCCCTCATCTGGCTCGTACTTTCGCATTTTTCGCATACTTGTTGGCCAGATCCTGGGTTTTTCCTGGTTTGGATCCCGTAATAATGACATTCCACACCGAAACAGTCAATTAAACCTGGTTTCTATTAATATTTTAGAGGATATTGCCGGTTATATCTCGGTTAGTTCTGGGATTTGCCCTCATCTGGCCCGTACTTTCGCATTTTTCGCATACTTGAATGGCCAGATACTGTGTTCTTCTATTGTTAGGATCACGTAGTAATGTGGTACCACACTGAAACAGTCAATAAAAGCTGGTTCCGAATAGTATTTTAGAGGATAACGCTAGCTATGTCTGGGTTAGTAATGGTATTTGCAATCATCTGGCTCATACTCTCGCGTTTTTCGCATATATGTTGGCCAGATCCTGGGTTTTTTCTGGTTAGGATCCCGTAGTAATGAGGTTCCACACCGAAACAGTCAATTAAACCTGGTTGCGATTAATATTTTAGAGGATAACGCCGGTTATGCCTCGGTTAGGTCTGGGATTTGCCCTCATCTGGCTCGTACATTCGCATTTTTCGCATACTTGTTGGCCAGATCCTGGGTTTCTTCTGGTTTGGATAACGTAGTAATGTGGGACCACACTGAAACAATCAATTAAACCTGGTTTCGATTAATATTTTAGAGGATAACTCCGGTTATTTCTCGGTTACGTCTGGGATTTGCCCTCATCTGTCTCGTACTTTCGCATTTTTCGCATACTTGTTGGCCAGATCCTGGCCTTTTTCTGGCTTGGACCAAGTAGTAATGTGGGACCACACTGAAACAGTCAATTAAACCTGGTTGCGATTAATATTTTAGAGGATAACGCCGGTTATGTCTCGGTTAGGTCTGGGATTTGTCCTCATCTGGCTCGTACATTCGCATTTTTCGCATACTTGTTGGCCAGATCCTGGGTTTCTTCTGGTTTGGATAACGTAGTAATGAGGGACCACACTGAAACAGTCAATTAAACCTGGTTTCGATTAATATTTTAGAGGATAACGCCGGTTATGTCTCGGTTAGGTCTGGGATTTGTCCTCATCTGGCTCGTACATTCGCATTTTTCGCATACTTGTTGGCCAGATCCTGGGTTTCTTCTGGTTTGGATAAGGTAGTAATGTGGGACCACACTGAAACAGTCAATTAAACCTGGTTTCGATTAATATTTTAGAGAATAACGCGGGTTATGTCTCGGTTAGGTCTGGGTTTTGCCCACATCTGGCTCGTACTTTCGCATTTTTCGCATACTTGTTGGCCAGATCCTAGGCTTTTTGCTGATTTGGATCACGTAGTAATGTGGTACCACACTGAAACAGTCAATAGAAGCTGGTTCCGAATAGTATTTTGGAGGATAACGCCGGTTATATCTCGGTTAGGTCTGGGATTTGCCCTCATCTGGCTCGTACCTTCGCATTTTTCGCGTACTTGTTGGCCAGATCCTGGCCTTTTTCTGGCGCGGACCACGTAGTAATGTGGTACCACACCGAAACAGGGTATTAATCCCGGTTGCAATTAATATTTTAGAGGATAACGCCGGTTATGTCTTGGTTAGGGCTGGGATTTGCCCTCATCTGGCTCGTACTTTCGCATTTCTCGCATACTTGTTGGCCAGATCCTGGGCTTTTTCTGGTTTGGGTCACGTAGTAATGTGGTACCACACTGAAACAGTCAATAAAAGCTGGACCCGAATAGTATTTTAGAGGATAACGCTGGCTATGTCTGGGTTAGTTCTGGTATTTGCAATCATCTGGCTCATACTTTCGCGTTTTTCGCATATTTGTTGGCCAGATCCTGGGTTTTTTCTGGTTAGGATCCCGTAGTAACGAGGTTCCACACCGAAACAGTCAATTAAACCTGGTTGCGATTAATATTTTAGAGGATAACGCCAGTTATGTCTCGGTTAGGTCTGGGATTTGCCCTCATCTGGCTCGTACCTGCGCATTTTTCGCATACTTGTTGTCCATATCCTGGCCTTATTCTGGTTTGTATCACGTAGTAATGTGGTACCACACTGAAACAGTCAATAGAAGCTGGTTCCGAATAGTATTTTAGAGGATAACGCTGGCTATGTCTGGGTTAGTTCTGGTATTTGCAATCATCTGGCTCATACTTTCGCGTTTTTCGCATATTTGTTGGCAAGATCCTGGGTTTTTTCTGGTCTGGATCCCGTAGTAATGAGGTTCCACACCGAAACAGCCAATTAAACCTGGTTGCGATTAATATTTTAGAGGATAACGCCGGTTATGTCTCGGTTAGGTCTGGGATTTGCCCTCATCTGGCTCGTACTTTCGCATTTTTCGCATACTTGTTGGCCAGATCCTGGGCTTTTTCTGGTTTGGATCACGCAGTAATGTGGTACCACACTGAAACAGTCAATAAAAGCTGGTTCCGATTAGTGTTTTAGAGGATAACGCTGGTTATGTCTGGGTTAGTTCTGGTATTTGCAATCATCTTGCTCATACTTTCGCTTTTTTCGCATACTTGTTGGCCAGATGCTGGGTTTCTTCTAGTTTGGACCACGTAGTAATGAGGTACCTCATTGAAACAGTCAATAAAAGCTGGTTCTGATTAGTGTTTTAGAGGATAACGCTGCTTATGTCTGGGTTAGTTCTGGTATTTGCAATCATCTTGCTCATACTTTCGCATTTCTCGCATACTTGTTGGCCAGATCCTGGCCTTTTTCTGGTTTGTATCACGTAGTAATGTGGTACCACACTGAAACAGTCAATAGAAGCTGGTTCCGAATAGTATTCTAGAGGATAACGCTGGCTATGTCTGGGTTAGTTCTGGTATTTGCAATCATCTTGCTCATACTTTCGCTTTTTTCGCATACTTGTTGGCCAGATGCTGGGTTTTTCTGGTTTGGACAACGTAGTAATGAGGTACCTCACTGAAACAGTCAATAAAAGCTGGTTCCGATTAGAGTTTTAGAGGATAACGCTGGTTATGTCTGGGATAGTTCTGGTATTTGCAATCATCTGGCTCATGCTTTCGCGTTTTTCTCATATTTGTTGGCCAGATCCTGGGTTTTTTCTGGTTTGGATTCCGTAGTAATGAGGTGCCACACCGAAACAGTCAATTAAACCTGGTTGCGAATAATATTTTAGAGGATAACGCCGGTTATGTCTCGGTTAGGGCTGGGATTTGCCTTCATCTGGCTCGTACCAATCGCATTTCTCGCATACTTGTTGGCCAGATCCTGGGCTTTTTCTGGTTCGGATCACGTAGTAATGTGGTACCACACTGAGACAGTCAATAAAAGTTGGTCCCGATTAGTATTTTAGAGGATAACGCTGGTTATGTTTCGGTTAGGTCTGGGATTTGCCCTCATGTGGCTCGTACTTTCGCATTTTTCGCATACTTGTTGGCCAGATCCTGGGTTTTTCCTGGTTTGGATCCCGTAATAATGACATTCCACACCGAAACAGTCAATTAAACCTGGTTTCTATTAATATTTTAGAGGATATTGCCGGTTATATCTCGGTTAGGTCTGGGATTTGCCCTCATCTGGCCCGTACTTTCGCATTTTTCGCATACTTGAATGGCCAGATACTGTGTTCTTCTATTGTTAGGATCACGTAGTAATGTGGTACCACACTGAAACAGTCAATAAAAGCTGGTTCCGAATAGTATTTTAGAGGATAACGCTAGCTATGTCTGGGTTAGCAATGGTATTTGCAATCATCTGGCTCATACTTTCGCGTTTTTCGCATATTTGTTGGCAAGATCCTGGGTTTTTTCTGGTTAGGATCCCGTAGTAACGAGGTTCCACACCGAAACAGTCAATTAAACCTGGTTGCGATTAATATTTTAGAGGATAACGCCGGCTATGTCTCGGTTAGGTCTGGGATTTGCCCTCATCCGGCTCGTACTTTCGCATTCATCGCATACTTGCTGGCCAGATCCTGGGCTTCTTCTGGTTTGGATCACGTAGTAATGTGGGACCACACTGAAACAGTCAACTAAACCTGGTTTCGATTAATATTTTAGAGGATAACTCCGGTTATTTCTCGGTTAGGTCTGGGATTTGCCCTCATCTGTCTCGTACCTGCGCATTTTTCGCATACTTGTTGGCCATATCCTGGCCTTATTCTGGTTTGTATCACGTAGTAATGTGGTACCACACTGAAACAGTCAATAGAAGCTGGTTCCGAATAGTATTTTAGAGGATAAAGCCGGTTATGTCTGGCTTAGTTCTGGTATTTGCAATCATCTGGCTCATACTTTCGCGTTTTTCGCATATTTGTTGGCAAGATCCTGGGTTTTTTCTGGTTTGGATCCCGTAGTAATGAGGTTCCACACCGAAACAGTCAATTAAACCTGGTTGCGATTAATATTTTAGAGGATAACGCCGGTTATGTCTTGGTTAGGTCTGGGATTTGCCCTCATCTGGTTCGTACTTTCGCATTTTTCGCATACTTGTTGGCCAGATCCTGGGCTTTTTCTGGTTTGTATCACGTAGTAATGTTGTACCACACTGAAGCAGTCAATAGAAGCTAGTTCCGAATAGTATTTTAGAGGACAACGCTGGTTATGTCTCGGTTAGGTCTGGGATTGGCCCTCATCTGGCCCGTACTATCGCATTTTTCGCATACTTGTTGGCCAGATCCTGGGTTTTTTCTGGTTTGGACCACGTAGTAATGAGGTACCTCACTGAAACGGTCAATAAAAGCTGGTTCCGATTAGTGTTTTAGAGGATAACGCTGGTTATGTCTGGGTTAGTTCTGGTATTCGCAATCATCTGGCTCATACTTTCGCTTTTTTCGCATACTTGTTTGCCAGATGCTGGGTTTTTTCTGGTTAGGAGTCCGTAGTAATGCGGTACTACACCGAAACAGTCAATTAAACCTGGTTGCGATTAATATTTTAGAGGATAACGCTGGTTATGTCTCGGTTAGGTCTGGGATTTGCCCTCACCTGGCCCGTAGTTTCGCATTTTTGCATTCTTGTTGGCCAGATCCTAGGCTTTTTGCTGATTTGGATCCCGTAGTAATGAGGTTCCACACCGAAACAGTCAATTAAACCTGGTTGCGATTAATATTTTAGAGGATAACGCCGGTTATGTCTTGGTTAGGTCTGGGATTTGCCCTCATCTGGCTCGTACTTTCGCATTTTTCGCATACTTGTTGGCCAGATCCTGGGCTTTTTCTGGTTTGTATCACGTAGTAATGTGGTACCACACTGAAACAGTCAATAGAAGCTAGTTCCGAATAGTATTTTAGAGGACAACGCTGGTTATGTCTCGGTTAGGTCTGGGATTGGCCCTCATCTGGCCCGTACTTTCGCATTTTTCGCATACTTGTTGGCCAGATCCTGGGCTTTTTCTGGTTTGGATCACGTAGTAATGTGGTACCACACTGAAACAGTCAATAGAAGCTAGTTCCGAATAGTATTTTAGAGGACAACGCTGGTTATGTCTCAGTTAGGTCTGGGATTGGCCCTCATCTGGCCCGTACTTTCGCATTTTTCGCATACTTGTTGGCCAGATCCTGGGTTTTTTCTGGTTTGGACCACGTAGTAATGTGGTACTACACTGAAACAGTCAATAGAAGCTGGTTCCGAATAGTATTTTAGAGGATAACGCTGGCTATGTCTGTGTTAGTTCTGGTATTTGCAATCATCTTGCTCATACGTTCGCTTTTTTCGCATACTTGTTGGCCAGATGCTGGGTTTTTTCTGGTTTGGATCACGTAATAATTACGTTCCACACCGAAACAGTCAATTAAACCTAGTTTCGATTAATATTTTAGAGGATATTGCCGGTTATATCTCGGTTAGGTCTGGGACTTGCCCTCATCTGGCTCGTACCTTCGCATTTCTCGCATACTTGTTGGCCAGATCCTCGCCTTTTTCTGGTTTGTATCACGTAGTAATGTGGTACTACACTGAAACAGTCAATAGAAGCTGGTTCCGATTAGTGTTTTAGAGGATAACGCTGGTTATGTCTGGGTTAGTTCTGGTATTTGCAATCATCTGGCTCATACTTTCGCGTTTTTCGCATATTTGTTGGGAAGATCCTGGGTTTTTTCTGGTTTGGATCACGTAATAATGACGTTCCACACCGAAACAGTCAATTAAACCTAGTTTCGATTAATATTTTAGAGGATATTGCCGGTTATATCTCGGTTAGGTCTGGGATTTGCCCTCATCTGGCTCGTACCTTCGCATTTCTCGCATACTTGTTGGCCAGATCCTGGCCTTGTTCTGGCTTGGACCAAGTAGTAATGTGGGACCACACTGAAACAGTCAATTAAACCTGGTTGCGATTAATATTTTAGAGGATAACGCTGGTTATGTCTCGGTTAGGTCTGGGATTTGCCCTCATCTGGCCCGTACTTTCGCATTTTTCGCATACTTGAATGGCCAGATCCTGTGTTTTTCTATTGTTAGGATCACGTAGTAATGTGGTACTACACCGAAACAGTCAATTGAACCTGGTTGCGATTAATATTTTAGAGGATAACGCCGGTTATGTCTCGGTTAGGTCTGGGATTTGCCCTCATCTGGCTCGTACTTTCGCAATTTTCGCATACTTATTGGCAAGATCCTGGCCTTTTTCTGGTTTGTATCACGTAGTAATGCGGTACTACACCGAAACAGTCAACTAAACCTGGTTGCGATTAATATTTTAGAGGATAACGCTGGTTATGTCTCGGTTAGGTCTGGGATTTGCCCTCACCTGGCCCGTAGTCTCGCATTTTTGCATTCTTGTTGGCCAGATCCTAGGTTTTTTGCTGATTTGGATCACGTAGTAATGTGGTACCACACTGAAACAGTCAATAGAAGCTGGTTCCGAATAGTATTTTAGAGGATAACGCTGGCTATGTGTGGGTTAGTTCTGGTATTTGCAATCATCTGGCCCATACTTTCGCGTTTTTCGCATATTTATTGGCCAGATCCTGGGTTTTTTCCGGTTAGGATCCCGTAGTAATGAGGTTCCACACCGAAACAGTCAATTAAACCTGGTTGCGATTAATATTTTAGAGGATAACGCTGGTTATGTCTCGGTTAGGTCTGGGATTTGCCCTCACCTGGCCCGTAGTTTCGCATTTTTGCATTCTTGTTGGCCAGATCCTAGGCTTTTTGCTGATTTGGATCACGTAGTAATGTGGTACCACACTGAAACAGTCAATAGAAGCTGGTTCCGAATAGTATTTTAGAGGATAACGCTGGCTATGTCTGGGTTAGTTCTGGTATTTGCAATCATCTGGCCCATACTTTCGCGTTTTTCGCATATTTGTTGGCCAGATGCTGGGTTTTTTCTGGTTTGGATCCCGTAATAATGACGTTCCACACCGAAACAGCCAATTAAACCTGGTTTCGATTAATATGTTAGAGGATAACGCCGGTTATATCTCGGGTAGATCCGGGATTTGCCCTCATCTGGCTCGTACCTGCGCATTTTTCGCATACTTGTTGGCCATATCCTGGCCTTATTCTGGTTTGTATCACGTAGTAATGTGGTACCACACTGAAACAGTCAATAGAAGCTGGTTCCGAATAGTATTTTAGAGGATAACGCTGGCTATGTCTGGGTTAGTTCTGGTATTTGCAATCATCTGGCTCATACTTTCGCGTTTTTCGCATATTTGTTGGGAAGATCCTGGGTTTTTTCTGGTTTGGATCCCGTAGTAATGAGGTTCCACACCGAAACAGTCAATTAAACCTGGTTGCGATTAATATTTTAGAGGATAACGCCGGTTATGTCTTGGTTAGGTCTGGGATTTGCCCTCATCTGGCTCGTACTTTCGCATTTCTCGCATACTTGTTGGCCAGATCCTGGGCTTTTTCTGGTTTGTATCACGTAGTAATGTGGTACCACACTGAAACAGTCAATAGAAGCTAGTTCCGAATAGTATTTTAGAGGACAACGCTGGTTATGTCTCGGTTAGGTCTGGGATTGGCCCTCATCTGGCCCGTACTTTCGCATTTTTCGCATACTTGTTGGCCAGATCCTGGGCTTTTTCTGGTTTGGATCACGTAGTAATGTGGTACCACACTGAAACAGTCAATAGAAGCTAGTTCCGAATAGTATTTTAGAGGACAACGCTGGTTATGTCTCGGTTAGGTCTGGGATTGGCCCTCATCTGGCCCGTACTTTCGCATTTTTCGCATACTTGTTGGCCAGATCCTGGGTTTTTTCTGGTTTGGACCACGTAGTAATGTGGTACTACACTGAAACAGTCAATAGAAGCTGGTTCCGAATAGTATTTTAGAGGATAACGCTGGCTATGTCTGGGTTAGTTCTGGTATTTGCAATCATCTTGCTCATCCGTTCGCTTTTTTCGCATACTTGTTGGCCAGATGCTGGGTTTTTTCTGATTTGGATCACGTAATAATTACGTTCCACACCGAAACAGTCAATTAAACCTAGTTTCGATTAATATTTTAGTGGATATTGCCGGTTACATCTCGGTTAGGTCTGGGATTTGCCCTCATCTGGCTCGTACCTTCGCATTTCTCGCATACTTGTTGGCCAGATCCTGGCCTTGTTCTGGCTTGGACCAAGTAGTAATGTGGGACCACACTGAAACAGTCAATTAAACCTGGTTGCGATTAATATTTTAGAGGATAACGCTGGTTATGTCTCGGTTAGGTCTGGGATTTGCCCTCATCTGGCCCGTACTTTCGCATTTTTCGCATACTTGAATGGCCAGATCCTGTGTTTTTCTATTGTTAGGATCACGTAGTAATGTGGTACTACACCGAAACAGTCAATTGAACCTGGTTGCGATTAATATTTTAGAGGATAACGCCGGTTATGTCTCGGTTAGGTCTGGGATTTGCCCTCATCTGGCTCGTACTTTCGCAATTTTCGCATACTTATTGGCAAGATCCTGGCCTTTTTCTGGTTTGTATCACGTAGTAATGCGGTACTACACCGAAACAGTCAACTAAACCTGGTTGCGATTAATATTTTAGAGGATAACGCTGGTTATGGCTCGGTTAGGTCTGGGATTTGCCCTCACCTGGCCCGTAGTTTCGCATTTTTGCATTCTTGTTGGCCAGATCCTAGGTTTTTTGCTGATTTGGATCACGTAGTAATGTGGTACCACACTGAAACAGTCAATAGAAGCTGGTTCCGAATAGTATTTTAGAGGATAACGCTGGCTATGTCTGGGTTAGTTCTGGTATTTGCAATCATCTGGCCCATACTTTCGGGTTTTTCGCATATTTATTGGCCAGATCCTGGGTTTTTTCTGGTTAGGATCCCGTAGTAATGAGGTTCCACACCGAAACAGTCAATTAAACCTGGTTGCGATTAATATTTTAGAGGATAACGCCGGTTATATCTCGGTTAGGTCTGGGATTTGCCCTCATCTGGCCCGTACTTTCGCATTTTTGCATTCTTGTTGGCCAGATCCTAGGCTTTTTGCTGATTTGGATCACGTAGTTATGTGGTACCACACTGAAACAGTCAATAGAAGCTGGTTCCGAATAGTATTTTAGAGGATAACGCTGGCTATGTCTGGGTTAGTTCTGGTATTTGCAATCATCTTGCTCATACTTTCGCTTTTTTCGCATACTAGTTGGCCAGATGCTGGGTTTTTTCTGGTTTGGATCACGTAATAACGACGTTCCACACCGAAACAGTCAATTAAACCTAGTTTCGATTAATATTTTAGAGGATATTGCCGGTTATATCTCGGTTAGGTCTGGGATTTGCCCTCATCTGGCTCGTACCTTCGCATTTCTCGCATACTTGTTGGCCAGATCCTGGCCTTTTTCTGGTTTGTATCACGTAGTAATGTGGTACTACACTGAAACAGTCAATAGAAGCTGGTTCCGAATAGTATTTTAGAGGATAACGCTGGCTATGTCTGGGTTAGTTCTGGTATTTGCAATCATCTTGCTCATACTTTCGCTTTTTTCGCATATTTATTGGCCAGATCCTGGGGTTTTTCTGGTTAGGATCCCGTAGTAATGAAGTTCCACACCGAAACAGTCAATTAAACCTGGTTGCGATTAATATTTTAGAGGATAACGCCGGTTATATCTCGGTTAGGTCTGGGATTTGCCCTCATCTGGCCCGTACTTTCGCATTTTTGCATTCTTGTTGGCCAGATCCTAGGCTTTTTGCTGATTTCGATCACGTAGTTATGTGGTACCACACTGAAACAGTCAATAGAAGCTGGTTCCGAATAGTATTTTAGAGGATAACGCTGGCTATGTCTGGGTTAGTTCTGGTATTTGCCCTCATCTGGCTCGTACCTGCGCATTTTTCGCATACTTGTTGGCCATATCCTGGCCTTATTCTGGTTTGTATCACGTAGTAATGTGGTACCACACTGAAACAGTCAATAGAAGCTGGTTCCGAATGGTATTTTAGAGGATAACGCTGGCTATGTCTGGGTTAGTTCTGGTATTTGCAATCATCTTGCTCATACTTTCGCTTTTTTCGCATACTTGTTGGCCAGATGCTGGGTTTTTTCTAGTTTGGACCACGTAGTAATGAGGTACCTCACTGAAACAGTCAATAAAAGCTGGTTCAGATTAGTGTTTTAGAGGATAACGCTGGCTATGTCTGGGTTAGTTCTGGTATTTGCAATCATCTTGCTCATACTTTCGCTTTTTTCGCATACTTGTTGGACAGATGCTGGGTTTTTTCTGGTTTGGATCACGTAATAATGACGTACCACACCGAAACAGTCAATTAAACCTAGTTTCGATTAATACTTTAGAGGATATTGCCGGTTATATCTCGGTTAGGTCTGGGATTTGCCCTCATCTGGCTCGTACCTTCGCATTTCTCGCATACTTGTTGGCCAGATCCTGGCCTTTTTCTGGTTTGTATCACGTAGTAATGTGGTACTACACTGAAACAGTCAATAGAAGCTGGTTCCGAATGGTATTTTAGAGGATAACGCTGGCTATGTCTGGGTTAGTTCTGGTATTTGCAATCATCTTGCTCATACTTTCGCATTCTTCACATACTTGTTGAACGGATCCTGGGTTTTTTCTGGTTTGGATCACGTAGTAAAGTGGTACCACACTGAAACATTCAATGAAACCTGTTCTGGATAAATATTTTAGAGGATAACGCATCTTAGGTCTGGGTTAGGTCTAAGATTTGCCCTCATCAGGCTCACACTTTCGCACACTTCACATACTCGTTGAACAGATCCTGCATTATTTTCTGGTTTGGATCACATAGTAATGTGGTACCACACTGAAACATTCAATTGAACCTGGCCTTGATAAATATTTTGGAGGATAACGCGAGTTAGGTCTGGGATAGGTCTGGGATTTGCTCTCATCAGGCTCATTCTTTCGCATATTTCTCATACTTGATGGCTAGATCCTGAGCTTTTTCTGGATTGCATCACGTAGTAATGTAGTACCACACTGAAACAGTCAATGAAACCTGGTTTCCATCAATATTTTAGAGGACAACGCAAGTTAGGTCTAGGTAAGGCCTGAGATTTTCACTGATCAGACTCATACATTCGCATTCTTCACATACTTGTTGAACGGATCCTGGGTTTTTTCTGGTTTGGATCACGTAGTTATGTGGGTCCACACTGAAACAATCAATTGAACCTGGTCGTGACAAATATTTTAGAGGATAACGCGTGTTAGGTCTGGGATAGGTCTGGGATTTGCCCTCATCAGACTCATACTTTCGCACACTTCACATACTCGTTGAACAGATCCTGGGTTATTTTCTGGTTTGGATCACATAGTAATGTGGTACCACACTGAAACAGTCGATTAAACCAGGTTTCGATCAATATTTTTGAGGATAACGCATGTTAGGTCTAGGTTAGGCCTGGGATCTTCACTCATCAGACTCATACTTTCGCATTCTTCACATACTTGTTGAACGGATCCTGGGTTTTTTCTGGAGTGGATCACGTAGTAATGAAGTACAACACTGAAACAGTCAATTAAACCTGGTTTCCATCAATATTTTAGAGGACAGCGCATGTTAGGACTAGGTTAGGCCGGGGATTTGCCCTGATCAGGGTCATACTTTCGCAGTTTTAACATACATGTTGACCTGATCGAGGGTTTTTTCTGCTTTGGATCACATAGTAATGTGGTACCACACTGAAACATTCAATTGAACCTGGCCTTGATAAATATTTTGGAGGATAACGCAAGTTAGGTCTGGGATAGGTCTGGGATTTGCCCTCATCAGGCTCATACTTTCGCGTTTTTCACATACTTGTTGAACAGATCCTGGGTTTTTTCTGGTTTTGATCCCGTAGTAGTGTGGTACCACAATAAAACAGTCAATTAAACCTGGTTTCGATCAATATTTTAGAGGATATCGCAAGTTAGGTCTGGGATAGGTCTGGGATTTGCCCTCATCAGACTCATACTTTCGCACACTTGACATACTCGTTGATCAAATCCTGGGTTTTTTTCTGGTTTGGATCACGTAGTAATGTGGTACCACACTGAAACATTCAATGAAACCAGGTCTGGATAAATATTTTAGAGGATAACGCAAGTTAGGTCTGGGATAGGTCTGGGATTAGCCCTCATCAGATTCATACTTTCGCTTTCTTCACATACTCGTTGAACAGATCCTGGGTTTTTTTCTGGTTTGGATCACGTAGTAATGTGGTAACACACTGAAACAGTCGATTAAACCTGGTTTCGATCAATATTATTGAGGATAACGCATGTTAGGTCTAGGTCAGGTCTAGGATTTGCCCTCATCAGGCTCATACTTTCTCATATTTCTCATACTTCATGGCTGGATCCTGGGCTATTTCTGCTTTGGATCACGTAGTAAAGTGGTACCACACTGAAACAGTCCATTAAACCTGGTTTGCATCAATATTTTAGAGGATAACGCATGTCAGGTCTAGGTTAGCCCCGAGATTTTCACTCATCAGACTCACACTTTCGCATTCTTCACATACTTGTTGAACGGATCCTGGGTTTTTTCTGGTTTGGATCACGTAGTAATGTGGGACCACACTGAAACAATCAATTAAACCTGGTCTTGATAAATATTTTAGAGGACAACGTATGTTAGGTCTGGGTTAGGTCTAGGATTTGCCCCCATCAGGCTCATACTTTCGCATATTTCTCATACTTCATGGCTAGATCCTGGGCTATTTCTGGATTGGATCACGTAGTAATGTGGTACTACACTGAAACAGTCAATTAAACCTGGTTTCGCTCAATATTTTAGAAGATAACGCATGTTAGGCCTAGGTGAGGCCTGGGATTTGCCTTATCAGGGTCATACTTTCGCAGTTTTAACATACATGTTGACGTGATCGAGGGTTTTTTCTGCTTTGGATCACGTAGTAAAGTGGTACCACATTGAAACCGTCCATTAAACCTTGTTTGGATCAATATTCTTGAGGATAAAGCATGTTAGGTCTAGGTTAGGCCTGGGATTTTCACTCATCAGACTCATACTTTCGCATTCTTCACATACTTGTTGAACGGATCATGGGTTTTTCTGGTTTCGATCATGTAGTAATGTGGGGCCACACTGAAACAATCAATTAAACCTGGTCTTGATAAATATTTTAGAGGACAACCCATGTTAGGTCTGGGTTAGGTCTAGGATTTGCTCTCATCAGGCTCATACTTTCGCATATTTCTCATACTTCATGGCTAGATCCTGGGATATTTCTGGATTGGATCACGTAGTAATGTGGTACCACACTGAAACAGTCAATTAAACCTGGTTTCGCTCAATATTTTAGAAGATAACGCATGTTAGGTCTAGGTTAGGCCTGGGATTTGCCCTCATCAGGGTCATACTTTCGCAGTTTTAACATGCATGTTGACCTGATCGAGGGTTTTTTCTGCTTTGGATCACGTAGTAAAGTGGTACCACAACTAAAACAGTCAATTAAACCTGGTTTCGATCACTATTTTAGAGGATAACGCAAGTTAGGTCTGGGATAGGTCTGGGATTATCCCTCATCAGACTCATACTTTCGCACACTTCACATACTCGTTGACAAGATGCTGGGTTTTTTTCTGGTTTGGATCACGTAGTAATGTGGTACCACACTGAAACTGTCGATTAAACCTGGTTTCGAACACTATTTTAGAAGACAATGCAAGTTAGGTCTGGGATAGGCCTGGGATTTGCCCTCATCAGGCTCATACTTTCGCGTTTTTCACATACTTGTTGAACAGATCCTGGTTTTTTTCTGGTTTGGATCACGTAGTAGTGTGGTACCACACTGAAACAGTCAATTAAACCTGGTTTCGATCACTATTTTAGTGGATAACGCAAGTTAGGTCTGGGATAGGTCTGGGATTTGCCCTCATCAGACTCATACCTACGCACACTTCACATACTCGGTGAACAGATCCTGGGTTATTTTCTGGTTTGTATCACATAGTAATGTGGTACCACACTGAAACAGTCAATTAAACCTGGTTTCCATCAATAGTTTAGAGGACAACGCATGTTAGGTCTAGGTTAGGCCTGGGATTTGCCCACATCAGGGTCATACTTTCGCAGTTTTAACATACATGTTGACCTGATCGAGGGTTTTTTCTGCTTTGGATCACGCAGTAAAGTGGTACCACACTGAAACAGTCCATTAAACCTGGTTTGGATCAATATTTTTGAGGATAACGCATGTTAGGTCTAGGTTCGGCCTGGGATTTTCACTCATCAGGCTCATACTTTCGCATTCTTCACATACTTGTTGGACAGATACTGGGTTTTTTCTGGTTTGGTTCACGCAGTAATGTGGTCCCACACTGAAACATTCAATTAAACCTGGTCTTGATAAATATTTTAGAGGATAACGCATGTTAGGTTTGGGTTAGGTCTTGGATTTGCCCTCATCAGGCTCATACTTTCGCATATCTCTCATACTTCATGGCTAGACCCTGGGCTGTTTCTGGATTGTATCACGTAGTAATGTGGTACCACGCTGAAACAGTCAATTAAACCTGATTTCGATCAATATTTTAGAGGATAACGCAAGTTAGGTCTGGGATAGGTCTGGGATTCGCCCTCATCAGGCTCATACTTTCGCATATTTCTCATACTTGATGGCTAGATCCTGGGTTTCTTCCGGTTTGGGTCTCGTAGTAGTGTGGTACCACACTGAAACAGTCGATTAAACCTGGTTTCTATCAATATTTTAGAGGATAACGCATGTTAGGTCCGTGATAGGTCTGGGATATGCCCTCATCAGACTCACACTTTCGCACACTTCACATACTCGTTGAACAGATCCTGCATTATTTTCTGGTTTGGATCACATAGTAATGTGGTACCACACTGAAACATTCAATTGAACCTGGCCTTGATAAATATTTTGGAGGATAACGCGAGTTAGGTCTGGGATAGGTCTGGGATTTGCTCTCATCAGGCTCATTCTTTCGCATATTTCTCATACTTGATGGCTAGATCCTGAGCTTTTGCTGGATTGCATCACGTAGTAATGTAGTACCACACTGAAACAGTCAATGAAACCTGGTTTCCATCAATATTTTAGAGGACAACGCAAGTTAGGTCTAGGTAAGGCCTGAGATTTTCACTGATCAGACTCATACATTCGCATTCTTCACATACTTGTTGAACGGATCCTGGGTTTTTTCTGGTTTGGATCACGTAGTTATGTGGGTCCACACTGAAACAATCAATTAAACCTGGTCTTGATAAATATTTTAGAGGATAACGCGTGTTAGGTCTGGGATAGGTCTGGGATTTGCCCTCATCAGACTCATACTTTCGCACACTTCACATACTCGTTGAACAGATCCTGGGTTATTTTCTGGTTTGGATCACATAGTAATGTGGTACCACACTGAAACAGTCGATTAAACCAGGTTTCGATCAATATTTTTGAGGATAACGCATGTTAGGTCTAGGTTAGGCCTGGGATTTTCACTCATCAGACTCATACTTTCGCATTCTTCACATACTTGTTGAACGGATCCTGGGTTTTTTCTGGTTTGGATCACGTAGTAATGTGGGTCCACACTGAAACAATCAATTAAACCTGGTCTTGATAAATATTTTAGAGGATAACGCATGTTAGGTCTGTGATAGGTCTGGGATTTGCCCTCATCAGACTCATACTTTCGCACACTTCACATACTCGTTGAACAGATCCTGGGTTATTTTCTGGTTTGGATCACATAGTAATGTGGTACCACACTGAAACAGTCGATTAAACCAGGTTTCGATCACTATTTTTGAGGACAACGCATGTTAGGTCTAGGTTAGGCCTGGGATTTTCACTCATCAGACTCATACCTACGCACACTTCACATTCTCGTTGAACAGATCCTGGGTTTTTTTTTTTTTTTTTTTTTTTTTTTTTTTTTTTTCTGGAGTGGATCACGTAGTAATGAAGTACAACACTGAAACAGTCAATTAAACCTGGTTTCCATCAATTTTTTAGAGGACAGCGCATGTTAGGACTAGGTTAGGCCGGGGATTTGCCCTGATCAGGGTCATACTTTCGCAGTTTTAACATACATGTTGACCTGATCGAGGGTTTTTTCTGCTTTGGATCACATAGTAATGTGGTACCACACTGAAACATTCAATTGAACCTGGCCTTGATAAATATTTTGGAGGATAACGCAAGTTAGGTCTGGGATGGAGGAGGGGTCGCAACGCGTCGTCGACCGGATCAGGGGGATGGGGATGACGGTGGCGGTCCATAAGACCGAGGTGATTGCGTTTCATTCACCTCGGCAGGATCCGCCACCCCCTCTGATTCGGGTGGGTGGGGCTGACATCGAGGTGAAGCCCCAGATCAGGTATCTGGGGCTGATCCTCGATAGCCACTGGCGTTTCGAGAAGCATTTCCGCTGCCTGGTCCCCCGGTTGGAAAGGATGGTTGCGGCTCTGGGCCGGATCCTGCCCAACCTGGGGGGCCCGGCGGGCCGAGTTCGTCGCCTCTATGTGGCAATGGTCCAGTCGGTGGCCCTATACGGGGCCCCCGTCTGGGCGGACGACCTGGCTGCCTCCCGGCGCAGCATGACTATGCTGCGTCGGGTGCAGAGGCGCATGGCGCTCAGGGTCGTCCGCGGGTATCGGACCATGTCACATGGGGCGGCGACGGTTCTAGCGGGGATGCCGCCCATGGACCTGCTCGCGCGGTCGCACGCGGTGATGTACCGGCACCGCGTCGACCGTCGCGCGGGGGTGGGGGCGGTCCCGGGCGGGCAGGAACCTGCTTGGGGCGATTTGAAGCGCCAGGCCCGGCAGTCCGTGTTGCTCGCGTGGCAGGAGCGGCTGGCTCTGCCAACCGCGGGGCACCGGACTGTCGGGGCTGTTCGGCCACTCCTGAAGGAGTGGCTGGACAGAGGCCATGGCAGCCTCACCTACCGGCTGGCACAGGTATTTTCCGGGCATGGCAGCTTCGGAAAATACCTGTGCCGGATAGGGAAGGAGCCGATGGCGCGTTGCTGCCACTGCGACGCTGAGCAGGACACGGCGGATCATACCATGGAGGTATGCCCCGCGTGGGAGGGGGAGCGCCGTGTCCTGGTCGGCGTCGTCGGGCGGGATGTCTCGCTGCCGGGCGTGGTGCGCGCCATGCTCGGCAGCGAGGAGAAGTGGAGGGCCGTGGCCTCCTTCTGCGAGAACGTAATGTTGCAGAAGGAGGCCGCGGGGAGGGAGCGCGAGCTTCAGCGGCGTGCTGAAGCGCGCGCTCGTGCGGTGGCCCGAGGTCGTCGCCCGGTCGCGAGGCGTCGCGGGCGGCCGCCTCGGCGTGGCGGATGACCTAGGCTGGGAGGGGGGTCCTGAGGGGACCCTCCTCCCGCCAGGCGGCGCCGGGTCGGACCGGTTGGGGGTAGGAGTGCCTTCCCCTACCGGTCCGACGCAAGGGGAGGCACCCTCGGCGGTCTGGTGCGGCCATGAACGCCCGGCCGCCGAGGGATGGAAACGGGGTCGCGGGCGGTTGTGAGTTGGGGCTCGCAGCCGCCACTAAACGCGGCCCCGGGACGGATAGCGGCGGGATGGAGTGGCCCCGTCCCGCCGCTATGAGGCAGTGTGTCTACTGGGGGGACCGATTGTCCCCCCGGGGGATGGGCGCGAAAGCGCGGGCACGGGGAGGATACCGGAAGAATGCTTCGAGCGATTCCCGGTATCCTCCCAAAGCGTGCCGAAGGGTCACCGTGGGGTTTTTAGTGGGTAGGTCCCGCGCCTGTCGTTGTACGGGCGCGGGGAATCCCACACACGCCTCCCACCTCTCCCCAAGGAGGTGGGAGGGAGTCTTTCGAAGATTTTCCCCACGACAAAAAAAAAAAAAAAAAAAAAAAAAAAAAAAGTTAGGTCTGGGATAGGTCTCGGATTTGCTCTCATCAGGCTCATACTTTCGCGTTTTTCACATACTTGTTGAACAGATCCTGGGTTTTTTCTGGTTTTGATCCCGTAGTAGTGTGGTACCACAATAAAACAGTCAATTAAACCTGGTTTCGATCAATATTTTAGAGGATATCGCAAGTTAGGTCTGGGATAGGTCTGGGATTAGCCCTCATCAGACTCATACTTTCGCACACTTGACATACTCGTTGATCAAATCCTGGGTTTTTTTCTGGTTTGGATCACGTAGTAATGTGGTACCACACTGAAACATTCAATGAAACCAGGTCTGGATAAATATTTTAGGGGATAACGCAAGTTAGGTCTGGGATAGGTCTGGGATTAGCCCTCATCAGACTCATACTTTCGCTTTCTTCACATACTCGTTGAACAGATCCTGTGTTATTTTCTGGTTTGGATCACATAGTAATGTGGTACCACACTGAAACAGTCGATTAAACCAGGTTTCGATCAATATTTTTGAGGATAACGCATGTTAGGTCTAGGTTTGGTCTGGGATTTTCACTCATCAGACTCACACTTTCGCATTCTTCACATACTTGTTGAACGGATCCTGGGTTTTTTCTGGTTTGGATCACGTACTAATGTGGGACCACACTGAAACAATCAATTAAACCTGGTCTTGATAAATATTTTAGAGGACAACGTATGTTAGGTCTGGGTTAGGTCTAGGATTTGCCCCCATCAGGCTCATACTTTCGCATATTTCTCATACTTCATGGCTAGATCCTGGGCTATTTCTGGATTGGATCACGTAGTAATGTGGTACTACACTGAAACAGTCAATTAAACCTGGTTTCGCTCAATATTTTAGAAGATAACGCATGTCAGGCCTAGGTTAGGCCTGGGATTTGCCTTATCAGGGTCATACTTTCGCAGTTTTAACATACATGTTGACGTGATCGAGGGTTTTTTCTGCTTTGGATCACGTAGTAAAGTGGTACCACATTGAAACAGTCCATTAAACCTTGTTTGGATCAATATTCTTGAGGATAAAGCATGTTAGGTCTAGGTTAGGCCTGGGATTTTCACTCATCAGACTCATACTTTCGCATTCTTCACATACTTGTTGAACGGATCATGGGTTTTTCTGGTTTCGATCACGTAGTAATGTGGGGCCACACTGAAACAATCAATTAAACCTGGTCTTGATAAATATTTTAGAGGACAACCCATGTTAGGTTCGGGTTAGGTCTAGGATTTGCTCTCATCAGGCTCATACTTTCGCATATTTCTCATACTTCATGGCTAGATCCTGGGATATTTCTGGATTGGATCACGTAGTAATGTGGTACCACACTGAAACAGTCAATTAAACCTGGTTTCGCTCAATATTTTAGAAGAGAACGCATGTTAGGTCTAGGTTAGGCCTGGGATTTGCCCTCATCAGGGTCATACTTTCGCAGTTTTAACATGCATGTTGACCTGATCGAGGGTTTTTTCTGCTTTGGATTACGTAGTAAAGTGGTACCACAACTAAAACAGTCAATTAAACCTGGTTTCGATCACTATTTTAGAGGATAACGCAAGTTAGGTCTGGGATAGGTCTGGGATTATCCCTCATCAGACTCATACCTACGCACACTTCACATACTCGGTGAACAGATCCTGGGTTATTTTCTGGTTTGGATCACATAGTAATGTGGTACCACACTGAAACAGTCAATTAAACCTGGTTTCCATCAATAGTTTAGAGGACAACGCATGTTAGGTCTAGGTTAGGCCTGGGATTTGCCCACATCAGGGTCATACTTTCGCAGTTTTAACATACATGTTGACCTGATCGAGGGTTTTTTCTGCTTTGGATCACGCAGTAAAGTGGTACCACACTGAAACAGTCCATTAAACCTGGTTTGGATCAATATTTTTGAGGATAACGCATGTTAGGTCTAGGTTAGGCCTGGGATTTTCACTCATCAGGCTCATACTTTCGCATTCTTCACATACTTGTTGGACAGATACTGGGTTTTTTCTGGTTTGGTTCACGCAGTAATGTGGTACCACACTGAAACATTCAATTAAACCTGGTCATGATAAATATTTTAGAGGATAACGCATGTTAGGTTTGGGTTAGGTCTTGGATTTGCCCTCATCAGGCTCATACTTTCGCATATCTCTCATACTTCATGGCTAGACCCTGGGCTGTTTCTGGATTGTATCACGTAGTAATGTGGTACCACGCTGAAACAGTCAATTAAACCTGATTTCGATCAATATTTTAGAGGATAACGCAAGTTAGGTCTGGGATAGGTCTGGGATTCGCCCTCATCAGGCTCATACTTTCGCATATTTCTCATACTTGATGGCTAGATCCTGGGTTTCTTCCGGTTTGGGTCACGTAGTAGTGTGGTACCACACTGAAACAGTCGATTAAACCTGGTTTCGAACAATATTTTTTAGGATAACGCATGTTAGGTCTAGGTTAGGCCGGGGATTTTCACTCATCAGACTCATACTTTCGCATTCTTCACATACTTGTCGAACGGATGCTGGGTTTTTACTGGTTTGGATCACGTAGTAATGTGGTACCACACTGAAACATTCAATTAAACCTGGTCTTGATAAATATTTTAGAGGATAACGCATGTTAGGTCTGGGATAGGTCTGGGATTTGCATTCATCAGACTCATACTTTCGCACGCCTCACATACTCGTTGAACAGATCCTGGGTTATTTTCTGGTTTGGATCATATAGTAATGTGGTACCACACTGAAACAGTCGATTAAACCAGGTTTCGATCAATATTTTTGAGGATAACGCATGTCAGGTCTAGGTTAGGCCTGGGATTTTCACTCTTCAGACTCATACTTTCGCATTCTTCACATACTTGTTGAACGGATCCTGGGTTTTTTCTGGTTTGGATCACGTAGTAATGTGGGACCACACTGAAACAATCAATTAAACCTGGTCTTGATAAATATTTTAGAGGATAACGCATGTTAGGTCTGGGTTTGGTCTAGGATTTGCCCTCGTCAGGCTCATACTTTCGCATATTTCTCATACTTCATGGCTAGATCCTGGGCTATTTCTGGATTGGATCACGTAGTAATGTGGTACCACACTGAAACAGTCGATTAAACCAGGTTTCTATCAATATTTTTGAGGATAACGCAAGTTAGGTCTGGGATAGGTCTGGGATTTGCCCTCATCAGGCTCATACTTTCGCGTTTTTCACATACTTGTTGAACAGATCCTGGGTTTTTTCCTGTTTGGGTCACGTAGTAGTGTGGTACCACACTGAAAAAGTCGATTAAACCTGGTTTCGAACAATATTTTTGAGGATAACGCATGTTAGGTCTAGGTTAGGTCTGGGATTTTCACTCATCAGGCTCATACTTTCGCATTTTTCTCATACTTCATGGCTAGATCCTGGGCTATTTCTGGATTGTATCACGTAGTAATGTGGTACCACACTGAAACAGTCAATTAAACCTGGTTTCGCTCAATATTTTAGAAGATAACGCATGTTAGGCCTAGGTTAGGCCTGGGATTTGCCCTCATCAGGGTCATACTTTCGCAGTTTTAACATGCATGTTGACCTGATCGAGTGTTTTTTCTGCTTTGGATCACGTAGTAAAGTGGTACCACAACTATAACAGTCAATTAAACCTGGTTTCGATCACTATTTTAGAGGATAACGCAAGTTAGGTCTGGGATAGGTCTGGGATTAGCCCTCATCAGGCTCATACTTTCGCAGTTTTAACATGCATGTTGACCTGATCGAGGGTTTTGTCTGCTTTGGATCACGTAGTAAAGTGGTACCACAACTAAAACAGTCAATTAAACCTGGTTTCGATCAATATTTTAGAGAATAATTCATGTTAGGTCTAGGTTAGGTCTGGAATTAGCCCTCATCAGACTCATACTTTCGCGTTTTTCACATACTTGTTGACAAGATCCTGGGTTTTTTTCTTGTTTGGATCACGTAGTAATGTGGTACCACACTGAAACAGTCGATTAAACCTGGTTTCGATTAATATTTTTGAGGATAACGCATGTTAGGTCTAGGTTAGGCCGGGGATTTTCACTCATCAGACTCATACTTTCGCATTCTTCGCATACTTGTTGAACGGATCCTGGGTTTTGTCTGGTTTGGATCACGAAGTAATGTGGTACCACACTGAAACAGTCGATTAAAACAGGTTTCGATCAATATTTTTGAGGACAACGCAAGTTAGGTCTAGGTTAGGTCTGGGATTTGCCCTCATCAGGCTCATACTTTCGCGTTTTTCACATACTTGTTGAACAGATCCTGGGTTTTTCTGGTTTGGATCACGTAGTCGTGTGGTACCACACTGAAACAGTACATTAAACCTGGTTTTAATCAATATTTTTGAGGATAACGCATGTTAGGTCTAGGTTAGGCCGGGGATTTTCACTCATCAGACTCATACTTTGGCATTCTTCACATACTTGTTTAACGGATCCTGGGTTTTTTCTGGTTTGGTTCACGTAGTAATGTGATACCACACTGGAACATTCAATTAAACCTGGTCTTGATAAATATTTTAGAGGATAACGCATGTTAGGTTTGGGTTAGGTCTAGGATTTGCCCTCATCAGGCTCATACTTTCGCATATTTCTCATACTTCATGGCTAGATCCTGGGCTGTTTCTGGATTGTATTACGTAGTAATGTGGTACCACGCTGAAACAGTCAATTAAACCTGGTTTCGATCAATAGTTTTGAGGATAACGCGTGTTAGGTCTAGGTTAGCCCAGGGATTTTCACTCATCAGACTCATACTTTCGCATTCTTCACATACTTGTTGAACGGATCCTGGGTTTTTTCTGGTTTGGATCACGTAGTGAAGTGGTACCGCACTGAAGCAGACCATTAAACCTGGTTTGGATCAATATTTTAGAGGATAACGCATGTTAGGTTTGGGTTAGGTCTAGGATTTGCACTCATCAGGCACATACTTTCGCATATTTCTCATACTTCATGGCTAGATCCTGGGCTGTTTCAGGATTGTATCACGTAGTAATGTGGTACCACGCTGAAACAGTCAATTAAAACTGATTTCGATCAATATTTTAGTGGATAACGCAAGTTTGGTCTGGGATAGGTCTGGGATTTGCCCTCATCAGGCTCATACTTTCGCGTTTTTGACATACTTGTTGAACTGGTCCTCGGTTTTTTCTGGTTTGGATCACGTAGCAATGTGGTACCACACTGAAGCAGTCGATTAAACCTGGTTTCGATCAATATTTTAGAGGATAACGCAAGTTTGGTCTGGGATAGGTCTGGGATTTGCTCTCATCAGGCTCATACTTTCGCATTCTTCACATACTTGTTGAACGGATCCTGGGTTTTTTCTGGTTTGGATCACGTAGTAATGTGGGACCACACTGAAACAATCAATTAAACCTGGTCATGATCAATATTTTAGAGAATAATTCATGTTATGTCTAGGTTAGGTCTGGGATTTGCTCTCATCAGGCTCATTCTTTCGCATATTTCTCATACTTGATGGCTAGATCCTGGGCTTTTTCTGGATTGCATCACGTAGTAATGAAGTACAACACTGAAACAGTCAATTAAACCTGGTTTCCATCAATATTTTAGAGGACAACGCATGTTAGGTCTAGGTTAGGCCTGGGATTTGCCCTCATCAGGGTCATACTTTTTTTTTTTTTTTTTTTTTTTTTTTTTTTGTCGTGGGGAAAATCTTCGAAAGACTCCCTCCCACCTCCTTGGGGAGAGGTGGGAGGGGTGTGTGGGATTCCCCGCGCCCGTACAACGACAGGCGCGGGACCTACCCACTAAAAACCCCACGGTGACCCTTCGGCACGCTTTGGGAGGATACCGGGAATCGCTCGAAGCATTCTTCCGGTATCCTCCCCGTGCCCGCGCTTTCGCGCCCATCCCCCGGGGGGACAATCGGTCCCCCCAGTAGACACACTGCCTCATAGCGGCGGGACGGGGCCACTCCATCCCGCCGCTATCCGTCCCGGGGCCGCGTTTTGTGGCGGCTGCGAGCCCCAACTCGCAACCGCCCGTGACCCCGTTTCCACCCCTCGGCGGCCGGGCGTTCATGGCCGCACCAGCCGATGAGGGTGCCTCCCCTTGCGTCGGACCGGTAGGGGAAAGCACTCCTACCCCCAACCGGTCCGACCCGGCGCCACCTGGCGGGAGGAGGGTCCCCTCAGGACCCCCCTCCCAGCCTAGGTCATCCGCCACGCCGAGGCGGCCGCCTGCGACGCCTCGCGTCCGGGCGACGACCTCGGGCCACCGCACGAGCTCGAGCTTCAGCCCGCCGCTGAAGCTCGCGCTCCCTCCCCGCGGCCTCCTTCTGCAACATTACGTTCTCGCAGAAGGAGGCCACGGCCCTCCACTTCTCCTCGCTGCCGAGCATGGCGCGCACCACGCACGGCAGCGACACATCCGGCCCGACGACGCCGACCAGGACACGGCGCTCCCCCTCCCACGCGGGGCATACCTCCAGGGTATGATCCGCCGGGTCCTGCTCAGCGTCGCAGTGGCAGCAACGCGCCGTCGGCTCCTTCCCTATCCGGCACAGGTATCTTCCGAAGCTGCCATGCCCGGAAAATACCTGTGCCAGCCGGTAGGTGAGGCTGCCATGGCCTCTGTCCAGCCACTCCTTCAGGAGTGGCCGAACAGCCCCGACAGTCCGGTGCCCCGCGGTTGGCAGAGCCAGCCGCTCCTGCCACGCGAGCAACACGGACTGCCGGGCCTGGCGCTTCAAATCGCCCCAAGCAGGTTCCTGCCCGCCCGGGACCGCCCCCACCCCCGCGCGACGGTCGACGCGGTGCCGGTACATCACCGCGTGCAACCGCGCGAGCAGGTCCATGGGCGGCATCCCCGCTAGAACCGTCGCCGCCTCATGTGACATGGTCCGATACCCGCGGACGACCCTGAGCGCCATGCGCCTCTGCACCCGACGCAGCATAGTCATGCTGCGCCGGGAGGCAGCCAGGTCGTCCGCCCAGACGGGGGCCCCGTATAGGGCCACCGACTGGACCATTGCCACATAGAGGCGACGAACTCGGCCCGCCGGGCCCCCCAGGTTGGGCAGGATCCGGCCCAGAGCCGCAACCATCCTTTCCAACCGGGGGACCAGGCAGCGGAAATGCTTCTCGAATCGCCAGTGGCTATCGAGGATCAGCCCCAGATACCTGATCTGGGGCTTCACCTCGATGTCAGCCCCACCCACCCGAATCAGAGGGGGTGGCGGATCCTGCCGAGGTGAATGAAACGCAATCACCTCGGTCTTATGGACCGCCACCGTCATCCCCATCCCCCTGATCCGGTCGACGACGCGTTGCGACCCCTCCTCCGCGCGACGCATGGCCCTCCCCCAGTGCGCCCCGACGGCCAGCACCAGTGTGTCATCCGCATAACACACCGTGCTGACGCCGTCGGGGAGGCCGGCCCGCAACACCGAGTCGTACGCGATGCTCCACAGGAGTGGCCCGAGGACCGACCCCTGCGGAACACCGCAGTACACCTCCCTCCGCATATCACCATCCCGGCCCGGATACTCGATCCACCTGCCGCGGACATAATCCCCGACGACCGCCCTGAGACAAGGGGGGACTCGATGATATTCGAGCCCCCTCCTTATCTCTCCCCAGGGGAGGGTGTTAAAGGCATTGGCAATATCCAAGGATATTGCCAATGCCACCCCTCCCCGGGAGACGGCCGCCTCCGAGAGGGCCCTCACACGACCTATCGCGTCGATAGTCGATCGGCCCCCCCGGAAACCGAACTGGCAGTCGGCCAGACCGGGATCACCACGCGACAGGTGCTCGACGAGGCGGGCAGCAATCACACGCTCGAAGAGCTTGCCCACCTCGTCGAGGAGACAAATGGGCCGGTATGCGGAGGGAGACTCCGCGGGCCGACCCTCCTTCCGGAGGAGGACCATCCTCGCCACCTTCCAACTGGGGGGGAATCGCCCGTTCCTCAGGCAGCGGTCGAACAACCGCCTGAGGTCGGCCCCAAGGACGCCCTGGGTCAAGACACAAACCCGGCCGGGCACACCATCCGGACCCGGGGCCGTGTTACGAACCCCGAGCCGTCTGATGGCCGCTGCCAGCTCCTCCTGCGTGACCCCCAGCCCGGCCGTCCACTCCACTGGGACAGCCGCCGCCGCCGGAGGACGCGGTCCCCTCTCCCCAATTGGGAAGAGTGTATTGACCACGTCCTCCAGCAGCCGGGGATCAAGACCCTCGGTGACGGGGGGCGCCCACGGGCGGAGCTTATTCAGCACCACCTTATATGGGCGCCCCCATGGATCGTCATCAAGGGTCTGGAGGAGCTCCTTCCATGCCTGGGTCTTGGCCCGTTTGATGGCGATCTGCAGAGCAACCCGCGCCACGCGGTATGCTCCATACAGGTCATCAGCTGCCCTCGCTCGCGCCACGCCGTCGCCTGTACGTTGACGACGGCGCGCGCGGGTGTACTGGCGTCGGGCGCGGACAATCGCGACTCGCAACTCCGCGATCGCGTCCGACCACCAGTACACCGCCCGGCGAGGAGAAGCCCGCCCGACCCGAGGCATCGCCGCGTCGCAAATACCCGCGACCAATGCTCCGAGCCGGGCGACCTCCTCCTCTATGCTCGGCAACTCGGCCGCTCCCTGCGGCCAAGTTGCAGCGAGGGCAGCTGCCATCAGGGCGTCCTTGTACAGGCGCCGAAGCGCCCAGCGGCGTGGTGGGGTGCCACGCAGGCGGCCGTGTCGGGATGCACTCGCGGCGGCAGAGACCTCCATCCGGATGTACCGGTGATCGGAGAGTGTCTCTGCCCCCGCGACCACGTGCCAACCCGACACCATGCGCACGGCGTTGGGGGTCGCGAATCCAACATCCACGATGGACCCCCCATATCGCCGCACGCATGTGTGCTCCGACCCCCGGTTCAATACCCGGAGGTCGAGCCCCGCCGCCCAATCGCCCAGGATCCCGCCGCGAACGGAGGTCCTGGGGGATCCCCAAGCCACCGACTTGGCATTAAAATCCCCCAGGACCAGCACCGGCCGGGCCGCGTAGCGCTGCACGCATGCCGCGACCTCGGCCAAGTACAGCTCGAACGCAGCGTGACCGCTACGGGGCGAAATGTAGCACCCCACCACAGCGACTCCCCCCCAGTCCACGGCGACGAATCCCCGACCGCGCTCCAACAAGGAGAACGGTGGGGACCCGTCGCCCCCTCCCCATACCGTCGCCACCAAGCCGTCCGCGTCGCCCACCCAATGAGGGTGATCAGGGACGCGGTACGGCTCGGCGGCGACCGCCAGGCCAACCCCCCACTCCGCGAGGACTTGGGACATCAAGTCCTGTGCCGCGCGGCAGTGGTTGAGGTTGGCCTGGAGGAGGAGGCGGGGCGGCATTAATTAATGGCCGCGCCAGCCTCCTCCCGGCCGTCCGTCCCCGTAGCACCGTCCACCTCCATGGAGGACGATGCCACCGCCCTCGGCACCGGAGCCGGTGCAGCCCGCCTCTTCCTCTCCTTCCGGGAGGGGGGGGGAGCACTTCTTGCTCCCCACCCTGTGATCGGCTGGCCTCCCCATGTCCGCACACAGCGGGCAGTGGGGTCCGCCGAGCACTGGCTCGCACGGTGCTCTTTGGCACCGCAGCGGTAACACTGACCGCTGCGGTCCACCGGCGAGGTGCACCACTGCCTCACGTGCCCCAATTCGAGGCAGCGGTGACACTGGAGCGGGCGCGGCGCGAGGATTTCCACTCGCGCCGAAACCCACCCCACCAACACCCTCCCGGATTCCGCCACCTTACGGGCGGTGGAGAGGGGGCACCGGGCCCACACCGACCCGAGGCCGGAGGGCGACCTGCGGATCTCTCCGATCCGCAGGTCCTCCACAGGACAGTCCCCCGCCCTCGCAAGGGCACGGGACACATCCTGTGCGCTGACCGAGTCGTCCAGCCCACAAACGCGCATCTCCGTGCGCCTCGTGGGCCGGGCGACCCGGACACCTCGCTCGCCCAGCTGCTCCCGGAGCCTCTGGGCGAGACGATCCGCCTTCGCGCCGCCTTCTGCACCGGGGATCTCCAGCAAGAGACCCCCGGTCACGGCCCTCTTCGCCCTCACGGAGGCGATGCCCAGCTCTTCCAGGGAGATATTCTCCCTGGCGAGCCGCATCGCCTCCGCGAGGGTCAGGTCGCCCCCCTGCACAACGGTCAGCGTCACCGCTGCCGTTTTTGGGGGACGACCTGGTCGTGCCTTCCCGACATTCGCGGCCTTTACCTTGGCCGCCGGCGGCGGAGGCGGAGGCTGCGGTTGCGAGGCCTTCCTCGCCGCCCGCTTCGCCTTCCGCCCCACCACCTCACTCCACGCCACCCCCCCTTGGGAGGGTGCTGTGGAGGACGTGACCACCGCGACCACGGGTACACCACCCCCCTTGGGGGTCGCGACCCGGGGCCCTGGTGCCGCAACGCTGGGCGGAGCTTTCACTCCGCCCTTCTTTGCCTTCCCCGACTGTACCGGAACAGGTCGGGGAGGCACCGCCTTCCTGCTGACCGCTCTTCCGGCGAGGAGCTCCTCCCGGAAGGCGGCCAGCTTGCCATCAATCATGTCCCCAATCCTCCTCAGAAGATCGTCTTCTGAGGAGGACGGGGACTTCTTCACGGGCGGAGTGCGGGTGGAGGGGCCCGCGGTGCCCCGCACCACTGCCGCCGCACTCCGCTTATTTACCTCCGCCGAGGGACGCGGCGGTGGAGGAGGAGGGAGGATGGGAGGGAGGGCCGCGCTGTTCCACAGCGCCTCTGCCCTCCTCCTCCCCTGTCGCTCCTCCTCCAACAGGAGCTGCAGACGGGCGTTCCGCCCTCTGAGCTCCCGCGCCGCCTCCCTCATTTCCTCCGCCGCGGCCTTCAGGGCCTCCGCGCCACCGCTCTTCTGCCCCTTAAAGGCGCAGGCAGCGGCGACTTTCTCCACCCGCCTCAGGGACGAGGAGATCCTCTCCGATATCTCCTCGGTCACCTCGTCCCTGAGGCAACTCAGCCTCACCGACGGGCTCATCGCCCCGCCCACCTCGACGACGGCCTGCCCCGTCCTCTTCCTCTTAGAGCCTATGTGGCTCGTGCTGGAGGAGAAGGACGAGACCGACGCCGTCTCGTCGTCCTCCTCCACCCTCCACGAAGCCGGACCCGGCGCTGAGTGGGGCGCGAGCGCCGCCACCCTAACCCCAACCCCGTCTCCGTCCTCCCCAACCGACAAAACCCGCCCCATCCCCATTTTATTTTCTGTGTCCATAATAGTCCCACGAGATGGTCGGAAATAAAGGTCCACCCGGGCAGAGCCGCCTTACCCGGGTAAGCCTAATACTCCGGGGGTTCGGCAGGTTCCCCGGAGGTGGTCGCTTGGGATTGGGCCTTCTCCCCCAACCATGCATCCCATCGCCGCGCACCATAGCTTAGGATTGGAGGGCGATTTTATAGAGTCGCCATACTCGTGGCCCAGCCGGTTAAGCCAAGACCCCCGTTCCTCCTGCCGTCACGTACCATTCACAAAACCAATAGGGAATTGTGAATGGGTCGTTGTGACGACCAACAGGAGGCTTACGGTGTGTGTATGACTCGGGTACCCCGGGTTCGTTAAGCCCGTACTGCAGCTGAAAGGCTGGCAGCCCCTGAGGGGATCAGACCCATACTTTCGCATTCTTCACATACTTGTTGACCGGATCCTGGGTTTTTTCTGGTTTGGTTCACGTAGTAATGTGGTACCACACTGAAACAGTCGATTAAACCTGGTTTCGATCAATATTTTAGAGAATAATTCATGTTAGGTCTAGGTTAGGTCTGGGATTTGCTCTCATCAGGCTCATTCTTTCGCATGTTTCTCATACTTGATGGCTAGATCCTGGGCTTTTTCTGGATTGTATCACGTAGTAATGTGGTACCACGCCGAAACAGTCAATTAAAACTGGTTTCGATCAATATTTTAGAGGATCACGCAAGTTAGGTCTGGGATAGGTCTGGGATTCGCCCTCATCAGGCTCATACTTTCGCGTTTTTCACATACTTGTTGAACTGATCCTGGGTTTATTCTGGTTTGGATCACGTAGCAATGTGGTACCACACTGAAACAGTCGATTAAACCTGGTTTCGATCACTATTTTAGAGGATAACGCAAGTTAGGTCTGGGATAGGTCTGGGATTAGCCCTCATCAGACTCATACTTTCGCATATTTCTCATACTTGATGACTAGATCCTGGGCTTTTTCTGGATTGCATCACGTAGTAATGAAGTACAACACTGAAACAGTCAATTAAACCTGGTTTCCATCAATATTTTAGAGGACAACGCATGTTAGGTCTAGGTTAGGCCTGGGATTTGCCCTCATCAGGGTCATACTTTCGCAGTTTTAACATACATGTTGACGTGATCGAGGGTTTTTTCTGCTTTGGATCACGTAGTAAAGTGGTACCACATTGAAACAGTCCATTAAACCTTGTTTGGATCAATATTTTTGAGGATAACGCATGTTAGGTCTAGGTTAGGCCTGGGATTTCACTCATCAGACTCATCCTTTCGCATTCTTCACATACTTGTTGAACGCATCCTGGGTTTTTCTGGTTTGGATCACGTAGTAGTGTGGTACCACACTGAAACAGTCGATTAAACCTGGTTTCGAACAATATTTTTGAGGATAACGCATGTTAGGTCTAGGTTAGGTCTGGGATTTTCACTCATCAGGCTCATACTTTCGCATTTTTCTCATACTTCATGGCTAGATCCTGGGCTATTTCTGGATTGTATCACGTAGTAATGTGGTACCACACTGAAACAGTCAATTAAACCTGGTTTCGCTCAATATTTTAGAAGATAACGCATGTTAGGCCTAGGTTAGGCCTGGGATTTGCCCTCATCAGGGTCATACTTTCGCAGTTTTAACATGCATGTTGACCTGATCGAGTGTTTTTTCTGCTTTGGATCACGTAGTAAAGTGGTACCACAACTAAAACAGTCAATTAAACCTGGTTTCGATCACTATTTTAGAGGATAACGCAAGTTAGGTCTGGGATAGGTCTGGGATTAGCCCTCATCAGGCTCATACTTTCGTAGTTTTAACATGCATGTTGACCTGATCGAGGGTTTTTTCTGCTTTGGATCACGTAGTAAAGTGGTACCACAACTAAAACAGTCAATTAAACCTGGTTTCGATCAATATTTTAGAGAATAATTCATGTTAGGTCTAGGTTAGGTCTGGGATTAGCCCTCATCAGACTCATACTTTCGCATTCTTCACATACTTGTTGAACGGATCCTGGGTTTTTTCTGGTTTGGATCACGTAGTAATGTGGGACCACACTGAAACAATCAATTAAACCTGGTCATGATAAATATTTTAGAGGATAACGCATGTTAGGTCTGGGTTAGGACTAGGATATGCCCCCATCAGGCTCATACTTTCGCATATTTCTCATACTTCATGGCTGGATCCTGGGCTATTTCTGGATTGGATCACGTGGTAATGTGGTACCACACTGAAACAGTCAATTAAACCTGGTTTCCATCAATATTTTAGAGGAAAGCGCATGTTAGGTCAAGGTTAGGCCTGGGATTTGCCCTCATCAGGGTCATACTTCCGCGTTTTTGACATACTTGTTGAACTGGTCCTCGGTTTTTTCTGGTTTGGATCAGGTAGCAATGTGGTACCACACTGAAGCAGTCGATTAAACCTGGTTTCGATCAATATTTTAGAGGATAACGCAAGTTTGGTCTGGGATAGGTCTGGGATTTGCCCTCATCAGGCTCATACTTTCGCGTTTTTGACATACTTGTTGAACTGGTCCTCGGTTTTTTCTGGTTTGGATCACGTAGCAATGTGGTACCACACTGAAGCAGTCGATTAAACCTGGTTTCGATCAATATTTTAGAGGATAACGCAAGTTTGGTCTGGGATAGGTCTGGGATTTGCCCTCATCAGGCTCATACTTTCGCATTCTTCACATACTTGTTGAACGGATCCTGGGTTTTTTCTGGTTTGGATCACGTTGTAATGTGGGACCACACCGAAACAATCAATTAAACCTGGTCATGATCAATATTTTAGAGAATAATTCATGTTATGTCTAGGTTAGGTCTGGGATTTGCTCTCATCAGGCTCATTCTTTCGCATATTTCTCATACTTGATGGCTAGATCCTGGGCTTTTTCTGGATTGCATCACGTAGTAATGAAGTACAACACTGAAACAGTCAATTAAACCTGGTTTCCATCAATATTTTAGAGGACAACGCATGTTAGGTCTAGGTTAGGCCTGGGATTTGCCCTCATCAGGGTCATACTTCCGCAGTTTTAACATACATGTTGACCTGATCGAGGGTTTTTTCTGCTTTGTATCACGTAGCAATGTGGTACCACACTGAAGCAGTCGATTAAACCTGGTTTCGATCAATATTTTAGAGGATAACGCAAGTTTGGTCTGGGATAGGTCTGGGATTTGCCCTCATCAGGCTCATACTTTCGCATTCTTCACATACTTGTTGAACGGATCCTGGGTTTTTTCTGGTTTGGATCACGTTGTAATGTGGGACCACACCGAAACAATCAATTAAACCTGGTCATGATCAATATTTTAGAGAATAATTCATGTTATGTCTAGGTTAGGTCTGGGATTTGCTCTCATCAGGCTCATTCTTTCGCATATTTCTCATACTTGATGGCTAGATCCTGGGCTTTTTCTGGATTCCATCACGTAGTAATGAAGCACAACACTGTAACAGTCAATTAAACCAGGTTTCCATCAATATTTTAGAGGACAACGCATGTTAGGTCTAGGTTAGGCCTGGGATTTGCTCTCATCAGGGTCATACTTCCGCAGTTTTAACATACATGTTGACCTGATCGAGGGTTTTTTCTGCTTTGGATCACGTAGTAAAGTGGTTCCACACTGAAACAGTCCATTAAACCTGGTTTGGATCAATATTTTAGAGGATAACGCATGTTAGGTCTAGGTTTGCCCTGGGATTTTCACTCATCAGACTCATACTTTCGCATTCTTCACATACTTGTTGACCGGATCCTGGGTTTTCTCTGGTTTGGTTCACGTAGTAATGTGGTACCACACTGAAGCATTCAACTAAACCTGGTCTTGATAAATATTTTAGAGGATAACGCATGTTAGGTTTGGGTTAGGTCTAGGATTTGCCCTCATCAGGCTCATACTTTCGCATATTTCTCATACTTCATGGCTAGATCCTGGGCTGTTTCTGGATTGTATCACGTAGTAATGTGGTACCACGCCGAAACAGTCAATTAAAACTGGTTTCGATCAATATTTTAGAGGATAACCCAAGTTAGGTCGGGGATAGGTCTGGGATTCGCCCTCATCAGGCTCATACTTTCGCGTTTTTCACATTGTTTAAATATGTTAAAAAACTATTTAAAATCGCGTTAGTCTGAAAACATTAAATTCTCGGCTGCGATTCCCGTATCCGTTTGTGTACGTGACACTGCGGAAGGTTAAGCGTTCGTCAGGTTCGTTGAACGTTCGGACGATTTAAAACCGCAGCCGTTTACGTGTTTTTGTACGCCGACCTCACGCGAAGATTCGCTTCGCACCGGTTTAAACGGTATCGTGACGTCAGCGTCGAGAGAGAGAACCGTATAATATATTGAAAAGAGATCGACAGCTGAATTCGGCAGCGCCGCATCGCGACGACAAGGCGCGACCGAGTCTTCGTCTGTCGATCCGCGACTATATTCGTAATTATTCACGAGCCGACTGCCAACGGGAGCGGATCCCAGAAGATCTCGCACCTCAAGTACGGACTCGCACATAATATTCGGACTTGTATAAAAAAGAATTCTCTCCGTTGCTGCGGTTAGAGTTTCCCAGAACAATCTACCTGCGACAAAAGGGAGGTCGTAATACACGCAGCGCGTGGCGCGTCCGCCTTCGCTAGGAAGGATTGTACGTTGCAGTCGTTGCCGCGACCGCGACGTAAGGGACTCAGGGTGCACCCACCCAGAATCCCTTTAAAGCTATACGGCTTTGGAGCCTCCCAAAGGTCATACCGTTGAATCGGTACCGCCTCGTGGAGTGCTCTTCGTGCAAAGGTCGCCAAAAAACCCTCTCCAAAAACCCGTCGGTGTTCGAGTCGACCGTACACCCTACGGAGGAGTTCGGGTTCAAGGTCGCCTCACCTTCCGTCACGCCGCCTACCAAATACGGTCCCCGTGCAACACGGTCGCCGGGTAGGCTTTATAGTGCGGTTGGACCCGCGAGGGATTTTTTGCAAAGGACACTTTACTGTCACGGTCCCCGGTAGAAACGGTTGCCGTGCAGTAATTTTACAGTGTCGCAGGAAATCACCTCGCACGACGTTTCTACGTCACCCGCACGGAGAGCGTGCTCACGGGATCCACCCATTTGGAGCTTTACGACCTCCATTTGGTGACCCGTCCGTGGCTAAGTCGCCCCCGACAGATACGAGTGAATTCTCTTCTGTTCAGGGCAAACGTATCGCTGATAGTTTCAATAAATAATTATCAGCGTACAAGTACAAATTTACAGTCCACTGATTCACGTTGAACGACAGCCGATTCCCCCCTCCCAGCACACAGCTAGCCGCTAGGAGAGCGAGGCGAACAGCTGACGAGCGTGTTTACGATACGTGTACGCACGTATTTAATCTGAACAAACCTTTGTTACAGCAACCAAGGTCCATCCCAACCGGGGCAACGCCGGTGAATCTCCACCCCCGGCTGGATTATAAAATAATTCTCGTTTTTTTGTAATTTATATTTTTTTTATTTTTTTCATTTTTTTTTGTTAAAATTAAATAAAAGGCTTGTCGCAAAGCGACAAGCGAAAATTACAAAATAAAAAACTTATCAATCACTCTCCCTAGTATTTCCCTCGTCCGGACCCCGGTTAGAACCCTTAGTTCCTAACAAACGGTCCTTCGAGCCGGATTGAGGTTGAAAGAACAGGAAAGAGTTGCAGTACGTTCACGTAAGTCGCTGCTTACGGAACCACTTAATTTCGAGTAGATTGTAAAATCCTCGAATTAGAGATCACCATGTCTGTCGCCAAGGATGAAGGTCGAAGCGAGTTCGAAGGCGATCTCGACGACCTGATCACCCGGTTCGACATGATGTCAAGGTCGATCTCTTACTTAAAGAAACGTGGCCGAGCTCAGTTCACTGAGGAGCTCCTCAGGACAAAGCTCGCCACCGTATCCGAACAATACAAGGAAGCTATTGAGCAGTACTTGTCGATTCGGAGAAAATATGCCCCTGCGAAACGCAACACGTGCGACTTCCTCGCAAAAGGTGGCGTAGAGAATAAGGAGACGGAATATATGGAATTCCAGGCGTACGTTACCACGGAGCTGACCAGACTGGCCGCTGAATCAAAAGCGGCACCCACGTCGGTCAGCCCCCATGACGTCGCTATCGAACTTCCAAAACAACGGCTCCCCAAGTTCGGAGGTGACCCACGTAAATGGAGACATTTCGCGGATCTGTTCACCTCCGGCATAATAAATAATCCGAGGCTTGCAGATGTGCATCGATTGCAATATCTGAACGCCTGTCTGGAGGATAAAGCGTTGGCAGCGATCGCGCACCTCGAAGTTACCGATGAGAATTTCGAAGTGGCGTGGAAAACCCTGAAAGAACAATTCGGGTTACCACGTATCGTGACCGCCAAATTGCTTAATCAACTGACCAAACTGAAAACGATTAAAAGAGATGATCTCGATAGCCTAAATCAGGTCGTCGTCGTTTTCAAACAGGCCCTTGCGGCATTCGAAAAACGGGCACGATTTTACAGCAGCGAAACTGGCTGCTTGCCCATACTATTCGAAGCCATTTAGAAGGGCCTCTGAAAGCTGAGTGGGAACGGTCGCAACGTCTCACCCCGGACTATCCCTCGCATGTCGAGCTGATAGAGTTCCTGGAGGGGCATGCAAGGGCTCTAACTATGTTAGATGAAGGTCCGAGCAAGCCTACGACCGAACACCCACCGAAACATAAAGTACGGAGTCACAACTCCGTTCTAGAAAGTCCAGCTGAGAAAACTGTGACCTGCGGATTTTGCGGCCTTGAGCACAGAATGACCAAATGTGGTGCATTCAGAAACTTGACGCCGAACCGCCGCTATCAGTTTATAAAAGATAGCCAGCGGTGCATTCTCTGCTTGTCACCTCAGCATGGAAACGCGCGTTGTCCATCCGAGGAGGGGTGCCCGAAGTGCAAGGGCAGACATCATGCTCTGCTGCATTTTGAGACCTTTCGTAGCGAAACCGAAAGTCGTAAACCTGCGACAACGGTTTCGTCGGACAAACGCCCGAAAAAGCGGTATACGGCTCCATCGAGCCGGCCGCAACCTGCCGAACGAGCAGCTCGTACCACGACGTCACAGGCAACGACGTCACAGCCCGGTACGTCACATTGTACCGCGCTCGGTGCAGACGTACCGAAGGCTGTGCTGTTAGCCACGGCGAGCGTGCGTGTGTACGGAGAGAACGGTGCGTCGCGAATCGCGCGCGCACTGATCGATCAGGGTTCCGAGTCGTCTTTCATCTCCGCGAATTTGACAAATGACCTCAAATTCTCGCGGAGGAAATCCCCAGCCACAGTGACGGGCTTGGGGGGCGGCCGAACCCAACAAATTAAATACAGCGTGCAGATGCATTTGGGAACGGTACAAGATACCGCGCCGTTAGTCGAGACGAGAGCGTACATCGTACACAAAATTACGAGCTACGCCTCGCCCTTGGCCGGTGCACTCAAATGCGACGCGCTGCGGGATCTGCCGCTTGCAGATCCAAATCCAGCTTCCGGTCAACCGATTGAAGTGTTGATCGGTGCGGACCTGTACGCGCAAATTATTCGACCGGGTTTCCGTCGAATAAGCAGTACAGGTCCAATCGCCCAAGAAACTGCATTTGGCTGGATTCTTTCCGGCCCAATAAATGCTAAGGGCAGTAAAAACAAAACTTTGCGGACGTTGCACTGTAACGTCCTCGAATCGCTGGACACGGCGATTCGCAAGTTTTGGGAAGTCGAAGAACTCCCTTCGACCTCGGTACACACCAAGGCGGAGGAGGAGTGTGAAATGCACTTCCAAGAAACCGTCGCTCGAGATGCGACAGGACGGTTTGTCGTCCGATTGCCTTTTTCTTACCCGAGACCGGACGAAGCGTTAGGAAACTCCTATCGAATCGCTCTCTCCGCCCTTGGGAGGTTGAGGAAAAAATTGGACACCGACCAGACCCTCGTAAGAGAATATACGACGTTTCTCGAGGAATATGAGGAGCTGGGTCATATGACTCGCATAGAGCCTATTGACGAGACCAGACTCTATATTCCGCATCGAGCAGTCATACGCACCGAGAGTGCAACGACTAAATTAAGAGTCGTATTTAACGCGACAAGCCGAACTACCGGCGGTCGTTCATTAAATGACATCCTACACGTAGGTCCAAAATTGCAGAACGACATCACGTCAGTCTTGACCCGATGGCGTCTGTATGAATACGTGTTGGTGGCTGACATTGAGAAAATGTTCCGACAGATTCTCGTCGCCCCGCAGGATCGTCGTTTTCAATGCATCCTATGGCGCACACCCGAAAACGAACAGCTCAATGCGTTCGAATTAAATACCGTAACGTACGGTACGGCGTGTGCACCATACCTGTCGATGCGAACCCTCCTTGAGTTAAAAAATCAGGACGGGCACAGGTACCCCCTTGCCGCCCCGATTCTCGAGCAGGACATTTATGTAGACGACGTTTTTATGGGAGCACCCGATACGTCTTTGTTGGAGAAAATTCGCAACCAAGTTTGCGAGCTCCTACAAAGAGGTGGGTTTAAGCTGCGAAAATGGGCAGGAAATTCGCCATTGTTATTGCGAAATATCCCCCAAAGCGCTCACTCCCACGCCGTCGACCTTACCTTGTTCGATGACAGCGAATTAAAAGTATTAGGTTTACGCTGGATACCGTCCGGCGATTATTTTTATTTCAATCTGCAACGGTTTCAGCCGTCTGCCTTGCCGATGACAAAACGGAATTTGTTTTCGGAGATTGCTAAGTTGTTCGATCTGCTCGGCTGGTTATCACCAGTCGTGATTCGCGCAAAGATTCTGATGCAATCCCAATGGCTGGAAAAAATCCAGTGGGATGATCAAATCTCAGCGAATACGCTCAATACGTGGAATACGTTTTGCGTGGATTGGAGCAGCTTAAATAAGCTAAAAATCCCCAAATGGATTAATTATGGAGCCGACACAATTTCCGTGGAAATTCATGGATTTTGTGACGCTTCGCTCGCAGCCTACTTAGCGGTCACTTACTTACGAGTGACCACAATGAGCAATGTCACCTCCTCGACATTGATAATGGCAAAAACGCGAGTGGCTCCAATTAAAACGCAGTCAATTCCTGTACTGGAATTGAACGGCGCCGTGCTGCTCGCCGAGCTTATTGTGCACGTGGAGAAGTCACTTTCATTGAAGGTCGACAGAATAATCTGCTGGACAGATTCCACGATCGCATTGGCATGGTTGAGAAAGCACGCCTCCACATGGAAGGTTTTAATCGCCAACCGTGTGTCAAAGGTCCAAACGTTACTTCCGAATGCTGAATGGAGGCACGTTCCCACCCGCTTCAATCCCGCGGATCTGAATTCGCGCGGAGTGGAAGCTGCGGAACTCCTTCAATCTAAGCTGTGGATTTCAGGACCAAGTTGGCTAACGGAATCGAAAGATTGTTGGCCGAAAACGCCTTCGTCCATCGAGACCGAAGAAGGGAAGCGCAAAGTGCACGCCCACGTAGCAATTCCGGAGAAAGAATGGGAATTTGTATTTCGATTCTCGACCTGGAATAAGCTACTTCGCGTAACCGCATACTGTCTCCGACTGAGGGGACCGATGCAAGGTGAGCGAAGGTCGTATGATGCGAAGATCGTTGACGCGTCTGAGATGCAGCTCGCAAGCGAGAGAATTGTCCGCTACATCCAGCGCACGCATTTTGCAAAGGAGTACCGGTGTTTGAAAAACCACCGAAAAATCCCAGCAAAATCAACATTAAAAAGTCTGAACCCTTTTCTCGATGACAAAGATGTCTTGAGAGTCGGAGGCAGACTGGAAAATACAACACTGTCATGGGAAACCAAGCACCCCATAATTTTGCCGAAACATCACGTTTCTACGATGATAATTCGGCAGTGCCACATTGACACGTTGCACGGGGGATTGCAGTTGACCATGTACACAGTAAGACAAAGATTTTGGATTCTCGGCTGTCGAAATGCAGCGCGAACGGTAATCCATGGATTCATGCGATGCGTTAGATGGAGGGTAAAAACCTCCACGTAAATCATGCAGGATTTAATACCTGAGCGTTGCCGCGAGGCGAGAGCATTTTCGAACTGCGGAGTGGATTATGCGGGACCTTTTCTTGTCCGCGACTCCGCCGGTCGAGGAAAAACCGCCCACAAAGCGTACATAGCAGTTTTTGTCTGTTACGCGACACGGGCCATCCACATCGAACTCGTCCACGATTATACGACGAGTGCCTTTTTGGCAGCATTAGATCGATTCATTGCACGAAGGGGAGTTCCGTCCTGCATTTTCAGTGACAATGGAACGAACTTTGTCGGGGCAGATCGAGAATTACGCGAAAATTTCGAAGCAGTGTACAACACGCAAGAAATGCGTAATAAATGCAGTCAAAAAGGAATTAGATGGAAATTTAACCCACCGAGTGCACCGCACTTCGGTGGCATGCAAGAGGCCGGTGTGAAATCGGTGAAATTTCACCTGAAGCGGACTCTGGGCGAATTCACTCCCACAAGCGAAGAGTTACAAACATTGCTTTGTAAAATCGAAGCGAGTTTAAACTCGCGACCGATTGCCGCTTTGAGTGATAGCCCGGACGATTACGCGCCGCTCACACCGGGGCATTTCTTAGTCGGAAGTCCGCTGAACGCGCTTCCGACACAATCAGTGGAAACTGAAAAACTCTCCCGTTTGACACGATGGAGGGCGATTCAAAAATTCCACGAACAAATCTGGAGGCATTGGACACGTGATTATCTCACGCACCTCCAGAATCGTTATAAGTGGCGTACAGCCCAAAAAACATTAAAACTAAACGACTTAGTTTTAGTGCAAAATCCTCTCCTCCCCCCGAATCAATGGGAAATGGGACGAGTAGAGGAGGTATTCACCGGCAGGGATGGAAATGCACGTGTTGTTAAAATACGCACGGAAAAATCCATTTTTACGCGACCTATTACGCGGTTGTGTAAGCTGCCTGTGGAAGAAACCGAGTCGGCAACGGTTAGCGACGCCGACGAGGTCACATAAAAACCATAACATCCAATGGCCGAAAGTGATCGAAAGGTGAGAAACGACCGTTTCTAGAAATAAACGGTGTTGATTCTCACCTGACCGTTGTCACTGAAAGTTCAAACGGATTAGTGGGGGTTACGAATCCACCAATCTGAGTTGGATTATTGGTAGGGCGTAACGAATAATCCGAGCGCCCCCGAATCGTAACGGAATTCGCGGAATCGAAAACCGCTCAGTTCCTAAACGACAGCATCATGAGTGACACCGCGTCCAACATATCTTGCGAGAGTAGTGCGGTATCCTTTTCCGGGGACCCGGAAATCGATGAGCGATTCGGGCGCATTTTGCAGCTCGGGGAAAGGCCCATATCCCCGAGAGGCAATAAAGAGGAGCCTACCACCGTACAGGCGCCAGGAGAACCGGAGGTGACCCTCAATTTCGGGGTCGACTCATTCAGGATTCCGGCCAGGGTTATAACGACAACCCGAAAATACCACTACCGGGCCCCCGGAGGCCAATACGTCCTCCGATGGGACAAGGACGGACACATGCGGTCCTGTGCGTGGCGGGCCGACAAACCGGAGGAATCGACCCCGCCGCCACCACCAGCAGTGCCAGGGTCGACTTTGGCTGCCCCCACCGACCGAGCTCCGCAACAAAAGCGGAAACGGAGGAAACAGGCGAAACTCGCCCCGGCCACCCCTGGACCGTCCACCAGCGGCCTGCAGCCGCAGACCCCAGCGGCCCCGGCAAAGAAAAAAAGAAGGACCTGGCAGCCGGCGTTCGGTCAGATCGCCATGGCTTTCGCCATGGCGGACCAGATGCTGACCACGTCCATGAGATTCCTTCAACAGGCTGCAGCTGGTCAATAGTAAGTACTTTTGATTTTTTACAATTAAAAGTGCGCGAGTTCTCTCTCTCCGCGTAAAAAGTGACCGTACGGGACTACCGCGTTCTCCGGGTATTGCACAATTCGTGCAAGGGGGGGCGGTATGTTTAAATATGTTAAAAAACTATTTAAAATCGCGTTAGTCTGAAAACATTAAATTCTCGGCTGCGATTCCCGTATCCGTTTGTGTACGTGACACTGCGGAAGGTTAAGCGTTCGTCAGGTTCGTTGAACGTTCGGACGATTTAAAACCGCAGCCGTTCACGTGTTTTTGTACGCCGACCTCACGCGAAGATTCGCTTCGCACCGGTTTAAACGGTATCGTGACGTCAGCGTCGAGAGAGAGAACCGTATAATATATTGAAAAGAGATCGACAGCTGAATTCGGCAGCGCCGCATCGCGACGACAAGGCGCGACCGAGTCTTCGTCTGTCGATCCGCGACAATATTCGTAATTATTCACGAGCCGACTGCCAACGGGAGCGGATCCCAGAAGATCTCGCTCCTCAAGTACGGACTCGCACATAATATTCGGACTTGTATAAAAAAGAATTCTCTCCGTTGCTGCGGTTAGAGTTTCCCAGAACAATCTACCTGCGACAAAAGGGAGGTCGTAATACACGCAGCGCGTGGCGCGACCGCCTTCGCTAGGAAGGATTGTACGTTGCAGTCGTTGCCGCGACCGCGACGTAAGGGACTCAGGGTGCACCCACCCAGAATCCCTTTAAAGCTATACGGCTTTGGAGCCTCCCAAAGGTCATACCGTTGAATCGGTACCGCCTCGTGGAGTGCTCTTCGTGCAAAGGTCGCCAAAAAACCCTCTCCAAAAACCCGTCGGTGTACGAGTCGACCGTACACCCTACGGAGGAGTTCGGGTTCAAGGTCGCCTCACCTTCCGTCACGCCGCCTACCAAATACGGTCCCCGTGCAACACGGTCGCCGGGTAGGCTTTATAGTGCGGTTGGACCCGCGAGGGATTTTTTGCAAAGGACACTTTACTGTCACGGTCCCCGGTAGAAACGGTCGCCGTGCAGTAATTTTACAGTGTCGCAGGAAATCACCTCGCACGACGTTCCTACGTCACCCGCACGGAGAGCGTGCTCACGGGATCCACCCATTTGGAGCTTTACGACCTCCATTTGGTGACCCGTCCGTGGCTAAGTCGCCCCCGACAGATACGAGTGAATTCTCTTCTGTTCAGGGCAAACGTATCGCTGATAGTTTCAATAAATTATCAGCGTACAAGTACAAATTTCAATAAATTATCAGCGTACAAGTACAAATTTACAGTCCACTGATTCACGTTGAACGACAGCCGATTCCCCCCTTCCAGCGCACAGCTAGCCGCTAGGAGAGCGTGGCGAACAGCTGACGAGCGTGTTTACGATACGTGTACGCACGTATTTAATCTGAACAAACCTTTGTTACAGCAACCAAGGTCCATCCCAACCGGGGCAACGCCGGTGAATCTCCACCCCCGGCTGGATTATAAAATAATTCTCGTTTTTTTGTAATTTATATTTTTTTTATTTTTTTCATTTTTTTTTGTTAAAATTAAATAAAAGGCTTGTCGCAAAGCGCCAAGCGAAAATTACAAAATAAAAAACTTATCAATCACTCTCCCTAGTATTTCCCTCGTCCGGACCCCGGTTAGAACCCTTAGTATCTAACACACATACTTGTTGAACTGATCCTGGGTTTTTTCTGGTTTGGATCGCGTAGTAAAGTGGTACCACACTAAAACAGTCAATTAAACCTGGTTTCGATCAATATTTTTGAGGACAACGCATGTTAGGTCCAGGTTAGGCCTGGGATTTTCACTCATCAGACTCATACTTTCGCATACTTCACATACTTGTTGAACAGATCCTGGGTTTTTTCTGGTTTGGATCACGTAGTAATGTGGTACCACACTGAAACTGTCGATTAAACTTGATTTCGATCAATATTTTTGAGGACAACGCATGTTAGGTCTAGTTTAGGCCTGGGATTTGCCCTCATCAGACTCATACTTTCGCATACTTCACATACTTGTTGAACAGATCCTGGGTTTTTTCTGGTTTGGATCACGTAGTAATGTGGTACCACACTGAAACTGTCGATTAAACTTGATTTCGATCAATATTTTTGAGGACAACGCATGTTAGGTCTAGGTTAGGCCTGGGATTTGCCCTCATCAGGGTCATACTTTCGCAGTTTTAACATACACGTTGACCTGATCGAGGGTTTTTTCCGCTTTGGTTCACGTAGTAAAGTGGTACCACACTGATGCAGTCCATTAAACCCGGTTTGGATCAATATTTTAGAGGATAACGCATGTTAGGTTTGGGTTAGGTCTAGGATTTGCCCTCATCAGGCTCATACTTTCGCATATTTCTCATACTTCATGGGTAGATCCTGGGCTTTTTCTGGATTGCATCACGTAGTAATGAAGTACAACACTGAAACAGTCAATTAAACCTGGTTTCCATCAATATTTTAGAGGACAACGCATGTTAGGTCTAGGTTAGGCCTGGGATTTGCCCTCATCAGGGTCATACTTTCGCAGTTTTAACATACACGTTGACCTGATTGAGGGTTTTTTCCGCTTTGGTTCACGTAGTAAAGTGGTACCACACTGATGCAGTCCATTAAACCTGGTTTGGATCAATATTTTAGAGGATAACGCATGTTAGGTTTGGGTTAGGTCTAGGATTTGCCCTCATCAGGCTCATACTTTCGCATATTTCTCATACTTCATGGGTAGATCCTGGGCTTTTTCTGGATTGCATCACGTAGTAATGAAGTACAACACTGAAACAGTCAATTAAACCTGGTTTCCATCAATATTTTAGAGGACAACGCATGTTAGGTCTAGGTTAGGCCTGGGATTTGCCCTCATCAGGGTCATACTTTCGCAGTTTTAACATACACGTTGACCTGATCGAGGGTTTTTTCCGCTTTGGATCACGTAGTAAAGTGGTACCACACTGAAGCAGTCCATTAAACCCGGTTTGGATCAATATTTTAGAGGATAACGCATGTTAGGTTTGGGTTAGGTCTAGGATTTGCCCTCATCAGGCTCATACTTTCGCATATTTCTCATACTTCATGGCTAGATCCTGGGCTTTTTCAGGATTGTATCACGTAGTAATGTGGTACCACGCTGAAACAGTCAATTAAACCTGGTTTCGATCAATATTTTAGAGGATAACGCAAGTTAGGTCTGGGATAGGTCTGGGATTCGCCCTCATAAGGCTCATACTTTCGCGTTTTTCACATACTTGTTGAACTGATCCTGGGTATTTTCTGGTTTGGATCACGTAGCAATGTGGCACCACACTGAAACAGTCGATTAAACCTGGTTTCGATCAATATTTTAGAGGATAACGCAAGTTTGGTCTGGGATAGGTCTGGGATTTGCCCTCATCAGGCTCATACTTTCGCGTTTTTCACATACTTGTTGAACAGATCCTGGGTTTTTTCTGGTTTGAGTCACGTAGTAATGTGGTACCACACTGAAACAGTCGATTAAACCAGGTTTCGATCAATATTTTTGAGGATAACGCATGTTAGGTCCAGGTTAGGCCTGGGATTTTCACTCATCAGACTCATACTTTCGCATTCTTCACATACTTGTTGAACGGATCCTGGGCTTTTTCTGGATTGCATCACGTAGTAATGAAGTACAACACTGAAACAGACAATTAAACCTGGTTTCCATCAATATCTTAGAGGACAACGCAAGTTAGGTCTGGGATAGGTCTGGGATTTGCCCTCATCAGACTCATACTTTCGCATTCTTCACATACTTGTTGAACGGATCCTGGGTTTTTTCTGGTTTGGATCACGTAGTAATGTGGTACCACACTGAAACATTCAAATAAACCTGGTTTGGATCAATATTTTAGAGAATAATTCATGTTAGGTCAAGGTTAGGCCTGGGATTTGCCCTCATCAGGGTCATACTTTCGCAGTTCTAACATACATGTTGACCTGATCGAGGGTTTTTTCTGCTTTGGATCACGTAGTAAAGTGGTACCACACTAAAACAGTCCACTAAACCTGGTTTGGATCAATATTTTAGAGGATAATGCATGTTAGGGCTAGGTTAGCCCTGGGATTTTCACTCATCAGACTCATTCTTTCGCATTCTTCACATACCTGTTGAACGGATCCTGGGTTTTTTCTGGTTTGGATCACGTAGTAACGTGGGACCACACTGAAGCAATCAATTAAACCTGGTCTTGATAAATATTTTAGAGGATAACGCATGTTAGGTCTGGGTTAGGTCTAGGATTTGCCCTCATCAGGCTCATACTTTCGCACATTTCTTATACTTCATGGATAGATCCTGGGCTATTTTCTGGTTTGGATCACACAGTAATGTGGTACCACACTGAAACAATCGATTAAACCAGGTTTCGATCAATATTCTTGAGGATAACGCATGTTAGGTCTAGGTAAGGCCTGGGATTTTCACTCATCACACTCATTCTTTCGCATTCTTCACATACCTGTTGAACGGATCCTGGGCTTTTTCTGGATTGCATCACGTGGTAATGAAGTACAACACTGAAACAGACAATTAAACTTGGTTTCGATCAATATTTTTGAGGATAACGCATGTTATGTCTGGGATAGGTCTGGGATTTGCCCTCATCAGACTCATACTTTCGCATACTTCACATACTTGTTGAACAGATCCTGGGTTTTTTTCTGGTTTGGATCACGTAGTAATGTGGTACCACACTGAAACAGTCGATTAAACCTGGTTTCGATCAATATTTTTGAGGATAACGCATGTTAGGTCTAGGTTAGGCCGAGGATTTTCACTCATCAGACTCATACTTTCGCATTCTTCACATACTTGTTGAACGGATCCTGGGTTTTTTCTGGATTGCATCACGTAGTAATGAAGTACAACACTGAAACAGACAATTAAACCTGGTTTCGATCAATATTTTAGAGGATAACGCAAGTTAGGTACTAGGTTAGGCCTGGGATTTGCCCTCATCAGGGTCATACTTTCGCAGTTCTAACATACATGTTGACCTGATCGAGGGTTTTTCCTGCTTTGGATCACGTAGTAAAGCGGTACCACACTGAAACATTCAAATAAACCTGGTTTGGATCAATATTTTAGAGAATAATTCATGCTAGGTCTAGGTTAGGCCTGGGATTTGCCCTCATCAGGGTCATACTTTCGCAGTTCTAACATACATGTTGACCTGATCGAGGGTTTTTTCTGCTTTGGATCACGTAGTACAGTGGTACCACACTAAAACCGTCCACTAAACCTGGTTTGGATCAATATTTTAGAGGATAATGCATGTTAGGGCTAGGTTAGCCCTGGGATTTTCACTCATCAGACTCATTCTTTCGCATTCTTCACATACCTGTTGAACGGATCCTGGGTTTTTTCTGGTTTGGATCACGTAGTAACCTGGGACCAAACTGAAGCAATCAATTAAACCTGGTCCTGATAAATATTTTAGAGGATAACGCATGTTAGGTCTGGGTTAGGTCTAGGATTTGCTCTCGTCAGGCTCATACTTTCGCATATTTCTCATACTTGATGGCTAGATCCTGGGCTTTTTCTGGATTGGATCACGTAGTAATGAAGTACAACACTGAAACAGTCAATTAAACCTGGTTTCCATAAATATCTTAGAGGACAACACAAGTTAGGTCTGGGATAGGTCTGGGATTTGCCCTCATCAGACTCATACGTTCGCATTCTTCACATACTTGTTGAACGGATCCTGGGTTTTTTCTGGTTTCGATCAGGTAGTAATGTGGTACCACACTGAAACATTCAAATAAACCAGGTCTTGATAAATATTTTAGATGATAACGCATGTTAGGTCTGGGTTAGGTCTAGGATTTGCCCTCATCAGGCTCATACTTTCGCATATTTCTCATACTTCATGGCTAGATCCTGGCTATTTCTGGATTGGATCACGTAGTAATGTGGTACCACACTGAAACAGTCGATTAAACCTGGTTTCGATCAATATTTTTGAGGATAACGCATGTTAGGTCTAGGTTAGGCCGAGGATTTTCACTCATCAGACTCATACTTTCGCATTCTTCACATACTTGTTGAACGGATCCTGGGTTTTTTCTGGTTTGGATCACGTAGTAATGTGGTACCACATTGAAACATTCAAGTAAACCAGGTCTTGATAAATATTTTAGATGATAACACATGTTAGGTCTGGGTTAGGTCTAGGATTTGCCCTCATCAGGCTCATACTTTCGCATATTTCTCATACTTCATGGCTGGATCCTGGACTATTACTGGTTTGGATCACGTAGTAATGTGGTACCACACTGAAACAGTCAATTAAACCTGGTTTCGATCAATATTTTAGAGAATAATTCATGTTAGGTCTGGGTTAGGTCTGGGATTTGCTCTCATCAGGCTCATTCTTTCGCATATTCCTCATACTTGATGGCTAGATCCTGGGCTTTTTCTGGATTGCATCACGTAGTAATGAAGTACAACACTGAAACAGTCAATTAAACCTGGTTTCGATAAATATTTTAGAGAACAATTCATGTTAGGTCTAGGTTAGGCCTGGGATTTGCCCTCATCAGGGTCATACTTTCGCAGTTCTAACATACATGTTGACCTGATCGAGGGTTTTTTCTGCTTTGGATCACGTAGTAAAGTGGTACCACACTGAAACAGTCCACTAAACCTGGTTTGGATCAATATTTTAGAGGATAATGCATGTTAGGTCTAGGTTAGCCCTGAGATTTTCACTCATCAGACACATTCTTTCGCATTCTTCACATACCTGTTGAACGGATCCTGGGTTTTTTCTGGTTTGGATCACGTAGTAATGTGGGACCACACTGAAGCAATCAATTAAACCTGGTCTTGATAAATATTTTTGAGGATAACGCATGTTAGGTCTGGGTTAGGTCTAGGATTTGCCCTCATCACGCTCATACTTTCGCATATTTCTCATACTTCATGGCTAGATCCTGGGCTATTTCTGGATTGGATCTCGTAGTAATGTGGTACCACACTGAAACAGTCGATTAAACCAGGTTTCGATCAATATTCTTGAGGATAACGCGTGTTAGGTCTAGGTAAGGCCTGGGATTTTCACTCATCAGACTCATTCTTTCGCATTCTTCACTTACCTGTTGAACGGATCCTGGGTTTTTTCTGGATGGATCACGTAGTAATGTGGGACCACACTGAAGCAATCAATTAAACCTGGTCTTGATAAATATTTTAGAGGATAACGCATGTTAGGTCTGGGTTAGGTCCTGGATTTGCTCTCGTCAGGCTCATACTTTCGCATATTTCTCATACTTGATGGCTAGATCCTGGGCTTTTTCTGGATTGCATCACGTAGTAATGAAGTAAAACACTGAAACAGTCAATTAAACCTGGTTTCCATCAATATCTTAGAGGACAATGCAAGTTAGGTCTGGGATAGGTCTGGGATTTGCCCTCATCAGACTCATACGTTCGCGTTTTTCACATACTTGTTGAACGGATCCTGGGTTTTTTCTGGTTTAGGTCACGTAGTAATGTGGTACCACACTGAAACAGTCGATTAAACCAGGTCTTGATGAATATTTTAGAGGACAACGGATGTTAGGTCTGGGTTAGGTCTAGGATTTGCCCTCATCAGGCTCATACTTTCGCATATTTCTCATACTTCATGGCTAGAACCTGTGCTTTTTCTGGATTGTATCACGTAGTAATGTGGTACCACGCTGAAACAGTCAATTAAACCTGGTTTCGATCAATATTTTTGAGGATAACGCATGTTAGGTCTAGGTTAGGCCTGGGATTTTCACGCATCAGACTCATACTTTCGCATTCTTCACATACTTGTTGAACGGATTCTGGGTTTTTTCTGGTTTCGATCACGTAGTAATGTGGGACCACACTGAAACAGTCGATTAAACCTGGTCTTGATAAATATTTTAGAGGACAACGCATGTTAGGTCTGGGTTAGGCCTAGAATTTGCCCTCATCAGGCTCATACTTTCGCATATTTCTCATACTTCATGGCTATATCCTGGGCTTTTTCTGGATTGTATCACGCAGTAATGTGGTACCACACTGAAACAGTCAATTAAACCTGGTTTCGACCAATATTTTAGAGGATAACGCATGTCAGGTCTAGGTTAGGCCTGGGATTTTCACGCATCAGACTCATACTTTCGCATTCTTCACATACTTGTTGAACGGATCCTGGGTCTTTTCTGGTTTGGATCACGTAGTAATGTGGGACCACACTCAAACAGTCGATTAAACCTGGTTTCGATCAGTATTTTAGAGGATAACGCAAGTTTGGTCTGGGATAGGTCTGGGATTTGCCCTCATCAGGCGCATACTTTCGCGTTTTTCACATACTCCTGGAACAGATCCTGGGTTTTTTCTGGTTTGGGTCACGTAGTAATGTGGTACCACACTGAAACAGTCGATTAAACCAGGTTTCGATCAATATTTTTGAGGATAACGCATGTTAGGTCTAGGTTAGGCCTGGGATTTTCACGCATCAGACTCATACTTTCGCATTCTTCACATACTTGTTGAACGGATCCTGGGTTTTTTCTGGTTTGGATCACGTAGTAATGTGGGACTACACTGAAACAGTCGATTAAACCTGGTTTCGATCAATATTTTAGAGGATAACGCAAGTTTGGTCTGGGATAGGTCTGGGATTTGCCCTCATCAGGCTCATACTTTCGCGTTTTTCACATACTTGTTGAACAGATCCTGGGTTTTTTCTGGTTTGGGTCACCTAGTAATGTGGTACCACACTGAAACAGTCGAATAAACCAGGTTTCGATCAAGATTTTTGAGGATAACGCATGTTAGGTCTAGGTTAGGCCTGGGATTTTCACGCATCAGACTCATACTTTCGCATTCTTCACATACTTGTTGAACGGATCCTGGGTTTTTTCTGGTTTGGATCACGTAGTAATGTTGGACCACACTGAAACAGTCGATTAAACCTGGTCTTGATAAATATTTTAGAGGACAACGCATGTTAGGTCTGGGTTAGGTCTGGGATTTGACCTCATCAGGGTCATACTTTCGCATATTTCTCATACTTCATGGCTAGATCCTGGGCTTTTTCTGGATTGTATCACGTAGTAATGTGGTACCACGCTGAAACAGTCAATTAAACCTGATTTCGATCAATATTTTAGAGGATAACGCAAGTTACGTACTAGGTTAGGCCTGGGATTTGCCCTCATCAGGGTCATACTTTCGCAGTTTTAACATTCATGTTGACCTGATCGAGGGTTTTTTCTGCTTTGGATCACGTAATAAAGTGGTGCCGCAACTAAAACAGTCAATTAAAGCTGGTTTCGATCATTATTTTAGAGGATAACGCAAGTTAGGTCTGGGATAGGTCTGGGATTAGCCCTCATCAGACTCATACTTTCGCACACTTCACATACTCGTTGACAAGATCCTGGGTTTTTTTCTGGTTTGGATCACGTAGTAATGTGGTACCACACTGAAACAGTCGATTAAACCTGGTTTCGATTAATATTTTTGAGGATAACGCATGTTAGGTCTCGGATAGGTCTGGGATTTGCCCTCATCAGGCTCATGCTTTCGCAGTTTTAACATGCATGTTGACCTGATCGAGGGTTTTTTCTGCTTTGGATCACGTAGTAAAGTGGTACCACACTAAAACAGTCAATTAAACCTGGTTTCGATCAATATTTTAGAGGATAACGAAAGTTATGTCTAGTTTAGGCCTGGGATTTGCCCTCATCAGACTCATACTTTCGCATACTTCACATACTTGTTGAACAGATCCTGGGTTTTTTTCTGGTTTGGATCACGTAGTAATGTGGTACCACACTGAAACAGTCGATTAAACCTGGTTTCGATCAATATTTTAGAGGATAATGCATGTTAGGTCTAGGTTAGGCCGAGGATTTTCACTCATCAGACTCATACTTTCGCATTGTTCACATACTTGTTGAACGGATCCTGGGTTTTTACTGGTTTGGATCACGTAGTAATGTGGTACCACACTGAAACAGTCAATTAAACCAGGTTTCGATCACTATTTTAGAGAATAATTCATGTTAGGTCTAGGTCAGGTCTGGGATTTGCTCTCATCAGGCTCATTCTTTCGCATATTTCTCATACTTGATGTCTAGATCCTGGGCATTTTCTGGATTGCATCACGTAGTAATGAAGTACAACACTGAAACAGTCAATTAAACCTGGTTTCCATCAATATTTTACAGGACAACGCATGTTAGGTCTAGGTTAGGCCTGGGATTTGCCCTCATCAGGGTCATACTTTCGCAGTTTTAACATACATGTTGACCTGTTCGAGGGTTTTTTCCGCTTTGGATCACGTAGTAAAGTGGTACCACACTGAAGCAGTCCATTAAACCCGGTTTGGATCAATATTTTAGAGGATAACGCATGTTAGGTTTGGGTTAGGTCTAGGATTTGCCCTCATCAGGCTCATACTTTCACATATTTCTCATACTTCATGGCTAGATCCTGGGCTTTTTCTGGATTGTATCACGCAGTAATGTGGTACCACGCTGAAACAGTCAATTAAACCTGGTTTCGATCAATATTTTAGAGGATAACGCATGTCAGGTCTAGGTTAGGCCTGGGATTTTCACGCATCAGGGTCATACTTTCGCAGTTTTAACATTCATGTTGACCTGATCGAGGGTTTTTTCTGCTTTGGATCACGTAATAAAGTGGTGCCGCAACTAAAACAGTCAATTAAACCTGGTTTCGATCATTATTTTAGAGGATAACGCAAGTTAGGTCTGGGATAGGTCTGGGATTAGCCCTCATCAGACTCATACTTTCGCACACTTCACATACTCGTTGACAAGATCCTGGGTTTTTTTCTGGTTTGGATCACGTAGTAATGTGGTACCACACTGAAACAGTCGATTAAACCTGGTTTCGATTAATATTTTTGAGGATAACGCATGTTAGGTCTCGGATAGGTCTGGGATTTGCCCTCATCAGGCTCATGCTTTCGCAGTTTTAACATACATGTTGACCTGATCGAGGGTTTTTTCCGCTTTGGATCACGTAGTAAAGTGGTACCACACTGAAGCAGTCCATTAAACCCGGTTTGGATCAATATTTTAGAGGATGACGCATGTTAGGTTTGGGTGAGGTCTAGGATTTGCCCTCATCAGGCTCATACTTTCGCATATTTCTCATACTTCATGGCTAGATCCTGGGCTTTTTCTGGATTGTATCACGTAGTAATGTGGTACCACGCTGAAACAGTCAATTAAACCTGGTTTCGATCAATATTTTAGAGGATAACGCAAGTTAGGTCTGGGATAGGTCTGGGATTCGCCCTCATCAGGCTCATACTTTCGCGTTTTTCACATACTTGTTGAACAGATCCTGGGTTTTTTCTGGTTTGGGTCACCTAGTAATGTGGTACCACACTGAAACAGTCGAATAAACCAGGTTTCGATCAATATTTTTGAGGATAACGCATGTTAGGTCTAGGTTAGGCCAGGGATTTTCACGCATCAGACTCATACTTTCGCATTCTTCACATACTTGTTGAACGGATCCTGGGTTTTTTTCTGGTTTGGATCACGTAGTAATGTTGGACCACACTGAAACAGTCGATTAAACCTGGTCTTGATAAATATTTTAGAGGACAACGCATGTTAGGTCTGGGTTAGGTCTAGAATTTGCCCTCATCAGGCTCATACTTTCGCATATTTCTCATACTTCATTTCTAGATCCTGGGCTTTTTCTGGATTGTATCACGCAGTAATGTGGTACCACGCTGAAACAGTCAATTAAACCTGGTTTCGATCAATATTTTAGAGGATAACGCATGTCAGGTTTAGGTTAGGCCTGGGATTTTCACGCATCAGACTCATACTTTCGCATTCTTCACATACTTGTTGAACGGATCCTGGGTTTTTTCTGGTTTGGATCACGTAGTAATGTGGGACCACACTCAAACAGTCGATTAAACCTGGTTTCGATCAATATTTTAGAGGATAACGCAAGTTTGGTCTGGGATAGGTCTGGGATTTGCCCTCATCAGGCGCATACTTTCGCGTTTTTCACATACTTGTTGAACAGATCCTGCGTTTTTTCTGGTTTGGGTCACGTAGTAATGTGGTACCACACTGAAACAGTCGATTAAACCAGGTTTCGATCAATATTTTTGAGGATAACGCATGTTAGGTCTAGGTTAGGCCTGGGATTTTCACGCATCAGACTCATACTTTCGCATTCTTCACATACTTGTTGAACGGATCCTGGGTTTTTTCTGGTTTGGATCACGTAGTAATGTGGGACCACACTGAAACAGTCGATTAAACCTGGTTTCGATCAATATTTTAGAGGATAACGCAAGTTTGGTCTGGGATAGGTCTGGGATTTGCCCTCATCAGGCTCATACTTTCGCGTTTTTCACATACTTGTTGAACAGATCCTGGGTTTTTTCTGGTTTGGGTCACCTAGTAATGTGGTACCACACTGAAACAGTCGAATAAACCAGGTTTCGATCAATATTTTTGAGGATAACGCATGTTAGGTCTAGGTTAGGCCTGGGATTTTCACGCATCAGACTCATACTTTCGCATTCTTCACATACTTGTTGAACGGATCCTGGGTTTTTTCTGGTTTGGATCACGTAGTAATGTGGGACCACACTCAAACAGTCGATTAAACCTGGTTTCGATCAATATTTTAGAGGATAACGCAAGTTTGGTCTGGGATAGGTCTGGGATTTGCCCTCATCAGGCGCATACTTTCGCGTTTTTCACATACTTGTTGAACAGATCCTGGGTTTTTTCTGGTTTGGGTCACGTAGTAATGTGGTACCACACTGAAACAGTCGATTAAACCAGGTTTCGATCAATATTTTTGAGGATAACGCATGTTAGGTCTAGGTTAGGCCTGGGATTTTCACTGATCAGACTCATACTTTCGCATTCTTCACATACTTGTTGAACTGATCCTGGGTTTTTTCTGGTTTGGATCACGTAGTAATGTGGTACCACACTCAAACAGTCGATTAAACCTGGTTTCGATCAATATTTTTGAGGATAACGCATGTTAGGTCTAGGTTAGGCCGAGGATTTTCACTCATCAGACTCATACTTTCGCATTCTTCACACACTTGTTGAACGGAACCTGGGTTTTTACTGGTTTGGATCACGTAGTAATGTGGTACCACACTGAAACAGTCAATTAAACCAGGTTTCGATCAATATTTTAGAGAATAATTCATGTTAGGTCTAGGTCAGGTCTGGGATTTGCTCTCATCAGGCTCATTCTTTCGCATATTTCTCATACTTGATGTCTAGATCCTGGGCTTTTTCTGGATTGCATCACGTAGTAATGAAGTACAACACTGAAACAGTCAATTAAACCTGGTTTCCATCAATATTTTACAGGACAACGCATGTTAGGTCTAGGTTAGGCCTGGGATTTGCCCTCATCAGGGTCATACTTTCGCAGTTTTAACATACATGTTGACCTGATCGAGGGTTTTTTCCGCTTTGGATCACGTAGTAAAGTGGTACCACACTGAAGCAGTCCATTAAACCCGGCTTGGATCAATATTTTAGAGGATAACGCATGTTAGGTTTGGGTTAGGTCTAGGATTTGCCCTCATCAGGCTCATACTTTCGCATATTTCTCATACTTCATGGCTAGATCCTGGGCTTTTTATGGATTGCATCACGTAGTAATGAAGTACAACACTGAAACAGTCAATTAAACCTGGTTTCCATCAATATTTTAGAGGACAACGCATGTTAGGTCTAGGTTAGGCCTGGGATTTGCCCTCATCAGGGTCATACTTTCGCAGTTTTAACATACATGTTGACCTGATCGAGGGTTTTTTCCGCTTTGGATCACGTAGTAAAGTGGTACCACACTGAAGCAGTCCATTAAACCCGGTTTGGATCAATATTTTAGAGGATGACGCATGTTAGGTTTGGGTTAGGTCTAGGATTTGCCCTCATCAGACTCATACTTTCGCGTTTTTCACATACTTGTTGAACAGATCCTGGGTTTTTTCTGGTTTGAGTCACGTAGTAATGTGGTACCACACTGAAACAGTCGATTAAACCAGGTTTCGATCAATATTTTTGAGGATAACACATGTTAGGTCCAGGTTAGGCCTGGGATTTTCATTCATCAGACTCATACTTTCGCATTCTTCACATACTTGTTGAACGGATCCTGGGCTTTTTCTGGATTGCATCACGTAGTAATGAAGTACAACACTGAAACAGTCAATTAAACCTGGTTTCCATCAATATCTTAGAGGACAACGCAAGTTAGGTCTAGGTTAGGCCTGGGATTTGCCCTCATCAGGGTCATACTTTCGCATTCTTCACATACTTGTTGAACGGATCCTGGGCTTTTTCTGGATTGCATCACGTAGTAATGAAGTACAACACTGAAACAGTCAATTAAACCTGGTTTCCATCAATATCTTAGAGGACAACGCAAGTTAGGTCTGGGATAGGTCTGGGATTTGCCCTCATCAGACTCATACTTTCGCATTCTTCACATACTTGTTGAACGGATCCTGGGTTTTTTCTGGTTTGGATCACGTAGTAATGTGGTACCACACTGAAACATTCAAATAAACCTGGTCTTGATAAATATTTTAGAGGATAACGCATGTTAGGTTTGGGTTAGGTCTAGGATTTGCCCAGATCAGGCTCATGCTTTCGCATATTTCTCATACTTCATGGCTAGATCCTGGGCTGTTTCTGGATTGTATCACGTAGTAATGTGGTACCACGCTGAAACAGTCAATTAAACCTGGTCTGGATAAATATTTTAGAGGATAACGCATCTTAGGTCTGTGTTAGGTCTAAGATTTGCCCTCCTCAGGCTCACAGTTTCGCGTTTTTCGCATACTTGTTGAACAGATCCTGGGTTTTCTCTTGTTTGGATCACGAAGTAGTGAGGTACCACACTGAAACAGTCCATTAAACCTGGTTTCGCTCAATATCTTAGAAGATAACGCATGTTAGGTCTAGGTTAGGCCTGGGATTTGCCCTCATCAGGGTCATACTTTCGCAGTTTTAACATGCATGCTGACCTGATCGAGGGTTTTTTCTGCTTTGGATCACGTAGTAAAGAGGTACCACACTAAAACAGTCAATTAAACCTGGTTTCGATCAATATTTTAGAGGATAACGCAAGTTAGGCCTGGGATAGGTCTAGGATTTGCCTTCATCAGGCTCATTCTTTCGCATATTTCTCATACTTGATGGCTAGATCCTGGGCTTTTTCTGGATTGCATCACGTAGTATTGTGGTACCACACTGAAACAGTCGATTAAACCAGGTTTCGATCAATTTTTTTGAGGATAACGCATGTTAGGTCTAGGTTAGGCCTGGGATTTTCACTCATCAGACTCATACTTTCGCATTCTTCACATACTTGTTGAACGGATCTTGGGTTTTTTCTGGTGTGGATCACGTAGTAATGTGGTACCACACTGATACAATCAATTAAACCTGGTCTTGATAAATATTTTAGAGGATAACGCATGTTAGGTCTGGGTTAGGTCTAGGATTTGCCCTCATCAGGCTCATACTTTCGCATATTTCTCATACTTCATGGCTGGATCCTGGACTATTACTGGTTTGGATCACGTAGTAATGTGGTACCACACTGAAACAGTCAATTAAACCTGGTTTCGATCAATATTTTAGAGAATAATTCATGTTAGGTCTGGGTTAGGTCTGGGATTTGCTCTCATCAGGCTCATTCTTTCGCATATTCCTCATACTTGATGGCTAGATCCTGGGCTTTTTCTGGATTGCATCACGTAGTAATGAAGTACAACACTGAAACAGTCAATTAAACCTGGTTTCGATAAATATTTTAGAGAACAATTCATGTTAGGTCTAGGTTAGGCCTGGGATTTGCCCTCATCAGGGTCATACTTTCGCAGTTCTAACATACATGTTGACCTGATCGAGGGTTTTTTCTGCTTTGGATCACGTAGTAAAGTGGTACCACACTGAAACAGTCCACTAAACCTGGTTTGGATCAATATTTTAGAGGATAATGCATGTTAGGTCTAGGTTAGCCCTGAGATTTTCACTCATCAGACACATTCTTTCGCATTCTTCACATACCTGTTGAACGGATCCTGGGTTTTTTCTGGTTTGGATCACGTAGTAATGTGGGACCACACTGAAGCAATCAATTAAACCTGGTCTTGATAAATATTTTTGAGGATAACGCATGTTAGGTCTGGGTTAGGTCTAGGATTTGCCCTCATCACGCTCATACTTTCGCATATTTCTCATACTTCATGGCTAGATCCTGGGCTATTTCTGGATTGGAGCTCGTAGTAATGTGGTACCACACTGAAACAGTCGATTAAACCAGGTTTCGATCAATATTCTTGAGGATAACGCGTGTTAGGTCTAGGTAAGGCCTGGGATTTTCACTCATCAGACTCATTCTTTCGCATTCTTCACATACCTGTTGAACGAATCCTGGGTTTTTTCTGGATGGATCACGTAGTAATGAAGTACAACACTGAAACAGTCAATTAAACCTGGTTTCCATCAATATCTTAGAGGACAATGCAAGTTAGGTCTGCGATAGGTCTGGGATTTGCCCTCATCAGACTCATACGTTCGCGTTTTTCACATACTTGTTGAACGGATCCTGGGTTTTTTCTGGTTTGGATCACGTAGTAATGTGGTACCACACTGAAACATTCAAATAAACCAGGTCTTGATAAATATTTTAGATGATAACACATGTTAGGTCTGGGTTAGGTCTAGGATTTGCCCTCATCAGTCTCATACTTTCGCATATTTCTCATACTTCATGGCTAGATCCTGGGCTATTTCTGGATTGGATCACGTAGTAATGTGGTACCACACTGAAACAGTCAATTAAACCTGGTTTCGATCAATATTTTAGAGGACAATGCAAGTTAGGTCTGGGATAGGTCTGGGATTTGCCCACATCAGGGTCATACTTTCGCATTTTTCACATACTTGTTGAACAGATCCTGGGTTTTTTCTGGTTTGGATCGCGCAGTAATGTGGTACCACACTGAAACAGCCCACTAAACCTGGTTTCGATCAATATTTTAGAGGATAACGAAAGTTATGTCTAGGTTAGGCCTGGGATTTGCTCTCATCAGACTCATGCTTTCGCATTTTTCACATACTTGTTGAACAGATCCTGGGTTTTTTCTGGTATGGATCACGCAGTAATGTGGTACCACACTGAAACATTCAGTTAAACCTGGTTTCCATCAATATCTTAGAGGACAACGCAAGTTAGGTCTAGGTTAGGCCTGGGATTTGCCCTCATCAGGGTCATACTTTCGCATTCTTCACATACTTGTTGAACGGATCCTGGGCTTTTTCTGGATTGCATCACGTAGTAATGAAGTACAACACTGAAACAGTCAATTAAACCTGGTTTCCATCAATATCTTAGAGGACAACGCAAGTTAGGTCTGGGATAGGTCTGGGATTTGCCCTCATCAGACTCATACTTTCGCATTCTTCACATACTTGTTGAACGGATCCTGGGTTTTTTCTGGTTTGGATCACGTAGTAATGTGGTACCACACTGAAACATTCAAATAAACCTGGTCTTGATAAATATTTTAGAGGATAACGCATGTTAGGTTTGGGTTAGGTCTAGGATTTGCCCAGATCAGGCTCATACTTTCGCATATTTCTTATACTTCATGGATAGATCCTGGGCTATTTTCTGGTTTGGATCACATAGTAATGTGGTACCACACTGAAACAGTCCACTAAACCTGGTGTTACGAGCCAGGGCCGTGCAGCGCGCGTGGCCTGCGAGTGCGAGAAAGAATATGGAATATGGTATCAATTTGTTAGTTAGGTACACGGACGAACCCGATGCGAAATCGGGGAGCCGCTAGGATAGTTGATAACGAGGACGAACCTGATGCGAAATCAGGGAGCCTCTGGGATGGAGTCACGTACGGACGAACCTGGTGCGAAACCAGGGAGCCGTAGGAGGGTGAAACGTCGTGAACGAACCCGATGCGAAATCGGGGAGTCACTAGGATTGTTGATAACGACGCAGACGAACCCAATTCGAAATCGGGGAGCTGCTAGGAGGTTGGAAGAAACGCAGACGAACTCAATGCGAAATCGAGGAGCTGCTGGGAGGTTGGATAAATCACAGACGAACCTGATGCGAAATCAGGGAGCTGTAGGATGCGGACGAACCTGATGCGAAATCAGGGAGCCGCTAGGATGGTAATAGATTGCGTGGACGAACTCGATGCGTAATCGAGGAGCCACTAGGTTGTAAGAGGTTGTATTTGGATTTGGGGATGTGTTAATTGACCTCGTAACTGTGAATTATTAAATATAATATAACCCGAGCGGTAAGGTTATATTATTATGGGAACGTTTAACTAATAATAATCGCTTTATATAATTGTGGGTTAAAGAAGTTGGGTAACTCTGATTTGATAATAAAAGTAGATATATTCTTAAATCAACAAATAAAATACAATTGTTTCGTGTATCTTATGTCGCGATCAAAGAATGAGTATATTTACCTAAAATGACCTTGCACGGTGTTGACGCACTGGCGATGCGGGGGTATGACAGTTGGAAATAAAGGCCGCAATAGAATTTATGCCGGTTCACGGATTCTATATGGTTTGATACTAAAGGGTACGGTAGCCCGATCTCGCAAGATACAACTGACTATCAAATCGTATACGCGTGACAAGAGACGTGACGTTGACTCTAACGTGACGGTACGATTATGATCCCCCGAGTAATGAAATCACAGGGTTTATATACCAAAAAATCTGTGTGGGGCGGATTCAAAAGTACGTTAGAAATCACCGTGTGCACTATTCTCCGAATTGTGTTAATTAACGGGCTGCTCTATTCCCCGAATTGTATTAATTAACGGGCTGCTGCATCGCGACGGAAGTGACCCCCATTTCAAAGGTTAGATAAGTAGCAGGGCGATTTCATAATGCACGCAAGTGACAAGAAAAATTTGAGGAACGAAACGTTCGACATACGTAACATCTCCCCCCCCCCCAAGATGAAACATCGCGTTATGCGTGATGCTTTCATATTAGACGGAAAGCGCCCTGTTACTTATTTACAAAAGAAAATAATAAAAGTCGCGAAAAGTAGAATAATTGAAAGCTAAATGTGTCGGGGTGTGTAGTATCATGTTGTGGTGTGTACTCATCGATACTGGTGCGTTGTGTTCTGGGTTTAAACCTTGAGCACGACGTAGCCCACCTCCAACCAGTGCTCGGCCACGTTCACAGGTGGCTGCCCCTGTAGTCGGTCCAGGTGGAGATCGGCAACGACTCCGTCTTCCGCGTTACCGATCCGGGATATTCGGCCTCTTCGATTGCTCAATGCGAGGACTGCAATCCTCGTCCTTGCGTTGAGCGGGGTTATGTTTCTGGGTTGGACCGTCTATCGTAATAATCTTTTGAACGAATTTTCGCTTTATTTAAATTCTCTGAAGTAATGTTACGGATTTTAGTTATGTGTGAAATCAAGTCCTGTAAATAATCTCCATATGATATTAATTTCTCTTTATCTGGGAAGGAACTGGGTTCTCGAGCTACTTTTCCAAAAATTAACTCGTATGGTGTGAAATTTGTTGCTTCGTGAACGGATGTGTTATATGAGAACATTGCAAAAGGAATTAATAAATCCCAATCTTCGTAATTATCCATGTAATGTTTGAGGTATTCAGTGAGCACGATGTGACTTCTTTCCAATGATCCATTAGTTTGTGGTCTGTATCCGGAAGTTGTTATTTGTTTGATTTTAAATATTTCTGCCAAATTCGTCATTAAATTTCCAATGAAACTAGTTCCTTTATCTGTTAATATTGCGCGAGGTGTACCGTAGATTGCGATAAAGTGTCGTGCGAAGGCATCTGCAATGGTCGCGGCTCGGATATTAGGTATTGCAACTGCCACGCAGTATTTCGTCAGATTGTCCTGTATGGTAAGAATATGTCTATTTCCATTAGGCGTGATTGAAAGAGGTCCCACGGTGTCCAGTGATATTTTGTCAAATGCATCCAGCGGTGTGTCGGTGATCAACATGGGTTGGCGAGTCTTTGCTCGAACTAATTTTTGTTCTTGGCAACTTTGGCATGTCCTGATGTACTCTTGAATTTCGTTGCGCATTTTTGGCCAATGGAATTTTGATCGAATGCGTTTGTACGTTTTTGTTATCCCTTTATGCCCTCCAATTAAACTATCATGGGCTTCGCGAATTATGTCCAATCTATCCGATTCAGACGGTGTGGTGATAGCGCAGCTGCATAGAGTAATTTGTTGATCTGTTTCGGTAAAAACTTCTTCCAATATTTTGTAAAATTTGTTAGCTGGTAATTTGTGTAAATCTCCTGTTACAGAGATTCGAAAGGAATTTATTTGATTTTGGTCCAGGGTATGTCTGAGAGTCTTTAACCCATGGGATACATCTTTTGCCGTAATATTGTCGTAAAAATTGTCAGAAATTACTATACTGAAGGTTTTAAACAATCCATTGTCTGAAGTCAATACGTGTCCCTTTTTCGGTTGCGCTGCCAAAAGATCCGGTTTATTAATTATTTCGGTGTCCAGTAATACTTTTCCTACGGTGGATATTAGGTTGCAATCTGCTGATATGAAGTGCGCGTAATGTCCGTTTTCCGCAGCGAGGGTGTTCGAAGAAACAGTTATTTTATAAGATTGTTTTGACGCAGTGTATCGGTGCTCGTTTGCGTCGGTTAAAACATCTGTGTCGGATGCGTATGGTAGGTAAGGGTCAGGCGTGTGGTCAAAGGCGTCAGGTAGCCGTTCTGCACTTGCTTCGGTTGCAACCCTTGCAGGTGGATGAATTATGGCTGGTTGTAAAATTTCGTCTGTAACATGCGGTGTTACCTGTGGAGTACTGAATACATTTTTACGAGGATTTTCCATAATTGTATTTTCATTATTGGTAATTTCAAGTGGTTCTTCAAAGGACATTAGGTCATCGGGTAAATTGTTATCTTCCTCCGGTAGTGTGTTCCTTGTGGAGTTTGCTGCTGGCAGTAAGTTGTTTATGATTTCCTGAGATTCGTCTGGCAATGTTACTTCGTGCGATAAGCTGGGTAGAGTTCGGTGTCTAGCTATTATATTATCGGCGAGTGTTGAATTTTTCCATAAGAGGGGCCTTGTTCTTCGTCCGAGCTACTACTAGCCTCCCGGTATTTGGGTCGGTTTTCCCTATCTCGACGTAACTGTTGTATACGGTGACCTATGAATTGCTTATCGGTAGTCGGTGGTACTTGAGCCCGGAAGTCGGGATCGTCCTTTGACTCCCGCGGAATGAGCGGTAGACAGACTGATGGAGGGTTGCGCGATAACGCGCCCGCGTTCATGTTCGTTTTTCCACACTTGTGGATAACCTGATACTCGTATTCCGAAAGTCGTAATTTCCATTTTATTAGCCTGGAGGTCGGGTCCTTAACTGAATGTAGCCAGACTAAGGGACGGTGATCTGTGACAAGGGTGAATTTTGTTCCATAAATATAGGGTCGGAAATACTTTACTGCGTAAACCATTGCGAGACATTCCTTCTCTGTTGCCGAATAATTCTTTTCAGGTTTATTAAGGCTTCGAGATGCATATGCTATCGGTAAATCCTTTCCTATTTCCCCCTGGCTAAGTACAGCTCCTATGGCGTATTCGGATGCGTCTGTAGTCACGATGAAGGGTTTGGTGAAATCCGGATACTGCAATATAGGTTGTTGACAAAGTTCTTTACGTAATTGATTAAAACTTTGATCTTGTTCTTCTGTCCATTTAAATTTAATGCCCTTTCCTAGTAAATTGATCAATGGTTTTGACTTCACGGTGAAATCTGGTATAAATCTTCTGTAATATCCTGCTAAGCCCAAAAATTGTTGAATATTCTTCTGCGTTTTCGGTGTGGGAAAGTCTTGCACAGCTTTTAATTTTCTTGGATCCGGTCTTACCCCCTTTTCGGAAATTATATGTCCTAAATATGCAACTTCTTTGCGTAGAAATTCGCATTTGTCAGTTTGAAGGGTTAAGCCCTGTTCCCGAAGGCGGTTCAATAATTTTTTAACTTTGATATTATGTTCTTGCAATGATGAAGCGTAAACGACAATGTCGTCCAGGTAAACGAAGAGGTCTGTTCCTTGTAATCCGGTGAGAACTTGATCCATGAGGCGTTGAAATGTAGGTGGAGCGTTCTTTAAGCCAAAAGGCATTCTTGAAAATTCGTAATGTCCATGCGGTGTGGTGAATGCTGTTTTTTGCTTATCCCTTGGATTCATTTCTATCTGGTGAAATCCACTGGCGAGATCAAAAACGGAAAAATATTTTGCTCCTCCTAATCGGTCCAAAATTTCTGTGATTTGTGGTAATGGATATTTGTCGGAGATTGTCTTTTCGTTTAATGCGCGAAAGTCTATTACCATGCGCCAACGTTTGTTTCCCTGTGAGTCAGCTTTCTTCGGTACGATCCATAAAGGTGAGTTGTAGGGTGATTTTGACGGAGTAATTATGCCTTGTGATAATAATGCGCTAACCTGTTTTTGTATTTCGTCCTGATGCACAGGCGGATATCGATATTGTCTTGTGTTTACTGGTATTTCGTCTATGGTGTGAATCGAATGATTAAAATCGGCTGCTTTTCCTAATTTGTCTCCAAGCAGAAAAAATCGGTCTGGAAATTCTTTTATTAAATCAGTGACGGATGCTCGTTCTTCCCTGTTTAAATGATTGGTATTTAGTGTATTTACGAGTTTTTCTATCCTATCTTCGGTGGTCCTGAATTTTGTTGGCTGTTCTGCATATGAGCAAAGGTCTTCGTCCGATGTGCTTAGAAAATCGTACGGTTCTATTATCTGTGGTTCTATCTCTACGTCGAGGTCTTCGCTGCTGGTGTTCGTTGCTAAGACGTGACATTTTCCGTTGTTATTTGTTACAGCTGCTTCCCCTACGTACAGTTGATCGTGAGTTTTAATACGTGGTAAATATCCTTCCTTTACTGTCGGGTTTGCTATTTTTACCGCGATTTGTTGTATCGTACGAGCTTCGAGCCTGTGTTTAGTCGGAGTTTGCGAGTTTAAAGATGAAAACAAATCATTGCGGTTTGAAAAACGTAATGGTCTAATAGGTTTGTCCCTTAATACCATGGTCCCATGATAATAAGAAATTTCGGCACCCTCTTGCATTAAAAATGGGCTTCCGATGAGTCCATCAGCGTCTATTGCAAGAGTTCTTACTATATAGAAAAATGCGGGTGTATCGTGAATATGGAGAATTGTGGTTCCTAACGTGTAAATTGGAGTTGTGGTTAATCCTGTTATTTCTATTTCTTCGCGAGAATTTATTATTGCTTTTGTTCCTAAAACATCGAGACCTACTAAGTTGATGGCTGCACCGCAATCGATTAAAAATGTTCCCTTTCCTAATTCCAGTTCTGGGACTTTGGTTTCGAGACGTGGGGCAGGTGTTTCTTTGATAAGGAGTCGTTTTCGAAGTGTACTGTTCTTTGACGACGGGTTTCGTTGCCGCTCATCGTGTCGCCGGTACGGTGAGCGCGATTGAAGTTTAAAGACCCGTTCGATTCGGCTGACGAGTCCCGCGAGTCGCGTCGGTTTTTTGGATTACGCGGATTTTTCCTACAGGATTTCCCGTCGTGTCCCGTAGTTTCACAATACCAACAATATAATTTCGGTTCGCGATATCTTTCGGAATTTTTTAATATGGAATAATGATTTCCTTCATCCTTAGGAAAATCGTAAGAACGCCTCGAAGGGGAAATCGAGGGGCTCCTTTGTCGCACGGGCCATGCCGACGCATGTGGTTGTTCCTCTCGATCCTCTTGACCTTCGTATGTTCTAGCATGCCGCCCTCGGTCATAACGACTCGGCGAGCCAGGGTACGACACTTGATTGTCGCGGTGGCGATAATCTTCGGTTCCACGATCCTTTCGTGACCACCGTGCAGGTGATTCGTTCCGGGGCATTTGTCTTCGATTCTTTAGTTTCCTGTCTATATGCAGCACGGCGTCGTAAGCATCTTCAAGAGTCCGTATGTCTCTAAATTGTGCCGACACCTTCCAAGAAATACGATCCGGTAAGCCTTCGATGAAATTTTCCAAAACATCTCGTTCCATCTCCTTGATGAAATCTTCGGCGTTGTCCCGGTATCTTTCTCGAATGGCTCCGCGCGCGCAATAAACCAGGTGACTAGTCCTGTCGACGTACTGTCGCAAACTTTCACCCTCGCGAATACGTAAACTCGCGATGTCTACTTGGAAATACGACAAACTTTTTCCCGGCGCGAATCTCTTTTTTAAATGTTTAATCAATTCGCTAACACTCACGAATTTATGCTCTAAGGTGCACCTTCGTGCGGGACCTATGAGTTTAGTCAGAACAATCGCCAGATAATCGGCTTCCGAACCCTCAGGTATCAATGTTAACCCATCCTCCACACTTTGTGCAAAACGCGATAAAGATGGAGTTTCTCCGTCGAAAGTCGGTATCGTCGATGTAACGTTTTGTATGCATGTCTTTTGTGTCAAAAGTGACATTGAATTTGCAAGCGATAATGTCAAGTTCATAATATCGTTCGACGAAATATTTGCTTGTGAACTTGTCATTTTTAATAATTTATTTTAATTCAACTAGAGAAAACTAGTATATTTAAATCCAATTAACAATGTGTATTAACTAGCGAAAACTAGTATATTCTTAACAAGAGTTAACTGGTTGACTTAACTAGCGAAAACTAGAATATCGTCTAAATTCAAGAAGAGAAATTTCAACTTCTCAAGAAACCCAAAAATTACGTAGCGATTCTAAAATAGTTAAATCCCACCGCTGTCACCAGTTTCTGTTACGAGCCAGGGCCGTGCAGCGCGCGTGGCCTGCGAGTGCGAGAAAGAATATGGAATATGGTATCAATTTGTTAGTTAGGTACACGGACGAACCCGATGCGAAATCGGGGAGCCGCTAGGATAGTTGATAACGAGGACGAACCTGATGCGAAATCAGGGAGCCTCTGGGATGGAGTCACGTACGGACGAACCTGGTGCGAAACCAGGGAGCCGTAGGAGGGTGAAACGTCGTGAACGAACCCGATGCGAAATCGGGGAGTCACTAGGATTGTTGATAACGACGCAGACGAACCCAATTCGAAATCGGGGAGCTGCTAGGAGGTTGGAAGAAACGCAGACGAACTCAATGCGAAATCGAGGAGCTGCTGGGAGGTTGGATAAATCACAGACGAACCTGATGCGAAATCAGGGAGCTGTAGGATGCGGACGAACCTGATGCGAAATCAGGGAGCCGCTAGGATGGTAATAGATTGCGTGGACGAACTCGATGCGTAATCGAGGAGCCACTAGGTTGTAAGAGGTTGTATTTGGATTTGGGGATGTGTTAATTGACCTCGTAACTGTGAATTATTAAATATAATATAACCCGAGCGGTAAGGTTATATTATTATGGGAACGTTTAACTAATAATAATCGCTTTATATAATTGTGGGTTAAAGAAGTTGGGTAACTCTGATTTGATAATAAAAGTAGATATATTCTTAAATCAACAAATAAAATACAATTGTTTCGTGTATCTTATGTCGCGATCAAAGAATGAGTATATTTACCTAAAATGACCTTGCACGGTGTTGACGCACTGGCGATGCGGGGGTATGTCAGTTGGAAATAAAGGCCGCAATAGAATTTATGCCGGTTCACGGATTCTATATGGTTTGATACTAAAGGGTACGGACGCCCGATCTCGCAAGATACAACTGACTATCAAATCGTATACGCGTGACAAGAGACGTGACGTTGACTCTAACGTGACGGTACGATTATGATCCCCCGAGTAATGAAATCACAGGGTTTATATACCAAAAAATCTGTGTGGGGCGGATTCAAAAGTACGTTAGAAATCACCGTGTGCACTATTCTCCGAATTGTATTAATTAACGGGCTGCTCTATTCCCCGAATTGTATTAATTAACGGGCTGCTGCATCGCGACGGAAGTGACCCCCATTTCAAAGGTTAGATAAGTAGCAGGGCGATTTCATAATGCACGCAAGTGACAAGAAAAATTTGAGGAACGAAACGTTCGACATACGTAACACTGGTTTGGATCAATATTTTAGAGGATAATGCATGTTAGGTCTAGGTTAGCCCTGAGATTTTCACTCATCAGACTCATACTTTCGCATTCTTCAGATACTTGTTGAACGGATCCTGGGTTTTTTCTGGTTTGGATCACGTAGTAATGTGGTACCACACTGAAACATTCAAATAAACCTGGTCTTGATAAATATTTTAGAGGATAACGCATGTTAGGTTTGGGTTAGGTCTAGGATTTGCCCACATCAGGCTCATACTTTCGCATATTTCTCATACTTCCTGGGCTGTTTCTGGATTGTATCACGTAGTAATGTGGTACCACGCTGAAACAGTCAATTAAACCTTGTTTCGATCAATATTTTAGAGGATAACGCAAGTTAGGTCTGGGATAGGTCTGGGATTCGCCCTCATCAGGCTCATACTTTCGCACACTTCACAGACTCGTTTAACAGATCCTGGGTTTTTTCTGGTTTGGTTCACGTAGTAATGTGGTACCACACTGAAACATTCAATTAAACCTGGTCTTGATGAATATTTTAGAGGATAACGCATGTTAGGTTTGGGTTAGGTCTAGGATTTGCCCACATCAGGCTCATACTTTCGCATATTTCCCATACTTCATGGCTAGATCCTGGGCTATTTCTGGATTGGATCACGTAGTAATGTGGTACCACACTGAAACAGTCAATTAAACCTGGTTTCGATCAATATTTTAGAGGACAATGCAAGTTAGGTCTGGGATAGGTCTGGGATTTGCCCACATCAGGGTCATACTTTCGCATTTTTCACATACTTGTTGAACAGATCCTGGGGGTTTTCTGGTTTGGATCACGTAGTAATGTGGTACCACACTGAAACATTCAATTAAACCTGGTCTTGATAAATATTTTAGAGAATAATTCATGTTAGGTCTAGGTTAGGTCTGCGATTTGCTCTCATCAGGCTCATACTTTCGCATATCTATCATACTTCATGGCTAGATCCTGGGCTGTTTCTGGATTGTATCACATAGTAATGTGGTACCACGCTGAAACAGTCGATTAAACCTGGTTTCGATCAATATTTTAGAGGATAACGCAAGTTAAGTCTGGGATAGGTCTGGGATTTGACCTCATCAGACTCATACTTTCGCATTTTTCACATACTTGTTGAACAGATCCTGGGTTTTTTCTGGTTTGGATCACGTAGTAGTGTGGTACCACACTGAAACAGTCCATTAAACCTCGTTTCCATCAATATTTTAGAGGATAACGCATGTTAGGTCTAGGTTAGCCCTGGGATTTTCACTCATCAGACTCATACTTTTTTTTTTTTTTTTTTTTTTTTTTTTTGTCGTGGGGAAAATCTTCGAAAGACTCCCTCCCACCTCCTTGGGGAGAGGTGGGAGGGGTGTGTGGGATTCCCCGCGCCCGTACAACGACAGGCGCGGGACCTACCCACTAAAAACCCCACGGTGACCCTTCGGCACGCTTTGGGAGGATACCGGGAATCGCTCGAAGCATTCTTCCGGTATCCTCCCCGTGCCCGCGCTTTCGCGCCCATCCCCCGGGGGGACAATCGGTCCCCCCAGTAGACACACTGCCTCATAGCGGCGGGACGGGGCCACTCCATCCCGCCGCTATCCGTTCCGGGGCCGCGTTTAGTGGCGGCTGCGAGCCCCAACTCGCAACCGCCCGCGACCCCGTTTCCACCCCTCGGCGGCCGGGCGTTCATGGCCGCACCAGACCGCCGAGGGTGCCACCCCTTGCGTCGGACCGGTAGGGGGAGGCACTCCTACCCCCAACCGGTCCGACCCGGCGCCGCCTGGCGGGAGGAGGGTCCCCTCAGGACCCCCCTCCCAGCCTAGGTCATCCGCCACGCCGAGGCGGCCGCCCGCGACGCCTCGCGACCGGGCGACGACCTCGGGCCACCGCACGAGCGCGAGCTTCAGCGCGCCGCTGAAGCTCGCGCTCCCTCCCCGCGGCCTCCTTCTGCAACATTACGTTCTCGCAGAAGGAGGCCACGGCCCTCCACTTCTCCTCGCTGCCGAGCATGGCGCGCACCACGCCCGGCAGCGAGACATCCCGCCCGACGACGCCGACCAGGACACGGCGCTCCCCCTCCCACGCGGGGCATACCTCCAGGGTATGGACCGCCGTGTCCTGCTCAGCGTCGCAGTGGCAGCAACGCGCCGTCGGCTCCTTCCCTATCCGGCACAGGTATCTTCCGAAGCTGCCATGCCCGGAAAATACCTGTGCCAGCCGGTAGGTGAGGCTGCCATGGCCTCTGTCCAGCCACTCCTTCAGGAGTGGCCGAACAGCCCCGACAGTCCGGTGCCCCGCGGTTGGCAGAGCCAGCCGCTTCTGCCACGCGAGCAACACGGACTGCCGGGCCTGGCGCTTCAAATCGCCCCAAGCAGGTTCCTGCCCGCCCGGGACCGCCCCCACCCCCGCGCGACGGTCGACGCGGTGCCGGTACATCACCGCGTGCGACCGCGCGAGCAGGTCCATGGGCGGCATCCCCGCTAGAACCGTCGCCGCCTCATGTGACATGGTCCGATACCCGCGGACGACCCTGAGCGCCATGCGCCTCTGCACCCGACGCAGCATAGTCATGCTGCGCCGGGAGGCAGCCAGGTCGTCCGCCCAGACGGGGGCCCCGTATAGGGCCACCGACTGGACCATTGCCACATAGAGGCGACGAACTCGGCCCGCCGGGCCCCCCAGGTTGGGCAGGATCCGGCCCAGAGCCGCAACCATCCTTTCCAACCGGGGGACCAGGCAGCGGAAATGCTTCTCGAAACGCCAGTGGCTATCGAGGATCAGCCCCAGATACCTGATCTGCGGCTTCACCTCGATGTCAGCCCCACATCAGACTCATACTTTCGCGTTTTTCACATACTTGTTGAACAGATCCTGGGTTTTTTCTGGTTTGGATCACGTAGTAGTGTGGTACCACACTGAAACAGTCCATTAAACCTGGTTTGGATCAATATTTTAGAGGATAACGCATGTTAGGTCTAGGTTAGGTCTGGGATTTTCAATCATCAGAATCATACTTTCGCATTCTTCACATACTTGTTGAACGGATCCTGGGTTTTTTCTGGTTTGGATCACGTAGTAATGTGGGCCCACACTGAAACAATCATTTAAACCTGGTCTTGATAAATATTTTAGAGGATAACGCATGTTAGGTCTGGGATAGGTCTGGGATTTGCCCTCATCAGACTCATACTTTCGCACACATCACATACTCGTTGAACAGATCCTGGGTTATTTTCTGGTTTGGATCACTTAGTAATGTGGGCCCACACTGAAACAATCATTTAAACCTGGTCTTGATAAATATTTTAGAGGATAACGCATGTTAGGTCTGGGATAGGTCTGGGATTTGCCCTCATCAGACTCATACTTTCGCACACTTCACATACTCGTTGAACAGATCCTGGGTTATTTTCTGGTTTGGATCACTTAGTAATGTGGTACCACACTGAAACAGTCGATTACACCATGTTTTGATCAATATTTTTGAGGATAACGCATGTTAGGTCTAGGTTAGGCCTAGGAATTTCACTCATCAGGCTCATACTTTCGCATTCTTCACATACTTGTTGAACGGATCCTGGGTTTTTTCTTGTTTGGATCACGTAGTAATGTGGGACCACACTGAAACAGTCAATTAAACCTGGTTTCGATCAATATTTTAGAGAATAATTCATGTTAGGTCTAGGTTAGGTCTGGGATTTGCCCTCATCAGGCTCATACTTTCGCATATTTCTCATACATGTTGAACAGATCCTGGGTTTTTTCTGGTTTGGATCACGTAGTAATGTGGTACCACACTGAAACAGTCAATTAAACCTGGTTTCGATCAATATTTTAGAGGACAATGCAAGTTAGGTCTGGGATAGGTCTGGGATTTGCCCACATCAGGGTCATACTTTCGCATTTTTCACATACTTGTTGAACAGATCCTGGGCTGTTTTCTGGATTGGATCACGTAGTAATTTAAGTACTACACTGAAACAGTCAATTAAACCAGGTTTCCATCAATATCTTAGAGGATAACGCAAGTTAGGTCTGGGATAGCTCTGGGATTTGCCCTCATCAGGCTCATACTTTCCGCGTTTTTCACATACTTGTTGAACAGATCCTGGGTTTTTTCTGGTTTGGATCAGGTAGTAGTGTGGGACCACACTGAAACAATCAATTAAACCTGGTCTTGATAAATATTTTAGAGGATAACGCATGTTAGGTCTGGGATAGGTCTGGGATTTGCCCTCATCAGACTCATACTTTCGCAAACTTCACATACTCGTTGAACAGATCCTGGGTTATTTTCTGGTTTGGATCACATAGTAATGTGGTACCACACTGAGACAGTCGATTGAACCAGGTTTCGATCAATATTTTTGAGGATAACGCATGTTAGGTCTAGGTTAGGTCTGGGATTTTCAATCATCAGAATCATACTTTCGCATTCTTCACATACTTGTTGAACGGATCCTGGGTTTTTTCTGGTTTGGATCACGTAGTAATGTGGGCCCACACTGAAACAATCATTTAAACCTGGTCTTGATAAATATTTTAGAGGATAACGCATGTTAGGTCTGGGATAGGTCTGGGATTTGCCCTCATCAGACTCATACTTTCGCACACTTCACATACTCGTTGAACAGATCCTGGGTTATTTTCTGGTTTGGATCACTTAGTAATGTGGGCCCACACTGAAACAATCATTTAAACCTGGTCTTGATAAATATTTTAGAGGATAACGCATGTTAGGTCTGGGATAGGTCTGGGATTTGCCCTCATCAGACTCATACTTTCGCACACTTCACATACTCGTTGAACAGATCCTGGGTTATTTTCTGGTTTGGATCACTTAGTAATGTGGTACCACACTGAAACAGTCGATTACACCATGTTTTGATCAATATTTTTGAGGATAACGCATGTTAGGTCTAGGTTAGGCCTAGGAATTTCACTCATCAGGCTCATACTTTCGCATTCTTCACATACTTGTTGAACGGATCCTGGGTTTTTTCTTGTTTGGATCACGTAGTAATGTGGGACCACACTGAAACAGTCAATTAAACCTGGTTTCGATCAATATTTTAGAGAATAATTCATGTTAGGTCTAGGTTAGGTCTGGGATTTGCCCTCATCAGGCTCATACTTTCGCATATTTCTCATACATGTTGAACAGATCCTGGGTTTTTTCTGGTTTGGATCACGTAGTAATGTGGTACCACACTGAAACAGTCAATTAAACCTGGTTTCGATCAATATTTTAGAGGACAATGCAAGTTAGGTCTGGGATAGGTCTGGGATTTGCCCACATCAGGGTCATACTTTCGCATTTTTCACATACTTGTTGAACAGATCCTGGGCTGTTTTCTGGATTGGATCACGTAGTAATTTAAGTACTACACTGAAACAGTCAATTAAACCAGGTTTCCATCAATATCTTAGAGGATAACGCAAGTTAGGTCTGGGATAGCTCTGGGATTTGCCCTCATCAGGCTCATACTTTCCGCGTTTTTCACATACTTGTTGAACAGATCCTGGGTTTTTTCTGGTTTGGATCAGGTAGTAGTGTGGGACCACACTGAAACAATCAATTAAACCTGGTCTTGATAAATATTTTAGAGGATAACGCATGTTAGGTCTGGGATAGGTCTGGGATTTGCCCTCATCAGACTCATACTTTCGCAAACTTCACATACTCGTTGAACAGATCCTGGGTTATTTTCTGGTTTGGATCACATAGTAATGTGGTACCACACTGAGACAGTCGATTGAACCAGGTTTCGATCAATATTTTTGAGGATAACGCATGTTAGGTCTAGGTTAGGTCTGGGATTTTCAATCATCAGAATCATACTTTCGCATTCTTCACATACTTGTTGAACGGATCCTGGGTTTTTTCTGGTTTGGATCACGTAGTAATGTGGGCCCACACTGAAACAATCATTTAAACCTGGTCTTGATAAATATTTTAGAGGATAACGCATGTTAGGTCTGGGATAGGTCTGGGATTTGCCCTCATCAGACTCATACTTTCGCACACTTCACATACTCGTTGAACAGATCCTGGGTTATTTTCTGGTTTGGATCACTTAGTAATGTGGGCCCACACTGAAACAATCATTTAAACCTGGTCTTGATAAATATTTTAGAGGATAACGCATGTTAGGTCTGGGATAGGTCTGGGATTTGCCCTCATCAGACTCATACTTTCGCACACTTCACATACTCGTTGAACAGATCCTGGGTTATTTTCTGGTTTGGATCACTTAGTAATGTGGTACCACACTGAAACAGTCGATTACACCATGTTTTGATCAATATTTTTGAGGATAACGCATGTTAGGTCTAGGTTAGGCCTAGGAATTTCACTCATCAGGCTCATACTTTCGCATTCTTCACATACTTGTTGAACGGATCCTGGGTTTTTTCTTGTTTGGATCACGTAGTAATGTGGGACCACACTGAAACAGTCAATTAAACCTGGTTTCGATCAATATTTTAGAGAATAATTCATGTTAGGTCTAGGTTAGGTCTGGGATTTGCCCTCATCAGGCTCATACTTTCGCATATTTCTCATACATGTTGAACAGATCCTGGGTTTTTTCTGGTTTGGATCACGTAGTAATGTGGTACCACACTGAAACAGTCAATTAAACCTGGTTTCGATCAATATTTTAGAGGACAATGCAAGTTAGGTCTGGGATAGGTCTTGGATTTGCCCACATCAGGGTCATACTTTCGCATTTTTCACATACTTGTTGAACAGATCCTGGGCTGTTTTCTGGATTGGATCACGTAGTAATTTAAGTACTACACTGAAACAGTCAATTAAACCAGGTTTCCATCAATATCTTAGAGGATAACGCAAGTTAGGTCTGGGATAGCTCTGGGATTTGCCCTCATCAGGCTCATACTTTCCGCGTTTTTCACATACTTGTTGAACAGATCCTGGGTTTTTTCTGGTTTGGATCACGTAGTAGTGTGGGACCACACTGAAACAATCAATTAAACCTGGTCTTGATAAATATTTTAGAGGATAACGCATGTTAGGTCTGGGATAGGTCTGGGATTTGCCCTCATCAGACTCATACTTTCGCAAACTTCACATACTCGTTGAACAGATCCTGGGTTATTTTCTGGTTTGGATCACATAGTAATGTGGTACCACACTGAGACAGTCGATTGAACCAGGTTTCGATCAATATTTTTGAGGATAACGCATGTTAGGTCTTGGTTAGGTCTGGGATTTTCACTCATCAGACTCATACTTTCGCATTCTTCACATACTTGTTGAACGGATCATGGGTTTTTTCTGGTTTGGATCACGTAGTAATGTGGGACCACACTGAAGCAATCAATTAAACCTGGTCTTGATAAATATTTTAGAGGATAACGCATGTTAGGTCTGGGATAGGTCGGGGATTAGCCATCATCAGACTCATACTTTCGCACACTTCACACACTCGTTGAACAGATCCTGGGTTTTTTCTGGTTTGGATCACGTAGTAATGTGGAACCACACTGAAACAATCAATTAAACCTGGTCTTGATAAATATTTTGGAGGATAACGCATGTTACGTCTGGGTTAGGTCTAGGATTAGCCCTCGTCAGGCTCATACTTTCGCATATTTCTCATACGTCATGGCTAGATCCTGGGCTATTTCTGGTTTGGATCACGTAGTAATGTGGTACCACACTGAAAAAGTCGATTAAACCTGGTTTCGATCAATATTTTAGAGGATAACGCAAGTTAGGTCAGGGATAGGTCTGGGATTTGACCTCATCAGACTCATACTTTCGCACACTTCACATACTCGTTGAACAGATCCTGGGTTATATTCTGGTTTGGATCACACAGTAATGTGGTACCACACTGAAACAGTCGATTAAACCAGGTTTCGATCAATATTTTAGAGGATAACGCAAGTTAGGTCTAGGTTAGGCCTGGGATTTTCACTCATCAGACTCATACTTTCGCATTCTTCACATACTTGTTGAACGGATCCTGGGTTTTTTCTGGTTTGGATCACGTAGTAATGTGGGACCACACTGAAACAGTCGATTAAACCAGGTTTCGATCAATATTTTAGAGGATAACGCAAGTTAGGTCTGGGATAGGTCAGGGATTTGACCTCATCAGACTCATAATTTCGCACACTTCACATACTCCTTGAACAGATCCTGGGTTATTTTCTGGTTTGGATCACATAGTAATGTGGTACCACACTGAAACAGTCGATTAAACCTGCTTTTGATCAATATTTTAGAGAATAATTCATGTTAGGTCTTGGTTAGGTCAAGGATTTGCTCTCATCAGGCTCATTCTTTCGCATATTTCTCATACTTGATGGCTAGATCCTGGACTTTTTCTGGATTGCATCACGTAGTAATGAAGTACAACACTGAAACAGTCAATTAAACCTGGTTTCGATCATTATTTTAGAGAATAATTCATGTTAGGTCTAGGTTAGGTTTGGGATTTGCTCTCATCAGGCTCATTCTTTCGCATATTTCTCATACTTGATGGCTAGATCCTGGGCTTTTTCTGGATTGCATCACGTAGTAATGAAGTACAACACTGCAACAGTCAATTAAACCTGGTTTCGATCAATATTTTAGAGAATAATTCATGTTAGGTCTAGGTTAGGTCTGGGATTTGCTCTCATCAGGCTCATTCTTTCGCATATTTCTCATACTTGATGGCTAGATCCTGGGCTTTTTCTGGATTGCATCACGTAGTAATGTGGTACCACACTGAAACATTCAATTAAACCTGGTCTTGATAAATATTTTAGAGAATAACGCATGTTAGGTCTGGATTAGGTCTAGGATTTGCCCTCATCAGGCTCATATTTTCGCATATTTCTCATACTTCATGGCTAGATCCTGGGCTATTTCTGAATTGGATCACGTAGTAATGCGGCACCACACTGAAACAGTCAATTAAACCTGCTTTTGATCAATATTTTAGAGAATAATTCATGTTAGGTCTAGGTTAGGTCAGGGATTTGCTCTTATCGGGCTCATTCTTTCGCATATTTCTCATACTTGATGGCTAGATCCTGGGCTTTTTCTGGATTGCATCACGTAGTAATGAAGTACAACACTGAAACAGTCAATTAAACCTGGTTTCGATCAATGTTTTAGAGAATAATTCATGTTAGGTCTAGGTTAGGTCTGGGATTTGCTCTCATCAGGCTCATTCTTTCGCATATTTCTCATACTTGATGGCTAGATCCTGGGCTTTTTCTGGATTGCATCACGTAGTAATGAAGTACAACACTGCAACAGTCAATTAAACCTGGTTTCGATCAATATTTTAGAGAATAATTCATGTTAGGTCTAGGTTAGGTCTGGGATTTGCTCTCATCAGGCTCATTCTTTCGCATATTTCTCATACTTGATGGCTAGATCCTGGGCTTTTTCTGGATTGCATCACGTAGTAATGTGGTACCACACTGAAACATTCAATTAAACCTGGTCTTGATAAATATTTTAGAGGATAACGCATGTTAGGTCTGGGTTAGGTCTAGGATTTGCCCGCATCAGGCTCATTCTTTCGCATACTTCTCATACTTGATGGCTAGATCCTGGGCTTTTTCTGGATTGCATCACTTAGTAATGAAGTACAACACTGAAACAGTCAATTAAACCTGTTTTCGATCAATATTTTAGAGGATAACGGAAGTTAGGTCTGGGATAGGTCTAGGATTTGCCCTCATCAGGCTCTTACTTTCGCATATTTCTCATACTTCATGGCTAGATCCTGGGCTGTTTCTGGATTGTATCACGTAGTAATGTGGTACCACACTGAGACAGTCGATTGAACCAGGTTTCGATCAATATTTTTGAGGATAACGCATGTTAGGTCTAGGTTAGGTCTGGGATTTTCAATCATCAGAATCATACTTTCGCATTCTTCACATACTTGTTGAACGGATCCTGGGTTTTTTCTGGTTTGGATCACGTAGTAATGTGGGCCCACACTGAAACAATCATTTAAACCTGGTCTTGATAAATATTTTAGAGGATAACGCATGTTAGGTCTGGGATAGGTCTGGGATTTGCCCTCATCAGACTCATACTTTCGCACACTTAACATACTCGTTGAACAGATCCTGGGTTATTTTCTGGTTTGGATCACTTAGTAATGTGGGCCCACTCTGAAACAATCATTTAAACCTGGTCTTGATAAATATTTTAGAGGATAACGCATGTTAGGTCTGGGATAGGTCTGGGATTTGCCCTCATCAGACTCATACTTTCGCACACTTCACATACTCGTTGAACAGATCCTGGGTTATTTTCTGGTTTGGATCACTTAGTAATGTGGTACCACACTGAAACAGTCGATTACACCATGTTTTGATCAATATTTTTGAGGATAACGCATGTTAGGTCTAGGTTAGGCCTAGGAATTTCACTCATCAGGCTCATACTTTCGCATTCTTCACATACTTGTTGAACGGATCCTGGGTTTTTTCTTGTTTGGATCACGTAGTAATGTGGGACCACACTGAAACAGTCAATTAAACCTGGTTTCGATCAATATTTTAGAGAATAATTCATGTTAGGTCTAGGTTAGGTCTGGGATTTGCCCTCATCAGGCTCATACTTTCGCATATTTCTCATACATGTTGAACAGATCCTGGGTTTTTTCTGGTTTGGATCACGTAGTAATGTGGTACCACACTGAAACAGTCAATTAAACCTGGTTTCGATCAATATTTTAGAGGACAATGCAAGTTAGGTCTGGGATAGGTCTTGGATTTGCCCACATCAGGGTCATACTTTCGCATTTTTCACATACTTGTTGAACAGATCCTGGGCTGTTTTCTGGATTGGATCACGTAGTAATTTAAGTACTACACTGAAACAGTCAATTAAACCAGGTTTCCATCAATATCTTAGAGGATAACGCAAGTTAGGTCTGGGATAGCTCTGGGATTTGCCTTCATCAGGCTCATACTTTCCGCGTTTTTCACATACTTGTTGAACAGATCCTGGGTTTTTTCTGGTTTGGATCACGTAGTAGTGTGGGACCACACTGAAACAATCAATTAAACCTGGTCTTGATAAATATTTTAGAGGATAACGCATGTTAGGTCTGGGATAGGTCTGGGATTTGCCCTCATCAGACTCATACTTTCGCAAACTTCACATACTCGTTGAACAGATCCTGGGTTATTTTCTGGTTTGGATCACATAGTAATGTGGTACCACACTGAGACAGTCGATTGAACCAGGTTTCGATCAATATTTTTGAGGATAACGCATGTTAGGTCTTGGTTAGGTCTGGGATTTTCACTCATCAGACTCATACTTTCGCATTCTTCACATACTTGTTGAACGGATCATGGGTTTTTTCTGGTTTGGATCACGTAGTAATGTGGGACCACACTGAAGCAATCAATTAAACCTGGTCTTGATAAATATTTTAGAGGATAACGCATGTTAGGTCTGGGATAGGTCGGGGATTAGCCATCATCAGACTCATACTTTCGCACACTTCACACACTCGTTGAACAGATCCTGGGTTTTTTCTGGTTTGGATCACGTAGTAATGTGGAACCACACTGAAACAATCAATTAAACCTGGTCTTGATAAATATTTTGGAGGATAACGCATGTTACGTCTGGGTTAGGTCTAGGATTAGCCCTCGTCAGGCTCATACTTTCGCATATTTCTCATACGTCATGGCTAGATCCTGGGCTATTTCTGGTTTGGATCACGTAGTAATGTGGTACCATACTGAAAAAGTCGATTAAACCTGGTTTCGATCAATATTTTAGAGGATAACGCAAGTTAGGTCAGGGATAGGTCTGGGATTTGACCTCATCAGACTCATACTTTCGCACACTTCACATACTCGTTGAACAGATCCTGGGTTATATTCTGGTTTGGATCACACAGTAATGTGGTACCACACTGAAACAGTCGATTAAACCAGGTTTCGATCAATATTTTAGAGGATAACGCAAGTTAGGTCTAGGTTAGGCCTGGGATTTTCACTCATCAGACTCATACTTTCGCATTCTTCACATACTTGTTGAACGGATCCTGGGTTTTTTCTGGTTTGGATCACGTAGTAATGTGGGACCACACTGAAACAGTCGATTAAACCAGGTTTCGATCAATATTTTAGAGGATAACGCAAGTTAGGTCTGGGATAGGTCAGGGATTTGACCTCATCAGACTCATAATTTCGCACACTTCACATACTCCTTGAACAGATCCTGGGTTATTTTCTGGTTTGGATCACATAGTAATGTGGTACCACACTGAAACAGTCGATTAAACCTGCTTTTGATCAATATTTTAGAGAATAATTCATGTTAGGTCTTGGTTAGGTCAAGGATTTGCTCTCATCAGGCTCATTCTTTCGCATATTTCTCATACTTGATGGCTAGATCCTGGACTTTTTCTGGATTGCATCACGTAGTAATGAAGTACAACACTGAAACAGTCAATTAAACCTGGTTTCGATCATTATTTTAGAGAATAATTCATGTTAGGTCTAGGTTAGGTTTGGGATTTGCTCTCATCAGGCTCATTCTTTCGCATATTTCTCATACTTGATGGCTAGATCCTGGGCTTTTTCTGGATTGCATCACGTAGTAATGAAGTACAACACTGCAACAGTCAATTAAACCTGGTTTCGATCAATATTTTAGAGAATAATTCATGTTAGGTCTAGGTTAGGTCTGGGATTTGCTCTCATCAGGCTCATTCTTTCGCATATTTCTCATACTTGATGGCTAGATCCTGGGCTTTTTCTGGATTGCATCACGTAGTAATGTGGTACCACACTGAAACATTCAATTAAACCTGGTCTTGATAAATATTTTAGAGAATAACGCATGTTAGGTCTGGATTAGGTCTAGGATTTGCCCTCATCAGGCTCATATTTTCGCATATTTCTCATACTTCATGGCTAGATCCTGGGCTATTTCTGAATTGGATCACGTAGTAATGCGGTACCACACTGAAACAGTCAATTAAACCTGCTTTTGATCAATATTTTAGAGAATAATTCATGTTAGGTCTAGGTTAGGTCAGGGATTTGCTCTTATCGGGCTCATTCTTTCGCATATTTCTCATACTTGATGGCTAGATCCTGGGCTTTTTCTGGATTGCATCACGTAGTAATGAAGTACAACACTGAAACAGTCAATTAAACCTGGTTTCGATCAATGTTTTAGAGAATAATTCATGTTAGGTCTAGGTTAGGTCTGGGATTTGCTCTCATCAGGCTCATTCTTTCGCATATTTCTAATACTTGATGGCTAGATCCTGGGCTTTTTCTGGATTGCATCACGTAGTAATGAAGTACAACACTGCAACAGTCAATTAAACCTGGTTTCGATCAATATTTTAGAGAATAATTCATGTTAGATCTAGGTTAGGTCTGGGATTTGCTCTCATCAGGCTCATTCTTTCGCATATTTCTCATACTTGATGGCTAGATCCTGGGCTTTTTCTGGATTGCATCACGTAGTAATGTGGTACCACACTGAAACATTCAATTAAACCTGGTCTTGATAAATATTTTAGAGGATAACGCATGTTAGGTCTGGGTTAGGTCTAGGATTTGCCCGCATCAGGCTCATTCTTTCGCATATTTCTCATACTTGATGGCTAGATCCTGGGCTTTTTCTGGATTGCATCACTTAGTAATGAAGTACAACACTGAAACAGTCAATTAAACCTGTTTTCGATCAATATTTTAGAGGATAACGGAAGTTAGGTCTGGGATAGGTCTAGGATTTGCCCTCATCAGGCTCTTACTTTCGCATATTTCTCATACTTCATGGCTAGATCCTGGGCTGTTTCTGGATTGTATCACGTAGTAATGTGGTACCACACTGAGACAGTCGATTGAACCAGGTTTCGATCAATATTTTTGAGGATAACGCATGTTAGGTCTAGGTTAGGTCTGGGATTTTCAATCATCAGAATCATACTTTCGCATTCTTCACATACTTGTTGAACGGATCCTGGGTTTTTTCTGGTTTGGATCACGTAGTAATGTGGGCCCACACTGAAACAATCATTTAAACCTGGTCTTGATAAATATTTTAGAGGATAACGCATGTTAGGTCTGGGATAGGTCTGGGATTTGCCCTCATCAGACTCATACTTTCGCACACTTAACATACTCGTTGAACAGATCCTGGGTTATTTTCTGGTTTGGATCACTTAGTAATGTGGGCCCACTCTGAAACAATCATTTAAACCTGGTCTTGATAAATATTTTAGAGGATAACGCATGTTAGGTCTGGGATAGGTCTGGGATTTGCCCTCATCAGACTCATACTTTCGCACACTTCACATACTCGTTGAACAGATCCTGGGTTATTTTCTGGTTTGGATCACTTAGTAATGTGGTACCACACTGAAACAGTCGATTACACCATGTTTTGATCAATATTTTTGAGGATAACGCATGTTAGGTCTAGGTTAGGCCTAGGAATTTCACTCATCAGGCTCATACTTTCGCATTCTTCACATACTTGTTGAACGGATCCTGGGTTTTTTCTTGTTTGGATCACGTAGTAATGTGGGACCACACTGAAACAGTCAATTAAACCTGGTTTCGATCAATATTTTAGAGAATAATTCATGTTAGGTCTAGGTTAGGTCTGGGATTTGCCCTCATCAGGCTCATACTTTCGCATATTTCTCATACATGTTGAACAGATCCTGGGTTTTTTCTGGTTTGGATCACGTAGTAATGTGGTACCACACTGAAACAGTCAATTAAACCTGGTTTCGATCAATATTTTAGAGGACAATGCAAGTTAGGTCTGGGATAGGTCTGGGATTTGCCCACATCAGGGTCATACTTTCGCATTTTTCACATACTTGTTGAACAGATCCTGGGCTGTTTTCTGGATTGGATCACGTAGTAATTTAAGTACTACACTGAAACAGTCAATTAAACCAGGTTTCCATCAATATCTTAGAGGATAACGCAAGTTAGGTCTGGGATAGCTCTGGGATTTGCCCTCATCAGGCTCATACTTTCCGCGTTTTTCACATACTTGTTGAACAGATCCTGGGTTTTTTCTGGTTTGGATCACGTAGTAGTGTGGGACCACACTGAAATAATCAATTAAACCTGGTCTTGATAAATATTTTAGAGGATAACGCATGTTAGGTCTGGTATAGGTCTGGGATTTGCCCTCATCAGACTCATACTTTCGCAAACTTCACATACTCGTTGAACAGATCCTGGGTTATTTTCTGGTTTGGATCACATAGTAATGTGGTACCACACTGAGACAGTCGATTGAACCAGGTTTCGATCAATATTTTTGAGGATAACGCATGTTAGGTCTTGGTTAGGTCTGGGATTTTCACTCATCAGACTCATACTTTCGCATTCTTCACATACTTGTTGAACGGATCATGGGTTTTTTCTGGTTTGGATCACGTAGTAATGTGGGACCACACTGAAGCAATCAATTAAACCTGGTCTTGATAAATATTTTAGAGGATAACGCATGTTAGGTCTGGGATAGGTCGGGGATTAGCCCTCATCAGACTCATACTTTCGCACACTTCACACACTCGTTGAACAGATCCTGGGTTTTTTCTGGTTTGGATCACGTAGTAATGTGGAACCACACTGAAGCAATCAATTAAACCTGGTCTTGATAAATATTTTGGAGGATAACGCATGTTACGTCTGGGTTAGGTGTAGGATTAGCCCTCGTCAGGCTCATACTTTCGCATATTTCTCATACGTCATGGCTAGATCCTGGGCTATTTCTGGTTTGGATCACGTAGTAATGTGGTACCACACTGAAAAAGTCGATTAAACCTGGTTTCGATCAATATTTTAGAGGATAACGCAAGTTAGGTCTGGGATAGGTCTGGGATTTGACCTCATCAGACTCATACTTTCGCACACTTCACATACTCGTTGAACAGATCCTGGGATATATTCTGGTTTGGATCACACAGTAATGTGGTACCACACTGAAACAGTCGATTAAACCAGGTTTCGATCAATATTTTAGAGAATAATTCATGTTAGGTCTAGGTTAGATCTGGGATTTGCTCACATCAGGCTCATTCTTTCGCATATTTCTCATACATGTTGAACCGATCCTGGGTTTTTTCTGGTTTGGATCACGTAGTAATGTGGGACCACACTGAAAGAATCAATTAAACCTGGTCTTGATAAATATTTTAGAGGATAACGCATGTTAGGTCTGGGTTAGGTCTAGGATTTGCCCTCATCAGGCTCATACTTTCGCATATTTCTCATACTTCATGGCTAGAACCTGGGCTGTTTCTGGATTGTATCACGTTGTAATGTGGTACCACGCTGAAACAGTCAACTAAACCTGGTTTCAATCAATATTTTAGAGGATAACGCATGTTAGGTCTAGGTTAGCCCTGGGATTTTCACTCATCAGACTCACACTTTCGCATTCTTCACATACTTGTTGAACGGACCCTGGGTTTTTTCTGGTTTGGATCACGTAGTAATGTGGTACCACACTGAAACAGTCGATTAAACCAGGTTTCGATCAATATTTTAGAGGATAACGCAAGTTAGGTCTAGGTTAGGCCTGGGATTTTCACTCATCAGACTCATACTTTCGCATTCTTCACATACTTGTTGAACGGATCCTGGGTTTTTTCTGGTTTGGATCACGTAGTAATGTGGGACCACACTGAAACAGTCGATTAAACCAGGTTTCGATCAATATTTTAGAGGATAACGCAAGTTAGGTCTGGGATAGGTCAGGGATTTGACCTCATCAGACTCATAATTTCGCACACTTCACATACTCCTTGAACAGATCCTGGGTTATTTTCTGGTTTGGATCACATAGTAATGTGGTACCACACTGAAACAGTCGATTAAACCTGCTTTTGATCAATATTTTAGAGAATAATTCATGTTAGGTCTTGGTTAGGTCAAGGATTTGCTCTCATCAGGCTCATTCTTTCGCATATTTCTCATACTTGATGGCTAGATCCTGGGCTTTTTCTGGATTGCATCACGTAGTAATGAAGTACAACACTGAAACAGTCAATTAAACCTGGTTTCCATCAATATTTTAGAGGACAACGCAAGTTAGGTCTAGGTAAGGCCTGAGATTTTCACTCATCAGACTCATACTTACGCAATCTTCACATACTTGTTGAACGGATCCTGGGTTTTTTCTGGTTTGGATCACGTAGTAATGTGGTACCACACTGAAACATTCAACTAAACCTGGTCTTGATAAATATTTTAGAGAATAACGCATGTTAGGTCTGGATTAGGAGTAAGATTTGCCCTCATCAGGCTCACAGTTTCGCGTTTTTCACATTCTTCATGAACAGATCCTGGGTTGTGTCTGGTTTGGTTCACGAAGTGGTGTGGGCCCACACTGAAACAATCATTTAAACCTGGTCTTGATAAATATTTTAGAGGATAACGCATGTTAGGTCTGGGATAGGTCTGGGATTTGCCCTCATCAGACTCATACTTTCGCACACTTCACATACTCGTTGAACAGATCCTGGGCTATTTTCTGGTTTGGATCACTTAGTAATGTGGTACCACACTGAAACAGTCGATTACACCATGTTTTGATCAATATTTTTGAGGATAACGCATGTTAGGTCTAGGTTAGGCCTAGGAATTTCACTCATCAGGCTCATACTTTCGCATTCTTCACATACTTGTTGAACGGATCCTGGGTTTTTTCTTGTTTGGATCACGTAGTAATGTGGGACCACACTGAAACAGTCAATTAAACCTGGTTTCGATCAATATTTTAGAGAATAATTCATGTTAGGTCTAGGTTAGGTCTGGGATTTGCCCTCATCAGGCTCATACTTTCGCATATTTCTCATACATGTTGAACAGATCCTGGGTTTTTTCTGGTTTGGATCACGTAGTAATGTGGTACCACACTGAAACAGTCAATTAAACCTGGTTTCGATCAATATTTTAGAGGACAATGCAAGTTAGGTCTGGGATAGGTCTTGGATTTGCCCACATCAGGGTCATACTTTCGCATTTTTCACATACTTGTTGAACAGATCCTGGGCTGTTTTCTGGATTGGATCACGTAGTAATTTAAGTACTACACTGAAACAGTCAATTAAACCAGGTTTCCATCAATATCTTAGAGGATAACGCAAGTTAGGTCTGGGATAGCTCTGGGATTTGCCTTCATCAGGCTCATACTTTCCGCGTTTTTCACATACTTGTTGAACAGATCCTGGGTTTTTTCTGGTTTGGATCACGTAGTAGTGTGGGACCACACTGAAACAATCAATTAAACCTGGTCTTGATAAATATTTTAGAGGATAACGCATGTTAGGTCTGGGATAGGTCTGGGATTTGCCCTCATCAGACTCATACTTTCGCAAACTTCACATACTCGTTGAACAGATCCTGGGTTATTTTCTGGTTTGGATCACATAGTAATGTGGTACCACACTGAGACAGTCGATTGAACCTGGTCTTGATAAATATTTTGGAGGATAACGCATGTTACGTCTGGGTTAGGTCTAGGATTAGCCCTCGTCAGGCTCATACTTTCGCATATTTCTCATACGTCATGGCTAGATCCTGGGCTATTTCTGGTTTGGATCACGTAGTAATGTGGTACCACACTGAAAAAGTCGATTAAACCTGGTTTCGATCAATATTTTAGAGGATAACGCAAGTTAGGTCAGGGATAGGTCTGGGATTTGACCTCATCAGACTCATACTTTCGCACACTTCACATACTCGTTGAACAGATCCTGGGTTATATTCTGGTTTGGATCACACAGTAATGTGGTACCACACTGAAACAGTCGATTAAACCAGGTTTCGATCAATATTTTAGAGGATAACGCAAGTTAGGTCTAGGTTAGGCCTGGGATTTTCACTCATCAGACTCATACTTTCGCATTCTTCACATACTTGTTGAACGGATCCTGGGTTTTTTCTGGTTTGGATCACGTAGTAATGTGGGACCACACTGAAACAGTCGATTAAACCAGGTTTCGATCAATATTTTAGAGGATAACGCAAGTTAGGTCTGGGATAGGTCAGGGATTTGACCTCATCAGACTCATAATTTCGCACACTTCACATACTCCTTGAACAGATCCTGGGTTATTTTCTGGTTTGGATCACATAGTAATGTGGTACCACACTGAAACAGTCGATTAAACCTGCTTTTGATCAATATTTTAGAGAATAATTCATGTTAGGTCTTGGTTAGGTCAAGGATTTGCTCTCATCAGGCTCATTCTTTCGCATATTTCTCATACTTGATGGCTAGATCCTGGACTTTTTCTGGATTGCATCACGTAGTAATGAAGTACAACACTGAAACAGTCAATTAAACCTGGTTTCGATCATTATTTTAGAGAATAATTCATGTTAGGTCTAGGTTAGGTTTGGGATTTGCTCTCATCAGGCTCATTCTTTCGCATATTTCTCATACTTGATGGCTAGATCCTGGGCTTTTTCTGGATTGCATCACGTAGTAATGAAGTACAACACTGCAACAGTCAATTAAACCTGGTTTCGATCAATATTTTAGAGAATAATTCATGTTAGGTCTAGGTTAGGTCTGGGATTTGCTCTCATCAGGCTCATTCTTTCGCATATTTCTCATACTTGATGGCTAGATCCTGGGCTTTTTCTGGATTGCATCACGTAGTAATGTGGTACCACACTGAAACATTCAATTAAACCTGGTCTTGATAAATATTTTAGAGAATAACGCATGTTAGGTCTGGATTAGGTCTAGGATTTGCCCTCATCAGGCTCATATTTTCGCATATTTCTCATACTTCATGGCTAGATCCTGGGCTATTTCTGAATTGGATCACGTAGTAATGCGGTACCACACTGAAACAGTCAATTAAACCTGCTTTTGATCAATATTTTAGAGAATAATTCATGTTAGGTCTAGGTTAGGTCAGGGATTTGCTCTTATCGGGCTCATTCTTTCGCATATTTCTCATACTTGATGGCTAGATCCTGGGCTTTTTCTGGATTGCATCACGTAGTAATGAAGTACAACACTGAAACAGTCAATTAAACCTGGTTTCGATCAATGTTTTAGAGAATAATTCATGTTAGGTCTAGGTTAGGTCTGGGATTTGCTCTCATCAGGCTCATTCTTTCGCATATTTCTCATACTTGATGGCTAGATCCTGGGCTTTTTCTGGATTGCATCACGTAGTAATGAAGTACAACACTGCAACAGTCAATTAAACCTGGTTTCGATCAATATTTTAGAGAATAATTCATGTTAGGTCTAGGTTAGGTCTGGGATTTGCTCTCATCAGGCTCATTCTTTCGCATATTTCTCATACTTGATGGCTAGATCCTGGGCTTTTTCTGGATTGCATCACGTAGTAATGTGGTACCACACTGAAACATTCAATTAAACCTGGTCTTGATAAATATTTTAGAGGATAACGCATGTTAGGTCTGGGTTAGGTCTAGGATTTGCCCGCATCAGGCTCATTCTTTCGCATATTTCTCATACTTGATGGCTAGATCCTGGGCTTTTTCTGGATTGCATCACTTAGTAATGAAGTACAACACTGAAACAGTCAATTAAACCTGTTTTCGATCAATATTTTAGAGGATAACGGAAGTTAGGTCTGGGATAGGTCTAGGATTTGCCCTCATCAGGCTCTTACTTTCGCATATTTCTCATACTTCATGGCTAGATCCTGGGCTGTTTCTGGATTGTATCACGTAGTAATGTGGTACCACACTGAGACAGTCGATTGAACCAGGTTTCGATCAATATTTTTGAGGATAACGCATGTTAGGTCTAGGTTAGGTCTGGGATTTTCAATCATCAGAATCATACTTTCGCATTCTTCACATACTTGTTGAACGGATCCTGGGTTTTTTCTGGTTTGGATCACGTAGTAATGTGGGCCCACACTGAAACAATCATTTAAACCTGGTCTTGATAAATATTTTAGAGGATAACGCATGTTAGGTCTGGGATAGGTCTGGGATTTGCCCTCATCAGACTCATACTTTCGCACACTTAACATACTCGTTGAACAGATCCTGGGTTATTTTCTGGTTTGGATCACTTAGTAATGTGGGCCCACTCTGAAACAATCATTTAAACCTGGTCTTGATAAATATTTTAGAGGATAACGCATGTTAGGTCTGGGATAGGTCTGGGATTTGCCCTCATCAGACTCATACTTTCGCACACTTCACATACTCGTTGAACAGATCCTGGGTTATTTTCTGGTTTGGATCACTTAGTAATGTGGTACCACACTGAAACAGTCGATTACACCATGTTTTGATCAATATTTTTGAGGATAACGCATGTTAGGTCTAGGTTAGGCCTAGGAATTTCACTCATCAGGCTCATACTTTCGCATTCTTCACATACTTGTTGAACGGATCCTGGGTTTTTTCTTGTTTGGATCACGTAGTAATGTGGGACCACACTGAAACAGTCAATTAAACCTGGTTTCGATCAATATTTTAGAGAATAATTCATGTTAGGTCTAGGTTAGGTCTGGGATTTGCCCTCATCAGGCTCATACTTTCGCATATTTCTCATACATGTTGAACAGATCCTGGGTTTTTTCTGGTTTGGATCACGTAGTAATGTGGTACCACACTGAAACAGTCAATTAAACCTGGTTTCGATCAATATTTTAGAGGACAATGCAAGTTAGGTCTGGGATAGGTCTGGGATTTGCCCACATCAGGGTCATACTTTCGCATTTTTCACATACTTGTTGAACAGATCCTGGGCTGTTTTCTGGATTGGATCACGTAGTAATTTAAGTACTACACTGAAACAGTCAATTAAACCAGGTTTCCATCAATATCTTAGAGGATAACGCAAGTTAGGTCTGGGATAGCTCTGGGATTTGCCCTCATCAGGCTCATACTTTCCGCGTTTTTCACATACTTGTTGAACAGATCCTGGGTTTTTTCTGGTTTGGATCACGTAGTAGTGTGGGACCACACTGAAACAATCAATTAAACCTGGTCTTGATAAATATTTTAGAGGATAACGCATGTTAGGTCTGGGATAGGTCTGGGATTTGCCCTCATCAGACTCATACTTTCGCAAACTTCACATACTCGTTGAACAGATCCTGGGTTATTTTCTGGTTTGGATCACATAGTAATGTGGTACCACACTGAGACAGTCGATTGAACCAGGTTTCGATCAATATTTTTGAGGATAACGCATGTTAGGTCTGGGATAGGTCTGGGATTTGACCTCATCAGACTCATACTTTCGCACACTTCACATACTCGTTGAACAGATCCTGGGATATATTCTGGTTTGGATCACACAGTAATGTGGTACCACACTGAAACAGTCGATTAAACCAGGTTTCGATCAATATTTTAGAGAATAATTCATGTTAGGTCTAGGTTAGATCTGGGATTTGCTCACATCAGGCTCATACTTTCGCATTCTTCACATACTTGTTGAACGGATCATGGGTTTTTTCTGGTTTGGATCACGTAGTAATGTGGGACCACACTGAAGCAATCAAGTAAACCTGGTCTTGATAAATATTTTAGAGGATAACGCATGTTAGGTCTGGGATAGGTCGGGGATTAGCCCTCATCAGACTCATACTTTCGCACACTTCACACACTCGTTGAACAGATCCTGGGTTTTTTCTGGTTTGGATCACGTAGTAATGTGGAACCACACTGAAGCAATCAATTAAACCTGGTCTTGATAAATATTTTGGAGGATAACGCATGTTACGTCTGGGTTAGGTGTAGGATTAGCCCTCGTCAGGCTCATACTTTCGCATATTTCTCATACGTCATGGCTAGATCCTGGGCTATTTCTGGTTTGGATCACGTAGTAATGTGGTACCACACTGAAAAAGTCGATTAAACCTGGTTTCGATCAATATTTTAGAGGATAACGCAAGTTAGGTCTGGGATAGGTCTGGGATTTGACCTCATCAGACTCATACTTTCGCACACTTCACATACTCGTTGAACAGATCCTGGGATATATTCTGGTTTGGATCACACAGTAATGTGGTACCACACTGAAACAGTCGATTAAACCAGGTTTCGATCAATATTTTAGAGAATAATTCATGTTAGGTCTAGGTTAGATCTGGGATTTGCTCACATCAGGCTCATTCTTTCGCATATTTCTCATACATGTTGAACCGATCCTGGGTTTTTTCTGGTTTGGATCACGTAGTAATGTGGGACCACACTGAAAGAATCAATTAAACCTGGTCTTGATAAATATTTTAGAGGATAACGCATGTTAGGTCTGGGTTAGGTCTAGGATTTGCCCTCATCAGGCTCATACTTTCGCATATTTCTCATACTTCATGGCTAGAACCTGGGCTGTTTCTGGATTGTATCACGTTGTAATGTGGTACCACGCTGAAACAGTCAACTAAACCTGGTTTCAATCAATATTTTAGAGGATAACGCATGTTAGGTCTAGGTTAGCCCTGGGATTTTCACTCATCAGACTCATACTTTCGCATTCTTCACATACTTGTTGAACGGACGCTGGGTTTTTTCTGGTTTGGATCACGTAGTAATGTGGTACCACACTGAAACAGTCGATTAAACCAGGTTTCGATCAATATTTTAGAGGATAACGCAAGTTAGGTCTAGGTTAGGCCTGGGATTTTCACTCATCAGACTCATACTTTCGCATTCTTCACATACTTGTTGAACGGATCCTGGGTTTTTTCTGGTTTGGATCACGTAGTAATGTGGGACCACACTGAAACAGTCGATTAAACCAGGTTTCGATCAATATTTTAGAGGATAACGCAAGTTAGGTCTGGGATAGGTCAGGGATTTGACCTCATCAGACTCATAATTTCGCACACTTCACATACTCCTTGAACAGATCCTGGGTTATTTTCTGGTTTGGATCACATAGTAATGTGGTACCACACTGAAACAGTCGATTAAACCAGCTTTTGATCAATATTTTAGAGAATAATTCATGTTAGGTCTTGGTTAGGTCAAGGATTTGCTCTCATCAGGCTCATTCTTTCGCATATTTCTCATACTTGATGGCTAGATCCTGGGCTTTTTCTGGATTGCATCACGTAGTAATGAAGTACAACACTGAAACAGTCAATTAAACCTGGTTTCCATCAATATTTTAGAGGACAACGCAAGTTAGGTCTAGGTAAGGCCTGAGATTTTCACTCATCAGACTCATACTTACGCAATCTTCACATACTTGTTGAACGGATCCTGGGTTTTTTCTGGTTTGGATCACGTAGTAATGTGGTACCACACTGAAACATTCAATTAAACCTGGTCTTGATAAATATTTTAGAGAATAACGCATGTTAGGTCTGGATTAGGTCTAGGATTTGCCCTCATCAGGCTCATATTTTCGCATATTTCTCATACTTCATGTCTAGATCCTGGGCTATTTCTGAATTGGATCACGTAGTAATGCGGTACCACACTGAAACAGTCAATTAAACCTGCTTTTGATCAATATTTTAGAGAATAATTCATGTTAGGTCTAGGTTAGGTCAGGGATTTGCTCTCATCGGGCTCATTCTTTCGCATATTTCTCATACTTGATGGCTAGATCCTGGGCTTTTTCTGGATTGCATCACGTAGTAATGAAGTACAACACTGAAACAGTCAATTAAACCTGGTTTCGATCAATGTTTTAGAGAATAATTCATGTTAGGTCTAGGTTAGGTCTGGGATTTGCTCTCATCAGGCTCATTCTTTCGCATATTTCTCATACTTGATGGCTAGATCCTGGGCTTTTTCTGGATTGCATCACGTAGTAATGAAGTACAACACTGCAACAGTCAATTAAACCTGGTTTCGATCAATATTTTAGAGAATAATTCATGTTAGGTCTAGGTTAGGTCTGGGATTTGCTCTCATCAGGCTCATTCTTTCGCATATTTCTCATACTTGATGGCTAGATCCTGGGCTTTTTCTGGATTGCATCACGTAGTAATGTGGTACCACACTGAAACATTCAATTAAACCTGGTCTTGATAAATATTTTAGAGGATAACGCATGTTAGGTCTGGGTTAGGTCTAGGATTTGCCCGCATCAGGCTCATTCTTTCGCATATTTCTCATACTTGATGGCTAGATCCTGGGCTTTTTCTGGATTGCATCACTTAGTAATGAAGTACAACACTGAAACAGTCAATTAAACCTGTTTTCGATCAATATTTTAGAGGATAACGGAAGTTAGGTCTGGGATAGGTCTAGGATTTGCCCTCATCAGGCTCATACTTTCGCATATTTCTCATACTTCATGGCTAGATCCTGGGCTATTTCGGGATTGGATCACGTAGTAAAGTGGTACCACACTGAAACAGTCCATTAAACCTGGTTTCGATCAATATTTTAGAGGATAACGCATGTTAGGTCTAGGTTAGGTCTGGGATTTGCTGTCATCAGGCTCATTCTTTCGCATATTTCTCACACTTGATGGCCAGATCCTGGGCTTTTTCTAGATTGCATCACGTAGTAATGTAGTACCTCACTGAAACAGTCAATGAAACCAGGTTTCCATGAATATTTTAGAAGACAACGCAAGTTAGGTCTAGGTAAGTCCTGAGATTTTCACTGATCAGACTCATACTTTCGCATTCTTCGCATACTTGTTGAACGGATCCTGGGTTTTTTCTGGTTTGGATGACGTAGTAATGTGGTACCACACTGAAACATTCAATTAAACCTGGTCTTGATAAATATTTTAGAGAATAACGCATGTTAGGTCTGGGTTAGGTCTTGGATTTGCCCTCATCAGGCTCATACTTTCGCATATTTCTCATACTTCATGGCTAGATCCTGGGCTATTTCTGGATTGGATCACGTAGTAAAGTGGTACCACACTGAAACATTCAATGAAACCTGGTCTGGATAAATATCTTAGAGGATAACGCATCTTAGGTCTGGGTTAGGTCTAAGATTTGCCCTCATCAGGCTCACAGTTTAGCGTTTTTCGCATACTTGTTGAACAGATCCTGGGTTTTTCCAGGTTTGGATCACGAAGTAGTGTGGTACCACACTGAAACAGTCCATTAAACCTGGTTTCGCTCAATATTTTAGAGGATAACGCATGTTAGGTCTAGGTTAGGTCTGGGATTTGCTCTCATCAGGCTCATTCTTTCGCATATTTCTCATACTTGATGGCTAGACCCTGGGCTTTTTCTGGATTGCATCACGTAATAATGTAGTACCACACTGAAACAGTCAATGAAACCTGGTTTCCATCAATATTTTAGAGGACAACGCAAGTTACGTCTAGGTAAGGCCTGAGATTTTCACTGATCAGACTCATACTTTCGCATTCTTCACATACTTGTTGAACGGATCGTGGGTTTTTTCCGGTTTCGATCACGTAGTAATGTGGTACCACACTGAAACATTCAATTAAACCTGGTCTTGATCAATATTTTAGAGAATAACGCATGTTAGGTCTGGGTTAGGTCTAGGATTTGCCCTCATCAGGCTCATACTTTCGCATATTTCTCATACTTCATGGCTAGATCCGGGGCTATTTCTGGATTGGATCACGTAGTAATGTGGCACCCCACTGAAACAGTCAATTAAACCTGGTTTTGATCAATATTTTAGAGAATAATTCATGTTAGGTCTAGGTTAGGTCAGGGATTTGCTCTCATCAGTGTCATACTGCCGCAGTTTTAACATACTTGTTGAACGGATCCTGGGTTTTTTCTGGTTTGGTTCACGTAGTAATGTGGTACCACACTGAAACATTCAATTAAACCTGGTCTTGATAAATATTTTAGAGGATAACGCATGTTAGGTCTGGGTTAGCTCTAGGATTTGCACTCATAAGGCTCATACTTTCGCGTTTTTCACATACCTGTTGAATAGATCCTGGGTTTTTTCTGGTTTGGATCACGTAGTAGTGTGGTACCACATTGAAGCAGTCCATTAAACCTGGTTGCGATCAATGTTTTAGAGGATAACGCATGTTAGGTCTGGGTTAGGTCTAGTATTTGCCCTCATCAGGCTCATTCTTTCGCATATTTCTCAAACTTGATGGCTAGATCCTGGGCTTTTTCTGGATTGCATCACGTAGTAATGTAGTACCACACTGAAACATTCAATTAAACCTGGTCTTGATAAATATTTCAGAGGATAACGCATGTTAGGTCTGGGTTAGGTCTAGGATTTGCACTCATCAGGCTCATACTTTCGCATATTTCTCATACTTCATGGCTAGATCCTGAGCTGTTTCTGGATTGTATCACGTAGTAATGAAGTACAACACTGAAACAGTCAATTGAACCTGGTCTCCATCAATATCTTAGAGGACAACGCAAGTTAGGTCTGGGATAGGTCTTGGATTTGCCCTCATCAGGCTCATACTTTCGCATATTTCTCATACTTCATGGCTAGATCCTGGGCTATTTCTGGATTGGATCACGTAGTAAAGTGGTACCACACTGAAACAGTCAATGAAACCAGGTTTCCATGAATATTTTAGAAGACAACGCAACGTAGGTCTAGGTAAGGCCTGGGATTTTCACTGATCAGACTCATACTTTCGCATTCTTCACATACTTGTTGAACGGATCCTGAGTTTTTTCTGGTTTGGATGACGTAGTAATGTGGTACCACACTGAAACATTCAAATAAACCTGGTTTCGATCAATATTTTAGAGAATAATTCATGTTAGGTCTAGGATAGGTCTGGGATTTGCCCTCATCAGGCTCATACTTTCGCATATTTCTCATAGTTCATGGCTAGCTCCTGGGCTATTTCTGGATTGGATCACGTAGTAAAGTGGTACCACACTGAAACATTCAATGAAACCTGGTCTGGATAAATATCTTAGAGGATAACGCATGTTAGGTAAAGGTTAGGTCTAAGATTTGCCCTCATCAGGCTCACAGTTTAGCGTTTTTCGCATACTTGTTGAACAGATCCTGGGTTTTTACTGGTTTGGATCACGAAGTAGTGTAGTACCACACTGAAACAGTCCATTAAATCTGGTTTCGCTCAATATTTTAGAGGATAACGCATGTTAGGTCTAGGTTAGGTCTGGGATTTGCCCTCATCAGGCTCTTACTTTCGCATATTTCTCACACTTGATGGCTAGATCCTGGGCTTTTTCTAGATTGCACCACGTAGTAATGTAGTACCACACCGAAACAGTCAATGAAACCAGGTTTCCATGAATATTTTAGAAGACAACGCAAGTTAGGTCTAGGTAAGGCCTGAGATTTTCACTGATCAGACTCATACTTTCGCATTCTTCACATACTTGTTGAACGGATCCTGGGTTTTTTCTGGTTTGTATGACGTAGTAATGTGGTACCACACTGAAACATTCAAATAAACCTGGTCTTGATAAATATTTTAGAGAATAACGCATGTTAGGTCTGGGTTAGGTCTAGGATTTGCCCTCATCAGGCTCATACTTTCGCATATTTCTCATACTTCATGGCTAGCTCCTGGGCTATTTCTGGATTGGATCACGTAGTAAAGTGGTACCACACTGAAACATTCAATGAAACCTGGTCTGGATAAATATCTTAGAGGATAACGCATGTTAGGTCAAGGTTAGGTCTAAGATTTGCCCTCATCAGGCTCACAGTTTCGCGTTTTTCACATACTTGTTGAACAGATCCTGGGTTTTTTCTGGTTTAGATCACGTAGTAATGTGGGACCACACTGAAACAGTCAAGTAAACCTGGTTTCGATCAATATTTTAGAGAATAATTCATGTTAGGTCTAGGATAGGTCTGGGATTTGCTCTCATCAGGCTCATTCTTCCGCATATTTCTCATACATGTTGAACAGACCCTGGGTATTTTCTGGCATGGAACACGTAGTAATGTGGGACCACACTGAAACAATCAATTAAACCTGGTCTTGATAAATATTTTAGAGGATAACGCATCTTAGGTCTGGGTTAGGTCTAAGATTTGCCCTCATCAGGCTCACAGTTTAGCGTTTTTCGCTTACTTGTTGAACAGATCCTGGGTTTTTTCTGGTTTGGATCACGAAGTAGTGTGGTACCACACTGAAACAGTCCACTAAACCTGGTTTCGCTCAATATTTTAGAGGATAACGCATGTTAGGTCTAGGTTAGGTCTGGGATTTGCCCTCATCAGGCTCATACTTTCGCATATTTCTCATACTTCATGGCTAGATCCTGGGCTATTTCTGGATTGCATCACGTAGTAATGAAGTACAACACTGAAACAGTCAATTAAACCTGGTTTCCATCAATATCTTAGAGGACAACGCAAGTTAGGTCTGGGATAGGTCTTGGATTTGCCCTCATCAGGCTCATACTTTCGCATATTTCTCATACTTCATGGCTAGATCCTGGGCTATTTCTGGATTGCATCACGTAGTAATGAAGTACAACACTGAAACAGTCAATTAAACCTGGTTTCCATCAATATTTTAGAGGACAACGCGTGTTAGGTCTAGGTTAGGCCTGGGATTTGCCCTCATCAGGGTCATACTGTCGCAGTTTTAACATACTTGTTGAACGGATCCTGGGTTTTTTCTGGTTTGGATCACGTAGTAGTGTGGTACCACACTGAAACAGTCCATTAAACCTGGTTGCGATCAATATTTTAGAGGATAACGCATGTTAGGTCTGGGTTAGGTCTATTATTTGCCCTCATCAGGCTCATTCTTTCGCATATTTCTCAAACTTGATGGCTAGATCCTGGGCTTTTTCTGGATTACATCACGTAGTAATCTGGTACCACACTGAAACATTCAATTAAACCAGGTCTTGATAAATATTTTAGAAGATAACGTATGTTAGGTCTGGGTTAGGTCTAGGATTTGCCCTCATCAGGCTCATACTTTCGCATATTTCTCATACTTCATGGCTAGATCCTGGGCTATTTCTGGATTGGATCTCGTAGTAAAGTGGTACCACACTGAAACATTCAATGGAACCTGGTCTGGATAAATATTTTAGAGGATAACGCATGTTAGGTCTGGGTTAGGTCTAGGAATTGCCCTCATCAGGCTTATTCTTTCGCATATGTCTCATACATGATGGCTAGATACTGGGCTTTTTCTTGATCGCATAACGTAGTAATGAAGTACAACACTGAAACAGTCACTTAAACCTGGTTTCCACCAATATCTTAGAGGACAACGCAAGTTAGGTCTGGGATAGGTCTGAAATTTGCCCTCATCAGGCTCATACTTTCGCGTTTTTCACATACTTGTTGAACAGATCCTGGGTTTTTTCTGGTTTGGATCACGTAGTAATGTGGTACCACGCTGAAACAGTCGATTAGACCCGGTTTCGATCAATATTTTAGAGGATAACGCATGTTAGGTCTGGGTTAGCTCTAGGATTTGCCCTCATCAGGCTCATTCTTTCGCATATTTCTCAAACTGCATGGCTAGATCCTGGGCTTTTTCTGGATTGCATCACGTAGTAATGTGGTACCACACTGAAACATTCAATTAAACCTGGTCTTGATAAATATTTTAGAGGATAACGCATGTTAGGTTTGGGTTAGGTCTAGGATTTGCTCTCATCAGACTCATACTTTCGCATTCTTCACATACTTGTTGAACGGATCCTGGGTTTTTTCTGGTTTGGATCACGTAGTAATGTGGGACCACACTGAAACAGTCAATTAAACCTGGTTTCGATTAATATTTTAGAGAATAATTCATGTTAGGTCTAGGTTAGGTCTGGGATTTGCTCTTATCAGGCTCATTCTTTCGCATATTTCTCATACTTGATGGCTAGACCCTGGGCTTTTTCTGGATTGCATAACGTAGTAATGAAGTACAACACTGAAACAGTCAATTAAACCTGGTTTCCATGAATATTTTAGACGACAATGCAAGTTAGGTCTGGGATAGATCTGGGATTCGCCCTAATCAGGCTCATACTTTCGCGTTTTTCACATACTTGTTAAACAGATCCTGGGTTTTTTCTGGTTTGGATCACGTAGTAATGTGGTACCACACTGAAACAGTCGATTAAACCTGGTTTCGATCAATATTTTAGAGGATAACGCATGTTAGGTCTGGGTTAGGTCTAGGAATTGCCCTCATCAGGCTTATTCTTTCGCATATGTCTCATACATGATGGCTAGATACTGGGCTTTTTCTTGATCGCATAACGTAGTAATGAAGTACAACACTGAAACAGTCACTTAAACCTGGTTTCCACCAATATCTTAGAGGACAACGCAAGTTAGGTCTGGAATAGGTCTGGGATTTGACCTCGTCAGACTCATACTTTCGCACCCTTCACATACTCGTTGATCAGATCCTGGGTTATTTTCTGGTTTGGATCACACAGTAATATGGTACCACACTGAAACAGTCGATTAAACCAGGTTTCGGTCAATATTTTAGAGGATAACGCAGGTTAGGTCTAGATTAGGCCTGGGATTTTCACTCATCAGACTCATACTTTCGCATTCTTCACATACTTTTTTTTTTTTTTTTTTTTTTTTTTTTTGTCATGGGGAAAATCTTCGAAAGACTCCCTCCCACCTCCTTGGGGAGAGGTGGGAGGGGTGTGTGGGATTCCCCGCGCCCGTACAACGACAGGCGCGGAACCTACCCACAAAAAACCCCACGGTGACCCTTCGGCACGCTTTGGGAGGATACTGGGAATCGCTCGAAGCATTCTTCCGGTATCCTCCCCGTGCCCGCGCTTTCGCGCCCATCCCCCGGGGGGACAATCGGTCCCCCCAGTAGACACACTGCCTCATAGCGGCGGGACGGGGCCACTCCATCCCGCCGCTATCCGTCCCGGGACCGCGTTTAGTGGCGGCTGCGAGCCCCAACTCGCAACCGCCCGCGACCCCGTTTCCACCTCTCGGCGGCCGGGCGTTCATGCCGCGCACCACGCCCGGCAGCGAGACATCCCGCCCGACGACGCCGACCAGGACACGGCGCTCCCCCTCCCACGCGGGGCATACCTCCAGGGTATGATCCGCCGTGTCCTGCTCAGCGTTGCAGTGGCAGCAACGCGCCGTCGGCTCCTTCCCTATCCGGCACAGGTATCTTCCGAAGCTGCCATGCCCGGAAAATACCTGTGCCATCCGTTAGGTGAGGGTGCCATGGCCTCTGTCCAGCCACTCCTTCAGGAGTGGCCGAACCGCCCCGACAGTCCGGTGCCCCGCGGTTGGCAGAGCCAGCCGCTCCTGCCACGCGAGCAACACGGACTGCCGGGCCTGGCGCTTCAAATCGCCCCAAGCAGGTTCCTGCCCGCCCGGGACCGCCCCCACCCCCGCGCGACGGTCGACGCGGTGCCGGTACATCACCGCGTGCGACCGCGCGAGCAGGTCCATGGGCGGCATCCCCGCTAGAACCGTCGCCGTCTCATGTGACATGGTCCGATACCCGCGGACGACCCTGAGCGCCATGCGCCTCTGCACCCGACGCAGCATAGTCATGCTGCGCCGGGAGGCAGCCAGGTCGTCCGCCCAGACGGGGGCCCCGTATAGGGCCACCGACTGGACCATTGCCACATAGAGGCGACGAACTCGGCCCGCCGGGCCCCCCAGGTTGGGCAGGATCCGGCCCAGAGCCGCAACCATCCTTTCCAACCGTGGGACCAGACAGCGGAAATGCTCCACGAAACGCCAGTGGCTATCGAGGATCAGCCCTAGATACCTGATCTGGGGCTTCACCTCGATGTCAGCCCCACCCACCCGGATAAGAGGGGGTGGCGGATCCTGCCGAGGTGAATGAAACGCAATCACCTCGGTCTTATGGACCGCCACCGTCATCCCCATCCCCCTGGTCCGGTCGACGACGCGTTGCGACCCCTCCTCCGCGCGACGCATGGCCCTCCCCCAGCGCGCCCCGACGGCCAGCACCAGTGTGTCATCCGCATAACACACCGTGCTGACGCCGTCGGGGAGGCCGGCCCGCAACACCGAGTCGTACGCGATGTTCCACAGGAGTGGCCCGAGGACCGACCCCTGCGGAACACCGCAGTACACCTCCCTCCGCATATCACCATCCCGGCCCGGATACTCGATCCACCTGCCGCGGAGATAATCCCCGACGACCGCCCTGAGACAAGGGGGGACTCGATGATATTCGAGCCCCCTCCTTATCTCTTCCCAGGGGAGGGTGTTAAAGGCATTGGCAATATCCAAGGATATTGCCAATGCCACCCCTCCCCGGGAGACGGCCGCCTCCGAGAGGGCCCTCACACGACCTATCGCGTCGATAGTCGATCGGCCCCCCCGGAAACCGAACTGGCAGTCGGCCAGACCGGGATCACCCCGCGACAGGTGCTCGACGAGGCGGGCAGCAATCACACGCTCGAAGAGCTTGCCCACCTCGTCGAGGAGACAAATGGGCCGGTATGCGGAGGGAGACTCCGCGGGCCGACCCTCCTTCCGGAGGAGGACCATCCTCGCCACCTTCCAACTGGGGGGGAATCGCCCGTCCCTCAGGCAGCGGTCGAACAACCGCCTGAGGTCGGCCCCAAGGACGCCCTGGGTCAAGACCCAAACCCGGCCGGGCACACCATCCGGACCCGGGGCCGTGTTACGAACCCCGAGCCGTCTGATGGCCGCTGCCAGCTCCTCCTGCGTTCTTCACATACTTGTTGAACGGAGCCTGGGTTTTTTCTGGTTTGCATCACGTAGTAATGTGGGACCACACTGAAACAGCCAATTAAATCTGGTTTCGATCAATATTTTAGAGAATAATTCATGTTAGGTCTAGGTTAGGCCTGGGATTTTCACTCATCAGACTCATACTTTCGCATTCTTCACATACTTGTTGAACGGATCCTGGGTTTTTTCTGGATTGGATCACGTAGTAAAGTGGTACCACACTGAAACATTCAATGAAACCTGGTCTGGATAAATATTTTAGAGGATAATGCATCTTAGGTCTAGGTCAGGTCTAGGATTTTCACTCATCAGACTCATACTTTCGCATTCTTCACATACTTGTTGAACGGATCCTGGGTTTTTTCTGGTTTTGATCACGTAGTAATGTGGCACCACACTGAAACATTCAATTAAACCTGGTCTTGATAAATATTTTAGAGAATAACGCATGTTAGGTCTGGGTTAGGTCTAGGATTTGCCCTCATCGGGCTCATACTTTCGCATATTTCTCATACTTCATGGCTAGATGCTGGGCTATTTCTGGATTGGATCACGTAGTAATGTGGCACCGCACTGAAACAGTCAATTAAACCTGGTTTTGATCAATATTTTAGAGAATAATTCATGTTAGGTCTAGGTTAGGTCAGGGATTTGCTCTCATCAGGCTCATTCTTTCGCATATTTAACATACTTGATGGCTAGATCCTGGGCTTTTTCTGGATTGCATCACGTAGTAATGAAGTACAACACTGAAACAGTCAATTAAACATGGTTTCCATCAGTATTTTAGAGGACAACGCATGTTAGGTCTAGGTTAGGCCTGGGATTTGCCCTCATCAGGGTCATACTGCCGCAGTTTTAACATACTTATTGAACGGATCCTGGGTTTTTTCTGGTTTGGTTCACGTAGAAATGTGGTACCACACTGAAACATTCAATTAAACCTGTCTTGATAAATATTTTAGAGGATAACGCATGTTAGGTTTGGGTTAGGTCTAGGATTTGCCCTCATTAGGCTCATACTTTCGCATATTTCTCATACTTGATGGCTAGATCCTGGGCTTTTTCTGGATTGCATAACGTAGTAATGAAGTACAACACTGAAACATTCAATTAAACCTGGTTTCCATCAATATTTTAGAGGGCAACGCAAGTTAGGTCTGGGATAGATCTGGGATTCGCCCTAATCAGGCTCATACTTTCGCGTTTTTCACATACTTGTTGGACAGATCCTAGGTTTTTTCTGGTTTGGATCACGTAGTAATGTGGTACCACACTGAAACAGTTGACTAAACCTGGTTTCGATCAATATTTTAGAGGATAACGCAAGTTAGGTCTGGGATAGGTCTGGGATATGACCTCATCAGACTCTTACTTTCGCACACTTCACATACTCGTTGAACAGATCCTGGGATATTTTCTGGTTTGGATCACATAGTAATGTGGTACCACTCTGAGACAGTCGATTAAACCAGGTTTCGATCAATATTTTAGAGGATAACGCATGTTAGATCTGGGTTAGGTCTACGATTTGCCCTCATCAGGCTCATACTTTCGCATATTTCTCATACTTCATGGCTAGATCCTGGGCTGTTTCTGGATTGCATAACGTAGTAATGAAGTACAACACTGAAACAGTCAATTGAACCTGGTCTCCATCAATATCTTAGAGGACAACGCAAGTTAGGTCTGGGATAGGTCAGGGATTTGCTCTCATCAGGCTCATTCTTTCGCATATTTAACATACTTGATGGCTAGATCCTGGGCTTTTTCTTGATCGCATAACGTAGTAATGAAGTACAACACTGAAACAGTCACTTAAACCTGGTTTCCATCAATATCTTAGAGGACAACGCAAGTTAGGTCTGGGATAGGTCTGAAATTTGCCCTCATCAGGCTCATACTTTCGCGTTTTTCACATACTTGTTGAACAGATCCTGGGTTTTTTCTGGTTTGGATCACGTAGTAATGTGGTACCACGCTGAAACAGTCGATTAGACCCGGTTTCGATCAATATTTTAGAGGATAACGCAAGTTAAGTCTGGGATAGGTCTGGAATTTGACCTCATCAGACTCATACTT